>NW_028256809.1:1271250-2542500 GCF_048593485.1 Apis florea | reverse complement strand
TTGCCTAATGCTTAAAATATTCCAAAAAATAAAAAGAAAATATTAAATATTAACATTTTAATTAAAAGCTTCAATATTGAAATACTTGAATGCTTCCATCTTGGTATCCACCAAGTATTAACAACGAACATTTCCCATTGAAATGCTGTTTAGTCGTTTTTAGATAGAAGAAGCAAATGTACAAGAGAATTCTCGAAACTTGTTCGAATATGACCAAATCCAATTGTCTACAATTGTCCCTATCGAATAGCGTCACCATCGTATAAGAAGTTTCCATCTAAATGCTTTTGCATAATTATAAGCAACGATAGATCTTGTATGTTTGACTTTCTCGTGTAAGTCTCGACCCGAGGTATAGACTGGCTTTAACAATCCTGCACAAACACTGGTCCAAGAGAGAGAAATGGTTTCATGTTCGTCGACACGCCACGATATACGTGTCCCTCCTATTATGATACTTACACATAATACTTACAAGAAAGTTTCCGCACTTACAAGTAAATTAAAACGAGTGTACACTTGGTAATTAGTCGGAGACCGTGTATATTTCGCAAGAGAACTCGCTAATTGTCATCCTTGTTATTATTAAATGGACGACACTTCTTTCTATTGAAAATAAAGCAGCGAGTCTCAAGTCTGTAAACGTTCAAGTGTTTAAGAGCGCATACGTTTCCTTATGAAAGAGGAGAACGAATTAGTGGCCTAACGAGTTCCTAATTCCTTTCAAAGTTCACCGTGCTATGCCGTGCTAGTTTCTAAGCGTGAATAAAGCTCCACTTGAAAGTTTGAATAAAAATTCGTTAAAAATTCTAAATAATCTTCAAGTAAAAATAAGAAGTGAGAATTTTAGTGTTGTTGAAAAGATTCAGTCGCCTGAAATGTGTTAGAGATTACAAAAATTCACTTCCCACTGTTCTTTTGTAATTTACCCTTAAAATTATATGATTGTACAAATATGATATCAATTCTCGTTTATCCATCGAATCATCTTAGCATCTTTTTTAATCTCCATACGTTAAAAAATAAAAACAGTAAACCCATAGTACTTCTATCTGACACAAAATAGAAATAGATACGCTATTTTTTTGAAAAAAAAAAAAAAAATATATACAATCGTCAGATGACAAAATTGATTGGATTGCGACGTACCTTAATCTCTTTGAGGATCATCATGAGCTCGTTTCGGGCGCAGAAACACGCGTTTTGAAGTATCGTTTCGACCTGAGGGCCAGGCGTCTCTGGCGGATGCGGATGATGATGCGGCGTGTGACCAATCTGAATCGCTGCCGGATAAGAGGAGTGTGCCAGTGGCGTTGAGTGTTGATGATGCGGCGTTGCAGCGTGGCTGTGATGATGATGGGGGGTCGCGTGTATGTGACTGTGCCCGTGGCCCATCGTGTGATGGTGGGGGCCAGGGGTACTGTACACGTTGTTCAACAGATTATTGTGGGACGCCAGAGCGTTGTCCTCGAGGTCCAGGACATTCGCTAGGAGGGACTTGCTGCTCCTTTGACGAAGCTCCAGATCACCGTGACTCTTGCCAGCACCTGCGCCCGTGAATTGGTATGATAAATGGCCGGCAAGAATGATGGCCAATCAACTTTGATGTTATTATATAAATTTGGAAATGTGATAGAAGATTGAAAAGAAGAATAAATTGATGAACACTGTATTATCTTAAATATTAATTAGCTTAATTTTTGAAAATTCTTTTGATTTTATAGATATAATAGGAAGATTATATGACTAATTTGATAAAATTAATAATAAAGAAATTGATGATTAATGGGAGATGTATGGATATAGCAATTTACAATAAGGAAATATTTTGAATACAATAATAGTGTATGTACAGCATTATCTGTTATAAGAATAGTTAAAGTAAAATAAACAAGGGAAAGGATTTCTTAATTTTGTATATAAATATGAGAATAAGAAATAAATAAAAAGAGAGAATATCTTGTGTATATACAATAAATATACAATCTGTAAAAGAATGGATAGGGATGGTGAATTAAGAAGAAATGGATGATTGATTTCTGGCAACATTTCACTTTCTTCTTAATCTCTTATTGCTTGTACACACATGCACACGACTTGGAAACAAGTCAGGCGTGTTTTCAGGAGTATTATTCTGTGATTCACGTTTTTCAGTGAGAGTGGCTGAGAACTTGGTGTTCGTGTGACGCATTAAAACACATTGAAACACTTATACAAATATAAATAAGTAGTAAATGTTGTCAGTACTTGTGTCGATGCTTTTTCGTGTCACTAAATTACCGGTGACTGGAGACGGTTTTTGAGATTTTTGCGCCTCCCTCTCTTCCTTATCACTTGGTCGTGACATACGAAGTATACAAGGCAGCCAATAAAGGAATACCACTTTCACCTGAAAGTTTGAAGCGAAGATCTATAATAAATAAATTGCTGTACGTTGCTCGCTTCCAAATAATTACTTTAATTACTTTTATTTGGATGAAGATGAAATATAATATAAGAGAAAATAACAAATTGATTTTCTGATGTTATAGAAGAGAGAGAGAAAAAAAAAAATTAAGGATTTAATAGCGCATGGCGTTTATGAGATTCTCAAAATCCAAAGGATATGGTAGACAATAAAATAGGTGGACGAGGTGGAAGCTTAGTATCCAGTTAACGACCAAAGTAAACCTGAAGTGTACTTGGAAGCACATGAGCTCACGCTAATTGAAGTCACATATACGGGATGGGATCATCCAAGAAACCACTTCGCACAGTGAGGATAGAGAAAACGAGGAAAATCCTCGAATTTTAGTCATAAGAAATAAAATGAAATGTATTTCATTAAACTTTCATTATAATTTCATATATATATATATATACGCATATTTTCTAGATATAAATAATTCATAAATTTATTTGAATAATTTGTTAAAAAAAGAAATTCTTTGAAATATATTTTTGAGCATGGTCAATTGACACATTCGCATTTGTCGAGGAAAATTTATGTTATTTCAAATGCTGTTTTTGCTGATATTTTGCCGCTGACGTAATTTTATATCATTTGTTCCTTTGATCTTTCTCATGTGTTTAAAATTTAATACTTTCTCTCTTCGAATTTATAACGAGAAAATCTTTTAATTTATTCTTAATTTATCGTATATTGTTAATGATTAATCTAAAATTTATTAACAATAAATATTGTAATTCTTAGTGGCAGAAGAATGCAACAACTGTTAACAATCCCATTCGAGCAAGTTTAAAAGTCAAATTTAATTTAAAACCAATAATGTATTTGAAAATACAAATAATCAATTCTTTTTTAAAATAATACATTTTTTAAATTCCAAATTATTCAAATAAAAAGTTATTCCGAATAATTGTGAATTAAATAACACATGTTACAAACAATATTTCAAACAACAATGTTATTTTAAACATTGTATTCACGTTTTTGAATCTTTTTTTCTAACATAAAAAAAAAAAAAAGAATTGACCTTGTTTTCGAGTCACAATTTTACAATATGATCACAATCAATCGATATCACAGCTTTGAAGATAACTTAAATAATTCAAAAATCTTTGTTTTACTCGAAAAACAAACAACTGGAAAACAAAGCAAATTTTCTCATCATTTTCTTATGCAGAATCTACGTTCGAGTCAATTCTTTTAAATTTCCACCAACAAAGTAAATTAATAACTCAACTTACCCATTCAGACATTTCGTGAGTGTCAGCATTCCGGTGATGGTAATTTAAAATAAGAATGGTGCTGACAACACTGCTGGCCACCATAAACATAATACAGTTGAAGTACGTTCCTGTGGAAACATGAGATGAGATTCAAAAAAACTATGACCGATTCGAAAACGATTCGTTCATCGATCATTCAGAGACCACACACAGATCGATTCGGATCAATTCTGAATCGAAATATCAATCAATAGCAATTTCGCCCTTCCCAATCAAGATGTCAATGGACGTTTGTCGTCCGATCTCTTACCACTGTCAACCAACTAATACTACTACTACTACTACTACTACTACAACTGTCACTCGAATCGAGCTCTGACTGCAATAGACGACGGTCGGGGATAAAGGACTGCGTACAATAAGCCTCACATTACGATGTGCCGGCCAGATGTACGTCTGATCCAAGACGTCTCTGTATAGATCTCTACGAGGAGGGGGTTGTACACGAAACACGGAAGAATTTTCATAGGAATATAGCCTCGACTCGATTCTCCTCGACAACAATGTGGAATTTTTTTTTCCCACATTGAAAGGTAACGACTTGTAAATGGAGATGAAATCGGATGGAGAGATCGACTTTGCTTTTTCTTTAAGTTGCGCTATCGTTCCGAAGTTTGGGATTATATGTAACTGGAATTGAAAAAGTTTGAGTCAGAATTATCCTCGATGAAAGAAAATTCAAACGTAAAAAATGATTCTTATTATAGGTATACAAGTTTTTCTCGTTGAAATATACTCTGATGTTAAAGTATTCAATCGAGATACCAGGTCATTAAAAAACGGTAATTTTCAAAAAGTATATACCTTCTAAGAGCCATTTTCGCCGAGTTATAAGTTATTTAGGGACAAAGACGAACGAGAAGATACAATTTTCTGACAAAGAAACGTTGAAATGTTCGAGGGAATGACGGACAAAGGGAGATCGTGCGCGTATATTTCATTCCTCAGCGGGCTCCAATCCAAATTTTCAACGAGAAACCGCACGTTGAGAAACCGTACGAAACTGAAAAGACCGAATCCGCTGAATCATCTCCCAAAAGAATTCCATTTTTCCAAACTTTTATCTTACATCCGTCTCGTCTCTCAAATATTTGAAATACTTTCTTCTTTCTATTTGTTATTAATCATCGAGTGAACCGAAGAAAAATCTTGACCCTATCTCGGTTGAAAGGACGAAAATTGACAGGCTTACCCAGCAGAGGCACGGCGTCCGAAGTCGCTGGCATTGTCTCGGCCACCATATTCAGGAACACAGTGAGGGACAAGAGGATGGTTACCCCTGCAAAAGAGGTTCGTTCGACCAATTAATTATCACCAACGAGATTAATCAACAACAAGGAGGAGAGACTGATCATGAGAGCTCTAATTAAAAATATTATAAAAGATCTTTTGATCTCTCGTAACTTTTTTACTTGGCTTGAAACATTCGAAATTTAAACGTTCCAGTATCGACAAGATATTTTAAATATAGTGGACAGATTGCTGAATAAATGGGAAACTAAAGTGTAACGGATACGTTCGTTAAAAGATGAAACTAAATTTTGAAAAAAATTATACAATCTCTCGTATTATTAATTTCTCTCGTTTAACTGTTGAAACAGTTTGATGTTTACGGCCGTATTTATAAAGGAAAATTTCACGTATTCGGGCGTAAAACCACGAAGGGTCGATCGATAAACCGGTGTATTTCATGAATATCTATGATCGACATCGACGCGGCGGCAATCTCCCATACAATTCAATACGTTACGAGAACTTGGACTGAATCTAATCACGTGAGCTGTTATAGCGTGCTCCCCAAGCCTGCAAGGAATTGCAATTATGCTAGCAAGCGATTTCAACTTGCTGGAAGTGAGTAATCATCGGAATCTCGGCTTGGACTTATAATGAAATAATGCGATGGCTTTGTGAACGCATCGATATCAACATTCTTCGACTTTTCGTCCCGATTTTTTATTAATGATTTATTTAAGAAACGTTTACAATTTGGCTTTAAATTTAAAAGTTTATCAAAATTATTTTTATCTTTTTTACTCTATCTATTTCATTGATATTATATTATAAGAATTATAATAGAATTCATAGTTAATAATTTAATTTCAAATGAATTCTTGATTATTTTTAATTTATTTTTTTTCTGTTTGTGTATTAGAATTATCTTTAGTTGTTAGAATAAATTATAAATTTGATCATCAGAGCTTAAATATAATAGATTTAATTAATTTATAGAAAACATAAGTAGATAAATAATATTTTTTCATTTACATATTTTTAATGATAATAATATTAATTTTGTATGTATTATTTTTTTTCTTTTCTTTTTTGTTAAAAGTAAAAATTTAAATATAATTATTGGTAATTTAATTATATTTATTTTTATTCTTATGGATTAATTTTATTAACTTTATGAATTTTTGGATTAACTTTTTATTCTTTAAATTTTTTATTCATAATTTTTAAATTTATTAGTATCTTATTTATTTTATGAACTAGGATTATTATTATTATTTTTTTTTTTTTATAGTAGTAGAATGAGGATAGAGGAGAGAAAATCGATGATTACCTGGATTTTATTTAATATTTTTTTCAGCAATAGTTTTTTCTTTACCAATATTATATATAATATTTATTGAACGTAGATCAATATTTTTTTTTTTATTAATATAAATAAGCTCAATATAACATAATAAAGCTCATGTCGAAGCTCCTTATTATGGGTCAATTTGACAATAGTATCAAATTATTATTTTAAAATTTTTTAAAAACGGATCGACTAAAAACATCCTCGCCACTCTTTCTTATTAGAAATTGTTTGACCAGCAACAATAATCGTTTCAACAAATGGAAATGGAACCTTTAACAATGGTTTACCCAACTCACCTAGAGATAGTTTCTCGCCGGAATCGGGTGGCAAGGTGAATCCCAGAACGGCCATGCTGGCAATCAGGACACATGGCACGATCAGGTTGAAGAAATAGTAAAGAGTCCGCCTTCTGATGATCACCACGAACGTTATATCTATATACGGTTCTGGGCAGCAATTGTAATAAATTTCGTTTCTTTTGCCGGGCACCCCTGTAAACGAAAAGACGAAGAGATATTTAAAAGGCAAATCACTACGGTGAAGAAGAACGAACGAACTTGGACAGACTCTGATAACTCGAATAGAATAGAATCAAAACGATCTCGAATAAAAGAGATTCGAGGATTAATATTTTTCAGTTTCTGTATTGGCATCCACCAAAATTAAATTTGACGTTCAATTTTTGCGTTTAAGAGAAAGGGAAGAGGCGAATGTACGTAAGAAGTTAAATTTTGTTCTATCAGTTTTTAACGATGAGTGGATGGATAAAGCAGGCGGCGTCGTATAATTGCTCCGAGATATCGTTGATTGTAGATGTAAATTTCGACTCGATCTTCTTTGAATAAAGGGGTATAGGAATAATGCATTCAAATATATGCTGAATATATTCGATTCACGATATAAGATTTCGCTTCTATTCCATATAAACACGAGGGGAAAAAATAAATGAAATAAACGAACAAAATTATAATTTCACTGAATTCGAAATTCTCTGAAACTCGAATTATAAAATAATTCATCTAAACGCGTGATAAATAATTCACACAGATTTTCACACGGATTATCCAGATTCTCCGAATTCGAAGGTAAAATAATTCATGGGTGAAAAACGATGATAAACCATTCGCACTCGAGCCACGAATAATTTAAACCTGTTCAAAGTTCGAGCACAGGCTCAATTTTAAATTTGGTGGAAAACAGAGAGCTCGTGGAAAAAAATAATAATAAAGAGAAAGAAAAAAAGGGTAGATCGAATAGCGATGACTCGACTGTTTCACCCAACAGCTTGCGCTATTGTGAAGTGAAGTGAAGCGAGGCGGTGACTTCATTTTCGAGTGTTCCTTCGATTATAGCCACACACTCTGCTCGCCTCACTTAAGATGATACGTTTCTGCCTTTCTTTCATAAGCTATCTATGCATGCCGCGTATGCATGTACGTGCATTACGCGAATACGTGCATCCCGGAAATACACAAGCTACGTGGCCGTGCACAACGTGACATTTTTATTCTACAATTTGCATTTTCCGCTGTCTACTAGGTGTTATCTACCTGGAAGATGTATTATTCGCGGGGAACGCACGTTTCACTTCTTTCTTTATTTTTTTTATTTTGTTGTATTAGAATGTCGCGTGTGCTCTCTGGACGCTCTGGAAAATTGATATCCCTCGGCAGGATATCGCGAATGTGGATAGATTTGTCCTGGAATTCGAAAGAATCCGTGTGCGATTCTCCAGAGCCACTCTGGAGAATTGATATTCTTCAAGAAATTGAAATTGTAAGAAGTTGTAAGAAGAATTAAACAGACGATTGTGACTTTGCAATGATGACATCATTTTATGATCAACGTTACAAATACATTACTTTTTTAGTATCAAGCAATCTTATTAAAAATATTTTTATTCTTATTTAACGCGACAAAAAACATTTAAAAAGTTGCTTGGATGATGAAAGCAGAACATATTTTTTTCTTGTACATTTTGAAATGGAATACTCTCTGTATTAATTTAATTAAATTAGAAAAATTCGATCAATTAGATACGCTTCTTCACAGAAATTTGTAATAATTTTTTGATTAATTCGACTTTAATTTTCAAGTCACTGTCATCAAAATATCGAAATGAATTTTGGATTATTTATTCATTGATATAAAAAAAAAAAAAAAAAAGAATTAATCGTGAAACACTCGTAAAATTTACATTCCTTTCGACGAAAGCAAATTAAACGTTTCTGAAAGTCAGTTGACAATTTTCCAGTTTTCCAATCGGGAAATATGCAGTGTTCGCTTCCATTGAAGGAAGATTCTGTTCAAGGCAAACATTGCGCAGTATGGAAGTAAATAATTCAGCATGCGACTACGCTAATGATGCATTATTAAGGAACCTTATTCTGTCATTATTTGTCGAAATCCTATTAAAAATTCCGGTCAAATATTCCCTTCTTCGTTCGCGGTTAAAAATTTGTAATTTTCCAAAATTTAAAATCACGCATCTTAAAAGTATGAAGAAGAATTAAAATATATATTGGATAATAAATCTAGACGGATATGTATTTGAATAATATTTTCTTGAAAAAAGAAAAGCTTTATCTTATCATTGAATTCGACGAATTATCATTGAAATTAACAAACGATTAACAAATAAGATCAGAAATAATCACTTCTTTATTTTATTTAAGTATTATAAGCTAATTTATATTTCTAATTATCTACTTTGCTAATAAACAAAAGTTCTTAAACTACTTTTCTTGCATTTATTTCTGCGAGAAAGAACTCTCCACTTTTCTAATAAGCTATCCCTCTGGCTAGCGCCCTCTGGCGACAAAATACATTAATTTACACGCGCCAATTCAGAAAGAGCGTGGTTACACCTCCAACAATTTCGCGCTTCCAAAAACATTTTTCAACCGAACATCATCGATCTCATTCGCTCGAGAAAGTTTTCTTTTTTCAGCAATTAAGAACACGTTCCATTCAGACGAATCTTATATTAAAATAAGATTCGCTCGAGCATTTGTGATCGAAATAAATTTGGAATCCAGAGAGAACACGGGGAATTAATTTCCCGAGTGTGAATTCGAAAACGTTACGAATCACCCTGTAACTCCTCCCCTTCCTCGATGAAAATCTGGATTAGACAAAGCCAATGGTAGTAAGATGCAGAAGCCTGTGTCGGCCGTGAAATGAAAACGATTGATCGCGCGTGAATGGAGAACTCTGTGCACAAGAGGGGAGGAGGGGGATTTTAGAATTGCTAATCGTTCGAGGAAGCCGCCTTCAAGCCGTGTGTGGAGACGAATACCTACCCGATAAGGGGTTGTAAAAACTCACCCAACAGATCCCACTCGCCGTTGGTGATGAAACTGCTGATGTCACCTCCGGCCTCGTCTTGCAGTTGCAGATCCAACTGTTGAAAATTTATTACCGCCGATTAGGGGAGAGTTATTATCGCCGCAGTGCGCAACAGTTAGCGTGTTTCTTTTTTTTTCAGAAAATTGGAATTAGAAATTTGTATTTTAATCTTAAAGTAGCGATGAAATATATTAATAATAAAAGTGTTCTTAATTTAAATATACAATGTTTGAAAATATTTTCGCACGAATTTTCATTATTTTACGTTAAAGATAGATAAAATATAGATGTATTAGGCAAGACGTGGCGAAATTAATTGCCTGTCGAATGCGATACGCTGTATAAAGTTGCCTCGATATCGAGTTGCGATCGACGTCCCGTGTCGGAAAAAGTAAAGGGGAAATGATCGATAGGGACCCCTCGAATGCGTTGCACACCAAATCGAAGGAGAGCGTTCTACGTTCTCTCCCCCTTCGCTACTTCGTTCTGCTTATTGTCCTCCTTAATGAACCCTCAGGCATTCTCGAATTCCGTGTAATTCGCATCCTCAATTTTAATTATTCAGAATGATCGCGCGGGCGACAAATGAAGACGACGAATCTTCCATTCCGCCTTCGGTTTCAAATTTTATTTTTAAACACGGATGTATTATCGATAATAATTTTTAACGAAACAAATCTCTCATCGAGAGATCGAATAAATTAGTTTGATTTGTTTCAAAAAAAAAAAAAAAAAAAGAATCGCATTAACATTGACATAATTTTTAAAAAAATCAAAAATAACAAAGAAATGTAATGATAATTTGAAAGGTAAACGATTATGTAAAAGTTATCGAAAAATATTTAAAAATCGATAAGTGAGAAGAATAAGTGGGTGTCCGTTCCATAAGTTGTCACGTGATGTTGAAACGTCGAAGAAAATTTGGCTGAAACAGCAAGAGGCGAGAAACTGCATTTACCAGAGAATTCTCATTGCGCGTTTATTGTTACGCGAAATCCACGAATCACGAAATTTTCAACGACTTCTCTCGAAATAATGTTTTCCGGAAACGTCCCCCTTCCCTCCCCCACCCCACATTTACATTACTCCGACCGAAAAAGGCTGCGCGGACACTTTAACGAAATTAACGGTTTATGAGATTAAACGGAGGAGAGTGCTCCCCTTGAAAAGGTACATTTCGATTCTTTAAATCCCATTCACTTCGTATTACGCATAATTGCCGCATAAATTTCGTAGCCCAGAAGTCGATGAAAGTTTATGTAACCGGGGTAAATTAAATCGGGGACTCGGCTCCTCTTCATAAATTGAAACAAAGGGGATAATCTGTTCGAAACAATTTTATTTAAATCTTCTCCCTTCTTCCTTTTACCTACGATCGCGCACGCGTTGATTTGAAACCGGAAGAGTGACTCTTTTTAAAAAAGAATTAGAAACAACAAAGAAATAATGATAATTTGGAATAATTTATATTGGAAAATAGTTATGTTTTTTTATTAAAAGTTATCGAAAAATACTTGGATAAATAAGCCGAATCTTGGCTGGGATAGCCAATATTCTCCGGCAAACAGAGTGTAATCGAAAGGTTTAACAAACCTTTTGAAAAGATGGTTAAAGAATATTCTCAAATTTTCTCGAAATGACCGATATAAAATGCGTTGATCGTAAGAATTACACTTCTCAATACTTGAAAAATATAAATAACAACTCGAATAATTCAAAAAACTTTCGTACAAATGAAACTAATAAAATATCAACGAAAAACCGTAAGGCGGGAAATTCAAATAAATCACCAATGGTGTGGTACAATTTCTATGTAACAAAATATTATTCACAATTTTCGAGATGCATCTCTCCTCTCGAACCATTCAAAGAGCAAATAGATTCATCGAATTTCTCCTTCCTTAACAACATCCTTAACATCCTTTCCTACCAAAGACACGACTAAATCATCAGTCATGAATTAAATAACCAGTTTTAAAAACTCGGCATTAAAGACTCACACGATACATATATATATATATATATAGATATATATATTTAATTTCCATTAAATCGACTGCTCTTTCAACGTTTCAAAGTGAAAACCATCCGAGTTAAAGCGAGATACTTGGAAAAGCGTGGCATCTCGACCGTAGCCGAGGGAATTTTTAAACGCATGGCAAACGGAATGGCAGAAGAAACGGATCTGTGCCGACCCATTTACCAGTGTTGCCGCCCCTACCTGAAAGCCGTCGTACGTCCAGGAGCCGAATTTCATCTCGCAGCGTTGATCGTCAAAGGGGAACCAGGTAATGTCTATCTTGCAAGTGCTCTTGAATATGCCGGGCGGCACGTATAAGCAGGTCCCATTGTTCTTCACAACGACGTTCGTCGGATAAGTGCCGTCGAACCCTTCGTCCGCGCTGTAACCAACCATTATTTCACGTTAAACGAGGGTTTGATTGGTTTCTCGACAACGAACGACAAATAGACCGCCGTTCCTCCACCCATATCGATTCTCAAGTTTTACGAATTTAATTCATTCCGTTTCTTTTTTTTGAAGATGTTTTCAAGACTTTTTTAAATTCTCTCGAAAAGTTTGTTCAAGACGATTTTTTTTTCTTTTGTTGTACGCTCTCTTTACGGATAAATGGTAATTTTCCAAAGGCTGTTCCAATTATCGAATAAAGTAGCGACTATATCCGGTGTTAAAATTTGTCGCGTGAGTTTGCAGAGAGATGTTTATGCGGCATCTTTTCACCAGTTGTTGAATGCAAGAAGATATAGGAGGAAGGGCCTATTTTGACTCTTTTGTCTCTAACGATCCTTTGTTCTCGGGCCAGGTGTTTCCGAAAATTAAAATATCGAATTACGCCACATCGCAGTTGCCAATTTTCTTCCCTCGCGCGATCGATCGATGTGGCGCTTAATTCGACGTTTCCTCTTAAACAACGTGTTAAAGCGATATTTGATCGCCAAGATTGAATCGAATTCAATCGAAAACGAACAATTTTCTTCGTAACAAATATTTGAAATATATTATTTAGAAAGGAATTCATCGTCGTAAAAATTTTATTCAAGAATAATTAATCCAAACGTTTCGTGTAAAATTAATATAATATAATTTGAATAGAAACGTCATGAAAATTATTTTTGTTAATTCACAGCTGGGCCTCGTTCATCAAAAACAAATCGATTCTCCCCCGAAGAATTTTACAATCGATGGAATAAAATGTTCGATATTATTACCTTTTTATCATCGCTGTCCATCACGCTATACGTTATAAATTGATAAATCTCTTTGCCTACTTATCTTTCCATTTGCGGAAGAGAAATTTAACAATAAAGAAACGTCTGCCTCGAAACGATAAATTCTAATTGCCAGACAGCCGCAATGATTTATTCCTCCCGTGGCATGCGCCACGTGAATCGTAGTTATCGAAAGTAATAAATTTATTATCCATTTAGAAACGTTTTGCAATCATCGAGGTTCTTTTTGCACGCGAGCGAGAGAGAGAGAGAGAGAGAGGGTGTAATTAAAAATCCCTCCCCCTCCCCCCCTGTGTAAAGAGAGGATGTCAGAGAAATTTTATTCTTCGTTTAGAATTGATCAATCTTGAATATTAACGAGGACGAAGGAATCACGTAGAAGCAATAATTTAAAAGTTAAGAGGAATGTCGAAGAGGAAATATTATAATTTCGACGGATTAGTCAGATATTGGCTAACTTTTGAAAGGAAAAAGTGGATTCTTTTTTTTTAACGAATAATAAAATTATGACAGATTATACTGGAAATAAATTATGGTGGATGATCGAAAATTGTTCGATTAATGGATAAATTTTATTATACTTAATCAATTAATTACTTTTAGTTATATAAATTAAGAAATTTCTCTTCGAAACGAGCAAATCCTCCTTCTTCCCTTTCCTTTATTAAAATAATTATTAAACGTTAAATAAAATTTAAATTGATACTCGAGTAATTGATATGATTAATTATTGTTTATGATTTTCTATGGATTATTCGTGTCACTGTCAGGTATCAAATCATTGTCGGTCACTTTGTAGATCCACAACTCCGAGTTGACAAGTTAATTAGAGAAAATTTCAACCAACTCCTTTGTAATATCATTTCTATAAGCAAAACTATGTTTCAAACTTATTGTTATATGTAATAAAATTATAATGCCATTCTATTCATCGTGATCGTGATCATTTTTCCATACACAAGTTGCTCCATGTTTCCACTTTCAATGACGTGTAACACGGATAGAACCATCAAGTAAGCTGTGACGTTGATCTATCGGCGAAAAACTCCTTCAAGTGTCTACATCGAAGCTTCCTCTCGTCATAACTTTTTTCTTATATTTTCTTACTAATGTCACATTTATATGATAAAGTCTATCATACTCTAAGATTAATTTTCAAAATGATAAGTTTTCAAACAAAAAATTTCATAAATTTATAATACTGAAATCAAAGTATGAAATGTTTCAGTGCAACGAAATACATTCAAAATTTATACCTGATTTCCATCTTTCAAGTAAAATTTTAAACATACGAATTTTGAGATTTTTGTGAATGAAAATTTGTGAAATTTTTATAACCGTTTTTTTATAACGAATATAGGCATATTGTTGATCTATACTACTTGACTCATAAACTAATATCAATATAAAATTAAACTAATTGTTTCTCATTACATATAATACACGAAAATGATCGGAGGATCGAAAAAACGTTACGTATCACTAAGCTTCTCATTTGTTCCATCATTGATTTAATCAATTAGATAAACACAAAAACATACTTTCTTCTGCTATATTTTCTATGTTTCTCTTTGTTAATTTATTTTGTTCTTACCAAGCGATACATCTATATTTATTCAGACATAACAGACAATTGACTTAGAAACAATTTTTTCCACAATAAGAAAAGAGATCCCTCGTTTGGAGGGTAAAATTACAAAAAATACATTACCAAAATTTAATTGAATTAACAACGCATCGTATTTTAAACGGAAGAATATCTACGTCTGAAAGCGTATAACTGACGAATTGGATGAAAGTAAACGGGGCAAAGCCAGAGGTATGCAGTTTTGTAACATTCGGATTAACAGGGGGAATCGTGTGTGTGTGTCGAATATTGGCAAATTCTCTTCCCCCCCACTTCAGTCGAGGGTAATTCAAAACTTCAAACCAAAGCAATCATTAGAGGGAACGGTGAGCATTGAACCGAGAACCATCTAACTTACAGGTTTGATCTCCTTCGCCCTTTCAGCCTGCTTCATTTAACCACAGTGGAGGCAACAAATCGGGAATTATTGGAAAGTCAGAGGAAAGATAGATTGCTCGACTCGCTATCTTTCTGCATCCCAACTCATCCGATCTCGCGAATTTCGTCCGAATTGATTTGGAAAAGTCGCGTCTTTGTGCTGCGCGAAACTATCTCTGTCGGCTAATTAATTCTTCTCCAAAGGGAATTTAAATCTTCACAAACGAACGGATTCCCCATAAATTGTCCTCCTCCGATAAATTCGTTTCAATTAATTACGTTAATTCATAATATTCCCTCCGAAGGAAACCGTTATATATTTTCAAATCGAACTTTCCTTTCGTGCGCCTTAACGTTTCGCAACAAACAGATCACAAAGTGTCTCATCGTGAATCAAATCTTTCAGAATCGAAAGTCGACACAACTTACGAATACATTCACGAATATGCACAAACAAACAACCCCCGCCTAACCGTCAAGAGTTCCGTTCGAAATAAAATCTTGCATTCGATCGATCCAACTCTCCCCAAAAGAGGATTCCTTCCTCCTTTCCTCCCCCCTTCCAAAAAAAAAATCACACCAGCATTCTCTCGTCTCTATTTATCCGCGTAATTGCGAGGAATTCGCACGGAAAATTCGCCAAGGAAGGGGTGGTGGTGGCGAGATGACCCGCTCGAGTACCGTTGATGAACACACGGCGAAACTGCTCCACCTAGGAGCCACCGACAGAGTTCTCTTCTCGATCATTGTTTCTACCCCCTATCTCCTTCCCTCTCTTTGTGTGCGCGCACAGGGAAATATGATTTTGAATGGGGGGATGCATCGGTACGATTCCACGGATATAAGGCGAGGGGGAGTATATACGTAATACACTCCCGCATCCACAGCCCGGCTAAGGATTGGTTGGAAGCTGGCCAGTTGGCCGCAACCCAATCCGTTATTTCATTCTTTTTGAATCCACCCTCGTGCCTCACCCTTTGCCACACCCACGGCCCTACCCTTTCACACTACCCTCCTCCCCCAGCGAGCCACAAGCGGCCGCCCTTTGACGAAAATTAAATTCCCATCTTTGGCGACCGTTCCTCGCCTCGCACGACGATAATGCACGTTGTGGATGGATGGGCGAGGGATTAGTATCGATTCAACGTTTAAACGGAGGCCTAAAGCGTTGGTGACACGCTCGAAACAGGTGTAAGGAGGGAGGGGCGATTTGTAATTTTAATGGGGAGCCCGGAGCCTGATTCGGAAAGTGCGATGAATACGACGATTGGATTTCTGGTGGTGGATGTGATTAGCGGTCAAAAATTAATTTTAATCGTTGAATATGTTGAGAATAAAACTTAAGAAATAATACTTCTCTCCAACGAAAGTTGGAAGTTAGTTAATTAAACAATTGCTAATAATTGTTGATAATTTTCATTCAACGCTGTTAAATGAACACGTGATTTCGACGGGGAAAAAGAAATAAACATTTCAATTCCTCTGATTGCTCGAGTTTTCCGGCCGGTTGGCGGGAAACAATCCGGGATGTTGCCCGTGAAACCCCCGCCTCAGTCAAGTCCGTTTTCGATTATTAGGTCACCGACGTCGATCGATCACGTCTTCGTTTTCATTTTTAAACGCCGCCAATCATATTTGGCGTACATTAAGGGGCGCATTAACAATTCACCACCGACAAGCCTCGACTCGATGCTCTCTCTCTCTCTCTCTCTCTCTCTCTCCCCCAAACAAGAAGAGAGAGAGAGTGGAAAGAGAAAAAAATTTCATTTCATAAAGTTCGTGCCTTTCGACGATCGACAGCCATCGCTCGATGAATATACACGCGGTGGATGCACGACTGGATCCCAGACCCGTTATTTGTACGAGCCAAGTCCGTCCAGGTAAATAGTTTCGGTTCATCGACCTTCAAACCCTTTCCGACCGGCACTCGAACTGCTTCGTGTATTCGTGGGTGCACACAGGAAGCCGGAAAATCGAAAGGCAAGAGGGGGATACGTGATCGGGATATATAGCCCCTGGAATGGAGGGGGAAAAGGGGTTGCAATTGGGTTTCTTTGTGTCGCGCTATTTCCATCCGCGAGTTTTTCGAAAAAAAAGTAAAAAAGAGAGAGAGAGAAGTAAGATTAACCCTTGATCAAGGGGGAGGTGAAAATTTTTCCAAATTAGAAAAATTGGATCTTTCAATTTCTCTCGATATTTTTTTCCACGACCGTGAACGTCTTTCCAAACTCTAAGAGAGGGAACGAGTGCAGTTTACACGAATCGAATTTGATTCCGTTCATTTGGTGAGAACGAACTTTCATCGAGAGGGGAATAAAGGAGAGAGACAGAGGCGGTTGGGGATTTCTTTCGCGAATTAAATTACTGGGAATGATATTAAAGGGGCGATGATGCGGAAAAACGGATAAAGAGGAAAGTGAAGCTTTTTCACGTTGTTACGAAATATTAATCGTGTTGTGTTGTGAAGAGAAGGGGACAAAGAACGAAGACGATATTTTTATTTTTCTCTTAAAAAAAGTCGCATATTTTATGAATATTAGAAAACGAATCAGACACGAGGATAGATAAATCTTCGATTTGCTCTTTGTAATTACTACGTATATTGAAATTCGAATCGAATTATTCTTGCAATTAATGTCAAGACTGGTGTTGAATTCTCGTTAATGAAGATCTATGTCATTTCAATAGAATCCATCACGTTTCGTAAGAATGGTTTATTTCAGATTCCAATTGATCAGAGAATTTCGAGAAGGAATCATCTAATTTTATTATACGTGTGACATTTACGCAAATGAAATTTGTCTCTCTTCTTTAAAAGAAACTTCTTTGAAAAGGATAATTTTTAAATATCACTTTTAAGAGATACACGGCGTCAAGCGGACGAGATAAGGAAAAGAGTGTTTTCGCGCCAGCTGGTGAAGTGAAATGCAAATTGAGCGTAAGGTGCTTAAGCTTCCCGTGGGCAAGTTCGAGAAATAGAATGCCATGTGTTAAAACGATCGCCTCTTACGATAGCGTGACGTTTAAAAATCACTACGTCGGATTTTCTCTCGTTTCGGAATATCGCCGTTGTGAAATGTAACTGTGAATTAAATAAAACTGTTTGGGCCAAGACACCATTGCCGATCTCGAAACTCTTCGTAGTAACTGGCTGCGCAGATATAACTCCATTATTGCACGACATTTGGCAAAGCTGCAAGATAGTTCTCGAAAATGTTCTCGTATCAACCGAGATTTTTCCCCGCCCGTGAAAAATCGCTTCGAAAAAAGATCAAACTGTTCTCCCCTCGTTGTTCAACCCTTCTCGACGTTTCGTCGGAGGCGAACTTTTATTTCTCTTATCTTTTATGCTTGTCCAGGCTGAACGTATTAAAAAAATTTTATATCCATCTAAATATTCTTTTTTTTTTTTTTTTTTTAAGTAATATAAGAAGAATTGAACGCGGTTTATATATATTTTTTAATCATTTCGATTTGTAGATATTTGATAAATAAAAACTGATAAATACATGGATCTTTTAATCGACTCGAAATTTGAGGTTTGACTAAATTTATTTTTATTACTTTTTCCGCGATAGATATTCCACGGCTATCGATTTTGTGTCCCAGAAATCCATTGGTCCGAAAGTTATGCATGTTTAAAATTTGGCACTCTTGAACCACTGTGGTTCAAACCACTAGGTTAAGTCATATTAAGTAAGGTTACGTTAGATTAATTTGTTGCAGTCACGTTAACGTGATCCTGCAAAAGATTGGATAAAAGATAGAGGTCGTTTTGACGATAATAAATTTGATAATATTTCTTATCTCCATTTTTATTCTATCTTCTCACGATACTTGAGAAAAAAAAAAAGATTCTGTCGAAAATAAGAGGTAAATGGTAGAAAGGGAAATTCCAATCGATAATTTGCCAATATGCTTCCTTGTACTTTACAAGTTGCCAGAATCAAGAATCGTTCTAAAAGTGATGCATTACAGTTTGAAGAGTATAAAGTTGAGGAACAAGCTGTTGCAACTTTCTCGGCTGAAATAAATAAGCCGGGAAGAGTGGAGAGAGCTCAGGACGGAAATATTATCCGAAAACTGATAGTTGACGATAAAGTATGCAGAATCTTATGAAAAGAATATTTCTGAAAGGTTGGACAAATCGAGACACCGTATTCGATATCACTCTCAAATATTTAGTACACCATCGCTCGTTTATCTATCTGGCTTTTATGACGAAACATCGTGCGAAATTATAGCAATACGAGCCGATCGCATTTTTCACGATCCGAGCAACCATTATCTATTTATATTGAAAACAGTATCTGTTTAAATATTTCTAAACTATTGTTTCCTCGTTTTCCATCTATTTTTTCCACTCGTTATTGTCTTCTATTATTATCTTTTCATCGATATACGTAATAGTTTTAATTAAAAGTGTTTCGATGCTCGATCTTAATAAAACTAAATAGAAAGTGTCGACACTAAAGATATCAGTTCTGAAAGTACTTTACAAAAGTACTATGGAGATTGAATACATATGAATTTTCAATCGGATGTTGTTGGATTATCTCGAGTGCGTGTATACTGTGAGAGCAAACATGAATCGATACGCTAAGAAAAGTAAACAAAGTTAGGAGAGTATACAGTAGTCATTTATTTGGCAATACTTTTTTCTTTGTTGTTAAAAGTTCATTTAAATAATGCCTTTCGTTTAAATAAAACTTGATTTTGAATAGATAAGTTTTATTACAAGTTTTTACTTGTCCATATTTAATAGATATAAAAAAATATAGAACTTTGTATAAAATGTTTCATCTACTTGTAAAACATATTCAAATATTCGAACGAAATTGTATGGAAAACATAAAACTTTAATGATAACAGAGATTTCACTGTTTTAAAGACATCTATCAAAAAAATTACAATTAATGATCACACAATTTTATTGAAAATAATTAGATAAATAATAGTGTTCAAAAAAAAAAATCCGGAAATTTATAAAACGATTAAAGTTCGTTTCGAAATATAGTATTTTTTTCTTTTTTTTTTTTTCATTTTTAAATCAATTACTCGAATCGAATCCCGTGAGAAATATTCAGATTTTCAGGATTCGAAAGCAATTTGGATGCAATCGTGACTGCATAAATTAGTACCCATTCCCCGAATGTTCGTTAAAGGAAGGATCAATTAAACGTTCGCGTTCACTCGGAACAAATCTTGTACTCGTTTTACAAGGAACCGTGTCGAAAGTTACAAGTAGATACGTTCATAAGTACTTCGAGAAAAAATATTTTCAAAATCTGAACAGACTCGAAATTTCCTTACTTTTTATTGAAATTTCTACAAGAAGTAATATACAGTGGATTTTTCACGAGACAGTCGATACTAACCCAATGCTATTTATTTTTCTACATTGTCATTAAACAAATTAATACAATCTTTAAGATACCAAGAAAGAAAGAAATTCTGCGATTTCCTTACCTACACAATTATAACTATTTACAAATTGCAAAAATATATATTCGAATCACCCTATTATTCCAAATCGAAGCGAGAATTTTCTTAGACAAGCATCCACCTCGAAACCACCGTATATATATCCGTCACCCTGACGAATTCCACCTGCTCGATCGTATGCGCGATATCTCTGCGCCACTGTTCGCGTTCACGAGTCTGAAAACCACTTAATCTTCGTCGGGGAGAGCGATGGACAGAGGCCGCTAGAATTCGGAATTGCACGAATCCTAACCCGATATATATACGTATATATATATATATATCGCCTGGAAACGTCCTGGAAACGATCTCTCAATACCTAATTACTGGAAAGTCATGCGGCCATGCCTAGCCAAACTGATTTAGGCCTCAATAAGCCGTGGTCGAGAGACCTGGCCGCCCTCTTTCCTCCTCCTTTGGATCCGGTTGGCCGCATTCCACCACTTTGAAAACGGTAATTGAAGTGCTTCTGGATCCCTTCTTCCCCCCCTCCACGCCGATGGCGAAACACTATTTACAGTTCGGCACACGTTTGTCAGACGTTTGACGAGGGGAAATTTATGGAAGGCCTGCGGGAATCTCCCCGATCTCGAGGAGGTATATATATATATATATGTATATACGAGGCCTCGGCGAAATACGTGTAATCAAATTTATGGCGGTATCCAAGGTTCTGGCATTGGGCGGATTCGGTTCTGATTATGAACGTGTTTTAAAGGTTTTGGAGGTTTAACAATATATATTATTGTACGTTGTAATTTTTATTCGAAGAGAAGAAGAATAATTCGTTTTGCGAGGCATCGAGTCTGTAGACTCTATGTGAAGATTGAAATTTATTCGTTAATTGTTTCTTTTATGATAGAATGATGGAAACGATGGTGTTTCGATTAGAGCTAATAAAAATAATTCTTAAACGAAGAATTACTCACATTAGCCCTTTAAAATTGTAAACAAAAAGAAATTCTTGAAGTAATTGGAATTAATTAAACCGGTTAAATCAACCATGATCGTCCAAATCGTTCGATATCACTTAGTATAAACTAAATTCTCCAATCTGACAAAATAAATTAAGCTTAACCTCCAAATACGATACACGCAAAGAATAATTGCGAAGCTTAAGCTTTCGGAAAGCAGCAAGAAAAAAATAAGAGGAGGGAGCGCGAAATTTAAAAAAAAAAAAAAAAAAAAAAAAAACACAACAACGACGGAAAATATCAACGTTGGCCGGCCGGGATTAAACTTTTCGTCGACCGCACGACACGGAGGGATACACGGCCCAGATGCACGTGTGGCGGCGATTAACAGGACGAAATTTCGGCCCCCCTTTCGGCCGGGAGATTTGGGTGACCGCATATCGATTAGCACGGCAATCGAAACGCTGTAAAAGTTGAGGCATCGGGCGGTTCATTACGTGGCCGCAAACAGGACAGTAGGACATGACGGTTTTCCAAGGAAGGAAACGAGAATATATATATATATATACATACGAGGCAAAAGAGGGGGTCCAGGGGATAGGATAGGATTTAATCTGCTTTGGCTTGAATTTCAAAATACGCGATGGCTAATGCATATTGCCTTTGGCTCCGTTCCAACTTCCCTATGCGGTCGAACCTCCGCTACTACTTTTCCTTCCCCCCTCCCTCCCCCCACGCCCTTCCTCTCGCCCGATCTCTCGCTCTCACCTCTCCTCCTCTCTGTTCCTCGTCTGACGGACGTAAACTCATTTTGTCATCGCATCAACTCACGGCCGCACACACAACTCACTCCCCTCCCCCTTTTCTCTTTTCCCCGAGTTATTCGGTTCAAACGATATTTATGCCGCGTTAATCGGACGCGTCTCCTTCACGTGTGCATCCACGGTTGTCATCCAACGGCCGGTGTTCCTGACGCTCGGCCCAATATCGAGTCCCCCCTCCCCGGAAGTCGGTCGTGCGGCACGAAATCCCCACCTAAATGGATAACTTGTTCACGGTTACTTCCCCTACAGACCTGGCGAGAGGCAACCGATAGATGGATCGTGATGGCTTGCTCGAACGTACGTGGAAGCGCACGGCGCGTGTCATTGGATCCGGATTAGGCGATTTGTTTTAAAAAAATTATACCATTGGAAAAAGAAACAAAATGTATTTTGTAAGGAAGATATAAGAATTTTAATTACGCAGAATACGTGATCACGATGAATCTTTAATATATCTTCATAACATTTTTGCATAAATGAATATGTGTATTTTAGGAAATTTTGATTCATAATTTATTCATAATTTTTTTAATTGTGTTAATACCGCAAATGAAATGTAATAGAAATATTGGTATAATTGATTGTCTGGTTAACATGCGGACTAGTGATTCATAGAGATCGAGGAAAAATTCGATTAACAGCGATTGAATTGTCCTACCGGGAACAAGCTTAATGCGTTTAGGATCATTTGTTCCGGCCGGAAAATGGCCGGTAATAGTCTCATCAGGGACCATTCTCATCCGGAAAATGCTATGATTGCGTTTTTGCACCCTATGCGTTCTGCATGCAGAAATACGTCGTTGGAAATAACGCGACTTTTAAATTCCGCGGGGAATTTATTTAATTTAAATTTAAGAAAAAAAAAAAAAAAGGAGAAAGAGAAAATTCTAATCGTTTAATCGAGGATGAAATTAATTATTCGAAAATCTTACAAATGAATTATTTTTCGACATCCTTTCTCAATCTTTCAACCTTAACTTACTTAATTTATTTAATCAAGTTTATCTCGATTATTGTCACTCCCCTTTATCCATATAACGGCTTAATAAATTAAACCACGATTGTCGAGCACGGTATTTATTATATAACATCCACCCGAAAACGAGTTGAAAAGTTTCTCTTTGAGATAACTTCGTAATTATCTGGTCACCAAGCTTTTAATCCCCTTCAACGAGTTCAAGTTTTTAACGCGTTTGTCCAAAGATTAAAAACTTTTCCATCCACCACCACTTTCTAATCTCTTGATCTCTCGATAAATATATTCCATCGATATATAAGAAAAAAATCGCTTGCACAGAATTCGAGAAATCGAAAGATAAGACGACAAGTGGAGTGGAAACGTGGAATTTGAAAATCCATCCACGCGAGCGAGATCGTTTCGAAAAAATGATAGCCTACGTAACGAAGCCCCCGAGGTCAATAAATCCTGTCGCTCATTAATTCTTTTTTTCTCTCCACTCGTGTTTACCAAAGTTGCTCGTGGCCTAATTAGCGAATTTCGCGCCGCGCGCTGAGCACAAAAGACACAACGTCGCGAAACATTGGTTTGCTGACGATGGAAAGTGGAACAAAAGTCGTTTAACGCTCGCTATGCGGGCTGACCAATTAACGAATAATTGATGGACGAAACGAAATTTTTGACCAACGCAACGTTCTTCCGTCGAATCGTTGCCGCGATCATTCATCACGAAGATCGTTCTCGAATTTGCAAGTTCTTTCTGTGAGATGTATAGGCACCATTCAAGGTATTAATTATGTGAACTTTAATATTTACGATAATAATTTTAGATTATTAAGTTTTCAGTGAAAACTCTCGGAAATTACGCAATTTTTCCAATAGAAAATTCACAAATTATAAATTGATCGGATCATAAATTATTCTCCCACGATTAAACGGCGAGTCGGATTCAATAATCGGATTTTTGATTAACATTAAACAACATCTCGAACAACATTTCGTGAATAAATCATTTCGGAGGAATACAATGAAATACAAAAGTGTCGAAATATAAATTAAATTATGCACGATTCGATGATTACGTGCAAAAAATATTTATTTTTCTGCCGAAATAAATTCATACGAAACAATTTTTACTCGTCATTTGATTCAGATCGAACTTTAAAGCACGATCCAATTATCAAATCATCCTACGACTCGTGTTAATTCGTTAACAGAAGGAACAATTTTGCTTCAAGCCCCGCTATTAAACGAGCGCTAATCCGTGTGCACAGATTCCGGCGCAAACAATGAAGAATAATCGAATCTAAAACAGCATTGCGCGAACGTTAAACACGATTAAATTGGAAGAAGCGTGTCCTAATAAATTTTAAAGCGACTACAAATATTTAAATACATATATATATATATTATATTTTAGTTTAATTAATTTAATTTAATTTACACCATTATAATACTCAAACTTCGACTGTTCGAAACTTTTCAATTGAAATCCATCACGATTTACCATAAATTGATCATGCATATAATTCGTACTAAACATCCGTATTCTCGAGTAATCCATCACCTGGTATTCCGGTATAATATATTTTGAGAAAGGAAGAAGGGAGAAATCGCAACGATAAACAGGAGAAAGAAGAAAGAGTGGCAAAATATGGTAATTAAATTGGAAGGAATTTTTAGGAGCGATTAAATGTGTAAACGTTGGTGGTAAGTTGGATGTAAGGAAGAAATTGCAATTGGTGGAAAGATGGAAAAAGGCTCGAATCGTGCCAAGATCGAAGGTGGTAATTAACCGAGAAGAGAATTTATGAAAATCGTGTTACAGAATATATATATATATATGTAATTTGGAAAGCATGTTGGATGCAGGCGAGAAATATAGCGACGGTAAATATTCGTTTATTTGTCGGGACAAGCCGGTTGCGAATGAAAAGTCATCGATTGGCAATGTTTATTTGTATGGAAATTAGGGGAAGCGCATTATGCAAATTGTTCGTTTGTATCGACCAATATTATGTTGTATCGTGTAATTTAATTTTTGTTTCGAGAAGTAAACGAGTATTGCAAAAAGAAAAAAAAAAGAAAAAAACGGGGCAAAAGTCGAATTTATGGATAGATAATTTAAACTAATTTCGAGGAAATGTAATTTAAAATTATTGTAATCGTTGCGAATTGCAACAATGGTCAAAATTTAAATTATGACCAGAACAATTATTTTAGATTAGATTATTATTATTATTAAACTTGAAAATAAAACTTGCTATACAAAATGTCGATCGAGATGTTTTCATCGAGTTGTATGTCAGTAAGAGAGAGATAAAATTATTAGATCTCGCTCTATCTTCATCCCATTTCTAAATTAATAAACTTAAATTGCTCATAATTTAATAAATAAACTTCCTCCAACATTTTGTACCAACTTTTGTTTCGATCTCTAAAATCGATCCTCCAAAAGATGATGGATCAGGAATGTGTTGAACATTTTAGGTTAGGTTTAACCTCGATTAAAGTTTAAAGTTATTTTTTATCCCATTCACTAAGGAAAATTTAAATTAGAATTAATCTGGAATGAAATATAAATTTCTATCTTGGAAAATCAATAAAATGACATGACTGTATATATTTCTTATTGCTATAATCCATGCACTATTATATTATCCCATTCTTCCATATGAATTGATAATGGAAATAGTTTAACGCGACAGCATGGTAGACGTTATGCGATAAAATGGAAAATTAACACACAAATTAAATTACTATTTCACACGTGGCTTGTAAAAATATGACCACGTTTGCGTTAATAAATAAAACTTGAGTAAATTCGGTAAATATTCTACGTTTATAAAAATGAAAAATTATATAATTATCTTTCTCTTCTCATCCGATACATTTATCATTTTGATCGCGTAAAATTTATCCATCAATTAATTTTGCAGATCAACAATAATTGTGGAAATGTAAAACCGTAAAATTATTTTAAAACTTTCCACGTTAGAAAGAAACTATGCTTATTTTCGTTAGTAATGTTCAGCAATTACACTAAAATGGATGAAATTTCATCTCTTACGTTCCTTCCATTCATTTGGATAAAACATTCATACATATAAATTACGAATCGTTGTAGATACACACAACGTATATTTCAAACATCGTTATCTTACAATGCCTGGCACATTATAATTCAACTGTGTTATTTATTATGGACGAGCAAGCTAAGTTTATGCAACGTTCTTACCAAAGAGCTGCGAAACTAGATAAATTCTACGTCAATTTTTAGTGGCATCCGGTAAGTTTATACCTCGCGTCACATCATTCTTCTAATTTTAAAGAATTTTTGTCCCACCATTTAATTTCATTTTCTCGTTCGTATCTTTTCAAATAAATTTTTGCATTCCTCTCTTTCTTTTAAAATAAATAACATTAAATCGTCTTGTAAGTAAATTGTCGAAAGAATCATCAACTATAGAAATCAAAATCAAATTGTCACGTAAACAAAAGATTATCTTTACGACAACTGCAATGACGGAAAAAATTAAATGTAATATAATATAAATTTGTCAATATTCTGTTAAATCTGGCAAACTTTTAAAGAGATCGGATCACAAAAAGTAAATAAGTTAAACTTTTTCAATTTGCAAAAAAAGGAAAACTCTTTCCATTTCCTTCATAGGATATTATATCTCCCTTAATAATTAATCGATTCTCCCGAGTATACCGATTTATTCAACAAAATTACCGATTGTAGCAGATTCTCGAAACCACGAACGTATACGTGGGCCACGTACGTGCCGATCAGTGTAGGATACGTGAGGTAACAGTCGATTCCAGCTAAAATACCCTCGCGTGAAATTCGATCACGTTGCGATCGAGCAAAACGATGACAATTTTATTTTCGTTTTACCTATAAATTGCTCGTCGCTTAAATGAAAATACCAATATGTGAAATAGAGTTATGGGCTCGTCCACTCGTTTCTTCCAACAATCGGTTGAATATCGATCGATGCGAAGAACGCGCATCTCTGTTTTACAAGCGATTTAGATTAAAATTTGATAGAAAAATCTTTCGCATAATTTCGCAGAATTTTAATTGGATATAATAATAATCCAATACAGGATTCTGTATTTTTACGAATTGCATAACAACTCTATTTACAGTGATAATTCACAGTAAATAAACAGAATTATCCAATTATATTATCGAGAAGAAATGTTACCTTGCACTTGGCGAAATTATGTTGGGACAATGGATCGTATTTGTAAATACATACGGCAGGTAATCCGTCTGGAACGAGGATTCACTGCAAATTGTGTCTCATTCTCGCCAACTTACTTTATTATACCACACGGTCCAAGCTTATCTCCCCGTTACTTTTAACGACACGATGCCGTAATTGCCGTGTTTCAAATTTACTTTAATTAATTACGGGAATTTAGAAATTTATTTAACGCCGCGTTTCCAAGGAATATAAAACTACCAACAGTTATTAAGTCGAAATAATTCATTTGTGTCCTGTATATATTTTCATACATCCACAATTATAACGTGCAATTATATATATATACACACCCATTGAATAGATAAAAACTAACTAAATAAACGTTATATCGTTCATCGTAAGGAAAAACTGTTTGTCCAAAGATGGATCTTCCATCCCGTTCCAAATTTTATTATATCCTTTTCCGTTAAACTGTTTACGGTTTACGAGCTATTATCTTCTGTCGCGCAAAAGAAACTCGACACTCGGCGGAACGGTTTACAAAACTCCGGGGCAGAGAAGTTAATAACAGAGCGGTGTACGATTTCTAGTTGTCAAGATGCCAAAACCGTTTCAAAAGCTGTCTGAGAAGCGCGAAAAAGCGTGGCGGAACATCCACGCACACGCAGACTGAAAAATCAACGTTTTAATCATTTTAAAATATCTCTTAACGATAATAAATGAAATTATAATGATATAAAAAAATTTCTCGCTTCCAAGCCCTCCTCCCTCTGTGATCTATTCTCAACTTCGACCGTTGAGAAGTCTGTTCCCCCACGTTTCCGCTTCTCGCCGGAAGTGAATCGGCGACGCCTCTTGAAACCGAACTTTTTAATTCGACAAATAGATCGGGCCGATACATTACCTACTTAAAAACAATAGGGGGGCCGCGAGCGTTTCCCGACAATATATTTTCCCGCGCAACGAGGGGAGGAGGAGGAGGAGGATACTTTTCCTGATTCTCTTTAAATGGTGGCGGTGGCTTTGTTTTTAATGCGACTGACCCACTTGGCCCGGCGTCCCACTTTTGCCCCGCACCACTTCTGATAGTTCAGGAATTTAGATCGTTCTTAACGGATCGGCTGTCTCGATAAACTTTTTCGTTTTTTTTAACTCTATCTTCGTCGAAAAAGCGTAAAACAGATCGAGGAGAAATGATTTTTTTTAATCTCCTTCTTCGGATTACGACAGTTTTGATTGGTGTTTTGGAATTTTAGGGGCGAGCGAAAATTCGTGTCTGTTCATCGACGAAAATGTCGATACTTGTCTTTACGGACAGCGACACTTTTCTATTAATGATTGCGCAAAGTTTTACAAATTATGAAAGTTGTACGATGAAGTTTGTCAAAGTTGCAAGAACATAGAAAGAAAAAAATGATGTATTCTCTTGTAACGAAGGAGACTCGCTCTTCATCCTTTCAATTCTAATCTGGAAAATTAATAATTTTCTTCTGTTTCTCTTTTCCAACCTCTTACTTAACGTATAATCCCAACACTTACAAACAAGAAGAATATACATAAGCACACCGATCGATATTTCACACGAGCATGCATTAAAACGCGTATATATGCAGCACCTACCGAACGGAATGGATCAACATTGTTCAAGTCGTTTACGAGCAACTTTGCCATCCGCTCAATTGCAAAACAGGATTACAAAGGAGCGTACACGTGGAACAAAATCGCGAGAAAATATATATATATATATCGTTCGAACGTGGCGCAACGTAATAAACGAGAACGTCTGGTTCTTGGTCGGTTGAAAAGTGGAGCGCACGAGGAACGCGGCGACAAAGCGGCTAATTGATCGATCCTCCATTCACCCGCGCGACCATCCTCGAGAACGATCGGTGTTTAGCGCCAAGATTAATATTGGCCCCTGCGTTTCACGCCAATTGTACGGCGGAAGTTGGCCAACGACCACTCGCTTTTAATCTATGGCACCACGTATATGGAATAACGTTGCGATATCGTTGTGAAATTAACAGAAGGACCGGGAGAAATTTTGGAAATAAACTCGAAGCCGCGGTGAAACACGCGTATCAATACACGCGGGTTTGGAGGAGGTAGCGATGGACTCGAGTGTATCGCGAGCGTTGTTCAAGGATCGATTCGAATCTTTCTTAATTGCAACTAGTTTCATATATTCGAACTATATCGTAAATTAAACAATGAGGAGATTAAAATAAAATTCGTTCGTTTCAATATTTGTAGATATTGTTTTGAAATTGTTAAGCATTTAAACAATTTATTCATAATATATTTTAAATTACCTATTGTGAAACTGTTTATCTGAATTTATCAGGATAAATTCCATTCGTTTCCACGCGTACGAACTTTCTGCAAGTTGTGGAAGCAAACATTGTTCATTGAACGATTAAATATTAATAAATAATTGCCATTGTTTTAACAAAAAGTTGTTCAATTTTCATTTTAATTGCAATTAAAATCTCAAAAAAAAGAAAAAATTACTAATAATTCGACATTATCTAAAAAACTATATATACAACGCGTTCAAGGATGAATGAACAAGACAATGATCTTCTCGAGTCACTACGTGATTGTATGCAAATAATGTGGTAATTGTGAACGAGGTTGGATTTTCATTTGCAATTAGTTACGTGTTCCTTGTGCACGATCGATTAAAGCAACGGATTTGATAGGTTCTCAGGAACGTTTAACAGAGACAGAGGTTTCTAAAAGTGAATCTGGCACGATATTACGTAGCTACGCGTTAATATCGGTTCTGCCGTGTATACACGTAATTACGCATCGGTGTCTGGTAAACATGTGGTCGTGCGTTAAATAATGCAGGGAAAATAGTAGCCACCGTTGCAATTAAAGTGGCGTTTGTATTAATGAGACCGATTAACAATTATCAGTATGTTATTAATCAATGTTAATATGTGTACAATCAATGCCGTGTCCTCGAAATAATCATAACACTGCTCACTGTTGATTAAATAATTTATATTACCATTTCGATCTAAATTGATCTATCTTCTGGAAATTATTTGGAATAACAGCTCGTAGCTTTTTTTTTTTAGTTTTTAAGATTATTTCGTACGAGAATAATGTACGTAATATGTAAATGATTGCAAGTAAAATATAACGAGTAGGAATAAAGATTAATTTTATAATTTTAATGGTCGATTTGTTGGTAGAGTGATTGATTATAATTAAAATAATGTCTAGAATCTAGATATCTTTTTAATTTCTAATATTATTTGATACAAGAATAATCGACCAGTTATATTTATTTAAATTGTATTAGATAATAGAATTTATTTCTAGTTTCCTTGGTTCAATTTTGAGAATGCTCAAGCTATATATATAAATACTACATTTGTAATACAAGTTTGTTTATACAAAAAGATAGTATATATTCGATATATCAGATGACTAAAATTATGTAAAATAAATCAATTTTAAATCGAAATCGCGTAATTAATCAGACGATGATTCATTTTCAAGGAAGCTTTTCTCAAAGATGAATAGAGAGGATTAACAATTAGGCAAATCGATTAGTTAATCTACCGACATGTTCCACGATCCTATCCTAATTCTGTATTGATGCTAGATAGGATCAATTACGAAAACATGCTTACGTAATCCATACTTCCAATTTACATACACTAGCATCTGGTGCAACTTGCTAAATATGCTAAGAAATTTGGCGACAGTATATCAGCAAGTAAACGTGTATATGCAAAACACTATCCATTTTACGTGGATAGGAAGAGAACTTACTCCATCTATATCACTAGTAGTCTCTTTTGTGTGTTAAAGAAGAAGAATCATTGCCAGTTCCATAAAATGCTATACATATAGATTTTAAGAAGAAAATTTTGGAAAATTTTCATTTTAGTAGATCAATTCTTCTTATTCCTAACATTTCATTATTTATTTATTACTTGAAATTTTTTGATCTTATCTTATTTGTATTATTACGTAGAATTCGTGTAAAAGCTATGTAACAACTTATATGACTGACTATATGTTTAAGAAAACCTTAATATTATTTCTTTCTATTCAATATATTCAATTTTTTAATAAAGAAAATATAGATAAACTTGTGGTGTTGATACTGAAAGAAAAATCCTATCTAAAATTATTTAAGAAAATTCTATTTTATTGCTCTTGCTGTATAAACGAAGTTGATACCAATGAAGTTTGAATGAAGTTTGAATGAAGTTTATCCTAGAGAAAGGAATTTTTATTTCTACAACTCGAGAGACCAGAAATGAAATTTCTTTCTTTATTTATAGAAAGATTTCATTGAAAACAAGTTTTTACAAGTTATCGTAAAATCAATAAGTATTATATAGACAGTAATGCATTTCTTTTTATGTCGAGATATTTAAATTATTTTCAATTTCTTAAAAAATGTAATGTATAATTCCAACAAAATCACGTTAATTATTAAAAAAAGAAAAGAGCGAGAGAGAGAGAAATACACATATTAGATTTATTTCAAGAAAAACTTATGTAAGCTTTGTGAAAGATATTGCAATGTCCGAAATACCTTTACTTATGAGCATGCACGATATAAAACAGATTGCACTATGAATATTAAACAGATGAAGGCAGCGTTAAATTACCTGTTATACATGAGTACGTCAGGCTTCCAAAGTCTGTGTGGTGGGATCCTGAGGTCTCTCACTCCCCCATAATCTGACACATTCCATCTCATGTTCACATCATTCCATTCCTGTAATTGAAAAAAGCTTATTTTAAAACATCTCTTAAGAATTTTTCATCAAATCATTATATCTCACTCTATTGATTCAATAATAAAATTGCACGTATAAAGAATAATAATCTCAATTTCAATATTAGAATATTAGAATTTATAAAGCATCCATATTTGCCCTTTTATTTTATTTTTTACTTTACAGTATTTTATCTTCATATTTTCATTATTTCTTTAACACATCACGTTGAATGGATAGAAAAGATTCTAATTTTAAATGCAAAAATAATTATTCAAGTGATTAACTAATCACTGATTATTAAATTTAAAAATTGGGTAAAGCATTTATTCTTTTTTTAATACTATTCTAATTTGATAAAATTTCGATGTTTCATCACTCTTTTCCAATTTTTCACGGATTTATTTAAAGGAGAAATAGAGAAACGGGGGCGACGTTACATAAAATTCATTTTAAGAAATGTACTTTCTACTTGTTAAACTCTGTTAAACAACTTGTACACTTGCCCTTTTTCGCATAGACCATGCACTGTCGATTCCACGGTGCTAATATCTTTTACAGGCAAGCTTTCGTGAAAATTTTCCCGACTTTCGCTCAGAGTTTGCGCAACTTTGCGGAAAATACGAGGCGATTTGGCAAGTTGCAAAGTTTTGGCGGTATTCTTTACTTTGTTACTTCGACCTTTACTAGCCAAGACAAGTAAAGATACGAACAGTTAACCGGCAAAGCTGTATTATAGCATGCTATCGATCCATTAGGGTGTTTTTGCGAAACAGCGAATTTAACGCTCAAATGAAATCAAGTTTATATACTCGACGTGATTTTTAGCCAACGTGATTTATTTGCGTGTTTAAATACATTTTTATCATTCAGAATTTGAAATAATCAATTTTAAAGTTTATTACTTTCAATCTTTGATTCTTAAATTTGTACCATTAATCATTGCAGGGATATATCACTTTTAATTTAATATAATTATATATATTATTTTTATCAAGGATTGAAATATTTTGATTAAATGAATATTATATTTCTAATCTAGAATGTAAAATGTAAATATAAAAAGATTCTTCATCTTTTCACGAATCAAAAAAATCAATTACTCTTGGCAAATAATTTTTCTTTTCCGTCCAATCGAGTGATAAAAATGTTGGAATTATTTCGACGATTATCAAACGAAGAAAAGAAATATTTTCATCGGATGGAGTGAAATCGACACTCGTCCAGTATTTGTCCGCAGGAATGCCCGATCTGTTTCGTGCACGCCATTAGATTCACACCCATTAGTCACCAACTCCCGATTGATTAGCCACTGATGGAGTACACCGGCGGATAATTAATAATGGCCACTGTGCTCGATGGTTTACGTGGCACGCATAGGCCGTTTATTATATATCCATTTCCACGCATCGACACAGAGAACCTCGACACTCCTATTATGTAACGAAATTGGTTCACAGTTGATAGCTCAAAGCCGACACGAAGGAAAGAGAAGAAGTAACAAAGAAGAGGATCGTCGATTATACCAGCATTAATTCGATGTTATACGAATCTTTCGTGTAACGTAAGGAGAAATCAAAAATTTTATCGTCATATATATATATATAGAGAGAGAGAATTGAAGCGTAATTGAAATCAATTTTTGTTTCATCCGGATATCTCGATCGATTGCCCAGATATGACGATTCGAAAGTTTTCACACCGCTCAACATGGCGCGGGGATTATGAATGGGCCCGTGACCCACTGACCTACATTGTTTCCTAGGGAAACGCGTACTACGTTTTTTCAGGGACCACGTCTGTCGCTCGTCTGCAGTTTGGGATAGGTCGGTGAAAGGAGGCGCGAGAGGTCCGAGCGAGCGATTAAAAATTACGCTTTTGTTCGAACGACGATATCTCGGGAACCGGAAGTCGTATCGAGACAAGGAGGGAGGCGTTTTAAAGAGTAAGGCCTCGCGTTTCTAACGATCGTTCGCTCGTTGTCCGGAAATCATTATCTTCCGAGTTATAGCGGTTCGAGTTTTTCTTAATTTTAATCGGCAAAATGGTTGAAAATATTATCGTTCCCTCTACACGACGATACCCCAGGAAGTTGTATCGAGAAACAGGCGATTATTTAATTCATTCTTTCATTCCGAAGAGCGAGGAATCGTTATTCTCGCTCGAATCGGTTTAATGTTTCTGAAAGAATGTTATCTCTTACTTTAACGATTACATTATTTTCGAATATAAATTTTTGTGTATTCTATGTGTTATTATTATTATTATTATTATTATTGTTGTTATTATGTACGCATAATATAAAGTGAATAATATGCACCAAAGTCTACTTTTAATAATATTTCCTGTATAATAAATTGACTAAACGTAAATTATTTTAAGAAGAGACGACACATTCCCTCCTCTCTGTTTTACTTAGGGAATGGATTACAAAGCATGGATTAGATTATTTGCGAGAAAACTGAGAAATGTTCGTCCCTTTGAAATGGAGACGAACAACGTCAATGTATGCGGAGGAAAGGTCGAAATAAAAGTAGAATCGAATGAGAAGGGGATCGTAAAAGAAAAACTGGAGAAAATTTCCAGCAAAATGCTTTTTCATCGATTCACTTAATGCAAGTGAGAGATCTACCTATTCTCGCGGGGCCTGGCCCGGACATTTTTCCAGTTTTCAAGTTGAACGATCAATCTTGCAACCCCGAACTTTCTTCAACAAATAATCAATTTCTTTGAATACGATTTAAATTGAGTTCAACTTGTTATCAAAAGATTTCTTTCATTTTTTCAATTATATAAGAGAGAAGTGAATTTTTGTGTTTCGTTACATTGTAATATCACAAATATTACAATAAAATATATATGAATAATTTGTCGATTTGATAAAAATTTTCCCTTCCCTTCATTTTTAAAACAACAAGTTTACACCAGGACGAAGAGAGATTTTCATTTTCTCATACATGTCTGATGTATTACATATATTATTCAACGTGTAGAGCATGAAAACACGAAATTATACGAAATACGTTTTTACGATAGCCAAGAAAAAGATACCCGAGGATAAGCTTGGGTGAATCAAGAGCTCTCTCTCTCTCTCTCTCTCTCTTCTCCCCCCGAATATCATACAGGTTCTTGCACAAAATCGCAAATTTTCAGAGGCGTCCACATCTCACCTATATTTGCAGACAATTCGAAATGTAAATTGAACGGGGCGATAAGGAAACGAATTCAAAGCGCACGAATTAGGTGATATAAATGCGGCCGGGCAAGCGAAAATCCCGAGTTTAATGATTTTCATGCCCTGCCCAACCATAATTCCAAAACTTTGCCCCAATTTTCGCCGGAGGAAGGACCGGTCACGATTTCAACCCTTGCAATATTAATAAACATAAAACTCGGAGTGGCTCCTCGGATTCAATGTCGATCGGCCACCTAATCAAAAACGCTCGACCGATTTTCCTGGGTGGAAAATCGAAGAAAGAGCTTGGAGGATAAAAGCTTCGGAAATTACGATATTAATCGTGACTCGTCTCAAAAATGATTTGTCTCTCGTTTGGGAATGGATTTGTAAATTCGCTAAAAAACGAAGAAATTTCGAATTATTCGAGACCTGTTTACCAACAACTTTGTATCATCGACTCCGACCCCGTTGAAATTTCCTCTTCGAATTCGGATTTTCATCTGCTGGCACAGATTCCAACGTTGAGCGAAAAGAAAAAATCTCGGCGAGGCACGTCCGCGTGAATTCGCCCCTGGCAGGGCTGGGAATCTTGGCAATTTCGATTATCGCCGCTTCGAATCCCAACTATTCCGATCGTTCGTTCCGTGGAACGCGAATAAGATCAACAGATTTGTCATTTGGATCCATCGGCATACCGATTCGTCGTCCTCCATCTTTTGAAAGAAAGATTGGATCGAGAACAGTGCGAGTTATGCTCCTCGTTATTCAAAAGATAAATAAGGCCGAGGAAAAAGAGAAAAGAAGAAGAGTAATAACGGAAGAAAAAAATATAAATATATTATACTGTAATTATATTTTGATTCTATCACGATTGCGTTAATCCAATTCCACATATCTCGATTTTTCATCTCATTCTGATGTATTCTTGTTTAATCATTCGAATTAAGAAAAAATTGCAACAGACACATACTATGCTCTGTAAATATTCTGTGCGATTATGATGAAAAAGAAATGAATTTAAATTAGATAAAAAAATTAAAAGAAGAAGAAAACGAATATGTAAAAAATAAACAACGATGCGTTGCAATCTGAATGATACAAAAATTGGATACATGTTACAGTTACTTTTAAAAAATTTATTTATTATTCTGAAAATAAAATCAGAAGAAAAATATATCTCTTTATTATTACGTTTGATGTAATTTTTAATATCATTTAAAAAATATATATGTATACATAGATACATAACATGTTAACAATTAATAATTATTATTAATCTAACATAATTTTTTTAATTTATTCGCCCGAAGTTCGAATTCATTCTACTCGTCGGTCAATCTTTTTCTAATCATCTCGTTTTATCCACTTGTGTCTGATAGATCTGTTATCCCCTTTATTTCAATGTAACCTAACCTATTCGACTCGTTATCGACACACGTTCTACTTGTCTATCATAATTGTATCGTTCTACTTAACCGATCGTAGCCACAATTGTCTTAATCCACTTGCTGATGACTCTTTCATTCCACCCGCGTGTGAACACATAACTCGTTTAACTTGTCTCTTAACATTTGGGTCACGTAGATTTTTACGTTTTTCCTTGAATTTTTATTATCCCGCGTTAATTTTTCATTTTTAAGCGTTGCAGCACGCTATCTGTCCGTTGAACTCTCGTTGGGCAACATTTTTCTGGTAATTTTGAGAGAGAATGGCAAGCACGAAAGTGGTGAAGAAGTGGTGATATTTCTAATGAAATTGAAAGCTCCCGGAAAAGATATCCTCAAAAACAGAGCGAAATAAGATATACGTGTCAATTCTGCCAAGGGTGAATGTTTTGCAAAATATCACACTCGTGAGAAACACAGTTTGTAAAATTTTATCAAGATAAATGAAATAGCTATCCTTTTTTTGATTTTGAAATAAATGAAAATTTTATTACACTCGTTATTAACATGAAAATAATTTTGATGGTTAAATTCAAGAAACAAATGACAAAGTATTAAAAGCAAGAAGGTAGGGGCTTGCTAATGCCAAGACGCGATTAACGATAACAGTCAATTTCAAGGATGACGCCAATTATAAAATTCACGGGACATTAAACGCTTGTTCCCTCTAATCTGCGTAACCTTCTCTCGAATCCATGACCTTAAGACTCGTCCAATAAAAAGCTCGTCGAAAATCGACGAACTGTGACTAACCAGTTGTACTACATTTTCGCGTGATTTAACTTCTGATTGGTAATACTGGTCCTCCCCCAAACTGGTCGAAAATCGAAAAGTGTGTTTGGACTCGAATTTTTCCAAACTGTCACAAGTGTTATTATTTTTATTCGAATCAGCAAACGTGTTGGAATGTAGAAGAATATTATTCTCGAACTTTAACCCTTTTGAAGAAAACTTGAAAAATACATATAACGTTTATAAATAAGTGATCTCTGGAGCCAAAGTCAATTAGCCAGAACAAAAGTGGAAAAATCCTTTGCTATTTTTAACATTTATAACATTTGAACAGAAACATAGGAAAGAAAACATTGTGACAAGAATATACGCATAATAATAAAATACAGGTGCAAAGTTTATTTTGATATAAGATTCGCTACAACACGGTTAATTAATTTTGTATCGAAATCGTGTTATTAAAGCATCACAAGAGAATTAATTACTTTTTCAACTTTTTCTTACTTCTCTCTCAGTTCACTCCCTCCATTCGTAAGTTTTCACGTTTGCGTTGAGATATCACTCGATCAAGGAGCAATGTTGCAGCGAAAAGAGAAGGAAAAAAGCCGGCAAATTCGAAAACCGTGTCAACGAAAAATTTTTAATCAAACTTCACCCGCTCCACAAACATTCGCATCGATAATCCTTCTTAAACGGCCTCTCAATCGCTTAAAATCCTCGCCAGGCCTTCAGGTTCGAACCTTTGGCAGAGTGTACACACAAACTAGAGAGAGCCTGATTATTCGGATTCACCCCCGGAATTGGGGCACCAGTTTCGAACTATCCAAGAACTTCGTTTAAAGTGCTGCGGGCAAGATTCTTTTGCATCTTCCTCTTCGAGAACTCTTTATATTACCTTCCCTGAATTACCTTCGAAAGCATTAACTGTTTAATGACATGGTCTATTTCCCTCTGGTGTATTAAAAAAAAGAAAGGAAAAAAAAAAAAAAAAAAAAGAAACATTTTGAATTTCGTTTTAATGGCTCTTAATACTCCAACTTTTTCCCCTCCTCCTCCCTCTTTCCTCTTTTTCCCTTCTTACTTCAAGCACCGCGGGGATGTTGAAGCCATAATTTACAACATTCGAGGATATTAAAGGAAGATAAAATGTCGTGAGAATATCTGAGCTCTAGTCTCTTCAGAAGGTAACCGGATCGCTGGTTTCGCAACTAATTTTAAGTCTCCATTCTCCCCGTTGAAGGACGTAATTAGAGCGTTTCCCAAAGTTCGTCGAAACGACGATGAGGGGATTATGTTGGAATGTTAAGCCGTTGGGATACTTCAACCCTTTTCTTCCCTCCCCGATTGGATTTTCTTCCGTAAAAAAAAAAAAAAAAAAAAAAAAGAAAAATGACGAAACGATCCTCCGCTCGAAAATTTTCGATCGTACGAATAAATCGTTTGGACGATGAGAATTCGATCGAGACTCGACGAATAAATTTTAAAAATCGTGTTATTTTTATTTTATCGATACGAAGGCATGAATTTATATCGTTTTAATAATTAAAAAAAAAAAAAAATTAAGCGATCTGTATTTTGAAAAATGTTTCTATTAAAAAAAAAAAAAAAAAAAAAAAAAAAAGATACGAAATAATCGATGTATCAATTAAATTGTTTACTCTTCCTTGTCATTATTTTTGTTGTGTATATAATCAACAGCCGCTGTTGTAATAAAAGAAAACGGTTTATCGATCGTTTGTTTATCAAAGTTGCGTGTTATTTATTTAATCTTCTTTCATTATAAACCGCAACTGTGATAATTTAATTTTAAATCTCGCGACTTTTAAAATTATATTATTTATAAAATGAATTTGTAATAACCGATATTATTAATTATGATAAATTATTGGAAAGAAGAGTATCTTAGAGAGAGAGGAAAAAGATATTATATGTCACGCATCAATAATATTAATATCGACGAGATATATAAAAATCGAGAATTAAACGAAATATCTCAGAAATTTTCAACGAACAAATTTCTTTCAACGCGACGACGAAAGAATCTACGAATTTTTTCAAAGATTCGTTCAAAGTTTATATTCAACAGCCTATATTTTTCGTGTAAACTGATTATTTCCAAGATATTCCACGTTCTGAGAAAACGTTTGCCCTGGAAATATCATCGATTTCAAAGCCACGCTTCTCCTTTCCTCGGATGACTGACCCAATTAAACCATGCGACGAACTTCGTCATGGATCGAGGGTGGCGACACCGCCTCAGAGATCGTTAAACCCTCGTTGTGTTTATTCTTTCGTAAAGGAAAAAAGGAGAAAAAAGAAAGGGGAATTAGAACAGAGAGATCGACTCGACGCGGCCTTTCTCAAAATATTAATGCTTTAAATCCATTATGGATAGCTCGTTGTGAACGCTTTTATGCTCGCCTCAATGAAGCGGAGAACACGTATGTATACAACAACTGGGACGAAAAGAATGATGAGAAGATGGGTTCGAGTATAATCGCGATCGTACAAATCGCATAGTTTCGCCAAGTTTAGCGAAAGTTTGAAGGGGAAGGAATGATAAATAAATAAGTACGGAGTTGTCATCTTTGGATGAAAAATTAATAATAAGAAGATTGTGAAATTTTACATACGAAAGATTGACAAAGAATTAAAAACGTATTATTTTATCAGATATTCGTAATCATCCGTACAATGGCGAAAGATTAATGAATGAAATAGTCTTTAACGAGTTGATTAACGTTTCTGGAGCGTGGTGAATACGTGGCATGAACACTCTCATCAATATGTACATTCGGCTCAATATGTATAATCATTCGTCAAAACGATCGTTTAAACCATCGGTTCTTGATAAGCACAAATGCACATATGCATCCCCTATCGGTTTAATCGTACTTTACGAGCAGATTGCATACACGCGATTGATCGTTCAGAATTGGAACCGTAACGATCCTTGATTCTGCCCGAAATAACGAAATCCATCGTTAATTGAAAAACCATCGAACCACCCTTTATATATTTTTAATACGCGACTCGGCCGAGGCTTAATCGAACCACGACACCGAGCCACGAAAAATCTCTTCATTGTTATCTCGAGAAACGGGTCGGATCCAGCAATCGACGAGATGGAAAAAAGTGAGAGATAAACGAGCGAGGGATGTATTTATGATAATAAATCGAGACTTTTCGACTGTTGGGAAATTTTTTTTCAAATAAAAACCCTGAGATGTGATAATCATTGTAAAAATTCTTCTGTGATCGGTCAGTAATTAGAAAATTTTTTTATAAAGAAATATGAAGTTGATCGGATGGAAAAATTATTAATAATTACGAGACGTTGTAATTTGAAAATAAAAAAAATTTTTGTTGAAAATAAAAAAAAACTTGTGAAAAAATATTTCTCGACAGATTTCGCGAAATAATTTAATATGTTTAACACTTTATTAACAATAATACAATTTAATGACGAAACTGAAATAAAGGATTTTCAATTCTTAAAGAATAAGATAAAGGTAAAAAGTTCAGAGATAATGCGGACGATGAATATTAATCTTAGTGTAACTGTATAATACTTTATAATTCCGACGAAGATAAAAGTATCATCACTTGCTATATGTTTCTATCTCTTTAACGAATTGTAATTTTTAATATGCGCGGTGGTGCTCTTTGAAAATTCATGTTCCGCTTTGACTTTGTTTCTTGGATTCGTTGATAATTACACGTCTCTCTTTCTTTATCATCATTTTTGTATTTTCTCGAAAATGCGCGCACGAATATTTCATCTTATTTCGTTCTACTAATTCATTTCATTTTTTTTTTTTTCCATTTTAGCTAGAAATATTCTCGTATGTAAATATTTTATGATTAACTTTTCGTGCCACTTACAAATTTAATATGATTTATAACGAACAATGAATAATTCGTATTAATCTACGCGTGATATTTATTTACCAAAAAAAAAAAAAAAAAAAAAATCATGCAATTTTTGTTTTCATTTTAACTAGATAAATATCTTTGTTGCAAAAGTATTAAACATTTGTCTTATTAATTTAATAGTATAAATAAATTTCTGTCAATAAAACTTTAATCTATGAAAATAACGTAGCGTATAAGATTTTAATTTATTTTATTAACAAATAATGTGAGAAAAATTTTTCAGAGAAATCAAATTTTTAAATTATATTATATTCTAATTCTTGCTTTTAACAATATATACATTAGAATACTTAAAAAATCAATTTTAAATATTGATATACAAAAATATCACTTGAATTTTATTTATTAAAAACTATAAACAATTAAATTTTGGAATTTTTCAAAAATTTCTCACGAATATATTAGCATCCTACTTTCACTATCCTGTTTCAAAAAACTTTCAAACTTTTATTTGACATTACAATAAATTTCAATTTCTCATCCTTATCCAGTTTCTATCTATCTCTTTCGATTAAAAAATTGACTGTATTAAAAACACATTGTAGACACGATGATGCGCGTGTGAAAATATATTCAATTTGCACGGTGGTATTCTGTGCAATTTCTATCATGTTCGTGCACGTGTGGCGCAGAAAAAAGGAAACGGAAATGGCGGTACGTAAAACCGCTGAGTAACTTTGCGCCAATATAAACCACGTCAAAGTGAAATTGAGCCGGGCACGTAAAGATAGGTTGTTTCGCGCCCTCTCCAAGTTTCACAACCGCTCCACGATTTCTTATCTTGACGAATACCTCGATCGAACGAGGAATTCAACGAGGATTCCCCGTGTTTTCTAATTCGAATTATGGATGATGGAACGTTATTCGAATTAAATTAAATTAATATCAGACGTTAATTACTCGATATCTTTTTCTTGTTTAGCGTAATTACAGTTCGATGGGATATCGTACGAATGACTTTTCGATAATAGGAAAAAAAGGAGAGTGGGGAGAATATGGAAATGAAGTAATTAATACCGCTCGTTAATTATCGGAATTTTATCGAAATTCGTGTATATTTGAGGTTTGAAAAAAATTGAAATATTGGAAAATTTTATCATCTGAGAAATCTCTAATTTATCATTTGATGGATCTTATAGTTTCTAGAATGTCTTTTTTAATTTTCGTCAATCTGCATTGACGAACTACGTTTATTTTACATCAAATATATTGGATGAAGTTTTTCTGAATAGTTTCCTATTTTTGAGAAAAATCCTTGCTACTTTTACATAACTAGAATGCGGATATTTATACATTTGTGAGAAATTTTAATAGTATAAAAGAGCCCACAATATGCAAATATACGCGGAAAGATGATGATATTTAGAGAATGATCAATATTTCCATTTTTATAATTCAATCTCTGGGAAATGAATTATACGAATTTGCATAAATATTCGCAGTTCTACTTAAAATGTATCAAAACACCGAGTGAAATTAAAATTTTCGTTTTTATTAAAAAAAAAAAAAAAAAATCCATTAGAAAATTAACACTCGAAATACCACAGTCAGTGTGGTTATTTTCTAGCCTGGAATTTACATTTTTGCCTCATATATAAAAAATCGTAAAAAAAAGCCTTAATTTTAAAATTATGAACGAAAGGAAATCGACTTTTCTTTTTTGGATCCAAAAGCAATCATGCAATCATGTTAAACGAGTGTATCACCGGACGGATCGAAGACGATCCACGGGGTTCGAATTTTGCACCTTCGCTTTACAATGCGTTACTGGCTTTTGATCAGGGAAGGACGAGCTCGTGGCATAACTCAATTCTCGTCGAGAGCTAGTTAATACACTCTCGATTGCTTGTGTGACCCGAATTTACCCCCAAAGTGCCACCTATACGTATAAGGAATATTTGCTCGCTTCTCTGCGGATGCCAAATCGTTTGAGGAGGAAACATGCTTCTCCTAAATAAATATTAGTAATAGGACCCCTTGTATTTTCCCCAGCGGATAAAATTAGTATACTGACGCATCATCGATCGATCTTCCAATTCAAAATTTTTATTTAAAAATTCCAACACGATATCTTATGATACTTTAGTCTTTTTAATTCAATAGATTTGAGTTTAACAGATTCTCGTAGGAATCAACGTAACTTTTTATTAGATAAACATCTTGTGTGCTAAATATATATTATATATATGAGATTAAAGATACCTAATTAGATTTATTTAAAAGTTTCTTTCATATATTTTGCATAAAAGTTAACTTAAGAGAGAACTTCGATAAATTTGAAATTTTTTTAAAACTTTGAAGGATCGTAAAGCGTCTCAGCGAGAGCTATAAATTAAAATTATTTGAACATCACATTTGTTCGACTTTAACTGAGCGCACGTATCTAAAAATTTAAAAGTTATTAAATAATCCTTTTTATTGGATTTTATAAAGCGTAGAACAATAATTTTCATTTTTTCATATTTTTATAATATAACTGTACGAAAAAATAATAAAGAGACCTGAAATCCTTTTTTCTAAAAATTTTATTTTCATTCTGAAAAACTGAATTGCAGCCAAGAAATTGCCCGGTAATTATTTAATGAGTGTCTCTACAAATCTGCAAAGATTCGAATAAATTGGAATTTTTATCGAAATTCTCCTGTATCTAAAAATAAAAAATAAAAAGAGGATAATTATTTTTGATCGAAATATTAATTTAATTTTCATTCTTTCTTAGAAGAAGAAGAAGAAGAAGAAGAAGAAGAAATGGATACGATAATTTCGAGCTGCAGAAAATTATTATAATAAAGAAAGAAGAGGTTTATAATTAACGCTATGATCGAAGAAAGAACGAAGAAAGACAGATGATCGTAAATTTAACCTTATCAGAAAATTGCAGTTAAACGAATCACGGTTCTAAAATGATCAAGGACTATGCAGAAGCAGAAATTGAGAATTGAGTTTAATTTAACTTTCATTTAAACGAAATTCTAAGGATAAAACTTTCTGGAATTTATCTTTGATCTCCATTTACTGATAATCCTTTTAAACTGAGAATCCTTTTAAATCAAGAAAATCACTCATACTACACAGTCACCATGAATTAAAGTGATTTTGGTTTTATCTCAATTCTATTTGTGAATTTCCTTGATTAAGATAAACAGTCTAATCAATTTTTATTCATCTTACGAATCATTGCAATAATTTTTTTTTTCAAAATAATTAGTTAATCAAAAACCTAATCTTTGAAATTTTATCGAATCACTATGCATACAATTACAAATATTAAAAGCATTAAGTTATTATATTGTGAAAAATTAAAAACAGAATACATAAACGAAAAAACAATTTATTAATGACAAAGATTTTCTTCTGTATTCCCTTCGATATTTTCGATTTCATCTTTTAAAAATTGATGCAAGAAAGAAAAAGATAAAACCAAAAGAATATTTAATTATCAAATCTCTTTCCAAATCCCAATCTTGAGGAACAAAATTAAAAGATATCTTCAAATTATTTAATAAGTTTCAAATCGTCGCTTGTATCGTTTGCATTCGTTTCATAAATACTATTTGACACAAATTGGATACACATTTTGCATTTCGTGTGGCGACGCGACACCAATTAAAACGTAATAGGCGTGTTATGCCAATCAAACGACAGTATTTCTTTAATCGTACACGCACTACATAAGATGACTACTCGTTGATTTGAGCCGATAACATATCAAACTGATAAAGTGCCCTCGATCCTCTATAGAATATCAGTCTATCTCAATTGACAGTGGCAGGTACATTAACGAACCTAATCAAACGAGGATTCTAGACGTCTGCGGTGCTTCTGACTCATCTTGTCCTGTCGTTGATAGCCGATAGTTGGCAGTCGCAATTGCACATTCGTGAACGTGACACGAAACGAACTAATTGACAATTTGGAAACGAATAGAAAAAAACAGGAAACGACGGATATATAAATTCGTTGTAAAAATCAACTATTTCGAAAATCAAATAAGAAAAAAATCGATAACCAGTTCGTCGTAACGCTAATCTAAACAAAAGTTTAATCCATTCGCAAGCTGCGAACAATAAAACGCGAGGAACAATAAAAATCTTTAATGAAATACGCCTAATGAAAGCCGATACGATAAAATGCCAAGATTTTGCAAACGTAAAACCGAGTACTATTTACGTTTCGTTCGTCTTGAAAAAAGGGGGTTACTCATTGCGGAAAAAACAGAAAAGGAGGAGAAAAAGGGGAGGGGAAATGTTGTGTTAAGAGAGACCTATTAGAGATACTCCTTTCTCTCCCCAATCCCTCTTTCTTACTCCCCTCAATCCATCTTTCTTACCCGTCTCCTCTTTAGGGTGAACGCACAAAACTGGGGTGAGAAACGGAAATAGAAACGCGATGGGGGCTAACAGAAGGGTGGGGCGAGGGAGGGTAATAGCGAGATGGTAAAGAGGAAAAGAGAGTGCACCTAGCGCTGACTTGGCTCATAATACCATAGAACCGTTAAAGCTCACAGACACGCGAGTCTACTCCGCCTACTCGAGACTGTGCTCCACTCTTTTCTCCACTGGAGGCCAAGAAGTTACACCCCACCACGAGAAGTTCGTTTCTGCGATCGTGGATTTTCACGTAACTACGACTACGCGAATGCACTTCAGCCTATCTCGAAACTACTTGGTTGATGCGCCCTCCCGATCGAACCGCTTCTGAATTCTGAATTTCGCCAAAGTAGGCTAGTACCTCGTGAAACTAATTTTGACCGGAAAAACATTTTTCTTACCATTGACAGGATAAGAACCGGGGATGGTGAAAGGTTTCGTGACGGTGAAAGGTTAATCTTCCGCCTCGAATAAAAGTCGAGATACCGTTCCCTTTGATCCAACGTGAGGAATCGGATTTGTTTTTACGAGATGGTTAATTTTGTATGAATATTAGGATTTTTTGCGATATGTGTAGATGTAAATAATTGCTTTTCAAGAGGTTATAAATTTTTATAAATACGGATGGAAAATAAGTAGTACTATTAAACATGAAATATGATACACGATCAACAATTAAAAATTATCGTTACGATTAAATATAAATGTTTTGAATATGTATTTCTTTTTTAAATAAATGGTAAACTATACTCAAAATGTATTATCGTTTCGAACAAATAAAAAATTTATATCATCTAACAATAGGCGTTAATCTAGATCTTTTAAAATATATTGCTAAGTCAAAAAATTTAAAAGAATTCGAGAAATGATGCATTGGAAAATAAAAATACATGAAATGAAATGATAATTAAATTATACAGTAATAATGAATTATACAATCGAATGAAAATATGTCGATTAACAAATGAGAAGATCGTTTTATCGTTCGTAAATTGAAATCACGTGAAATTGAGGGACGAATGAAATAACTTCGAAATAATGAAACGAATCTGCCGAATCTGTTCTCCCGATATTCAATCTTTCCAAACAAAACTAAAGGATCGGATATATAATATTAAAATTTCAATTACGAAGGAAATTACAAGACGAGTTCTTCAAATTCAATAGCCGATAAATTCGATATCAATTTGGTGATAGAACATCCTTGAACGTTAATTGAATCACGTGTCAATGTATTGTCTACAAGTATATTTATTCACCGAAATAACTGTACTTCAATTATTTGAACATATTGGAATAATTGGAATTAAATCCTTTTATATCTTATATTATTTTGATTATTAAAAATATCGAATATCTTTGTGTCGAATTTTATTTCAAGTTTGATAAAATATTTGTAAAACGATGAAATCACTAGACGAATATATAAATCTCAATTAAATATATAAATATATTTTTTATTAATTTTGCGTTATATATATTATTTGAATAACTAAAAAATATTTCAGCAAAATACATTATACATAATTATATTAATTGGTTTTATATTTTTCTTTCATGTATTGATTGTAATTTTTATGCTTCACACGAAATAAAGTTCTCAGAAAGCTTCCATCTTATACGTATATTATTTTCGCTTCAAGTGATTTATAAACTCCATTACAGAAGTAATGGAAAATTGTAAAACTTTCTTTAAGAACAAGAAATCACTTTTCCCTTGAAAACCGAATAAGAAATACTTGAAAGAAATTATTTTATACTGTCGTAATGAAAATATTGTTGAAATATGAATAAAATAATTTCCTAATAATCAACAAGAAGACATCTTTTGTTTCATATAAATTTCTATTTGTATCGTACCCTTAAAAAATAAGAATTTTAAAGATTGAAAAGTCTTACCATATTGTATCTGCATGTCGATCTGCTGTCGAAAGTAGTTCATTTATCCTTATTGAAATCACACAATTAAATACACTAATAATATAAAAATTTTAACAGAAAGACACAAACACCACACTTTCACTGGCAATTATTTCAAACAACTAAGAAGTCCTTCTTCACGGAAGTTCTTCTTGCTACGAAAGTCAAATGAGTGACTGAATATATACAAATCAATTAAATATATATAATTATATATCTCCATATATACATATTTTCAATTTAAAAAACTATTACATATTTTTAAAAAATATATAAATAATTTAATTTATAAATTATAATTTAATAATAAATATATAATTTAAATAAATTGTATCTTACATGATTAACGTATTAAGTTCAAACAAGATACAGGTGGCGTTCTATGGCGTCTAAATTGGCTGAGTGTAGTGTAGTTTGTCGTGCTTCGAGTGATACAAATTCAGATATATTGTGAATATCGTTCAAAACAAAGACGAAAATAAAGTGAACGTAATTAGGCAAAAATTCCAAGAACATAAGTATATACTTCCTTATCGAGAATTCGGTATCAACAAAACAAATGCTGTTTGTATTCTTTTCTTTCGAAGTGTTCAATTAGACATTCTTTCCGGTCGTTGCGCAGTAATATAAAACGTGGCGTCGAATATGTCTTTCTGGCGTCTAACATTTATTTTATAAATTTGATACAAAATATTTCGTGAAAAAAAGTGTTTGTAAATTGGTTTTGTGAACAACTTTGAGTGAAAATGATGGAGAAAAAACGTGGAAAGTATGAAGAATGAATACCTGATGATTCTTGTAACCTGATTGATAAAACATCTTATCTTGGTGAGTACATCATAATTATATATATTCATAAACTTGCAAATTCATAAATCATTTAAATAATTTTTTTATATATTCTTTTATAATATAAGATATAAAAGCATAAGTAATATACATTTATATTGAAATAATTTATATGTTTGGTTAGAAATTCGATTACGTCATAAATTCTGAGTTTAGCGAATTATATATCAAATACATTTAAAAAGAAAAAATTAAACATAGCTATGAATATGATATGTGCATATATATAGAAGTACGTATTATATTCATGAAATATTTTAAAATTGGCATTTCGAATGTCTGCCATTGTATATATGTTTCATCAGATTATGATACAAAGATAATATATGTAATATATTAAAAAATTTTTATAAATTCTAAGCATTAGAATAATATAGAGAAATACAGAAAAATTTATAAACCAATTTTTTTATATTGTAATTACAACTATTATTTAGCATTTATAAAAGAGTGAATAATTTGTTCATTCTTTTTTTTTTTTATTAATTTATTTTCGTCAAAATTAAATTCTAAAAGTCTTCAACTGTTATTTATATTATCTTATACTTTTCTAAACTTGACGGTACTTTTCGTTTAAATCTTCTTTTTCATTTTTCATTGAAATCTAATACTTTCGAAATACATAACCTTACCTACAATGTATACTATATATATATATATATATATATATATATATATATATATATACTATATATATTATTTAAGAGTTCATTTTTTTCGCTATATAATTTTATCTTTTAAGATTATCAAATTAAAAAGATTATCTAAAAAAAAAAAAAAAAAGAAAAGAAATAAAATGAAATTCTATTTCTTCATCGATTAAATCGAATTAAATTATTTTATATATATTTGTATAATATATTCTTTGATATAAATATAGTTAAAATTACGAAGTAAAATATATATATTTTTTATGTTTGTGTCAGATCTCTTAGAAAAATATGTTCTTATTAACAAGATTTTCTCGCTTAATTTGCTTGCTGCATATAATCGATACAATAAAAAACTTTGAAAAAAAACTTACGGGTAAAATATTACAAAAAAAAAAAAAAAACTGAAAAATTCTTTTTATTCTAAATTAATCAAATAACGATAGAATAATTTCAGAAGAAAATCTTGTTTAAATTAAATAGTAGAATATTTAAAATCATTTTTCAAATTAAAATATTCGATATAAAATATCATATATTTTAAATAATAAATAATTTAATTCGAATATTGATAAGAATTTTAAATTTGATGTAGAATATTTAAATTTGTCATCTGAAATTTTCAACAACCTAATATTTCGATTACTATGCAGAATAAATTAAGATTGATGTTTATAAACCGATTAAAGCTTCTTCCAAAGGATGATGTCCACCTTCTGTCAGAACTTGTATAGTATATAGTCGTCCAACTTGGTAATTACGGTATAAATATAGCATAGTTTATATGCTGTAACATATTAGAATCTTTAATAAGTAATCAATGTATGACCAGCTGACATGGAATCTCTTGCACATATGCAAATTATGCGACGTTTCGTCGCATGTCGCTTACTACGTATTTCTCGTATGTCAATGTGTTGGTATGCCGTGAAGGGGATATGCAGAAATATGCTATGTATCTTTGCATTCTCTACCCCATGACCTCAATGAAAACTATGCAAATGCAGCGTAACAGTAGTTGATATAGTTGATTCAATGAAAGCGAAGCAATCTTGGATACGAGGTGCATAATATCTATTGCATTTCAAATTTTCCGTATTAATCCGCAAATATCATCAAGTTAAAATGTAACTTTTTTTCTTTGTTTATAAGATTCTTTTTCTTGATTTTTAAAAAAATTTTTTTTTACATTTTTATTCAAATAGTTCTTCACTGTTGTTAAATTAAATTATTATTACCTACGATAGGATAGATTATTTATTGTCAAAATATATATTTATTTTATTTTTATATTGAAAATTATGTCGATAACATTTCGAATTGAAAATTGTAATTTATTTTAATTTGAAGTTGACCCAAAGAAAATTAATATTATGTCATCTATCACAAAGACTCGTTTTCCTTATTAAAGTATCTGTTTATTTAATTTTGTATATTGGAAGTGTTTAATGAATTACACGTGTACTTGATGTTTGATACATGATTACGGTTTTCAATCTTCCATATTGATTCTTTCTGGAAAATAGCAATTCAAATAAATAATTTTAAATTTTACATTCTCGATTTTAATATTAACATAAATTTTGCAATATCGTATACCAAAATTTTAAACATATTATTTCTTTTAAAATTAGAATGGAATACATAACTTACAAAATATATATAATTCCACACATTTATATTCTCTTTTGAAACAATTATTCGTTCAATTCTTTTTCGCTAAAGTCATTCTTTATGAATAATCGAAACAGTTTTCAATTCAATTCAACGTGTTCTATATATATGAAATTCTATATCACAATTTTCATATTTTTATAAAAATATTTCGTAACTTTAATTCTAATCGTACGATTAATATTACTTCATGCCTTGCTGAGTTATTGCGGAGGAACATTTGATTCCGATTGTCCCCTTCTTCTTGGCTGAGACACAAATGTATTTGATAGAAATGCTATCAGAAAAATATGTAGGACGTGGTTTCGATACGTGAAAACGTCAAACATATCTTGAATATCTCCAAGTCTTATCTCGAAGTTGTTGAATATCTCAGCGACTTATATTCAAAAAGATATCAGGCGGTGCAAGTCAAGTGCAGCTGTGCGTTAAGTTCACTCCCTTACTACTCGTGCACTTGACATCCAAGGGTAGACGAAAAAAGAGACGAAACTTTTTTTTTTTTTATTTGTTCATACCGTACACTATCGCGAAAAAGTTTGGAAGCATTTGGAATTTTTTTTTTTTTTTCTTAAATAATCGATAATATATTTTTATTATACGAAAGAAATATCGAACAAAAATAATATTTATTTCGCGAATTTTGAAAATTTTTTTTCTTCTAGATTTTTTATCGTTCTAATAATTTCTCTTTTAACTTTTACATCGAAAAATATGTGTGTTTTTTTCGTGAAGATAAAAGTGAGCGTAATAAAATCGAAGTATTCATAAAATCGAAGGAGATAAAGAAAATTGTAGAAATTTATACGGATTTAATTTTCAAAAGATCTTGCATTATTTGTTTGCATTACTCGATCACGTGATTGATCACGTTGATGCAGTAATGGTATTTTATATAATGGAGTTAATGAACAATTACGACGTTTCTCTCTCTTCTTTGATTATTCGTTATGGTGTATTATTGATTTCTTCTTCATTATAATTACTGTTCAAGAATAATCGATACTACTACTACTTTTATTTTTAAGGAAATTTTTAAGTATTGAATATTTCTATACTTATGTTAAGACTTTGGAGTTTCTAATGATATTTTAATAAAAATATGAAAAAATAACTCCATCTGTTGAAGCTAAATTAAAATAACAAGCTTTTTATTCGTTTCCTGAAAAATTTTACTTTTCTGCGGATATTAAAACAAAATTGTACACTTTAAAAAGTGAAAGTTGATCTTATTCGAATTTTGTATACATTTTTTAAAATTTTTTAAAACAAAACATTTGTTTTCAAATTCGATTTAAAAAAACAAAACAAAATAAATGAATAAAATTGCACATTAACGATACAAGAGAGAAAGAAAAAAAAAAATCTCTCGATTGAACATACATTAGCGCTCATATTCATTTCGAATCCCTTCGTCTCGATGATCTCGAAATCATCGTCCCATTTGTTCGTACAATTTATCAACGTCGGTGATCATCCCAAATATTAATCTCGGATCAGGGAAGGGGCTCGAGCGTGTTTCTACATTCCCGTTTTTAATTGTTAATATAGATCGGGGCGAAATGGCCGATTCGTCGATCGAGCCAAAAACATCATCGGCGAATCGTTAACTGCGAATTTGGGTCATCGCAAAGCTTCATGACGCAGGCATTGATAGAGGTTGTGGATGAGGGCGAGGATTGACGAGGCATAAGCCGTTGGAAATGAGCAACGACAAGCGTTTTAAAGTGCGGTTCGAAACCTCCTGAAAGGAAATATTACGGCGGGTCTACCCTAATAAGGGTGCGCCACTTCACCCTCTCCAACAGGGAGTACCTGTTGCCCGTGCCTCTATTAATAGTTCTAGTTGATAAGAATCTGTTGTGACCACGATTCCAACTTCCAAAATAATACCACGTGATGTTTTCTCGAACTTGATTTTCTCGAATTATTGGAATTCGTATCGTAGAAGTCTTCTGTGGAAATCTCAAGTAAAAAAATAGCGTCGGTTCAATGTTGGAAGAATTTGGACAATCTGCGATCTTTAGTTATTATTATTAAGTTTTGTGATTAGGAATTTTATTTCGTAAAATTGAAAATTCCACGACGAACTTTATTTGGTTGTTAAAAATTTTTCTCGAAAAGCAAATAGGAATTTGTGTGATCATGGTTGATTCGAGTATTTTTCTTTCAAGTTTTGTATTATAAATATTCGAAACAGTTCTTAATAGTAAGAATTTGTATAATCTACGATCAGTCAGGATAGTAATTATTGTTAATTGGAATATTGGGTTCGATCTAATATTATCGTTAGAAACTATACTGAATTGCTAGAAATTTGTATGGTCAACAATTATCGAAGATGGTAATCGTAGTTAATTCGAATATTGGCTATTGTAATCCGTAATTAGAAATCGAAATATCACACGCTTCTCTTATGTTATGTTAAAGATTCACTAGTTGAAAAAATTTTAATTTCGAAAGAAATTTACGTAATTTTATTTCTTCTTCTTCTTTTTGTTTTTTACATTTGAAATATAAATTAATGGATTTACATTATTCGATTCTTTTATTATCAAAAATTCTTTATTCGATAATTTTCATCTTTCAATTAATTCGTTAAACGGTGGTTTTATTATATTTCTCTCTCAATAATACAATTTTTTCATGGTCTCGTTCTTTTTTTTTTTTTTTTTTTTTTTTAATTAATCAGTCAATGAGAATTATTCAACATCGATATTAAATTTTGATTGCAATTGCCGCGTAAAATTAGCTCGTATTTTTCCTACTACAGGTTCGCAAAGCTTTTCGTTATATTCGTGATACATTAAATAACTCACCAATTTTAACCAGAGATTCGTGATGAGCAATTGGTTCTTTTCGTCCTGAAACAAAAAAAAAAAAAGATCATCAATTATACGACGACGTTTGAAAATCCTACTCGTGCCTAAAGTTATTTATATTCGAGAAATGGTAATTAAAATATTAGTAATTAAAAAATTATAATAGAGTCGTACATACGTAAACGAACTTTCTTCCTTCGTGTCCCCGATAATTCAATTAATTAGTCAATTCGGATGTATCTAGTTAAATTCACTCATCATGAACAAAGATTATTATTTCAAAAATTTTGGTTGATTCGAAAATATAGTTTTATCCCCGTCTCACATCTCTCTCACTTTATCCAACGTAAACTTCAATCGTTCATAAACGAATCTCAATAGTCATTTTTCCATGGCAAACTTTCGTGTTCATCTTCCATTGTGTAAAATATATCTTCCGCACGATCGAAATTATCACGTTCCCTTTTTCGATTTTTAAATGATCTATCTACACTTCTCCTGAGGATTCGAAATAAAATCGAAGATTTCGTGGGATAAAGTTTTTCACGAATAAAGCTCGTCTTCTCGGCTTGCTCGTTAACTTATTTATTGGGATTACCAACTGGGTCGAGGCAATTAATAAAACGCAATAAGCTGCGTCTTTGCTCCGACCGGTCAGGTTGGGGAGGAAAGGAAAATAACGAAAGCGAAAAATATCCCGACCTCGATAATTACCTCGTAATCGTTTACCGAATTACACACGCGATTTATGATATCCCCGTGGATTTTTCGTGGTTCGATCGATCAAGGGAAGCAATTACCCCCGATACAATCGGCTCGTAAAATCGACGCTAAGTTCTGAGGAATATTCTTCTCTCCCTTTCTTCCCAACTTTCGTTATATCGTTTCTTCTAATTTAGAATCATTGGCAACACGATTGAAAAGCTGACGTGGCAAGCTCGTTTTCCACTCTTCTCGTTTTCTTCTTCTTTTTTTTAACTACGTATTTTTACTCGATTCAATAGGAAATTTTTGATATTTATTTTCAATTGGAATCTGATTCTTTCGTCATCGATTATCTTTTTTCCCTCGAAATAAATTCCTTTTTTTTTTCTTCTTCTTCCCCCTCAGAGACACACTTTTTGCCCCGCCCTTTTTTTTTTAATATCGCAATTTCTCCTCGGACATTCTCGCCACCCGAAAACCCCTTTCCGGATATTTCTTTTCACCGCGGTATCTTTTTCTACGCTGCTCTTCAACCCCTTCTTGCGTTCCTCTTTTTTTTTTTTCTATTGTTCGAATTCCTCCCCCGAGAAGGTCGCTGTAATTTCGTTTACAATCCACAACCAGTAATCCTCCATAGTAGGATTACAAATGTAGAAGCTTTTCTAAGTCTCCTATTTCATCACGATGGGTTTGGTATTACCCAGGGGAAATCCAGAATAGATTATTTCCTATTATCTGGGGGGAGGAGGGGGGTGTTTTGTTCACGGAAATGGCCGAGACTCGGAAGGAAGGAACATTCGCACTGCGCGAGGATAGATGATTTTGGAAAAATTAATTTACTCGAATCGACAACTTCAGACGATCTCTCGATGAATTTTTGAAAGAAGGTTAAGGTTTATAATATGTCGAATATTAAAATCTGCATTGCTGCTCTATGCTAATATTCTTATTTTTCTTGTACTGCATCCTCTATTTTTATCACTATTTTCCTTCTCTCTGTCGTCAATTTCTTAACGAATAGAAATAAAACTTGGAAGAAACTTGGAAAATAATATTTCGACTGTCAAACTCAAATGTGACGCTCTAATTTGAGATAAAAGAATCTAATCATTCGATATGTATATTGTTACACATTTTATGAGATTGTACATAAATAAATATTGTTCGAATCGATCCAAATGGAGAGTCATCAAAGGGTTAAGAGAAAAGGCGAAGGATCGATTTAAACCTTGATCATAAAAATAAATTTTTTTACTTTAACACAAGCATTCTATATTAATTACACATTTGACAGAATTCGAGAATCCATTTGATTAATTTTTAACTTCGAGAAAGTAAAATTCTTTTGGACGAAATTTCTAATGTAATTTTTTTCCTTTACCTCTACCTGATTATTCATTAATCGGCACAGAATATATTTATTATAATGCGAATTTGCGCAACATATGTTAATTGCAGATAAAGCATAACTGGTTGTGTTCCTTCATTTCTGAAATAGCATCACACGAATGATTGGATCGGGACAAACATTGTCTATTAGGGCGGATTATGGAATGGTCGAACAAAACTTAAGCTTGGTTTAGCATTTGGTTTACCGCCGGATCGGCGCCCTGATAATGTTAGGCTAGATTTAAATTGACCCGAACCCCTTTCCTGTATAACAACATCAGAGAAAATTAAGGATCGCACTTTGCAACGAAAATAAGAGAGAATAAGAACGTTACGAATAATTGTCAAAAAAAATTCTTGCCTTTGATTATCGTCTCACTTTGTTCCATGACTTATTAATTATTCTCTGTGAGAAGACAGTGGATTAGATCAGCTTCCATATTTCATGAGATTTAATTCTTTATTAAGACTTAATACTAATTTTTTATAATATAATTTTAATTTTTAAAAATAAATAAATAAGATAAAAGATTTTAGAAGTTAAATTTAAACTTCTTTCGAATTATTCGTTTATAAACAATCCTCGATGATATAATAATTTAATAAAGAATGATAAAAAAAAATGATTCACCCTTTTTTTGGATTAAACGAGTCTTAAATATTTTACAAGCGTTATTATCCCCATCCATCTCGCATCGCAACGGTTAACAATCGATGCTCCATCTTGTTTCTGTCGCAGTAGGACAGTTTCTCGGGTCCATTTTGAAGGAAAGTATCGGGTCGGTACCCGGCTTATCCCTTTCCTCGCCTCTGTGATAAACTGTTTTTCGATAATTGGATCTTATCGTTTCGCTCTCCAAAACCTCTTCCAAACAGCCCGCCAAATCATTCTAAATCTTTCGTGGCCGGGCATTCGTTTCGTGTATATTTAACATCCGGTTAAAACTTTTCATCGCTGTTAATTCGACCGCCCGTGAAACAGATCTTCTTATCGCTTCAATTCCCATTCGAAGGGAAAATTGGTTTTTGTATATTTTGATACTCGACTTTAATATCCAATCCAAATTAATTAAAAGTAGTTCTCTTCCTTTCATTCAGACTTTTAATGAAGAAAATCGAGATTTCGTGTAAAACGTAAGTTTTCTTTCACCAGAATCGCGACGAAAAAGATATAAAACTTGTTGATTTGAAAATGATTGCGCGAATGCAAAAAAAAAAAAAAAAAAGATATAAAAAAATGATTTATATGACACGTAAAAAATATTGGCCAAATTGATTTCTGACAAGCGAATGAGTTACGAGTTAATAGAATGAGATATAATTCAACAACTACGTCTAAAAATTATAGAAAAATTCGCGTACAAAAATATTAAATTAATAACTTCGTTAGTGAAGTTACAAGAATGCTTACTGAATGCTAGAAAGGAGAAGGAACGAAGATAAAATCGTCCAGGATCCTCGAAATCCTCCAAAAAATGTACATTTCCATCGCGTAATACCGTTTATCGAGGGGCAAAATTATTTTCCGATTTGCATTCACAATTTGAAAATTGATTGTAAACGAAATTTCTCTTTATCTCTCGTTCTCATTCTCCTGCAAAAGAGTCCAAAAGGTGGCTTTTCCCTCTCTCCAATTTTTCCCCAAATTTCCAAAAGCTTGCCGAGTCCAAAGTCTGTGGAAGAAAGTTTAAACGAGAGGCGGTGGTGAGTTCAACAACGTCGTTGCACGTTCGTCTTTAACGAGGGGGAGGAGAGTGGGGGGAGGGGATGTGTGGAAGAAGAAGAAGAAGAAGAAGTAAATAGAAAGAATTTTGACCACGAGAGGGGAGGAATAGCCTCGGCTGCCAAGAAAGAGACTCTGACGGACGAAAAACTCGTTTGTCTTTCTTCTGTCCGCTTCCTGCGCTTTTTCCCCCGGTTTCTTGGCATCGTCGTTCAACCGTCGTCCGAGGATGTAAATGAACAGCGGGCTCTTTTCCGCTCGCGAATAAGCGGGGGGAGACAAACGTTATTTATGCCGACGTAATATCGCGGAATTTATTCGCGAACTCTCACAAAGGATCCTTTAACGCGATATATATTTTGTTCAGGTTTCGGCGAGAGATGGAATAAATCTGTCTGGGGAGATTCTCCAATGCTTTAAAATGTTTCTGCGCGTCGCACCTCGACGGGGAACGGTTTCGTGTGGATGTAAGGGACACGCCAGTGAATATGACGTGAATATAATAGAAAACGAATAATTCTTAACTTTTGTATATTGTGAATACGAAAGGAGAGATAACAAGATAGCGGTTGCAAGAAGTTATTTGACAGGAATGAAAATATAATGCACAGTGAATATTATCAATTGTACAACATTATTTAATTTTATTTAATTTCTCATTTCAATAATTTTCTGATAAAAGAAGGAATAGGAAACTATTTGATAGGCAGAAGAAAGGAAATAGTATTAGTTGTTGCATATGAATAGATTTCACAATTATAATCATTTAGAATTTATAGAGTGAATATATCATCAATAGCTTTATTATATGAGATATTCAATTCATTATTTAATTTCTCATTTCAATAATTTTCTGATAAAAGAAGGAATAAGAAACTATTTGATAGATAGAAGAAAGGAAATAATATTAGTTGTTGCATATGATATAGATTTCACAAGTATGTATAATAATTAAGAATTTAGAATGACTAAATGTATTATGAATTGCTTTATCACATAAGATATTCAATTCATTATTTATTTTCTGATAAAAGAAAGAATAAAATAGTTGTAAGAAGCTATTTGATAGGCAGAAGAAATTGCATCATCAATTTATCATATAAGATATTCAATTCATTATTTAATTTTTAATTTCAATAATTTTCTGATAAAAGAAGGAATAGGAAACTATTTGATAGGCAGAAGAAAGGAAATAGTATTAGTTGTTGCATATGAATAGATTTCACAAGTATAATCATTTAGAATTTATAGAGTGAATATATCATCAATAGCTTTATTATATGAGATATTCAATTCATTATTTAATTTCTCATTTCAATAATTTTCTGATAAAAGAAGGAATAAGAAACTATTTGATAGATAGAAGAAAGGAAATAATATTAGTTGTTGCATATGATATAGATTTCACAAGTATGTATAATAATTTAGAATGACTAAATGTATTATGAATTGCTTTATCACATAAGATATTCAATTCATTATTTATTTTCTGATAAAAGAAAGAATAAAATAGTTGTAAGAAGCTATTTGATAGGCAGAAGAAATTGTATCATCAATTTATCATATAAGATATTCAATTCATTATTTAATTTCTCATTTCAATAATTTTCTGATAAAAGAAGGAATAAGAAACTATTTGATAGATAGAAGAAAGGAAATAATATTAGTTGTTGCATATGATATAGATTTCACAAGTATGTATAATAATTTAGAATGACTAAATGTATTATGAATTGCTTTATCACATAAGATTATTTAATTTTATTTAATTTCTGATTTCAATAATTTTCTAATAAAAGAAAGAATAAGAAGTTATTTGATAGGCAGAAAAAAAGAAATAATATTAGTTGTTGCATATGAATAGATTTCACAAGTATATATAATCATTTAGAATTTAGAATGAGTAAATGTATCATGAATTGCTTTATCATATAAGATATTCAATTCATTATTTAATTTTTAAAAGAGAGAATAAGAAACTATTTGATAGACAGAAGGAAGGAAATAATATCAGTTGTTGCATATGAAATGATAGATTTCACAAGTATGTATAATCTTTTGGAATTTAGAGTGAGTAAATGTATAGATGTTTAATTCATTATTTAATTTCTGATTTCAATAATTTTCTGATAACAATTTTCTAAACTTGAAGTACAATATTCAAATATTAATTAATATATATATATATATATATACAATTTATAGTTATATCAACTATTCAATTTCAAATTTGGAGAATCACATGCATGCATCAATCTAATATAATCATATCAATTTAATATTCCTATATGTTAACATTTGGATTGAGGATCACAATGATATAATTCAAATCTTATGATTATGCTATAATTTCAACCTTATTTTAACTGATACTTCAATATATATTAATTACAAATTAAAGCCACTATTGAAAACAATAAAAATATAAACTTCTCTTAAAATTTGACTCCATGATTCTAATCGTATTATAAAAAATATGCAATACAAACAACGAACTCTCGAAAAGTCTCGAAATTTACATTTAATTTCGATTATAATTTAACCTGCTTTTTTTTTCTTTATTTTTTTATTTGTTTACCAAGTAAGCAAAAATAGGCCTCGCGATAACGTTGCGCGATAACGTTGTAAATTTATTCAAGAAAGAAGTTCTCTGTTGTACGATTTTGTTATCGGTTATTCGATTCGATTTGAATATATATTCAAGGGGCCACTTGAAAGTTTGATTTATGCCCCGATCTCCCCCTACAATTTATTCAGATTATTCCGATTTTATGGAACGGTCAGAATCTGTTCTGGCGGAGAGCGAACATCGCCGCGGAGCATTGCGGTCATTTCAATCACCGCCCACAAACTCTGTAACGTGTACAAGAGAATCTTGATATCGCTGCTACTCGAAACTCTGTCCGCTCCTTCCCAGATTCCCCCTGACCTAAATTATTATCCTTTAATAAGGAATTTATTTCTGATTTGGGCATCGATCTTTCTGAACGCGTTTTCGCTCGCCAAACTGTTATTATTTTGGATATATAGAGATTTGCAAAGGTATATTTGAATATACATTGACGAGAATTTATAAAATAAATTTTCATTTCAAATATTTATCACAATTACACGGTTACTTTCTTCAAGCTATTCTTTACAAACGAGAAAATTGATTAATCATCCAATTTGCAATTTTCTCAAGGATATTATAATTATAATATAACCGATCGTAAGCAAATATGAAAGTTGAAAAGTTTTGTTTCTGAAATCGATTCCTGATAACGAATCAATAAATTTTACAAGAGAACACAAAACCATTGAGAAACTTCCTGAAACATTGGATAAAATTAAAAATCCGCCCCGATTAAAAATTTAAATAAAATCGAGACGTCGCGGTGGTCGAATTTGAAGGCGAAGTGGCGTGTAATTTCCAAATCAATGGGCGCCCCTTGACAAAGCCGGGGGGAGACGACTTTGCGAGGAATTTGCGACTCGAATCCAGCCCGAAAACTCCTCTGGGAACATGAATCGCAAATTCGTCTTTACCGCCTCGCATCCCTAAGTTATAGCACGCCTGATACATATATACACGTAACGAAATCGTCTCTGAGGATATCTTTTTACCCCGTGCAACGCAATACCCCTCTCCCCTTCGTGGAAAGTGAAAATCCCTCTTCGAAAATGCGTGCTGAAAATTTCAAAGGTTTGGAAGTCTGTTCGAGAATTACACGCTATTCGTGTGTTATATATTTTTGCCTCGATATTATTCCCGTCATGAAACTTTTTCCTCGATGGTGCACCAACGTCTTTTCATTTCAGTAGGGAAATATTCGAGAGATGTTAAAAATTCAAAAAGCAGGAGACAGAGAGAGAGAGAGAGAGAGAGAGAGAGAGAGGAACGTGTGTGCAAATTCTTGGAAAATTACCGATCCCATTCTCTGAAAACGATTTTCTCCATTTTATCGATGGGATAAGGGGGGATGGAGGCACACGAAAGATTGACAAATTGTAGAGAACACGCGTAGACGCTTCTTAAAGCTTTGTAGGTCAGGATGCATTGTTTGTCAGGATGGATGAAATGGTATGCGTGTAACAGGGTAACGTGTTGTAGTAGTCATTTGGGGAATGCCATAACGTCGCGTGGTCAATTTGCGTGTTCAGTGCTATGATCAGGGGCGGATGATCAAAGGGCGGAGCGACCTCCATTCTCCCGGATACCGATCATCCTATTCTCGATCGTTCGTTAAAATAGTTTAAGCCCAGCGTTGATTTATCGCCCCGTGGAAATATGGGCGAGTTATGCGAGTATAATTTAAAATAAGGAGGGGGGGGGGGAGGGATCCCGATTTTGGGATTAATTCCTTCTATAAAATGCCGTTGTTATTCGTTACTTTCAACTTTCGTTTCGTTAAAATCGAGTGAAGGAGGAAAATATGAGTTATATTTGGTTAAATTTCTAAATAATCTGAGGAATTCTCGTTAAAAAAATTCTTTTTCCTCATCGCACGCGAAGAGAGAATTTAAGGTATTTGAACTCGACCTTATTTTTTTCGCGTGGTGACTGAAAAAGAAATAAATTTAACAAGTTTAATTTTCTATTGTTATATCATATTGTAATTCTTTTCTCCTTTTCTTGGTTACTGCAATTTTGATGATACGTAATTTTGTAACGAGTATGTACAATATATCTTGCAATCTTCACTCTTGAATTATTTCAACTGAAAAAATTCCACGAATGTTCACTTCAGAGAAAAGAACTTGCGAAATGACATTTATAAACGCGAGGGATGAAATTCTTTGGATTTGCTCGAAGTTTGATTGAAATCTTCGACAGATGTATCGATCCTGGGAGTGGGAGTAATTCCGCCTTGAGACTCGATGAAGATGCCCTGTCAATAGTCGATGTCACTATCAAATTAGAGCTGGCGAACTGCATTTCACTCACTGTCATCGCGGACATTTCTACGTCTTGGCGATAATTGATGAAGAGTTAGCCAGATAAACGAACGGCGATTATCACGATTGTGATAACGAATTCATTCTCTCTTATTTGTTGTATCCTCTCTTCGATAATTTTCGAAATGCAAAAGTTTATCAATGATGATGGATATGATTCACCAAACAAATGGTTCGATTTTTACAAAAAAAGCTATTTCATTCTTTCACGCGATAATGAAGAAAATTATATATTTGATGCTCGAAAACGAGGCAAGGATATCGAATTTACGATCGAAAATAAATAAATCTGATGAAACGTTGCTTAAAATCGTGTGTAAAATGATATTTTACAGTAACATGATACATCTTGACAACAAGACAAAACAACTTGTGAAAATTTCACTGTACAGATTCATTCAATCCCGGAAATCCGTAAAACGTAGTTTAAATCTGGGCTGCGTAAATCACGTTTGTGATTCAAATCCGTGCGTGCGGAATCGTGGATATTTGAATTTCAATTTATCACGGCGGTGGAGCCTTCTCCCCTGCTCGAGTCTCAAGTTCTGGTCACCGGATACAATAGGAATGCCAACTGATTTACAGTTTTAATAGGTTCCCGAAGTTGGGAAATGCAGGCGGTGTTTGCCAGCAACGTGGCAGACTGTTGCGAATTATATTTGTGAGGGGGGGGAGTCGATTTCGTCAAAGTGGGATCTCGAATTCCGTGAAACATCGCGAATAATGCGAAATTAGTCCACGTTTTTGCTCGAAAATAAGTCTGTTGTTGAGTTTAATTGCCTCTATCGTTTCGTGTTTTCGTGTTCGTTTATTTCTCATATTTGAAGACGTGTATCTTTCAGTAAAAAAAAAATTTGTATTCCAAAGTCAAATTTGGATTACTGTTGTTATTATGAATAAAAAATTTTTGCTTCTATATCTCTTTTGAGAGGGGAAAAGAAAGTTACGCTCAATCTGGATCCCCTTTGATATCCATCCATGAATTGATAAATAATTAAATGTCATCACAATAAGTCAAGAGTGATTTCTTGGCTGGGTAATTTTATATGAGAAATATTTTCTTCATCCTTATCGATTTTGAATTTAAAATTTTTAAGGAAACCGTCTCGAGTTAGTATTGCTTTGACTGTTAAACAGAATTTACTCCGACTCCAAACTCGGGCTGTGAAACCACCGTCTCTCGTGTCTAACTAGAAGTTACACTTGTTCTACCGAGAATGTGTTCGTGTTCCATCGCCTTCTATTCGCGCCCCCCTTTTTCTTGTAAACCACGGCTTTGTTACTTGTGGTTTTGGTTAACACCTGTAGATTTGCGCGTGACAATTATTCTGTCTTCACTTTTGTCTTCGCAGAAAGGAAGAGTTTGGGATGAAACTTTCTTTCTTTCTTTTTTCAATAAAAGAAGAGAAGAGAAAAAGATTTATTTGATCCGATCCACGTGAGCTTGTTTGTTGAAACTTCAAGCAATGTTTTTATACGAAATTTGTGGTAAACAGACTTGCAAACGATAAACTTGATGACGTCGGTTAATACAACAAATTTTAACAGATCTTTATTCTAGAAATGGCGAAGGGATATATCGAAGATTGAATTTGTGCTTTTACAAATTTGTTTTGAGGGTTGACACGTTGTATGATGAGATTTTTCTTTAATTTGGTAAATGCAAGTCCTAGTGCAATAGCAGTAAACTACAATTTAACGGATCATAGTCTCTTATACTCTAGTAAATCCTAATCTAGTAAATCCTTGTCTACTAAATTCCAGTCAGATCCTAAATCTGCTAATCTTCCACCAAATGTAGATTCTAATCTAGATCTACTCTAGATTCTAGATCTAATAAAATCTAAGATAATTCAAAAGAGTCTGATTTAACGCTGTAATTAAAAATTGGACGAAAAATAAATATTAACCAAAATTGATCAATAACTTAAATCTGATCTAAGTAAACTCTATGCTATTCAGATCCGCCCCTTTGATAAATCTTCAATTAAAAGATTAAAATCCTAATCTAAACGGTATGAATTTTTCATTTCTTTGAAATGAACGTTGAAGCAATCTAAGCCACTAGTAACTTAAATCCGAACACTAGCCATCTAGTGAACTCTAGATCTTAATCTAGTAAATTTTTGTTTAAAGAGCCCTAATCTAACACGCATCGCTGGATCAAGTTTCCCCTTCGTCTTTCGTGTGCATACCATATCCTTTCCATTTATTTTTTCCCCAAGATACGTCAAAGGAGTGCGCGAATATGCGAAAATTGTAAAGTAAGCACGGAAATGTTCCCCGGCCTTGCATTTCTGGTAGATGGGCCGAATGTTAATTTTTGTTTTAGAGAACTCTCGGACAAAGAGGATGGAATTACCATGGCAATTTCCCCGGGGCAACGTAAAAGTCTTGTAACTGTGCCACCGTGTGCTTTCCCTTCCGAGTCCCTGCCTCTCGTTTTTTTTTTTTTTTTTTTTCCTTTCTTTTTTTCTTTCTTTTTTTTTTTTCCTTCTCCCCTCTTCCTTGCCAGGCTTCATACTTGAAAAAAGCTGAAGCGTCGTGTATAAGTGAGCAACAAGTTGAACAATTAATGCTCGAGAAGTAAATAAGTACGAAATAAGCGTGTCGGGTATTCCATGAGCAGAGCCGATGAAATAACGTTCACACCTCTCTTCGAAAATTAATTTTCTCTTCTCGGATCATTAAGAATCCGATCTGAAATTTTGTTTACGTCGTTTCTCTAAATCTCTATAAATCCTTTCTTGGATTCCCCATTTTTCAATCTCCATTTTCATTTCTCGAATAATCTTCGTACATCTTGAACTCGCATAAGGAGCCAGATTACCAGCAATGTCTGGGATTATTATTACACCATCGGATTACTTTTCATTTTTGTTCGCGCAAGAAATTTTTACAATGCGAATTTTTGTCGATTGCCTGTTTTTTTTTTCCCAAGATTGGCGAGAGTTTTCAATTATTCCATTCCGCTAATAATTTCTCCTCTTTGCAAACTTTCCTTTTGTTCTAAATTTACTTTCCGCCACTTAACTCGTTTCCGGTGGAACGGTTCAATTATAAATCAGGATCCCGTATTTGAGTTTCGAGATCTCTTTCGAGGAAGAGGTCCCACGATCGCTTTTAAATCGTGGCAACGATAAAGGGAAAGGATCCCGCATATTTTTCCCCCTTTCAGACATTTCCTGTGACCCGTTTTCCGCCTTCTAACCTTGAGCGAAAATTTCAAATTCCCGCTCAACGAATTTCTCCCACTTTGGCCGGCCACTATTTCACCCCGTGTCGGCCATTCCGCAAGATTAACCCCGCGAGTTTAAATCCAACGCCCAACTTGAGATCCGTGCATCGTTCTCGAGAAGTGATTTCGTGAAAATTAAACGGTGTCGCGGTTAAAAATATCGCGCTTTCGTTCCGCGTTCGAGGATGGAAAGTTCGAAAACTGCCAAGATTTTTATTATCTCGCCGATTTGTAAATGTAAAATTATCGTTGAATTTTTATGCTTGCGAAATCTATAATATCACGATACAGTACAACAAAAAGTATAAATATTAAATTTTTAAAGTGTTGTAACAAATTCAATTCAAAGTTTGGAAGCAAGTTTAACGTAACAAATTCTTTGTTGTGGCTTTGTTTAATTATTTCAGTAATATAAAGTATCATTATCTCGAAATTACAAGAATTCGTTTTTTTCTTTTTTTTTTTATTTTACTTTCTCCGAGAGATGTAATCCATGCAACAGAAAAAAGAAAGAAGATTAAGATCGATTAAAAAGATAACAAGGATTATTATCATTATTATCATCATAATACGGATGTGCAAAATAAAAATATTACGTTGGTATATAAAAAGGAAAAAAATTTATCTCAATCTCGCCCTCAACCCTTTCGAGTGATTCACCCCGAAAGAGGAGGAAACGAATCGCGGAGATCGAACGGATGAACTGCAATCAATTCGTTAAGAAGTCGCTTGCAACGGGGCACTGTTTTCGAAAGAGAGAAGAGGGCGGCGCGTCCGATGCAGGAGGTTGATTCAAGTTCACACAATCACAGCTCTTCACCCGCCGCTGTATCGCGCTCAAAGTTCCTCTTAAACTCTAAACATAAGTTTGGAAACAAGTTGGAAGTAGAGGCGGTGTGTCCCTAGCCGAATCGAGGTGGCTGCCGTGAGCAGACTTCGTTTTCCAGAATTAAACTCTCCACTCTCTCGGACGAGGATGGAACGAGATAAGATTTATTCCCGTTCGAAATTTATCGCGATAAACGAGAGAAAGCACGTCATTTCGAATTGGAATGCAAATTGTTGCACAGAATGTTATTATATTAATATAATGAGATTAATTCAGTGTGGATCGCTCGTGATTTTGAAGACTGTTTCTGAATGAACGACGAAAATTTTTCTCTCAACTCCGAGAAGCAACATTTGTGAATATTGAGAAAAGAAATCACGGTTACGTCAGATAAATGTTCAGAAATTCGAGGATGATAACGCGAGGTGAATAACAACAGCTCGAAATTATTCGCAGAGATTATCCTTGGCCGCGGTTGAATTAACGGATGGAAAACTCGTCGTGGACGACGCCAGCTGTGCATACCCAATTTTGATTTTCCTTTCTTTCTTTTTTTTTTTTTTTTTGTATCAACGCGAGATCGTTGACAATGGCTCGCTTTACGTAAATTCACGATCGAAATTTTGATCGAAAGTTAGTTGGCCCGCAGCTGTTGCAATAATTTGGAAAGTTGCTTCTGCTTGGTCAAACGTGCAATCAGTATCACTGGCGAAACTGGTATTCTGTTAACGATCGGGCAAATGAATTACGGGCGATGCTTGCGCGGAATACGAAAATTCAAGGCGTTGAAAAAGATAATTGCATCGTGATAATTTGTTAGAAATTACCCCCGAAAACACACGCTCTTTGCAAAAAGGCGATTCCAGCATTTTCATTAGCACACAAAATTAAATTTCGTTTCTATCGTTGCGATAATGATAGAAAATAATAGAAAGCTCGAATGTCGAATTTATGCAGAAATTTTTAAATTTTATCGAAGAAAATATTAATTATTTATTCTGGTTAATTACGTTGTCCAGTCTTTATAGCCGTTCGAAATAGCGCGAGTTAATTTATATTTCAAGTATGCCGTGGCCAAACTCACAGAGATTCCGCTCTCTATCGTAAGCATTCACGGTATCTTTGTAATCTCATCGCCGGAACGAAGACGTGCCTCCTATTTCGCTTGATGTAAAGATGAAATTTTGCTCACGTTCCTTTGATCGTTCTCGCGCTTTTCCAGGTATTAACGTCGTCTGTATTACTTATGGAACAATAATTCCTTTGTTTCAATCCGTGCGGGATCGTCTGCGATTGCGCCTTAATTGCTATGAAAATTTCACCCATGTTTCCGCCCATCATCCGTATCCGGCTGATTGTTAATACGCGCGTTCTGTGCACAATTTTTGTCTTAACCTTTTTGGAAATTGGAATTTTTCCTGTCAATGTCGAGGTGAACATTTAGGTGATTCTTCTTTCCAGATTTTTCTCTCCTTTTCTCCCTTATCGTTTAAAGGTGGAGCGTATCTTTATTTTATTTTATTATACGTAGAAGAGCACGTTTCCGTTATTAAACGATTTCTAAGAACTTAATTTCGAAGGTATTATCTATATTTTATGTATCTGCGATTAGATACAATATTTTACAAATATCGAACTTTATACCAAACACGGATTTGAATTGAACAACAAAGAAAGCGATGATAAAATTTGAAAAAGATTGAATCTATCGTACGATTACACGAGAAATTCAAGAAGATTGCACGTGCCAATAATTAATATATGAATAAGAAAAAGAAACACCGCTCGATTTTCGATAACAGAATACTTGGAAATCCTGTTAGCATTTCCAAACTTTCACTTATCCATAAGAGATTGTGCGTTAAAATAATCGATATCTGAGTGATAGATCATTTTAACGGTCACTCTTCTAAGTTGAAAAAATACTTAACGTTATTTAAAAAAAAATTCCACTTTCTATTCGCAATAAATGTTATATGAGTTCATAAACAATATGTTTATGAAATAAAAAATTGTAACGTTATTTTTCACAAAGTATGATATCTTATAATATTTTATTATCGATCCAGTTGTGTTGTGGAAGTCTTTTGTTTGATGAAACTAGATGATATTAGATTCGCACAAATGCGGATGATAATGATGGCCCAATCCTTATTTAGAAACAGAAGCTTTCTAAAAAGCTTGGAAAAGAAGAGAGAAAAGTGGATGAATACGGTTCACCTCCCCCCTGATGGATTTCATCGATCGCGTGGAGGGCAATAAGATTAATCACGGGTATTCGGTATTCACAGGGTTGGCCGGCTATACGAGGGAAGACAAAATTTTCGACCGATTAATTATTCGAAAGTTTTGCCGGCCAATACTTGGGATTGCGGTCCAAATATTCGCGTTCGATCGTCGCTTGGTATTCCATGAAATTCAGTTTTTCTCCTCCCCTTTGGAGAATTTTCCTTTTAATTAGACCCATCCGCTGAACTGTCCGCTGAACTGTTCTTGCAATTTCGTGGAACTGGAAGGAGCGTGTGAATTTTTTATAATTGGAACGTTTGTATCTTTAATTTTTAAATCGATGCGAACGGATTTGTGTTTGTGACGTGACGGCGGCATTCGTTGAAAGAAACTAAAGACAAGGAACTTGTTTTTTTACACAACTTTTGGAGGAAAATGTCGCGTAAGACGTGGATAACGAAATCAATGATAATCGTTGTATAACTTTTTTTTTTTTTTTTTCATAAAACTATAAAACTCTTGATTAATCCACGTAAACGCTTATTATTTAATATAATTTCTTGTGGTATTTTAAGAAAAAAGTGTACTTTCGAATTGATGAAACAAAAGCGTGAGCTTTGTGATAAAAAGTTTGTTAACAGTGTAATTCTATTTTAGGAATATTTTTCTGCGAATGTGTTCAAAATTATAAGAGTTGAGGATTGTACTGGTTAAATTCAGAATAAACATGGTATGCAGTAAAATTAAATTAATAACGAAATAGCTTTAATGTTGTTCTCGAAAACTCAAAAATAATAAGGAAAAATAACAAAATAATGATAAATGAAATGGAACAAAATAATAAAATTTAATCCGTGGAATGTATAATTTTTCCAAATGAGTTTATATTATTTCTTCGTTTCTTTATTTTACACTTTGCTATTTTATTTTGCTATTCTCTCAGAATATCCTCAAGTTTTAATGTTTTTAAAATTTTTATTTCTTCGTGACGATGAGCATTATTTAAAGTTTCGAGAATTCGAGAATGATAAATAGTTATTCCATTGAGAATTAATTACGAAGAATTTAAAATATAAGAAATAATTGCAACTTAATCTTCATTCTATTGAATTAATAATTTTGTATAAAGAAAAAAAAATTACGTGAGCATACGGAATGTGTTGCCTGGAATCCTGACGAATTAAGTGAAATCCGACCATCATTAGTCGGACAAAAACTCTTCGAACGAATCAATAAATAAATCATTCGAATAAAATTTATCTCTCGGATCAATCATTTCTTTTTTTTTAATCTCAGAGAAAAATTTCACATTCACGTACGTAGAATTAATTTTATTATTGCAAACAATTTTATCGATCGTATTTAAACACACAAGATCAATTTCTTGTTTTATTTTCTTTCCTTTTTCTCTTTTTAACACTACCTTCTTACACACACACACACACGCATTTCATTCTATATTATATGTAACCATTAATAAAAATTATTAATACGATCGAAATTGTATTCAAATCAAACGATAAAAGTATCCTTTCCAGAAGAAAATAGCCGGGGGATGGTTAATCCATTTTTTCTTTCCTATTTTCCCCCTCCTCTCCCCCTCTTTTTCCTCCGGATATTAGTTATTCTTTAAACTTTAATTAAAATGTTTATATAGGACGAGTTACGAAGGCACGTTTTTAGGGAAATACAGAAGTTGCAACAACAATGTAAAGAAACTTTAATCTGTGGCGTACACGTCAGATAAGGGGAAGAAGAAGAAGAAGGAAAAAAGGAAGAAAAATGAAAAAAAAAGAAAAGCATTTTATTACCTTGTTTTAGAGGACGGTTCTGACGGAAAATCGAAACGCTCGTTACGAACAAATAGAGCATTCTGCCATCACGCGGAAAAAAGTTTTCCATTAGGATGGGGATGATAATTAGCAAAGGTGGCGTCCCACTTTTTCTTTTTTTTTTTTTTTTTTTTTTTTTCAGTCGAAATATCGAATGCGAATTATTAAAATCGATGACACGATTCAAGTAAACGGAGAAATGGTTTAACTAATTCAATTTAATCCCGTTGGATGGCCAGAATCGAGTGAACTTTCTAATTTTCTGAACGAATTTTTATAACAACGCCACGTGTTATCCCGGTTCTTCTTTCGATTTCGGTCAATGGATAGTTAATTTCTCTAATAGAATTTTTCAACGCTCTTCCCGCCTAAAGATATTTTCATTCTAATATCCGATTAAAGAACTGACGGATAAGGAATTTTGATTTTTCAGATTTTAACAGATAAGCTTAAAATATCAGTTTATCGCAGTTGAAACGCAGATAATTTAATAAACGAAATATTAATCGATCGAAGGGATAAAATATTCGAACGTGCGTTGGAAATGTTCGAAAGTTTCCTTAAAAATTTTGGACGTAGTAGCGGAGAAAAAAAGAAAAAATTGAAAAAGAAGAAAGGATAACGACAGTAATCCCGGATAAAATTTAATCCATAATACACCGAATTTCGATCGGTGTTGATTCAACGATATTTGTTACGCCAGTTTTTAAGTGTCAAATTCGTCAATTTCGTTTTGCTCGTTCGGGAAAAGACAATCATGAGAATAATAAAATCGTGCGCGCATATCTCTGATATCTCCACCGATATCGTCCACCATCGTTTCGTTGTTTTAAAGTCTGTCAATCAATGTCGGCGAATTTTTCTCTCGATCATAGATATACGGAAAAAAAAAAAAAAAAGAAAATCTTGTGACGGATATTAGAAAGAAGAAAAAGAAGATGAAATAAAATAGAAAATATATCGCTAAATTTTTCGAACAATATGTAAAATATTTATTTGGCAAAGTCAATGTACGATTCTTTTATTTTTCTTTCTATCCTTGGACTGCGATATTACTTTTTTTCGAAAGTGTAGCGATTTTCTTCCAATCAAATCTTATATTATATTGTGATAAATAATTTAGACTTGCAATTTTAATCTTCTAACGTTAATTGTTGAATAATCTCGGAAAAGGGCCCAGGCTATTTACCTGTCTGAAAATCATCAAGCGCAACAACAAATTTATCCTATTAACAAACACGTATACACGAATATCGTATGTGCATCTTTACGTATCATTTGCATATATGTATATTAATAAAAATTATTATAAATATTTGCACGCGCGAAAAGAATTTAACTCCGCGTCAAACACCACTTTCGCAAACATTTCTCCTGTTTTCCCGAATAAAAAAAGAAGCAGAACGTAAAACCCGTGTTTATCCGCACCACAACAACAACAACAACAATTTACAAACACTTCTTCAACAAAACGCAAAGGAAATAATAACAATTCGAAATCCACGTGCTCGACTCGATTCCCTCCTCCAAGAATTAAATCAGCAGAGATGGAACGTTCCGTGGTGGAATTAACTTTAAAGACGTTGGAAAATCAATTCCGCCGCTAAAACCAGGCGAAGAAATTTCCTCGTGGCGAAATTCCAATCACGTGTCCGAGTGCTCGCCAAACGGGAAGATCTCGAAGTCATTTCTTCGGGATCTTTCGAAGGCCCACCAAGTTTCGAATGGACGGGAGAGAAAACCGCGTTAAATCCTCGAAGGAGAGGAGGAGGACGAGTCTCGTTGCCTTGGATCAGATGTGTCTTTCTCCTCGACGAAAGGAAAAATTAATCGCATACTTCGTCAAACGTTTCGGGGAGCAAGTTTTCATCAACTGGACCAGCCCTTTTCTTAATTAAAAATTCGCTATCAAAACCGGCGGTACGTGCCTTGAGCCGGTTCTTCACACTCCCCCTTTCGAGCGCGATGCCTCGTCAAGTGTTGGTGGGATTATAGATGCGCGGAGAATCGAGAAGTGAGACATTGGGGTTATTTTCTTATGATGATCTGAATTTTACATTGTACTTTTTGATGAGTTAAGAAAGATACTCTTATTCACGAGATTTTAATATAAAAATTTACTACTATTTTTCATCTTCTTTGCATTTCTTAACGAATAGAAATAATTTCATTTCACAATACAGCAAAATAATATTTCTATTGTCAGAATGTAGCTCGATCTAATTTCACGTAAAAAAACCATTCTACGAGATCACACGTAAAGAGGTTAGGAAGAATCGAGCAGGAATAAATATTGAAATCGAATTGGTTACACTCGTTACTGCTTGGAAAGTGTGTGTCACCGTGGCTTGCAACTTTTCGTTTTAATCGACTTAGCCGGGCAATTTCGTTTCAACAGGTCTTGTGCGTTAATCAAAACTTTCTTAGAATTAGCCAGCGTAATTGGTAGATATGCGGCGACTGTGATAAGCTTCGCTCGGTGTTTCCGCCGCCCTTGTTCTGCTTTACCCCAACCGGCCATATTTCAACCCCTCCACCCCCTCGTACACGTTATTTACCCCGAACAAGGACGGTGCCGCGTTGTACGGTAAATATAATTAGCGCCACTACCTATGGGTGCACGTTTCAGGTGATACGAGCGAAACGAAGTTGCTTCTCGATCTGCTCCTTATTACGCTTGCAGTTCGAAAAATCCAGAGAGAGAGAGAGAGAGAGAAGGAAAATATTAAATAAGGAGGATGATGGAGGAGCAGGAGAGGGGATTTTTTATTCTTATTTTAACACGTTCGTCGGCCAGCGTGATTTCCTGAGTAGTAGTTTTAATATTTTATATATTTTAAAATATTAAAATTTAGTCGGGATATATTTGTATATATTAGTTCTTATTAGTCTCTTAGTTTTCATTAACTAATTCTGAATTAGTTGTTTTCAGTGCCTCTATTTCTAATTCTTCGCTCCCTACTTCGTTCGTTTCCAAAGTCGATTTTAAATATTTTGAATATAAGCAACTCTAATTGGCAACTCAGTTCTATGTTATCGATGGAAATTTGTAAAAAAAAAAGAATTGTCCCTCTTTTCTATTTTTCTTAAATTTTGAATTATGCGATTCCAAAGTATATTTTATATTTACATTTCAGTGCTTATTAAATTTCTTTTAAAATTCTGTTTCAACTTACATTCCATTCACTTACATTACACATTAGTAAATGTGTGTATAATATAATTACATTTTATATGTATACATAAATCTATATATGTGTGTTAATGAGTTTCTTGTTGTTTGAAAAATCGGAGAGAAATAAGTACGATTTTTTAAATATGATTTTTTAAATATGATTCGTTTCTTTCAGATGGTTCAGTTCCATCGAGGAGCTTCTTCACGTCGATTCATAGATGAAGTAACTACAATCGACAGTTTGAGTGAGTAGTATCAATTTATAACTTGTATCCTAGCGAAGTTTATTCGTCGAGAACCAATACACTCTGCTCCGTTCAATCGGTCATATTCCTCATTTTAAACCTCTTTTATCTCTGATCCATCCCCGCAGGCATAAAATATGTACGCAGATTTGACATTTTATTCGCGTCTGTTACGATAAGTTGTTGCGTACCTTCCATTTTCGAACGGTAAATAAAAAATATATAGTGAGAATTATCAAGATCAACGTTTAAAGAAATTAATTCAGTGTATCAGTTATTTTATTAATCCTGATTTAAACGTTTAATATTCCTCGAGATATAGTGAAATTTATTTATATACGAGCGAAATTCGTTTCCTTTTTTCAATACGAATGGAATAATCGTATTTATAATTCAATCATTCGAGTAAAAAATTAATTTACGAAATTGTTTCTGAATTACACATCTCGAAGAAAATATTGAAAAAGTTGAGTTAAGCTCGCAGTGAAAAGGTTGAATAAATGGTGAGATGATTTTTAAAAAGGCACTGAATTAATATTTAAATCTAATCAATCGTGAATAATCGATGAAGAAAATTCACGAAAATTGGTAAGAAAAGGATCATCAATATCTTTCCTTTCTGTTTTCCGCCTCTCATTTTAGAGTAGCACTTTATTTTCCGCTGGAAAAGAGGTATACGCCGATTGGTTCTCAGTCTAATACTATCTTCCGCCCCTTTTTCTTCTTTTCTTTCTTCCTTTCCGTGTAAAGGGAATAAGGTTTCGGTTCCAATCTGATATTTTGTTGCGACGTGGATGGATTTACACGAGGATTCTGTCTTTTTCGGATAGAAAAAAAAAAAAAAAAAAGAAAGAAAAAAGATTAAATATAACTATAAAAATATATAATTCGTGATGTTGACATGCAATTTTGTTCAATCGTCTTTTGAATAATTTTTTACCTAATTAATTCTAATCCACCGATTTTTCTTGGTGGATATTTGTTCAACAAAGAAAGAAAATTTTTTTCAGCGATTCTTTCAGCTTTTATGACGAATGGAACGAAGGTAAGGACGCTTTTTAATACATAATTTTTCACGATCGAAATGCATTTAAGCCATTCTATTATTTCATAATCTGATCATTATTCGATACTTTTCGATATTTTTTATTTTTACGAAAAGAAATCTGATTAAAAATTCGAGATATTTTGCGCCCTTCCAGCAAGTGAAAAATTATTCTTCCACTCCAATCTTCCACACACTTGATAATCATTACCTCGATCGAATCAACTTCGTTAATTGCAAATTTGCATAACGTGTTTACATCTCCTATATTTCGACGAGTAAATGCTATTATTTCCCCTATATCGGGCGAGTCTCGTTCACGTTCGACTTACGTAGAACGAAAGATATAAATGCGCGAAATTTAACGCATTTCTGCACACAGGTGCATTGAGAGTCGATGTAGTATCAGGTGGCGAGCTCGAAAGTAAACTGATTTTATATCGAATTACGAGTAACAACGTTCCGCCACGCCGCAGTTGTACGTGAAAAATTACCCGGATTATACTCAGAAACATCGAAACACGTAGCATCCATCCCCCGGCGGGAATTCGACGGGGCTTATTGAATCTTTCAATGCATTCGCCCGTTACCCGTATCTGTCTCTAACAGCCTCTTTTCCAGCTTTTATATTGATTATCCGTTTCAATGAAATCCGGTACGTGGAAGAATTTAATAAACCACCGTTATCATCGGTCGATAACTACGAAATATTTTTTCCCTCCTCTGCGATTTCCCTCCCCCTCCTCGAAAAGACAGAGGAGACGTGGACAAATTGGAAAACTTTCTGGAAAAATGAACCGTGAATCGTGGTAATATGCTTTGAAAGTTTTGGTTCCCTTTTTTTCTTTTTTTTTTTGGAAATAGAGAGAAGAATAGAGTGGATGAAGATGCATTGTATGCTTGAGCAGAATTTAGATTAGAACTAATAGTTTGGTGTATACACGAAATAATATGAGAAACGATCTTAGATGTTATAATTTATCGAAGTTGTATTATTTTTCGAATGAAAAGGCATATATGTTTGTCATTGCTGTTTCGTCAAGTTTTCGAAACAAGTTTTTTTTTTTTTTTTAAATTTTATTCCGTGTCTACTTAATTTCTGCATGTAGAATAACCTCATTTTCCAAGCAGGAAAAATAATTAAAGAAACGTTGCGAAAAAGAAGCCATAAATCTATTAGATTTAATAACCTAACCTATAAAACTTTAGAAAGCTTCTTTATCATTACTTCCAACGTTCCATAATTTGACAAGTCTCTCTCGTTAAAAATCTTGTGGAAAATAACGAAGTCTTTCGCAAATCTGCAAGGATCTCTTTAGAAAGAGATCGTCTTTATTTATTTATTTCGATCGTTCAGAATTGAATACAAGCCTCTCGTTGAAGACAAAATGGGAGGGAAAATATTCAAATTTCTTCGAAAACGAATCAACCTCGAATCTTATGGCTGGAATGAAAGCCCGTTGATAAAACGTCGCTTATTTGCCGGACCATTCGAACAGAGTTTACCGCATGGCGTAGATACGACGTTTGTAACGTTGCAAACGGCCCACAATAGCGTCACGTGTATCAGAAATAGAACCGGTGTTTGCATGCAGCTATTTTGTATTCCATTGAAAATTTCGCGCGACCGTAGCACTCTTGCTCGTTGTTCAGATTCAAAAGAACTGTACTACAGAACTAAATCGGTTAAACGTATTTCTCGCGTTGCTAACCCAGACTGCGCTCTCTACCGAGTGTTTTTTAAATCCTCTGCAAGAGAACAGGCGAGTATTAAGTATTTTCAATCACTATTTATTTTTCGATCGTTTCATCCCAGTGATTCTCAACTTTAAAAATTATTTTATTACATTTTCTTTTTACATTTCTTATAAAATTAGCCTCTTCCTAAAAAAAAAAAAAAAAAAAAAAAAAATCCTTGCCACTGAACGCTCATACATATGCTAATTTTACGAAATATATTATAGATCGATAAATAAAATTTTTTTAATTCATCTTATTAGCGTTAGTGTGCCGCCAAATTCTTCAAGTTTTATTTTAAAAGAAGGATGAGAACCACTGCTTTAGTCTTATATACAGCTTATGTTTTTCTATACACAGGAGATTTAGATTTAAACTGTTAGACTGATTTCGTTTACAAATTAATATCACGACGATGTTAATCGCTATATATTTCTATGTATTTTTCTTCCCTCGATGAAAAATTCCAAATATCCATCTTCCCATTTTTACGTACGGTCATACGTACACAGAACGTGTTAAATTAGCCATAGTTTATTTCCCGGTTGTCGGGTACACGCGAGACCACAGTTTGGCCGTGCATATTCAGATATCCCTCGATCACGGTTTGAAAATGTCGCAGCGTGGTGCCAAGCACCATCGACACGGTGTAACACGGTTTGAATGTGGCTTCCGTCACGCGGGGGGAGGGGGTGGAAAACGACGAGAAAGACAGGGCCCCCTGATTTTCAAACGGAGTCGAGATATTTCTGAATTTGGACGCAATCGATAATTCGCATCATTGGCGGAATGCCAATCGACATAATTTATGGAACGGGTCGTGGCTCGATGCGGAACCCCAGCTCTCCTCCCCTCCCCGTTTAATGAAATTATTGATTTATTTACACTCGCGTTGTTAACGTGCGATTAATTTGGCCAACTCGACTCGACGTTGGATTTATGCAGATCTCGCGCGAGGAGATTTCACTCGAGTATCCCCCGCGCGGCGATTTTGAATTGTGCATTGCTCGATTCATTGGTCACAGAGAAAGAAATTGTATGGTTATTTTATTTAACGAAGAAAGAAGAAGCTTACTTCATAATCTTCCATCTGCTTTTGTACGTGAAATATAAATAGTATTAGTTTATATTGTAAGAATTCATGGTTTTTGTAATAGTAATAGTGGTGGATGATTATTGTTCTGTTGTTTTATTATTTTTCTTTGGTCTAATATGTTATTTCCGGACGACTCGACGATTGTTAAGTATTATCAGTTGGTACAAATGGACGTGTCACAATAGCATCTAATTATCTATAAATGTAACAGTTTAATGCGAAGTTTTCAAGCGAAATGGGTGTTATTTATTCGCTAATGATGTTGAAGTAACGCGTTAAAAATGTACGGTGAATGGCCTATTTTCCATTCTTTTGAAGATTTTTGAATAGTCAATTGCCATAATTGTATCATCTAACATTTTATTAATTTGTTTAACGAGTTCAAAAGTACGAATTCTTATATAATAAAAACTTGGTAGCTTTGTATACAAAAACCTGGAAGAGTTAAAAAGTAAATGAAATTGTTTAATTAACTACTTAAATTTCAACTTAGAAATATCATTATCATTGAATTTCCTTTCTAATTTTCAAAACAATTAATCGATTCATCTCATACAAATCTTCCGTCCATCCATCTTTCAATCGTGTTAAAGATTAAACGAGTAATTTAACGAGTTGACTCGAGTGACGAATCAATTACCGGTTGCCTCCACTTTGGCCATTTAACCCTCTGGACGCTTAACTACAAAGGGTACAAAGTCATCGAGAGGTGCACGAGAGATAATCCTGTGTTAACGAGTCGAGGATTCAGAAAAGAATATCTAACTACCTTTATTTGACTGTACAATAATTGCAACCTTTCCTCCTCTCTTTTCCTCGACGCGTGAAATTTTAAATAATAAATCTACGAAATTTATGAATACCTCCGTAAAAATGATAATCACATCCGCTCAAAAATTGGGATCTTAAATCACCCAATGGAATATCGTCAAGCTGTTCCTCTTTGAACGTTGATTCGTATATTTTTAACTTTATTCTCGTTTCCTTTCGTTTTCATACGTTTTCATACGCGCGTTAGGGCGATCGATTTCCAATATCGAAATAAGAATCTTCGGGATTAGCAAGCTTTATTAAATATTTGGCATTCCCTGATTTTAATATTCCACATTCCTCCTCCTGTATCTGATGTCACAGTATATTAATTTACATTTCCAACTTGTTCATCTTTTCACGGCCGATATTTTTGAAATTTCTGGCAGGGAAGTGGAGCAATAAAAAAAGGAAAGGAAAGGAAAGGAAAGAGAAGAAAAGAATATGGAACATCCCGTACGTACAATGGCGGTTTCTTTTCTTTTTATTTCATATCTCGTGCGCTTTTTTTCAAACTTCCTTCCCACGCTGTTTACAAACTTTCGCGAGTATCAAAAAAGAAAAAAAAAAAAAAAAATTACGTTTCCCACATGGAATACTCGTTTTCATGAAAAAAAATTTCTGCCTCGTTTTAACGTCTCTCTAAAATGGATGGAATGGATGGAACAAAAATGGAATCTCGTTACGAGATATCGAACGATTCCTGATTTCGACGAAAACACGTTGTTTTTGATCTTACAACGATTGTTCTGCCCATTTTTGCAGAAGAGAAAAAGACTCATTGATGCCTTTAGATGTCTCACTTTTCAAAATTTTCACTAACGAATATACTCGATCGATTCGAATATTCACGTTTGGAACCGCGAATAAATTTATAGCTCGGGTTGGAGGAATGGCGTCGGTCGTGCAGACGGTGGTTTGCGGTTCAACAGAGTTAAGAATACGTGATTGTTCTGCGTGTGATACGACAATTTTCCTGATTTTAATTGTTTCGTGTGAATAATTCCCTTGATTGATTCTGTTTCCATTCGGATAAAAATTAAACTTAAATAAATAAACGTATCATCATTTTTCTACGTTCTTTTCATTCTCCTCAAAAGAGTTGTGATTAAACTTTGATCTTGTTGTCGAAATTTTCACGGGGCTGTTTACCCCCGTTGATAACCCCGGCGGACATTAAATTGCATTAAATAGCATGCGCGTCTCAAAGGATTCCGTGATCCAGATCATTAGCTCAGGTTGCATGAAGTTTCACAGGAGCAGCAGGGTATTTCACGCTTCCCTGACGCTTCCAAATTAATGATTACGGCTAAATTGGCCTTTGACACGTTTCAAATTTTAAAAGACAACGATGTGGAACAGGCGAGCAATAGTCGTGCCACGTGGCTCGTATCTCGTCATTAAAGAATGTGATCTTTCGTAGAATTATTTTTAAGTTATTCATCCTGATCTACAATTGAGACGATATTAGGGTGTCCCAATGTTCAAAATTGCTTCAAAATTTTGCTTGCTTGCAAAATATTCCTCGAGATGCGTTTTTACTTTGAACCATTGTTTATTGTGACGCTATTTTTTAATAAATGACAAATAACAGTTTCAAAACTTCGCAAATAACAATACTTTAATTACAATGTTGTGACCGCCTAAAAGTAAATTTAATCATAAGAAACCCTCATCTTGAATCAATATCTAATAGGAAAATACTTACTCTAAAAATTAATTAAAAAATTCTGCATGGTTTAGACGCTTTCTTATTGGTACAAACACGTCACTATCACACGTTATCACAAAATTATTAAATCTTACTTCAAAAACTAAAGTACAAAATCACTAGCAGTTAGTTTGTTTTGCAACGTAGAATCGTGATTGGAATTGACAAAAATTCATTCTAATTCGTAACGTTTAGCTTTGGCCAAGATTTTCACTTCACGAATTTTCACTTCGTTGTAGTACAGAGAGGGGTTAACAGCATAGTTAAAAGTCATTCTTCTAACGTGTTGCAAAAGAAACTTACGAGACATACTCTAATAATATTAACTCTTTGCATGAAGTAATATGAACAAAATTTATTAATTCTTTTTTAAACTTTAACACAAAATTGGTAAAATATTATTTCGAATTCTACGTGTCTCCTTAAACTTGATCTTCAGAAGGAATGTGCATTTTGCAAATCATTTGCAAATTCCCACGATCCATTCCAATCGTATTGTTCGAACATTGCGTTAAGTCTTATCTCCGCGTGACAAGGAAAAATGTTATTATCGCGAGGAATGAGGAATAGCCTTTCCCCCTCCCCTCGTTGCTCAACCTTTTCGCGTTTGGCGGCAGAGGTTAAACGGAAATATTAAATTTTCGAGGGGGTATTGTCTCGAACGGGCAAATGGTTTCAATTAAACGGGAGGCAACGAAGGAAATTTTTCTCTCATGCATATTAACGAACCCATTGTAAAAGGGTTTACAGCATGTTAGATCTGAAATGGAACGGAGTAATCAAAGAGAGTTCTGATAGTATATTATTCATGAGAGAATCGGGAGAATTTATGCAAAGTTATACTACACCGTTTTTCACCGTTTGAAAATCAAAAAAAAAAAAAAAAGAAGAAGAAGAAGAAAAAAATGGTACAAAAAGGGAAACGCAACACATTTCCGATCTGAGCGGGTCGTGTGACGTGTTGTGAAATATTCAAATTTTCGAAAACGATTATAAAACGTGGATCCAAAGTGTGTCGAATAATTTTTGAAAGGATCCTATTAATTGTCGCGATATTAATTAGAACAAGTACAAGAATCGAGAGGAGGCTCCGTCTCTTCTGTCCATTAGTTTAATCCACTGTTCGTGAGTGTTTTCTTGTATAACTCGCGGGCAGATCACAATAGGCGCTGTTTCGATAATGGACCGTGTAAAAACGGTGGAGCAAAAAAGTTGGGAAGCGAGACAAGTTTCGAACTTTTCCAACGGAAGAAGGAACGCACACTTTTCCAATCTCCTGCCTTTTCAATGTCCTCTCCCCCCATTTTCGATCCCCGCTCAAATCGAACTGAGTTAATTTTTTATTAATCGATTCTTCGATTTTTTACTACAATTTTGCTATACAAGCATACTTTTATAAAGAATAAATTCTTCACGAATGGAAATCTTCGAAGAAGAGGGAGCAAATATATCGAAGAGTTTTAATTTCGGCGCGAGATGTCTTATCGGAAATTCTTATGGAAAAGTCAGCAGCTGGAATTTCAGGAAGGAAGAATTGCGCGTTGCAGTTGTCCCGGGATTGTCGCGTCGAACGCAAGTTCGAAGGGGTTGATTTCGCATTGGGGGCACGTAGCATTCCTTGCTTCTCCCCGTTTTGGCCCCGTTTCGACGAAGGCGGCGAAATCTTGCATCCCGAAAACGGGTGTTTAGCCGAATGCCAACTTCATATTTTTCTTTGCCCGATGTTTGCGTCCCGCTTTTCCGTCCTGGCGTGGCGCAGTGTGACGGGGCAAAGGGGTACGATCACACATGAGCAATCAAAGTGGCGGAGATGGTGAAATGGAAATCTCGAAGGGAGGATGGAATATTTCGCCCTTTCTAAATAATAATAATAATAATAATAATAGTGTTTCCATTGTTTAAATTGTGATTGGAGCTATTATCGCTATTGGTGATCAAGTAGAAAATTTGAGCTCTTTTAGTGAAAGCTATTAAAATTAAATTTCATCTACCAAAACAAGTTACAAAACGTATTATTATCGATAAATCACCAACTCGATTTAAAATAATTGTTCAACTCTATTCCTGATCTGAAAGATTTTATTTTTATATAATAAATTATTGAACAATAAGAAATTAACCCATCCTAATATTATTAGGACTTAAAATTAATAAATACATGGAAGCCAGAAATAAAATTATTAAATAAGAAAAAATCGAATAAAGATGACAAGTTTTTAATTATTTATTGTTCGTGTAAATAATATAAATTATTTAACGAGTTTATATGCAACTATTTCGTTTCATCTTGCTTGGTTTGGTTTGGATATCTTGTCATAATTAATACAATACTATGTTTAATTAAATAACACAATTCTTGTGTTTAATTCTGATCAAATCGTTTATATTTTATTTGTGAAATTGAAACTCATTAAAGAAAAATGAATGAATGATTGGAGAATAATAATAATTTGATAGAATTTGCAAGGAATTTTATTTTTATTCGTCAAGGAAATATTTAGAAATTTCTAAATGTAGACGTATGAAACAAAAAAGAAGAATTATGATTTACGTTGTGTAAAATATTACATTTGAATTATCAAGATTTATTAAAAAGAAACTTTTTCGCTTATTATTACCTCAAATTAAATCGTGGTTTTATTTTTAATCGCAATTGATGTTGTTAAGTAATCGAATTAATATCGAGTTAAATTCGCTTTTCATCGCGAAAAATAAATCTTACTCGACAATTGGCGGTTTCGTGCCAGTACAGAACATCGTGTTACAAACGTAGAACATGAAATTTTATTTTTATTAGTTGGTCATAGCAAGATTAATCGAATCCCATAACAAATTTTCCTCCCTCGCGTTTAACCACACCTTTTTCCGTGCTATGGAGTTGTTGAGAAAATAATTCATCGCGATTGCGCAGTGTTCATGGAAGAAAATATAATATTCTTAATATAATTCATCGGTGCGAGTTCGTTAAAAATTCTGAAAATGTTCATGGACAAATGGAAGATTCGTGTATGAAATTTTACAATTGACTGGTTGAAAAATAAAGATTGACGAGATATTTTTGTTTTGCGAAAAATCAAAAAAAATCTCGCCCCTCTCTCCTTGGATTGGCAAAAAAGGAAAATGCATAGAATAAATTTTCAAATATTCACGTTGATTTTTACATTATGAATATCGATTCTTCGATAATGAAAAAGGAAAAATTGCTGAGAAAAATATTTCAAGAAGAAATTTTCGTTCCTTACTTTACGATTCTTTTTCTATTATCTTTATCTTTGCTTACTTGGTACTCAAATTTCTAAAAATGTATGATTCTCGACGTCGTAAAATATAAATTCTGCATACTTCGTAACACACGTAGAGTAATCAACAGTATCCTTTTTCGCTGAAAAATCTTCTTTCTTTTGCACGACGTGGCTCTCCTTTTCCATTAATGACCAAGCAAAAACGAAACTCATCGAGCTTCCTTCCCTCTCTTTCGAGACTTTTAGTCAGGAAATTTTGCCAGAATTGCCGCATGAGGGCAAATAGCCTTTCTCTTGGTCTGCACGCGGTAAACATAAAGGTGATTATCAAGCAGATTGTCCGAGTTAATAGTTTTTTCAATTACGAGTAGATTTTTAGTGACTCTTTGGCTCTTTTATATTCCTTTTCTATATCGTTAAAATTCGTTTTTGAAACTTTGTAGACAGTGCACGAAATGACTGCACTGGAATTAACATTCTTAGAAATATAAATATTATTCCTTAACAATCGTTACTCTTCAATTTGTTAATTTTAAATAACGATTAAAGAGTTTTACTTACAATACAAATTCTATTTTAACTATTAATCGAATTGTACTTTTTATATTTGCTTCCAATTCTTCGAGTTTCACAAAATATTAAACGAAATATGGTATAAAATTTATGATAACTTTGACAATTTTTCAATTTCATAATTGATCCCAAAAATCAGATATTTTATTGGAAAATTGTCAACACAATTAAAAATTAATCTTTTTCCACTCTTAAATACACGAATTTGGAGACTGTTAATATCAACATCGTGTGATAATTAATCAAATATATTCCTCTGGGTTCTCAACTTTGAGAAGATTGACATTGGAGATAGATACAAATCCCCCCAAAAAATAACGATAAATAAAAAGAAAAGTAATTGTCGCTACATCATTCGTGAATTCAGTTGGCGATAATTCGATCTGATTTCGAGGATTACGAGGCTGCAAAAAAAAAAAAAAAAAAAAAGATACACGCGTATATATATCCTGTGGTATAAAGTGTGCGCAGAGTGTATTGCGATAGAAGTTTTATACACCGCGAAATCCGCAACTCGTGCAATCATGAAATTAAATTTTGACCAGGGATATTTAACATTCCCTGTTATCACGCTCTGTTTTGCGTGTGGCGGGCTGATTGAAAGAGTTTGATGGAGAAAAAGGAGAGAGGAGCGGAGGCTGGTGGGCATTTGCATATCACTGGCCAGTTTCGAGATTTTTTCCCCCCGCTGCCATTTGCATTCTAATTGAACGAAGGATATGAAATAACGATGGAACGATTTAATCATCAAATTGTGCGATCATAGTTGGAAAAATTCTTCTAATGCGAAATTATTGTGGAATCGACACTTTTGAAAATTTTAACGAGCAAAGATTCATCGAGTCGCAAAATAAGTCTTCTGAATTTTAATGCAGTTAGAAACATGAAAGATATTACGAGATAGGTTCACCGATATTTTTATTTGACATGCCGTTGAATATTAAGTTTCAAAGGCATTTAAAAATTAATCGACACATCCACGAAGTTGTGTGAAATAATTTAAAAGTATAAATACAGTTTTTTCAATATATATATATATAGCACAGATCGATGTCGAATTTTAAAAGTTTCTCCTTCTCAATAAAACGCGAGAAACGCGATTTATTATGTTTTTCTTCCCCTCTTTTTTATTCGAACAGGCAGAAATAACAAAACTGTGAAATATTCAATTCGATCGTGACTTTTATATAATACAAACTTCGACGAAAATATCCACGTGTATTCCTATATAATCAGACAATTGATTTCTCATTAAGAGATAGTATATTTTCACAATTGTTGGAAATAGAATTTATTTCTGCACCGATTTCCAAAAAAAAAAAAAAATCTCTCTTTCAACGACAATGATTTACGAATAAAGATGCGTGAAGATGTTGCGCGAAACAAAGGCCCCATCACCAGGCGTGTTCCCAGGTTATTAAATTCTATGTAATCAAAAACGCGGCGTGTCGCTGTCTTCCACGTTTCAAAACGTGAAAGAATGGGTGACAGGGCCTGTGGGGAATACCCGCGTTGAGTAATGAGAACTCAAGAAGGCATCAATTGCACACCAGAAATTTTTCGATAATGCTTTTCCGCGCTACGCGTTCATAAACGTGTCATAATTTTTCAACAATTCATCGGAGGACTCGTTCCTCCTTTTGTCCCCTTTTGCCCCATTTCCACGCTGTTCCTCGATTCTTCCTCATCCTTTTTCGCGCGCGAATTAAATAATTCGAGTCGTTTAATCATCTCTTCGAAAAACAATTTCTCACGAGAAGAGATTTCTTTATTTTTATTTCGAAATATTTCTGCGTAATCTAAACGTCTATATTCATAAGAGGTTTAAAAATATGATTGGAATGTCTTAATATTCCTTCTGAAACAGTTAAAGTTTTATTGAACCAAAAAATCGCCAAAACTTTATATTTGGCGTATTAAATGATACTAAACTCGTATATGAGAAACAATCCAACTTAAGAGATTTTACTTCTTGCTTTCTTTTTAAGTTTATATTCTCTACTTTCAATTGTTACAAGAACAAAAAAAAAAAAAAAGAACTAACAGTAAATACTGAAGAATATGTTGTAGAAAAGTTTGAAAACGGTCGATTTAATTGTTAAAAGAATGCGACATAGCCGATCGATATCCACTCCCCGATTTAAATTAATATCAAACAAGTTCCGCTGAGTTTCGAAAGGGACGTAAGAGGAGGAGGAGGAGGGAGAGACAGGGAGGAGAGAAACGGCGAGGACAGGCCTGTAGGGAGTTGGTCGAGGTAATAAGAATTCAAGCCAGTAATTACACACTGGAGACTTTTCCACCCCTTTGTTACGCTCTTCCAGCTCTCCGCAGGGAGAAAGGAGGGGGTTAACGAATAGGTGTCCGCCGCTGTTCTAAGAAACAAGGAGGTCGCCCGTTCGAGGGGATCCCTTCTTCACGCACCACCCCCTCCCCAACGAGCCTCGCGCTCCAAAAACCCCGACCAAGCTTCCCCTTGATTTCAAGAGATCGTGGCCGGCTTGGTCCACGAAATGGCCTCCCCCTTTCTTTTCTTCCTCTCTCTCGAGCCATCGATTTTTACTTTTCGATATAAAAGAATCGCGAAAAAAATACAGTGATATGATTCGATGGAAAAATCGATCGATCTTTGAAAAATTCGAATTCCACGCATCTGTAATCAAATATCATCGGAGGGGAACGTTAAACTCGTACACTTTATCTAACATTCCATTCCCCTCTCTCCTCTATCCTTATTTCCCCCTTGATCCCTGGATACAGGTGGATCAAAATTGCATCGGTCCTCGCTCTCCCTCTCTCTCTCTCTCTCTCTCTCTCTCTGGGAATTGGAAACCGCATTCAATCCCAAATAACAACCGTCCATCGATCGTCGGCCACCCGGTTTAATGAGATCAATGAGCATGCGTCACTGTCTACCTGTCTACAGGAGGCGTTTCCAGCCCCTCTTCTCGTCTTTTTTTTTTCTCTCTTCGCGCGAGATCAGCAGAGTTTCGTTTCAAATTAGAGCCGGGAACAGAGAGAGGGATCATCCCTCTCCTCTTCTCATTTGCATGCCCCCGCTGCCTCAGCAATACAACCAGCCACCCCTCTCAAGGACACGCTCTCTCTCTCTCTCTCTCAGGCTTTAATACGACGATGAATAAATGGTTTGACCATCGCTTGGTGTCCCTACGCGCGATACACACGTTTATTTGTTAAATTATGAGTAAGAAGAAATTGGAGACGAATGCAGGCAGATCGAATATTAATGTATCCTGCGTATATACATCGCCCCTTTTGTTGTAATATTTATTTTCCAAGCTTAAATCTAAAGAATCGAACGTGCGATATTTGCCTTCATCGAAAAATCGCGCACATTGAGAAATCGTAAATTAAATTGCCAGAATCAGATGGATATTAGAGTTTCGAAAGCAGTTGCAGGTGGAAACTTGGATTTGCATCGAGGCACGAGAATAATTAAATGTAATGCCTATACTCGATTGATCCGTCGTCGAAAAGTTTCGAATTAGGCGAAGCAAGTAAATAAGATATCCTCGATGAATGCAGTTTTCCAAGTTCTGGTTCCGTGGTGGACGTGGAATATATTTACGTCCCCTTTACTGCTTCGTGATTTATATTAGCTGTCGCGAATTTTGGAATTTTTGAATTTTCGAGAAGGTAGAACGTTCACCCCCCCTAGAAGGGTGTATGGGAAAGAAGATAAAGGAAATGTAGGTCGAAGCTTATTTTTCAAGTTAAATTTCTTCTGTCTTGACTCGAGTTTTTCGCTGGAGGATTTCGTGCGTCTTTTCGTAAATAAATAAATAAAAGGTTGCTCGAACGCAAACGCGCGCCGTCGAATCATCGAAATGTTGACTTGCTTAAACTTTGTTCTCTCGTCGCATATTCGATGATGTAATGTTGCAATTGTTACTAGATCAAAATTAAAGTATAATTTGCAGATATTTATTTGTTATGATAAATGTTGAGAACGAGAAATAAGGTCAGGTGCAAGATAATGGATATTTTGAAGAAAATCAAATTTTACATAGGGATATTTATTGTATAAATTAAAATTACTCGTTGATTGATAATTAAATAATTTCAAAGAAAGATTTAATTTCTCGCAATCTCACCGCAGTTGTGTATTCTTTCTCTTTTACTTGAAGACATTTTCAAGACAATTTCCTCTATCTAAAATCTTGGATAACCACGTGTCTACTTTTCTTCCATCCTAATCTCGAGCATTCCAGCTTCTCTAACGCTCAATCATTCCCTACAAATATTTACACAGAATGTTCTTGCTCTCGTAAGTGTCTACACGACAAAAATAGAGAGTTTTACTTTTTCTAATAACTAATTAAAATTTGAATTTTTGCCTATTTTGAAATATCAACGAAATATCAAAAAAATCCAAGATGAAAAATTATTTCCAACTCCTTTTTCAATTCGAATAGAATCTTCGTTTCCAACCACCCCTCCAATTTATCCAGAAATTTAAGAGAACGAGCGAAACATTGGAAACAGTACACCGAATATCAAAAGCTTGTGGAAATCCGAAGTTTTAAACAGCGGATCATAACCGCAATTAAATATTATTGCGCTGGTAAATTAAGCACCGAGAGAAAGAGAATTAAAAGATCCGGAATAGGATTTCTTCCCTTTGTCCATTCATTGTTGCGTTACTGGCTCGCGAAGGTGCTTGTTTTCGAGGCTTGTTAACCACGTGTATCGCACTGAAAAAGAATTCGTGACGCGGTGTTAATAGCGTAGCGAAGAATTCACAGCTTGAACACGCACAGAAGATGGCTACTTCGTAAGAGGGACACGAGTCGGCTCGAGGAGGACAGCGTTGTGGAAGAGAGAGAGAGAGAGAGAGAGAGAGAGAAAAGAAAATAAAGCTTTCGTCGAGCTTTTCACGATATGTTTTCGTACAGTATCTTGAGTACTTTCTTTGGGGAATAGGATTTTCTTTGTGACATTTTGTCCTATAATTTGGAAAATTCCATAAGAAAGTTTGATTAGACTTATTCTTTTAATTCGAGTTGGATGTAAAAATTTCTTATTAGCAATTTCAAGATTATAAATGATTTTTGTGCATTTAAAAATACGAGGCTGGTCGAAGTAGAAGAAAACAGATGATCGTGCATGAATAACTTGATTCCAGATTAACGATATTACGATTATTTTAAAAATCCATTCTATCATATTGAGCATTGCATACGCTCCGATAACATTGTATTATAAGCAAGAACTTCCATTAATTATAGTTTAATGTGAAGAAAAAGTGATTCATCTCTTGTGCAAGTAGCCTAAGTGAAAGAAGAAGAGAGAAAAAAGAAATGGTGGCATTGTTATTATACGTGGTGTACAGAAGAAAATTGACCCTCGAGGATCTTATGACTCTGAGCCATTTTTCATCCGGTTCACTTAACGGTTCACCGTTAATTAGTTGATAAAAATTAATTGAATTTAAATTGATCGCTTTCCATTATGCTCGAGCAAATACAATTGCACGAGAGAGGAAGAGGAAGGATCTTATGAAATAAAAACTTGTTATACAATAAATGTTCACAACAAAGTTATATTAATTGAAAATTAACTTCAATTGCTCTCAGAAATTGTTCTCGGAAAAATTCTCGTTCAGCACACGTGTTCCTTGTCGACCATCTAACGAAGTTTCGCGTTGATACCAGATTTGCCGCGCACAAACATTCTTTTCGTTCCAAGCAAAACTGGATCGTTCAAATCTGATAGGTGCACCACACATCTATAAATACAGACAGGGCTCGGTGAACTTGCGCCGGTGAAACTTTAATGACTTTTTGTACCCTCCAGCCAACCGCTTTATTTTAAGGGAACTGTAAATAACTGTAGGCTCTCTGTCTCAAAAGTTTCTCCTCTTTTTTTTTTTTTTTTTTATTTCGTCAAATCTAATTTTCTATTCGTCATTTGGTAGAGGTCGTTGGAAAAAAGCGGCTGTGAATAAATAATCGCGAATCTGGTCGATCGATCATCGAGCCGTGGAAATATGTTGTATGTAGGAAATGATTTAATGGAGGATATTTTAGCAATGGCGATTACATTGTTACGTCGTAGGATTTTGATGTTTCATTTTTTGCAGTCGTGTTAATTGGAAACTTGAAATTTTCCAATAGAAAGATATTTGTATAGTTTACATAGATATTTATTAATTGAATCAAAGTACGTGTATTAAATTTCTTATCATTTAATACCACTTTTGTGCAGCTATTAAAATATAAAATACTTGAAAAAAATCTTAGTTCCAAAATAACTTATTTAAAACTAAATTATAAAAACTAAATGATATTATAATTATCTTATAATTATTAAATCAGAAATTGGATTTATGACTTTCTCTTTGTGGCTCTTATATTAGATTCTACTTGTCATATAATGAATATTTGCATATATTCTTTCCAATAGTCATAATCTTTCATTTTCATATCAAATTTTAATATGAAAGTACTATTAAATAATAAGAAACTTAATATATATATATATATACTTTGATTCGATTATTATTTATGTAAATGATACAATACAAAAAAAATTATTTTCATTGAATAAAGTATTCAAAATTCTATTACTATTTGTCCAACCATTTGTATTGTAATAAATACGAGAAATATGTGAAAAAAAAAAGAAATGACATTTGAATACTTAATTTAGCGACTATCTTGCTCGTGATGTGATTTTAATTCTCTAAATCTCGATAATTCAATTTTTGATCGATTCGAGTTACATAAGTTGCGTTATCGAGAGTTGCAAGAAAAGTTGCAAACTGCTTTGAAACTACTGCTCCCGTGCAATTTATTTTTTTCCTTTGGCTATAAATTATCGAGCAGAACCTTGCTCTTGTTGTGAAATATCTCCTCGATTAAAATATAAAAAATTATCGCAACTTTCGCGTCTCCCCTGATCTCGAATGAAAAATTGTTACGAGTTCGATGCAACTCTGAACGCGCAATATTAAAATTTTAACGACAAAAACGTGAGAAAATTAAACATTCTTCTTTATAAAATCTGCATATCCACAAGATCGAAATATTCTTGATACGCAAGAATATGCAAGAATAAATAATCCCATTCGAGGAGAAATGAAATTTTTCGCCATGTTTATTCCCCTCCATGCTGCAACGAACAGTAACAACAGCGCCACAATCCCTTAATCACGGTTCATGAAAGAAAGATCAGCACGAAGTCGCATTAAAAGTACATTAAGAAGAATTACTCGCGCCCTTTAAATTATGGAACACGTCTGAATTTTCCATCGTTCGATTATCCAAAAAAAAAAAAAAAAAAAAGAAGGAATGGCCGAATCCAAAAACGATCGAGAGAGAGAGAGAGAGCGAGAAATTAACGAACTTTCGTCGAAGGAGGAACACTTTCGTTGCTTCTCTCTCATTTTCCAGACGATTATTCGGCCAGGTCGGTCTCCATGACCCACTTGAAATTTACGCTTTTAAGGAGGAAGTTTCGAAGGTCTCGACCGCGGCGAATATTCAACGGGACCAACTGTTAAGCGCCCAAAGACACGATTCCACGTCCGTGTAACTGTGCAATTCACTCGATTCCAGAATGTGTTTCACCTTGCCATTACATATCGTTACACTTGGAGAGACTTGGTGTGTTCTCTTCGATTTTTTTAACCGATTTTTCGAATACAATTATTCGTCCAATTCTTCGAAAGAAATTTGTCAAATCGTTTCTGGAGCAACGATTGTTACACAGTTACGTTGTTTAAATAAATAGAATGGTGAGCTTGGCAACGTGGTTCGATACGAATGAAGAACTTTCACAAAATTTCGTCCGCATTTATTTTTGTATAATTTTAATAATAAACTTGAAAAATCAAAACTTCATTTTCATATAATATATTTCTGAAAGATTAGATATTTAAAATTTAATTTTTATTTGTATAGAGAGACATATCTTGTTTAGCTTTTTTTTTTTTTTTTTTTTTTGCCGCATCGTTATGTTTCTCGCATCTCGAACAGTTTCTCGTAGTTTTCTAACCTTTGCAATTTATTTTACTTGACAAATTTTTCGCACGTACGAAAATATCTGAATTTGTTGATAGCGTTGCATGGTTTTCTCCTTTCCAGTACGTGATTTCTCGTTCAATAAAATCGTACAATTTTAAAAATTATCCATCTCGAATTTCATTCTATTCCGAATATTTTCTTTTAGAATTTATATACATAATATTCCTTCGTGTTCGTGGAATTTTATTTTCCTCTCCCTCGATTAAATCGCGAGGGTTAAAGGCTTAACAAATAGCCTAGCTCGTTCATCGATCGGCGATCAATGTCGACCAGATCGTAAATAGATTTAAACTTACTTGGTTGGAATGCAGCTTATCCTTTCCCTTCGTTTCTTCAGCCCTTTAATCCTCGTAAATTAGTTTGTCGTGAAATCAAGCGGATTTCTAACTTCTACTTTTACCTTGGACCAGATCGTCCGATTTAAATGTTCAATCCAGCGTTTCCCAATTTTTTTCACGGAGTGAAAAAAAAATTTCCTGGACAGCCAATATGGAAACTGGTTATGGAGATGAATTACGAGAGGAAATTTTGTTTTTTTTTTTTTTTTTTTTTTTTGTCGAAGAGAAACGAAGAGAGCGAATTTGTAAAATATTCGAAATTTACGATATTCGATATTTTAATCCGATTGGATTATGGTCGATGAGATAGATTTGAATTATCATTCGCAATTTTTTTTTTTTTTTGTAAATTCGTTATATTTTTATTACATTACGAAGAAATAAGCCTTTTTTTAATTTATATTTTAAAAATTGTGGAAATAAACTTTATTACGATTTAATATTTGTAGACTTGTGTGTGAAAAAAAAAATTACAGTTTTGGAAAAACTGCAGGGGAAGGTGGATAAAAAGTTTCGTATTTAAAAACGTATTTTAAAATTTGCGTAAAATAAATAAATTACATCAATAATTTTATACAAAATTTTTGTATATCGATAAATATTCGATCATTTCCCACCAGAAGAATTTCATCCATCGTTGTAATTTCGACGACACGCAATTTGAACGCGCAAAGAAATCGTCAATCAAGTGGCAACTTTCCCGGATAACTCTGCGGAACAGGAGTTCTTCGGTGTTCGACAATTTCGTCTTCTGTTGAAGCTCGTTAAACTCGTTAAATGATTTTTAAATGGAAATAAACTTGGTGGCACATTTCTGGTGGTTATGGACCGACCATCTCTCCCTTGCCCGAGTCAATTATAAAAGTTCCACCCGATTGTATCGTAAAACTGATAACTTCGTTTCAGCCTGGAAGGTGATTTAAACATTCGTCTAATTGACGAGTTTCGCCGCTTTTTTCTCCCTTTTAGAAAATAATTTTGAATATTCAACGATCCTAACGATTATTAATTATCGATCTCGAAAGTTGACCGAGAAAAAGTAATAATTCACGCAAATCATCGATTGTCCATCGATTTTCCAATACGTTCCAAAAAGTGGCGATAAGACAAATATGATATTTGCTTCAATGAAATTAATCTTCATAAATGTTCAATTAAAAATTGAAAAAAAAAAAAAAAGAAAAAACATTTCACACGAGATAAATATTATATTCTTAAAATATATCGATATCCAGGTAAAAATCCATCTCTTCGATTCAGAGAAGAGAGAGAGAGAGAGAGAGCCTGTTTAAGAGATACAATTGTTTGTAGACGACGATGGAATGATATTCCGCGCGTCAAAGCTTTTACACGGGGGAGGGGAGAGCCTTGTTTGAGGACGTGGAGTGACAGGGAGCAAACAGCGTGACGATACCACGATAAAAGATGATTAAGTGCTATTCCAGCAAAAACTTGCTCTATATATATATAAATATATATATTGCATATTTTAATTGCATCGCGGTTAATTAATCGCCAAACGCAAAGAGACAAAAGGCTTTTAAAAGACGGGAGGGGGGGAATGTCCTTTGTTCCTAAAAAAACGTTTCTTGTTAACGTTTACACAAGTAAAAGTTTTCTTTAATAAGCTTGGCCAAACGACAGTCGTGTTACGAATTATTTAAATACAATTTCTTCCTCCCCTTCCCTCAGTCATTTCTTGCGCATCTTTCACGAGAATTGTTTAATCTTTTATACATATGTTTTTCTTCGTCGAGAATTCGAGTCGTGTACGAATATAAAATCGAGAGATTCTTCTGAGAATTTAATCAAGATCAAGGTGTGAAGCATCCATCGTTATTATTATATAAGGAGAATTATTAACGAGGAGAAGGAATTTTCTAGAAATGTTACGAAAATTGTGATCTTAACTTTTTGGCCGAGGAATTTTGGAGATGGGAAACGATTTCAACGGGTGTACGTGTTCAAGGAAGGAACAATTAAACGCGTAACACCGGTGATCAGATTTAATTAGATCACGTCAGAATTGAGGGTATTCCGGCGAAACATAGCAATGGACACACGTTTGTTGCTTTTCACGCGATTATGATTCGGAATAGATTAACCGTTATATGTATAGGCGCGTATAATGCAACGCTACTTGTATTTCCAGGTGTATGTCATCTATTTGCTAATTACTAATGGTAGACAGCGAGTTGGTCCATACATATACACGTTGGATAAGCCTGAAACTCGACCAGAGTAAACTCCTATTTCACTTATACCGTGGATATGTTTATTAAGCAACGTTGATGAATGTAAAGTTGGTTGGATTAAAACTGCTGTAATTTGTCCAACTTTTCCTGTCTATTCGATAGGGAAAATTTCAAAAATTAACGTTACCATTATTGTTTGAATAAATAATAATGGAATATTCGTAGAAGGTTGATTCTGTAGGAACCGAAACAAAAGTATAGCGTTTTATTTATTAAATTGTAAGCAACGAAGAATTTTAACCTGTTGTTTCACGAACGTTGTTATTAACCTTTTATATGGCTAGTATTTCGTTTATATTTACCCAAAATAAAAGTTCGTCAAACTGTATTAATTATTGATTAGTACACTTTTATTAGTGCTTTTAACGTATCGCGAAAAATTTGCAAAACTTGGTCGATTAAATGCAGGGAGCAACTCGTTATTTATCTCACATCCAGATTTAATTCCATCTCCGCGGGATATCTCGCTTATTAATTTTTCTTTTTTTCGAATTGGGACGAACTTTCGCAATTGGGTTCGCGATCTGAAAATTATTCGTTAACAACCAAACTTTTGTTAATATTACAACGAAATTTTTCAAATTCGCTGTTCCTCTCGCGAAACTTGCATTCGATGTTAGAATACTCGTTTCCACGATTAATCAGAAGCGAATTTTCATCCTGTCCTGACTCGTGCCTCGCCAATTTATGCAAATATCGCGTGGATATGCACTTTCTCACTTCTGAGCACAGCCTGAACGAAACTCTCCCTCTCTCTCTCTCTCTGATGATCGTGTGGATACACGAGTATACTACTACCTGTCTACTAATTACTGGCGCTGGAACAGTGCCTTGGTCCAGATCCTGAGGTAAGATATCCCCTCGTATGAAACCATACGTCAAACCAGCCGATTGTAATAACACTTCGACGCTATAACGCGCGCATATCTGAACGCATACACGCGTAATATTCGCGGTTACGCGTGTATGCGTGTGAACAGAAATGGAACGCGATTGTTAATTGCGCGGTTCTCGAACAATTTCCAAACGGTTTTCACCTGCGTGGAAAAAGTCTCTGTGCGTATAGTTCTCCATTGTGTCGTATTTTCCACGGGGAATCGATTGAATTTTTATTCATTCGGATTAATTCAAGAATGAAGAGGCCGGGGTTTTTCATGCATCGAGATATCTTTGGAGAGACTTTTTTTTTTTTTTTTTTCGATTGGAGCAGAATTTTTCGATGACGAGTAAATAATAATAATAATAATAAATAATAGTGGGGGTTAAATAAGCTTTAAGTTTGTTCTGGAATAGAATCGATAATATGGTATGATATTCGGTTAGTTAGAGGTAGATTGTTTAGAAGTTTCTCTTGGTATATGAAATTTGATACGCATTCTTCAATTTCCAAGTATCTTTATTCTATTTCTAACAAATGAAATTCAGAAATAGAATATTATATTTAATAGTGGAGTATTAATAAATTTGAGATAGATTTTGAATTTTTTGAATTTAAAGTATCTTTATTCCGTATAACAAAAGAAATTCAAAATCAGAAATAGAATGTTATATTTAATAATCTCTAATGGTAGAGTATTTAAATATTAGACGTTAAATTTGAGATAAGATTTGACGTTTTTGAATTTAAAGTATCTTTATTCCATAAGACATAACAAAAGAAATTGAAAATCAAAAATAATAGATAAACAGAGATAAATTTTGAATTTTCTTTTAAAGTATCTCTCCTCTACTCGTAATAAAAGACAAATTCAAAATCAGATCTCTAATAGCAGAGTGTACATTTAAACATTAGACGTTAAATTTGTGATAATTTTTTCCAAAAAAAAAAGACGAAAGATTCAAACTTGGAATTCAAATATAAAAATCGATCATTATTCGATCGATTCTTTGTTATGCTATAAATTCTCTTCAACAATCTTAATAAACATAATATTTCGAAATTTTCGAAAAAGTGAAACGAGGTAAATAAAATTATCGTACGTTTTAATCATTCTTAACGAAACACTTACGAAGAGATAATCGATCGATCGATTTGTAGTAAATGAAACGTCGGGATAAGAGTTGGTCCAAGGATTAAAACGTAATCTAGGAGGGGGCTTGAAATTGAAATCCGGTAAATCAGATCCAGAGAATGAATCGTATATACTATCATTTCCTAGGAATTCAAGCAGCGATCCTTCAGCTCCTATCAGTTTGAGCGAATCGCTCTGTAAAGGTAATCGGCGTATTTGGTATTCCTTTCATTGCGTGGATTGGAAGATCATGATTCAAAGCTTGTGTGGATACACGTCGAACTCGATTCGACGAAACAGCCAGAGCATCGTCGTGGATCGAAATTTTAATCCCGATCTCTGATCGATTTCTTCGATAATTTTATTTATGCTTTTAAGATATCAGCTCAAAGAAAGATTCATTTTTCATAAAGTTTCTACGAAAGATTGATGTTGTTGCAAATATTGAAAAGTATATATATATATATATATAAGAAAGAAAAATGTGGAGACGATGCAATTTTTTAATCACGAACTTTTTGTTAATTTACTCGAATTTTATAAATTGATGGATTTCCCGGTAAATTTACAGTTGTACTTCGCGACTTCTCTGTCCATTGTCAATTAACGACGAGGTTCTTGCAATTTTAAAAAGGGTTTATCGACTGCGGTCGATGTACCTGGCTCGTAATAAGGGAAAAAATACGAGATACTCTGGTTCTGGAATCAACGCGTTTTAATTTAAGTAAAATTTCGTGAGACCGTTCTAATTAAATATTTCGTTCGTTTTGTTTCGCAATTGTTCCTCTCGCTTCCTGTACATCTTAAATTCTGGTTCTGGTTTTCCATTCGAGAAAGATGGGTTAAGTTTGTGGTGGATAAAGTCTATAAATCGTCCAACTTTAACTTGGGCCGGTCGGTGTAATTAAAGACAGCATTCCAGGATCAAACTATCTCGAAGTACTGCTTCAAGTTGAACAGGAAAGAATCCGTGATAAATCGTGATCGTTTTGAGAAGAAGAACGGATGAATCGTTGTCACAATCTCGCTTACTTCGAACGAAATGGCGATAATTTGCCAATCTTTTTTCTCAGAGATGAGAGAATCGATTCTATATTTAAAAAAATCATCGAACGATGGAAGAGGAAAACGTTGTTTTAAACAATTTTAAATAATAATAAGAAAAGAAAGGGATCTCAAGATTTTACAATCAACACAAGTTCTATAACAAGTAATATCTTTGACATTCGCAAGTTAATTCAAGATTGCCAACAAAACGATATCTAATCAACAGAGATTGTTTTAAACAAATTTTCAATGTTTGTATCAATTATTAAAATCGTTATTCGTAAGAATTCTGATAAATAATAGTCGGAGAGAGAGAGAGAGAAATAATTTTTCAAATCTTTCTTCCCTTCTACTCTTCCTTTCATAAAACTGAAATTCCTCTCTTCTCTTCCTTTCTTTTTTTTTTTACAAACCATTTACAAACGCGTCTCATAAAATTTTCTTACCATCTCGTAAACTATTCTCTCAGTGTCTGGTGGGAATTAGATTTTTGGCAAGCAGTAAAAAGTATAACGTCGTCGGAATGTACATACTCGAGCGTGAAGATCCTCGAAATCCTCTCGCACTTGAAAGTGAAGAATTCGTTTCAATGCGCTCTGCGATCCTTGTTTAAACTGGCAAAATCAAATTTGCAAAGAGACGTTTGTTTCTACCACCGCGTGTAATTTCACATTTTCGTGTTTCATTTGTCACGACATGACACGAGTGGGATAATAATTTCATCGTAATTTTCATTCTGGACAACGAAATTGAAGAAAATTCGAAGAGAGAGAATTTCCAAGAAATTTCCTCCGCCTCTTTTCGAATTTTCAATCGAGAACGTTGTTTCTCGTTTCGTTTCGTGAACGTGCAACGATTAATTAAGGGATTAATAAGGAAATCGCATCGATAGAAATCGATTGGCCAAAAATTGTCGATCGCCCAGGAGGAAAGTGAATTCTCTCGGACGATTAGTCAAAGAAAATTAGAAAATTCGGAAATTCGAGGAAGGAAATAATTTATTATCGTGGCGAGATTCCAGAGAAATGGAGGGGGGGGGGACTTTTTAAGGAGAGGAGAAAAATGGACGCGGTGACGCAATTAGTCTTCCATATCATTTGTTTTATCGCCTTTCCCTCTGTCGATTTTCCGTTTTTGCTCGACACAAATTTTCGTCAAATTATTTCCACGCGTTCTGCTCGAACGAAATTATTCTTCGCTTGCAATTTCTCATTTCGATCTTATGGAAATTATTTTTTAATTTTAATTATTAATTTTAACGATACAATGAAATAAATGGATATGGATATATATTTTTGAAGAATCAGTAACTTTATCGCGTATCTATATTTATTTATCGATACTTTCCCATTTCAATGTTACGTGAGAACAATTTTTTGTTTCGATATTCAAATTCGTATTGGAATTTCTTTTCAAGTTTTATTTGGAAATTCGATATCGATTTATTTAATTATTACGAAAGAAGATATTTCACGAATTCCTAAAAATTCCTTTATTTTCAAAAGTGTGTACGTACAAACTTCCTTACCATAAATTTACCACAAATTCGTCGATCGTTTCGTTGACAAAAGTTTCTTTTCAATTAACTCTATCTGTGTCAAAGACGATACGAAAGTGGCACGCGTCAGAAGAAATGTTCCTCTTCGATCAACTTTTTTATCCGCAATATCCTTCTTGAAATTTCCTAGCAAGCTTCGAATCCCACGAATTCTAACCCCGTCTTAGACTTGAAGTCTAAGAAAAGTGTAAGATGTATCAATTCCAATTTCTTCGAATTCGGCGGTTATTTTTACAAAATGTTTGTTGAAGATGATAAAATAAACGAGAGGATGCGAAAAACTTTCTCGCGGATAAAAAGAGTGCAGGAAATAAATCCGTGGCGGTATAAACCGAAGTAAAACAGCACGAAGGCCGTAAAGAGGGCTTCTTAAAATTTTAACGACCACTTAGAACTAATAGAAATTTCTATCTCCACCAGTTCCACCTAATTCGTCGTCCTTCGTGTGTTTTAAAGGGAGGGAAGAAAATTTCGAATCCTGACAAAAATAACATATTTTTCAACTGACTCGTTCAAACTTCACTCGATTTCCATTCGTAATATTTCGAAAAATGTGGATTTCTCAAATTTATTTTCTTAATTGAGAACATTTTTCAATTAAAAAATGCACAAGGAAATAATATACTTTTTTAATAAAAATTTTAATTTCTTCATTCAGAGCCGAGCATTTGCTTTTTACCCTGAGTTTATAAAATATATATGTACAAGATGTAACTTATCTTTTTGCCTTTTCTTGGACGGATTGTTCGTCGCTGGATGTTATTCGTTGCTGCTCACGACGTATAATGGATAAACAGTTTCCATATCGCGGAAACCAGGTTAATGGTGGACGACTTAGTCATATTCAGCTCGAACGGTATCGCGTTTATCTGGGATGGCTACTTAATGCCCGATAATATCTCTACATATGTGTCGACATACACGACGACACGTTGTAACGTAATTCTTGCAGAGGATATAGCAGTAAATAACTCGTGTTATTGAAAATGGAGCGCGCGAAAAAAAAATCGGAAAATTTTTTAAACGAATAATTACTTGCGATATAAGTAAAAAAATTCGATGATAAAATTTTTCCCCTCTAAAGAATTTTATTTTATTCATTAATCTCGCTTCCTTATTAAAGCAAGCTCTCTCTCTCTCTCTTTCTCTCTCCTTTATTAAACTTCTTCTTTTATAGAGTCTGCGACAGTGGTTCTCAACTCTTTTCTTCGTACACTGTTAATAAATTTAAAAAAATTTGGCGGCTCATTAAGATAAATTAAAAGAATTTTCTTTGATTCATTGATCGATTTTACCTATTATAATATATTTCCAAGCAAAATTAGCCAAGAAGGGTTAAATTTTATAGAAAGCATAAGAAGAATAAATTACCACCATTCCGCATCCTGTAAGATGTCACTGCCTCTTCAAAATGATCGAATGTAGCGTCGATCGATAAAGGAATGTAAGAAAAATAAATAATCTTCGTTTCAGAGAATAAAAAAATAAATCCACCACCACAATCATTTTTCGTACTCAGCTCAACCCTTTATCGAACGTTCCATCCACCTGAACGATCATCCTCCATCTATCCCAACACACGCTTTCGAGCGGGAATTCCGAAAAATCATCGTTATTGTCGTATTCACGTAACTCGTTTCGATCAACTGGCATTTATCGATCGCCGTGAAGTGAAATTGCCCTCGTCTCCTTAAACGTCGACGCCGCTGGCTGGCGTCCCTGCATTCTTGCCCGAAGATAAACAGTTCCAAAGTTAACGTCCTCCCCCCTCCCCTCCCCCTATCTATCTGATCTCGTCGCCTCTCCGCTCATATCGAGTTTTCACATCGAAATGGGAAGCACGGAGATCCGAAGTTGGAGGGGGAGGGGGGTTCGAGTTCACCGACTTCCCTTTGATCCGGGAGGCGGGAAGTTTAAGAGCGGGATTATTTCCCGTGGGAACAATTTGTGGGGGGCTGGAACCGGCCTCGAATAATTTTGACGCGATGCTAAAAATCTGCGGCCAGCTAAGAGGAGGAGGAGGAGGTTCAAAGCAGATGCAGGTTCTCTCTTTTCTCTTTTGATCATTCGTTTTAAATCTTGAAATTAAAAGTGTGTATGGTTTTATTTGTTGCAAATTGAAAAATCGAGTATGATCCTTTCATTGGTGAACACATGAAAATTGTTACAATTTTTAATCATGCGTGAACGAGTGTGTAATGAAACCTTGTTATAAAGTTTTCGAGGGATTAGATGTTGAACGATATCGGGGAAGTTAAAATTGAATTTCTCTCCAATGTATGTCTCGCCGCGATACTTTCATGGCATGGAAAAATTTGAACTTTCTCCGAGTTAAACGGATATTCAAATTATGCTCGACGTGACAAAGGAGAATTTAACCGAGAATTTCGAGTATTGGGATTAAATTTGCCTGTATTTGAATTGATAGAACTTGTTTCTATCCGTATGGATTTATCTTTTTTAATTAGGTTTCGCGTCGATCCAGTTCGCGCATTTTAAATCGAAGTACGAAATCATGTTCTTTCTCTTTCTCTCTCTCTCTATATATATATATATATTTTTCTCTCCCTCGTCGTGCTCTCATTTGGAGACAGGTTAAGCAACACCAGCGTAGGGAAACCAATGTCCAATCGCTTGTGACCGAGCCGTATTTCATTGATTAGAACGTACAAGGCTGTGTTTCATCAGGAAATCCGGCTCCCTATAACGTTTAAATGCGATTCCATCACGAGTGGAACGAGTGGAAGCGTTATTTGGTGTTTTTCAATTTCGCGCTGCCGTACATCCGGCGAGTTGTGCAGATCGATCGATCCCCCCCTCAACGTGATTATTGCTCCAAGGTGGTGGATACACACGCTCTCCCTTCGTTTCGTCAATTAGAATTCTTCTTTTTTTTTTTCACCGCGCTTCGAACTCTTCGAGGCAAAGAAATTTAAAAAAAGAGGGGAACGAAGCTTGAACTTTCGTCGAAAAATTATCCCCCCTTTTCTTGCACGTACAATATTTTTAATAATAAATTTTATAGTTATTATATTGAATTAATTAGATTAATTATTCGACGATTATCAGCAAATTTAATTTTAACACCATCAGGAATTTTCAACGTGTGTGATAAATGGTGTGACAAAGAAGAGAAACAAAGTTCAGCCTTTTCGCTCGATTCCTGTCTCGACAAATTTTCCTTCAAGACATTTATCAATATAAAATAACCGCAATATTCTTTGGCAAATTATTTTATCCTCGACATGCACAAGAATATTTCCATATTCTTCGTCGAAATTAACGTCAAATATGAAGCTATATATTGTGTCAGCAACATAGTCTAATAGTTTCCGAAATCTGAAAACTTGCTCGTTATCTCGCACCTCCCCCCTTTATAAAAGCCCCCCTCCCCTTCCATATATATATATAGCTTGGCTACAAGTTCGCCCAACAACATGTTGAAGTAATTCGCACGCCGGGAACGTATATAACTTGCGATACAAGGGGTAATTATAGTCTTGCTCGTTGGTCACGTTGGTTCGATGCGGAACCAATTTGATAAAGGATGCGGCATTCACGCGTTTTAAGGATCCAAAAAGAGAGGTGTGTGCGAGGATTGTCACGTATTTCACGAGAAGCGAGGGGTGAAAAAGAAGTTTTGCCAGCTATTTCGACACGGATATTGTGCAGTGAACAAAATATCGCGCGCGTGACGATAACATTAGTGGTAAATGGGTCAACGGGGTAGTTTTATATATATATTTCGAAAATTCGAAAGGAAGCTACCTCGATAGAAATTGGGAAAGAAACGAGACTTGAGAACTTGTTTTCGAGTTGAAATACAAAAGATGTTATTGCAATCTTTGTATAAAGCGACTCGATTAACGGCGTGTTTGTTTTAAATTAATTAATTAAAATTAAGAGACAAAATTTCTTTTATTCTTGTCTACTTTTCTCTGCATTTAACGCGATTTTTACGAAATTTATATAATCAGCATCTCCATTAAATTAAAGCCAATCAATTCGTTCGTACGAAGTCGATGTTCTCGAAAGGAGAAGAGAATTGATTAAGGTGGAAGAAGAAGGGATCATTAGATCGCGATTGGCGTGCGGATTGCATCGGTTTCGATCGATGATTGATGGCAGAGCCTCCTCTGCATTGCACGTGCATCGACGTGCCGAGACAAACGACCTTGTTCGTGGATCGTGTCCGTGGAGGGGGAGAAGCGTTCCTCGAGCGTAGGAAATTGAAGTTGCCTTCGTGGACTCTCTCATTCGAGCGGCCATTCGATGATGGAACGTGTTATTTGCATGTAGAGCGGAGATTTTGAGATTTTTCTTTTTTTTTGGAACGAAATAAAACGATTGATGGATAGGGGAATGATTTGGGGCAAAACTTTTGTAAGAATTGGAGTAGAATTGTAATTCTCTCGAATGTTACATCGCTCGATCTTTCATTTTATCGCGCTATTATTATTCATTGTTAAAAAATTTGAATGGGTGGAAAAGAGGAAAGAACGAAAAGTTTGGCCATAAATAATGAGGAAATGTTGTAAAAATTAAACTTAATAGTAACAATTATAATAATAAAAAGTTTTTCTTCAAATTATGATCAAATTTCATTATTTCCATGGTCAGTATACATTACAGCTAATTTTATTAATTATATCATTATCATTATTACACCATTACATTTCTTGCTGGAGCTATTATTATATTATTATTTGATCGAAATTTTAACACACCATTTTTTTCATCCAATATGGAAATGACGATCCTATTTATATCAACATCTTTATTCCGGTCATCTTTTTTGATCATCCAGAAGTTGATATTTTAATTTTACCAGATTTTGGATTAATTTCTCAAATTGTAATAAATGAAAGAGGAAAAAAATTAATTTTTGAAAATTTTGGAATAATTTATGCAATATTAGGTTTTTAGGTTTTATTATTTCAGCTAATCGTATATTTATTGTTGGACTAGTACTACTGTTGTCGATACACGAGCTTATTTTACTTTTCAGCAACGATAATTATTGCTGTTTTTAGGTGATTAGCAACATATCGTGGAGAAGAATTAAAATTAAACATTTCTGTTCTATGATCATTTATTTTATTATTATTGGTGTAAATTTTACCTTCTTCCCTCGACACTTTTTAGAACTAATGTCTGTATCTCGACGTTATTCAGATTACCCTGATTCATATATTATTGTTGAAATTCAATTTCTTCAATTGGATCTTCAATTATGTCAGTAAATAGATTGATTTTTTTAAATTTTTATTATTTTAGAAAGGATAACATCAAAACGATTAATATTATTTAAATTTAATCAGATTACGTTTTTTTTTTTTTTTTTTTACCAACAAAAGAAGAATAAAAATAGATTTTTAAAAATAGAGAATCGAGTATGAAAATTATGCACACTCGTTATTAAAAAGAGAATTATAATCGAATGATAATTTCGAGAAGATACGAAGTGTTTCTATTTTTCTTGTTTTTAAATTGTTCCAATACCAATGTTGGTAAAATTACCAGAACACCGGCCAGTTTTAGCCCGGCCTTCATATTACAGGTGTTTAATCAAATGTAGCGTTCAGTCTTTCGTACGAAAAAGGTCGGCAGGGGATTGCACGCGTGAAAAATTTATTTATACACGGTAAAGTCTCGTTATTCTGCGATTTTAATTGATTTGAGGAACGATCTGAGGATCGAATTCTTAAATCAATAATTATGGAAATTTATTTCCTATTTTACACTCCAGAAGAGACTGTCCTTTAATTTATATCGTTTTATATCGTTTAAATTTTATTTAAAAAAAAAACAATCGATGTTCGCAAATAAATTTTCTATTTTTAAATTTTTGTAAATGTCGTTTACGCAATTATCCACGCGAATCCAATGATTTTCGAGATATAATATTCAAGATCTGTTGTCGCAAGCTGTTAAAAAAATAAAAGAGTTTTTTACAAAACTTACGAACGAAGAATTCAAAATGAAATCGCTCGTTTTCGTTCACCTTCAGCGAAGGTTCTTAGAATTTTCTTCTTTCTGCAACATTCTCGATTGAAAAATCTTATCTACGAAGGAATCGTAGAAAAGAAGGAGAGTAAAAGTTGATGTCTGTATGTGTTGTTTCTTTGTCTATTTCCGCGATACGTTTGAATACAAGATTGCAGATAAGTTTGTACATCAAACGCAACAAGTGGCCACGTATCACGTGGCAACGTGAAATGTCGATAAAATGGCACCTCCCCCTGTACGCGATTTTGATATAGATTGGAAAACCACTTAAACTCAATGATTATTAAACATCGCTATAATTTATGCCCGTTCATTTCTGTTTTCAAACCGACCAATTATCACTTCGATCCATCGATAATCTGCCTGTTGTGACCTGAATGAATATCCTTTTCATTCGTTTCTCCCATATTTGTGTCACAAACTTTTCTATATGATAGTAGCATAAAAATTAATTTCACCTTGTGTTTATTTCGACAGATGCAATTAAGACAAATAATAATAAATTGTCGCTTGTATAAAGTGTGAAATACAATTTAAACAAATTTTAACATTGTTTACAATATATTAGAAAGAAAAATTCAAGAAAATTTCAAGATACGTGATATAATTTGAATATATGAAGCTCGTGCAATAACAATGCAAATTTTTTGATATCTCGATATATCAAATGTTGGGCCATTTATGACTGTTACACTCTCTTCAAAAGAATTTTTGAACATTTCGTTGCTTGTTGTATATGCTTTTGTATTGTTGGCTCGTACCCCGTTGAATTTTTCATTAAGTTTGAATGCAGCATGCGCCAGTTGCACAAATGCAGTTTGCTTCAATAAACCATTCTACGCACCATTCTCCTTACATCATTATTATTATTCCTACTCTCGTTACTTCTTCGAATGATTCTTAAAAAATAATTATCGTTTAAAAGAAACATGGCGTGTGTAAGAAGGAAATTTCGAGACACGATATCCCCTTAAGAATAACAGCAATTCCGGCCAAGAAGTCAAACGAAGATCGGAAGATCGATTGGCCGAGCGGAGATAAACTTGACTTGACAAGTTTGCACGAATACACAAAACTTTCCACCCTCCCAACTTGTCGAAGACGGTTTGCCTCCTGAACCTGGCGGCTCAGCCATCCTCAGTGCCACCGAATTTCTCCTCGACTTTGTCAATTAATTAAGTGATTTTTCTTCAAAAATAAATCCGATGTATTATTTTTCTATATTCCATCGAAGAAGGATGTTCTCGAAATTTCCACAACGAATTTTTCTTAATCGTAATAGAGAAAGGAGTAGTTCGAATTAATGGTTACAATCGCTTGCAAGCTTTTGCTTTTGCACAATGATATTAATTTTTGCTAATAGATTTGATTGAATTAGAATGTATTTATTTTCATTTTGAATCTGCTATTCGAAGCGTATTTTTTGTGAACAGATTCTGCTTCTTCCAGTTCCTCAAGGAAAAGGCGCGTTGAAAAATATATATAGCGATAAAATTTTGAGATTTTAGATTTCTGCGATAATTGTACCGTCCAACATTTGATTTTAGCGAAATATTTTTTCTTAGAGCTGTTCTAAAGGTAGAGTCAAAGGGTTAAATGTCTGGAGAGAATGATAAAATTGAATCGGCAAGACCTAGAGCGTCTATTTTCCATCGATTGTTTAATGGAACAGTTGCAGGAAACAGAGCATTAAGCTGATTACCTACGCGAATACGAGCTGATACATTAAACCTAATTTCATTCGAGTATAACCGAGCGTGAGCACAAAATGGCCGCGTGTTTTTCCACTTCCGATTTTTCGATATTAACTTGGCTCGAAAACTTTTGGAACGGAACGTTTGAAAATGGCCGAGCTCGGTGAAGTTGATTCAACTAAACCTCGAGAAGATTAATAGATTGTCCTCTCAGTTTAACCAAATATACAGGATTATATCAACCTTTCTGACGGATTAACGAGTGTTGATTTTATCAAAATTCGATTGAATCGGTAGAAAAGGAATGTGTGGCTGCAGGATTTGAGATTAAGAGAATAAGAGAAATTGATTGTTCGAGAATTATTTTAAAAAAGTTAAATGCGAATGGTATTCAGACAAATGGAAATATCCAAATTTGATATTGAAATTGGTGAAAAATCGAAGAAAAATAGCGCGCGATCTTTCTCAAATCGAAAACGAGTCGAAGCGTTTTCCATCGACGTGGTCGTAATAATGGAAGAGAATAATATAGAAAATTGTTCCATTTAAGGGGAACTGACCCCTGTTCTTCGAAAGGGCGAAGCGAAAACCGGCGCAAAGGATAATTCAGAAGGGCGCCTCGTTGACGTTTAATCCATGTTTTTGCCTTTCTTCCTTGATATTAACCCCACTCCACGGTATTGAATCCCTTTGTCAGCTTCTTCCAGTTTGTTTTCTTCCCGGTTATCCACCGTATTTTTTTGTTTCTTTTCGAAGAACATCGCCATCTTCTCGAATCTTTTCTTTCAACAATTCAACAATTCCAATTCCATTCTTCGATTCGATTCGGATAATAATTTGCGTGAAATTTGTGTTGAAAATTGTTGCTTCGTTATATTCGATGAATTGTCAAGACAAACGGTGGAGGGCATTCATAGGATATTGGATCGAAGAGACGAATTTTCGTAATTGAATTATTCCTTTTGAAATCGTACAATCATCTAACGGGAAAAGATTAACATTCTTCTCTGCTTTGCTTCGAATGTCCAAGTTGCAAGTTTCACGAATAAATTTAAAGAGAAAATTCTATGATTAACCTTATATATAAGAAGTATACGTTTAAATATTTTCGAACACATCTGAAGCATTGTTAAACGTTGGAAAATGTATATAAAATTCGCTTCAATTAATTCACGAAACAAATTATTCAAGTTACGTTAATTAAAATATCTACACGATGGAGAAAGAAACGAAGGAGAAGAAGATAGAAGGATAAAACGTCTTTCCTTTAAGAAATTTCCAAATGGTTCTCGAGCGTTTCTCCCTCCACACACTCTCTCTCTCTCTCTCTCTCGACCGCCACTTTATTTCCGATTATCGTTCAACAGCCGGGAAAATACAGGCACTAATCGATTAGCATCGAATAGTAATATCACTCGAGAGAGGCCTCCCTCGGGTATCGCTGACGTGTAATTAGGCACGCTTTCGAGAACTCGAGGCTCGATACCTCGACGCCAACAATGCGTTTCTTACGAGGCATTCAGATCTTTCTCCCCAACAGCACACCCGTGCTCGCCCGTGCAAAACACGTACGTATTTTCACGATGACCCGGTGCAACCAGCTGCATCGATTTCTTGTCCCATTGAATTTTTTCTTTTTTTTTTTTTTTTCTTCTCTACGCATCACTTTCTCTCTTCCTTCCTCTTTTTTTAGAAGAAACAATCGTGCTATAAGTGGAATTATATTGATCGATACGATTCGATTCCTCGTTCGATCACTGTTGGATTTAATAGCTGGATGATGGGTTTTGAGAGTGTTGACGAACTTGCTGAATTTTGGAATTCGATAACCGGGTTATAATTAATTTAATCCCAGTGTTCTTGTCGGACGCGCGTATCGAACGAAACGAGGAAATAGGGAGAGAAGGAGGGGGGGTATTAGGAAAAAGGAAGTAATTAAGGATTAAATTGGTTAACTCGAATCGAGTGCGAGTTTAAACTAGGTAGTTTAAATTCCAATAATACTGGTCTGGGCTATTAATTTTCTTGATACTCGGGTGAAATATCGAAATATCGTCATTATATATCATGATTTGTAAATTGGATGGAATTGATAAAAAATATTAGGCTTTTTTTTTGTATTCTCGTCCGATTCCTGCCTCGACAAATTTTTCTTTAAGACATTTACCAATAACTATAATATTTGCGTGCGTAATAAAAGTAACATTCTTCCACAAATATTCTTTCTTCCTCGTTTATTGCGAATTTAAAATGGAAAGAAAATTACTACTCGCAAGAATCCTTGCATTTCTCTTCGAAAATTTATCGAAATGCAGATAAAACTTATCTCACGACACATTATTTAATTGCCAGACACGGCAAATTATCTCCCCCGAATTATTTTATCCTCGATAAAATTCGGAGCCAGAGTGCAATTTCCCACGAAATCGTGGAAAATGGCGCAGATATCGTGGATAACTGAGCCACGAAATTTGATACAGCTCAACCCTGCGCAACTTATCCCTTATTGCGACCCAGGGTTCCAGTGATCTCCGGCTGGTACGTGTCGGTCACGCGCCAACGCCTTTCGAATCTGAGACACGTGTGTGTAGGTGCGTGTGTGTGTGTGTGCGTTTATACGGGACGTGGAAGGAAGGATCCGCATTGCCAGCCATAAATTCAGCAGCCAGCGACAGCCTCGATTCTTGGTTTTAATCTTTAAAGCTCACGCGGCTATATATTATTCGACAACTGCGTATTTGCATATTTTCGTCGCCATTTCAGGGAGTGGTTGCTCCCTGTTTGCCTCGATTCGAATATTATTTGAACTCGCGTGATTTACCACGCGTTGTACAACATATAATTTTATCTTGCGACAGAAGAGAGGATTCGAGATTTACATGGATGGAAATGAAAATAATCTTTCTTTTCTTTTCGAAAAATTTGATTTTGAAAAATCTGCCCGATTGCAATTGTGAAATTAATTATCAAATTTCTATCATTATTCCTCTTTCCCACATAATTTCAATCAGAAATCTGTACAGTTTACAATTTTATTTATCGATATATTTTGAAAAGTAATATTGAAATTTTATATTCATATATAATCCATTATTTAGTTTACATACTTGCGAACATATCATATGAAATTATTGTTGTTCGTTTGTAATGCAAAAGTTAGAATTTCTAGAAAATTCAATTACAAATATATGGAAAATCAATTTTAATCTCTTTTATATCCGTTAAAAAATATTTAATTTTTCGATCTACCTTTTTTTTTTTTTTTTTTTTTTTCCATCACTCTATATTATAGCGGCTATAAAAAGTATTTGCACATACCCCTATTTTCCAATGAAGCATTTTCCATCCCGTTCTACATTTCATTTTCACACTATTTCAAACTTTAATAAAACTAACGTTCTAAATCGATACCGAAACGAAACTACGGAAATACACGATATAATAGCTACTTAAAAAAATTCAATCAATCGAATCTAAAAATTATTATCGAACAAATATACAACTTGACTTTTTTTTTTTTTTAACTCTCTCCTCACTTTTCCTTACATTCGATAATTTAACAATCGTTGTTAAATTATCAACGAAACGTCCGATTAAATTGATATTTCACGGCCGTCCATTATATAAAAAAAGAAAAGAAAAAAAAAAAAATACGACGCTAATATAAAATCGTTACAACGTTGCCGTTGTACCGGCAAGACACGCGAGGTACGATGATATTTTATTTCGAATCGTTAGCCACGAAATCGATTAGCAGCCGGCGGACGTCGTGGTTTCGTTTCTCCGCGCTAAATAATTTTCGAGCGTTGCACGGCGAGGGAAATAGGGGAGGGGGAGGGGGAGGGGAGGAGGAGGCGAGGGGCGGAGAATAAATTTCCGGGGACGGCCACACGGGTCACACGCTCGCAGCCTTCGTGATGTGGGATAACTTACAGACGCAGTGGATGGCGGAGGAGGAGGGGGTCGGTTTATACAGATCACGTACGGCCTCGAATGGACGAGTAAAGTTTCGGGATTCACTTTCCATTCTCCTATCCCGGTTTTAAGCCAATTTCTGCTATAACAAATATTGCAAGTTAGTCGCACACCGCTGAGTTTATCGTGCGAGGTGGAGGGGGATGTAGTTAACGAAAACCGACACGATTTTCGAGCGCGAGGGAGGGAGGGAGGTCCATCGTTGTTACCTACCTGAATTTCGAATTCCGAGCGAAAGGACGAATTGTTTGAAAGAGAGGAGGAGGAGAATAAGTAGAACGAAGCGATCATAAGGCGGGCGGGCATAAATGACACGAGAGGGGATAAGGTGGCTATAAGAGTTGTTGTCGGAGCGAATGGATAATATCGAGAATAAGTGTATTACGAATATCGTTCGATCGATGTCGAATGAATTGGAGGAAGATTTGTTCGAAATAAGTGAAATGGCACGCTTTATGGTCGGACGATACGAATGTATTTTTATAATATTTCCCTTTCTTTTTGATCCTTACCGAGATATATACCGATGATATAACCGTTATATATATATATATACGTGGTGGTGGAGGATGGGTGATGAAGATTGTCCGTAGAGAGGAGCCAAAACCGCCGTAAGCATACGGAAAATTAGATATCACGGGGCGCAGCCAGTTAATTCGACGTATGGCATGGCCCGAAAACTTTTTGCGGTACGTGACGGGGCATAGCAAGCAGAGCTGCGAATGCAGTTCGCCATCGCCGCTATTGCCGGTGCACGTTGCGCATTTCCTACTCGAACAAATCCACTTTGCAACCTCGTTTCTGTGCTGGCGCATCCTTGACGCTATGCGTCATCCGTACGTATCCGCCATGGAAATGAGAAACCGATATCAAGAAGAATCTTCTTCGCTACTTCTCCTACTTCGTCCACCGTTAACAGGATCCCTTTCATGCGAAATTAGATTCTATTCCAGAGCCCCTACTCTGGCTGGCTTCTTCCTCCTCGAGTGTGTATATATATATATATTTACGTGGAATTTCATCCTGTGCGCTCGATCGTATTGGACGTCGAGCTTGGACGATTTTTGCAAAATTTCGGAACCGATTTTTGTTGCCGGACCGAACGTTTTGTTTGTATCCATATTCCTTGTAATTTAATTTCATCGTTTCGAATGAAATGAAATTTGGTTTGAATGTTAATTTTGTAATATGGTATCATGGGAATGTAGTTTATATCTAATAGCATTGGTCTACTTATTATTACTTTCTATGTAGAATTGAAATTGCAAAATTTTGCATTTTATCTTCGTTATTCAAATATCGAATACGAATATAGTCAGTAGAATTGGTCAACGATTTATCGGACGTGCTTTTATTACGGATTTGTAATTTTCGAGAACGATTTTCAAAAAATTTGTTTCTATTGATTAATGAATTGATTGTATTTATAATTTATATTTTAGTAGAATTGGTCTATGATTAGCGACACATTGGCAAGTTTATTTCATAAGATTTTGTTATTATTGATTTACTTTCTATATGCAGAATTGAAATTATAAAAAGTAGCTTCTATAGAAGGGATAGGATGATCATTTTATTTTACTTTCGTTATTCAAATATCTCTAATATCGAACACGAATATGTCAGTAGAATTGGTCAACGATTTATCGGACGTGCTTTTATTACGGATTTGTAATTTTCGAGAACGATTTTCAAAAAACTTGTTTCTATTGATTAATGAATTGATTGCATTTATAATTTAGTAGTAACTAGTAGAATTGGTCTATGATTGGCGAGACATTGGCAAGTTTATTTCATAAAATTTTGTTATTATTGGATAGGATGATCGCTTTATTTTATTTTCGTTATTCGAATAACTTTCTAACATCGAATATGTTATACATCAGTAGAATTGGTCAACGATTTATCAGGCGTGCCTTCATTCTTCGTTACGGATTATTAGTAATTTTCGAGAACGATTTTCAAAAAATTTGTTTCTATTGATTAATGAATTGATTGTATTTATAATTTATATTTTAGTAGAATTGGTCTATGATTGGCGAGACATTGCCAAGTTTATTTCATAAGATTTTGTTATTATTGATTTACTTTCTATATGCAGAATTGAAATTATAAAAAGTAGCTTCTATAAAAGGGGTAGATCATTTTATTTTATTTTCTTTATTCAAATATCTCTAATATCGAACACGAATATACTAGTAAAATTAGTCAATGATTTATCAGCCATGCTTTTATTATTCGTTAACGGATTTGTAATTTTCGATTTTCAAAAAATTTGTATCTATTAATTAGTGAATTAATTATATTTACATTTACGCATAAAATCAATCTCACAGCGTCCAGATATCAAAAAACTATAGTAAAACTATTAATTCTCTCTCCCTTCGAAAGCAATAATTTCTCGAGAAAGAATTTTTCGATTCAATTTAAGTCGCTTCTACTTCTGTCTCCTTCCATTTCTGTTTCTTTGACTGCAAAGCAAGTCTCGCGGAATTCATTCGCGGCTGTTACTTTGACGCGTTCCTTTTTCTCTCTCTCTCTCTCTCTCTCTCTCTCTCTCTTCGAAAGTCCACCCGAGGAATTTATCTTTCATAAAAAGACGTTGCACGCGTAATCCTCGACAAAGGTCCCAACAGGGTCCTTAGCCGAGTGCCAAAACCAAAAATTCTTCAAAGGGGAATGCTTGAAGGTATCGTCAGAATTTCGCCCAACCCCGAGGATTTTTTCGTGAGATTTCAAAGATTGCTGCTCGAGGATGCTAGTTTTCGTCAAAGCGCACTTGAAATTTTCCCTTCCCCTTTTCCCTTCATCCACGCACATCCTCCTTTCAACGTTTCTTTGAAAAATAACACGGACCAGTCCCTTATTCGAGGTTGAATGCAAAAACATTGCAAAACATCGTCTCTTTCTTTCTTTCTTTCTTTTTTTTTTATGAGGTTGGATCGCGAAGAATTATACTTCTTGTTTCACTAGCTTTTCGCCACGGTTGGAGTGGCGAGAACCGTTTTGAGAAAAGCGCGGGAAACTTAAAGTGTCTGTGTTGCAGAACTTTTGCTCGCTTCTGTCGCACTTCCTTTTGTGCGCGAAAAAGAAGCAGCAAAGAGATGTAAAGACGCCATGAAAGGATTGTACGGAACAAAAGTATTGATGCATCAAACAAGGAAGGGGTAATTAACGCTCAAATTTTTTTTAAACTCTTTTTTTTTTTTCTCTTGCGGATCTTTTGAACAATTGAATAAGATTCAATTCGGATAACACTTATTAAAAAACACTTATTTTCTTTGAAAAAATAAGGTGAAGAATAGATTAATTCCTCTTTTTATCCCTCTTTTGTATTTGCTTTTCAAAATGAAATGCTAGCTTTTTGATTGATTAAATTTAGATTATGTGAAGTTTAGGATGGTAGGCTACCCTTATTTTTTATAAAAAGAATTTATTACTTCATACGAGAAAAAAATGATTATGCTCATATTCGAAAGATAGTCAAAACCATCTGACTGTCGTAATACTTTTTGAGCTTAAATAGATATGGAAAATACGTTTTTGAAAAAAAAAAAAAATATAGAGCGGATAAATTTATAAATTTGCGAAAAGAGACCGATCTTGACCGATTTCTAAAGATTTTTCGACTACTATGACTCACACCCATAAGATATTTTCGTAATTTTGCAAAAGAAAAGATTACAAAAATTTTTTTAATTAATCGCGTGTTTATACTAAAAGAGCTTTCTCTCTCTCTCTCTCTCTCTCTCTCTCTCTCTCTCTCTCTTTCTTCTTGCGCTTAAACGCTATTATTTGCTACAAACTACGCCAAGTATCCCTGGTTACCATGGATTTCCATACCATAAATATTTCAGTATTCAGAAGTTGAGTCCGAATACATTTAAACTTATACAAAGTGATGCATGGTTAATTCGTATTCATTGAGTATATCGTTACAATAGCTTCAATTTGTTCAGTATAATACGAGCGTAATTAGAATACACAGAGGTATAAATTATTCAGATCCCTTAATGCTGGTATCAGTAATGATAAGGAGCAGCGATCAAAATTATTGTGAAATTTCCTCGAGATGCAAATATTAATACAATAAATACGAAATGTGCGAGTAATAAGTATTGGAGTATTGCACGAATCAACGCTTATCCTTTTTATTCTACACGAACGTTATTGTTTATAAAATATTAATTTTACCGGAAACACGTTTTCTTCTTTTTTATATTTTACAACATCAAGTAAAGTAACAATGTTTGAGGATTTATTTCAAGTATTATCCCCCAATATCTAGTAGAAAAATAAGCACGTTTGAAAGAAGAACAAAAATATATTTATTCATACTTATTTGTAAACTCGCTTATTCAATTATAATAAAAAAATTGAAATAATTTCTTTCTTATTTTCTTCTCGTCAAATCGCAGCTCCAATCATTTCCAATATTTATTATACACAATATACCCGAAAAAATATTTCAAATTCGAATTTATTCGATTTTAATTATCACGATTATCTAAGCGTCTTCTTACATGGAAAGCGGAATCGGTTTACGACGATGCATTTATCCGTGAGCCAAACTCATTGTCAGATAAGCTAAGCCTGAGGAAATGTTCTAAAACACACATATATATATAGCAGGCATCGACAATAACGACTTAAGTTTCTCTTGCTTGAGAGAGAGAGAGGTTGGTAAAGCGTGCACAGCCTAGGAATAGTTGAAACTTGGCTAATCTTCGGACCTGAGTATTGTCCCTATCGCAGAAAGGGAAACTCGCGTTCCCTCGACAATAAACCGTGGTTTAACCGTGGTGTTACGGTGCGTCATGCATTCGACGCGCTCGATTAACAGAACTTTGTCTCTCGGACATTTCTAAATAACATATGAAAAAAAAAAAACAAACAAACAAACGAGTTTAATCGTTTAATTGTACGATATATATAATTACTCGTAAAAAAGAAACTCCAACAAAGAAACTGTAACCGTCTGTAAAAGATTAAGAAGATCGAAAGGTGAAATTCGACGAATCGCAAGCGGGATCAGACAGAGCGAAATAATTTTCTGGAGCAATTAAATAAAAAGAAGAGAAGGGGGGAGGAAAAATCTCGAGTCGAATCGCGATTGTTGTAATGCTCCCGCTGGAGAAAGGTCACGAGGGGGTGGAACAAAAGGGACGGCCACGCTGTGGACGGACACGATAAACGAGGAGGGGGAGGGGGGGGAACAATGCACGCGTGCGCTTCGAAAATTCGCGATATTGCCTTTCGACCTCCGCCAGGAGGAGGAGGAAGCCTCGTTTCCGCGTTGCCACGGTTCACGGAAATGAAAAGTTTCCTGGATCGCGGTGGACACCCGTTAAATATCGCGCCAGGAGGGGGTGGATCATTTTCAGGGGGAGCAGGAAGGTGAGTGGATTACCGGTGCAATTCGATTCGACGTGTGTCGCGCATTTACAAGTGTTCAGGAGTAATAATAATCGAAGTGGATATTTCGAAGGGAGAGCTTCTGTTTTATTAAATTTAATTCATTTATAGTGTAGGATTTAAGTGAATAATCAATGATTAAGGAATAAGAAAGGGATCAGAAGTTTACTTTCAGTGTAATTTGTACGTTTATGTAAAATATAAAATATCGGGTGTTCATTAAAGGATTATTTGCCTGAGGTACTACGAGTTTCTTTGTCGTTGCACGTATTTTCAATTCTTGGTAGTTGGAAGTAATTAGAAGTAGTTGAAATTAACGAACGAGAAGAACGAATGATACTTGATTCCCTCAATTTTCCAATAAAATTTGATAATACTTACTTAATATAATCCGATTAAACTTTTACCCCCCTCCCCTTGTTATTACGTCAACGCTATTCATCCGTATTACTCATAGTTGAACGCATTATATACTAATTTCTCTAATCTATTAGTTTCCCAAGTCCGTGTATACAATTCTGCAGCGATACGGTTCCTCTATTAATATATTAACCGGATACGTCTAAACTCGTCGTAAACTACTCGACATTTTGATACTTCGGAGAGCCATCAACTGGATGGAGAACATTGAAGCCGAGAGCTTGATTTTCAGTAATAATCGACGCGATTAACGATGAAATTCCCTCGTGATGATTAAAATATTATTATTACATTTACACTACTTTATGTAAGTCGAGTTTTATCAATCAAAAACGAACGTTCAAAACCTTGCTCGATCAACGACAAAAATATATTGGATTCGAATATAAGATGTCAAAATTAATTCAACGTGCGAGATGAAGCAAAGTGTATTGTGTGTATAAATAATTTTACTGCTTACAACTTTAAAGGTGAGTTTCATCTCCTCATTTCCCGTCGAAAAATCAATTATATTCCATATTATATATCCGCATAAATTTTTATTGAAATCAGAATCGATTAAATTTTCTTAAGCTGCTGTACATATGTATACAGGGTGTTAATATATATTCATGGAACATCTTTAGAGGATCGATTCTAGAGAGCGAAACAAACGTTCGGTGTACACCAAAATTAATAGTTCCTCGATATTTTCGTTCGTCTAGAATATCGTCTCGATATCTTTTCCTTTTTCCTAATAAAGAAAACTCACCATTTCGAGCCAATTAATATTGAGCAATAATTGGCCCGGGAAAATTGATTTTCTCCGCGTGATATCCGGTTTTAAGGGTTACAACCATGCTCGGCCATTACCAAAATCTACGAAGCAATTACATGGCGCACGACGAATCTGGGCACAATAGACGACACTGTTAACCCAGCTTCTAATTACACGTAAAACCGGCAGTGCTGTCTCTACTCTGAAATCCTCCCCCCAATCCTCCCTTTGACGCTGTTCTCAACGTCACAACGGTTTTCTTTTTTCTTAGACATATCCACCGATCAATTGCTGGACAAGGAAACAAAATTGTTATCCTCGATCTCTTGCAGGAAAATTCTGCATATAACGCCGTGTCGGAATTGGAGATTCTCGAATTACGGGAGAGGAAAATCGAATTGGCCAAACTAGCAGGGCCTTCGTTCGATAATTTACAAGGATTAACCGGTGAAACCGGCGGCGCATCCGAACGATGATTGATGAGGGGGCGTAAGTGCGTCCCGTGTACCGGCAATGAACACTTCCGTTCCGTCAATTTCGTCGCGCCCATCATCGTGTGTACAACACACGAATATCCGTAATATCGCTCTTTGTTCCTTTTTAACGTCGTTCGTGCATTGGAAATCGAGGGATGCACGATGTTCGAAAGCGTTGTATACGGCTCTGTTCGCGAGGTGTGCTATTTTTTTCCTTTTCTCTCTCTCTCTCTCTCTCTCTCTGTGTGTGTGCACGCGTTTATCGAAGCCCCGGTTTCGTTTGGAAAAAAGGACGCGATACGTTTCTAATTACGAGAGCCGCGTTTGGGTACATCGATCTTTGGCCATTGACACGCGACTTTTTATTACTTTTTTCTCTTTTTTTTTCCCCAGCGATATCCTGTTTTTAGATTTAGAATTGTGGGAATGGAAAGGAATTTTCGATCGATTGTTAACCCTTTCGAGATTAAATATTTCGAACTTCGAAAGTAAGTGGTTTGTAGAGGATTTTGTAGAGACAAGAGAAAGTGAGATTATTATTGGAAACGATATGTTATGTGATTTTTCCAGGAGCTAAAAATATGAGAAGATGATTTATCGAAGAAATGAAGTGTATGTTAAAAAAGGACAGAGAGATAGAGACTTGAATTCGTTTTGAACGAAATGATTGCATTCATTGTTAAGGAAAATCTTGAAAGGGTTATTAAGATATTAAGTTAACTTATTTACTTTCGTAATTTGGTTGATTTAATTAGGTTCGATCGTTTTCTTTGGAAATTATAGAATCTTTTTCGTCAAAAATGCACAAAGACGAAACGAAACTTTTCGAGGTTAAAATTTTTAACTTTTCCCCGATATATGAAATATATTTGCTTATTTTACTTTGTTTTTCACGTCTATCAAGATGTTTCTATTCATATATCGTTTCGTGTTTATATTATATTTGATCTACAACAATTTGAAAAATTTTGCACGATGAAAAAAAAGATTAAGTAACAATATAAAAAAAAAAAAAATGTACTTCTTATTCATTTCATTAACTTTTATATACGTTTTCGAGTAATTTTGTTTATAAATACGTTGATCATTGTTTGATTTTATTATATACAATGATACTTTTAATATTACATATCGTATATATTATCAAGATTTGAGATATTTTTAGGTTATGTTCTGGATTACGATAGCGTTATATCGGTCACGTTATGGCAGCTAGAACTTCAATTAGAATTAATCCAGTCCACGTTATTCTTTAATACCGATTAAATTTTAATGAAAATTTGGTCGTCGTAAGATTATCAACGCCTTGACAGCCACGTCTTTATCCGAACATAACCTAAATTTACCTCGAACCTCAGAAACCGTACTGCTCGTGCGTATAATGTGAAAAAATTTGTTTGTACACAAATCTCTAAAACTAAAAATATGATTATATAATACGTTTCCAAAGAAAATTACTCAAAGCATTGATCTCGACATACGTTTCAAGATTAATCGAAATCTACGATACGTTGTAATATATTATACTAATATATTTGTGGACAATTTTTTTAAGAAATCGATTCTCGAAACAAACGTTGATACGCGAAAATATCGATCGGATATTATTATTGTATCGGATAGAGGATACGATATTAAAATTCACTTAATCAAATTAAATTGCTCGTAACGATCATTCTCGCGTATCAATATTTTTCACATTTTACGTTTCGACTCTCGAAAAAATCGTTCACAAATATTGTATTCGAAAAAGAAGGACCAAAAAAAAAAAAAAAAGAAAGAAAACAGCCTATAATAAGTATAACAAACCTAATCGATTAATCTAAAGTAATACCTTCGTTTCAATTACAAAACTCATCATGCAGGGTGTATGTATAATAATAATAATAATAATAATAATAATCTTTATTATTAATCATTACTTGTATAAACAAAATTACGGTAAAAGGTAAAAACATGCAGATAGGAGTGTCAAGAAAACTGATCGTGCTACTCGATATAATAAAGCAGAAAGCAAATGCAAAAAGGACGTTCTGTCTATTGCAACTCACTTAACTCGCACCTCGATTAAAAGAACGAAACCCAAAAAATGTTTGGGGTCTCATCACACGTTTTTTTTTTTTTTTTTTTTTTTTTTTTTTTTTTTTTTTTTTACATCTTGCATCATTGGATAGTATACTCTATCGGTAATCACATGTGTGCGGTGTGCGTGTTACGTTAGAGAGAAGGTCTTTTTTTTTTTTTTTCTTTTTCTTTTTCTTTTTTTTTTTTTTTCTTTTCTGTACAGAGGAAAGTTTTTTAAGTGGCTGTTTGAAAACTTACAACGTCGATTATTTGCATTAGTGTAAGGCCAAAGCTCAACACGAGGGGCTCGGACTCATTGCCAACCGGACGCTCCAGCACGTTGTATGTATCCAGCAGGTCGTTTAGCAGCCGTTTCTCGTGAGAACCGCCGTTTACCAGCCCTGACCAATTATCATTTTTTCAGTCAACTTTGTGCATACCACGATTTTCAACCACTTTGAGCAACCCTCGACTAGCCTCGTCGACTTCTCGAGTCCTTCCGCGGTCCACGCTTCCACTCTTTTCAAAAGAATTACCAAGTTCTCCCTTTGTTCCGAAATTCGCGAAAGAAGAGAAGAAGACGGAATTTTTCTTTTTTTTTTTTTTTTCTTTTTCATATGCAAGAAGAATAGAGGGATCGATTCGATTTTTGCTTCGAAGATTATAGATTTCATTCGGATCGTAGTGACATTGTATTCGGTTTTTCTTTTTTTTTTTTTTTTTTCTTCTTCTTTTTGGAATTGAATGTGTGATTCAGAATTTTGTAGAGAGCTTGCTTGTTATATATATATATACGTGGAACACGGAATGTTAGTCAGCGTGGTTCAAAGTGTGCATGTTCAGAATGTTACATAGGCCCCTTTTAACAAGAATGTAGATATCGTTTCTTCGAGAATGGAGAAATCTTGTGTAAGCGTGTATATGGAAAAATTATATAAATACATTTTTGCTAGAAAGGGGCAGAGAGTAATTGTCTCGAGGATATGCTTGCTTGCATGGATAGATTCTACCTGTGAATCATAGAAAGAATCATTGGCTCCGCTCCGAAAAAAAAAAATAATTATGATCCTCCTCCTGTATAAATAATGATCACGTGTAATCGAGGAAAAAAAAAAAAAGAAAAAAAGGAATAGAAATAAAAGATAATCAAGAAAAATTGATTGTCCAGAGGAGCTGTATAATTTATGTAGTTTTTTTCATCGACTGGGCCCTCGTCCTATCATCGACGTCGTATCGCTTCGTTATCGACGGAAAGAAACAAAAGAAAAGGAAAAAAATAACGACGTCTTAAAGAACGTTTGTCTTCCTTCGAGTTACCCCTCTCTCTCTCTCTCTCTCTCTGTTCAGTCGCTTTTAAGAGTCACCCCACGGTGAAGTTGTGGACTACTTTTCGCGAATATACAACTTCGTAATCTCTCTCTCTCTCTCTCATCCCCTTTGTTCCTCTCTCAATCCCTTTGCACTTTTGTCTCTCTTTCTCCTGTTCGTCCTGTTGCAGGAGAAACTGTTCGATATCGCGTCCTGTGAGACGAATCGTATTAAGGAGTTGGCTGAATCAACTCTAATATTGCCTTCCTTCGATGCGGAAGTATTTTGTAAAAAAAAAAAGGTCGCTAAGAGAATTCGAAGAAGAAATTCTTTTCAAACAATATTTCCATCGGGTAGGTGTTTTTTATTCGATATTTATTCTCGAAACAGATAAATCGAGGAAATTGTTGAGCGTGCATGAATTTCAAATCTCGTTGCGTTTGTTATTCGAGAAATGGAATTATAATTTTATGTTATTTGTCAAATTTATTTGTTAGAAATCAAAGCCAGTCGGAGAATATAAAAAAAATTATTCGTTTCTTGATTTTTATTTTTGCGAAAATTTGGAAATATTTGTACATTTCGTGTCCATCGTATCCAGAATTTTCAAGAGTAATTATATTTATTTATATCGCGAAAAGAAATCGCTTGCAGAACATCGTGTGTACACAACTCAATTTATTCTCTATTACGCTTTCTTTTTCCTCAAAAATCTCGTTAATTATACTTTATTTAAATTTCAATAAACCGACGAGGAGGAGGAATAAATTTCAAATGTAAAAAAAAAAAAGAAAAATCCACTTTAAAACCATTTTTCCTTAAAATTGGCGTTCTCAAGTTTTGCCGCTAAATTCTCACAAACTGCCTCTTCCTCTCAGCTCATTCCAAATCTCAATCTAGACCCAATCTACACTAAACTCTCGGCCAACTTCTCGGCGCACGAATTTCCTCCTCCTCGTTTCTGAAAATACACACGTATGCGTTCAAAATTCCCTTTTCAATCTCCCAGACGTGGATGAATTCGAATTTGTGAGAAAAAAGAACTTTGAAAAAAAAAAATAATTAAAATACATATAAATAATAAATAATTCAGAATATTCCAGCCTACCCAACATATATATATATTAGACATAATCGAGTAGAACGAGGTACATCTTCGATTATAACATCTTCGCATCTCGAAGTTCTTTCAAAAGCAATTCGAATCGCGAGAATTCCATTCACGGAGGAGGAGGATACGTCGCATTTGGCACGCTGCAAATCGCAACGTGGAACGATCGACGTTGGGAGGAGCTAGTCGCACGCATATTCGTGTCGCGATACGAAATATTGGAGTGGAAAGGAGAAGTCGGTAAATTTCGAAATGTTCGTGGAAAGATTTGATTGTTTCTGGTTTTTTTTTTCTCTTTTTTTCGATACGCGTATAGACATTCGATGTAATTGATGGTACAAAAAAAAAAAAGACAAAATTTTGCTGATTTTTCGAGTGTAGAACGAGATCTATTCGAAATTTTGAGAAAATCGTGTTCAAAGATTCCTGGAATAAATTTTTTTTAAAAAGAAAGAAATTTGTTTACACAAATTTTTTGCACACATTGAACTATATCTCTGTATATGTATATGTATTTTTAGAAAGAAAAAAAAAATTATCTATCTCACGAGCAATTATTTTGCAACGCGTATAATAAATTCGATATTATTATTTACATGAGTGACGAAACTTTTTAACTTTCGAACGATAAATTTATATAAATTCATGCAAACAGAGCGGAATGGAAAAGAAAGAATAACCGTTTGTTTGCAAATATACGAAGGAAAAATAAATATTTCTCTTTACGTTCTTTTCATAATGGAACATTTGGTCTTTTTTCCCCGACAGCGCAAACAAGATACAACGAAACATTTGCCGTTCATTGTTTCGAGAGGACGTGCTCGGTAATTGGATTCACGAATGCGAATTGAATATGTAAAGCTGGTTAAAGAGGGAAAGCTTGCTTTCGAGAGTTTCGAGAGATTGTTCGAGAAGACGTCGAGAAGATTTTCCAAATCGACGATACTTCTTCTTCTTCTTGTGGGGAGGTTAAGGAAAATATGCCTTGTTCTTTCGTAAATTCATCTCCTCCTTTTTTTTTTCTAATTTTTCACAAAGAAAAGTTTTCACAAACGAAAGTTGCAATACCACTTTTAGATAGATATCTTGTACTGGATCATTTCATAGTAAATAATTTCGCTTTAAAGGGATAAAGTTTCGAAATATAATTTCGATATGTTAATCATTATTTTCTATGAGAGAATCCTTGTTTGATATACTTGATTCAATTTTTTTAATTTCTAATTAAAAAACTTGTTTAACATTCCGTATTTATTTAAGGAATTTATATTATATTTTCCTTTAATTTTATATTTTAAATTTTTAATTTCGGCGTGATTATCGTAAATGGAAATGGAAATTTGACATAATTTTTTTTTTTTGATCGTTCTCACATTATGAGAAGTGAGAAATATAAAGAGATGTTAATGGTGGCATACGAATGATGCCATGGTTCCTGCATTTCTCTGAGAAGGGAGGGAGAGAAAGGAAGAAAGAAGAAGGAAGAAAAAAATGCCATTATCGGAATCGAACCATTTTCACGCCGATAATTTTACCGCAGAATGAAGTCCGTTCTCGGTGAATGCGCCGTTCCACTGGACGAAACAATAGGGTGCAATCGACCCATTTTCATTAACACGATCATATTTCATAAGACGCATTTCATAAATGCGGCATTAGTAAACAGGAAATGAACGGCAGACAAATTTTTTTTTTTTCTCTCCTCGACTATATGTGGAGCAGAAAATCAGATCGTTTAAAAAATTAATCAAAAATAATTTTTTCCAACGATTGAGGGGAGGGGGGGAGAAAAAATTCTTTCCCCACGTTCGAACGAATATTTATATAAGAATAATATGAATTTATCTTTCGAAGAGATCGTTGTTTACAGAATATCGAATAAAAACAGAGATTTGAACAAACACATTTTTATTTTGGAAATATAGAAAATTAGGAGAGAGAAATGTCTTTTTCCTTTTTTTTTTTTTTTTTTATAAACGCAAAGAAGGACGAATCTTGCTCTTAAATGCGTGTCTAAAAAATTCCTCAATTAACATAAACATTTTACCTTAATATTTTTTTCTTAAACATCTCTTGAAATCTATTACTTTTATTTTTATCTTAAATCATATACTTTACTGCAAAAATTGTTTCCACTTCTCCTCGATCGAAATCAAAGTTTATTTCCGTAATTCATCGAAATGGAATGAAAATGATTTTTCTTCAAAGTGTTCAATTTCTTCCCTTATAAAGCATAAATTTAAATCGAAATTTACACGCACAATTTATCATACGAAACTTTCCTTGGCATTTCTTTGCACCCACCCCCGAAACTTTCGAACCCTTCGATCAAAAGTTGCATTGCATTGGAAATTGGGCCTGCCCTCTCGTCACGTCTCGCCAAACGATGTTTGCACAGGCTCGATTAATGGAGAGGTTCAGCTCCCCGGATAGAGAAGGTTCAGGAATTCATACACGCGACTCGCGCACAGTCTGTGAGATTTATGGCCTCCCTGGGGATCGAAGAGAGGGCCTTTATCTCGTGAAAAGGATCAGATGGAGGAGTAACCTTATGAACGAGGATCGAAAGACGTCCCCGTGATTTCTTTATCACAGAATTATTTCGAAAGTTTCTTTCTTTCGAGAAAATGCCAGCTTATGCCACTTATCTGCTTTCAACTCACATTTTCTTCGAAGCTTATTTAAAAATAATATTCGTTCAACATTGTCACAGCCAACTTCGTAAGAAAAATTTCATTGGTTGTCGTTCACGTTCAATGAATAATCAACCTCTTGAAGTCATTTTGAAGGACGAAACGACGAATGTTTCAAAGTTTGCATGATTTTTCTTTCCTTTCCGAATAAACAAGAGACTCGATAAAACGAGACTGATGGATCGTTTGGCACACGTAACACAGAGAGCAACCCCCCCTCCCCTCGTCTACAAATTGTATAATAATTTTTTCACGGTGAGCTGAAAAATCGCGACGCTTTATACGGCAACTTGTGAGGGGGGGCCGTGATTTTTCTGCAACACGCCCCGTGAATTCTTGCGAGGATTTGAGTTATGGGGCCGGCCGGGACGTAACGTTCCATATTTTTTCGCCGCCCGCGTAAATAAAGATCAAGCGGGGAAGTTGCGCTGCTCTAAGCATATCGAGGGAAGAGAAATGGATTCGGTGATGCGCGAGAAGATTTATGGATCCGTTTTCGGATTATACGCGCACTTTATACGAAACGTTAACTTTCGTGTCGATGTGCGTGATCCTTTAATTTTATTAATGGTGTCAGCGTTATGGGAATTTTTATATTTAAAAATAATAATCTCTTCATTGAGGAGTATCTCATGAATGTGCAGATATCGGTGTTTTGATCGAGAAGTATTTTTATGTTGAATTTAAAATTTAATGGTTGTAATAATTAATAGTATTAATAATAATTTCGTTCAAAAAGAAAGTGGAAAGGAGGAGAAAAGAAGATTCTTAACGATATTTATTGGTTCTCTTTTTTTATCTATTTGTAACCGTTCTGAGAAATTAAAGAAGCAAAAAGAATGTTTCGAAGATGAAACGAATTACTTTAGTGATACATCATATCTTAAGTGGAATATACAATTTTCCATAGGATACACGTGCTCTTCAAAGTATCTCTCGTGAGATTTAACAGAGTCTAATACCTTCTTTGAACCGTTCTCTGCTTGTGAACAGAATAAGAACGTTTTCTTTTCTTATTATCTTCGTCTGATAATATTTCTACGGAAGGATAGTTTCTTTCAAGCGAAATAAATGCGAACACATTATGTCAAACGATAGCTATTATGAGTCGGAGAAATATTGTTCTTGTATCCGATCTTGTATGTAAGGAGAAATATAAACGCTCTTTGCCCGAACAAGATGCATTTTTCGAATCGAAGAGATGATGAATGTTAAAATTTGTGATGAGATTTCAACGATAAAATTTTAATAATTTTTTACATTAGATTCGACACGAGATTTGATTAATAAGTTTGAGCTTTCAATTAATTTGTGATGAATAAATATTGGAATAAATACAACGGTGTTTGCTTACCTAAAATATTAATTTCCAATTAAAATGAGCTTTTAAATTCACCAAAGTGCAACGTAATGTTTCGTATAGTACGACGTTTTAAATCGTGTGAAATAAAAAGCCACGTCATTATAACGCCTCCAGAATCGCGTTGTTACGTTTCATCCCTGTTAAAAATTTCAAGGATCCACCAAAAGGACCTGGTGGGGTAGGTTAACGAGCTGTAAAGACAATAGATGCTAATTGAAACTTTCCATATAATTTTAACCGATATACACATTTTATAATTATACTTGGTGTATTCAATGTTTATAATCGAGTCCATAATTGTAAATTGCTCGAAACGAAATTTACAAATATGCGATTGTTATTAAAGATATTAAGCATTAATGCTCTGCAAGCTGACAGTTTGATAGAAAAATAATTTTCCAACATTTTCACGAGGCGATTACAATTTTTTTCACGAAACATGTATAGAAAAGAATAATTGTATTTTTGTTTCAAACTTCATCCTATAATTTCTTTTATCTCGTTTTAACCTCGTTTGTTAAGATTACATCTCTTTAATTGAAAAATAAGCATCGAACTTGATACAGTGTTTTTCTTTTTTTGGCAAATCTCTCTCCAATATCGCGAGTTGAAATTCACGATAACCGAATTTTCACAAGGAATAATAGGCCGATGGTTGGATCGATAATATCCCTATATCACGATGATTTATCGATATGAGTTCGCGAAAGGGTAAAAACATTCGAACGAAAATTAATTTCCCATAACACGTTCAAAAGGATATTGACCGATCCGAGATAAAAGCAATTTGGAGCAAATGTTATTAAGGAGTGGTAAATGATACAAGAGCTACAAGATTTTAGCGAGAGAATATTTTTTCCTTTTATTCCAACGGTTATATCACTTTTCACTCAAACAAAAAAATCTCCACGAATTAAACGAATTTCAAATATTAGATTTTGATTATTACCTCCATCATTGATTCTTCTATTAATAAGAAATCTATTTTATCCAGGAACTGTTTATCCACCATTATCTGCTTATTTATATCACCATCTGTAGATTTTGCAATTTTTTCGTTACGCGTGTCAGGAATTTCATCAATTATAGGTTCATTAAATTTAACAGTAACAATTATAATAATAAAAAATTTTTCTTTAAATTATGATCAGATCTCATTATTTCCATGATCGGTGTTTATTACAGCTATTTTACTTGTTATATCATTACCAGTTCTTGCTGGAGGATCCTATTTTTATTTATATCAACATTTATTTTGATTTCTTGGTCATCCAGAGGTTTATATTTCAATTTTACCAGGATTTCGTCTAATTTCTCAGATTGTAATAAACGAAAGAGGGGAAAAAAGGAATTTTTGGTAATTTAGGAATAATTTGTGCAATATCAGGAATTGGATTTTTTCATTGCTTGAGCTCATCGTATATTTACAGCTTATTAATGCTGTACCAACAGGAATTAAAGTTTTCAGATGATTAGCAACATAGAAAAGATACACCCAAAATAAATTTCAAATAAAAATTAATTTTCCAAGACGAGCATTCCTCCGTTTTTTCGCGGATTGTTTGAAACCTCGCTGGAGAGATTTTTTTTTTTTTTTCGACCAAAGGCCGATTAAAAATTTTTCAAGCCTTTGAACATACGTGGCACCGGTTAATACCCGCACACGGAGGAGGCCGGCCGACTCTTCCACGGTACAAGAGGCCGAGAGTGGTAATATTTCATGTCCGGTTGGACACAAAGTAACGATCCATGGAAACGTGTAGCGGTTCTGTCAAGGCTACGTGTCCCCAACAGCGGGGGCCAGCCTGTCAGGATTATCAGGAGGGGGACGATTTCCGCAGAGATCGGTTTCGCCAGCCTCGAGTAGTTTTCTGCAGGAAATGTGTTGGACTCGTGTCGTCAACATCGAGAATTTTGTTGCAAGAGGAGGAGATTCGAACGAAGATATAAGATTTGATATTCAATTATTTCAATTGTAATCGCGTCGCCGCCATTATCGAAATGTAATAATCGATCTCGCGTTTGAAATCGTTTGAAAAAATTGTTGGAGAAAATAAAATTGTTTCTTTTCCTGTGTGCGTGTGTGTGTGGGATTTCGTTGCACGAAATGATGGAAATCAATATTAATGGCGTTACAAGCGTACAAATGGTAGCTTCGAATGGAAATGGTGGCTCGGTCTTGAACTTGTTGTCTCCTTAAATTAAAATTAACGACGATAATATCTTATATTTAACACGTTTTCGTTTGCAATTAGTGCACTGGCTCGGCATGATTAAACGCAGAAACCATCACGTCCCTTCTTTATTTCAATTAATTCGTAATCGTAAACAACCGGTTACGAGCAATTTTCTCGTTATTAAATCGTGCTTATTCATAATCTGCACTTGGCTTCTATTTAAAATTAAAAATTCCTTCCTTCCTTTAGAAATTCAATTTTTAAATTTAGTTGTATATTGTCGTCGTATACGTTATTTCGTACATTTGTTTCGATCTCAAAAATTATTATGTATCGTCGATACAATTAAAATATTAATTCATAAATAAACCTTAACGATTCCTATTATAAATAAGCCCAACTGTCTTAAACAACTGTCGAATAATAATAAAATTCATCGGAATTTTCAGTCGAAAGGGCCAGAAGAAACTCGGTTTTCGAATTTTGTGCCGAAATTACGGGATAATCGGGGCGCGGATTTGTTTATTAAACCACGTTTCACGGAGGCGGAAAAATTAATCGACTGTATTATCGCGTTTTTGTTATTCTGCAAGCGGTGTATAACACGCTAATTGAACACGGCGCAAACAGTTTTCGCGACGGAACCGACCTGACGGAACCGTTTATTCACGCCAGTTTGCCACGTGTTAAACGTGGCAACCTTGTCACGCAACGTCACGGCACCTCGTCACGCCGACCGAAATTGTGTGTGTACTGGGTGTTTTGGGACGAGAAGTAATTCGAAATTTTTGCCCGGTGAAGCGAACGATTTTTAATATTGAGAAAAAAATTTTTTCTACAACGAAATTTGGTAAAAGTCTCGTCCTGTTTCTTTGTCCTTTCTTTTTTTTTTTTCAATAAATTCTGAATATTTAAATAATTCGTAGAAAATAATCGATACGAATTGTTATATTCGTGATAATCCGAAATTTAATAACCTCTATTAAACACATCGCTCGAAAGCTTCTATATTTACCGTCGGTTCCTAGACCAACAATTTACCGTTTCAATTAACTCTATAATTACAAATCACCGTTCTTGACGTACGAATCGCCGAGGCAAGAACACTTGATGGCCGAAATTCGCTCTCGCGTCAACCAACTCGAAATTCTTCCATCGAAATATCGTGATTTCCCGTGATCGTGATTTATCGATTTTACGAATAAAATGTAAGATTTTATTAGGAAAAAGAAATTGTTGAAATTTGGTTGCTCGAAAATTTGCTTCCACCATTTTAATTACAGTCGACAAAGAAAATGGAGATAGAAAATTTTATTCTTCCAATTTATTTATATCGCGAAAAATAGAATCTTATGTTATTTAATTTTTTAAATAAAAATGTTAAATTTCTGAATTTCTTCTCAACTTGCATTCGCTATTTGCATTCGTGAATAAGGAATTCGTCGGGCAATTTCGAAATCCAGTCAACAACTCGACGCTTCACATTTGGCATATACCCTGTGGGTTTCTTCACACGTTTGCTCTTCCAACTTGCTCTCCATAGGAGACTCTCTCTAGAGAAGCGTTTGAAGAGCAGTAATGGAAGAGCAGACAAGAATTATGAAATGAATTGATACGCGAATTGCGACGTATATTTTCTTTTTTTTTAAATCCAAAATAAATATCGCGTAATCAAGTATCTTTCTTATTGAATCCCAATATTTTATTTTTCGCCCCAAAAATCCGACTTTTCTCATATTTCGAACACGTCGAAAGAAAAGTTTTATCACGTGATTATTCACATCCAACTATAAATAACGGGCTTGCGTTGTTCTCCAGTTTCGTTTGCTGGATAAAAGAGAAAAGTTTAAAAAAAAGAGTTACGTAAGTGAGATAAACGTACCTAGTTTCTGCCACTTTGTCGCATTGCAAAGTTGACTTTCATAAATCTCGAGATTCGGTTTATTAAAGAATGATATCGGTTGATTATTGTTATATCGTGTTCGAGATTAGATCATTCCTCGAAAATTGGAATGATGTTTGAATGATGCATTGTATACATTGATCGCAAAATTTAAAATAGAGGAAAAAAGGAAGAGAGGAAAGGATGGAAGAGTAAAAACTGATTGCATAACAATATTGTAACGATTCTTATAATTGAGATGAAAAAAAAGAAAAAAGATAATTTAAGAGAGAGAACAGACTTGTATAATGTGCATCTTGTTAACATGTTGCGTATGATTAAATTTTAATGAAAATTTACATTTACATATATAACTTTTTGATCTTGTCATGGAAAATATTATGAGTTGTATCAAAATTTCAAGTTACAAGATTTGTCATTCCGTTATGAAAACAGTTCGGTTGCAAAAAAGTTTTATTTCCTTAAAGAAATCGAGTTTTTTTGCTCCATGTGCAACTACATTATGCTCGTGTAATAAACTTTAATTAAAATCAAACTTTTTGAATTAATCGAATTTTCTCACTATAAATTAAACAATTATTAAAAAAAAATTGAACGTCCATGCGAGATAATTTATTTTTCACGAAGAAAGTTTTTAACAAAAATATTTACTGTACCCTCGAAATTATCATTAGAGTGTCGAGCAACGATATGACAAATTAATAAAATCAATATATCTGCTCGAACGTGAAAGATATTTACACGGAATTGAAATAATTGAAAAAAAGTTGGATGCACTGTGGTGAATCAATTTGCTCCTGACCTCGAAGAAGCATTAACGCTAACCCAATATACTGGATAAATATAAATGTCAATTAAAATTGTAACTTCTTGTTTAAAAGCTTCCCCCAACATCTTATCGTACCAAAGTAAGAATTAGCAGTGTCAAGGAGAATAAAGAAACATGTATACATATATATATATATATACACCATTCGAGGAAACGAATCGTGGAAACCGTGAATGTGCCGCAAAGTGTTCTCTAGGACGCCTTTAAAGTGATTACAAGGCCGCAAAACTCGTTACGGGAGGAGTTGCAGCGTGAAAACCGCACTCCAAAGAAAGAAATTGATTTAAAACTTCTGTTACTCTTGGTATATAGCAAGCCACGATGGCTAGTTGTCTGCGACGTACTTTGCTGTAATTGTGAGCTCAATTAAGGAACAGGTGAAAGAACTCGATTACTTCCCCGACCGAAAAGAATCTTCCCGGCCAAGTCGTTTCATCGAATATCGCCCACGATTTAACCTAATCTAATCTAATCTGGATCGTTTGTGCCCAAAATTTCATTCTCGTTTCGAGTTCCAATTCAAGGAGATGTTTAACTTTGGATATTTTGCGAACGATTGTCTAACAAATCGTTTGTTTCAAACTTTTAAAATAGTTGTGTATTTTGCTTTGAATAATTTGCGTCTGTTTCTACATCTGTAGATCTGTATGTACGTTTACATAATTGCAAATTAAACATCTTCGATCTGAGTAATGGAATAAAGAACAGTGACGAGTATTTCAACATTTTTTAGATTTTTGAAGAGAAGTTATGACAGTAAAAAAAAATAATATGCATAAATAATTCAGAGTGCCTACAAAGAAAATTGATAGGATGAATTATAGTGCCTTTGGGGACGTCATTTTTTCCAGGGAGATGTCACGTGATCGAGTGAATATAGACGAAAAAAAAATAATATCTGGTTTAATTTTCGCATAATAATTTTACACGATAATTTTTTCATCAATATATCCTTTGTTCTTTTATTCCTTTGCGAAAGATTGAATTCTTTTTCGAAAGAATTTGAAACGTGGCATCGGTTATAATGGCTTAATTGCATCCAATTTTCCTTTGGAAATTGTGCGCGGAAGATATCGTCTAACGACATTTCCATGACGAACAATGCTCGTACGCGGTGTTGTTATGGCGTGTAATATCGCGAATTAAATCCTTTGTTAAGAACTCGTGAAAGCTTGCACGCATCTCCTTTGCTTCTGGTCAAATGGATTACAACGTGTAATTAGATATCGCGGCAAAATTTTTTTCCCCTTCCTAATCTTCCATCTCAAATTTCCTCTGTGAAAATTCACTTAGCCGCAAATTATCCGTCAGCGTCTATTTTCAAATACGAAAGGATCCTTTGGATATCTCTATATAGATATTTCCCATCGAAATCGATGTTTCTCGTTTTCATTGAATGCATCTTTGTTCGAATAGGAGAATAGTTTTTTCCCCACAAATGTACAAATTGAATTGTACACAAGTTTTTCGATAAAACGAAATTCTTTAATTTAACTCGCAATCGATAAATTTCAAACGATTTTGATAATTCGATCAACTTAAATATATTTTTGATATTTTGAAAAATAAGTTTATCACTCTCATATTAAATTAAATAATTCAAGAATTTAAGAATTTATGATACATTTGGACGAACTTTTATTATTTCTTTGGGATTTTTGTTGATTTTTTGACATAAAATTTATCCATATTCTAATTAAAATGTTGGAAATCAGCCTTTTGCTGCGATTTATATGCGATCGATGCGCACTCTTGCGTCCTTTTTAATTTACTAAGTTACTGCTTTTAAAATTCACTTCAAAGTAAAATTCGTTCAAAAATTTACAATTATGAGAAATTGTTGAAATCTAATTTTTCCTTTTTTCTGCAAAATTCCAATATGTCGATGCTTTGAAATAAATTCGCAAAAATTTTGCACACGATACATTTATCGAGAAACGTCAAAGCGAAATATGGGGAGAAAATTTTTTTCAAAATAAAAAGTGTCTTACGCGGTAGAATATCTTCGTCTCGTAACAAATATATAGCAAATAGACGCCGTCGTGTTATCGTAAACTTGAGTAGTCTGACGTGACCGTGTTATCTTGAACACATCCAATGCCATGCTCTCGTGGGAGCGGGAAGAATTTTCGCCAAGGCATCGCGTACATCTCTTGAAATCTGAAGGATATTTCAAACTTTGCCCGAACCTGTATTTCACCTTTTCATTCGGTAATAATATATCGAAAAGGAGTTGTGAATATTAAAATAGCTTGGCACATCCATCTTTGATTAAAACAATTCCATCAATTCCAACGAAACCAATCTTTGACATTAAATATTCTTAAACGAAAATAAAAAAAATTTTCACAATCTGTTTTATCTAAATACGAGAGAAATATATTTTAAGAAGGAAAGAATATTCTCACAAATGTTTGCGTAAAAAGACGCAATTATTCGGGTATAATTTATTGTCGAATCTTCGTTCTTTTAAACGAAATTATTTAATTCTGTGTAATGCAATCAATCGATTTCGCAATTCATTTCGAAACATCATTATTTTAGATTTTTATACTTAGTTTGCTTCACTTCGAATTAAAATCAGATCATCAATCTATGAAAAATTATTAATATTGCACAATGTATCTCCTTGTACCAAATAATTTTTGTCAAGAAATTGTTTTTATAATATTGTTTAAAATTATTTCAATCTATTTAGATAAAATAGATACTTTGTATGTCTGAAAATAATTTATTTCATCCCCTTGAATCCCTTTGAATATTTTTTTTCTTTTTTAATTTATTGTTATTAAATAAAATGAAACGAGAACTTTATTTTTATTAAAGAGATTAATTTGATTCGTTGATTGTAATCTTTTGGAATCTTTAAATCGTATTATGTATTCAAAGGATATCTTCTTTGCTCTTACTTCGAAATAAAATGGAGGATAAAGAATTCGAATCCAAATGAAGTAACACATGCGTTACCAAGTACTTTGAAACAAGTAGTTTCCATTAGAAACATTCATAGGGGAAGAGAATCTCTTGTTATGCATCGTGGAAAATTTAATTTTTGAGAAAAACCAAGTTTTATTGTTTGTGTTCTTTCTGAGAAAAGAGACTTCATTTTTGAAAAACTTGTTGCGAAAAAAATACAACATTTATCCTGTTATTTATATTTCTTCGCGTTTAAAAATTTCGAGCAAAAGATTTGTGGAAATCTTGAGAATCGTATTAAACGTTTCATTTGGTCAGATATTAATTTCGAATAAATTTAATCGGTTTATTTCATTTCATTTTCTGAAATTATATCCTGTCAAAATTGACTTTATAATAATACATTATAATACAGATTTTTCTCTCGATGAGCAATCATAAAACCACGATAATCCAGCATAAGTGTTCAGTAATCACCTCCACTATTGTTTCTATAGCTTCTCTTGATACACAAAACGAGTGATACGTTTATTCAACTCTCAGCCCCGTTTCACTCACTTCTCTTCTATATATGTGAAAAAAATACAAAAAAAAAAAAAAAACTCCCAGCTGTGAATGAACAATATCACGATTAGCCTTTAAACGCTGTCATACATGAAATTTTATCCCAAACAAATAATTGGTTTCATATAAAATCTTTTGATGATAAGAATTAAATTTTGATTACTCGCTACACAAATATCCGAATAGAGTGTCGATTTGTTTATTATCCGTTGCTTATTTTATGGACAATTATAACGAACAAGTAGTGCAAAGTACGCGTGATCAGGCAAGTGTGCATGCATCACAGTTTCTTTGCTCGTTCGAAAAATTCGAAAAGAGAATGAAAGTAGATGAATTGAGTGTATATTTTATCTGAATTTCAATTGTTTATATTTATGATCTTGTCAATCAAACTTGTAATCATTGTAATCAAACTTGAAAATTTTTAACAATATTAGCATTGAAACTTTAATTGTTAACACGATATTTTTTTTTTTACTTTTAAAACTTCGTTCTTTGTACATCCATGGAATTTTCACGAAGCTTCAGTTTCACTGTTGAACTATTTTAAACTATACTATATAAAGAATAATTTAATTATTGGCAAATGCATTTTGTGTTCATAAAGTTGCAGCAGCTTATGAACATGCTTTGCCATTTTAAAAATTCCAATATTAAAAAAAAAAGAAAAAAAACTATCTGCATACGTGTACACATAACTGTCTGCGTATAGACAACACAATTTTCATGAACTTTCGCACAGTCCTATAATAAATCACGAGACTTAAAATAATTAAAAGTATCCATCAAGAAGATTTAAGATGATCGTGATTTTATCGGATAGCAGAAGTAGAAGTACAAGTAGACGAAAAAAAACGTGTTATAATAATTCAATTGATCTTATCAGGGACTTAAAAATCGAATTTTTGAAATTCCTCGAATAATATTCATTTTTTTTTTTTTTCATCGATTCAAATGAGAAATTAAAAACGAATTCACACCACATTCTTCTTAATTACCTATATACAAATTCCTAATTTTATTTATTTTCTTTACTTAATTACTTTTAATTGCTCGTTTATCTCGTTAATAAATCCATTTTTAATTAAATTTGATCTTAAATTTAAAAAAAAAACTTCGAAAACATTAAGAAAATGAAGTTAGTCATCATTTCTTCCTATTATCGTAATTTTCAATTTTCATGATCGTTTTACTTTCCACCACGCGGGTTTAAATTTATCGATCATCTAAACACGAGATCGAACAGAAATGCTGAATATTCGGAAATAAGCGGAAGAGTTCATTTGGCGCGTTCACGTCGAAGAAGGGAAAAATACAGTTATAGAGCGATCCATTCGGTATAAATCCCGCCTGTTTCAAATGTAAATTCGCACGAGGTGAAAGCGACTCGTGTCTACGGCCAGGTGCTACGTAAATGTGACAGCGGAGAGCATAAAATTTCCCCCGTGCGATCGCGATAGGGGAGCACGTTCCTCGTGAAAACTTTGCTACGCCCATACGGTGATACATCTTTCTCCAATGCTAAAATATATTGTCCTCCCGAGATAAATATTTGCGTGGAAAGGTCTGCCTTTGGATAAATCTCGATGATCTGAGTGGGATTATACGCGTCGATGTTGCAAATTTTTCAGCAGATAAATTTAATCTTGAAAAAGAATCGTGCAGTTCCAGTTTTTCACTCTGGTGTATTATTTATTTATTTATTTACTTTTTATATTTATAAACGTTGTCGTTTCATTCTGAGGGAAACTTTCTATTTTGTAAATTGCGGCAAATAAGTAAGATATGTCGCCATTGCGAATTGAACTAGGAAACTTAACCCTTTTGCATTAACACTTTTACTTGTTCGATTTTTACTTTTATCTATTCAGATCGACGACGCAACGCAATTCAGAATTTTTCATTTCGAAAGGAATAAAAGATCGAAGGAATACGATTTTTACGTCGTTCATAAATTCGCAAGAAGAGGAGAGTTATGTTGAGAAAAGAGAGAGAGAGAGAGAGAGAGAATATTCCGTTGAAAGTGATTCCTTTCCCATTATTTAATCGAGCAATGATAAATTGTTAAAAAGCCAGTTAACTTAAACCCGTGGATTGCGCATCGATCGCGCATTATGAATTTAATGCCGAGGAAAATAAGAAATGGAGGAACAAAAGTGAATCAACGTGGTTTTTTTTTCCAGTCGAGCGAAGAGCATCGATCGATTTTTCTAGTATAATTGTGAGAGCAGTTCAATTAACATGAATTTTAACGTTAATCGATTTACCTTAAAATTTATACTTTAATTTCAACGATTTTGGCGGCCACTTTGGTGACACTTTTAAAACGAGGAATGGAATGGAAGTATAGTCTGAAACAAAAATACATATGAAAGGGAGAATGACGATGACAGCAGTAATTAAGGAGATAAAAATCATATTGCTTAAAAAAGATATTCTTGTTAACTGTAGATTTTCGTTGAATAAATTTTGAGCAGTTCTATTAATTTTTCCTTGCTTAAAATAATATTGTTAATAATACCAACATTATTTGACTTGTTGCAAATTCGTAGAAATAAATAATAGCTCGAACAATTTGTAATCTTGAATCTTCGTTTCACATTTTTGTGGGTGTAATCTTTCAGAAGAAGAAGAAGAAGAAGAAGAGGATAAAAAATCTCCGGAATCTTCGATCGACGAAACGAATCGGAGAAAATTTACGCGATAAATTCAGGATCTTCTGTTTATTTAAAACTATTTATCAAATCGACGAGGTAAACCAAGTTGGCTGTTTCAGCCTCTGGAAATCGCATCACGATTCTCGAGAAGATTTATCCGTAATCTCTTTTGAAAATCAAGAAAGTGCAGGTCTCTGATCAATCGAAATCCTCTTATATTTGATATTTGACTAATCCGAGTGGTTAGAAAATTTAATTGCTTTCGACAAGTCAATCTTGTGATGCAAGTTTAATCATATCTTCAATTTTATTCTCTAATTGCTCCAATTTCCCCATTATATTTGACTTTTCATACGTATTCTCACGAAGTACGTATTTGGATAACTTTTTTTCTCGAGAGGAATTTTTCGAAAATTATTAAAAGATAAACGAGAATCTTGAATCTTTCTATATTATCTTATATGATAAAAAAAAAATATATAAAAGAATTCATTGAACTTGGACAATATTTCAAAATTTAGGCAAGAAGGAAATTGGTTAAAAATTGGTTGTCAATCGATCGTGATATCGTTAAAATCCAATTGAAATTTCGAAAAGTTCGGGATAGGAAGAGGAACAGTATTCAATTCCCTTCTGAATCGAGTAAAAAGAGGAATCTTCCTGCGAAAGGATCGAATTGACGTGAGTGCTCGTCTATCGCGATGCACTCTCGCGGCAGCAGATTTCTCGTTTTATTATCCGCAAGTTTTCCACTCCTCCAGCGAATCTTGTTGATACGTTGCTTGGAAAAAAAAAAAAAAAGAAAGAAAGAAAACTGACTTCCTCGGCTGTGAAAACGGATTAAACCGTCTTTACAGTTGTAACAAAACACCTCCTCTTTTCCATTTCTTCTCTATCCTCGAATTCGTTGAACGAGATCTCTCAATAGAAGCATATTTACACGAAAGTTTCGTTTAAAATGATCTTGATTGTTGTGATGCAGAAAATTTTATCTCTTATTCGTCAATATCAAAAGTTTGTATATCGTTGTTGAAAATGAAAAATGTTAACAATCTGCTCGAAATATATTCCAATGCGTTTCTACTCGAAAACTTTTATGTAAATTTTCTAATTCTTCCAAATCATTATCAAAGAAACGAATAATATCACTTATCAATAAATTGTAGAAAATATTTGTACAATTATTACGGTTAATTGTCATTCTCATCTAAGATTCTTATCGATCGTTAAACAGGGATTAAGATCTCCGTTGATCAAAAGTTACACGGTTAGACGGAAGTGGAAGTTTGTGGCAGGGTATGGCCACACTCGAAGCTAAACGGTTTTCCATTTACTTTGGCTGTTGACAGCAACATATTACTCAGCCGATCCCTCTCTCCACCCATACGACGAAATTTCTTCTCCCGATGACTTCCTATCGCTGTCCTAGACAGGAGTCTATCTCCGTGGCAATAAATCATCGAACGCTTTTCAACCTCGTCGCACGAGATTTTCAGCCCGCGGATATTACTTTAGAATTTTGCGGTCCCACTTGGCTGCAATCGTGTCAAAGTTTGCAAATTGCATCTTTTCAAGCGGTGATCATTTAATGCAGCAGCGAGATTTCGATATTTTACTTCATGTTGATTTGTTCTACAAGTTTTTCTTTTTTTTTTTTTTCAAATTATATGTCGAAGAGCTTTTTTTGGTTAAAAGTTTCGATAAAAATGGTTTGTTTGGCAATCTCGATTACTTTGAAAGTATTGTGGCTTTGAAAAACTTAGGTGAACTTCAATGATAATAAGATATTACGCATCAATATACATCAAACGTTTGAATTTTATTAAAAAAAAAAAAAATGTCGAAAAGTATTGCGAATGAAAATCGCTTGACGACAATTTTTCACAAGGAAAAAAAGATGAAATTTATGTCAACAAATGCTTTGAGAATTATAAATAGTTAAAAAAAGAGAGCTTGAAATAATTTTAATGTAAATATCCCTTAAGCGAAAAATAATTGGATGAATTTTTGAAAATTGAAATTTCACGCTCGTGTAAATTTTATATAAGTAATATCTGTATAAAAAATATTTATTTATATATATATGTATATGTTGTTGCATGAAAACAGTTCTTCCATAATGTATTTTTATTCGCACAATAGTTATTTAATTATATTTACACGATTATTTACACGAGACTAATTAATTTATTAAACGATACGAATATTCTTGCGAGGAGCGGAGAGCAACACGTCCGTTCTGCTCCGCGTCCCGAACACGACTCCGTTAAATCGATATTTTGAATATCAATGTCGCCGTTTTCTGTGCGTCCCCTGTTCGTCGAAGCTCGATTTAATAATCGAAATAATAATCTTTCTAAAATATAATGGAAATAATTATTTATATATTTTGTCTCGTTATTATTATTATTATATTAAAGTATCTTTTTCAAGTATCTTTTTTCTATTTTAAATATTAAATATATTTTTAGATATTTTTAGAGGTTTTTTTGATAAATTCACCGATATTTTCGATTAAAAAAAAAGTTTTGTTTGGCGATGGAATTAAAAGGGATTAATAACGAATTAAAGCAATATATTAAAAATTATTGTGATTTGATTAAGATATTATTTCATTGCATAGAGTTTCTTTTTATTTTACAGAGTTTTCTTAATGAAGGACCAGTCAAAGAAAAGAATACGTTTAAATTTTATCAACAACGTTAATATTTAGATGGATAATTAATTAGATAAATTCCTTATAAAATTGTCATTATTCAAATTTTGCCTGTTTACAAATTATATAAAATTTATTTTTTTAAATGACAAGAACGGAAATAACTCTATATCTTAATGAGTTTTCGATTAAAGAATTAAATATTATTTCACCAAAACGATCAAGTTTCAATTTTCCAAAATATTTTACATTTTCCTTCGATCGAACAAAGATACGACATGTATAAAAATGTTCAATCAGTTTGCCAAACAATAATTAATTAAGACCCGAGATAAATAGTCTTTTAAATTACAAAGAAACAGTCTTATTTTTATCACGACCTGATAAAATAATAAAACACACCCGGTTTCAGCGGCGTCAAACAAATCCCCTCCCCTCTGAAACAAAATCGTCCCCAATTTCAATTACAGCCCACTGTCAATAGATCTCTCCCCCAAAATCGATCCGGATATTTGCAACAGGGTTTGCGTAACATTCGGTTGAATCGATGGCCGAGGTTCAATAGGAAGCGTCATCGATGTAATCGCTCGACAAATCCCGCGTCGAAAATTCTAATTCATGAATGGTGGCTGTAATACGAATAACATTACGCAATTTAAAATGAAATCAATCCATCATGCATGATGATCACTCTCCATCGTCGTCGCCTTAAGCCCCTCGTGTCTCAAAAATTTCATTTTCATCGAATATTGAATACGACAATTGCACCGTTTTCAACATTTTTCAATCTTGCTCGGGTCGAGCAAGATGAGCGAGTTACGACGATCGAACAAATGGATGGAACGAGTAGAATGGAAACGTAACTGGAATATGTAGAGTGTGACAACCGTGATAAGTAGATTGAGACGGTCTTGGTCAAACAAGAGAGGAGAGGCGCGACTTACATAAATGGAAGGAAAGGGAATCGTTGTCGAATACAGCAATCATAATCAGACTTAATTCTTAGTTATTAATTAGATGAGAGGATAGAATGATCAAATAAGCGAGATGTAACAGAAAATAGAAGGAGTGGATAAAGGCGATGGTGGCGCCGAAAGAACGAATACGACGTTTCCATACGGCCGCTCCCATACACAAGTGGAATAAAATAATTTTAGGCAAACGTGATCAATTAGTGAAGCAGAGCGAAACGATCAAAAATAAAACTGAGACGAATCGTACGATAATCGACAAAACAAATTGAATTCATCGTAATTTTCCTTTTTTTGCACACCGACGTGCAATTCATCTTTCTTCGAAATTTTTCTCGCCTTTGACTCTTAGCGAGTGAATCCTCGCAGAGGGATTGAAAGTGGACGAAGGAAAGTTTTGGTGAAAATCGTGCTCTAATTTATGTTGGATTAAGATCATCGGCTTTGCATTGAATTAAGAGTGGGAAGGTATTAAATATCTTGATTCTTTTTTTTTTTTTCCTTTCTTTTTTAGAATATTAAATTTTAAAAATCGACTTTGATGGTTATATTTCAACAATATTTCGGTTCTGTTCTGTATTTGTAATTAAAGTTAGTTGGCTAAAATTAGCATTCTAGGTACTCAAAATTCGTCAAGATCAGAACAATTCTTATTAAATATGCTTTCTGCAATATTGAAGCAATTTTTTAATTATTACATCGAAATCGTCTCTCTCGTAGATCCCTTAATTCCATCGAGAGAAAGTTTATTAATTTTCTCGATTTTAATTTTCGAATTTTCAACTTTGTAATCCGTGAAATCGAACAGCCTAACTTTTAACCCCATCCTTTAACTTGTAACCAAACACGCAAAAGTTCAAGTTTCTAATCTCGTTACGTGGTATAAATATCGTCTAACAACAGTGGATTGTGCCGTAACACGATTAAAAAAGTATCGTGCGCATAATTTAACGAATTAAAACAATTGCATTGTTCCTTTGTTGCTCAGAGTGTTATAAATCGCGACAGAAATCTTCGCTCATGAATGAAACGTTATTAGAACAAGGGTTAGGCCAGGAGCAGGTTTTCTCCAGAGGAGAAATTACGTGTATATTGGGTAATCAGAATCTTCATATACGTTTCAGAAACGCGTGTTTTTAATAAATAATAATTTGACAACCCGAGAATCGAGATATTTTCGATAAGATAATAGATAAGCTTGATTTAAAATCGTAAAAAGTATTGGAAATAATTATTTATATGATAATTGTGTAAATATTAATTTTAACACAATAGAAAACATTTGCTTGAAAATTGTAATTTAATAATTGTTTAAAACAATATTTTATAAATTATACGGATTATTTATTCGATAAACAAATTATAAGAAATTATAAGAAAATAGAGATTAAATAAAATAAAAGCGTCGAAACGGTGAAAGGTCAGATCAAGATCGTTTCTTGAAGGGTTCATTTGAAAACTTGGAACAGTAACGGCTGAAGATAGTTAAACACGGAAGACTATATTGCCGTCCAAGTGTATCGCTAAGGGCAGTAAACTGAGCAGAGAGGAGGAGGGATTGCATGTTTGCAAAGAGTGGCCGACTAGCTAACACTGGATGGCAGAATTTGAGTCAAACAAAGTTTCACTTCTAACTTAACAAACAAAAATGTCTTCGTACACAGGGTTGCGGCTTCCATTCACGCGATTATTTACAAACGCGGCCTCCAAATTAATTTTCCGCTTTGAAAGAGATTGATTTTATTCCGGACGATGAAATTGGATGAAAAATAAATTTCAGACAGAGAAAGATAATTCTATTCGAATTTTTTGACAATCGTGGCGAAGCTTATCGTAATCGATTTCACAGAATTTCATTGAAAAATGATAATCGTTTGTTTCACATCGCGATAGAAATTTTTAATTTTCGTTCGATCGATTGGAATTATTAAAGATTGATATTTATTATCTTCTATCTAGAAAAATGAGGTTGGACACGAGCGAATGAGTACTCGTTCAACCACTGATTTAATTTTTTCACTTAAAAATTTGTCCAACATCTTTGACAATCATCGTCAAACCTGAAAAAATTAAATTCGCTTCACTGTTATATATAATAATCTCATAGTCGAAAAAGTTACCAGATACAATAGGCGATAAAGTAGGGATACCGTTTACGGGCCAAGATTGCAATCTGCCGAGCTTTAACCCTCTTCCATTCCTTGCTTTTTTCTCCCCCCCACGAGGCAGCTTGTACCGCCTCGTAAATCCCTTATGACTCACTGTCAACGACCATCAACCACCGCATCATAATGGCTATTGATCCTCCCCGTAATCAATATCTAAAATTATCAAGATAATAATAGCTTGTCATCAAGTTTAACGCGTAGAAGCCTCCTTGGAAGTTGATAGTTATCGACAATATAATATTCGAAACCGCAACGCAACGTGGTTCAGGTTCAGCGCGATAACTTCAGTGCTGCAGTGTTAACGACACGAGATGGCTTCTTCTTCTTCTTTTTTTGTTTCTCGTGAAAGGCAAAAAAGTCCCTAGGGGGAACTAGCGACTTTATCGAATGTTTCTCAACAAATTATACTCGATAGATTCGTATCGAACACGTTTCATACTTAATTAATCGCTGAAAGCTTGTAAAAATCGTTAGAGCCTCAGTTCTATATATATAATATATTGCAATTTATCGAAACGACAAGTTACAATATCATATAGTAAAAGATAAAAATATTTCGATATCACGATTTTAAATTCGTTCGAAATGAAAATCACTCGAATAATTTTTCCAGAAAAAAAAAAAAAAAAAAGAAATCCATTCTCTACGTTCCCCTTGCCTCGTGGAGGGAGAGACAGAAGAAAGCTCCCTTCCCCCCGATCCGAGCAATATCTTCGACAAACGGAGTGAAAAGACAGAGGCAACGGGACAGATAGCCGAGGCATCTTCCTCGATCAGGCCTTCGGAACAGTTATTGGCTTTCCCCCCCTCGTTACACCGCCTCTTTTCGACCAATAACACGGAAACGTCCGGCGCAGCTACGGACGTTACGCGGGGAAAAATTGATCTCTCGACGTTGCTGGGCAGCCCGGTGGAAAAAATAAGGGGGAGGTGGAAAAACAGAGTACGCGATCCTCGATGGAGCAGAACGTTTAATGCCATATTTCACCGTTGCTCCGAAACAGTCGCCAAGAGACGCGAAACGACTGGATCGATATCCGCCTTATTCCTTTCGCTGTTTCCACGTTTCATCCTTCCTCTTTCTTTTCTTCTTCTTCTTTTTCCCTTCTGCTTTTGAGGAACCGCGCGACATCGAACGTGCTTATGCAAACGGATCGGCTGCCGGTGTTCGTGACGTTAATGCAAGGAAGTTGAACGCCTGTGGCTCTTTATCTTGGAGAGAATGGCACGCCAGGTGGCTAGGAATCGAGGGGGAAAAATTAGCGCGATTAACTGGTACTTCGATCGTATTTTTCTTCTCCACTTCTTTGGAGAATTCTGCCCATCCATGTGATTGATAAATTTGAAATTGAAGGTTATCAAGGAGGTTATATTAAGGGATTTTTAGATGAAAGAATTATCCAAGTTTCGCGAGATTTATTATTAGCTTGTTTATTAATTGTCTGTATGGATTATAGTGTATCAACTATTCGATCGTAGTAATAGTTTTTGCATGTATGAAATGTATGGATTTATAATTAAAAGTATATACATACTCGTTCATACGTTTTAAGCATACGAATTAATAATATTCGCATTGTTAAAAGTTGTTTCCTCGATCGCGTGATTCCGTGTCTGTCATCACGCAACATCGACGAAAGTATAATCTGCTCGTAGATACGATTGTGCGATTTCAATTTTGATTTAATTTCTAGTTCCATTGCCAACCTCCGCTGTCTTGTTGTCCTCATTCTCTAATGTCACGGCTCGATATCGTCCCGATAACCGACGCAATAATTGTCCTCGCAACGATTTGATTCGACCATTGTATATAATTTCTACGAATTTGCCGGCACATTGTGAACGAAAACAGATTGAATTTCAAATTCTTCAACAAACGATGTACTTGTGTAAATTCTAATTCTAACTAGTTTTTTAAGCTTTATTTGCTTGTAGAAGTTTAAATTAAGTATTTTTGTACTTATATCTCTTAACTCACGTTGCAACGTAACATTAAACATTTATTTCGATATTGATTTAGATCTTCGAGCAGTTTTTGGAATTAATATTAATATATTAATGCTTTCAACAAAATTTTATAATGATAATAACGATATGTGTCTCGTAAAACGTGTAAAATTGTTCCTATTTTAAAGACGATATTTTTAAAAAAAAAAAATAGCTAGATCAGACAGATTGAAAGTATTTTTTGCCAATCTTCGTCCCTTCACTTTGATTTTCAACCTTGGCCGAGGAAAAAACTGGGAAGAAGATTCGCCGTATAATAATATTCCCGAGTTTTTTCCTCGGTCAGAATTAAATTATCGAAGAAATAACCGGAAAGTTTCTTCTCAATTTACACAGTTATTCGTTTCGTAGAAATTTTATACGAATATATGGAGATCTGGCATAAAATTCCATCGATTAGCCTAAATAAAGTGCACCTTCTTAAGGTGGAAATTGGTGGAAGGTGTATCAGACATCGAATGTGGTTTCAAGCAACGAAGGATCGACTTTACCGTGAATTACAGGGCGTGGAAAACGTTTTCGATTCTTTATATAAATTCCACCGCTGCAATGAAACTTCACCGGGGCGAAATATATTTTATCCGGGGTTTTATCCGCTGGAAAACATTATCCCTTTCTTAACAGTTTCGTGTTGCAACGAGCGAACTTCAACTTTTCGTTCGATCCAAGTAGAAGGAATTTTATTTTTAGAGGTGAAAAATTTATTTTTGTGCTACGTAGAAGAGAATTTTTTCTTAATGGATTTTTCTTGCAAATTTATTTAATTTAATTTATGCCTAAACGATATTAATTTTGGTAATGAAAATTATTGGAATTGTGAGTATTATTATTAAACAGATTTTAATGTTAATGTTACGTTTGATAATGAATAAGATTTCACATTTAAAAACAAAAATTGAGTGAAAGAGAAGTCTATGATTCATAACTCGGATCATTAATGTTGTTAATAACAGTTGAGAGGTTTTTACAGAAGTAATAAAGTATTTCTTTAAATGTAATCTATTCCAATTCTATTCTAAAATATGAAATAAATTTAAACAAATAATATTTCAAGATATTTTTCATTTCTTCTTCCTTAGCTCTCGAGCATCAAAAATTGAAAAATTGAATTGAATTTTTGTAATAACCTAAAAGTTAATGATTTAAAGTATTGTTATTCGAAATATTTTTCACATTTCACAATTTCTTCTACTTTATTCTCCTTTATATTTCTTATATATCAATAAAATTTCAAAATACTATTTCTATTATTATCTCAAATTGAAAGCTTGAAATTTATCATTTATCAAAATCCCTGTAGAAAATAAAAATATTTATTTCTATTTATCCGTTTCAAAAATCCATTTTCCCCTGAAAAGATTGTCGCAAAAGTGAAACCACGTAACATACGATGATACTTGGAACTCGTACGTCATCGATACCATTTAGTATCACGGCACAGATCTCTAAAGGATTTGCCATAGCCAAATCCAAAAGAGCATTTGATCCTCTTTGTTATACCGTGCCTCCAATCCCGGGGAAAAAAAATCGCCATGGAATATCCTCCCCCCTTTCTTCACTCTCGAATTCCAATTGTTCATCTACCGCGAGCAAACTGTGAACACGAGCGAAAATTCCATCTACAATGTGTTGCGTTTAAACGAGGAACGAGAGCGAGATATCTCTCGAGAAGATTGAGGTTAGGAAGAAAGAGATGGAAATAATGTTCGATGAACGTTATTTAAATGACAAAAGATTAGATTCACGTTAGATTTTTATTTTATCGATAATTTTTCCATATTATTATTATTATTATTATTATTATGGATAAGTTAGAATTAGATCTCTTTTGCCTAACGTGTTTTTCGATCACAAACATTAATCGAAACATTAATGATTTTCAACAATAAACTTAATACTTCTTCGTAACTGAAACAATAAGCTACATAAATGCATTACATCGTTAAAAAGAAAAAAAAAATGGTACCTTTTATATAACCGGTGATGGGCAAAATTTAATAGTCGAAGTTACTTCGATAATTCATTGTCCAAAACGGAAATAATAATAACGGATCTACTGTAATAGCTGCGGCTCGTTATTCAAGCATTTTAATAAGTAATTACTTAAAGTAACTGTGTAAATGTTCACCAACATTTTTAATACCACCAACCTGTCTGTATACAACCAATTTTTTCCTTTTTCTCACACAATCTCTCGAGACGTTGAACCGAGCATCGACAACAGGAGTACCGTTAACGAGGCGGCGAATTTTCGCGGTGAAAAACTGCGTGTGACCTGTGAGAAAATCGGGAGGGTAACAAGCCGAGGAAAAATTATCTCGTCGGGGGGCCATTTACATTTTTATCTCCTCGTAGACTCTCCACCAAGATTTATCTTGAAGGAGAGTCCTAGATTCGCGGACAATTTAGGCGGAAGGGGAGAAAATTCCTTTCTCTCCCCCGTTTTTTCTTCTCATCCTCGGTCGTGGAACACTGTTACGCGCTAGTGTTGGCAAACAGGGTTGGGCCGATAAAATTCTGGTAATAGCGTGGATTAGAGCCGCTTCTACTACGAGCAAGAATAATATCCACTCTCTCCGAGCGACAATTACGGGAAAGTGGCTGAAAGCCCACGGTGGCCTCCTCCGTTCCGATGAATATTGGATTCCCCCAGATTTGGTAACTTTTACGCGCCTAGGGTGGCAGCTCTAACGGGTGAAGTAACTCGGATAAAACGATCTCGCTGAAAATCGCGCGAATCATCGGTAACGTCGCGATTTTTCTTACCGGATGAGTAGTCCGATGGCGTTCGTTTAATCATCGAGGAAGGAAAATTTTCGATTTTCTTTAATGAGGTAAGATTGAGATGGTTTATTTGGAGATGGGAGGATTAAAGTTTTTACGTATATGCAAAAGTATTTGAAATGAGTAGATTCGAATTTGGTTTTCATTGTATTTGGTTCAAGTTTATTCCCTGTCGGATGTATCACAATTTCGAAACATTTCGTATACTTTTCAGTCTTTCGGTTTGTGTTAATTAACTCTTCCTGTAACGTAGAATTACTTTGCAAAGATAGATTGTATCCGTAAGAAAATTTACTTTGAAACTTGGCTTTAGTTCGATTCTAGATTGTGTTGCAGCTCTCAGTTAAATGTAAAATTGTAATAATATCAGGTTTGAATTTGAATTCTATTCTTTGATAGGTACAATTCTTTTTTCGTAATATATTGTATAGTTATACGAGTATCAAACGATAAACTTAATTAAAAGTATCTTCATCCTTGTGTTTGCGACACATTAATAAATTAAATCCTCTATTAATTTTTGCTCGATAATCTTCAATCTTTCTAAATACTTCCAAACCCTTCGATATATAATTAATTTCAAAAGAAACAAAGTTTCAACTTAACAAACTTCCCTCCCAAAATTCATCCTTGTCCATATAATTTTTACTTTCATCTCGTTGAGAATTTTCGAAACGCATGAAAGACTTGAAAGAAAAGCTTCGAGCAAGAATCCACGAAAAATTACCGACATAACGTATTCTGCCGGTGGAAAAATCCAGGACGCCAAGTGATCTTGTAATAATCGCACGGTTTTACTCCGCTGGCTCGCGATTCCTGGCCGCAACAATGCTACAAGAAACACTAATCCATGCTATTACGTTGGTGGAAAGATATCATGGAAGTGGTGAGACCGCAATCATTCCTTCAGGTTGGAAGAGGAAATGGCAACGAGTACAAAGAACGGTAAAGTTTTCGTGTCGTGAGAGGATCTGGGTCAGTCCAGGCAAATATTTCAGAGATGTGTGACGAAATAAAGATGTCGGGAAGAAAGTTTTCTCCGCTTCTCCGTGTTTTTTGCCGGCCGTTGAACCGGAATTTCGCCGGTTTTTCGAGATATGTATATACACACACACACACACACACACACACACACACAGCCATTTCCCATTTTCTCGAGGATCATTCTAAAGCTCACTCGGCCACGTTTTATTTCCGCTAAAAGCTTAATTAACTGTACAATAATATATCATCGAGTAATCAAATTTTACATTGCTTGTTAAGCTCTTCGAGAAGCTTTTGCGGATATTTCGTTTATACGAATTAACGAAAATAATAATCCTTTTGATATTTATATAATACAGTTCCAAATTCGAAAAAAATTGAAACAAAGATTTATCCGTGCAATTAACTATAATTAATCGATATACTTTTTTTTTAATTTTAAATAAAGTTAATAATTTCGTAAGCAGTTTTTTTTTTACTTTCGTTATAAATCTGGATCTGCCTCTCCTCTCAGGTTACAAATCGAACCTCGATTGATTGATTTCGAACGTTTATAAAAATATTAAAAATTTTAGAAAATTATTTCGTCTATTTCGAAATTGACACGTTTTATAAATATTGAAGCGTATCACGTTTTATCAACATTAAACATATTTTTCGTCGCGCCCACGTGTGATATTTGAAAAAAAAAAAAAAAAAAAAACGCGAAGCGAAACGGCATAAAATGAGCACATAAATCTAGAAATATCTGAAAGTGGATCGACATATATTTTCTTGTTATCTGTTGGCATTTTTAAATTTGTTACATTTACTTTTGCCGACAATTCCTCAACATGGACAAAATATTCTTTAAAAAAAAAAAAAAAAGGGAAGAAGAAAAAACTCATATTCTCCATATTTTATTCAGTAATTCGTTCCAAAATTTCAGCTTTAAATAACGTAATAATGGCATAACTATTAAAAAAAAGAAATAATGAAAACTGAAACGTATTAAAAATATTATTTCGCTAAATGTTAAATACATGTTTAACTTGAAATATTTTTTTGTAATTTGATCAATTTATTTTTTTAAAATATCTTGCTTCAGTTGTGATGGAATGAGCTAAAATTGTCATTGACTATATTAAATCATAAAATAAAATAAACATAAGAGATTATAGAAAATTACCAAACGTTCCATTTTCCTTAGACGCCAAAAATAGATCGAGAATCTTTTACATTTTATGCTGTATAAAATAAACTTCGGATATATCGTGTTATAAATGTTAAAATATTTGCTTGTTCCAAGTACTATCATATAGAATTGCTACTATTCCATATAATACACTTTGAATACGGATCGAAAAATAAAAATATTCCTTCGTCCAATTGCCATCCCAAAAATTGTATTTCCTGAATAAACTCATCCGAATATGATACGCGATAAATTTAAGAATTTTCCAAGAAAACGTTCGCAATTCGTTCCCAGACGCCTTTATCACCTCACCTTCGCTCCATAAACGCGAGACAATATGCGAGAAAGCAGGGAGGAAGCTTTTGTTAGATAGCACTCGTTCAAAACCGCGATGGTCATCCTAAAATTAGAGCGCGCCACTCGTTCCTAATAAAACCTTTCTCACACTCTAGCGAGAAACAAGCAAAAACGAAACAAACTAATCCCTCTCGACGCACAAATAACCCTTTAATCCGACAAGTTCGAAATTTCCTTGATATCCTTTGCTTCCTTCGATGCGAGAGTACGTAGAAGATTGAGAAAAATAGCATGGATGGAAAGCACGTGGTGGAAACGAGAGAGAGAGAGGATAACCGGTGGGGTGAGAGAGATAACCGCTCGTCTATCTCACTTCGCAGTTTCTCTCGCGTCATTGCGCCAGATCGAATCAATTTTCCTTGTCGACTTCCGTTCTCGTTCGCGACCCCGTTACCACGGCCACGAGATCTTTCGTGGAAAATCCGCGATAGTTCATGGTTTTTCCCCCCTTTCTCTCTCTCTCTCTCTCTGTCTGAGAAGATGAGAATATTTTCTCTCTTTTTCTCGCCACGTCTATTTCTAAGGGGAGTCTATATTCAAGTTCACGATCTTTTTATCACCTATTCTTCGCCGTAAAAGTTATTATTTTTTAATCGAAAAGAAGAAGAAGGAATTAACAAAGTTTCTCTCCATTTATTCCTCTCTTTTCTTTCTCTCCTTCTCCTTTCTCCATCCGTCATAATACCACTTTTCGAGAAGACGATTGCGAGAAGATGATTGAAAAGAAACTCACGACCTTCTCCTTCTCTCCTTCCCTACCCCGCCCCCCTCCCCTATTTTCTGTCTACCGTATAATATCCCTCTCTATCTTTCCAACCCCCTGAAAAGTGAAGGAAAAGGGGGAGAAGACTCAGCAAGTTTTTCTCCACCTATTCTTCTCTCTCTCTCTCTCTCTCTCTCTATCCATCACTATAATATCACGCTCTATCTTTTCAACCCCTTACGAAAAAACGAACGAAAGGAGAGAAAGAGGCTCAGCAGAAATTTACTTTCTCTCTCTTCCATCACGCTCTATCCTTATCCACGCTCTCCAGAGAAGAATCTGTGTGAGAAGAATCAAAGAAAAAAAAAAAAAAAAGAAAGAAACAGATATTTTTTTTCCATTCCTATTCTCCTTATTTTCTCTCTCTCTCTCTCCCTCCCTCCATCCTTCACAATATCACGAGAGAAAGGTAACGAAAGGGAGAGGAGAGAGAGAGAGGGATCGCCAAATCTGGCCTGCTACGATAAGAGCAAACGGGGACATAAGGGGGTGAGAAGTGGGTGAAGAAGGGTGAGCGTACGAGAGAGAGGACGCTGCGAAATGGTTTCGTCTGACTTGACAAGGTTTTGTACATTTGTTAATTAGACCTCCTTGTTACGCGCGATGCTTTTTTTTCTGCTCGTTTGCTAGCCCGTCCTTTTTCTTTAACCCCTTCGTTGCAGCACGATGAACTACTTTTTCTTTTATTTCTTTTTTTTTTCTTTCTTTCTTTCTTCCTTTCTGCCCTTTTTTTTATTTTTTCGCTCGTACACGATCCGGAATTTTTTTTTCGGGAACGCGAGACAAGAAACTTTTAATCCATGATTATTTTCATCGTAGGGGGTAGTGGTCGACGCTCTGATTTGGAGAATTTTTAATTCGTACGGGGTGGAATAATGGATGGAGGATTGTAAGTATTTGTGTAAATCCTTTGTTTCAAATTGAATGAAAAAGTTTTAGATGAAGGTTTTACATATAAAAAAAATGTAACTTTTGATGATACATTATGGTTGTTAATTGCTATTAATATCATTAATATCTTATTAATTATAAGTTAATTATTATAATTACACGTGAATAATAAATTGAATTTAGAAAAAAGTTCTTTTATTTATGTATAAATTTTTTTTCTTTTTAAAGTGAGCTTAATATACGTAAATACACATATAAAATATCTTGTGTTAATTGTTGCAAATATGTGAAGATAATATTGTATTGTAATAATAAAAATAAATAAGCATTTTTTTATTTGTATCATGGATATATGTAAAAATTTAGTAGATTTGTTATTAATAATCATAATTAAAAATTTGATGATATCTTAAGAGAGCTCGACAATGTTGGATGATGACTATCAAACTGAAGTTGAATTATTTCTCGAAATAAACCATAAACGTTTGGTAAAAATATTTGTCAATGTTATAATTTTATTTATATAATTACTTTAAAATGTTATAAATAAATTTATTTGAATACTTACAACATTACAACAGAATAACATTATTGATCTATCTATCTTTCGAGATTCTAGTAAATGTTTCTTGCATCCCGTGCAGCTGGTAAAACATTGACTTATATCGAACTTATGCAGTACCAGGTGCAACATTCTCCAAACAAACACGAATACGAAGAATGGGAAAAGGCGCGTGCTATGCATTGTTCCGACACGTAAGATCGCAAAGTGCATTACTTCGAAGCAACCATAAGGTGCTCCATCTTGAAGCCGAAGGTGTTTCTAAGCAATTTACATGATATATAGAAGCAAGTGGATGCACTTCGTGTTTCTGCATATACGAAATTTGTTTTTGCAATTGCGAACCCCTCCGAATAACCGAGATATTCCTACTAGAATTTGGGAACGCCATCAAATAATAAAATCGTTCCATAACTAATATTATTTTCAACGGAAGAAACGATCGATATTTATTTACTTTATCCGTCCCCTCCATTCTTCCTCCATTTTTAACTTTTATCTTTTTAATCAACTTCGATTTCTATACAATTATCACATTGGTAAAGGAAAATTTTGGCGATTTGCCAATCCTTTATTTTTTTTTTTTTTTTCCAATCTTTCTTCTACGAATTATACAATTGTGACAAAACTCTCTATTAAAACGAGACTGAAATTTTTACATTTCGGGAAAACAACGGGAAAAGCAACCGTAATTCCTCTCTGTTTCATTCCTCGAGAATCGAAGAAATCCTCTTTGCCTCCTCAACCTCCTCCTTATCCTGAAATTCGCTTAAGAAGACACTAGAAGTAACCACAAAACTCGTTCGATCGATTGAACGTGTCGTTCAAAAGGGAAACCTGGTGTTTGATATTCCACCCTCCGCGTGTATAAACGCGCGATTCAACCGACTTGGTATAATTTCCCTTCGCTGAAATCCGCCATCGTGCACGCGATCCCCAGGAGAAATTACTTTTAAAAATTACACCTGAGCACCGTTTTGCACCCTCACCACGATTCTTGCTTCGAGGAGAAAAGCGATCGCTTCAATCGAGACCGGTTGCACCGCTCCCACCTCGGGCTGGGTAACGAGCATCGATTTGATCGATTGTGAAAATTCTACGAGGTGGAAAATTAGTTATAAAGGAGGCCGGATCAAATCTCGAGCCGGCGAGATGTCGATTCATTTCAATTTTAAAACGACGTCTCTAAGTATAATTAAATAAAACACGTTTATTATTTTTGCCAAGTTCAATTGTATCATGATCATGCATATGATATGATAATGAGACAGACAAAAAACGAATATCATACTATCTGATTATAAAATAATCTTTGTTACGATCGATAACATATTGAGGTAATTTTCTCATTCCCGTTCTTAAATGTTGGAAATATATCGTTTCACTTCGTAATCTCCTCCTTCCTTTAAAAGTAATGAAAATAAGAAGAAGAGATTCTGCAAAAATTAAGTGCAAACGAAAGAACACGCGTAACGAAAGTAAGATAGTAATAGAAATCTACACGAAACTCGAGAACTTCTTTAAACGTTCCGTATAATGGAGATCGACTTTCGTATTGATTCTCTACTTGACTCGAAAGATCTTCTAATCTACTTCAATACTTCAAACACATAGTCGATGCGTACATCTTTTAATTAAAATTGATCTTTAAATATAAATTTCTCCAAAGAACCGAAGAATGGAAATTGAACTTAAGCAAATTTCGAGTTGTAAAGAATTATAAAATTCCTTTTGCACCGCGATCAAAATTACATCACGGAGCTTCAATAAATCGAAGAGCTTTATAAAAGATTCCGAGATCCCAGGAGGGAAAGAAGAGAGAGAAAAGAAAAAGCAGCGACGAAAATTCAATTTATTTCGTTTTCTTACATCGAATAGTAATTCCAGATTCCACGTGCAAGCCAATATATCTCACGTCGTTGCGTCTTCCGCGTCATTGGATCCGGTCGAATGATTCCCCTCTTGAACCATGCTCGCTTCCTCCAAGCAACCGGAAGCATGGAATTCCGCGAGAAACCATACTTTATATATATATATATAACATAACGTTTCCTCTTCGCGAATTTTCGAGAATGCGACTCGTGCTCGCCGGCCCGGGAAATCGAATTCGTACTTTCCGTTCCATCATGCGGATCCCGCATATTTATTTCTAATTCCACCGAATTAGCCACGTTTCAGCATAGTAAATCCTCGGCTAAATCCTGTTACACTGATAACAGAGACGTATCTCGAAGTAATTTTTTTCTTGGAGAGATATTTGTTTGGAGTTGTGACGTATTTTGGATATATCGTTGTTGTCTCGAATATTTCGAAGTTCGTGGTTCGATTGTAAGGTTTTTGTGAAATTGAAAATCGCATCGAGTGGAAAGTTTTTTAGAAGTTGTTAATTCTTAAAATTTTTTGCTCGAATTTTCTTCTGCGAAGAAAAATTAATACGACACGAAATTTCTTTTTAAATTAAAAGAGCTTTTCGAGGATCTTTTATCGAATATCTTTGAGATTGTTGTTAAGCTTTCTTCGTGTAAAACTTGGATGAAATTTATTTCAAATAAATGCTGATTATTGTACAGTGATTTGGTCAATCAACGAAATTTGTGGAAAATCGAATATTTGGAAATTCATGGTAAAACTGTGAATAAGTAATATTGAAAATTTTGATTCAAAGAAATAATAATAAATACGAATAACAAGCAATGCGATAAATAATTTTCGTGAATTGATTAATAAATCACTTAATTGTGAACGCAATGATTTATTATTCTGAATCATTGAATAACACGAAAATATATTATTAACTTTTTAAAAACTACTGATTGATTATTTTTTAAAAATGATTAAAAAATTCTTTAAATTCTTACATTTTCATCTTGTTCTTGTTCATCGCTTCTAAGTTTCGTTCTAAAAACTTGGTACGAATTTTTTCCATAAAGAAGCGAAATAAAGAGATAAGAATTCTCTGGAACTAAATAAAATGTAATTCGGTGGGAAACACGGAATTTGAAATTTAAATAATTTAAATAAAAATCAAATGTAATGAAAACAAATTACGATTTCATTTTATTATATCCCCAAAAATTCAAAGGGAGAAAAATGTATTCGTGGGCAAATATTATTTGAAATATAATGTTAATAAAAATGCAATTCCCTCTTTTTTGTTTAAATATTCAACGCAAAGTGAGGATAACCTTTAGCCCTACAATGAAGAATTAACATACCTCTGCTTGATGAATCATATGCATTGTTTTATATATATACGAAGAAAATAAACCGCAACGAAATGCCGTGTCATGCATATGCAAAATTCGGTGCAATTTAAATTGTAATATATTACCATATAAGAAGTGTTGCACAATATCCAAATATTGGCCATCTGCGTGACTTTACATTTTTTTTCATTTTAACGTTATAAATTTCATTCCATCCATTCATAAAGGATTAAAATTAAGATCGAGGCAATTATCCAATTAAGTTGTTCGTAACAAACAATTTCTTTGTACTACAGATCGTAAATATTTGAGGAAAAGGGAAAGAAAATATGATTACAAAAGAAAATAATATACGAGACACATAATATAGATAAGATGAAAATAATTAATTCATCCGAATCTTGTTCGAAGAAATCAGATACTATTAATCCGTCTTTGATGGATTATCAAATTAATTTCAACTTCAAACGAGATTTCAATTTACTTCGGAAAATAGATTCAAATCCGATTTCACAAAATCAAATTTTTCTTCGCGAGGAGATTCATCGTTACTTCTAAATTAATAACGTAACTATATAAATGTTACTATCAGACAGATGATTATAAATAGAACACTACTCTCGAATTTTTGCGTGTTGAACAAAAAAAAAAAAAGAAGAATATTCAAAATGAAATTTTAAATCCCACCATCCTCCTCCTCCTCCTCCTCTCGAATCATGGTCGTCAAACCATGAGCAAAAATCCACCGATCTGTCCCCGTCCCTCTTATACGTAAGAACAACTCCCGATACAAATCACCGATTCTTTACGACCTCGTTGAATCCATGTAAACACGCTCGTTTCGATCCATCCTCTTGGCCGTGCCGTATGTTCCAACCAGTGGGACCACGCTCAGAGCATACATACATATACGCGCGCACACACACACACGAAACGAAGGAGGAACAGAAACGGGGAAGCAATAACCCTCTCCTCCTCGAGAGTGCATCGACTTCCAACCACCGAAATATATCCCTTCACAGCGGTCTGTCTCGCCCGCCCGCCTTACCGAGGGGATCAAAAGACGACGACTGGGCGGATGCGCGAGGAGACAGAGAGAGAGAAAGAGAGAGACGAGGAAAGGAGAAGGAGAGAGAGAGAGAGAGAGAGAGAAAAGAGAAAGAAGAGGGAGGGAGAGGAGGGAGTGTAACACGGAGGAGAGGAAGATACGGTTGGAGATCTCGTCTGGGGCCCATTGTTGGCCCTTTGTTTCGCGTAGCCAGGGGACGCGGATATCGCGAAACAATGCCCGAGCCTTCGAGCAACGCCGTGGAAGGGACCGGGCAAAGGGGCGGGGAGAAAAAAGGCGGACATGGGCGGTTGGAGGGGGAGGGGGCAGCGGAGTAGACGCGAAACACACGGATGGACAGTCGACGGGGGAGGGAGGAGGTATAAGTAGGGGAATAGGAGAGGGAATGTATCGTTGGCACGATGCAAACGAGCGGAAAAATGCCGGGTTGCGAGATGCGGTCTCGCTTCTGGTACGAATTCAATAAGAAAAAGAGGTGGACGCGGTGTGTGTGGGACGGCATTCAGTTTCGAAATCAAGCGGCGCTTCCTCTTGCCAAAACCTTCACGGCGAATCGATAGTCCAGTAGGTCACGTCGGCATGGAAAAACTGTGCCAAAACCTTTTCTTTCCCGTCCAGCTTGTATCTTTGTCGTTACGTATCTCTATCCGCCCCTCTTTGCGCCGTTCCACTCCCTTCTCCCTCTTTCACGTCGTTTAGCGCGTCTTTTCACCTTGATGTTCCTCCTTTTTTCTTTTTTTTTTTTTTTCTTCTTCTTCTTTGCTTCTTTTTTTTTTTTTTTTTTGCTTTTAAGACACGTTTTGGAGTTGGTTCCTTTTTTTTTTTTTTTTTTTTTTTGGTTTATGATCTCGAAACTCTCTTGAATGGCGAGAAACGGCGAGACATTTCGTGAATTGGGGAAGAGTGTAGTAGAAATTCAACATCGGTTTCGATTTGGTGATGTATCTGTCATTGTGTTTCTTCTTTTTTTTTTTTTTTTTTTTCTTCTTTTTACTCTCTTTTGGCGCAGTGCATTTTGCTGCGTTCCATTTTTTGTTCTATTTAATCACGACGCGTGAATGTTTTAAAATCGTTCGTGTTATATCGTTGTGAATAATAGAGGGGGATAGAAAAATATACAGGGTATGGTAGAAAAGTATGTTTTTTTCTTTTCTTTTCTTTTTATGATTTGAAAATACTATAATTTTTGTTCGCATGCAATTCTCCTTTTACACGAAAGGAATTTTAAAAATTCTAAAATTATTTTCTCAACATTGTTATTGTTATTCTCGCCACGAATCCCAGTTTAATTTACGAAGAAGATATTCTTAATGATGCAAAGTTGGTAACGATAAAGCTGTACGTTTCCCTTTACAGAGCTTAACAAACCTCTTATCCGTGGTTCTATTTGCTAAGGTTGCCAAGGCGCCACAAATATCTCGAGTGTCTTTGATCTTCCGATATCGATTAGTCGAAAAAAATAAAGTGAAAAAATGAAGCTACACCTTGTTAAGAAATTCGCGCGTTGTGTTGATTGATCCACAAAGTTACAAAAGAAGTTGTTGATAGCACTTCAGTTGTTGCAGCACGGAAGATACTTACGGATGCAAACGATATTTATTAACTTGAGGAAGACTTAATCGTTTTTCAAATTCTTCCTTAGATATTTATCTTAAATCTATTCCGCCAAGTTCAATTACACATATTTTTAAATCCAAATTTAAAAAGATTTGTACAAGATTCGTTCATTTTGTCTAATTCAATACTTTCAATTGATAGAATTGCAAGCAGAAAATATTCTTATATAGTTTATATCGTTATCCACATTTATTAATGTTCAAATCTACTTGCGATACACTTAAACCCATCACTACTTTATTTATTATTCGAGATTTATCACCTTCTGCTAAATTTGTCAATTTACAATATCACGCTGTTGTAGAGAAATATTATTGCGCCTTCGTAATTGGTAGAAGCTGTAATGGAACGTTGATTACACGTTCCTGTTCTCGAAGGCATATTTTACTATGCAAATTTTTAATTGTTGGAAATTCATATTCCAGCACGATCTCGATCTCTCTCGTTCTTCATTATGATTCAACTTTTTTTATTTGAATTTAAATAAATAATTATGTGTATTCTCGTGTAAATTTTATTATTTATCATAATTGTTCGTAAATTTATAGTGATTCATTACATTTTAATCTCGCATATTTATGATTTATCCAATAATTAAATTGTACAGTATTTGTAAATTATAAACTACACGACTTTAACTAAACTGGTCGGGATATATCATTATACAATTTTTCGAATAATAGAGACTCACTTGCTACCTCTAATTATTGCCACGAGTTTCGATAATAAAGGTTCGTATACGATCGATTCATAAACATTTAATTGTATCGCGTGTTCGTATAAACTGAAAATATGCTCGAATAATAGATAGTTCATTTATGCGTTCATTGTAACTGATGAACAAAAATTTTCTATTATTCCAATATATAAATGCAAAATTGATTCAGAAAGATAAAATTTGCTAAAAATTAAATTAAATATTTCAAATATAAATTTACATTCATCTCATAGAACGATATGTACTGTTGATAACTTATTTTATATTTCGAATAAAAAAAAAGAAATAATTCGCATCGTCATCGACAGATGCCAATATTTATTTTCACACCTCCAATTTTTATAAAAATATTAATTTACATTAATTTTTCTCCAAAAAAGGATGATACTTTGTAAGAGAAATACATTTGTAAGAAATAAATTAATTATTTTTAAATCCATAAATTCATCCGTTCGAATAATTCGTTCTACTGCAATAATTTTAAATAAACATCGAAAGTATCCTAAAAATTACCAGATCGAGATACGAAAACATTCGAAGAATCCCCTAAAAACGTCTAAGAACAAGAATTGCGATAAAAGAATTTCATTCGTTCATATTAGACCAAGAGTTCGTCGACCATAAAAACTTCGAGATATTTGTCCATTTTATTATATTTCGAAATAAGTTACTGCAGTGAGAGGAGCACGGACGCCAGGGGAAAAAAAGAACAGAATAAGTTACATATATAGAAAGAGAGAGAGAGAGAGAGAGAAGGATGCGTGCGAACGAGAAAGAAAGGGAAATAATGAGCGAAACTCTTTTCTTCGCTTGAGTTCAATGCGAGAAACATGGAATAATTCCAGTTCTCGTATCCATTCGATAATTGTAAAAATTAGCAGGGTAAACGACCGTTACGAGCGAAAGAATTGGGGCAAATAATTGGATTAGGAGTCGTTCCACGTTTATTGTTATGTACTCCGTGAAGGGGGGACGGAAGTCGAGTTGAAGAATATCTTTACGTGTGATTTCGTTAACCCGAATTGAGACCGAACGTTTGTCATTTCTCTCGGAAAGATAATTTCGAAATTAATATTTTTTCCAATGGAATGGAAAAATAAAAATTATTGATTATTTCATAATAGCGAAAGAAACTTGATTTTGATCCTCTAGATATTGTTGGAAAGTTTCTATAAATTCAAAAATTATTTTTAATTGAATTTATTGATTGAAATTTATTAGTACTTCAAAGTGATTCAAGTTCTTTTCTAAGAAGAAAGATAAAAGAAAATTAATAGAATTATTGACATGGTAAAATTTTAATTTTTGAGTTAAAAAAGTTAGTTTTTTAAATCTTTCGTGTAATGATTATAATATTAAACGTAAGAAATTTATTATATTATATTGAAATACGTAAAATAAAAATACATTTAATTTATAATTTTTAAATAAATTTGAAAATTTTGGATGCAACGACTTCAGGTCATTCCGATGAATCATAAAAATCAATCATGTTTGATGGAATTTCGAAAACAGACATAATTGCGATGAAAAATGAAAGAGGTTTTATCCTTGCGAAATTCATGTTCGCGGATAAATCGAAAGCGCGTGAGGAGTGGAGATAAGAAAATTGATTTTCACGGTGGTTGAATTCGATTGAAAATCGTAAATCGTAATTTGTAAACAGAAATTCTCGCGATACTTTGATCTATCGAGATGATTTCGGTTAGAAAATTCAATTTCAATATGAATCCGATACAAGAAAGAATCTAAAAGTCATCTGGGTAGTTGAGAGAAGACAGAGAATAGAGAATAATAAAGTTAGAAGAGGAAATAAAAGTTTAAGCGCTGTCGTGCTATTGCTTCGAAATAAACTTTTAGAAAAACTTGCTCGTAAAAGTGATCCGAAGAACTTTTAAATATTATCTAATTATTAATAATTACTTTTTATCTTATTTTAATTTTACTATATTGCTAATTTTACTCTGTTACAATTATTATATATCAACCTCCCTCGCCGAACTTTTAAATAGGAAAAACTTTTATAACGAAAAAAAAAATTTTTTGAAAATTAATAGATTTTATATTGCAGAAGATGAAAAATTCTATTTCAAGGAAGAAAGACTTTATAAAAGAGATCTAAAGTAACTATTTAATTATAATTAATATATTTCAAATAAGAATTAATTAATAAAGATTAATTATCCTTTAAATCAGATCTTTTGTTATTAAGAGGGAAGAAGAGAAATCAAGTTAGGTATTGAAAAAAATTCAATTTTAAAATTAAAAGAGATCTAAAGAATCTTTGTCAGTATCATTTATTGTGAATTATTTTTATTTTACGTTGTTTAAACTCGTGCAATATTAATTTCACTTTATTCTTTGGTTGATTATTTGGAAGAATATTTATACCGATAGATAGAATTTTTCAAAGTTTAGTGGATCATTTGTTGCGTAAAAAAAAAAAAAAAAAAAAGATGACGACAAATGGTAAAAAAAAAACTTAATTTCAAGAAATGCTGAAAGCTCGTGATAGAATGGCAGAGAAGAGAAAGAGGGGAGGAATAAAGCGAGGAAAATATATGGATCTTCTTCTTCTTCGAAAGAAGGTCTGTTCTTGAACGCCACTTTGGGGTATGTCGCTGGTTCACCCTCGATTGTCTTGTTTTTGTGTGTGCTTACGAGCGATATCTTTGCTCTTTCGACAACAGCCCTATCCTGTCCACAGAGTCGAACTGATTCTTCAATCTCGAGAAGAAGTCAAGCGTTTTTCCTCGAATTTTTCCCGAATTCTTTGATACTTTTTTCGCTCATTGAAGAGAATATACAGCGCCAGTAATAATAAATTGATTTTATTCCGCGAGATGTAATCGATTTTTTCTGTATAAACTCTTCACGAAACAAATGCAACAGAAGTTGGTGGGTTCAATATTTGTGATCACACAACTTTAAATTTTTAACAAGAATTAGAATAGAATTTAATATCCGTAATTTTATTTATTCATGTATTATTATCGACTGACAAGTGTGTATCGTGTAAAAACTTGATCGTTTAAAAATTGATGAAAGCACTCTCTCAATTTTCGATCCGAACAATGAGTCCAAATAAAGAAAAATTCTTCGATCAATTGACCAGAGGGAGGCCTTCGATCTCTTAACGTGCAATATTATGTGGTCATTTAACCTTTTAATGTGCAACAAATTTTTTTAAAAGCTGTTAGAGGGAAAAGAGTCGACCTCTTGACATTTCAAATCCCTATATCCGCATTCAAGATATTTATCTCGAGATATAACGCCAATAATCTAAATAGAATTCTCGAAATATTATTATAAACAATTAAATTCCACGTACAATCACGAAAGATCAGATTATATTAGAATATTTTAAACATAAAGTTAAAAGCAAAAAAAAAAAAAAATATTTCTTTCGTGGTAATATCGACGCAAGATGCATCCCAAACGAAACATTATTTCCTCCTTCTATTCGCAGCTTTCCATCAATCCACGTGTCATCGTTCGAATAAAACATATTTATTTATAACGCAATCAATCGCCGTCAATGCCCGTTCCAACATGAAACGAAGACACAGACATCGAAAGAGAGAGAGAGAGAGAAAGAGAATTTTCCAAACTCTGGAACACGACTATGGGAACAGCTGCTGTTTATGATGGCTATATATATATATATATATAACGTATGCATGTACGTTTGCCCTGTAAATTTAGTTCCATCTGGCGAATATACCTATATATATATAATATACACGCATACACAAGTCGAGGACAAAAGAATCTCTCATCCTTGAAAGGAACTGATCGAGTGTGATGCAAAGAAGGGAGGGAGAAAGAGAGAGAGAGAGAGTGGAAACATCCGCGTCTCTCGAGTTTATACCCCCGTTGAGCTTATCGGATAACCATAAGTTTCACACAGATCAAAGCCCCGACCCGTTCATCGCCAGTGTTGGCACGCTCCGGACACGTGAATCTAATGATGGCTCGTCATAAAGTCTGGAGAAGCTGACTGAAAGAGGAAACTTTCCCTCCTGAAAGAGGGAAAAATGATGCGCTCGACGTTGCATCTTTCCGCCCCCTCCGCCTGTTTTCGATCGCCACTTCAACCTGTATTTTACGATCCGTTTCCTCCTTCTTCTTTGGCGGTATTAATATACCAAACGCCGCGCTCCCTTCAATTTGCATTCCTCGAACAATGTCGTAAGTACAACGTTCCTTGGAATCGATATAAAAATGGATATAAAGTGGTTGGTGTATAAAGTGCGCGGAGAGTTTACTTTGCGGCGACGAAGGGGATCGTAAACATTTTTCCTGTCCCTGGGAGTGGAATAGTAGATCGAATTGATCGGATGAATCAATTTAAAGATTAAACAATTTCATATTCGTATTATAATTTGTATCGAATCGAAAACAAACAGCAAAATGATCACTTAAACTTTGTATAACTCGATACTACAGTATAATAAGTTTGAAATTTAACATGTGAAATAATAAAACGCACGGAACATCGTTCTACGTTCATGGAGTTACGATATTTACTATATAAATTTCGGCATAATTGGAATTAACTAGAATATACGCTAGCGTGTATATATAATTCGAGGCACAAATATTATATTCGTTCAATGTGCTACGCGAGTGCATTTTTGATAAGGGAAAAAAATTTCATTCGCGGGGTTGGAAAGAAAGTATCAGTAACCTTTTGGGGAGAAAGCTGAAAGCAGATAAGGAATGGTTATTAAATATTGACGAGAAGATGGAGAATGTGGGGCATACCTTTAACAGAAATTGCGCTCTTTTTAAAAGCGAAACCTCGTTTCGACCGCGAAAACGGTTAATACGCGCGATATTGCATACAAACGAACGGTTCCAACTTTTTTTTTTTTTTCTTTTTTTCTTTGAAGCAACGTTTCATCTCGGTTGATTGACTACGAAGTACTTCCCGTAGACCCGATCTACACTATCGATCGGCCCTCGAACGGCGAAAGATGGTCGAGCTTTCTTTCTTACGATGAACAGCAGAAAATTCATTCGCCGCTGATTCGGGAACCGACCTCGTTTCCCACGCGAATAAATTGTAATCGTCGTTGTCGTCGGCGCGATCGGTGCGAATCAGACGCTTGGGAATCGGTCGGTAAGGAAGAGTGCAAGAGACCTAAATCGATGTTAGTCTCGAGTTTCGATGTTCGAGGCTGGGTGATGAGTCGCGTTACTCGGTCGATGACACTAGACCGTCTTCGAAAGGTCTGAATGGCAGAAACTTTTCACCGGTTAATGACACTTGGTTGAGATCGATCCACGTCCCACCCGTTGGATGGAACATCGTCACGAAGTTAATAAGGAAATTGATAAAGGGGATTCTTTCTCGAACGTGATTACCTTATCAATTGGGTAACGATACTTAAGATTTGAATTGATATTTAAATCGAGTGACGATAAAAGTTAGTAAGAAATTTTTCCCTTCCACGTGTAATTAATTAGCAACCGATATTAGATATTATTATTCAATTGATAACTAATAAAAAAAATTACGCAAAATTTTTAAATATATATTTTTATAAACTAGTTACTAAAGAAATTAAATAAATCTTATAGTAAAATTGTGTAAAATTCTTTTTCTAATCCTTAAAATGCAAACAAACTATAATCCCAATGGATGGAACAAGTCCAATCATTCAGAAGTTTTCACCCTCAAAGTTTAATTGAACAAAAATAACTATCTCGTTGATGAAACAGAAGCAAATGGAGATTTACATGATAAATAAGGCAAGAACAAAGATTTCTTCTAATCTGATCTTTTGATGGAATTTCAATGATATACACTTGAATACACTTTTAATCGAATTGATAACAGCAGAGACATGAAACAAAAGGAATCGTTGCCAAACTTTCTTTTTCAGTTTTACAGGCATCTACCATTAGAAACCTTTCGATAAATCGAGACGAATAGCGATGGGATTAAACATATCGCGAGTATTCAAACATTAACAAATTAGATTGTAAAAATAGAGTAACAGATTCATTTCAATATCGAAATATTTATAAATAGATAGTTTCAAAATTATTATTACTATTATTCTAATAAAATATTCTTACCGGACAAACTTTTGAATTTCGATTTGAATTTATAAATACATTTATTCCCATATACCGAATCAGGATACATGAATTTTATTAACAGATTGCGAGTATTAAAATCAAATTTTGATGAGCACGATTAAAGAAATGAAACTTAAGCAGAGATTTGTATAAATCTTCAAATATCATAATGCATACTATATTTTGTAAATGCATTCGCAATTTAGGATCAAAAGGATCATTATATGTAGAAATGTAGAAATGTAGAGAATGAATAATTAATCATTTTATAATTAATAATTTTTAGTAGCTAATATTTAGCAATGGCTATAATAATGAACGTATTTTATTCAATATTATACCTAATATTATTTATTAGATACATGAATAATTAATTGTATTGTATTTCAATTATAATATTCGAGTCCTATGAATCTTTCGCATCGAATTCAACCTTGAATTTATTATCTACGTATGATCCCATTATTAATTGAAACGTACGTTTCATTAGGTCGATCGAAAGGATTAAAGTATTGAACGTGTTCTCACATTATACCATGGAAGTATAGAGAGAATAAACACAGATAGATAATTTTAAAACTTGATGAATAAAGTTTTCACATTTGTTCTAATTTTATACACAACTCGATCCCATCACTAGCAACGAGAACACATCCTCGTTGACAAGATAGGTGGAGGTTTGATGCAGAAGGCAGAAGCAAATGGAGAAAAATAAAATATGTCTTTCGTGTTTCCTTTCAAGAATTCTCGTCCTTTGCTCTCCCGCATTGTGAAATTCAATCGATCGATTCGATGATGAAGAAGATGGCTGGAGGAGAAAGAGAAAAGGGACGCAATGAGGCAATCGAGAGGATGATAATATCGATATCGATCCTTGTGATTCCTTCCCTCTAAAATCTCTCCTACCCTTACTTTGAAAAATTACTGCTACGCTTTGAAAAATTACCCCTCTTTTCCTTCGAGAATCGATATATAATTGGGGAAGAGGGTTCTTTCCCCTCCTGGTAATTTCTCTGATAAAATTTGCTATCAATCCGTGTAATACGTATTTGAAGGCCTGGTAACTTCGTTTTGATTTTGCTCCTCGAATCATATTGTTCTCACATTCTTTTTCACTGATTTATTTCTAGTTTTTTTTTTTTTTGTTTATTGTTTCTTTTTTTCTTCTTTGCCTCAGCGATTCGGAATCAATATGAATTTATTCATCGATGGTGTACCATAATTAAAGAGTGTCTACTCCATTCTTTCTCGAAATTATATTCACTGAGCTAATGAAATATTTCATAAAATTACAACAATAGTTCTTTATCAGTGGATTCGATCTTTCTTTGTTTCGCTTTTTACATCGTAAACTATTTAAACTTTTTCATAATTCCATCATTTTATTCGCATTGCTTTTAAAAAAAAAGCAGTAATTTCTTTTAAATCATTTTTCTACGTTAATAAAATAGTTTAGATATTGATTAAATTAATATTAAAAAATATTTGAAATTGTTCAAATATTGATTGTCTGTGTTTGAAATATTTCGAATGTACTCAAAATTTTCGAAAAATTCATCACTTCTCTTATAAGTCTATTTATCTTAATTAACATTAGATAACTTATATTTAAATTATACGTCTAATTTCAAAATGAATTTATGTAAAAATGAATGAGACTATAATTTTTTTTCCAAGCTTTCCCTAAAATCGTTATTTTAATGAAGAAATAATTTTTAAAAAATTAGAATGACACTTATTATTTCTCTTTTCAATAAATATCAATAATATACTTTGATGAAGTAAAAATAACATCGTAGGAACATCTACAATTTCGAATAACTTTATTGAATCTTCCATTTTCGAATGAAATTAAAAAAACAAAATCTCATTACTCACATATTGTTCGTTTACACCAAAAACCACTAACAAATCGCATCTTTGATGAAAAGCTTCTTTCAAAAAATCAAAATTTCGAGTTTCTTTCGAAAAAATTGTTCGTGCAGCAAGTAAGTCGTTCAAACTCGTTAAATTAGAAAATCTCATTCTGGAGCAAAATATCAAATACCATTTCTCTCCCCTTCCCTTATACTCGCAACACGAGTTCTTACTCTAACCTCAGCGACCTCCCCGATTCTGCAATATTCAGTAGCTGTCTTCGACGTCGCCCTAATTTGTGGCGTCGGTCTTGTTGCTCGATGCTTGTTGATCAGTCGTGGAAAACACGTGAGAGCTTTGCTTCTCAAGTCTAAGAAGCCTTTCAGGCTTCACCTGAACCCCCTTCGATTGATCCTAGATATCAGACATAAGTTGCAACGAACTATCCGTTAACAAATGTTTCTTCGTTACTATTTTAAGACTTAAAATCGACGAAAAATAATAATCAATTTGTAAGAAAGTTCCAACTACTATTGCAAAAATTTGAATGTAAACGAATTTAAACAACTTTTGTGATGCAAAAATATAGTATAAAATATTCTAGTTGCGGCGTTGAAGTTGAAGGGAACCGAGTTCGTCTTTGAGCCGAAATCGTTACATCTCGTAGAATTTTTTCATAGAGTTTATTGTTGCATCAAATCGTTTTCAACAGGCGATAGATTTAAGGAATTTCAAATTCGAATAAGCCAATAACTAACGATGCATTAAATTTGAGGACACAACGAAATATCGATATAGGATTCAGCTGCGAATATCGTATCGTTTTTCTATAGGCAAAGAGGCAAAAGGAAAACGAGAGAGAAATAGAATGAGACGGCTCTATCTCTCTGTCACTCGGCCGCCTTCATTCATTCCTGTCTGTTTCTGTTTCACTTTGTCCAACTTCGATTGCTCGTAACTTAATAAATAACGCTAGATCGATCGATTTTCATTTGAAATTTCTCTATATCAAACACGTATAATATTATTAATCCTGAAATATTCTCCAAGTTGAGAGAACTTTCTCTACTTTCTGCGTCCTCCCCCCCCTTTTTATTTCAAATTATTTTAAATATAAGTTAATTAAAGCGAAACATTCGCATCTCATCAAACTGCTCGTACCAAGATTTTCCAAACAGGCATTGAACCTGGAAAATAACACATCTCGTTAAAATATATGCAACAACGTTTCAAAAAAAAAAACTTTTGCCATCGATACCACAATGACACGCTCGAACAGAAAGGAAAGAGAAGGAGGGAGGATGTTTTGTCTAGCCACATTCGACGACCCACCTTCGACGTCCTCTCGTGTGTTTCCGCCTCGCGATTCCCGCGATGTGCACACACACACACACACACACACACACATGCGCGGAGGGGAATCGATCCGCGCGACGAGGCTAGGTTTCTTTCAAGGGAGTTAGAAAAGAACGGTCACCGACCCTTGACATTCCTGGAGACAGGAGTGGCTGCAAGTTTTATGCGCTCGCCGCCTTTTCCTTTTCAACCGTGCGTGCACCACACGGCTGCTCTATCGAAGGCCGTGCATTATCGACCACCTAACCAGCCTTTCGAACTCGTTCACCTTCCCCTCAACTCGCACGCACTAATTTTTTTTTTTTTTTTTTTTTTTTTAAGGTCATCGAGCCCCGCCCTCCATCGCGAGAAAATCAATGGAAAATGGTAATTTTTGATTAGTTGGGAATCCATTTCGAGGGTGAAATTGATGATTATTATTCGATCAGAAAATACGTTGGAGAGTCGCTCTTCGGAGGTGATCTTTTTTCCTTTAGAAAAATAATTGTTGAAAGTTTTATGGTGAATTAGGAAGTACTTTTTTCTTTTTTTTTTTTTGGAAATGGACTCGAGAGTGAAAAGTAAAAAGTGGAAACAAAGCGGAGGAATGTAATTTTAGAATTCAGAATTTTAGGATTCGATTGATAAAATTAATAAAATGAATAAGATATGAATATAGATATATATATATATATATATTGTTTAAATATCGAAAGTGAAAATTACATACAATATCCATCGTTTCGCGAATTTTAACGGATAGCAGCGAGGTATTGAAAGCGAAATTTGAAAGTAAAATTCTCGACAGTTGCTCTCCAGAGTTAATTTTCGCAAGTGAATTATGGAATGGGGGATAATTCGCGAGAATTTTACTCTTCTCTCCCTTAGGATACAAGGTATTATCTGTTTGATAGTGAAACTTTCGAGAGGGATACATTGAAAAGTTTCCTTTCCCCCTGAAATTATTCTCGATTCAATGTTCGAAAAAAGTCGAGAATAATTCTCAAAATCCTTCCACGAATATATCACTTCGAATATATATTTTCGAATATTGCCGAAGATATACGGTCGATATAATTTTTTTAAATCATTTTCAAGCGTGCAAAACATTTCGTTCCTCTTATTTTCCGTATAAATATACAAAGATAAAACATTTTGCGGAGAGAGAGAGAGAGAGAGAGAGGAAAAAAACAATACAGGAATTCCATTATTTCCGTAGATACATTTTTAATGGAATATATTTCAACGACGTTGGTAAAATTTTTTATCCCGTTGAACACAGATAACACGAATTGTTCGCTAAAAAACGTAGCCATTCCTCGTCGAAACGATTAAATGACCGATACGAAATGCTAATAGCGTATCGAGACGCTGTAGTAAGCTTTTTGAATTACTCGTCGGGGTGACCCCGTTTTTACCGTTCTACTTTTCCCTCTCCTCGCTGTAGAATCCGCTGTACATATTCAACCATTGTTGCGTATAGAATAGTAATCCTTCCACATTCGAACGTGTTCGAACGTTTTTTCCAAAAGAATTTTTCAAAGACTCTATCGTGTCATCTGAATTATTCATTGTGATTACGAAAAGGTCTATCGATCATGATGATTTTCCTAATATATCTTTGAACGTTGATTCGTCGCGAAAATTTTATTTGCGATCGTCGTTGTGAGTTCGTGCAAACCGGTTAAATGAATTTTTATGTATAATTTCGATCTTTGGTGTTAAAGAAATTATTTTATGTTCATTAAAAAGTCATCGAGTTGGATTTATTTTTCCTTTTTCTTTCTTTCTTTTTTTTTTTCACTCGAAATATACGCGTGTAAATGGAATACAAGGATTTTTTTACAATTCTCAAATATTATCTCTCGCCGCGTTTCACTTTCGATTCATATTCGTTACAAAAAAAAAAAAAAAAAAAAAAAGGAAAAGAATGGGGAAAAAAATCACGAGGCACAGAAAACGGTATATCCAATGTTCCCATACATAACTCACGAACGATGGAAAGTGATATAGATCGTTTCAGAACCGAGCCACAGATTTAATCTTCTATGAATCTAGATTAGTTTCGAGATAGAAAAAAAAAAAAAAAAAAAAAAAATTATACATCCTCGCGAAAACTTTCGAGTTTGTACTATCTCGTGTATATACTTGATGTATCCTCTAATAATAGAATTTTTTTTTTTTGTTATTTTTTTTTTCTTCAATAAGCCTGAAAGGCAAGCATCGTAATTTTACGAATAAGAAAATTAAAGCCCCGCTTCAACGTGGGATGCTAATGAATTAATTCACGTTACACGTCGATAAACATATTAACGAGATTGCGCTGCGACGAAATGCAAACGGACTATTAAATAATCATCCATAATGATCATAATAAAAATAAAAAAAAAAAACAAAGATAATTGCACAAAAGAATATGATAAGAGAGAATTTTATAACGGGCAATCGTTTGATGAGAATTTCATTTTGATTTGGTTTTTTTAAATTAATTTAAAAATTCTACAAAAAAGAAAAGTGTATAAAGTCTGAATTACTCCTCTCTAATTACGTTGGAAAATATTTGGAAATGTTTTTTACGATGAGTTCCAAATGCTTGGAAACATTTAGTTTTTAATTTATCAAATATATATATTTTACCATATCATGGTAAATTACCCACCGAGTTTCGTTTTTTTTTTTTTTATAAAAATATGAAATTTTATATTTTTGAGATTACAAAGAGAATTGAGAGAGAGTGAGAGAGAGAGAGAGAGAGAAATTAGCGGAAAAACGATGACGAGAGGATTTAAGAGGTTAGTACTCATCGAATCAACCGTTTTGCGAGTTGCAAATTGGAAAAGCTGAGTCAACCGTGTCCAATATTTTTTACCAAGCGCGTCGGATGCAATTCTCGAAGCCGGTTCGAATATGCATCGGTCGTGCATAGGATCCAATTCCCCGGGAACGAGAGGAGGAAGCTTTGGAGTCTTTTGTTTTGCCCCGGCGGAGTGGAACTTCTGTAACAAGTGCCCTCCCACGAGGAACTTTTGATAAAATCTTCAGGAACCGGGTCCCTGTTATTATATTACGGTTATCCTCTCCCGGCGTCCGTGTATCCGACATTGGCCACTGTTATCAACATTGTCGTAGTGCAGTCGTCGAACGAATCTCGCCGAGGCCACGTTAGATTTACATACAGAGTCAATATGGAGGAGCAAGAGAAATATGTGTATCGTGCATGTTTGACGTGAAAGACGTTTCAACTTCTCTGTGTGAAATTCATTGTTTTATACGCGTTCTATTGCTCTGTGAATATTGGAAAAGGTTTGGAAAAGCTTTTTTGTGATCCAAATACTTGCAAGGTTTTTTTTTTTTTTTTTTTTTTTATTTTATTTTCTTTTCTTCCCATTGAAGGTATATAGAAAGAAAAACATATGATGCTTTGGAGAATTTTGTAATAGTCATTTAACATGTTAATAATTAATTTTTGATGAGAATTTAAAAACTCTGTATTCTAATCTCATTGCTCTGTGAATATTGGAAAAGGTTTGAAAATGTTGATTTTTTATTTTTATGTAATAAAAATTACCCTGCATCAGATATGAAATATCATCTACAAGATATTATGATCCAAATATATCTTGTCTTCGATAACAAGTTTAATAAAATAATGTCAATATTCTGCAAATTGTGAATGTGAAATGTAAATGAATAATTAATTCGACTTAATATAAAAATTTAAAAATAATTAGCCTTGTTGTTAGTTTCTAATATTATTCTTCTATATTTTCATTCTACAAAGACTATCACTTTTTCTCAAGTAATAAGAGATTAAAGGAAAACTTTTCTTTTCGCTAATGGGCTAATTTTTCAAACTACACACCTTTTGCTCCGTTTGCCTCGACGAAACGAAAATCCTTGTCTCGTCGTCGTAACTAAAATGCATGGCAGTGAACGATTCTAATGTCCTCTTTCTTCAAACGGCTGAGGGACATCCTTAATGCAAAGATGCGACGATGATAAATTGAAAGTGAAGTATATACACAGGGAAGGAGAAAGGGGAATACCTTAATCGTGAATGGCGTTATACAGCAAGTTGTGCTGTATAATTTTCCTCGGTTATAAAAATGGAATTGGAATTTGCATAAGGTGACACGTTTAAACTTTTGTGTTGTGAACATCGAAGGTGGCATCAATTAATATTAATTTTTCCAAGTGAAAATTTTAACAGTTATCGACAAGCTGCTTTAAAAAAATCTTACAGTAACTCGTGGATCACGTGTCATTTCATTTTAAAAAATACACCTGTCTCTCACATCTATACAAATCCTATAAATGAATATTGACATTTAATTAATTCATTTTGATTTACCTTTTTTTTTTATTCGCGCCAAAAGAAATAATAAAAATAAGTATCGATTTATTGGCTCCATACTCAAGTGGATCTCTCTCCAAGAGTAGTCAGTGTGTACTATTAACGCAAACCAAAATGATAAATTAAAATGGCTCACCCTATATATAATTCGTATCGTTTTCGCAACTAATTACAACTTTGGCAACATATTATTCCATTCAGACTTCAAAGAGCTTGAAAATGACCAGGACGCAATCAGAGGATGATCTGACCGACACTTCAATCAAAGACAATCAACTAATGACTACAATCGCCGTTGGCGAAAATATTAAAGATCCTTTATCTCGGTTCGCGGAGAGCTGATCACGGAACGAAACAGTATCTTTCATCGTGCCAGGCTACATTCATTTTCTTTTCCCCTTCTTTTTTTTTTTTTCTCTCCTTTTTTTCCTCCTCGAGAAATTCCTCCTCCTTTGGCATGGAGCTACGTATTTCTTCGCCGACTAAAAAGTAAGCCCCGCTCAACAATCGATATCTTCCCTCTTTCCTTCCCGGAAACTTCGCGGCACTTTTTTCCGCTTCTTCGTTTTCACATTTTTCCTCTCCCATTCCTCTTTTTTTTCTCATTATTCCTTTTTTCTTCTTCTTCTTCTTCTTCGAATCGGTCATCACTTGCAAAAAACGATACAAATTCCTCGTCGATTTCAGTGATCTTGAAACGTGTGTGTTGTCAAGGTCGTTATTCTGAACAACTTTTCCCCATCGCGTGTTACCATCGGTCGGTATTAGTTCACGAGATATATTTGGAAACAACTTTCGTCGAATCTACTTTACAAATACACCCATCGTGGCACAGACAGTTTAACTTAACGCTTATATTTCTTATATAACCTGGCTCCGTAGAAAGAAAAGAATTAATGAATCATAGATTAGATTAGGTTACTCTTTTTTATTTATATGTATGAAATAATTGAATTATAGGTTAAGTTAGGTTAATGAATATAATCGCACGAGCATTTTTACGTATTTATTTTAATTAGCAGTGAAATTTTTACTATTCTTTAGTAAGTAATTTTTAAAATAATACTTCCATAAAGAAAAATCCATTTATATAAATTATAATCTCTTCACTTTAAATGTGTACAATAAAATGCTTATCCCACACCCTCTTGTTCTCTCTTACTCTGACTAGAATACTCCTCCCAGAATAAAAATCTTCAATCTTTGCTGGATTTCGTGGCGTTCAATCGTTCCCTCTTGTAAATAATTACCCCGGCCGACACAATGCACTCATCCTAATTTCTGGTGCGCGGGCGTGCATCCGATCGTTTCGAGGCAGATTGCTTCCATTACGAGGTATGTCGCCTATGCCGACAGAAACAAGATGGAAAACACGAGATTACGCGATACCCACGAGCCGAAGGAGCCGACGTCGTCTATCTTGCCCGGCCTGATATCGAGTCAGCTATCGATTACCGAGATCTTCCGGCCAGGTTTATAAGCGGTTTCCACGAGGGATGGGGGAGTCGAGGGGGAGGGAGGAATTGAGAAATTGCCGGAACGATCGCGACCAATCTGCATATTTAGAAACAATACAGTATTTCGAGGGCCTGTGAATATTTAATGTGGATTGGTAATTGCCCGCTTTGCGATTAATTCAGCTCGTGAGGTAAGGGTGGAGAGATAATTTTAAGTAAGTGTCGATAAGTAATTTTAATCATTGGCTCATGGATTTTTATTACGTAAATAAAAGTGAATTTAACGCAATTGGTTGATTAATTATATTTTTTGAGTAGTGAATGAATAAAATTCGAAATGATAATGGGATTTTTTTTATGCAGAAAAATGTGTTTAAATATTCAATACGTAAAAATGATTGATGATGTGTGTAAAAATTATGTTAAAAATATTGAGTTTAAATATCAGTTTAAATTACGTACATCGTACACAAGTTTCTCTTTATCTATTAAATTCTACGCATAAAAATAAAATATGTCGTGTCGAACGATATTTATATATACAAATACACACGATGAAAAATATTTATTTTGAAACGTAACAAATGAGAATAATAATAATAATTGAAATAACATTTTTTTCTTATAAATAAATAAATAAATAAATATTATCGTTAGACTACGGATGTTTAAATACAATACGCAAAAATATATCCAAGATGAATATTATTCTCGACAATATATTCATTTCAGACACGAGTTTACGTAAATATCCATAATCCAGTTATTATTTTTTCCACTTGAAAATTGTCCTCTTGGACAAGAGCGAACGATTACTTATCCAACAACACACGTATCATTTTTAAACCGCTTAAAAACCGTCATATTGCAAAACGTCTCGTATCTTGGTGTAGATTCGAAAGGGTTGTGTGTCTGGCTGTCACCGAGGGGAGAAAAAAAACACGGACGTATAACCGCGAGAGAAAGGAAGCGAGTCACAGTGGGCTGCCGTCACTGGAGAAGAGAGACATTGACGTGGAATCGATAAACGTCTATCTCGCTCCCGTCCGCATGGCTGACAATTAAATTCTCGTATGAATGGTCAGCCCGGTGTTCTCATAACGTACAATGGGACAGGGGATCAATTTCCAGCCAGCCAAAAGTGAAGAGGTTCGGAGGTAGGGGGGTTTTAAAACATTTCTTAAACGGTTTCCAAAAAAAGGGAGAAGATCTGACGTGTACAGAATAATCGAGGATACGTAATCCTCCTCTTTGTTTCCATTTTACCATTCTCTATTTCGTCTTATTATTGCTTGCTATGAGATATAGTCGAAGAAAAAGATAATCGAGAACAATAGTACAAATAATTTTCCGTATCTGTTAATCCGAGTTATCTATCTGAGTCGTGTTAAAATTTACGAAAAGAAAAAAAAAAAAAACGATCTGGAAATGATTTTGATGAAAAAAAAACTTTCTAAACTACCGAACCAAAAATCCTCGGCGACGATTCAGCCGCATAAAAATCGATCCATGCGCCAATTCAAATGGGATCATCTGCATCCGCATCGTACCATTTTGTTGGCGGCAATTATTCGAAACAAAGGACACAAAACGTGTAGAGGCATGGCGTGTAACCGCCGATAAAGTAGAGAGAGAGAGAGAGTGAGAGGGATAAAAAAAAATGGGGAGGAAAGAAGGGGAGTGGATGAAATGACAGAGTGCGACACTCGATCGGTAAACCGCAGAAAGGGATTTGCGTGTGTCTCGTGTGGGCTGTCACGCCGTTCGAAAAATCGAACTCGGTTCACGTATGTGTGTGTGTGTGTGTGTGTGAACAAACGTGTATGAATTCAACATCGAGACATCAGCCGATATTTAACTATGTCAGATTGTAAGCTGTTGCACCGGAAACCCGGTGATAAAGCTTCCTCTCCCTTCCCCTCCCTGAAACTCACTTCGAAACTAACTATTTGCTCATATTGGGTCCCATTACGATCTGCATGGAACTTGGACAAGCAAAGCGGGCGGGAAGTTATAGGGCTGCGTGTTCGCGTTTCATGGGGTACCACGTTAATGGCGAGGCGTGTCGTTGATAGAGGCCTTTCTTGATATTACACCAGGCCTGCGTTCTCGATAAGCAAGCTGTGCATTCGATTGGAAAATACGAGTAACGTTTTTGAAATTTATTCTTGAAAATTATCGTCGATTCGTTGAAAGAATACTTTCCCTCCCCCCCTCCTTTATGTATAAGTAAAAGGATCGTATAAACTTTCTCTAATGAAATGTTATATTAGATTATGTAACAGAGAGGAATTATATTTAATCGCAAGTTGTAAAAAATTAACGAACGAATTAGATCTCTCGTTTTCTTTTTTTTAAATTACGACAATAAGCTACTTTACTTAATTAATTTAACATTATTAACACGGTTCACGGGCGAAGGTTCAATTTTTTTTTTTTTCTCAAAATATCAATTTGTCGAAAGTTAAAAATTCGATCGAAAATAAGGAATACTTGTTCGTACGTTATACGCGAGAGATTCATGATATGTAATAAAATCTAATCGAATCCTCTAATCAATGGTTAATAATCGTAATGTTAACCGTTAATTCAGAAATTTTCTCGTGAATCCGTGTGGATCAATAAATACGCATAAAGGGGAGCTATTCGGCTCGGGTTCGCGTATCATGGGGCATTTAATATCAAGGATATTACTCCTTGGAAGGATATCAGCGTTCGAAAATGGGGGTTGGGCGTATTAGAAATGTGAATGAGTCGGATAAATTGATAAGAACCGATGGAAAATAATCTTTCGGATACGTTGTATCGTTCCCGGAGAAGCGAAACGGTTTTCAGTTGGAATCCGTCTTCATGGATCAATAATACCTTTCTTGAAAGCCAGCTATGAGTGGTAAATGGGACGATCTTCCGATCCTTCGAAGTACCTTTCCCTGTAAAGCCATCCAAGCTTTGTAATACATCATTGGCGTAAAGTTTCATGCCCTTTAACACGAAATATACGTGTAACTATTAAAGGGTGAAGAGATTCTTGCTGATCACGCGAGCCTGTCGTTTCTGTAATAACTTCTTGTCTTTTGTTCCCTCTTTATTTATTGGACGATTGGCACGTTACAAATGTTTTAATAAAAAAAAAAAACTACCGAATATTAATAAATTTTGACGTGCGATTAGATTCGTTTAAAGTTTAAATTCAATTATTAAATGAAAAATTTGAATTGTCTTGTTTGAATTATTATGTTGCATTTTACTTTGGTAAAAAGTCGTAAAAATGAACTGAATTTCTAATATTATAAATTTTTAACAATCGCTAATGGAAATTAATTTGAATTTTGAGATTGGTATCGAATGAATTAAAATAAGAGATAGAATTTAAAATTATCGAATATGTACACTGTTGTATTTATAAAGAGATACGACTGGTCAGACAATATAATCAAGGAAATAGTATAAATTAGTTGTTAATAATTTATGGTTTAAATAGAATTAAATAATTAATATAGTTATATAGGTCAATCGTTGGTCGGATAACAAAACAAATATCGAACAAGTTATGGAGAGACAAGTAGTATAAATCAATCCTTTGTCAGCCAAATAAAATACGACCAGTCATTGGCAAGTAGTAATGTAAACCATTCATGAATTGGCTTAGTGATACAAGTCAATCCTTTGTCACTCGAGTAGTCTTACATGAGACAATATCATTGGCAGAGAAAAGGCAATAGATCGATGATAGATCGTTAGATAATTCAAATAAGATAAATCGCACAACTAAACAAATAGTATAAATTAATTTTCTTGTTATTTAAATAAAATAAAACAGTCATTGTCATGTAAATACTAATATATCAATCCAAGACAATAGACAATGATAAAAATAAGATAGTTATTTATAACAATTTATAGTCGAGCTACTATTGTTTATTAATACGAAGAAAATAAAATTTCAACAACTTGCAACGCTAATCTGTGAACAATTGATTTAAATGTGATCGATTTGTAATCGAATTCAATTCGCGATAATAATTCACGGGGAACCAATTCATGACCAGGGAAATTTCCATGGGCTTTCCAAGATATTCGTCGACGAGGCTGATTTATCGGCGGAAGATAAAAATGCGCGTTTAATGGCAACCGAATTTATGAATACTGATCGCTAAATTAAGCGTTTTCGGTATCAAATATCGCGGTTAAGGAAAATTTAATTAACGTCCGTGTCCCCGCTGACGAACTCCTCCTCTCTCTAAAAAACCAGAGGGACAAAACCAAAATTGCAAAAACACTCTCCTCCGACATTATCTCCTCTGAACTTTTCCAAGAGATTTTTTTCTCCATGCATATTTACCCCAATTCGATCGCTTTTTTAATGCGCCTTTGACATTTCGCGCATCATGGATATTTTCACCGCGAGGTGAAATAAAAGAGAAAAGAAAACAGGATATTTTTTCTTCGACCAATCGAAATATTTCGTCGTCATTCGTTTTCATTATTGAGAAGGATTATTTTCGCGGTTCAATTTGACACGATTTTCAAAATTAACCGTTCGATGGGCGACAGAGGATCGGATCGAATTGTCTGACGCTTTTTTCGGCCGGTTTTTATCAGACGGCGGGCGAGTTCTTCAGACGATAGCAGTAAATATTCAGTTGTGTCGCGGCTAAAAAAAGACTCGATTCTTTCTTTAAAGCAAACCCCGTCCTGCCATTCAAGATGATGAATCAAGTTGGAATTATGCTTGGAGAAATTCGAGGAACGAATGAGCCGTTTCGTTTTCTCAAGCGAAATCGGAAGTTAAACTTTCGCATCTTCGATTTTCGAATCTTAATTTTGTGATCGATAATGAAACGAGTATACAAATCTCTGAATTTCTAAGAAAGAAGTCTTATTATTATACTGATGAAAAATCAGGAAAAAAATATAATTCAAATAAGTTTTTAATCGAGGAATGTAGGTTTCGAAATTAAAATAGAATTTTTAAAAAGTGAAAATTGACAAATGACAAGTCAAAAAAATTTATTAAATGTATGTTTTCCTAAGTTAATTTAATGTTGTAACAAAAATTAAATACAATGGAAAGAAGATGAATACTTTTTAATTTCCAAGAAAAGTTTTCGCGCGATTTCCAAAAAAAGGAAAAATTATAACTATAAACGAGCTTTTTTTTAAAATATTCGAAGTGAAACGGTGCGTGAGAAAAATTGAAACAGAATTTTTGAAAAGAATTAAACGGGTAATTAATCATTTTTAAATATCTGGCTGGTAGATTTAAACGATTTGCGGAAAAATAAGGTTTTTTCAGTAATAACCCCCTCAAAACAGAATCAATCAAGATATCCTTAGCCTGCTTCGATCCAACGACGCCGTAACTGTCGATAAAATTACAGGGATCCCAGGGCTCGTTCTACGGAGTAAAAAAGCTGTGTACATGGCATAAACGATGTCGATAAAGTAATATTAGCATTTAGCGCGATCCGATAACTCACCCCTGGCAATTTCAGCGAATTTCTTCCGTTCATGGTAATTTACTGATGGGATCAGTTGATCTAACGGTAAATATTTTCACAAACAATTTTTATTTGCGGTGAAATTATATATACGGACATTTATTTTTGGAAATTTAATGAAAACCACCTCATCTTTTCTCCATCTTTCGAAATTCCTTGAAAAAGATTATATCTTCGTGTTTTCTTCGAAGCAAAATAATCTTCTTTCGCCAAGAAAAGGATAATTAAGCTTAATTTTTAATGCAACTTTTTTGAAACGTGTGATTAAATTGTCCGTTTGTAATTATTTTGGTTGAAGAACACGTTTGCAATAGAATGCAATAGAACGAAATTTATTAAAAGTAATTTTTGTATATGAAATACAAAATGGAAATGTTAAATTGATGAGTACAAAACGTGCGGAATGAAAGTAATAAAAATACAGTTCATCAAACTTTTACATTTATTATGAAGAGCGATAGCGGTGAAAAATCAAAAAGTGACAGTTGGAAGAAATTATTTGGCCGACAAAAGTTCCGGGGGGAAAAAATTCGTTATTGCGAATTCATAAAGAAATAAAGATTATCTTTTTTTTTTTTTTTTTTTTTTTTTTAATATTTCCTATCTAATATTTGTTGTGATGTTTTCACGTTTCATATCTGCAATTGCTTTTATGAATGTTGACATTAAAATTATTAATTGTATATCCAACAAAGATTTTCCCTGTTTTCTCTTTGATAAAAAAAAAATTTTTAATCATTCCTTTTTTTTTTTTTTGTTTCATATCAAAGCAATTGTAATGTTTGCGTTTGATATTTTATCATAACATTTTTTAATCTACAATTTATATTTTTTCTATAATGAATTTCATATATTGTTTCTTTCAGCCAGAGACTTCTTTTTAAAAATGATTATACAATTTTTCTTATAAAATATTGTTCCTTTTTGATTATGTTTCAGTTACAAGTCGAATATTTAAATATCTTGAGGACAAAAAAAAATATTTCCAACAAAAGTTAATCAATTATCAATCCGATCTAAAAACTGCATCATTATAAATTAGGAAAAAAGTAATCATTGAAGACAAATTTCAACATCTTTGAATCGAGAAATTAACATTTAAACGGTAATTTTCTTATAAAGAAAATGAAATCATTCTTAAAAGAAAGAAAAGGAAACATAATATCATTTTACTTTTGCCATAATTCCATTTCATTCAAATGAGAATCAAAACAACACAAAATTTATCAAAAAAGTCATATTCAATATCACGAAGAGCATATTTTCATAATTAAATTCTATCCCAATAAGTAATTATTCCACTACTACTATCATTATAATTATTAATTATTACCCGCGCGTGAAACGCATTAATATAATGATTAATACAATTTGCGAATAAATTTCGTTCCAAGACTTTTAAATTTTAAAAATTATGATTCCATTTTTTTTTTCAAATAAATTGCAAATAATATACAGTGAAATCTATCGTTACAAATTTCTTTCGTATTCGTATATATATTTTCCCCCTCCCCCCCCCAAAAAACAACCATTCTCGTTCGAACAACCATTTCTCTCTAAACTCTAAGGTATTCACGTAACGAAATAGTTTGGGTAACCCGAGAAGCCATGAACCGCTCACCTTTCTATCGCGATCGCAACGACATCCCAATCGACGACGAAATTACAGCGATCGTAACGAGAGCTGGAGGGGGGAGGTGGGTCATAGTTCGTGGTAAGACACAATGGCGGATCGGTGTGCTCGCTCGAATGCTCGAGGAGAAATAGCTTGGAACATTGTTAATCCGAAGTTGATGTATATACGCGCAGGATTTGAAACGTCGTTGCAGACCAAGGGAAGAAGAAAAAGAAGAGGAGGAGGAGGTGGAGGAGGAGGAATGATGGCTCTGAAGAAAACGGCTGATGGAATGGATAAACTGTTTTCCTGTTTCAAATAAATGTGATTGCATTTGGACGAGTGAACAAAAAGAAATTATGTGAAAAAATATCGAGAAAAAATATTTTCAGATCGTTTGACGATGAACTTTCTAACTTGATCGATTGAAAATTATCGATTAAGAATTAATTTTAATCGAGAAATTATTCCTGTTAATATTTGCTCTTTTAAAATATAAACATCTTCTTGTGCAACAATTTTGTAAATAAATTGTATATCAAAAGTAAATTGCAGATTAATTATTGATTACAATATATTTTATTAAGTTCTAAGTTTTGGATTGGGTGTAAAATAATATTGTATTCATTTTGTATTTTGTTCAAGAATTTTAAAATCTATTTTAAATTTAAAAAAATACAAAAATTGACAATATAGATACTTTATTAAATATAGAAGTTTTTGATACAATAATACAATATCGAACAAATTTTAATTTTTGTTAACGCAATAATTAATATAATATTTAATTAATTTGAACTGAAATACTTTACAAAATTATTCGTACATTACATTGACACATTATCAAGAATTCGAAACTTTTAATTAAAATAGAAAAGAATAATCTTTCTCCAACGCGCTTCGATTTTTCAGTTCGTGACACCTACAAGTAATTAACCCAATCTATTTTTATAATAAAAATATTATCACACGACGAGTATTATACTCGATGAAATGAGGAAATGTCAACGTTTTTACTTCACCCTTAAACTGATATAACATTTCCAGGTATTATTATTATAATACTATTATTATTATTATAATCCCTATTACTATGTTCTTAAATAACCAAGACACGTTTCGTATTAAAATTCCAATATCTATTTCTGTTAATTAAATAATAATCGAATGGAAAATTTTACTTTCGACCACACTTTTAATGTATAAAATATAATTATTCCTCGACAATTTCCAATTTCTTTTACCCATTCATCGCGATCATAAGATCTCGGGTAGAAGATATTCACACCAAATTTCAATACCAAACTTTGCACTTCGGATAATGAGTTTCGTTACATGTATAAAAGAGATCTAATTTTAAAGCCTCAAAAAAAAAAAAAAAAAAAAAATAAGGAATCGAGACGCAACACAACGCAATAAAACCTTTATTTTCCTTTTGCAAAATGGAGACGGATCAGCCACGATGAAAAAGAATAAAAAAATAGGAGAAATTAGGGAAACGAAATATTTTCGCGGATAAAGGAGAACGAAAAATTGCGACGTAGAGGAAAAACATTGAGGAAATCCGATTGAACGGCGAGTGAAGTGAAAGTTTAACGCAAAATCGGAAGGGACAAAGGTGAAAAGATCGTGGAAAAATTGGTTGAATTACAGAGGAACGATAGATACAGAGGGAAGACACGAAAAAGGAGATGAAAAGAATCGGTGAGGCAGAGAAGAAGAGGAGGAGGAGGAAGATGGTATAAGAGGAAAGGAAAAATAAAGGAAAAATAAACTGAGAGTATGCACGCCGTGTAGTAGTTAAAATGCAACGTTTGAAATTTTAACGACTCCCATTTCAAAAAAGGAACGGCCAGAAATCTCAGAGCTCGTTTCCTCCCCTAACATGACGATATTTTGCCAAGGGATTTGACCAATGCTCCTCTATGTATCTCCATCTTATTTCTTCATGATTAGATGTGAAAAATCACCATGGGGAAATCTTTGCCCCTTTACATCGACAACAATTTCACGCCACGTTTCATTCTCGTTGACACTTGGACAATTTTACAGTTTTAAAGCGAAAGGATGTGACGTGCAAAACTTTCAAAGCAACACTTGGTTAAAAAGGGACAGCTTGATAAATTAAGATGTGGAATTTTGTGAAATTTAGTTTTATTAAAGAGAAAAATTAGATTATTTTTCATGTTTCTCGGGAAAATAATATAAATCCGTCAAAGAAGTAGAAGGGGACAATCATTTGTCAACGAACAAGTAGTATAGATCAATCATTCTATTCTTAAGACAAGTAGAATGGGCTGGTTATTTCTTTGACAAGTAAGAATGAATTAATTATGGTCAAATAGTAGTGTGAGTTTATTATTCGTGTCTTAAGTAGTACAAATGAATTATTTATTGGGCAAGAAATTTCTTTTAAAAATAAGACAAAATAGATAGATTTTGAACGATTATTTATCGAACTAACGTTTGAAATAATAACAAAAAATAGAAATTCGAATTATTTTTAATATTTTGAACGTTTAATTGCTTTCACTCCTTTCGAATTTTACATCGAAGAATCTTAAGTAAATAATTTCACAGATTTATGCTAAAAGCTAAAAGCTCCAAATTAAAAATAATGATAATAAGAATCGCATTTTCTTCGATCGATAAATTGATGCTACTTATTTTACAATTTAAAAAATGCTGAAAAGTCGAATTTCATTTTTAAATTAATCAAAAATTTTGATATTTTTATCTCTTCCTTAAATAAGATTTTTTTTGGCACGAACGTTCAATGTGTTAAGCTGTTCTTGTGCCCGCAAAAAGCCACAATAGGCCGGAAAAAAGCTCGTGGTATTCCCAGACGCAACAGGGAAAGGAGCGTGGGAGTTCACGTGATTTATTTACAGCTTCCTCGAGGTATGTTAATGATACTTATATACTACAAAAAAAAAAAAAGAAAAAAAAAGAAAAAAAAATTACATTTCCTGATCGAAAAAAATTAACATACACGTAAAACATCTCATTTCCAGATGTCCATAAATGTTTGATATAAAAAATATATATATATATATTTGTGGCGTTTAAAAAATTTAATTCCTCTCGAAAAGCTGGTCGAAAAAAAAGAAAAGAAAAGAAAAAAAAGAAATAAAATCTCGTGGAAATTAACTTTGGAATATCAAGGGGATGTTTTTTAACGTTACCTACCCCAGGCTCGTTTTTTTCTTTTTTATTTTCATTATCCTTTCCCGTTCCTTTGAATAATTAAAACACGATATTTCCACGCCGCGAATCTATCCACGTCGTGTTGTTTTTCACTGTTATAAAAAATGTATTTACAAAACCAATTTAGACAACCGAAAAGCTCGTCGTCATGATTTTCGGCCATCTCGTCAACACAGGTCTTTCAAATTTTCATCAAAGCCTCGAAACGGATCGTTGATCGTTTCGACGTTTTAACGAGGTAAAACCTCATATAAAGCCTTCCTGTTAACGGATCGAGGACGAAACTAAGATGTATAAAAATCACGGAGCCCGATAAAATTTTTATTATCTTGGAATAAAACTCGAATGCTGGTGAGGATAATAACAGGATAACAGTTCTCTTCTTCGAAAGGAACGCAGGAACGACCGAAAGATACATAAATGAATGAAAAATAGGGTAATGTCCTGGCGGTATTATTGCTTGCAATAGTCAAATAATTTTTCGAGATCCTCGTTCTCTTGTCGATGGGGACAGAAATTCTCCATTCTCGTATAAATGACATGGTTTTTCGAATATTAATTGATCATTCAATGTTCAAGGCTTTTAGCAAAAATTGATGATTGATCACGCAGAAAATCGATTTATTTTGTTATTTAATAAGTATCGAGTTTGTAGAAATGATGAATTTATAATATTTATTGAGATAAATATCTTAATTATATATTCTAATCAGTTATTTATAATATATTTAAGAATACATTGTTAAACAAAGAATTAATTAAAAAAACAATTAATTTCTTACTTGTAAAAAAAAGAAAAAAAAATATATATCGAAGTTATAAAAAAAAATCACTGTTCAATTATTGTAAGTTTCATTGATCATTTTCATTGAGAATAAGAATAAGATAGTCATGATGGAACAAGTAGGCTAAGACAGTCAACAAGTAGTATAAATCAATCATATACTCGAGAAGTAAAATAAGAGAATCATGATCAAAGAAGAAAATAAATAAAAACTTGGGTAACTTGCCGAAGTAGTATAGAGTTGTTTATTTGCTATTCAAGTGATATAGATCAATCATTCATAAGAGAAGAAGAATAGATCGGGTTATTTCTTTGAGAAGCGAAATAAGACAGTCGTGATAAAACAAGTAGATCAAGACACAAGAAAAAGTTCTTTTATTCAGACAAATGGTATAAATCAATCATTACTGTTATAAAGTAAAATAGGTCAATCACTTTTGTTCGAGTTATCAAATCGTATTTGTCTGATTGTATTTATGTTTATACGTTTGTTGCTTGATTTTTTTCTCAACGAGAAAAAATAATAAATGAAAATATCTGCTTTGAAGTAATTGACATTATGAAATTATTCCTTCAAATTAAGCTATTAAGAACGTATTTTAATTAAAAAGAACTTTTTCGTTTAGCAATGGAGACAGCTAAAAATAAATTAAAATTATTTCTGTTGTTTTAAATTAATCCAATTTTATACGTTGTATATGTTACATAAAATAGAGATTAAAATTAGTTATATGAAAATATGATTTTACAGAAATAAATGTATCTAAAACACTTTTTTGACATCTTTATTCTTTTTGTAATTTAGATATTAAATAACAATCATTTTTTTTTTAACAAAAATAAAAGACTACATATAGATTCATAAAACGTGGCGTACATTAATGAAAAAATAATGGTATTAAAACAAAATATTTAAAACATTCTGTTCCCAGAATAAACATCGAAATTACATTTTTTATAGATTTGTAAAACACATAAAATGAAAATTTTACATTACAATGCAATGTTTATAAGTTATCTATCATCACGAATTGTACCATTTTGTTATTAAAGTTAAATTGATAAACAACAAAATAACAAAATGATTTATTCTTTTACAACTTTTTTATAAATAATTAGAATAAAGATCATAACGTTTAAATGAAAATTGCTACTAATCACTGAAAAAAAAAACGAAATTAATAAATGTTGTAGAGATGAAAGCCTTGAGCATCACTTATATCCCTATTTGTTACACTTAATCGTATTTGATAAAAAATTAAGCAAAAATTTCGGACATCAAAGGAGGAAAATTTCATCTAATTTCTCCATATATCTGATTTAAAAAAAAATATAAGAAAAAGGGAAAACCTTAAATCACAAATAAATTCATCAAAGAGAGCTAAATATTAAAAATTCTCCCTATTGTGTAAAAATTCTATCGGGTGTGTCTATAATTCGTTCAAATAAATATGGGGAAAAAACAGTTGAAATCCATTTAAAAATAGCAATCATGGGATACAAACTACCAAAAATATTTTTATTTTTCGTGTCTAAAATGTACTCGATAAAAAATTCGGCCATCAAAAAAGCGCAACCGCATTTAACCTCGACGAGGAAATGAAATTCCTTTTTATACGTATACACATATATCTCGTCTAAAAATATTAAAGAAACGAAAAGCAATTAATCAATTTGATAAATCTACCAAAGGTATTGGAATCAAATTAACTCGAATGTATCAATAATAAAACATACATATTGCACATTAATTCCAATTGATATAAAATATAGTCGACTAAAAATTATTCGAAATTTAATTCAAATTTATACCCTCGAAAACACAAATTTCATCGATTCACGATCCATTACGATCAAAACCTTGTTACCATCCTACAACCTTTCTATTCTAAACTTCCCCTCCCTCTCCTTGACGAACAAAAAGATCATTAACATCCTCAGAATTAATTTAACGTGTAACAAAATCGATTAATAAAAAATTAAGATCGATACGTGTTAAACGATTGTCCCACATTTTCTCAATGACAAAACTGTGCAATTGGGTCGCAAAAAAAAGTAACGCAAAAAGAAAAACAGCAGAATTGAATAACCGCGATAACAAATCGGCAAAATTCCCTCGTCTACCTGTAAAAATCCGATTTGGGAGGGGAGAAAGGAAGGGCAAAAAAAATATCGAAAAAAAAAAAAAAAAAAGAAGTTGGTCAACGATGGAACCCGTTAAAGGCAGCGGTTGCGGTAGGGAAAACGGGCAGCGGCTGAAAGCTTGTTTTCCCGGAGCTTCTCGCAGCGTTTGGCACAGTTTTCACTCTTGACGTGCATGATCGCGCCTGTCGAAAGAGCCACGCGCGCGACAAACGAGGCAGAAAGAGAGGGTGAAAGACTCCGTCGCTGTGAGCGTGATTCTCTCGCTTCGGCATATACATTCACCTTGTTTCTCTTTTTATATGTGTGTCTACATATAATAAATATATATATATATATTGCAGTCGTGCGTGTGCTCGATGCATCAGCACGAGTGTTAAGGCCACCTCTCTCGTGCAGTGTCCTCCGCTTTTCGAGCTGTGGTAGGCGCGCGCGCTCGATACTCGGCTGTTCTACACCCACACAAGTGTATCCACCCACACGCGTGCACGATTACGCACGGAAGATAGACCAGGCGCGTACTGGCAACGTCTGGATGCTGAATGCTGGGCCAGAATGGGGCAAAAATTTCAAGAGTGAAGTTAACTCGATTGATAATTAATTATTCATAATAACTGCAGTTAACTGCAGTGTCTGAGGGTTAATATGTAATAGTAGATATGAATAAATGTTAATTGCTGTGATTTCTTTTCAATTTTTGTCGAATTGGAAAACAAATAATAAGTAAGTATTTCCATTTCCAAAAAAAAAGGGAAGAAATGAAAAGTATAAGTTATTTTTGGAAATAACGTTCAAATGATTTTTATACGAATAGAAAGAGTTAATCGTTATTTACATTTAAAATATTAATTTTATTTGCTACTTCTCGTCGTATAAGTAAAAATTTCTTCCTCTTTATTCAAAATTTTAATTAATTAATTTTTTTTTTTCAGCTCGTCCAATTCCATCGTACACACGCGGAATATAAGGAGGTGAAAAGCGATACACCACGAGGAGGCCACGAACCGCGCTCCAATCATCGACGTTTGCGGGGAGCTAGCTGCCGCTCTTACCGCGTGATGCAACGTCGTGACAGACAGTGGATATATGCGATTCAGTAGTATGAGTAGACGATTGCAGATCCGATGCTCGGAAACAGTCCCCCCAGAGTGGTCTGGAGCATCGACTCTCGTGATCGTCGAGGCTTCGATTGGTCAGCCGGGTGGTACTCGATGTCCCCGGTGCCGTTTGAAATAAAGCGGGAGAGACCTCGAGTATAATGATGGAGGAATGAGAAGTATTATGATAAACAGTGAGGCAATCATTTTTTTTTTCTTTCCTTTTCTTTTTGTTTTGTTTTGTGTTTCTAGTACGATTGAGCATCATACGATTGCGTATATTGTCGAATTAATCAATTTGGATAAAATTGATATAATTGTTTTTAAGTAAATTTACATGATATATATTTTGAAATGTAAATCAAAACACTATTTTGTATTTAGATAATTTGATCGAAATTTCGATAATGAAGACGTTTTGTTATATCTTTAATTTTGTTTTTTTTTATAATTTGAGATGATCTTAAATTAGTTCGTGATTAATTAAGGAATAATTTTTATTTGAATGAGTTGAGAAAGAAGAGGGAAATTATATTTTATGATGTATAATTTTTGTATATTTAAAATTAATTATATTAATTAGTAAATATCTTTCTTTAATGGATGAGAAATTTTATGGAAAATGCAAGGCAATAATTTTTCCTTTCCTTTTCTTTTTTCTCTTTTTTATATTTTTTAGATTTTTAATATTTTTAATTCTATTGAGAAATCTCTAGTCGGCGGCACAGCAGGTCAAACAAATTTTAATGAATCAAACTTTTAATCTAGATTTCATTTATTTAGATATGGAGATTATTTAAATATGCAGACATGAATTAAATTAGAATTTTTTCTCTCATAAATATAAAATTCATCCATATTATGTTTCGTAACTTTTAAACAGTTTTGTGTAAGCAAATACACTGTCTTTGAAAGAATTCAGAATACTTTCCCTATATGAATTTAAATTAGGTTATAACAAACATGAAACACGCTGAATTGTTACGTACATCTGTTTCTAAAATATTAAAATTAATACGAATTACTATAAATATATATATATCTTACATAAAATTTGCAATATTGCGAATTGTCATTTATCAATTTATTAAAAAAAGAGCTTAAAAACAATTTTAAATAATAAATTAGTCGACATTTTCATTATTTTAAAATTAAAGAGGAAACGGTTATTAATTTAATTATTCATTAAATAAAATATTATATATTATATATATATATATAATAACAAATAGTATATTATTGCTAAGTAAATTACTTTCAAGTTAGATAAGATAAAAACAATCAACTTATCCCTTCGAAAATATTGCATTACTTTTCTATTGTCAGGGAATTAGAAAAAAACTTTTAAAAAAATATGACATATACGAAAACGAGTATCGTCCAATGTATCTTGCAACTTTTACCGAACGTTTAACCATCCAATGTATCTTTCTACTTTTACCAATGTTCCGTGCAAATAATGGGTCAGCTTTTATACACCCGTTACGAATGTTAACTTCGTTCCTATCGTTGCGCCGAACGTATCGTCGCCTCTTGGTCTCGCTATTTAATCGCCGGACGATAAAGCCGTCTCGAAATTTATGTTTCATTGTTGCCCTCCCCATTTTTACCGACTGATCGCGCCACGCTCGTATTTCGCGCCACGAGGAATTGACACATCTACGTGTACGTGTAGAAGCGTACGTGATGAAACGATTTTTCCATTTCTTTTTTTTTTTTTTCTCTCTCTCGAAAGATGAAAAGCGATTTCTCACGTTAAGTTTATGCTTGCCCCGTGTACAGGGGAGGAGTTTTACATAGATCGTGAAAAAGCACCGCGTGTCTTCGGTTTCCATTGCCGGTTATTTGCGGTAGGAAAACGACGAATCTGACTGATAATGGAATGTTTAATATCGTTAACGTAGCCAACACTCGATCTTCGTTTCTTTGTGTTTCTCGTCGGAATGTTTGTCGAGGGGGTCGTTTAATTTTTTGTATCTTCCGTGAAAGATCGATTGGGGAGTGTATCTCGTGAAAATTGAGGATGATTTATCGCGTAGAATGTATCGATAGTGAAATTGCGTTATCTTGTTGGAATTGGAGGTTGGTCTTGTAGAAATACGAAATACATGAAGGAAAATGTGTGTTGTGTATTATGATATTTATTAGTGTATAAGAATTAATGTGAACAAACTTTCTTGTTGAAAGATTTTAATATTGATTTGATTGAAAAAGATTTGATATTGATTGAAAAGAATAATTGCGAGGGAAAATTGAAAGTATGGGGTTAAAAAACTCGAAAAAAGAAACACGAGGAGAGAAATTAAAAAGGAAAGATAAATCTTTTTGATAAAAGATTTTAATATTAATTAATTAAGCGATGAAAAAAGATTCGGAATAATTAATTAGTTAATATAAAAATATGTTTAAAAGGAAATATTGAAAATATCCGGAAAAAAGAAAGATATATATATATATAATTAAGAAATATGGAGTGAAAAAATTCGAAGAACAAAAAATTCAAAGGATTAAAAAATGAATTTATAATTAGCTTTTATTATTAAATTCATTATTTTATATTTCAGATATATTTTGCAAAACGAAAGTAATGAACGAGAATATATGAACTTGAATCATATTTCTTTTATTTCTTAATTTTACCTACTTTTTTTTTTTTTTCAAATAGCAACCTTGAGTCATTCTCAATTTATACCATAAGTATAAAACCAAGAAATTTATATTCCTATACCTATTTGTTAAGAAGTTTGTTTTTTTGTCAGTGTCAAAGGTCGAATTCTAATGATCATAGTATCGCTATAATTGGTATGTTTAGCATTCAATTGGGCAACTCGTGTTTCATACGTACGTAATATGCGTACGAACGTGTTTAATACGTATACATATGTATACACAATGTTTAGTATATGCATTGTACATGATCCATATATATATATATGGATGAATTTGAAACCTTGTTAGGAAATTTACAGATACGATTGCAAATCGAAATTTCGTAAATATAAATTTTTTTTCTCAAAAGGGAAGAAATTCTTCATTTTCGTTCCCTTTGTTACGTCTATTTATATTTTAAGATATAAAAATTTGCAAACATTTGCAAATTCTTCTTACATAATAACATTATATAAAAAAAACTTTTATCATTGTTTTTCTTTATGACAATATTAAAACAACTAGAATTCTAGTGAATTTTGAGGAACACGAGTCAGCTGATTTTCCTTTTCAATGTAAAATTAAAGGATTCACAACGAAAATGATCTTTGTCAAGAATTTTTATTTTTCTCTCAGAGGGATAGAAAAATACTCTCTCTTTTATTAAAATATTCGTTACGGATTATTACAAAATTGAGGGACTAAGTGAAAAACAGGCGTATACTGCGTTTTCATAATCATTTAAAAGAAAGAAAAACAAGGAAAATTTTACTTTTACAAGAAATACTGTACAAAATCATATTTCTTTTGAGCGCACGATTCACAATTCAATTGTGAATTGTAGAAATCATTGTAGAAATATTGTAGAATAGACAAATAAAAAATGGAATGAAATAATAGTAGAAAAAAAAAAAAAAAAAAGAAAATGAAATTGATACATGTGCCCTCGATTCTTTGAAATTTCAACATAACAGCAAAACACTAGAAAGTTTGAAATTGAACAAATAAAACAATGTTTAAAAAAAGGGCAAAATCGATACGTATCTCTCAATTTTTATATCAAAATATAACAAAAATTACTTCCGTGTAAACTTATGAGACTTAATCACAAAATTTGTCTTCAATTGTCATTTTCGTGGCAAAACTTCAATTCTATTATCTATCGTCAACTTGTCACAACGATCACGAGATAATTACCAATAACATGATATCGGTCAATCGATGCAAAAATTTCGCCCCGAAATTTCCTGACAACATTCCAAATGCGCATCAAGGAGCAAGAATAAAATATCCTTTCGTAATTCCTCCCTCGATTTCGTTCATAATCGAGCAGGCCCGAGCACAGTGACAGGTCTCTGGTAAACCGCGTGGGCGAGTCGTACACGGGAAAATCCTTTTCTACGCCCACGCCGTGGCGATTGTACACGCAAGAGAGAATGAGAAAGAGGAATGGAAAGAGGAGAGAAGACGATAGGGGATGGATCATGGTATCCCAATTAATCAAACGGTTCTGTGTATCGCGTCAAATTAAAATCTACCTCGTTGGACACCCTTTGTCCATCTTCTTTTTTCTTTTTTTTTTTTTTTTTTTTTTAACAAAGAAAAGACAATCGTGAGCTACGTTCAGAGGGGGGGAGAAAAGAGAAATCAAGGAGAGATCGAGATTGGTCGAGAGAAAAATTTAACAAAAATATCGGCCGTGTTGGGTGTGCAAATATTTATACAGAGCGGTGATTTCGGTGCCGTAGTATGTACGTTCAGTCTGCTGCGTGCTAACGAGAGTGTGGGTGCGCGCACGTCACGCAGAAAGTGCCGCGAATGACGTCAGGATGCCAACACGTTACGTACGTGGTAAAGCAACACCTTCAACCCGGGCTCATTTGAAAATCGCTACGCGTCTTGAACACTGGCGACGATAACGAACTCGAAACGGGCCGAACATTGAACCTGTCCGCTATAATGCTCAAAGTGACGCACACGTTTCGTTCGCGCAGACGTTCAAATAGAATTTTCGTCGACGATATAACGCGTTGACACGAGCCGAATGTCTAATCGAAACGAGCTGTCATCCACGACGGTGTATATACGAGACGAGGAAGAAGTGATTTTATGTATAATAAACGATTCTCACAGATATCTCCTCCTTGCGGAGTGGCTTTCCTCTCGATATTGACACGTATCACTGAAAATATCTATTTCTTTTTTTTTTTTATTGTAATCAATAAAAGAGAGATTGCGGCTCGTAAATATTAGAGAGCCGTGTTATAAATCAGCCTCTCGTTCCAATCCGCCCGATTGTAGGAAATTGGTTGACACAACAACGCGCGCGCAAATCGTTCAGATCGGACGTGTAAAGATTGCCTTGACAAACTATTCACTATTTCCACGAGGAAGGAATACATGGTTCCAGCTCGATATCGTCGCGGTTTAAAGAGTTCGAGAGTTTAGTTTATGAGTTTTGTTGATGTGGAAGATAAAAACTTGTGTCCTACGGTGAGAAGCTCGTGGCATACAGAGACCCGTCTCGTGCGTTTCGCGTCGTGCTTCGAAGAGACCGAGGGAGAAGAAAAAATAACAAGTTAGACGAATGCGAAGTAGTAGGCAGACAGAAAGAGAGACAGACAGAAACGAGAGCAGGAAACGGTGAAAGTAAACCGGCGCCAAAGAGAAAAGAAAAAAAAGAGAGAGAGAGAGAGAGAGAGAAAAGAAAAACACGGAGAAAGAGGAATCAAAGAAAATATGATCAGAATTTAAGTGGAAAAGCACCCGGTTTTTACCGTACGCGTCGCGAGAAAAGCGATCGTCTCTAGGACGAGAGCACGATGAAAAATAGGTATATATATTTCCCTGGTGTCGCGACGAAGATTTCATCTTATATAAATATTTATATTTACGTACGTGTGCGTGTATTCAGAATAGAAACACGGATGGATCGTTGTCCGATCCAACTCACCCGATGCAGCCAGGGCTATAGCCGCCATGAGAGTCCAACGTCTCATGTTTGCGCGATAGAGGAATCGGAGCAGCTCGCTCCTTCCTCGATCACCACCACCTCCGCCACCACCGGCTTCTTCTCCGCCTCCTCCACCTCCTCACTGTTCGGTTGTCCTCGCACGTGGCTGCAAACGCGTTGAACAGGAACGGTACCAGCTGGATCCCGTGTTGCGTAGGCACTGAGATGATTATTTACGTTTACGCGAATGAAATTTCGACCGTGGAGGCCTTCAGTTTTCTCTCAGGGTCCACCTGAACGTACGTGCCTCGAGCACGGCAATGGCATCGTTTTCGCTCTATCAGGGGCACGTGACAGCCTCCGTGCACCTGCGGCGTGTCCCCGCGCGTACACCTTGCACGCACTAAGCTTCGCCTCGGTTGTGCCTTCGTGCGGCATCGTTGGGCATCGAGGACATCTCTTCTCCTCTCTTACCCACTCGTTGCGCTCGTTCTCTCTTTTGCCTCGGCTCGATTTTCACACAACTCCTTTCTTTCCAACCCCCTTTTCCTCTCACCCAACCCTTCACGCCTTCACCCACCAGATGAATATTCTCTCTCCCTCCCCGAATTCGAGAGAAGCAACAGACCGCACCAAGTCGCGGAGACGCGATGGTTATACACGAGAAAACGAGTCGCCACGGCTCACGGACGCGTCCGTCTGTCGGTGAGCCAGCTCATTCGACCGAGTTTCCCGATAACCGAGCTTTTCCGCGCCGCCGTCCGATCCCCGCCGATTCTCAGAGCGCGTCTGACTGTCAGCACCGTGACGCTGAAACCACGGTTAACATCCTTCTGTGATCCGCACGGGATCGATGATGGTTATCACGAACGAACGGATGTTGCCGACCGTTTCCCCCAAATGTCCTCGAGCGTCCCCGTATCTGTTGTCACAGGGTTGTCAGATGCGCCCTCGCCGGCGACCAACGCTGGACTGATTCTCATTTGGCTGCAGCGCCGCGCGGTATCGCCGCCTCGGCTCTCTTTGGCGCTAGCGCTCTGTGTGGCCTACCGCCACCGATGTCGCTCCTCTCGCTTCAACCGCGGCCTATCCTCTCGCTCTCGTCTTCCCTCTCTGTCCGCCCAACGCCGCCTCTCTCTTTCTCTCTCTCTCTCTCTCTCTCTCTCCGCCCTTTCCCTTTCCCTCTCCTTCCCGCCGTTCTCGCTCACCCTGCCCCCTCCTCGAGCGGCCCACATCCGCGCATCGTGGGGTGGCATGGTATACCATGCGGTACAATCCCCTTCCGCCGTTCTCTCGTCGGGAGTTTCCCTCTTCGTCCCGCTGCTATAGTGCATGCCAACATCGCCGGAGAAGAGAGAATCGTTACTATGGCGAGATCAATATGATAGGACGGCGCATGCCTCGGTATCCTTATACTTGAACCCTTCGCTTTCTCCGTCTCGCTCGCTCCACCGTGTACCACGAGCGGCTACTCGTCCCGCTCCTTGCTCGTCTTTCTCCTTCTTCATCCTTCGCTCTCCCCTCCAATTGGCGCAGCTCTCGCACGCTCCATCGTCCCCTCTCGCTCTGCACAACGATGCGCGACGAGGAGAGGTTGAGTGTGCTAGACCATAGGTAAGCGCGGCGTTGACTTAAGTCGCTTCAGTCAACAGAGGACCGTATGCGGGAGGATACCGTTTTCTCTCCTCAGAGTCCTCTTAACGCCCCGATGCCTCGATTCCTTTTTGTGCCTATCTCGAATATCGTTTATGTTTCGGATCCTTTCTCTTCATACGTGAACCTTCTCGATATATGGACGCCCTTGTTGGAGAAAGAGCAACAACGAGATCTAGAAATGATTCCCTCGAACTAGGCATCCCTCTATCCCGAGTGATTGATCTCGATCCCCGATACTGTTTCATCCGCCTCTGATCTGTCGATGACTGCTATTGCTGTTGTTTTCTGTACCGAATGTCTCTTGCATCGAAATCGTTCCGCAAAACTGGCTGATTGATCGATCGGATTGAATTTTGGTTTTGCCATTCGACTCGTAGATATCGGGATTAATTTAGGGAGATTGCTTTATTTGAATCGAGTGTAGGATATAGTGGAGCGTGATCTAGAGGGTATAATAAAATTTTTGAGATGTTAGATTGTCTTATAAACAATATCGTTTTAACAGGGCAGTTTTAATTAATGTAAATAATCGTTTATTGTTAATTCTGCAATGGTATAACGAAATTATTGGATATTCCTAATGGGATATTCAAATATCGCTTGATTATTTTTCGATATCTAATTATGTAGAAATAGTTATTTGAAAATATACTAATGAATTTTTTTCGAATTTTTTCCATGCAAAGATATTAAAGATCCAAATCTAAAAAAACTATTCGATGGATTGAAAAAATAATGTATTATTGTAAAATTAACTTTTAAAATAAAATTAAATCGTCAGATTGAAATATTGTAACATGATTTTTATAACATGTAATCTTGATAAAGAATGAATAATTAACAAACTGTAAACAAAATTTTGTCCACAATAAAAGAAAATTTATTTGACATTTGATCATATCCCACCCAATGTTCTATTATTTTTTAGTATAAAATTTTTTAAATGGCTAAATTCTTCATTTTTAAAATGAAGATTATATTAATTAACATTAAATTTGTGACAAATCTTTAAAACTTAGATTTTTAATTTTATTTCTTACGAGATAAAATACTTTATAAAATAATCGAAAGTTGAAATTAGAATGAACAGAAATTAGAATTGATGGTGGATATCCATTTTATTTATTAAAAAATTATTTCTAAAATTGCAATTGCTTTCAACGTAAAATTAAGTTTCAATTGTGAAAATCATTATTTTTCCTTTTTAAAAACGCTAATTATTTCCTCAAATGTTCCTGTTGAAAATATAAAATAACATATAATATTAAAAATAATTAAAAATATTTTATTGCAATTATTCGCTGAATTATTACACGATTTCAGCTTCGATTGGTTCACAATATTTTTCTCATTAATTGTAAAATATGTAAAACATATATTGTATACTTATAGTATATATATGTAAATGCAAGTACAAATACATGTATATTATATTTTATATAAAATTTTTATATAAAATATAAAACAAAAGTCGTTCAAAATAATTGTGATAGAACGATTCTCTTCGAGAGTTCATCTTTAGAAAATTTGCGCCATAAAGGAGTGCCGCATCTGCGGTAAATTGCAGCATTTTTGTTATTAATTTTTCAAGCTTTACAGTGCTCCAATTTGGTTTCGAGCCACTTCCCTCTCGACCGGTATATTTTATATTCCTTCAGTGTTCGAAGGTGAACACAGTGTTCATATTATCCAATTGTTCGCAATATACTTATATTAAGCGGAATTTCTTCGGAATTAATATTATTTAAAACGTTGCAAAATTTATACCATAACATTTTTTCAAGTAATCTTCTGCAATTTTAATAACAACTCAATACTCAATAATCCCATTTTTAGCTTAAAATCGCAGTATCTTGGTTACTTTTACACACCTTCTAGTTTTTCCAAGTTTTTCCTTTTCGTTTTCACTCTTACACTTGATTTTGTTATTCAAAAAAGATTCTGCTTTAATCTTAATTAGACGTATCTCTGTCATCATTTACATTTAAAATTTTACAAGTTTTGGAATTTTTTAGTGATTTACAATTAAATCTTTCGAAAATATAAATATAATTTCATGTAGCTATACATAGCTACATATCTCAGTTTTTATTATTGAAAAAATAATATCATGGATCATTAAAGTAAATCTAATATAACAAGATTCGCATTGATCAATTTCTTATTATTTATATAAACATGACAAATATCGTAATATTGAATAAAATTATAATAAAATACTCGAACAGCAAAAAGAAATTCTTCCACAGTGAAAATCTTCGAAATTAAAATTGAACTGGTTCTACTGGTTATATTCTAGCATTCGTTAACAAATCGGCATACTTGATTCCACCATTACTGATGCGCCATGAAAGAATCAACGGTCCCAGAAACCAGCTTTGTGGTTAACAGCTTCCGAGTGGCGTGCTTAGCACTTGTCAATACTCCTTAACGCTACGCTGCTCAAACTCCCTTTTGTTCCTTTTCCCCCTGTCGATCTTTCTACTTCGTTCGTACGATTTGTGCACGAGTGGCTGACGACCTGTTCTTCAACGTAGATGGCGCTCGATGGACACGATTGCAAGAGAAATCGAGCATCGATCGATCGAATGACGATGGTATGTAGTTAAAGATTTTTACAGCGATTTTTCGAGAACAGGATCCCGAGGCATTCCAATTATATCCACCTTTGAATATAGAAGTGGATATGAATGGAAAATAGCAATGTAAAATTAATCGAATTGAAGATATTATATTGTTATATCAATATTCACAATATAAATAAGAATTCCAAATTCAAATTTCTATATCCAAAATTATTTTTACAATGGAAAGAAAACAAAAATTTAATTAATATACTATAATTTAATCAAACAGCTTAAAATATAATCTATTTTAAAAGGTAATTTTTATTAAATTTTAAAAATAGAAAAGAGGAATTTTCGTTTCTTCATATTAAACAGATATATTTCAATTATGTGCAACTATGTGTTAATGTGATATTGAAATTTTATATCGAGAAATCGATCTAAATGTTAAAGAATGTTAAAAGAATTCTCTTTGGGATTCTTTTTGAGATATTTGAATTCTTCGCATCTCTTTTCAATCCAATCATTTCATTCGCGTAATAATTTGGTCAATAATTTGACTAAAATCTTTAAATTCATCCAAAAAACGTATTTTTTTTTTCAAGGATTAATCCTTGAATAGGATAGGAATAAAAGGAAAAAACCGACAGGACTTTCTGACTGACCTAACATGGTAGTACGCTTCTGAATACACCTCGAATAGAGAATCTTCCTTTTATTGTTTGGGATGAAATTTGTTCTATTTTTTTCCTACCGATGAAAAATATGAGTGGAGAGATGGTTTCGTTTTGTTTTAATGCGCGGCTTGAGCCCTTATTGTTCGCTGACGTTTAGATGTTGCGTCAATACATGTTTTACGTAGATTTTGATGTTTGCACGAAATATTGATGCGTGCTACTTACCAAGTATTTGAACATCATTTTATATCTAAGAGATAATGGTGATTGCGGATTCCTCTTGATTATTAAAATTCTCGTTCAATAAAATTTAATTTCTCAATTTTTATTTATCACAAAATTAATTCGGCAAAATTCGTGATTTTACTTATCTTTGGAATCAAAATTGTGGAACAGTGGTGGCTCGATCAAAAAATATCTTGTCTCAGAAGATTCAAAGTTGATTCAAAATTTTTCTTATCTAATTAATATCATCGTTATTGTGTCAAATGATCCAGCCATGATTAATATAAACAAAATTTGGTTATATTTATATTTATATCGTTTCATTTAAGAATAATATACAAAGAAAAATTAATATGTTTTGATTCAGTAAAATAATATTAAATTAAACAAGTGGGATTACGAAATAAAAATTAAAAAATAAAGATTAAAATTACTAAACTTGATAGATATTCATATTAAATATAAATGTTAAATAAATTTTTCATTTCATTTTTAAAATACGTAAGATGAAAATATTTATTATCAATCAATACTTGTTCGATTATAACATAATTAAAACAATCATGTGGATATAATTCATTATACGATATATATCTTTAGTATCTTCTTTATCAAGTATTTGTTATCTATTTTATAAGTGATGCTAATGCGGTAATAAATAGACACATGTGCAAACTGTTTATCATAAATATTGAAATTTTAGAGGGGTTCACGATTAGTAATTCTCATCATTGATATTATTACGTATTCATTGTGCAATGAATAAACATTGCATCATTTAGCAATAAACATTAATGAAACAAAATAATGGAGGATTATCTCTACGTTTTTAATCAAGTAATTAACAAACGTATAAAATATTTCTTTGTTATACAATTTTTTCTCAATAATTATTTCACTATTTGCACGTTATACATTTGCTCTTTTTTTTTTTTTTATAAAAATAAATTAATTTCATACAATCAAAGTCTGAATTTTATTCGTTTGAAAGTAATTGATAATGTTTTATATATTTATTTCGTTGATATTTATATTTGTCTCCAATTTTTATCGAAATTATTAATACTCGTCGTTTATTCCACACTTCGTCGGATCATGATTGACAAACAAACGTTTGTTTCTTTCAACAGACACACGCTATCAACGATTATTACCTGAATATTCTCGATATTATCGATTATCAGATATTGCCAGTATCCTCGTGGTTGAGACGTTGGAGCAGTATAACACTAACAGAACGCTAATTAACGTGAATGCTGATAAAGGATGTAAATCATCGAATAAAAACGAAAATCGAATTTTTATTTATTATTTTTATGTATCTCTTAATTATATGATTATTTTTTAATAGGAAGAAAATATATACAAATGTGAAAATATTTTTTTAAAAATATTTAAAAATTGTTGTAAAAGAATTTTGTCGATAAAGATAAACTTTATTAATTCTTGAAATAAATTTGGATGAAGAATGGTAACAGAATATATTGACGTTTAATTAATTCCTTTCAATTTCAATTTTGTTTAATTCTTTCGTTTAAATGTTGTAGACTTATCTTTTCCAAAATATTATTTCTTTTGAAAAATAAATTATCTATATAACATAGACGGTCGATGTATCAATTTTACGAACCATTTTTAAAATTAACCATTTTTCAAACTTTTTTCTTTAATATGATCTTAAAAGAATTTTATATCCATTGTTATGAATGCAAATTTAAACATTCATATTGAAAAATCATGATACTTCGACTGTGAGCCAGTGCATTTACGCGCCATCTTGCAATCCTGTTATGAACTATATTCAAAAGAAAAGAGTTATCGCTATTGTACAATTTCTTTAAGTGACAAATTTTATAATAATATTTATATCAAATTATATTATTTCTTATCGCAATTATTACTTACTTAGAATATTGTTGATATTTGATATTTTATATTTTGTACGAGTTTCATCAAATTTTTTGTATCTAAAATTTTTAGTTTCACATGGCCAATTATTATTAAAGCAGAAACTAAGAAGATTGGAGATAACTATACTTGGAAAATTATAGCTGCAATTTGGTATTAATAGTTAACAACTCTGTTGAAGTTGGCCACAGTTTTCACGATGGTGTTTAAAAGTTGCAATATCTTTTCATGTTTGCAAAAAGAATTTCTTTTTTGCCAAAATCATAGATCGTAAAATGAGATTGTATCAAATTATCTTCATAATCTTGAATGCTTTTGCAAAAATTCTGCTGTAAACTGCTTTTTTTTATTTCTTTTCATTAAGTTGATTTCGTAATTTTGCATATTTTTTATGTCTAAAAAATGAGAAAAATTTCTTTATGAGATATTCTTAATGCAATGATAGTAAATTGTGATAAGTAGATCTACTAAAATTTCAGATCTTTTATTCGTAAATTATTAAACTTTTTATTCGTTCCACTTTTTTTAATTTTTAAAAATTCTTTATTTCTTCATTAATTTTATAAATTATTGTTCTCAGAAAATAATGATTCTTTTCTAGAAGTAATTTTGAAAATTTTAAACTAAATTTAAAAAATGTATAAATTAAAAAAATTTATCACTTTGCAAGAATTAATTTAATTTACTCGTCATGAACATCGTTAAAATATAAAATTAAAAAAAGACAGGAAGAAAGTATTATAATTAATAATAGAATAAAAATTAAACAGTTAAAAAAAAAATTAAAACTTCAAAGCTGTTGTAATGCATAAATTAAAAATGAATCTTACAGAACTAATTTTTAAAATGTAAAAATGACCATACAAAATATTAAAACATTTTAAAAGCGATCTATCAAGATAAAAAAATATCCAATATAAGCAAGAAATTAAATTTTATCGCATACTCACATCAAACAACAAATCATTTTCCTTCGTTAAAAAAAATTTAAAAAAAAAAAGTATCTTTTAAAAATCATCTTATTACCTAACGAAACAAAGTTTCTCCACTCGTCTCGCGAAAATAACGAAACTGACTTCACTCCCCAAAAAAGGAATCACAAGCTGAGTACGCGTCAACTAGATACCTTCCTCCTTCGTTCGCTATATAAATCAAAATTACTTTCAATCGTTCGGACAGTTTCATTAAAAACACTCTGAACCAGGTCATCGATGAGCTTCGACACCCAAGTTTACCGCTTTGCCTTTCAACTTCCTGCCGGTGTGTCACGCGCACGACGACATAGCACTTAAAAATGAGCGCTATATGCGCTGGCCTTTTATTTTAGTTTCACGAAAGAGGGGAGGAAAAAAAGAAAGAGAGAGAGAGAGAGTAAAAAAGGAAGGGAAAGACATCTGACACCGTGAATTCGGGTCGTTCCTGTGTAATTTGACAGTATCCGGCCTAAAAGGCTTTGCAACGTCTTCGATGATCCGTTTTCCGCGGTGTTGAATCACGGAGGACGTACCTTCTTCTTCGTAACATTGCCAGAGACCTTGATATTTAGGTGAAACGGGAGGATAAACCAAAGGATTTGAAAGGAAGTGGCAAAATTACTTAACTTCGACTTATTCGAGACTTGATTTTACAGTTTCACGAGTAGTTGAGAAGCTTTTGGTACGCATAGATACACGTGGTTCATTAAGGGAATGTAGATAAAATTGAATATTTCGACACGAGTGACGAATTTAATTACTCGAATGACGTGAATTGTATCGTGAAAATTTTCCGTTAGTTATTTTTTTGTAGAAGAAATTTTTCAAATGCTTTTTGAATAAATATTTTTGTGTGTATTTATTATCCAAGATACGTTTTTAAATTATCGCACTTTTTTTCATTGAATTATTCATCTTCGTTTAATTGCTTAAATTTATTTTCGCTTTCTGTATTCACGCTAGAACTACTAAAATAAAACTACTGTAATAAAATCGTTTACACACGTCGTTTGAATATTCATGAAAAAAAGAAAAAAAAAAAAAAACAGAATTTTTAGAACGCGCGATATCTTGGCGAGGTAAAAAAAAAAAAGTGTTTAATCGTAATCTGGAAAATAAGTGTATTATAAATATTAGATTAGATCAGTCCCTTTCCATTATTCATTATTATTTGAAAATCTTTGAGTATCATAAAATAATATCTTATAATGCATTGCTATCTGAAGAAAAACGATAAGTCTTTAGTTATGTTATCCGGAAACGAATGCCTTCTTAAATATAATATCGAATGAATTTTTAAAGCTCGTACAATTTAAAAAAATATTCGACCGAATTTCCATATCGACGATCGTCACGACATCGAATAAAATAGCATTTGTATCCAGTAAGAGTTTTATAATTCATACTCGTAAATCAAACTTTATCACACCCTTGTCTCACTCGCTTTTGAAGATCAACTACGTGTCTCTGGTACACGAGGAGCATATGAATCTTGAACTAAGAATCTTTTCCTCTTTTTCCTGTATCCCATGTTTTATCATTTCCATCATATGATTTTTTATATTTTAATATTTTCCTGTCCAATTGTTAATACATATAACTTGAATTGAAATTTTATTTATTTTTAATAAAAACAATTTTGCAAACATATTAATATCAATTATCTATTACAATAAAATAAATATCGAATATACTTGTAATTATCATATTTATTTTTAACTTAAAATAGTTTAAGAATGGCTTAAGAATTTTATTGTAAATTAAAATTTTTTATCGTGGTCATTGTATTGTATATAAAAAAAAAAAAAAAGACAATAAAATTTTTCCTTCTTCATTCTATTCCTTTCTAAAATCTACCACTTACGAAAAAAAACATTAAGCGCGAAGATCTTATATATTTCAAGAAATACAAGCAATCGATAAAAACGGAGTTCAATATTAAAAAAAGAATATTTAACTTTCTAAAAATTCTAAAAATTTCACCTAGAATTACCCTGGTATTCAATCAACGGTTATCCACGTGTCGACACAGAATTCACGAAAAAAATTGCTACGTACCCACTAACTTATGGACAAGAGTGTACACAGACATTCCATCTTACGAATCGATCATTCTAAAATGAAATTTTCCGAGATCAAAGAAAGGCAATATCCAACCCGATAAATTTTTACCAACGAATAACTTTCAGCTTGCAATTCTGAAATATATATTGCATCGTAAAGTAAAACTATTTCTCTTATTTTTATTGTCGGCCTAACAAAGCGCCAAAGGTGCAGGAAAATTCGTCGAGTGTCGAGGAAACGTATCACCCTAATAGGTGAAATTTTCTGGAAGAGGATAGAGTGTTAGAAGCCGAGGGATGAGGGAGAGAGTGAGCGTTCTTTGCCATTCGTCGAGCACATTTATCAGAAAAAGTCACTTGGATAAGAAACGACTAGTGTTTGCACGTTGCACACAAAGCAACGATGCCCTGGTGTGTTAGATGACGAATGAACTGAAATAGATGACTTTCGCGGTCGGATTCCGCAAAAAGTTGGCGCGAAGACATTAATAACGGATCATTTTCACGAAAATTTTAATCGCTGTTTCAAAATCCGAGAATTTATCAATGTACAGCAAAATTTATGGTTTTTGGTGTATCAAGTGTCTGCCATAGCTTCCGGGCAATAGACATAAGTGTTCAAGAAGACTTTGGAATACTTTAGAATATTTATTCTATTTTTCTTTTTTTCTGTTTTTGAATATATAATCGTATTAATATAAAATTTTAAATGTGTGAAACAATCGAATTTTATGACTTATTTTAATTTAAAAATTTAATTAAAACAATACTTGATCAAGCATTCGTGTTATTTCAGCTATTAAAACAAGAAAAATGAGATGTATTTTTCAATCCATAATTATGGAATTGTATTGTATTTAAATTATTTTTTCAATATTATGAACATTCGTCTAATCTAACCTAACCTAATCATATAATAATATGATTAAAAAAATGAATATCGAATTTGTCTCTTTATCTTATTCACAATTAATCTTTCAAGGAAATAAATGAAATATAATAACATTTTTTTTAAATATCTACTTGTTGCGACAATTGTCGAGCGTTGCAATCCATAATACATACATTATAACAGATAATTTAATAAACTGTTATAAAACTCGAGATTGAGATTATTAACATTCATTTCTTTTCACATTATTAGACGATATTTTCTCTTTACTTTCTCATTCCATCCGTTTACGAAATACTTTATTCCGTTTTTCAAGCGGATCGAAGCGGGCACGTTTCACAATGAATTGTTGAAAATGCAATTTTGAGATCGTTCTGGCCGTGTGACAAGTCACACAGGGATTGAAAAGGATCAGCGGGTAAGGCAGTAAAGGCGTGTTTCTTTTAAAACGCGGCGAAAAAGTAGTAGGTCGAGCGAAACGAAGTAATATGGTAGCACTTCGTGCCTGCACGATGGCGATGTTACACGGCCAATCGGAGAAAAGAGATACCGGAACGATTTATCATGTCCCGCATGGTCCGTGTCGTACATTTTCTTCCCTCCTCTTTCCTTCTTACATCTATCGATACTACCTTTCCGTTTTATGGGATCATATCGAGCGCTTCGAAGCGGAAAATTTCATCGCAAGTTTGCCAAAAATAGGATGACATTTTTTTCATAATAATTTGGAAAAAATATTTTTAAAATATAATAATGGATTTACGTGTACGTAACCTGTGATATAACGAAAAATTCGAAAGAGAGAAAAAAAAAAATGAACGAAAAGCGAAATAAAAATAAAAATGATGATGATAATAATAATAATAATAATAATAATGAAAATATAAAAATTATACAACATTATATTGGCACAGTAAAAAAAAGAAGATATAATGTTAGGATTATAAAAATTGATTTTTCATGAAGCTTAGAATGAGTTAAGAATTTCATTTCAAATGTGACTCAAAGTTATGTATTTTAGATTTCTATAATACAATATGTGTATAATTTCTATGTTATTTTCTTATTATAGAAATAGATAAATCCAGTGAGTGAAATGATTCTACATGTTACATGTATTCTAGAATATATATTTAATGTTACAATTAGTAATTTAAGTACTCACAAATAGAAATTTATTCAATTAAACCTATATAATTATGTATTTTCATTTTTTCAATATGAATGGGCTGTAAAAATTCCTTGCTTACTATAATCCCTTGCGTATGATTTAATTAGACCAATATTGCAATTTTTTGAATATTTATTTTTATAAAAAAATTATTTAAAAATCTTTTCTTTATTAAGTATAACTTAAAAAAAAAAATAAATCATTATTCGCAGAATTAATCTATAATAAACAAATATGGTTTATTATTAATTATCTGTTATATTTAAAATATAAAGTAGAAATAATTTTAAAATTTTCTCAAATCTTCATTTAAATAGTAGATATAATAATAATAATATTAAAAATATTAATTCTTTTTAATGTAAGATAATTAAGATAATATATAATTATGATATAAGAAGTGAAAAATACGTATATATTTTCATACTTCATGATATAATAAATTTTATGGATTATTATAATCAACAAAATGATAAAAAGTTATAACACGTACTTTTCTTTCCTCATCATAATTTTTAACGCAAGATGAGAATTATGAAAGTTTCTGATAAACGATAAGCAAGACGAGAATTCGTGTAATATAATAGTTCATTGCTATAACGCATTTATCTCGACTAATGAAGTTTAAAGGTGACGACGTAACGTGTTTTTTAACGAATATCTTTAAATTATTTTTCTCTATCCTGATATTTAACACGAGCTGCATAATAATTAAATACATTATATCTGATAATCTTGAATGATCTTGCTACTTTTGTAAATCTTGCTTTATAAACATTTTGAAATAATAAATGAATAAATTTATTTTAAAATTTATATGACAAATAATGATTATTATAGAAATTGTAGAAATTTTGCAATAATTTATAAATTTTCGTTTTAAATATCATATCAAGATCAGATTTTTTAAAATTATTTCGCAGATTTCTCATGGAATATCAGTCAATTATACATATAAGAGAATATAATACAATTTAAAATTAAATGGCTACTTAATTTAATAATTTTTTTTCTAGTTAAGAAACAATTAAAATTGTATTGCTGAAACATTTCTGTTTAAAAAAGATGGAAAGGTTTATATTATTAAATTTCTTGTAATTGCCTATACATCAACTGATGTCCATGTGAAATTTCATTTTCATTTTTAAAGGATAGAGATATATGTTTGTTTCACTTTTCAATGACGACTGCTTTTTATTTTATACGAAAAAGTAATTTCTTTCGTGATAAAAAGAAGAATTAAATGTGTTCAGAAAATTGAAGTTCTTTATATTCTTCTCATAATAATAATTTTCTACAACGATAATTGAAGATACAAGGGTGAAATTAATTAATTTTTAAAAAAAATTAAAATTTTGTAAAAATATCCAGTTAAATTATAACAATCATAATCGAATTTATAATAATTTTCTTACTGATATTAGAAAATATTTTCACTGCAAAATTTAAATTTATATTTTTTTCAGTTTACAATCAATTTATAGACCTTCACAATTAAAATTATGTGATTATGTGGTATGTATATTTGAAGAGTGTGAAGGATTTCTATTTAATAGAATTGACGGAAATTAACATTGAAAGATAAAGGAACAGAAATAGTGAATATTCAGCATCTAGGAAAACTGTCGAATATCTTTTGGAGGCTATTAAACTTTTCCAATTTGAGGGGAAAATTCGCGCGGAAACTTTTCTTCAAGTGCTCATTCTAAACTCTCGCCTGGCGAGCATTTATGATGTCTGTAATTACTCCGTATTGAATGGGAGCAACAAATACAACCTTCTGTGCAGCTCATTTTCAGCTAGAATTACTCATTGCATTAATATTTAACCGATACTCAAAAAAAATTTTATATTTTCATAAAAATCATATTTAAGTTTTATATTTTAATAAAAGTCATCTATGGATATACGAAAAACATTTTTTGACAACTAGAAAAATTTAATATTGAGAATTAAATTATAGAACCACTAAATAATATAAATAAAAAATTGCACACATAGATGGAAGACAAATATATTGAATACTAATCAATAAAAATTTATATTCAAACAATTAATTTCCTTTCTTTTTTTTTTTTTTCAGAAAAAAAGACAAAATGATGATAAACTTAATAATGTAACAAAATGAAATATTTTTTTTGAAGTTTTAAAAATAAAATTCAAAATTTATTCTTTGAACTATCATTTTTAACAAAATGTAATCAAAGTGTTTGTTGTAATCTATCAAAATTAAATTTTAATAATGATTACATCTTGTCAAAAAAATTATTATTGAATTTATGTGTATTATATTTTGTTACAAATATCTGAGAATATTATATTTAGTAAGAAAAAGAAATAATTTTATAATTTTCGTTTAAAATATAAAACATAAAAATGAAGTTATTAGATGATTTCATAGATGATGAAATGAAAATTTGAATTGAAAATGATAGATAGAAATGATTATTTAATAATTCGTAAATGAATATTGAAAATTGTAATTCCAAAAATCTAATAAATATAATACTAATAATTCATAAAATTGTTCAAAAATCATTAATGATGTAGAAATCACCTTTGAAAGTTAGAAAAAACTATTTAACTATTAAAATCGTAATTAAATTCTATACCACTTCTCAAAATCATACAATCTAAAACATTTTCAAAAAAAAAATAAAAAAAAATTAATTCACAAACGAAAACGAAAAGATTTTTTTCTCCTTTTTATTATAAAATACATGATTATATATAGTGAAAAAATTTTAAATTGATATAATTTATAAAATAACAAAATTTTGAATAAATGATAATAACTTAGAACGAAATTATTTTGTATACTAAAAAAAAATACCAAAGGAAAATAAGAAAAATTTCTATTTTAAGAAATTTTTAAAAACGATATAATTCAATTCTTATAAAAGAAAATATAAGAAAACTTCTATTTTGAGAAATTAACAATAAAAAATAATTGCCATTTGTTTAATCAAATTAGGATAGAAATTGTTTATGAAAACTAGTTTTTCAAGATTCTCATTTTTCGTATTCATTTGTCGAGGAAAAGAATCATCGACATTGTAATTTAGAAATTGTTATATATTTCAAAGAATGATCTTTCCTTCTTTCTAAGACTTTTTATTATTTCTCTGATTAATTTATTTCTTATGACTAATCATTCTTGTTACATCCAAAGTTCATAAACTTATGATAATCCTTAAATGACCCATAAAAATATTGTGACACATTTATTTAGTTATTAAATTATTGTATTTAGAATATTGTAATCAATTTTACATTTATTTCATTATAATATTTTTCTGTATAAATATTGTTTCAGTATTTCTACATTATTCTTCATATTTTTCATATATTTTTCATATATTTATTTATATTTTTTTGTATTAATTTTTTTTAACAACTGATTATTTAATATAATTCTATCAGTTATATAGATTTCTTAGATATTTTATTTGTATTTTGTATAAAAGTTTTATAAAAACATGAGCTAATAGGATCATTCAAAATCAGGAAAATATAAAAAAAGAAACTATAGAATATCAGTAATCTAAAAAATGTAGATTAATATGAAATATAAAGGACACATGTCTGCAAACTAAAATAAACGCGTTGTTTAAAGCCCACGAGCCATCAATTTATATTATTTCAATATTATTTATTTTACGATATATATACGATTGGAATTAATAAATATATATTTGGAAAAATTTGCAAAATCAAAAAATTGTTAAAATTATAATAAACATTAGATATTCAAAAATCATACTTATATAATAATATTGAAATTTAATTTCGATATGGTTCAGAACTTAAAGTTCTTTTTCTTAAATTTTCTTAAACAAGCAATTGACAATATAAAAAGTATGAAAGAGAGATAATCTAAAATAAATTTCCACAAATTAATTTCCACAAGTTTCATGAAGAAATGAAATCAAGGACATATTCTTAATTTCTCAACAATGAAAATAATTGTTGGATATTTATATTATAGATTATTTCAAGTATTTATCTTTGAGAATATAACATTTGAAAAAATGAAAAAATTCTAGAATAAATACATGTGAAAATGGATAATATAAAATCAAGAAGAAATTTTATAAATGAACTCGATGTAAAATTAAGAATAAAATCACTATGAAATTAATAATGATTATATCTTAATACTTAATACTTAATACTTAATATATATCTAATACAGTTCTTTTTTTTCCCTACTTTGGAGAATACTTTGAAAAAAAATGGTAAAAGTAATAAATTATTGGTAAAATTAATGAATTAGTTCAATTTCTCATCCGTTATTTGTTTTCTCACATCTACTTACGTATCATATGAATTATAATGTCAGTTCACTAATTATATTATTTTTTCTCACTTTTTCTCACTAAAAAGAAAATTTTAGTTTAATAACTGTACTATTTTCTTTTCACAGAAAAAAAGAATTTTCCTTTTCATGAATTCTACTAAGAACGATGTTATAGATAAATTTGATGCGAAATTGCAAAGTTATTGGAAATTTTTGAAATTGCGCAGATGAAATAATGTTACTAGAAAATAAAAAAAATTATAAATGAAACTCAAAACAAGTTGTAAGAAAAGTTAATTTTTAGATGAACTTGAAAAATAAAAATGAAGAGATACAGAATTGGCATTTATTATATATTATAATTCATTTATAGATATTGAAATCCAGTGAATCTGATATAAAATCGTAGTAAAATTAGTAAAATTGTCTTATAAAATTGTTTAACTATAATTAAAATTGCTTGTATTAAATGTTAGAGTTCGATTTAATTTAATTTATTCAGTAACATGTATTCAGTAATATATATGATTCGATTCGATTTAGTAATATTTGTATATATATATTGTTTATTAAAAATTTTTTTAGTGTAAGTTCGATCTATTATATTCTAATCTATTACTATTTAATTTTTATTATTAATTAATTATCTTATCTTTTTTTTTTTTACTATTTTTACATTTCAAGTATTATTAAATATATAAAATTATAAATTTTGATCAAATTTTATTGCTTGATCGTAAATATTTCAATTTCTCTAAAAAATAATTTTTTCAATCAATCTATCCATTAACTAATTTTAAAATAAGTTAATTAATATTTAATTATTATAATTAAATATTATTATAATTAATTATTATAATTAAATATTATTATAATTAATTATTATAATAATAAAATATTTAATATAATAAAATATTTAAAATATTTAACATATCATTTTAAGCAATTTTTTTCATTATATCAATGATCAATTTTAATTTTCGAGTTATATATTAATAACATTTCAATTATTAGAATTAGATAAAAAAAATTAATTAATAAATTTATAATTTTTTTCTTTTTAATTTTTCATAAACATCTCACTGAATTCAATATATAATATTGAAATAATTATAATATGCAACATAAAAAATATACAATAAAATCAATTATTATATTTACTGTTATTTTATTATTTATTGTTATATATATAATATATTATATATATATATATTTGTTATATTTATAATAATATGATTTTATTAATTATTTAATATAGGAAACTACTTTTTACAAATTCTTAATAAATAATTTATTTATCCTAACAAATAAGAATAAGTTTGTATTGGATAATCTTTAGGAGATATATAAGTATATATCTCTATAGGTAAAGGCTCAATATACGTATCTTCTGGTAATGATTCATATATTGGTGTTCCAAAGAATGTACCTACTTCCCAATATGGAAAATCCTTCATTACATCGGTTTCTATCTCTCGCAATCGCTTCATATGTTTTAATATTCTGTAATTAGATAAAGAATTATATATATGATTTTTAAAAATTTTTAAAAACAAACTATAATTATATAATACATATTATGTCAAAAATATATATGAAATATCAAAATAATATTAAAATAAATATCAAAATAATTTTAAAATAAAAATAATTTTAAAATTAATGTTTAGATATTAATTGAATGATTCAAAATATTTTTGAAACTAAAACAATAGTAATAAATAAGAATAATCTAATAATAGTTTAATTTTAAATAAAATTGCTTTCCAAAACACTTAAATATAAATAAAAGAAATTTAATAAACAAAAATTCAAGATAAAGATATTTTATATAAGAATAAATATTTTTCTGAATATCAAGATATAAAAAATAAAAATTTATAAATGTTATCTCTTATTTCTTTTTTTAAGCATTTAAAATAATAGTTTAATAATTGAAAAAAAGAAAAAAATATTGAATTATAATCAGAATATGACACATAATTATTTATTGTAAATATTTAAAAAAAACAATGATAAAAGTTCAATTTATAGAAATAAATTTCAGGTTCCTATGAATTCAAATTGAAAAGATAAAATAATTCAAAATGATTAATATATAATTTGAATTAAAGTTTATATTTTAGCATATGGAAATTTTTACAATAAAATGAAAAAATTTACAAAATTATACTAATGAGTTATAAAAATAAAATATTAATAATACACATAATTACAATAATAAATATAACAAATAATATAATTTCTATAAAATATTTTCTAAAAATAAATTATACAAAAATAATTATACTTACGCTCTATCTCTTTCTGCATATAAAATAGGAATTGTAGCTAATTCTTGACTTTTTGCTTCAATATTATTTTGTCTAACTTCTTTCCAATTTTGATAGTAAAGAGGAAATCCAAATACATTAACAGCCACAAATATTCCCATACTCAAACGACCTAAAATTTTTTAAAAAATAATTTACCAACAAATCATTATTAGTCATAATATTATTTTTAATAAATATATATTAAAAAATAAATAAAACTAACTTTAATATTAAATATTTTATTGAATATTTATTTCTTTTTTCTATCAAAATCACTATTATTAGCTTTTTCGTATTCTATTATTATGTAAAAACTCATTGAAAGAACAATATTAAAATTTTTCTTATAAATAAATTTTTATAAAAAAATATATAAAATATGAAAATATTATAAAATTGATGCAAAAATTATTTTTTAAAATTTTCAAATTTATTGAATATTTTATAATTATTATAATCAAAATATATAAAATACATCGTACATATACATATATGTGGTAAATATATAAATTTTTAAAAGAATTATTTATATATTTTTAACAAATTAAATGGCTTATATATAATGGCTTATAATTTTAACAATTTTAACATATTACTAAAAAAACATTGCATAGAAATAATATGTTAGATAATGAACGATATAGATTGTAGGTTATACCTGTGAATAAAGTACGTAGTTTAGTTCGTGTTATTTGAAAAGGAGCATATCCTCCCTTAGGAGGTAAATCTTGAGTAAATCCTTCTTTAGGTGCAGACATTTCTGATAATTTAAATTTTTGGACAAATAAAAAACGATAAATTCACAAAAATGAATGGCATAACTTTCACCCTAAACGATCTCACATAAGACTAAGACACTAGCATCACTAGTGATTATTTTAAAAATTATTTTATATTATCAGTAAGTATTTATTTAAATAGATTTTTTCTTTTCTTATACTTAAAATTCAAAATCATTATTTCGTAAATTATAAATTTATATAAATATTTATATATAATTAATTATATGAAAAAATAAAATATTAAATTAATGATTTTTAAACTAATTTCAACTAATTTATATAATTTCAATTTTTTTTAATTTTTCTTTCTTATTTTTATTCTATTCTTATTAATTATTTATATAATTATGATTTTTAAATTACTAATTATATTTTATTTAATATTTTATTATATATTATATTTATTTAATATATTATTATATATAAAATATTAATATATTATATCATAAAATTTTAATTAATATATTTTTAAACTAAATATCCAATTAAATAATAAATATATATTAAAATATTATACTTATTTAACATAATCTAGTTTTATATATAGTTTTAGATAAAATTATGTTTATATATATATATATATATTAATTTAAAATTAATAATATATTATACATAAATAATACATTTATAATAATATATAGTATAGATATCTAGATAAAATGTATTCATTAAGGATAATTTTATTATATTTTCAAAAAAATATATTTAAATATATATTTCATACAAATTATACATAATCTTATAACATAGAATAATTTAAAGATAAATGTTTAATAATTTATTTATCTTATTATCTACTGAGTATATTATATAATATTAAACCTAATTATAACATAATTATAACAGTATTATATAATATTATATATGAATTGCAACATTTTATATAATAAAATAATAAATGACAAAAAATTAAGAGAAAAACAAAAAATTAAATATCATTTAATATCATTTAATCACTTTTCTTATCACCGCTTGATTGAAGACATTTACTATGTTCATCATTTAATCGATCATATTCTTTAGCAAGCGATTCAGCTTGAGATTTAATAGTTTCTTTATCTTTCTTTTCTTTTATAATCTGATCTTCTAATTCTTTATTTTTTGTTTGTAATTCTTTAATTTGATTTTTCCATTCTGCTATTTCTTCATTGTGAGCTTCATTAAAGTCATTCTGTGCATTTTCTGCTTTTTGTGATAGTAAATGTTTTGCTGTTGTAGTTGCAGATTGAGCTTGTCGCATAGCTGCTTCATTTTGGGCTAATAAAATAGCTTGTGCAGAAATTAAAGTAACAAGACGTCGTATAACAAGACTTAAAAACAATGCAAAACCACATATATAAAAGTTTCGTTGTGCTCTAAATAATCTCATATTACCTATATAAAATAATGTAATAACATTATAATTAAATTCTTAAAATAAATAAAATATTATGTATTATATAGTGAAAATATAAATATACATACCTTGCATTTCAGTGTCCAAATGATATTCTTTATGTTCAGTACTTGTAGAATATTTTCGCATTTCTCTAATAGCATCCAATAAAAACAAAACTAATATTCCAAGTAAAAGTAAAAAAAAAAACGATGCTTGGTTACTTAATCTTTTTAAAAATTTAGATTTAAAAAATCTTTGCCATGTTAAAGGTGAAATAATTGGTAATAATAATAATAAAACTACTAAAATTTCAACATATAAAAATCCAGCTATTAAAGTCCATTGCAAACTCATGTTTTTTAGTTATTTTAATATCTAATCTACTTTAATATCTAAAAAAAACCACAAAAACATTATTTCATTTTTATTTTTATTTTATTAAATATCATGCATAATATAAAAATCATAAAATAGTAAAAATATACAATTTAATATATATACATATAGATATATATATGTAATATTAAAATTTTTTTGCTTTAAATAAAAATTATATATTTAAATAAAATTCAATGAAATTATATATTTATTTTTCTCTTTTTTTACAATATAATTATACTACATTCAAATGACTATATATAGCAATAAAAAATAAAATTAAAGTTAAAAATAAATTTTATCTATTTAAAACAATTATTGCATCTATAAATACTATCTAAATCATAAGTAATATTTATACATTTATTGTTATTATTATATATTTATATTTATATTTATATTTTATTTTTTTATATTTATATTTAATATAATAGAACTTAAAAATAATTTTAATATATTTTAAAAATTAACTGACCTTTAATTGTAGATATATATCTTGATTTATGCCTAGGATTATCAAAATAATTTAGTAATTTATATAAAGAACTGTGACAAGGACCTTTAAATTTTTTAATCAAAAAATCAATATATTGTGAATTTAGTAAACATTTAAGATTTACTTCATGTGAATTGGTGTTCATGAAATGTTAAACCATCTGCTTATTAAAGTGCGCGAGAAATTGAAAACAACTATTTTTCTTTGTGCTGTGACAATTCTCATTATTATTTTATGAACACTGATATTAACGTGGACTGTCATTAGGCAACATTTTTTTGGAAAGCAAAAAACTTACGATACTTTCAAAATGTGATAAGATTTTATTATCTAAATTTAGATCGCTAGCACTGCTCGTTATACATTTTGGGTACTAGCGTGTTTATAGAAACAGTAGACAAGCAGTGATCGCAATTAATACATGTGTTATCATGGATGTATGTATATGAACAAAATTCAATGTAACCACAATTTTTATTAATATTTCGGAAACTAATAAATAGCTAAAGTCAAAAGTTTATATTACAGTCTATCTCCCCTCCCTATCACCCTTCTTAAATTTCAAGTCCATCAGTTACCAGTGCTTCGGAAATAAAGCGAATCTGCGTAATTATTTTTTGTAATAAATAATTATATTATTAAGTATTCTATCTTTCTATTTAAAACTATTTAAACTATATGTTTAAAGAGAAATTGATATTTATGTTTGCAATTCATATATTTATAACAAAAAATTTTAATATTACGAGAGAAATTGTAAACTTACCTTTATAACAAAATTTTTATCACCATACGATATGTATAGAAGTTATATATTTTCTACTTTAGAATACATTTAAATATTGTAGTGTATAATAACATAATAGAAAAGTAATCTTTGATATGTAAGTGTAATATTTTTTATTACATGTTTAAAAATAATTATTTTTTTAAATATTTTAAATGTTCTAATCATAATAAATAAAACACTAAATTTAATTGATATTGTTCTAAAATATAAAAATTTTCATATTATAATAACCTTATTAATTAGATTAATCTTATTAACAAAAACTTTTAGTTCCTACATTCGTATAGTAATCAAACAAGAATATAGAAATAAAATGATATATATATATATATATATATATTTGCTGTCATATATAGTTACTAACATTAATTTTAATTCTGTTAATATTCAATTATTGAAACAAAGAAAGAATGTATAAATATTTACATATCATATATATCATTACATAAAATTTGGAAAAAATAACAATAAATTCTAAAAAAGTAACAAAAAAAATTATGTTGATATTTACAAAAATCTTTTAACAAGTATATAACAATGCAGTTTTACAACTATGATTGAAAAATATTGTATAAGTATATAAACATTTAAATAATTTCTAAAAATATAATTCTATATCAATGTATATTAATATTATATGTATAAAATTATATTTATAAAAATATACTTTTGAAGTTCAAATATTAATATATTTTAAAAATATTAAATAAAATATATTATTCATATTTTTTAGGTAATAAATATATTTTCTATATTTTTCAGGTAATTAATTTTATATTTCATTCAATGAAAACAAAACTTGTCTTATTAAAGATAAAAATTTAAAAAACATCAGGTGTGAATTTATTAAAAATAAGTTTAAACTGTTAATATGGGTTCTGGACAAAGTGCACGCAAACTTACTATAAATAATGAAGAAATAGATGTTATAGAAATATCAGAGTCTGTTGTGGAGCGATTAACTCAAAAAATGAATGAAGAAAAACCTAATGTAGCAAATGAAGTAAGATCTGCTACTTTAACAGATTCTAAAAAGACTGCATCTTCACAATTATCTCAGAGTGATATACCGGTAAATGCTGGATATCCTGTATATCAGCCACAATTAACTTTAACTGCTCTTCAAATACAGCAACAGAAAGAAAAAGAATTTCGAAATCAGGATAATTATTGGCAAAAACGTTTGCAGGATTTGGAACAAAAACATTCAGAAATTAATAATATTATTAATGCAGAATATAAAAAAGCTGCAGAGCAATTAAATGCCAGTGGTATGTATAAAGTTATTTATTATTTTTTAAAATATAAATAATTTATAAATAATCCTTTTTTTTAGTTTATAACAATTAAAACATAAACTTTTTAATTTTTTAAATGTTATAAATATTTTAATTATTAAATTTATTCACTAAATTTTAAATTATTTTTGTTGTATGTATGTGTGTCTATTTTTTAATCAAGTTTCATAATTTATTAAATTAAAAATAAAATATTTAATTATATATTTAATTATAAATTATTAATTATAAACCATTTGTTCTCAAAAATAAACAAAAACAAAATTTAAATTTCTATATATTTTAAGTGAATATTAATTATTATATAATAGTAAGTTGTTATATAAAAAATATTTTAAAATATTAAACAGTATAAGTATAATATTTTTTATAATTAAAATCATTTGAATTGTATTTTACAATTATACAAGTTTTTTAATTTCAGTTTTGTAAAGCTGATATTCTTGGTATTTTATTCATAAAGATGAAAATTGTATTTTTATACACTATATTAAAAAAAGAAGAACTTAATTATTTTAAAAATGTTAGCAAATCAGTGAAAGGATTTGAAATAAACTAAAGTTATAAAATAATATAATGATATAATGATATAATATAATAATATAATGAAAATCATAAAATTTTTTAAGATTTTAAATAATTGAAACAAGATTTTCTCAGAAAATAAGTCTAATGTGATAATTCAATATAATTTTTTGATTATAAAAAAATTTATATATTATTAATCTCATCTTTATTTTTTATATTTTTGGTTTTCTTCTCCCTTTTTCACTTTCTTCTTCGAATTTATCACTTTCTTACTCTATTTCCTCTGTCATTTATTATTCTAGTATTTTGCATATCTTCATTCTATATCAACATCATTTTCTAGATACCTAATTCATATAATTCATATTTTTTTTTCTTCTATTTCTATCCATATCCAATCTATTTATTATATTTTTAGATATTCTGAAAAGTTTATACTTCCAATTGTCATGAAATTTAAAGAGAAAAAGAAGAAAAGGAAGATGGATAGATATATGTATCTTCTATATGTATCTTCTCTTCTTATTTTAAATTCTCTATTTTTAATTGGTTGTATTTGTTTAATCATTCATTCTTTTTTTTAAATATTATTTCTTATTTTATCTGTTTTCTCTTGTTTGCTCATTAATTTTATCTGTTTCAATCTTTCTTCATATTTCTAATTTGAATTTCTTTTCTTTTTTTTGCATTTTGTTTAGTATTATATCTGGGTATATATCTATCCAAATTAGACATCATCTTATATATTTTAATTATCTTTTTCAGTTTGCTTTTTTCCTTCTACCCGTACTGTTCCATCCCATAAATCATCATGTTCCTTACAAGATAATTGAATATGATCATTCTTCTTAAATTTGTACTTAAAGTACTTTTTCCTTATGCTCCACACTTGTATGGCTGCCAAATTTTTTTCTACCTCAGAAGATGTAAGTCTACTTCAATTTTATCCCCAGGTATACAAATTCGTTTACTATTTCTAATTCTAACTCTTTGCATCTCCTTACATTACTTTTTCTTATTTACTTTTAACTTTTATCTTTACTAAAAACTACATATTATTTTTAATTTCCTCATAATATCACACTCTACAACATTCTAACAAAAATAATTCAATAAATATTATTGATATAATTTATAATAGAATAATCTTTATAAATTTAAATATGTTTCAAGAAAGTTTTTAAAAATATAAAATTTAAATTATAGAAAAAAATAAATTTTTTTCAGGAAAAATAAAAAGGTTTAAATAGAAATAATTCATAAAAATAAAATTATTAATAGAATATTTAATTATTAAATTTTTTTTAAGAATATAATAAGTATATATCATTATATAATTTATGAAACTTTAATGAAACAATTAAACAATTGCTTCATTAGATTGAATTAATAAAATTCAGTATTTTAATTATAATTTTTTCATATTTTAATATTTATAATAGTTATATAATCATACATTTATTTATATTTATTTATATTTATTATATATTATTATTAATATATATATAATATTTTTCATATGGTATATTTTATAAATTAAATAATTATTAAATAATATATATATAAATAATATATATTAAATAATTATTTATTATATATACACATGCATACATATATAGATAAATTATATATTATTATTATTATTATTATTATTATTATTATTATTATTATTATTATTTATTAATATATTCATGAGACAACTTTTGAAGTTGATTCTGAAAATTAAATAAATATAAAAATATCAATTGAAACTTATTTATTAAATTATAAGCAATTTAAGTTTATGTTTAAAAGATAATAAATGTAAATATAAGAAACTTATATTAACATTATATATTATAAAAATTAAATTAATTTCTTTATTGTTTTTTTTACAGATAAGGATGGCATAAATGCTCAAGATTCTATTCAACCATGTAAAAGCAATTCTGATAAAGTGTTCAAATGTTATCAAGATTATCCTAAAGAAATTTTAAACTGTTCTAATTTAGTTGAAGAATTTTCTAATTGTGTAGATCAACGCCGAGCACAAGTGATTGCAGCACGTTAACGTATTTTAATATTAAATCATTGATAGTCTAACCAAATGTAATGTAATTTAATAATAAATTTTAGTTTTTGAAAATAAATTATACAATATATAATCAGATTTTGAAAAATTATTTTTACAATATTACTAATAATAAATATTTTAAAAAATTTAAACAATATAATACTAAGTTTAATCAATAAAAATTACTTAATTAAAATTAAGAAAAGAAAAAAACAACTGTGAAGTGTTTAATATCAATAATTTTAAAATTATTAATGTTAAAATATTATAGAATATTTCTTTTAACTGTAAATAATGGAATATTATAATTTTGTATTAACAAAATATTATTTTATGTTAAAATTTAATAACCAGAAATATAATACAATTATGTTAATAATTATATATTACTATTATACTATATTTAATATTCATCTTATAGATATATACATATTTATAAAATTTAATGTAATTGCATTATATTTTTGTAAATATTTTAAAAATTAAAATTAACGATTAAACAACAATTATATATAGAGAGACAAAAATTATTTAAAATATATAAAATATTTATATATTTAAAAATAATCAAAATTCATGACGTCACATATTCATAGATTAACTGAGTTTTGTTTGAAATCGGTCATTATTTATCGAGTTACATACATAACAATTTAAAGAACTTAATAACTTAATAACAATTAAAGAATTTAAATAGTTTCGAGAAAAATATATTTCAATGAAGTTTTAAAATATTTATAATCTGAATTTTTTTAATTTTCTCATAATAATTATTAAAATTCATATATCTTACAAGGATTATTCCAATCTTTGAAGATAAACAACAATATATAATAGAGATTCCCGTATCCGAACTAATATATTATATAAGAGAGACAAAAGGAATCGGATAATAGAACAATTACTTTTTTTTGCATTAAATTTCATTTATTTAAATAGAAATGAACAAAATTAACAATTTTTTTCAACATTTAAGAGTCCCATATTATTTGAGCCACTAAGTCATTTCACTAAGTCATCATAAATTTTTTATTGTAAACAACTACATAGAATTACATTCCCGTTACACCTTAAACCATCGAACCATCCACCATTCTTTGCACTTTCACCATTTTCAAGATCTTTAATTATTTTATATTTTTCTTCAATAGTTAAAACTATATGTTTTTGTTTACTTTATACTTTGCCATTATGATATCGTTTTTTGCTTCAGATTAAATTGATATGATTACATTTAATCGGCCGAATACAAGAAAATATTTATTGTATTTATGTTATAATCTAAATATACTGTATATAAACATCGCTACGAAACGTTCTGTAGACAGACATACGGATAATAAAACGTCTTTATATTAGAGTATTTGAATAATGGGAAATCTTTACTGTATATCAATATATATAAATTATTGTGCTGTTCATGCATCTCATGAATATTGCAAATATATTATTGTAACATTATATTCACATTTATTACTGATTGATACATGTACTTGTTTTATGTTTTAAAAATATTAAGTTTATCAAAATCAACTAATAATATCTACATTTTGTTCAAATATCTTTTTTTACATATAGCAAATCTGGAAAATTTATATTTATCCCTATAAATGATTTGCTAACACTCTATGGTTTTTTTTTTAGATTTTCTTGAATTGAATATTATAAATGTTTTATTTTCTAAAGCATAATACTGATAAAAGAATTTGCTAAAACAAATCTATAGAGAAGTTTATCACTTTTGCCCTACATATACTAGTAATTAGTATAGTTACTAGTATATTAAATATTTACTACTTACGTCCATTATAATGACAAAGCAATTTTATTATATTTAATTATATGTACATACACACACACACACACACACACACACACACACATATATATATTAGAGTCCAGATAATCCAATCATTTATATCTTATGTACAGTTTAGATCACATATGAAAGAGCCGGTGATAGAAACATACATTCCAAGTCTGACGTCTGTCTTACATTAGTTTTAATTACGTTATTTTATTCAGAATTTTAGAATAATATTTGAATTAATTGCCGGTATGTATCTTTTAATATTATTTTTACTAAAATAATATAATTTTTAAAATTACTCAAAATATAATACAATAATTATTGTTAAATTTACTATATCATTGCAATTTTTATCAGTTTAGTACTTTAAGACTAAATGTATTACAAATATTAAAATTATCAATGTATTACTTAGGTAATATTTTAACTTGAAATATTTTCATGAAATATTATAAATTAATAAAAATTCATTTTATTTTTTTAAAATATAAATAATTAAATATAAATGTATTATATAATTTTTAATAAATTAAAAGATTAGATAAAATATATAATTCAAATAAATTTATAATATTGGCTATTCTGATGATAAATCAATATTTTTTTCACAGATATTTAGTTAAAATATTTATATATATAGTTAAAATATAGGTTAGGTTAGATTTTGAATGTAAAATAGTTTTGATTATAAATATCATTTCTAATATATATATATTTAAAGATATTCAAAATAATTTTAATAGATAATGTTTATCCTTTCAAGTTTTATTAATATTTATACTAAGAGTTTGAAAATAATTTTTATTATAATTATTTAAAATAAAAAATTGATTAAAGTTAAATAGTTATAATAAAAGTTAAATAATAAATAGTTGAATAATTAATATTTTATCAGAATAATAAAATAGAGATTATATTTTAAAAAAATATTTCATTAAAGTCAGTAGAACTTTTATTAAAAAATTTCATTGTTACATAAAAAAATTTTAACATTGCATTATGCTATAAATTTGATCATTAAATTTTTATTCAAATTTAATGATTTAATTTATTTAATATTAAAATATTAAAGAAAATATAAAATTACTAAATTTTTTTATAAATAAATTTTAATGAAATTACTCAATAATATTTATTCAAATTAAAAAATATAGAAAATGAATATTTAATTTAATATTTACTAAATTAGTTTAAGTTTTATTTATTATAAATATTTGTATTTATTTTTGTAATTTATAATCTTTTTTCGTATTTATAATAATTTTTTCTTGGAATTTTTTAGATGTGTTTAAATTAAAACAATGAGTTTGCAATGGACTTTAGTTGCTGCATTTCTTTATATTGAAATTGCAGTAGTATTATTATTGGTTTTGCCAATAATTTCTGCACCAAGATGGCAAAAGTTTTTTAAATCTAAATTTTTAAAAAGATTAAGTAATCAAGCATCAATTTATTTTTTAATTTTAATTGCAATATTAGTTTTGTTTTTATTAGATGCCATTAGAGAAATACGAAAATATTCTATAATTGATGAACATAAAGAACATCATTTAGATGCTGAAATGCAAGGTATATTTATATTTTTATTATATTATTACATTATATTAGTACATTATTACATATTATTATAATATTACATAAATTATATACATATATTATATATATTTTATCTATTTTAAAAATTTAATTTAATTATAATGTTGTCATATTATTTTATATTTTAGGTAACATGAGATTATTCAGAGCAGAACGGAATTTTTATATATCTGGTTTTGCATTGTTTTTATGTCTTGTTATACAAAGGCTTGTGATTTTAATTTCTACACAAGCTACTTTATTAGCACAAAATGAAGCAGCTATACGACAAGCACAATCTGCAACTACCACAGCAAAGCAATTATTGTCACAAAAAACAGAAAGTACACAGAATGACTTAAATGAAGTTCACAATGAAGAGATAGTAGAATGGAAAAATCAAATTAAAAACTTACAAACAAAAAATAGAGAATTGGAAGATCAGCTTATAAAAGAAAAGAAAGATAAAGAAGCTTTGAAATCTCAAGCTGAATCACTTGCTAAAGAATATGATCGATTAAATGATGAATATAATAATCGTCTTCAATCAAATGGTGATAAGAAAAGTGATTAAATATTTTATTTTATTATTTTTTTATTTTTAATTTTAGTTATATTTTTCAATTTTAAATTTTATTATTATATTTTGAGGTGATAACTTTTATTGTAGGGGAAAATAATTGTTCTAAACTATTATATATATATGGAAAATTCTAACCGAAATAGTTTTAAAAAATTAAAATAATTTTAAAGCATATTATTTTGATTCTAATAGTTCAAAATTTATTATATATTATTTATAATATATATATTGTTTATATAAAATATTGTACTAATTTATATGTATTAAATATACACTTGTATATTGATACAATATTTAGTATACAATATAAGTTATAATATATAATTATTGTTAATTTCTTTCATGAATTATAAGTCGAAGACTTATAATATAAGAATATTATAACTATTTAAAATTTATTTTTTTATAATTAGTATATAGAAAAGAATATTTATTTTTAAAAAGTTTGTCGAAAGGGATTAAACGATATTTTATTTTATTTTTCTTTTTGTTAATTATTTATTCAGTTTTTATATAAAATTTTTTGTTAGTGATGATTTTAGCAGATATCGGAGCTGATGACCATCAAGAGTTTGAATTTGAAAAGATCACTAATTGAAAAACTATTATAATTATTATAAATAACAATTAAAAATATATGTGTCTATATATAATATCAACAATTTTAGAATATTTCATGTTTTAAATTTGCCAGATACAAAAGAAAATTCTATTATATAAAATTTGGTTAGCGGTGGATTTAGTAGCTTAAAATTGATAATCATGACAGATTATTATGCGTGCTAATTATGAATTAATGTAGTTTTTATTATTTTTTGAAAAAAATATGTTGTTATAGAATTATACAAAGCTGTGTGCAAAGAGAAATCCTTAATATTTTCAAATATAAAAATTATTTTTTTTGAACTTATTAGCAGAATAATTTTTCTTTTAAAACATAAAAAAAACTATTTTAGAAATACATTATCAAAAATTAAATAATGGCATTATTACGTAAAGTTAAAAGTATAATTAACAATATATAAAATAAGAAAAAAAATTCATGAAACAAAAAAAAATTTGTTTAATATAATAACTGTTTGTAAAAAATATAATTAGTGTTTTTAATAACTTTGCTTATTTTTATGCTCTAATATATAATATATAATATTTTTGTACATCTATTGTTGTTTTTATGTTATTATATTTAAATTATATGCAGTCTTATTTCATATGCATATTTATTATATTTCATATTTTATATAATATTAAATTTTTTTGATTTTATATATTTAAAATATATAAAAATATATAAAACTAATTGAATTCTTGTATGAATATTTTGTGTTTCTATCCCAAAATCCCAAAAACTATATTGCTTAAGAACTTTTTTAAATTCACCGCTTAATAATTCATTGATTATATTGAAATTGAATATTTTATATTATTTTATATTATATATGTATATTATAGATATTATATATATATTATATATTATATATATAATAAAAAATATGAAATAAATTGAACAAGTTGTAAAGAAGTATATGTTATATTTTGAGCGATGTGATTCTATAAATAAAACCATAGATGCAAAATAAACAATTCTTTTGAAAATGTCATTTATTACGGATCAAATACTATTCGATTGGCTCTATTTTTGAATAACATAGAGACAAGTTTTTTTTTTAGAGAAAACACGATGTGCGAAAGACTTAAAATAGCGGAAAATCATAAAGTGATTGATCAAGCAACAATATTTAAAAAAAAAAAATAAAATATGATATGTCTTATTTTGGCATTAAGCTATTGTGAACACATCTAGAATCATATAAAATATGCTTTAATTTACTATTATTATAGTTATAATTTACTATAATTATATATACTATATTTAATTATTTTAATATTACATGTATGTATTTATTTTAAAATTACTAATATAAAGTAATATGCGATTCATTATTTCGATTAATATTTAAATTTAAATTTAAATTTTGTTATTGTTAAATCACTGTCACTATTTAAAATATTTATAAAATCACTTTTTGCGATGTTAGCAAAATTTTCACTATCATCAACAACGTTTAATATTTTTTTTTGACATTTTTAAAAGTATTTTTTTAATATTTTTTAAAAAAATATATCTATATCTATATCCAAATGCCAAGAAAATTAGTCGCGCGTAGCCCGATCGTCGTATCATGTCTCTCACATAGGTTGTCTAGGGTTGTCTAGGTTTGTTTAGGGTTTGGCCTGATCGTACATCGTATTATGTTTCTCACATGATATTATAAGTTAAGAGATTAGTCATTTTAATTATCATGTTTAATATTATAGAAAAAATAAATAATTGTAAATAATAATATTGTATATTCTATTTAATCTTAAAAATATTTTAAGATTAATTTAAATATGATTATTTTTAAATCGTCGAAAGAGCATTTTATGAATATATAATTTATGACTACAAGATTTGTTTTGTTTTGTCCAAGAGGATGGCAGGTTATGACATCAAGATTTGGTGTAAATTTGGTGTCAAAAATTGGTATAAGATTTATTATTTATTTTGGTACAGAGATATATACCCATACCTCGCTTTACGATCTAAATACGTTCCGGAAAAGTTAAGCGAAAAGCCATATAACTCGTACAAATTCAATTGGATTTGTTCAAATTTTTTATAAAATAATATAGTTTTTAATTCATAAAATATTTTTTTGGCCATATAACGAAATTATGGAGCGTAAATCGAAAAAATGCCATAATTAAAAAAGGGAGTTCTAGCGAAATACTATATAAAGAGTGGCCGTATAACGAGGTATAGGTATATTTGAATTTATAATGAAATTTGACGTTAATTTGTAGATATTGGGTATTAATTTGATGCTATGTTGTAACCAAATTTTTTGAATAAAAAATACTCGATTTTTAAAAACATGTTAGCTAATAAAAATTTCATTTCTTATATTTGATAGTATTTGTAAATGAAAATGAGATTCTATTACTTATTTTTATGGTTTTATTACATTTAATAACTAAAAAAAAAAAAATATTTGCAATAAGTTTTCATGTAATGAAATATTTGTAAAATGCAATTATGCAGATATATAATATAATATTAATATATATCCTATTAATCACTATAAAAATCATTAAAAAGGAGATTTATCCTTTTTCATGAGCTCTAATGGAATTTAAAATATAACTAAAAGTAAGTATTTTCACATGAAAAAATATATATTTAAATGTATATTATATATATCTAAAAATTGATTTTAATTTGAAAGTGATATTTTATTATTATTTATATGTTTAAACAATAGTCATTGACATTGGTATATATTTGTTGCTCATAAATATAATTGTACTTATTATTAACTATAATTATGATATAAAAAATATTATTTTTAATGATAATTTATATTTACATAATTATATATTTTCTTTAATATATTATAATTAGAGATTATTTATTTATAAGAGATATTATTTAAATTAGTTTATATAAAAATTTATTCTGTTTAGATTTTTTAAAATAAATATGGCTACTTCAAATGATGAAAAGGTAAATTTGCATATTTCTTGTTATTAATTTATTATTATATTGTCAAAATTATATTTTCATTTTATTAGATAGAAGCAATAAAATTTGCTAAAGAATATCATCAAAATTATTATGAACTTCTTCCTGATTGGTTTCAATATGATTTTGAAAATTATGAACTTATAAGACATAAAATTGGATATGCTTTATTTGGTCTTCCTAAAATAGATATAGACACTGACATTTCAAATATTTCTATAAGTACAAATGATAATAATCAATCAGATTATATATTTAAAAAAATAATATATGACAAAACAATGTGCAAAGTTATAAATACAATATATGAGAAGATAATAAAATATGGAAAAGACAACAATAATAGTTCTATATATATTGGAATTATATTTAATATAATATTTTTACAAACAAAAGTTTCACAGAAATCTAATGAAAAAGATAATATATCAAGTAAAGAGAATAATAACATATGTGTTTTACCAATATTTAAATTAAAAACATTACAATATGGTACATGGTATATTGATAATGAGGGCAGAATTTATAAAACTTGGAAAGATTACATATCAAACAATACATTACCTCCGTGTACTATGATTTTACCAAAAAATGGTTTATATCAATGTAATCCAAATTATAAAGTAACAGAATATTTTTCAAGTGTATGGATTGAAATATTAGATTCTCCTGCTTGTACTTTTAAAAATAAAGTTCTTAAGGGCGTTGATGTTGCTGTAAATGCAATGTCCATAGTTACTAGTATCGGACTTAGTGCTGCTAGCTTTTTAACACCTATTGGACCAACTATTCTTACTGCAGGTACGAGTTATTTTATTTATGAATAAATAAAATAATTTATCATATACTTTTTATATTCATATATTTTTATTTGATTGATATTTTGATTGCTAGGTATAATTCATGGTGGAATTTGTGGAACATGGATTATTGCTAGAAATTCACAAAAATTAATAGATCTTGCTACACATAAACAATCCATCAATCCTATAAATAAAAATGCATTCTCTGCTTGGTTTGAAGTAAGTAGTACAGCTTTAACATTAGGAGCAAATAGTGGAAGTATGCTTATCTCAAAAGCTCTTTCAAGAGGCTGTACTATAAGTGCTGCAGCTAAAGTAGCTTATAATTCTGTGATATTGAGCAATTTAACTGTGAATGGTGCTGGTATAATTTACCAGGGATATCGTTTAATTGAAAAATATCAGATGGAAAAAAATGTTGATTTTTTGGATATAGCTATCTTTACTTCACAAATTTTATTCTTTAGTAATGTTTTAATAAAAACCAAATTAGCTAGTGAACTCATAATATCATCTAAAGGTACTATTCTTGAAAGACTCAAAAATGTTTTACGAGTTAATCGTTTAAAACAGGAATTTAATAAAATAAATGCATACAGTACTAAAGACATGCAAAATAAATCTGAAAGTATTATATATAAGATAAAAGAATTTGCTAACAAAGAAGATTTCTTAAATAGTTTAAGTAAAATGAATTGGAACAATAAATTTTCAATAAAATATCAGAATGGCAATATTGTTATAAATAATAAAATATTTATACATCCTATTCAGTTTACGACTCACTTATTGACGATTGGTGCAGTCGCATTTAATTTAATAGATCCACATTCATCGATAGTATCTAAGGAAAGAAATTATATAATGATTAATTTAAAAATTCTAATAAAACAATTGTTAAAAAATTTTTATGTAGAAAAACAATATTCAGATGAAATAATTCCCGATGTTAATTATTTTAACGAAATATTACAAGAAATAAAATACATGGATAACCCGGTTGATGTATTAACTAAGTGTTTCAAAATTGCTGTAACTATAGTAGAACATTGCAATGATCCCCGGCAATTCTTATGTGATGCTGTTTATTTCTTATGGACATATTGTAAAGGAAATTTAAAAGAATATGGTATAAACACCAATACTACTTCTAAGAACAAAATATTTAATGAATTAGCAAGAATTGTTATGTTTTTATATGAATGTATTGAGGTAATAGCCAATGAATTATTTTCAGCTTTTTATGCGTATATATCAACCACAAAACCCGAAATTAATAATTAAAATAGTCATGTTAAGTGATAATTAGATGCAGATATATGCATATATATATGCATCTATACAAAATTTAAATATATAAAAATCTATAGAATACATATTACATGTAAAAAAAATACATAAATGTACAAAATATGCACTATGATATTTGGAATATGATATTTATGAAACAAATTATTGTATTTAAATAAAATGATTTATTTATTTTATTTTTAATTTTTATACGATTCATATGATGATCTGAAAATAAATAAAAAAAAAAAATTTTATTTTTTGCACAGAAGTGAAGGCATTCGTTTATTTCATTTCTCCCAAATATTTAAATACAACTCACACAAATATATACAGACGATACTGAGCACATTTACAATTGATTCATCTGATCATTGGTCACATTATCATTTAAGAGATATTCATAAAGCAAATGTTACAATTGTTATCAATTTAAAAAATATGGATCGTATCGTAATATCGTATAAGTGCAAGTTAATAATAAATTAAAAACTGACAAAATACTCGAATACAGCTTGTATCACGTAATATTAAAAATCATCGTCGAATGAATAGGACTGCATTCTTGGCCTTCTGAACTTAAAAAATTCGTAATAAAATTAGTCGAAGAAATTTATGACATTTTACGAATTATCAAATTTTCATCACATATATAACATTTGAAGAACGTGTACTGTCCCGCGAATAAATTCATGAAACATCGTTGCCCATCGAATCTTATTTAATTATGTATTGACGAGATATGTGACGTTATAACCTAAATTAATTTATTCAAATAAATTACTTAGGTATATAACAGACAAACGAATAAATTACACCTTTAAAGTATTAATTCGTCATTTATCGATCACTAAATGACGATAATACTGATCCACGGATTAAACGAATTTTCGGATCGAGAAAAATTTAATCTAATCGTATAATTTATAACCGAATATAAATATATAATATAAAAAATTCTACGAATAAATATTAATTATTGAAATTTTTTTTTATCTACAAAATATATCGTTTCGTTACACAAGCGTAATTAAGAATAAATCTTGACGTGCGATTCGATTCCGGCAATTTTCTTTAAACATGAGTCAAAATATTTGACGTTGATATTAATTATTATAATTGTTTTATAATAATTAATACCGTATACACACGGCGTATATAAATACATCGTTGATTATAATCGGCACATGCACGCTTTTTCTTTTTTTTTTTTTGTTTTTAACAATTATATAATTAATTACATCATAACACGTATTTTTTAAACGATGATCACCATTCGAACTCTGGTGTTATACACTTCTGTAAATAATATTACTTAATTCGCTTATCTATCGTTTATTCGCAAACATCATTTACCTATGTGCGTTGGAAGAGATAAAAGAAAAAAATATTTTATCTCTTTCTCTCGCATATATCTGCACTATTTCGTTTCGTTATATATTATGTACAAGTATCACGGAAACGAGAGTGCAAAAAAAAATAGGTTTCTTGAATAAGATTATGCACGATTTGTATTCGCAAAAATGCAGAAATGTATATGTGTATATCATATTTCGATTATTTTCTTTTCTTATTTCTTTTTCTTTTTTTTCCTTTTTTTTCTTTTTTTTTTTGTCTTTTTTTTTTACATTAAAACTGACTGCAGCTTGGTCATCGATTTATTTTTAGCTAACTATTCTAAATTTTTTCGTCGATAAATAAAATAGGTTTTTACCTATTCTGCTTTGTGATTTCTCCTGAGAAACAGCGATTGGAATGTATATATATATATATATATATATATATATATACGTGTGTTCATTGAATCTGTATTGAACGTGTTCGAATGTAATAAATTTGATGGAAGCCCCTGCATGCTTCTATTTCTTTGATTTTTGCAATTTTAGTAAATAGGGGTAAGTAGATTTTACTTGCAATCGAATCATTAAATATTGTTACTATCAATATTATCAATATTAAATAATATTTATATATTATATTTAATATGTATATTATTTATATTAATATTAATTAGAATAATTATTATTAATATTGATAATATTAATTATCAACATTTTTATAGGAATAATATATCAATTAGGATGTACAGAGTATCTTAATTACTTGATGAATTTTTTTTTAATCCTTTGAGCTTTTATTTCAAAAGATCGAGAGCTTCCAAATTCGAACAACAGTCTTATAATTAATTCCAGAATTCAATGCTGATTAAATAACTTTCTAATATTATGTGAAAAGATGATTGATATTATGTGCACGAACGCGGCTATTGATTATATTATTATACAAATGAAAATTTTGAAATGGAATGAGGAATAAAATTCGAACTCGAAAAATCGCACAATTGATGTACAAAGTATAATTCTTTTTTCTAATTGGTCGTATAAAACTTCGTTAAAATATGTGTTTAAAAAAAATAGAATAGAAGATAAAGCAAAGAGTAAAAATATAATTAAAATATACTATTACAATAAAAATATAATAAAATATTGTAAATATATTGTAAATATATTCTCAAATAAACATTATATTTAAACAAAGTAATTTTTTTCATTTTTCTCAATGAATAATTTTATTATTTGATATATTTATGAGAATTTTTTTTTTTAAAATTCAACAAATTGTAACTTTTTTTCTGTCTATAAAATAAAACAAAAAATCAATCAAATATTCAAATATTTAATTCAAATATTCTGATTATTCATAATAACTTTTTCAACTTTTAAATTTTGTTTAATTTTGAAATTTTGTTTATTTTTTCTTTTTTAAATGAGAATTCTTTTTCTCTCAAATGAACAAATTTTTTTCTTTAAATATTTATTTATGACAATTGACTATAAAATGAAACTCAATGAACATTAATCTATTATTAAATTAAAACTTTAAACATTTAATATGCATCAATCTAATACTTTTAGTGCTTATACACGCAATAAAAATGTAAAACAATATATTAAAAATCGGGAATTCCCAAGTAAATAAATTTATTATTAATTAATAATTTATACCAAGATATTCATATCATTATATTATATCAACATATTCGTAAATGAGATGACGAATTAACTCGTTTAATGGATTAAATACTATAAAACTGGTTTTAGATATACATATTTTGGAGTGCATTTAATTAATTTATAGGATAATTCGTGATATTAAAATTAATCGAAATTAGATGGAAATTAGATGTCTCTTCGTGACAATGTTTCAAATCCTTCGAGAGTTTTAATACTTAATAAACGACCCGAGTCGAGGTTTTTTGTTAAAGTCTCTTTCATACGATAGATCGAGTTTCTTTTCGACTAATCATACTTTCGAACGTTCGAAATAGATGATTATTATTCTTATGTCCCCATATAGGCACAACAGGTTCTTTCATTCAAGTTTGCCGATTGTTACACAATTATTTTGATCGTATTATTTTTCGATGCCACGATATGATACTATTAAAATTAATTAACCCTTTCACCTTTATCGAAATTATTTTAATAATGTTAATCTGTAATACAATATAATCGATAATTTGAATTATTATTTATGTTAATTTTATTATTATTAACAAAAATATAATTTGTGTTTTTACATCTACTTATATTCTATAACAGAATATAAATTATTTGTACGAAATAAGGATGATAATATAGGATTAACAATATGCTTTATGATCTTTTAAATAGGTTATATATACTATAAACATTATGTATTTGGAATTTGTTTTATAATAAAAAATATGAAATTCTCTTTTAATTGAATTAAAGATTTCGAATGATTTAAAAGGATTGTTGCGATCATCCTCTCAGATGATATATAATTTAATATTAAAGTACATTATAAATAATAAATGTATCATACAAAGTCAAGCACGAGTCAAATTACAAATATAATAACACAATAACAAGACAAATCATCTCGAAAAATCATCTCGAAAATGTACATCGATTCAAATCATAAACCATCGATTTCATTGGTGAAAGAGTTAAGGTTCATCATCAATCATCCAGCGATCCCAGTTCCAAGCTAAATCACAGCTCGAGTAACACCCGATTTCTCACCAACGAAGAATACACGATATAATAAATAATCCGCCGTTGGAAAAAAACGCGAGATCGAATCGATTCGTCACGAATCGTCATCGTATATAATAACACGCCACCGTGTACATTCTCGAAGCCAGCTAAGCTAGATAAGTCCTCGGCTTTGGATTGCCGGAATCGTCTTTCGTGGTGCACGACCAGGCTTCCTCGGCCAAGCTTCCGTATCTTTGAACACCAGGAAACGGCGGCCCGGTGCTTTGCGGCGAGTAATAGCCGCCCTTCAACTGATAATAGTTACCAGCAGTAGCCTGTTGATATTGGTACTGGTCGCCGTGTAGAACGTTGCTGTAGCCTGAATACGAGCCATACTGGGAGGAAGAATACGATGAGGAGTATCCCCGCTCGCTCAGGCTTCTGTAAGGCCCCGAATGTTGGGGCCTACCCTCCTGTCAAACGGGGGTGCTCACCGCAGCGCTCGTTATATAGTCGATGTCGCCTATGCTCTTCACCCTACGGTGTCTCTTGTTGCCTGTGATGGGTCTGGGTGGCAGTTGCGGGGGTGGCGGTGAGTTGCTCCTGGCGCTGCTCATGTACTGGCTGGCGAGGCTTCCGGTGTCCGACGAAGACGATGGCGAGGCCTTTTCGCTCCTCGGTCGTAGACCAAACGCTCTGCTCAACGATCCCTGTTGAGGATTGAATTGAATTAGTTAGTTGAACATGAGTGGAATTTTTCAACATGGTGGCCTCCATTTTTAACATGGGAAATACGGTAGGTCTCATATTGAAATATATATTTGGAGGGGAGAGGGGAGAAATATTTTTTCCATTTGAGACATTTTTGTGGGGCTATCGAAGAAAAATTTACTGTAATTCCTGGATAATATTGAACATTTTTTTAATATATAATGATTTCCATTCCATGTATTCCAATTTTACGAACGACCATTTAACAGAAACTTTATTCGTTTCTAAGAAATGATCAAATTTAATTCAATTTAAAAGATACATCATTTGATGTAATAATGATATCGTGATAAAATACGAATGGAAAGATTTTAATATTTTTTAGATTAAAAGAGAATAGAGGATTAAATTTTTCTTACGATGATAAATACATTGAAATGTTTAGAAAATTTCATTTATAAATGGAAATCATTATTTCTTCAAAATTTTTCCTTTCGATTATTCTATTAAATATATATATATATATTATTGTTCAATTATGTCTAGGATACTACAGAAATTTTTCAACTGTGCTGGTATAGAGGCCTACTATATTTCGAAAGATCAGTGGATCTCGACTTCCTCGAGGGGACGATGCTACGAGCAAACGAGCTATTGAGGTGTTCAAGATGCTGGATCTGTGAAATTTGAGAATATGTATGGAAAAATGATTGTTTGTAGCTGAATTGGTTGAGTCTGCAGTTTCGAAATGTTTCGAAACTAAATTTTTTTTCATAACGTTCGTTCCCTTTGTTTTTTTTCAAAAGAGGTTCGAGAATTCCTGTTACTTATGTAAGTTTCGAAACAGTTTCGTTGGAAAAAGGTAAAGGGGACAATGAGGGATGATTGAGTGCGATCAGAAGCTAAGGATGCATGTGCAACGACAAAGTAAACAAAAAAGTTTCTACTTTTTATTATTCTAATTTTTTTTTTTTTTAAATTGCTCGACTAATTTATCGAATAACATAGGTCACGATCTTGCAAGATTGAAAGGCTAATAATAATTCATCACACTAAAAAATTCATTTCGACAATCGGTCATTCATTCATTGAAAAAAGGATAACTAGAGAAAGATTAAGAGAACTAAAGAAATGATTACAATTTTCCAAAAAGGGAGAGAAAAGAAAACAAGCAATGGAAATTAAAGTATCTTGCATGTAATGAAAAAGAAGAATTAATCAAAAATTGGCTAATGTAATTATTGTGCAAAAATTTTCTATCTATCTTATTGATTTTATAATAGTAATTAAATAGATGGATATATTTTTTGGAAGTTTCTTTATATGTTATGTACAAATTTATTTTGGAAACTATAATGAAGAAATTAATAAAAAAAAAAAGAACTTAAAAATTACTTTTTTGATTACTAAGAAATTAAAATCATTAAGAAAGAAAAGAAGCAAAATCATATAATATACTTATTTTAGAAAATATTTCAATACATAAAATTAAATAACATTATGCGTGTCTTCCATTCATTTAAAAATAAGATATAGAAATAAATACTTTTTATTATAGTAATACATAATAATCAAAAATGTTTATATTCATACAAAAATACATTGTACATTTTTTTATTCCATGGAACTTTATAAAATTATTCCTTATACAATCGACTAAATTAATTTAACAAAAATCTTTCTACTTATTATTAATAATAAAATAATTTTATTATTGATAATAAAATTTCAATAATTTATATCATATTTATTAAATTCTGATTAGCCAATTTTGATGTGATTATATTTATATAAAAAATTCTAAAAAAAAAAAAAAAAGGACACAATTTAAAATCGATAATCACAACTACTATGAAATAATTCATAAAGGGAAAGATTGCAAGAAAAGAATCAAATGTATCAGTCATATACGCAAGTAGATTATGACAGGCATACCTGTGAGCTCTTCCACGACAACTAGTAAAGGACGAAACAAGGCGGATTAAGAACCCACATCGTGAATTCCACATTGAAATCATCAATTTATATTTACACAATAGCTCGTCATTGTTATAATCGGTTATCTTTAAATTGCTAAAAATTCGAGCGTTCGTACGTTTTTGCCTTTTATATCCTGTTCTCTCTCTCTCTCTCTCTCTCTCTCTCTCTCTCTCTCTCTCTCTCTCTCTCTCTTTACCCCTTTCTTATTCACTACAATAATCAACTCTTAAAAACAGGACACTCTCAGGTTAACATACATGAAAAAGGAGAATGTGATAATCGATAATCGTTGCTTTTGTATGTACAGAGTATACAATGTGGCGGCGATGCATCAGCCTTTTAAAAGAAAATTTATCACGTAATTGTTAATTGATAATTAAAAATCGGCGACACTTTCGTATCGTAGTTCATCGAACATTCTAATTAAAAATTAAAATTATAAATGATAATTATTTAAATAAAAATGGAAGAAAAAAAAATTGAATTCAAATTTTCGCCTCAATTCTATCTTTACTTTTATACAAAATTATACTAATTGATGAATTATTTTTAATTGAGATTGTTGAGTCGTAAATAAACTAAAAAAAATAATGTTAAATTATACCATAAATTATTATTATATGGTTTTTATCATAAAAATAATTATCATAGAATATGATAATTAAAATAAAATATTTAAAAATCAATTGATTTGATCTTATGGATCATTCGCGATCGAATTGAAATATAGATTGAATTATTATTTTTGATCGATCAATTTTCCAAAAAAAAAAAAAAGAAAATGAGAGATTGAAATTAAAAAAAAAAAAAAAATTGCATTTCTATAAGATTCGATGAATTACGATAAAAATATATTCAATAGTTCGTATAGCTCATTAAATTTGACTAGATTAAGCTCATCTTTTGCGAATTTCCACGATGACGTGCTATAATATATTAATTCGCTGCATTCGTATTCGAGGAGAATCGTCAACGATGGTTTACAAGTTTTACAAAGATAGATAATTAAAAGATAGATAATTACAAGGGTCGACTGTTTGCGTAATTCCTACAAATGCAGGCGATACGATTACGCTCGTACCCTGAATCTCAGTCTTTTTCTTTTCTTTTTTCTTTGATTTTTTTTTTGAAGAACAATTCCAAATTATATCGAAATCGAAAAAAGAAACGAGGTTTATCTCTCAGGCTCGTCGGACTGACGACGAAAATTTTCCACGAATTTTCACTCGATCTTTTCGTATATCACATCCCCGCAAGAAAAATGTTACGAAAATATTTATTGTTTTTCGGAAAAGCAAAAATAATAACATATTTTTTAGAGATCATTCTGAACAATATATGTTATACAAGGTGTTAATATATTCATGGGAAACTTGATCCATCTCGCTTCTAATATAAACTTCGTAAACTTATAACTTAATTAATAAGCCTCAATTGGAATTTTTATTTGTTTGTTTTGAGTTTTCTGAGAATTGACATTCTAAAAAAATTATCTCACGAATACTACACATATCATGAATTAATTCTTCTTTCTATGAGAAATATGGAAGTGATATAAATTATAAATAATCAAATATATTCAAGCTGTTTAATTTTTAATTATATTTATTTATTTTTATGTTTTATATTGATGTTATAGTATACATTAGACACGTAAAATTTAAGATTTTTTCTTTTTGTACACTTCTTTAAATTTTTTTGTATGGATCGTCATCAATCAGTGTAAAATATTCCAGAATATCTTGAAAATGAATTAAACCATGATAATATATTTTTTACTCAAAATGATCTCTTGAATATACTGGTAAAATTTACTGATTTTATCCGAATATCCTGTGAATATGAAACATGCATTATATCAACTCCATTCAGCTTTCTAATTATTTAATTCTTAAACGATTAAGAAATTAAATTGAATAAAGCGTTAAATTTTTTTCTTAGAAAATAGAATAGAATCAATTCGAGTGATTTATATCACTATAGATATTATTAAACAAAATTAAAATAATAATTATCTTAAATATCGATTAATTTAGATTAAGTTAAATCGTACTTTAATGGATGAGAAGATATTTCACGCAATGAAATGAAATGAGAATTGAAAATTCGTTTATCCAGTGACAATTCTCTTGTGGAAGTGTGATATGGGATTACGACCATCACGTCAAATTGTTGTAAACGTCGTGTACACTCATTTCGACTCGTATTTTCGAAGTCCGTACGATCGAGGTCGAGATCCATGAGAATCGTCTGCATCTCAGCCGAGTGTCCAATTAATTATAACATCGAAACGAACATTAAAACACACTTGAATGAATTAATCGAACATTTTTTCAGACACTTCGCTAAAATCCAGACATTTGAAATTTACGAGGGGACATCCGAGAGGGCGCGAAGGATGTCCCCCCGTTTTGAAGAATGCTCTAAGACATGTGCATGAATATCTACTATGCTTTCAATAAAAGATCGCGATGAATTGCTCCCGTGAAAAGTATTTATTCGAAACGATCAGGATATTTTTGAATTTTCAAAAATTAATATACGTTGAAATTCTATTTATGAATGTATATTTAAATACATAACCCGCACAGTAGCAATCATCGTTTCCTTTATTCATTCCTTCACAACTGTTCTCTCGAAGCTTCCTCGCGCATATTAATTTCATTTCATAATTTCAAACTTGAAAATTCAATTGTAAGAAAAAATAATAAATAATAATAATAAAAAAGGAAAAAGGATTGAAAACGTAATTTCTTATAACTCGGGCAGAGGAAACTTCGAAGGGAAACGCAACCTGAATCAGGTCAAAACTCATCATTAGGGGCCCCTATATGACGATATATTGATGTACACGCGTGGCGAAAGGAACGATGAATTGATACAGATCTAGATACACATATACGTATATAATGAATATATACATATATACCGAACCTTTTTCAAGTAAAGAAGACTGCAGGTCTGCGACGATCCACAGGATGCAGGGACAATGATTAACGTTAGGTTAAGCACATAGCTCACAGCTTTTTAACCCTTATCGCGTTTAAGAATCGGTCACACTTGTAGCTATAGAATAGTCTCTATTTTCTGCATCCTTCATTTCGAAATCGTTAATCCTTGGTTCACGTGGAAGAACGACTAGAAATTTAATATACATATTTTCCTTTTTTATTTCCCCCATTTTCTCACTGGATCTCTTCGTGTTTCGTAACGACGAGCTTCGTGATGTTTTTGATTATAGCCAATAATGAATAAAGCTTGATGCTTGCGTGATATTTAGCCGTTAATAAAATAGTGATGTTCTTGGCCAGCTTTGTTGGTATAGCTATTCCAGATATATATATATATATATACGTATATATATATATTCTCTTGCGTCTATATCTACAAAGTGTACGCTACTTTCGATAAGGATTAAAGTTATTATTCGAGGTGATATCAAGAAAGGGAACTTTTTTTTTTTTCTTTTTTTTATCTGGTGGAAAATACTGCGCGAGCGTCCTTAACTAAGCGATGCCATGCAATCGTGCCAATGAGAAAATCAAACGAATAAAGAAATCGATATATGTATATACTATACATATATATATATATATATACACAAACGAAACGATGAGAAGAAATTAACGATGAATGATAATTTAGAAACGTGTATGAAAATTCTTAATCAGCAGTGGCTCGACTTGTTGTGAATGATGGAAAAGAAAAATATTAATGTTTTGAATAATAAACACATGATTGATCGATCGAACAACTGCTGTAAAAATGATCATTACTTGGCTATGCAATATTTGTCAATGATGGCTCTCAAAATTTGTAATTTGTTTCACTACTTTTTCAAAATATTTTATTATACGTAACGATTTCATTAATATAATCGAACATTGTCGAAAGTCATCTATGACTGTAATGATGATGATGATGATGATGATGATAATAATAATGATAATAATAATAATAATGATAATGATAATAATAATAATAATAACAATAATAATGATGATGATGATGATGATGATGATTACGATGCCTTTCAAAGCAGATCGCTTTTGATCGAATTTACTTTTTTTGTAATATCAAAGTATGAATATTCTCTAATTAATATTATTCAATATCATATAAAATTTTTATAACATTAATAACACTTGGAAATATCATCAGGAATAATATTATTTTTAAATAAATGCATTTATCAAGACTGAAAATCTTTCTCATTAAAATATTCTTTGTTTCATCTCGATACGACTTTTCGTTTCCGAGATATCATCGTTCAAAGCGAATAGTATTTTTTGGCAATTCGTTATCGCTGTCTTACTCGCGCGATCGGATTTCTCGCTCTTATACACGGCGCTGACCTATCCCAAGCTCCGCGAGCATATAGCGGTTAAATGCAAACAGTTGAGTCAGCGTTTTCTTTTACTATTACTACTAGTTGCACGTATTTCTAGGAAGAAATGTAGGTTATCGCCGCCGTTCATTACATTTCACAACGATTCTTTAAAAATTAAATAACTCAAGAACGAATTGAGTTATCAACATGAAACAAAATTTTGCCAAAATAATAATTCTAATAATGTAATCGGTTTTAAACATAATCTACGAACGAAACGAAAAGATATTTCGTGTTTTCTTACTACTGTTATCAGCGAATCTATATTTAAATTAAAATCAAGCAAAATAAAAATTATGAAAAAAAAAAAGAAGAAGAAAGAATCTAAACGATCAATGATTAGCGAAGAAATTTGTTTCGATTTAAAAATTTAAATCGATCAATAATTCACAACGTATCTACTACTTTTCTAATCGCAATATTAGAAAGAAAACGAGAAATAAATAAAGGAAAAGACGAATTAAAAACCAAGGGAAAAAACGAGCGATCTGCAGAGAAGGAATCGTGTCCTGCATGAGGAAGAATAACAAGGAGGAAAATAAACGATAATAAAAATACCACCGAGTCCCCGGTGCAGTGGTGAATGGACCAGGTGTCTTTGAATCTATACGGTACGTTACCCTGAGGCTGGATCTGCGTCTATCGACCGTGCCCGAGTGATTGGCCGTCATGTGTAGGGCGGACAGGGAGCTCTGATGATGCTGGAGATGCAGCGCCCTGCTTCCACGACCGAGGCTACCACCCGCGCTCACTGTGCTCATAGGACGGCCACCTCCGGTGCTGTTCCTCGGGACCACCTCCAGCTGACTTCTACGCACACGCACACCACGCGTTCATGCACGCCTTTCTGCGCGTACGCACACGCATCCTGACCGCTTATATCCACACACCTTGGCGACACCGCGGACACACACACGTTCGTTCGGCACGTTTTGCAGCGAACCTCTCTCCCATGTTTCAATTTTATCCTTTATTCTCTTTCTTTTCTATCTACATTGCTTTGCTTAACCTTCAACTTTCCCCTTATCTTTTTTTCCATTTCTTGTTTCTCTGAGCACAAAGGAGTGTGAAGCTATGAAGGAAGAAGTGAAATTTGCGATTGTGATCCGTTTAACACGTTCCACTGAGTTACGTTTTATTAGCAACGAAGTAAGAGGTAATTTTCAATAAAGTAACTTTGCATATTTGCTTATATAGCTTTTATGTAGGATGTTTGGTAAGATAGAAAATTTAAGGAGAGATTGAAACAAACGCAAAAATTGATATTGCAAAAAGCTTATTCGAGTTATAAGTATAATTTTGTATCAGATGAAGGGATAGAAAATTAGAGATAGATCTTTGAAATTACTTTTCAAATTTTGTATCTACTTCATCCAGATAATCTGTATGATCCGTAAATGCATTTTACAAAAGTTTGAATGTATAAAAATTGTATAAAAATCTGTGTGAATATGAAATATATAAAATATTCAAAATATAGTGTGATTTTAAAATTCTTCCTTTTTTAAACGTGAAACGTGTTAATATTCGGCAAGAACAAGTTATAAAATTTTAAAAATAAAAATTTCTATTGTATAAATTTGAGAATAATAGATAGATGTATAATAAAAATATTCTAAAAAAAAGTATGGGACTGTTGTATACAAAAGTTTTTAGCAGATGTGAAGAACATTTGGAGAAATTTCGTATTTCTCTGATTGTGAAAAGGGCGGAACTTGATGGAAATTCAGAAGGAAATTGCGAGATTGAGTTTAAAGTTTGCTATCCAATAATAATAAATCCTTTTTAAAGTGAAAAATTTTACTAAGGAACAGTGCGAGGGATAAATACGTAAAAGGATACGTTTGGATGCAGATAAAGTTACTTTGAAACTCTGTGTCTTGGCACACAAAATATATCAACGTGATCAACGTGGATGGTACTTGGCAATTGAACAGTGGCTCGCTGCAAGTGCTCGACAATAGAGAACGAGATATGTATCATAATGAATATCTAGTTACAACATAAATATACATACACAAGCATTTTGTGCACCATCGATATATAAGAATGTATCATATGTTTACTGGATACGCAGGGCCGTTCACGAGGGATCGACCGAGGCGCATCGAGCGTTGCTGGTCAGTCGATTGGAATAAAACACCGAACAGTCAAAAAAATGTAAATATCAAATTAGAAAAAGATGAAAGGAGCCATAATGCATACTGGTGTAATCCGTGACAATTCTATCGCCCCTTCAAGCCTTACACTTTAATCTCTCCCCATCCCCTTTTTAATCTCAACTTGAAAAGAAACTGGATTATCCAATTTATCTCTACCCGTTAAATATATTCATACACGCTCTGAAATCTTTTCACTATTAATATTATCTAATCGAATTCCAAGTAATTGACAGAGATCGGACACACAGAGATTGGAAGAAGAACAAGAAAGTCCAATTTAAGAAAGCTCAATCTTTAATCCCTAAGAATTAGTCTTAAGAATAGCTTCGCCATGAATTACACCAGGATTACTAATATTAAACGTGTGCTGTACATAGCGCAGTGCAGTGCAGGCAGCAGCTGTGGGCTACGGCTCAGCTATGAGAGACATTACCGATGGATCCGCGATCGAGTGGACTGCAGACCCAGCGAATCGCTGCGGTGCCGAGTACAATGTTATATTCAATAAGAAGAATTCCATCGAGTATATTGCATATGTTTGTATATGTACATTATGTCGAGATTGTACTGTACTGTATATACGTGTGTGTATTCCCGATATATCCAAGTATGGCGTGTGTATTACGGATGAGTACTTACATACTAGGCACCGGTCCCGGTTAAGCGATCCCGACCGTTCATTTTATACGGGCTGTTTCGCCAAAGCGGTCGAGATTGCTTGGACAGGCAATGCACATTTACCTCTTTATTTTATTAGCTCTTTTTCTTTCTCTTTTATCTTTTAAACTCAACTGTGTTTTCAGCATCGTCATGTCAGTGCTCGTCTCCTACTCCTAACATCTTTATGATATGTATGTATAACGTCAAGTCTGTCGAAATGAACAGTTACCATATCTTATTCTAACCTGTGCAGAATGATTCTAAAAATTGGAGCAAGCAACTCGAGTTTTCTTTTCTTTTTTTTCTTTTTTATTATATCGTGTCTCAGCATTGGAAACATTGTATTCGAAGGATCGATAAAATGCTCGATGACCCCAATTTTTAAAATATATCTCTGTATATAAAGTAAAGTATCTTTTTTGAAGAAACTGAATATTGAGTTTTATAAGGGGTAATCGTGATTTAATCTTACTTTATCTTGTGCACACCGCTGCGTTACTGTGATCCTTAAAACACTTGATTATTTACAATAATCTCGATAATTTTATTTAAAAAAAATGCTTCGACTGGAAGCATGAAATTCTTAATATCAACCCTAATGATATTAATGCAAATTACTTTTTTTTTTTTTTTTTAAGCTCGCCCGTTACTATGTACAATCCTCGAAGATAGGAAGTATCATTTATATCGATTAAACTATCAATAATATCCTTTCGAACGTGAACATCAACGAATTTAAATATCAAATCGGTAGAAACCCTGAAAATGTGAGGCCTATCGAGTCGTATATGTATAATAACAACAGTTTTCTTTAAAGCTAAATCGTTACTTTGCAAAACACATAAATGTTATTATTCGAGCGATTATTTCAATGTTCTTCGTTTCCTCACTCTTTAATTATCCATTGTAAAATTTGCGAAGATTAGAGAAATAACGTTACGTAGGTACTCGCGTTTTGATCGTCTCTATGCGTATAAACTAACTAACTAACTATTTCGTATAGATAATTGACAATATTTCAGCGACAATTCCTAAAGTATCTTATTTTTCCGTTAAATCGCGGTAGAAAATGATCCACGAGATTCTCTATCCTATTCTTTACCAAGCGAAATTTCGATTTAATCGATGCACTTATCGCTACGAAGCGACTTCCTCTCTAAAATGTACTGGCATGCTGCGATATTAGATTGTCAAAAGTTAGATGTCTGCTCGATTCTGAAAGAGGGAGGGTCGCAGCATCTCTCGAGAATTTCTACAATTTTACACGTTTCCCTAAATTGAATTAAATTAATTATTGTTCCACTGTCAAAGTCGTCCGGTTTATTTTGATTCGTTTAATGTGATTAACGACACAGTGAAATATTTGTTAGCGTGAGTTGGATAGCAACCTGTCGAGGAAAAGAAAGAATTAATTGAAATGTGAGCACGAAGACGAAGGATGAATCGTGTTTATCGACGTCGATCTCGTTTTGCCGAACGAGGAACGACGTTTATGTCGATTAGTGAGCGTTGTCCAATGTGGCCTCTGGATGATAGTAGACTGAGTACCTTGCTGGAACGACGAGGGCTTCCAACTCGGCGGTGAGGTGTCGTCTGATCATCTGTTTAGCTGGCGGTATACCCAGAGCTGTGGCCATCGTATCGCCGGTGAAGGATGGTTCTAGCACGACCAGGGCACCATGCACACCTGAATCTGTATTAAAACAGATTAAACATGTTTTTAACCAAAATTTCTTTATTGCTTAACATATAATAAAGATGAAACTTTTTTGAGAAATCGACGATTTTATATTCTATTCTTGTGATATTTGTAAGGATTAGTTAGTAGAAGGCTACTACCTTTTAAATTCTCTGCATATTCGGTCAGATCGATGTTCCTCGCCCACCGAATGAACCTTTGGTTCGTCCAAACTAGAGGATCCGTATCCACTTGTTCGCACTGGTGTCTTCTGACTGCGAGTGCCTATTAATAAAATACGAATCGAAGCGTTTCTCATTATATTATCCGTTTAAACAGAACACACTCCTAACGCTGAATTAATTTCGAATAAATAATCTTGAATTAATAATTCTAAATCAATTTATAATATAAAAGATTTGTAACTATATAGTACATTTCTTAAAAAATTAACATCAATATTATTATTTTGCAATTTACTTTTCACAAAATAAAAATTAGTTATTTTCTATAGAATTAAAGAAGAAAAAGAAAATATATAGCTTTTAAAATGTAACTTGTACTTGATTCAACTTAATATAACATTAAATATATGTGTTCTCACCTGACGATCGTAGTTCAACATTCGCAACAGATGAATTCCGTGCACGATACTGGCCTGATGAAATTTCCTGGTCACCCCGAGCAACTTCTCAAGTTCCTTTTTACTCAGATGATCGAGCATCCGTGCGTCCACCATGTTAGTCGCGAAACTTTCGGAATATTGAGCGAGTCCAAGGTCAGGCAACCATTCCGAGCTGACCCAAGTGTGACCCAATTGAGCAATGCACGGGTATCGAACGAGGCTCGGATGTCGATGCTCTTCGATGGCTAAACGAAGTTTCTTCCTGTGAAGGGGATGTGTCACTCCGAGCCCGGCTTCTAATTCTGCGTCACTCAGCTCCAGTAAAACCTGGAAAAAGTATTATAATCGAATAACGTAGAATTTAGTTTATTCTAAAGGGTTATATATAGGAAATTATCAATATTATAATTAATTTTTAATGATTTTATTTAATTGGTTTTATGTTAGTTTTTCAGGTAAAGTTAAGTTAGAGTTTTGTGAAAAGTTTAAATGACATTTTTATTATTAGATTGTGGATTTTTATGCAAGATATATATATATATATTATTACAAATTATGTATTTTTATTTATCAATACAATGATTTTTTGACAAATTATTTATCTAAAAATGAATACAAAACTTCAATCATATTGATTCAAAAATCCTGTCTCAAAATTCGATACATTTAAATCACTATTTCATTTTACTTTATTTTTTATATATATTTTGATAAAAGAGAAAAATTCGATTAGAGAAAAGAAATATCTGATATAGTTGTTTATATTCTGTTTGTTTAAAATGTATAAAAGATATGATATGAGAGATAAATATTTGGATAAAAATCCTAAACAATCTATTGTTTAATTCATTGAAGAATCATTAAAAAGACCACAAGTTCTCCAACATTGGATATTCGATTCAAAATTAATTCAAATTAAATAATTCAACAATATCTATTACAAACTCTGATATTATTAAAATTTAATTGTTTTACAAGTTCTAAATATACCAATCTTATAATAAACTCCAAAGTTTTATCGATTTTCAATTATACAGACATGTTATTCTTGGAGCAACAGTATCTTATTTATATCTTCCAGAACACAAGAGACGAAAGAAACGTCTCATTCAATATACAGAATTGCGTTCAATTTTTCATTCTCACCTTCCCGGATTTAACGTTTTCAGCGCATCGTGGACCATACTGTGGCATACCAAGGGCAACCTCCAACCACGCCAACACAGTCGGTGCCCTCCATCGTTCCATGGGCACGGATGCGGCTTCTCTTAGCAAACGGAGCTTCTCCGCGTAGCCCTCCTCCGTGAGCGGTGACCATGATCTGTAGGGGTCGAAGCCGTCAGAGCCCTCGTTACTTCCGCTTCCGCCGCTCGAGTTGTTCGCTGCCTTTCGATGCCGCGTACGGGCGAACACTCTGAAAATCGAGACGAAGAAACTGTCCTTGAGCTAAGAAGATGCTACACACTTCTGTGAAAGCACTAAGACTCGAAACTCGATATTTCATTCGTTCTAATCGAATCGAAGAGAAATTGTAAAGAATGAGCGTTTAGAATGAGTCTTATAACTAGTCTATTGGAGAGTTGAGAAAGGAGAAGTACGAAATGTCTTCCATATATATATTTTGATAGATAGAATTTAAGAAAGATTGTAAATCGCGTCAACCGATTTTATAACGATATTAATTGGATAAAATCTTTTATAAAATAATTTCAAAAGTAAAAAGAAAATTCGTAGCCTTCGTTGTATTTAATAAAACAATATTAAACAGACAAAATCGCCATTTCCTTCGAGTTAATTTATGTAAATTCAAAGATGATCCAAATACATGACGATTGGCAAGATGTTAATCCTGTCGAATCGATGGGTTATTATATAAATGCGGTGCCCTCACCTCGAAATAGAGCCCCAAGTGCCTCCACGAGTAGCAGAGGAGCGTGAATGGGCGGCAGGTGCCGCGACAGGTGTGTTTTGCTTGTTTCTTCTCGGTTCTGATTCCAACGGGCTTGACAATTGTTCCACCGATCGCGATAACGAGGAATTGTCCATAGACCTCGAGAAAGCGTTCAGAGGTGACAACGTCGGGCTGCAATCCTTCGGCGTTGTCGCTGCTAAAAAATACAAAATCAACGACAGATGTGAATTTTTAGATCAAATTGATGAATTCTTTTCTACATGGTTCGAACGTTACGTGTATTAAAAATTTCCTATTTAATTCGACATGATAATGTATCACGAATGCGCAGAATTTTAATGTATTTGTGAGGATCCATACACTTGTGAAGGGTCTAAAGACCAAAGTAAACGCAAAAGTTGGTAGAGGTTCATTTATTAAATTACGAGTAATTGAAGTTGAGAAAGATAGAGTGAAATACTTCTCGTTCCCCCTTCGTTTAAGGCAAATTGCTTAATTGATAATTTAATTAATAAACCTCGATCGATATTTTAATATACATGTTTCTACTTTGGATCACTTAATTATATATTAAGATACCACTTTTTTAAAAAAACTTTTATTATATTTTCTGATTGTGCTCGAAGAATAAAGACAAAAAAATATCTTTTTGAATACATCTTTAATTTGAATCCTTTATACTTCGTCTCTATTCCTCGAATATTATCAGAATGTAGAAAAAAATATCCTTTCTTCGTTTTTATTCTCTTCAATTTCTCCTGGTGAAATGAAAATACACAAGATACGTCATATGATTCAATGATTTTCGTTGCCTAAATGAACGAATGATCAAAAATGACCGAGACAATAAGAATTAACAAGCATACTTGTAGCTTGTCTTTTCCTTTGACGAATTTTCCTTTCATCATACGCGCTTCACAACACTCGATGCAACATAAAGAACACGCACAGCTGTGTTGCTGCATAATATTTCTGCACGAAAGGAGAATCAAAATTTCGTTGGCATTTGGCTGGTATTTCGCTTCATCATCGAGGCAGACCGTTTTCAGAGCTTAGATATTCGTCGAGGCAGGACGAAGGATCTGATGAGATTACGATGAAAGTTCAGAGGAGGAGTTTCAGGAGACGGAGTGAAATGAAAATAAATTTGTAATCGAATTAACGGAAAGCGAGACTGCAATTTTCCGGAATTAAATACAAGTGGAGAATACAAATGTATATCGTTAGCAATATAACGCGTTGCATTTTGATTTTGCAATGAATATTCTTGGCCGGTAAGCGCATCCGGATATTATGAAATATTTCTCACTGTTCCAACACGTGCATGCGCATGCATCGCATCATACAACGCACAATTAACTGATTGTTAGAGCGAAACCACGACATAAATGGACCTTTAATATTAATTGTTTGCCGGATTGAATGGATAAATAAACGAATAACGGCAGAGATTGCAACTCTTACGATCAATGACCACCGATTGCTTTCAAAGCAACCATGAACATTACTATCTTAAAGAATTTCGCAATTTTCTTTAAGGGAAATTATTTTCCTTTAAATGATCGATAACAGTTTTTATAATATAATTTTTCATTAAATTTTATATATATATATATATAATAGTAAAATATTGATCAAATTTTTATAATGTCAATATTTAAATCCATCTCGTACATTATTCGATCCTGCCCCCTATCACGAATTTCAAGCAACGATCGTTTCCAGACGAAGGAAGAAGCGTACATTCAAATCGTAAAAAACAGAGCCGAATAAATAATCGAGAAGAAGAAGAAGAAGAAAGAAACACAGTTTGCAGGATGCTAGATAGTATTAACAGACAAAGAGAGAAACACACAGAAACAGAGAAAAAGAGAGAAAAGAGAAGCAAAGGAGTTGTTCGGTTCAAAGGGAAAAGAAAGAGAGAAAAAATACAAAAAAGAGAGAGAGAGAGATAAAAGGAGGACGACGATGAAGATACGGACAGGAAGAGACGACGATCAACGATTTATGTTTGGACACTTACACTGGTACATGTGGGATGGTGCAATGGAGGAAACCACGGAGATGCTGTCCATGTCGAGGCCGCTTCCCTCGACCGTAATTGTCGGTGTGCCTGCGCGGAAATATATAAGTAAAAAAAAAAAGTATTGCGTTCGAGATCGACGTCACTTCTCCGCCTCTGTATTTATTCTTCTGGAGTATATGGGGTGTAGAAAAAGGGAAATTGGAGAGGAACGATTTCAACTTTCAATCTCTATTATTCATAACACGCCTCTTGTTTTTTTGAATTCGAATAGGAAACGGTTCGTCATTTAAAATCGAAATTGCCTAAACTAAGATTGGATAGAAAATTAGAATGATTGTATATTGGATAAATAGACGAGGTTATGGATTATTTTTTTAAATTGGAAAATTTGTTTATTGGAAAAATAGGTTAAGAAAATTTGTGTAATGTAAATTTGTTAAGATTTCAGAAAACGATCTCTCGTTTAAAATTGCTTGTTTGTTTTTTATGTTGCATATTTCGATCGCAGCGAGTGCATGTACCTTACAATTTTTAATAAATAACATTTAAAATGCAATAATGCAATAATGTTTGATCGAAATAATTATTTAGCTTATATATCTACAGCTTTTTGATTTTATCAAAGCTACGTCAAAAGCTGTTTCGATGTTGTAAAGGGACTCAATCTGTCGATGGTTTAATAAACAAATAAATCTTTTTGTCAGACGCAGAAATTTCAAAATATCAAAAAATATCCACTTTAAAATTTTATATTAATTTTATATCAACACACAAGAAAAAATTATGATAAACTTATTTTCCTTGATCTTTGTTAATTTTTATGCTATCTGGACTTAAGGAATAATTTTTCAACTACAAAAATATAAATTTTTAAAAAAATAAATGAAATAAAGTTTATTTGAAATTTGGTAAAGATTCAATGAAACGCATCAAAATTATATGAAAACATATATTTTGATAATAAAAGATAGCTTCGCAATATTTTCAAATTAAGATCTGAAAAGTTTTTAATTTTAAATCTGAAACGAAAGAATTACGAGATTTATAATATCTAAATAATAATAAATCCTTTTATTATCCCCTTGCTCTATAATTTAATACAAAAACGTTGGATTATAAATTACTATATCATTCAAACTCTCGTTTATAATTTACATCTTTCAAAATTCTCTCTCTTTGAAAATCCACGAGTTGACATCTCGAAGACATCGTAATAAGTGTTAAGATATTGAACACAAAATATTAAACAAGAAACCACATCGTAAAGTAATTATAAAAGTAAAAAAGAAAATTTTATTCATCATATAAAAATATATAGATCTCCTCTCTGACAAACACGGAAAGATTTACACGATGGATTGGGATTAAATATTTTGTGTAACGTCTAATTCAGGATCCGTGCACATGCATCACAATCACAGCACGTACTGTGCGTTTGTTCTAAACCAAATCGATCAATCGTGCGCTTTAATGCACAGCCACGAGGATTGGTTGAATAATATACGAAGTAAATGCACTCGATTAACCGGCCACCTTCGATTAGCATTCGTGGCTGGTCCTTTTCTTCTCTCTCTCTCTCTCTCTCTCTCTCTTCCTCGACGAATCGACGGATGCGCCGTAATGCGCTTTAACAAGACGATTAATCTCGCCGATCGTTGCACCTTAAGCGCAAGAAATCATCGTGATCTAACCGCTCGACACTCTGATGAATAATAATGGCGATTGTATTATACACGGGATAGCTTAGCGACAGGAATGCTACCTCATTTCCTCGAGGAAGAGGGTGGATCACAATGGCTCAGATTCTTGATGAATAATGCGGAAACATATAAAAACACGATTCTTATTACGTCGATGCATATTAAATTGAATCGAATTATAATTATCAACCCTTAAATCTATATCGAAAATTTTTCTCGATTTCAATATTAAAATCTTGGAATCCAAATTAATAACTGATACGTTTAAAAACGCTGTCTAGTTGAATTCGAAAATCTTAAATTTGATTTAAGAAGATATTTAATCGGTATTAAAAACCTATTTCTAACTAGTTAATACAATCGAATGGACATCGAACAATATGCACAGATATTAACGCAAATTTACAATGAAATAAAATAATTTCAAATTATAATTATTCTTGAAGTTAAAAAAAAATAAATAAATAAATAATATTGAATTAAATATTTTTCTTGCAATTATTAAATAAATTAATATCCGTTTCAACGTACGAATTTTTACCCAACTTTCGTTAGAATTCATACACACGCAACGAATAAAATAAAAGATATAACGCCTTACCATCTGTGGTGGAGTCGGAAAGATTTCCACCCACGCTGGTCGCGCCGCCGCTCTCCCTGTCGCTGGATCCACGAACTCCGCTATCCGCGCTGCAGCTTCCTCGATCGCCCGCCTGCCCGCCGGAAGAGCCCGCACCTGCCGCATTGCCGACGTTCCCAACGGTCACCCCCAGCTCTGTGCTGCCCAACGGCGGCTGAGAATTCATATGAGGGATGATGCCACAGCCACCGCCACCGCTGCTGCTTCCTGCGCCCGGTGTCGCGGCCCCATTCACGCTGCCCCTCGGGAACGAGACCAAGGATTCCTGGTCGCTCAAGCAGATACCACCGCCACCACCTCTTTCCGCCAATTGACGCTGCAACTGTACGTAACAGTGTTGTAATTGTGCTCGAGACGATATATCAGACAATTCTTTGGATTGTGTAAATTGAACGAGGGGAAAAATATAATTTTGTGAATGGAAAAAATGGAAAGAATCACGTGTGAAAAAAATTATTAGTTTAGATAGAGATATTTTAATTTTAATTTTGTAAAATCTTATTTAAGACGAGGAAAACATGAACGAAAAAGAGTATCGTTTCACATAATACTTTTTGAAAATTTATAAAGTCGAAGTATTTTTTAGTAATCATTTTTTAGTCATATAATTATTCGAAGGGATCGTGCTACACGATTCATCTTTCAATACTTGAATATCAAAATTTAATAATTGAAGGAATATAGTTAAAATTTAACAATTTATAAGTTTGTTATAAAAATTAACTCAAGTTGCTAAATGGATATACGTTATAGAAAAGTAAATAAATCTGTTAATCAATCCATCCGTATTGACTTTTGCTCGGTTCAATTTACCATCGCGTATCGATCGCGGTATAGTTAAACCGAAACTCTAAACTAGAAATTTTCGGCTCGTGCGTGACTTTCAGTCGACATCCCATCAGTTTTAAACTCGTTACTCGTCAGACCGTTTATGCACAGCGTGAAGAAGAACAATTTCAGGAGCCTCAAAGCGGGCTCACCCCTCGTTTAATTGCATGTGAAGAGATGCTTCTTACCTAACTGCACGTAATAATATTAACATCAATCGTATTTCGAATAAAAATAGCATGATTCAGTAGTAACAATTATTTTTAGGAATATTTAGATGGGAAAGTGAAAGGTTTTTTTTTATATAGATCGTCAATGATGTAAACGATGAATCGAAGCGTGAATTGCTTGTGTAACATGTAAATTTACATTAACCTTTCTCGTTCAACTATTCGAGAATCTAGCGGCGAAAGAAACAAGGGAAAATGCATTTAGCAGTTTCCACGTGGTGGAAAAATTTCTTTGATGCTTCTAGGAGGAAAAGTGTGTTAATAATGAGATTTCGATTTTTTTTTTTATTATCGAAATTATTATAAATAGAATTATTATAACAATTTTAATACACGTGACACATTGCGATTAAACGAATTTAAATTTATCATTCGTAAATAATACTTCTCCTTTCATGCATGAAACGAAAGAACAAAAAAAGAAAAAGACAATTTAAAGAAAAATCCCCCTCAAAATTTAGCCGAATTAGCAGTTCAGGCCCGTTTCTCCCGAAAGCTGAGTCAACGAAATTCGAGCAAATAATCCAAAGTAAGCTAAGCGACCGTCATTGCGTAAACACGAGAAAAAAATGTTACTGCTGACTCGAGGGAATCGCCGTTTTTTTTCTCTCTTTGCAAAACACTTGAACACACAACCCGGTAAAAGAGATTAAATTCATCAACCCGACTCCCCATGGCGCGCAATAATGCGCATGTAGGGGGACACGTAACCGGCTCGAGAAAGAAAGAAAGAAAGGAGAAAAGAAGAAAAGAGGAGGAGAGGAAAAAAGGGCTCACCTCTTTTATAGTCGCGTGTGCGTGCGAAAGGGCGGCCTCTTTGTCGGCCAAACTAGCCGCGAGGCTGAGACTTCGATCGGCCTCGTCCCTTGCAGCCCTCAGAAGGCTCCAACGTTCCCTCTCCCTCTCGCGCTCGCGCTCCTCCGAAGGTATGCCGACTCCTTGCTGTTGAAGGCGTCCTAAAGTCGCCTCGTTCTCTCGCATCCGCTGTAATCAACGGTCAAAGAGACCCATATCCGGGCAGTAATTCCACCCGAGAACCACCACCGTTTAACAATGCATGCAGCACGCGCACAAAGTGTCAAAGAGTCCCTTTGAAACAGTCGGAAACAACAGTGCGCAATGTGTGATTAAAAGTTGAGAGCCGGAGAGCGAGTAATTATAGCGAGGAGGTCGCCGCGAAATCGTTCTGCGTTCGTTTCTTGATTAATTGGGTTTGAGTGTGGCAGATATGCTTTCGAGAAATACGTTCTTTTTTTTTTTTTTGAGTAAGTTTGTTCAGTATTATCTAAGAATTTGTTAAGGCTTGGAAAGACAATTAAAGAGCATTGAAAACAAGTTTGATATCCTAGTTTCAAACGAGATGAGAATAACATGAATATCTAGAGATTTTAAAAGTCCTAGGGTTAGTAAAATATCTAACGAGTTTCCCCTAGATCTTACGCCGTTAAATCTTTTAAATCGAGCGTAGCGACATCTTTACATAGATTTCTGAAACTAGTGATTAATCACAAAGATTAATATTAAAATATTACTTGATATCACTGAATATTCCTGAGAATATGTTTCCTTAAATGATTCTTAATTGTTTATTTTTTACAATATTTTCGAAAAGTTGAACCTAACCTAAAAGAATCAATAAAGAATCTCCCGTACGTTAGAATTACCAACTTTTCCGACAGAGAATTTCCCCTAGATCTTTTTTCAACACGGTTGATCGACAACACGGTAACACGATACAGGTGCAACTTGTCGCTTATTTACAGGTGTCGTGTAGCTTCGCCTATTAGCCGCTAGGATATCGGCTACGGAGAACTTAATCCACTTATCTCTCCCTCGGGCGCAAGGAAGTTCACGGTACGTATAACAGGTGTTGCTGCTGGTTTATCGGTTAAAGTTTGGGACAACGCGATTACTGCCACTCCAACGGGTCGGTCAGGTGTTGCCCGTTGGCGGGTCAACATTTTCGAGTTAAAAACTATCGATGCATCGCTGGTCACACAGCTTTGCCGGCTGTCGCGTGGAAAATTGTTTGCGTGCGCGTGTGAAAGTTACGAAAAGTTTCGTGTATGCCCAAAATCTCGAATTTTAATCCATTTAACGGCTACAATATTCACGATATTAATATATTCGTGGGACACCTTTCGAAGATTGGATTACAGACGTGAAAGTTAACACGAGGCTTGTTTTATTAATCTAATCTAATTTCACTGAAATTTAAAATTGAGATTATGCTTCGAAGTATATAAAATACATGTGTAAGGTTTATCAAAATAAATGGTGTTTGCCAAAAGAAAAAGTGAAATTGAAATTTTGTAGAAATAAAGTTTTCCATTTTTCAAAATTATTTCAAATCTCATCCAAGTTGTTTCAAAATTGGATTTTTAAATCAATTGCTAGACAAATTCATTGATTTCAAATATATGGATGTCTTCTATAGTTCACTCTATTTCTGAATGATAGTTCTATTTTGAAAATTACATTAGTAGACACGAATATAAATCGCATCATTTCTAAGAATTCACATTTATGACCGTTTTGGCAGGATTCTACGACAAAGAAATTCTTGTAGACGATTAACGATGTAAAAAGAATCTTGGAAGATTGCCTTTTATAAAAGGTTCTATCGCTGTTATTTTAACCTTTGCAAAGATTGCTGGATCGTTATATTTTTTTCTATCGTTATTAATTGTAAAAAAAATTTATAAGAAGTTGTTCATATTGGAAATTTTGTTCTCAAAATTAAATTCTTTTTTAAATTTAGTAACAAGTATTAGTTATTATTATACAAGATGTTGTTTACTTATGAAAGTTACTTAAATTTCTAAGTGATCTTTAAAGCAAAAGAAATGTTATTTTAATAAAATTTAAATTAAACTCTTTTAAATTACAAACTGACTTAAATCTCATATTCAAGTCATAAAATTCGTGATAGCATTTATATTTCATGACTTGCGGATTTTTATGCGAGTACATACTTTTTTTTTTTATCAAGATTATGTATTTTTCATAGTTTATACGTTACATATTTTTCTTCTCATATCAATTCTGTTTGCTGATAATTTATAATATTCCAAATGGTTGCACGAATCAATATTTGCAAATATTTTGTGAGTGGCATCTCTATAGCAAGATCAGAACAAATATTGGTACTCAAGCAAATTTAAATTATTAAATTATTCCATTTCATCTTGTGATGCAGCATTTTACAAATGAATTTTCACAAATAAAATTATACGAATTTATCAATGAAAATTTTTTGTAATGCCAATTTGCCACATATAATATATATCTATTGCTCGAAATGCTATTGTCTCCCATAATTTTGTTTAATTTTTAATATATTAATTATAATTACAAAACAATCATTACACTTTACACCTTCATCCACAGTCTCTAATTTTTCTTTAAAAAAATTTCTTCGTACATCTGCAAACAAACTTTATATTTATAATTTAACATATCAAGATTAATTTAATTAAAAACTAAATCCATTTCAAAAGTGTCGAACGAATATAAAATTAATCATTCAATCCGACGCAACCTCCAAAATTTAATCAATCTTCGACAACTTATTCCAATTTCGAAGATTTTACGTTCGTTCTAAAACGTGTTCCTAATTCATTATGCAAATGTTGCACGTTTATCACCAAGGCGTCTCCGCAATAATCAATTCCGCTTAAATGCAAGGGGAAAACAGGGTGTATACATCGAGGATAAAAGAGCACAACGAAGATTTCCACGCGCGGAACGGTGTCACGTCGTCGCTGATGAAGTGGATTATGCACGATGCGACAAGACGCGGAAGAGGATAAAACGGGGGAAAATTGAAGAACCGTGGCCAGGGGCCGGGGGGGGGGGGGATCCGTCCTAAGATCTCGAAGCAACCAGCATTCCCTTTCATGTCTTATTATGCAGAGGCACGAACACACATTGGAAAATGTCTTACGACTCTTGTCGACCATGTTTAACGCGGGAATATTAAAATGCGACCGATGATTCTTTACAGCCTGGTTTCTCTCCTTATTAATTCAATCAAAGGCCTTTCTTATTCTAACGAATCAGTTGAGGGAAGAATTGATAAAAATTTAAAAATTTTAAGTTTCTTTTTTCATGATTTTACTTATCACTCATGTTTGAAACAATTGTTGTTTGAGTTTGAATATTTTTATTTGAAAATCAAAGATGAAATTGTTATAAGTAACTTTTAAATGTCTATTGTAACATTTATTATAGCAATAATTTTTGAATAAAACAAAAAATTTTAAAAGAAAAATGTTATTATTCAAAGAATTAATCTTGTAGCTTAACAAAGATAAAGAATACATAAAGAATTACCATTCAACAAATTTTCTCACGGGGATTAATCAAATTGGTGTCTCGTTGGCTTCCGTAGTTTTGTTTTTCGAAACGACATCACTATGCTCTTTCGGCTTATAAAGGATATTTACGATCGTTAATATAAAACATGGATATTGGATATTAAAGTTTGTCTTTCTCCTTACAGAGGATCGTGCATGATGCATCGTCGTGTCCTTATGAAAATCCTTTCTCTCCGACCAACCGGAAACTCATCGACAGGCTGCCAGAGCTTTTTTGCAAAGAAACATTAAACGGTCGATCTCGCGATACGTGCCGTTATTAATCTTCTCTCTTCTCTTTTTCCCGTGTGCAAGAGGCCGTTCACGGGAGAGGAATGAAAAGAGAAAGGAGGAAGGAAGAGATTTTCAATTTTCCTACCAAATACTTTAAGCGGCATGTTTTGTACTTCGTTTTTCTTATCCTCATCGCTCGTTCTTACTTGGATAGATTATATTATATATACAGGATGACCCAAAAATAACTGGATTAATTGGAGATTCCCGAGGTGATTTTAAGCGAATATTTTCAAAAATATTTTTTTTTTTGCAAAAGTATTCGTTTCGACTTTGTTAACGAGTTATTAACAAAAAACACTGGAGCGTGTAATCTAGTCGAGTAGCGATGGCTACGTGCCGCCATTGAGCACGAACAAATCCAAGCAACGAGCACGTGACGAAGAAAGTGTTTGAATATAAGAAATGTTTTTTTATCGGTAAGAAAAATTATATCAAATTGTATTACGAACAGATATACAAATGTCTAAGTATAAATATATAAATTTCAAATATCATTCATAATGATCCTTTACAATGGTAATTTTTTTTAGAAATTAGGCAAAAAATTATAGAATTATCTTACAATCATAGTGAAAATTTTTACAATATTTTAGTGAATAGTAAATTTTGTAAGGTTTTCATTTTTTAATTGTCTTAAATTTGTCTTTAAATTCACAATCACTTTAAATTGTTACATTTCAATTTGCAATAAAATTTAAAGGTATTTCATATGGCCAGGTTCTTTCGATATTCAATTATTTTGAATTTATTTAAGGTTAAACAAAAAGATATTTTACACTGATAATACATAATATATAAATAAAAAGTGATTAATTAAAGGTGAACGATTAATAAATCCACTTTTAAATTTTAAAACACGAAAAATATTGAAAATCGTGATTGGTCCTAATTTTTTCTGGCTCTCCCCATCTACGTCACACGAAGAATTACGTCACAAGAACATCGTTTACAACCATTTTACACCCACGATCTCAAGAACGATCTTACCATTTATCCGTTTTATTATCCACCACTTGGAATTATCGAGAAAAAAAATACGAACACCGAAAAGGTGATGGCTACGTTCCAGGCTACGGATCCACGTTTATTTACGGCCGGAAATCGGCGCGGGTTGTTCATTTGCCGGAATTGGAATGAGCGACGACGTTGCGTCGGGTCGTCGCCATTGCAACGATAACGGTGTCGAGAAAATGAGAAATTCCAGCGAGTTTAATGAAAGTATTTAACAGGCAAAATTGCTGTACCGGTTTCCGTGTTTCCAACCCGCGAACCGGAAGTCGACGTGGGCCACGGATGAAAATTGAAAATTGCGTTTTCGCCGGGTATTCGTTAAATAAATTCTTTTTTTTTTCTTTCTTTCTTTTTTTTTTTTTTTTTTTTGCGCGCGCGCGCGTTAAACTCGAGAGAGTTATTTTTCTCTTCGACTAATAACGTCGGGTCATAACGCGGCCGCGTCGAGATATTTAAAAAAATACTTGGAGCGTTAAACATCCTATTAGTTCTGTTTAATTATACTTTCTTTTTTTTTTTTTTTTAACGAAGTTTACGGACGGTGGGGGCTCGAATCTTTTGAATCGAATGGAATTTAAATTGAAAGGATGTTGCTTTTGTTCGGACGATATTTTTGTTGGTAAAAAAAAAACTCTGTTCGAGTATTGTATGGATTGGATGAACGATTGTTTTTAAATATAAATCTTTTCTATCTTTTTTAAGATATCTCATTCTTTCTTCAAAATAGTAATCGAAGTTTTTGTGAAAGAAATGTGCAATAACGATCTGTCGTCCCATCTTCCTTGATTTTTTTTAGTATTCTATTTTTCAAAATGATTTGTATGCAAAATATTTAAGATGAAATTCAATTTTTAGGGAGAAAGTTATTTAATTATTCGATGCATAATTGTAAAAATATATTTTGTATATATAAAAGAAATCAATAAAAATTATCAAATAAATTTTAACATCATAAATAAAAGAATTTTTGTGACGATTTAATATAATGAAGATATTCTAGAATTTTTTCAGATTTCTTAAGATTCAAGAACAATTAAAAAGTTGTAGATATGAATAATCCAGATTAGTGTAAAAAATATATTTTCTAATAAAAATTTTAATTATGATCATTGTTATAATAATTGAGTAAAATGAAAAAATTAAATTTTAAAGAAAAGAATTTTAAATTGTTATAGGAATATCACATCAAATTGTTAAATTGAATTTTTACAATTTGAAAATTAGACAAAATTGCAAATTTTGAGTTATTATTTTATTCTTGTGACATACAAAATGTTTGAAGAAAGAGATGATTCTAGAAAATAACTAAGTTGATGTGCAAAAAATATTGGTTTAAATTATATTATAATTTAATGAAGAAATTTCATCTTCTATTAGATGGAGCAATGCATCTAGTATAAAATTGAATTTATTTATAATTTAATAAATAAGCTTCTAGCATCTTCACCATCAATTTTCAATTTTTATAACTCTTAGTATTTTTTTCTGCTTCATTCAAATATTCTATAAATATTTTTTATATCAAAATATGTATATCAAACACATTGGTGGATAGAATATCATAGTAAGTCACATAGAAAAAATTTTGAAAGATAATATTTAAAAAAATAACAATTTTCTTTATATATTTTTCAATTTTATTGTATTGTATTGATTTTAGAATTTAAAAAAATTTTTAAATTTATATTCTCAGCCTTCCAATTATGCGAGTATAATTATATTCAATAAAAAACAACATTAATTTTATCAAAAACATTTATATATTTTTAATTTTATATATATATATATATATAGAAATGAATATCAAAATCCATAATTTTGATAAGTTTGACTTCTACTGTCAAATAAATATTGTAAATGTTTTTAAAAATACAAAATATAATTCAGAATTAAAATATGAAATATTAGTTAAAACTAGTATTTTCCAGTTTTTTTAAGTTAAAACTCTCTTATATAATACTCAAATGACTCATAATTCTCTTTCTTTCTTCATATAAGACAAAGAAAATTAAAAAAAGTTAATATTTATTAACTTTATTCAGAGAATGATTAGCAGCATTGCTTTTTGAGTTAATTGGCGAAAAGATCGTTTCTATAGAACACATGGTAAAAAATAATTACATTAATTCTTTCTTATGCGTCATACACATGTGACACCAGTTTCTTTTCTCATATTGCGTTTTTTAATTTTCTTTAGGATTGCATGATAAGAAACACTTTTGTATATTTTAGACAACGAAAAATTGTGTTGTAACACATCGCTTTTGATTATTTTAAAATTACTTTCTTTCTTGATTAACAAAAATTATTCCACCATTAATTAAAAATTAACTGTTCAAAAATCAATTTGCGACTTGCAAGAAAAAACTCACTCGCAGATATAAAAGTAAGAACCAAATTAAAAATAAGATTCTACGAATTTATTTATCTAACGATTCTCTTATTTCCGGATTATTTTCTTTTTTTTTCTCACGCATCATGAAAGAGCAACCACGTTTCTCAGCACAGCGTTGCACGCATGCAAAAGCAAATTTTTCTACGAGAAAGAGTATTACCTGTTCGTAGTTCCTGATAAAGTCCCGTAATTCTCGCTCCTTGTCCTCGAGGGTGCCGTAGAGTGCTTTCATTTGATTAAGAAGATCGAACTTTTCAGCCTTGAGCCTCTTGCGATCGGCCTTAAGTGCCTGGAGGGCTTCTTTGGCGTGTTGCAGTTCCATTTCAAGAGCAACAAATCGTGCCTCGTCCTCGAGTGCCGCATCCTCGGAGCCAACCTCGCCGCGTGCCGCTCCGCTGAATAGCAATCTTCTCAATCTGGCTACCTCAGCTACCAAACGTTCGTTCTCGAGCCGTAGCCGCCTCGTGCTGGCCAATTCCACCGAACCGGTGCTACCTCCCCCGCCATGAATGTTTGATAATCTCGATGCTACCAATGGATCACCGATTCCTGAATGAAATATCGATATTTATTACGCCCCCAAATATAAAAATCGTGTATTTAAATTTAAAATGTGAAACGTGGCTTTCTGACGAATCAAACAAGCAAGTAGTAGGAATATAAAATCTTGGCCACTTGAGTAGAATTTAAACAAAATATAAAAGTTTGTGAAAGTTTGCTTGATCGATTTTATTGACAAATCAATTTGCTAGTTATGGGCAAAGATGAATATCTTGTACATTTTCGAAAAAAAAACGAAGGAGGAATAAATGCTTATAAACGATATAAAGTAAAATAAAAAAAAAAAAATACAGATTCCCAATAAAACAAACAAAAATTCGCAAGTTGAGAGGAACCAGCCGAGGGGCGGGGCAAGATTCAAAGAAAACAAATTCCCAATAAAAGAAGCAAGAAAGCTTCTTCCCCCTCAAAGAACTCTCAACCCGTTTCCCATCTCGCACCTTTGTTTGTTAAAAAAAAACAAAACGAAAGCAAGCATCCTGCACACCTCAAGAATGCGTTCAAAGAATCTTTCGATCAACTCATATCGTTTCATTTCGATAATCCATCGAAATCTCGAAAAAGCCCTTTTCCTCTCCCTCGTTCCTTTCCACCGTCGAAAAAAGAAAAAAAGAACGTGGTGACAGACAAACGTTTATCTCAAGTTCAGCTCCGTTTAATTCCGTCGGAGAAGCGTTCGTTGGAACAATCAACGAGCGCAGCCAAGGGGCTGAAAGGGAAGGGTTTCCATAATTAAATGCAGGGTTACCCACCCAGGGAATTAGCCGGCGACGAGGGTCTGCTGCCCGGGGCTGGTCCAGGTGGTTCATTGTCCTCCTCGGCCCTCGCATCGCCGTCCACGAGATCCTTGTCGATGTCCTTCTCGTGCTCGTTCATCTCCTTGGATCGCAGCGAGTCGCGATTCGTCGATATCCGAAGCCTCTCCACGCTGGATCGATCGGTGGCGCCGCGGTGAAAGAACGCCCTGTTGCTGGATCCTCGGTCGGGGCTCGCGCTTCCGGAACGGGAGTCCACGCTTCCGCCGGAACCCCCGAGTCGGGTCTTCTCCAGCGCGGGGGCGTACGGCCGCCGAGCCTTCTCGCTCGGGCTGCGACTCGGCGAGCCATTCCGTTTCTCTGGAAAATTGGTCAATGGTCTTTGAAAATTCGTTTTTGATGATTCAATAGGTTTTGGATAGTTTGTGGGAATAACGAAGTTTATGTGGGTTATTGGAAATTTATTTAGGTTTGCTGGAAATAGGTGTTTGTTAAATGATTACTTATTTTATTTTGATTATATTGTCAGTGATTATATTGGACTGGAATTGGAATAATTTGAAATGAAAATTTTCTTTCTCAGTGCTTTAATATTATAGAGGTATTTATTTTTTCTTTAGGAATTTTTTGAGATATGTTTGTGAATTGAATTTATTTTAATAATTTGAATATTAATCCGTATTTGTGGAAGTGAATTAATTGATAAGAATTTTGGAAATATGAATGAATTTTCTATAAATAGTATATGTGAAAATTTTTCAAATTTAGAAATTGCGTGAAAATATAATAATTTTTAATATTTATATGTCTACTTTATAATCTCTTTCTTGGTCTTAGAATAAATGGATCGGAAAAGTTCCAAGTCTCGGGAAAATAGTGGCTCATGGGTGGTCATAAAAATGACATCAAGTAACTGTGTGATACATATAGAAAGTACAATATGTTCCAGAAATCGAGATAAAGTTTTAACCATGAACTATGCATGAACACTACTTTTGACTTATACTATGCAACTTTCAACAAAGAATTACGTATGTCGCCAACATTTATGGAAAAACTTTTGATACAAATATTTTCTTGTTATATTGAATTCTCTATGCTATTTCTGTATACTACATTTATCAAATAATATAATGTTCAGTAATCGAGAATATGTTAAAATGTATTAAAATTCTTGAATCTTATTTTATTTTTTTTTTCCAAAAGATTAATAAGATTAATAAGAGATGACTTTTAAAAATTTGATTTTTCTATGGAAAATATCTATTGTAAAATTTTAAAAGTGAACTCTACAGTTCAATTAATAATAATCTTTTAACTTTTTAATATTATTAACTGTTTAAATTTCATAAAAATACCAATATACATCTAACAAAAATACATATAGTAACATCTTAATATCAATAAAAAATAAACCTGACATTTCTAAAACATCAATCAAAACCACAAATTTCCTCGCACAAATAACTTTCACTTTCATCCAATATAATAAAAAAATCTCTCACCAATCAAAAACAATGAAATTCCAAAATTCAAATCTATAAGATTAATCCTTTTTTTCTATTCACATTAAGTTTGAAATCTTTTACCAATCATAAGCAACAGAACTCAAATTCCAAATGACAAACTTATACAATTAATCTTCTCCTTGCTAAAACCTAAAACCAATTCTTCTTTCAAAAATCAAATTTCTCATTAGAAGCAACAGAACTCAAATTTCAAATGACAAATCGAGAATCGATCCACAGGATTAGCTCTTAACAATCATAAGCAATAGAATTAAAATTCCAAATGATAAACTGATCCTTCCTTTTGTAGAGAACGATATAAAAAGCAATCAGAAGAAAATTATAACAAAATTCCAATCGAGAAACCTATAGGGCTTGCACGTCGATCGATGGGACTGGTCCTCTCCTTCCTGTCCACGGGGCTGGTTCTCTTATCGATGGGGCTGGCCGATTTGTCGCTGGCCGAGCTCCTCTTCTCCACGGGGCTGCTTCCGGCGCTCAGCCTTTTCCCTTCCTCCTGCGACTGTTGTTGCTGCGAATTGTCGCCACCCTCTTGTCCGGGGCTGCCGCCATTGTTCGCAGCGTTCACGTTGTTGTTGCTCGTGTTACCACCACCGTTGTTGTTCCCAGCTCCGTTGTTATTGTTCAACACGACCGGCAAAGCGCCACGGACGTCCCTCAGCTCGCCTCGAAGCGTGGCGCACTCGCCCCTCGCCCGTTCCAGCTCCCCGTCAAGCCGGGCGCCCGTCGCTGCGTTCTCCTCCACCATCACGCGAAATTTTGCCTGGAAACCGAGGGGACGTTAGACGCTGGCCGAAAGTGGGAAAGGGGCGAAGGTGAATGCTGGTCGAAAGGGGGTGAATGTTAATTCCTCGGTAATGAGCAGCAGCAGCAGGAGGAGGAGGAGGAGGAGGATCTTGTTATCCCCAGGAAAGAATTATTCGTTCTATTGTGCCGGGTGGATGCGAAATCTGAGTTTAAGTTGACGGGAGTATGAAGAATGGATTTTGTTCGTAATTAGGGATTTTGTAGGTAATGATAATTGATGTAAGGAATATTGCATATATTTGTAATGGTGATGTGATATGAAAATTGAATTTGATATTGGTATATATCTGAAGATAAAAAGTTTAAATGTATTGTAGAATAGAAGAAAACGATTATTTTTATATAATAACAATTTAAGAAATAAGATTTTTGAGTTATGAGATATCTATAATGTTACATGATATATCTAATGTATCGGTGATAGATCAATTTAATTCATTTCAACTTTGTGCAATAAAACTTATTATAATACTGTTGTCGTTAAATAATTATGTTCATTCATTATATGTTCATATAAAATTAAAAATTGTCTTGTTTTGTGTTCAACTGCTAATATTTTGAAATTATGTAAACATCGTGTATCATAAAATAAATTTATTATAAAAGTTGTATAAAAGCCATTTATCTTAGAGACTCCAAAGACCAACATAACTTTCCTATCAACTTATATATAATAATATACTGATATCATCCCTGTCAGAGACAAGAATCTAAGTCTTCTGGAGTAAGGACGTGAGATGAATTTCTTTATAATTTAATTGTTTCTAAGTTTTTAAAAGTATTCTAAAAAATACGTAAGATTTTTAATCTTAGTTTAAAAGGTGAAAGAATAGAGGTTCAAACATTTTAGATATATTGAAAAAAATGCTAGGACATTGTAACTAAAGAGTAAGTATTATATTATTATATGTGATACAATTTTTTATTTGAGAAAACTTTGATTAAAGTTAAATTTATACTGTACTTATATGAAATACAGCGAACGATGTAATATGGTATTCGACTAGTATCGATCTTTTGATGAATTTTAGACTTGGCAATAAAATTTTCTAGTTAATTCTTTGAACCATAAAATTTATAACTTCGAGTACGTAATAAAACAAGTAATAATAGAGTTTCACTACCATTGAAAGTATTGATTCCTCGATATCTATCCATGTGAGACATGGATAAAATAAATATTTACTATTTTATTATTTACTTTTTTTATTACTGATCTCTACTGTTATTATTTCAGAAATTATTGTATTTCACAAAATACGAGATTTATCTATTTTTTTTAAAACGAAGATTTTAAAAAATTGCAGTTTTAAAGAATCGCTAAAAATATTATATTAATTTTTCAAAAATAATAAAGGAAAACGCTTTCTTCTTTATTTGAAGTCCTTAGATAAAAGAGGAATACGGAGAATTAAATTAAAATCATTAATGCATCGAGTTTCGAAAAAAAAAAACAAAAATTGAAATTCGACATGACCCAAAAATCTTCTTCCTCCTCACAAAGAATCAAAAATCTTCTGGTAAAAATCAATCTGCTCGGCAAACGTCAACTTTCATCACTCAAGATCTTAATAAACATACATCATGAAGAACCTATCATCGAAAAACTTCCAATAAAATTTCGTCTAAACTTAATCAAAAGTTTTCTACGAATTTCCAGGTTTGTCCAGGTAAAATAATGGACGCAAATCCTTAGGTATTTGCTTAGGTATAATCAACGTGAAGGAAGAAAAAATGCAAAAAAAAAAAAAGAGGAACGAAGGAGACAAGAAGAAACGATTAAGCGAAAAAGAAAGAAAGAGAGAGAAAGAAAGTATTGAAAGTTCCATGAAGTTCCGACAGGGGTCTATAACGGTCCCTGGAAACTACGTTATGCACCGACGTTTTGCCAAGTTACGAAAACGTTAATGCCGGAATCGAAAATAAAACGAACAAACACCGATACAGAGATAAAAGTACAGAGTTAAAAGTTTACTACGACGCGGAGCCGTGCAATATTTAATAAGTCTACTGTGGTGACCGTGGAACACGAATCTCATTGTAAGCTCCCTATTATACCGGTCGTTCCAAAACCTCTTTGCGCATGGTTATATTAACTGTACGCAGAAGTTCGTGCCTGGTTTCCCTCGACACGTGATCCCAGTCACGGAACAAAAAATCGCACGTATGTTTAACGTGTGCTTGTCCTGTGAATCGACGATAATAGACGTGGACGAAAGGAAGAAAGTGAAATAAGGTATTGAAGCCAAATTTTTATAGATTAATTTATCGATGAATGAAGTTTTTGAGAATGAGAATTTCACGTATTATTGGTTGATCGATTAATATTGAAGTTTTCAATGTGAGAATTTATTTCGATTGGAGGTGGTGTAATATTCGATTGGTTTCTATCGAATAAATTTTGACATTTTTGTTTTATTTTGATTTATCAAAAATGAAATCTGTAACTCGAAAATTGAATTGAAATAAATAACAATAAATTCAATATATGAATATTCGATCGCTTTTTGGAAAAATCGTAATAGAAAAGTGAAATTATCGAAAGAATTTTTAGATTTTTATTAATTATTAGTTTTATAGTTTTTTTATAGTTTCATTCGATCAAAAAAGAAGATTTTAAAATAATTATTGAAAATAAATAATCGTTGATTAATATGATTGTATTTGATAAATATAAATATTCAATTAATTTTTGAAAAATAAGTGATTATAGAGACTATTATCTTTTTGCAAAATCTATTTTAATTGTCGAACGATATATTAATCTTTAAAGAGGGTATTCAATGACAATTGAAGTAAGGCAGTGATGTGACCAAGTCTCTAGATAAAGCCAATTCTCAGGAATTATCGTAGAAACTCTCGAATGGAATAATAGATAGGATCTCTCTTGTTCTGGCTAACTCGGCAGCTAGTCCATTGAGATAGGTCAATGATTATGGAATGTAGTTGGTGCGGTTAGATGGGAATATTGAAACGGCCATCATAGGGATGTCTGAAAGGCACGGTAACCGAAATCAATAAAGCATAGTATGATGCTTGACCTTCGAATATCGAGCATCTTCCATTGCACAAACAATTTTTATGCCTTTATATTATCATTGAAAACTTAATCTTGCAAATAAACTTACGAATTCTTAATGATAAATTTAATGCTAATTTGAAAAATGAAAAATATAGATCAAACATTAGATACAATAATTTTATAAACTTTTAATAATCGAAATATGAGACAAAACTTTTAAATAATTTAATAAATATCTCGAAACACACATTTTCTCTTTTACATATAAACTTTCTATCTTACTAACAATAAACTTCACAATAGTCCTCAATATAAATATGAGACAAAATTTGTAAACAATTTAAATTATCTAATTTTTTAAACGCCTACTTTCTCTTTACTATCTCGCTATTCAGACTTCACATTTATATTTTATAAATCCTCGATATAACTCAAATATGAGATAAAATTTTTAAATAAATATCATAACTCTCAACCCTCTCATTCCAATCGAATTTTTCATTGCGAATTCCTCGCAGGCAAAAGCAATTAATCATCACAGAGGGTGAAAGAAACAACTGTCTCGATCTCGTTACACGGTCAACGACGTTTGATCATAATCCTCGTAACAGGTTGATCAACCAGTCGAGATTGCATTTTCGATCAGATAAGAAGCAAAAAAGGGAAGAGAGAATAAAGGCAGAGAGAGAGAGAGAGAGAGAGATTTGATGGGCAGCGGTGAACCAGCACCGTTGGCCAAGTTCCAGAGACACAAAAGGGTAGCCGGTGAGGATAAAGGCATCGCGAACTTGTTGCGTTCCCAGAGGCGCCTTCCGTTTTCCTTTCGTCGCACCAAAGCCACCCTGACGACTGTATTCACGCCCTTTTCACACCCTTGAATCGTAGGATCGTCGATAAATTTCTGTTCAATGGAGCTAGCTTCGCGTAACTATCTCTACGACAGGTTTTCGCCACTGGTCTTTTGATCTTTAATCTCTTAATCCTTTATATCTCTCATTTTTATTTTTCAGAAATTGATAGTACTGGCTTGAGGATACGCGTAGATTAAATTAAAGATTCTATTTAATTTCTATTACTTTTTAACGAAGAATTAAGTTTGAATCTTTTTTATTTAATTTCCATCTCCTTTTCTTCCTTTTCAAAATCGATAATATATCGAGTTGAGGAATTTGAATATGGAAATGGATATATAAAGAGACACAAAATATTCATAATATGTATGTCATGATATTTAAGTAATGAAACGAATTTTTATTTAAATCTTTATTTTCATAAAAATTTGATTTTGCATAAAAATTCGTAACGTTTTAGTCGAGTTTAATAAATTACAGACATTCATAATATAACGACAAATAAATCAATTTCAATTTTAATTTTTCAAACGAAAAATGTAAATCACGAGACTCGTAAAAGTTAAAAATGATAATGTTGGGAAGAATTACAAAGAAGTTCTATTCCGTGTAATTCTAACAATTCGAGAATTTTTATCTCGCAAGAGAATAAATAATTCATACAAGCATTCTTCCGTATTACTTATCCTCGCTTTAATTCCAATTTAGATCAGACATGGAATACAAATTTTATGGAAAAATATCGGATAACCAATGCACCCTTGGGGATTATGGGGTAATTATGATCGAAGGGTCTGGAGTTACGTCTGCGACGACAACAGAGTTCAATCTGATTTCTACGAGAGATTTTCATCTCGTGGCGCAACGCGCCATGAAATATGCATTACATCCGCGATTTTACGCTCGTATTGAATTACATTGGTGTTGACTTTTCTATCCATCTTTATCACACAGATTTCCTGTCTACGAATATGTACTGTAATATTGAATCTCTGTGACCATTGCGTATTATAATTAAATAATTATAATAGTTTACGAGAATTTTAGGACAATATTCATTTTTAATAAAATTTTCCAAGGTCATTGCATCAGGACAAGTAAATTTCGATACAATTTCTATAGATATTCTACAATTTTATTCAATTAGTTGCACTATTGTATTTGTATAATTAAACATACTATTATACATATAAACAAATTTAATCATATTCTAAATAAAACTTTTAGTTATATGATGTAATACCTGTTGAGTTCAAAGTTTGAACAGTTTATGATAGTTTTTCAGATATAATAATTCATTGTGAAAATTGTGAAAAAAAACTTTTATATAATTATAATTCTGTGTAGATTAATTTACACTTTCAAAATACTATATTTGCATATATTTTACTAACATATTGCTGCTTGGCATCGACATTGTGCCAAAAACCATAATAATTAATTAATAAGATCCATTTAACGTTTTCAAAAAGTATAAATTTTAAAAATCCTCTTCTCGAGAGTTTACATTTTGAGTGTAATTGCCATTGCCAAGCAGAGAATATTAGTCGGACATCTATCGAATTTGTTTTTTTTAGCAAAATCTAGTTTTTTAACAATGACCACAATACCACAATGGACAAAGCACGAAGAAGACAAACTATGGTTATAGCTTGCCACACGACTTCGTCACAATGCTGCTTGTGCTCTACACGTTCAAGGAGCATACACACACGTACACACACGTTGCAGCATCCGCGGTTAAACGTTAGGTTGCCAAGGGTGGTTATCAGCAGTTTGCTTCGGTATATAGGTCAACGTTTCAGAGATTACACATCTTTCATGGGAAATAAAACCTTCGGTGGTTCTGCAATCGAGCCGATATGCGGTTGATGGTATCGACGTTATCGAGAAACCGAAGAATCGATATCGTTCCGCTGTGCTTTTCTTTCTAATTGATAAACTAACCGACGAGATGCAGTTTCTGGTATGGCCTGGTATTGTGACTTGAGCAAATCGAACTGTGAAATACACGTGTCGATTAAACTCTTCGATTAATATTTTGAAAAAAGGTTTGAATTGGGTTAAAATTGCACGGTAGAGGAGGTAAAAAAGAATATACGAGAGTCAAGCTTTTTAATTGGAATTGTTATACATATTAAATGTAGAAATGTAAAAATGATTGTTATTTCTTATGATAAAGAAACTTTTTTGAAACGTGCAATAAATGCGTAATTTATATCATGATATATTTTTTAATAATGAAAAAAGTTATTTTTATAAATACTTTAGATTTTTTTAAATTTTGTAAAAGATAGTTTTGAATTATTACAAGAGTGAAGTTTTAATATTTTTCTTTTTTTAATCTCAGTTTTATATTTCAAAATATAAATTGAGTAAGTTAAGAGATTTCTTGGAAAGTGATAATTTTCATTGTTCCATTTCAAATCTAGTTCAAATTTCTTCATCCATAATTATTTTGACTAAATAATATAATTTAATTAATTAAACAATTTATAAGAGTAATAATTTTAAGTATCTTGACAAATTTTTCGATCAAATTCTATTCGCTATAAAATATTATTTCTATGAATGAAATAATAATTTTATTTCATAATTTAGTAATTTTATCTTGTTGCACAATATTGAAGTGAAAAAGAGAAAAGATGAAAGAAATACGTAAAGCTTTTTAGCTTTTTAGTTATATTTTAGGTTTCAGGAGGTTAGGTCTTTTGAGAATTCTGTTGGCGTGAATCCTTCTGGGAAATGTAGGATAGTTGCCACAATTTATTACGTATGATGTAGAAAATTCAAGATCTTTCTGAATATAATTTTATCACATTATTTTTTTTGAACTGCTAAAATTGAAATCTATTCTGCATGCATTTTAATTCTTATTTTAAATTTTTATTAAATATCTTCTCGTTGCATAGTAAATATTACTTTTCAGATAATATTTCATTCAATAAATATCACTTGTTTTTTAAATATTTTTGTCAAAGTAATTTTAAACAACCAATTCATTCTCAAAATTTTCAATTAATTCTAAAGATAAATTTTTTAATATCGAAATACACGATAAATATTTAATCCTTTAGAAATCAAATTATCAAATTCATATATACACATATTTTTCAAAGATTTTTAATTAATAAACTTTGATTTTATTTCTTCATTTGAATTTCATTGTTTTTTAACAATACTTTATTATTTAAAATTCTATTTCTAATCGTGACGTCACGTTTCAAGTTATCAATTGACATTTTTCATCTCATTTCTTGACGATGGAGAAACACTTCACATTTTCTACATTTTAAAATTTTTCGTATAAAATATATTCGTATGCAATATATTGCCTTACTCAATTTTTACAAAATGTCATGTTAAAAAATGTTCTGCAATCGTCACAGCGAATACGAAATGATAAAAATTACGAATTTCATTTCCCTTATTTCAAATTTCTACATTTTTTCACGCCATTTTTCAATTGGCTGACATACTGAAAGGAAAATTCGTTCGAAAAGCATTCAGATACAAAAAATTTGCGCGAGAAATGTTCTACATATTACAACGTACGATGCGGTATAATTATCATGTTGCATAGAGCAAGGGAAATAAGGGTTGAACGAGCAAAAACTAAGAGGAGCTGTCGGATAAGGAAAGAGGGGGAACATTGCTGGAACCACTCGAATTTATGAAATTGCAATTTCAGCCACGAGTTTCATCGCACCCGAAGCAATTTATCTCGTAACGCGGCCAAGGAAACTAATCCTTTTCCTTATTCCCTTGGATTTTCTTTCTACTGACAATCTTAAGGATCCTTTGCGAAATTTAATTAGCGAATGTATCTTGGAGAGAGGAGAAAGAAGAAAGGAGGTACATGTACATTATGCATATTAAAAAAAAAAAAAAAAAAAATCTGGAAAAATTTTAAGAAAAAAGATAATAACGGTGGGAAGAAAAATATGAGGATTTTGTAATGTATACAATTTATTTTTAAATGATAAATGTAACCTCTGTATCTGTTATTTTTAAGCCTTGAATTTTACGAGAAGAGGAAAAGTTTAGAGTAAAAAGAAGATAAACAAGAAACGTGTATTTCTACGTTTAATAAAATTAAAATTACTCAAACATTATTTTTCATTAATTGTACTTCATTAATTAAATTCATTGCATTACTGTTTCGTCTCTAATGTTGTCTTTTCTCTTTACCATTCAGATGATCTTCTTGGAGATTATTGATTGAACGTGAATCTAAATTATATACTATATAAATATTTGAAATCATTTTCTTAGTTAGCTATATTTCATTTTATTTATTTTAATAATGATAATAATAGATTTTACTCGAAAAAAAATTTCTGGGCTAACAAATTTCTAATCTGAACTTTTTTTTTTATAGTTTTGGATTATATAGTAATCTATAAATATATTCTAGATTCTTTATTCCTAAGATTTTTGGAAATAAGTGATAATCGATATAATTTCTCTTAAGTAGATAATTTAGATTAAGTAAATATATCATACTTAATTAATAATTTATTATTTAAACAACAATTTATTATTCAAAAACTTTATTATATTACACAAATGACGTGTGAATTTACAGAACAGATATCCAATACTTAGTTTCTTAGAAGAAACTTTTTATCATAAAAATATATATTTCTGAGAATCTAACAAATAAAATAAAATTCCTACAAGATCTAAATAGTTTCGATTATTTTGCTTATAGTTCTTCACAACAATAGTCACTGAAATTGTCATTGTTCCAACAGTTACGCAATAAGTATTCATTTCGCTGTGTGGTGCCAAGACACATTTAATTCCGGGCAGAATACACGAAAAGCATAGTTGTACGTATAAAGTACGGAAGAATTATGGCCATTCATAACCGCGGGAGCTTAGAGAATTAACAGGAACGAGGCTGCGTGACACGAAACAACAGGAAACGTGGACCGCCATGCTATTTAAATCATACGTCCCTTGACGAGGCTCTAATCTAGGTCAAACTCAAATTACACGCGACAAAGTATCTCGTGGTGTAATTTCCACAAACATTATCATGTATCCCGATGCATCGGTTAGGAAATGTTAAATTCGAGAAAAGGTCGAAAGAAGATTTGATAATACTTGATAAAAAGTATCGCAGTGTGATTTAATTTTTTTTCTTAAAAATTAGATAAATAGAGGAAATAATATGTGAGATCTCTATATATGAAAAAAATTTCCATTAGAAATTTCCAATGTGTTTTAATATTTAATACAATTTTTCTGTTAATTTTTTGAGAGGCGCATGTGCATATAGGTTTAATTTTCTTTTTAATTTTTTAAAAGTATTTCAAAATATGTTCATTGTTATATTTTAAATAAACTTTATAACTGTATATTTGTTCTTCATCGTCGTAATTAATTATAATCGAATCTGATGAAACGTATTGAAATTAATTTGCATTCATGAGTGAATGCAAGTAATTAAAATGTAACATTATCTATAATTTTCTTAAATTAATAATTTTTTTCATTCGTTACATTTCCTCAATGAAATAAGATATTTTCCAGACAAAATATCCTCTTGAATCCTTTCCTTTCATCCCTTGTATTTAATTAACCTTCACGAATCATTCTGTCTCTTCGACATTTTATTGTTTTATTATTTTTTTTTTCTATTTATTATCTTTTTTCAATATAATTAAAAAACTGCTCTCATAATTAACATCACAGTTTTTAATAATAAAATATTAATATCAATGTACTACAATGCATAAGATAGTGAGAAAATATAGATAATAATATAAAAAGTAGGTAAATACAGTTAATATTATATATAGATTATATAACATAAAAATTGAAATTATATTTATTTTAATTATTACGTTGATTGAATTATAGCCTTTATCTTTTTTTAATGTATAATATATTGGTTAGCTAGTTACATATATAAATAGCATCGACAGCTAAAATTAATTACTAATTTGAGATTACATTGGTATTTGAATTTGTTTTCATAGTTTAACAGCTGATATTAATATTAATTTAACTAAAATTAATTATATAATTTGAAATTGCGTTAACATTTAATGTATTTCTTTTTTATTTATATTTATTTATTTGAATTTTATCAATGTAATTATAATATTAAATATTAAAATTATTAAACTGGTATCATTTAAATTTATAATAATAATACTTTTCTCAATGCCAACAACATTATTCATTGTTAACGTTATAAATATATTATATAAGTAAATAATATTTATTGTTTCTAGCTACTTTCTGCTAAACAAAGATACAAGAAAAACAAAAAAAGTTGAAAGATTTGAAAGAAATCTAAAATATTCAAAATTAGAAAAGAGTAATTATATGGTATCCTCATAATTTTATAAAAATATTATTTAGTGGTTAAAAATACCACTTGTTGCATCTAAATTTATATATAAAAATAACACATTTGCATCGAATCATGTATTGTTATAACAAAATATAATTGGTATAATTTGAAAAACAAAAAATTTATTGGCTATTTAAAGAATAAATATTTTTCAAATTGATGAAATTAATTTGATAAAAAATATGTAGAATCATTATTTACAAGTGAAATTATTTAATTGATATTTCTAATTATAAAATCAAACTTTAAAGCTTGAAATTATATTTCTATAAATTGATACATTGGAGGAATGAAGTTGACAATCTCCTTATCATACTAACATTATTTATTCTTGATTATCTATTATAATCACACATAATCACAATTTAAAACAAAACAAAGAAATTAATTTATAAAGATTAAGTAATATCTCTCTAAAAATTTCAAGAAATGATTTCTTTTCATAATACCTATTAAATTCAACTCAATTGTTTTCCCTTCACTTTCCACCTTCCAATTTTCACAAATAATTTAATTAATCTAAATTACACATCACATGGGTAAGTTCGAAAACAATTTACGAGTCAAATAAAGAAACATAAACTGGAATCTTCCCCTCTGCCAAAAGTGAACAGAGCCAAGGAAGAGTAAACGCCACGATCAATCCAATTAATTCCTCCCGACTAAATCCCTCGCTTAGAAGGCCATCGTCAAAGGCCATCTTCTCGCAACGATTCTTGTAATTCCAGAAATTACTTTTCCTTATTCCGGATATTCGGCTGGATTTCCGCATTCTCGCGATTCATCGGCGCAATTAAGAAGGGCGGGGGTGGAAATTAACGCGTATAACCGGATGTGCCAGTTTAATGCCGAATCGACGGGGGTTGGGAATCTCGGCGAAGACACGATGACATTTGCGCTTCTCGAAAACAATTGAATCGGTGGCCGCCGTTAATTGGAGGAGGTTGGCTCCCGCATTTATTACAGAAAACGTCGTAATCATTGCGAAACGACGTGCTCTCTGCACTCTTGGCCGTCTTCTCAGCCACGTTCCCGTTTCTCCCCAACCCTCCTCCTCTTCAACCCTTCAAGTGTACGCCTCTTTTGCGCTCGTTTCATCCTCTACTTTCGACCTCTGGGTTAAACCATACCTCCTCCACATTGTGGTTTCAATGGGCGCGGTCTCAATGGGGTTTTTTACCCTTTCGTTGTGTTTTAAATTGGGCGTACGAGAAATTGGGAGAGTAATGCGATCTGATGAGTTTCTTTCTCGCCAAGATGGAAACACGTTGCGGTTCCCTAAGTATTTGGGGTAATTTGATAAGGATGTGTGCATGTGTAAGGGAACAGGTCTTGTGCAGGATCTGGGGCGTTGATATATGTGTGTGTGTGAAGCGATTAAAGTAACGAGGTTGATTGAAAAATTTTTGTTACGATGTTTTTCATCTTTTAAACGTTCTAACGTTGTGACTATTTTATGTATCGTATAATGTGATATAATAATGAGAAGATAGGAATAGTATGGTTGGTATTAAGACACAAAGAAAACAAAATAATGATGAAGTATAAATTTATTATGAAGAAAAAAAAGAATTAGTTCTCATAAAAGTCTTAAATTATTTCATGCAATTTTGAAAGCTGCTTCTTGCAAATTTTATTGTATCCTACAAAACTATTAATAATTGTGAATAATTGTTAAATAGTATATCTTGGTCGTTGATTCTTTTTAATAACTTAAAGAGTTAAGAAGTTAAGTATGTTTTTTAAATAGTTTTTTGTATAAAAAATAAAGTAGTATTATTTAATCTCATTTATATTCATTATTAATGTATCAATTTTGTTTACATAAACTAGATAAAAAATGCTTTTTGAAAATCTCATTTCTTTTGTATTTAGTTTACGCAATAAAATTGACATAATTTTCGAATGATTAATGAACCATATTATTAACGAAAATATTGGACAAAAAATATGAATATATTTTAAAATATAAACTGTAAATTATTTAAATAAAAATCTAATACTAAATATAATTTATTCGTCTCCCCAATTTTTATTAAAAATAAATTTTCTCATTTATTCACCGTTTTATAAATGATCCATATGATATTACAAAAATATATACAAATTAACAAACAGGAAGATTAAAAAGATATTGCAAAGAGCACAGAAAAATATAAAAAAAAAAACATTATAAAAAAACATAATAATACTACAACAGTAAAAACAATGAACTTAACATATTCAACATGAATAAATAAAAAGACATACATTATTTTCTTGTTTTTCGCATTTATCAAACAGTATTCCATATTTACTCTTTGAAATATTTTTCTCAATATTTTATCTCAACATTTCATCATCCCCATAATATACACGTCATATTTCATTTCTTGTTTAATATTATCCGTTATTTCGTGCACGAATGCAGAAAATTCGATAAATCTAACTCGAAGAAATTCTTCAGTATACCTAAAATACATTTTAATATCAAGCTTTAATATCTTTTCTCATCCATGCGACACGAATTAAATCCGAAAACTCTGGTGACCTCGTTTCCTGAATGGATCTTCCACCTATTTTTCACGATTGTATCGACCATAAAGGGATTTTGCAAGTACTTTTTGCAAGCTACGTGGTGAACAGTAATGATGGATTCAAATTCAAAGAAATTTACTTCAGAGGATTATTATTTAGAAATAGTAAAATATAATTGTTCCTTTTGGTAAGTTATTGATAAGTATTTGATCCTTGTAAAATGTTAGAATAAGTTTCGAAAGTATAAATAAAATTTTGAATATCAATAGATGACCTTGAATGACTTTAGAATATTTAGATTGATGAACTCGTATTGTTAGAAATCTATTTAAATAAAAATAAAAATATTGAAAAATAAAACAATTTTAATAATTTAGAAAATAATGGATCGCTTCAAATGGAACATTTTATATTATACTCATTTATACTCATACTTATAAAGCAGTTATTGTTATAAAATAAATCGAATTATAAGAAATCAAAAAGAAAAAAAAAAATTATAAACAATAAATAGAATTACTGTAATTTTATTTTAATTCTCGAACTTATGTTCTCAAAAATAATATTCGATTTACAATATAATTTCATTAAAGAAAAATAAAAATATTATTTCATGAAACAGATGTGTAATATCATTTATTAATATACAATCAAATTACAATATGGAAGACCTAACTATGTTAAACCTATGTTAACCTAACCTAACCTAACTAATTTACGCTCGTTCCCATCACTACCGAACAAGAACGCGCTACTTTTACATTTATTAATATACAATCAAATTACACTATGGAAGACAATATAAAAAAAATTGGTTTTAAATAAATCGAGAATTTCTAATAAAACTCCACCAATGTTCGATCCCAATCGAAAGTATCCCTATTTCACGTTTCGAAGTGAAACCATCTGTTAACCTAACCTAACTTATTTACGCTCGCTCCCATCACTACCGAACAAGAACAAGTGCTACTTTTACAAGAATGCAACGCGATTCGAAACGAATGTGTAACGAGATGGAGGAATCGAGGATTCGTCGTTGGCAGTGGGAGTTAATTATAGACATCGGGCGCATAATTTCGGCCCGCGTTAAGTTTATACTCATCTGTCACGCTCTGAAAAGGTTCATTGCACCCGGGGGTTAGACCGTGCGCCGACTGATACGGCCACAGTTTGCGAATTTGCAATTAAATGTTTCGCCCTTCGTAACTCGTTGCAGAGAATTATGCTAGCACGCCTTTGCTTGCTATAACTAAGAGGGAGGGGGAGAAGAGGGGGTGGGGTGTGCACGCTTTGATCTCCTTTCCCGCGCTTAACGCTTTGCCTGGCGAAGTTATATTGCGACAATAACGCGAAATTTTGCTTTGTTATTTTAACTGCCAATTATTCTTATGAAGTTTAATAACAAATATGTTATTTTGTCTCTTTATCTTGGGCATGTAGTTTTTTTACATTTCTTTGAATGCGAGAAAAATGTTGTTTTAGATTATATAATTTGATTATGTAATTTATTAAAGGAGCAATAATTAATTTGAGATTAAAACTATTGAATGAAATGTTTGAATTGATCAGGGAGAAAGTTTTGAAAGTTTAATAACGAGTATGTTGGTAACTTTATATCTTTTCATTCTGTCAATAGATTTGGGTATAAACAAAATTTTTAATAAATAAGGATGATTTAAAAGATGAAATAAAAAGAAATTATTGATTATTCGATCGGAATATAGAATTTTGGAGATTTAATAATGAATATAACTATTATATATAATTTTGTGTCTTTTAATCTTCCATAAAAGTTGAATTCTTTTGAAATATAAGAGAAATATTAATTTTAAATATTGAAGAAAAGATGCTATTAAGCGAAAATGTTAGGAATTTTTATTTGAATTTTGGAATATTGGAAGAATTTTATATGAATCTGAATTTTATGATGTTGATAAAAAAAATTTAATAAAGAACATATTACAACTAATTTTATGCTTTTTCATTCTTTCAAAAAATTTATCATGAATGAAATACCTGAGAATCTACAAAAATATCTCTTATTAATCATTGCAAGACTCACAGTATACACTGAAGAATTTAACCATTAAACTGATTCTTAATTATCCTAAAATTAATTCTCTTAAACTATTATACCATTAATCATTATTCGATAAAAATAATTTAACTTCACTATTGATAATTCTCAACTAAATTAAAAATATAAATTCTGTAAAATTACAATTTGCAATTTACAATAAATCAATATTTCTTATATCAAAACATTTTAAATAAAATAATTACAATACTTCAACAATTGATAAACTTTGTCATCAACTTTATTAAAATAAGAGAACGAAAAAGTGAAAAGATGAAAGAGTATATTTTGACAGATCTTAATTTGATGGCTAGAAGATTCGATCCAAGCATTTTTGCCCATTACTCCACACCATATGCACGACGTGTATATGGCCCATATGAAATGCATTATACCGAACGATCGATTCCGTTGCATATTCAACGGCGCTCGAGAGAGAGAGAGAGAGAGAGAGAGAGAGAGAGAGAGAGAGAGAGAGAAGCGGAGAAAGCTAAAGGTGTATTGTTAACGCGCGTATAAAGTGCCGCGTGCTCGGTAAACATATCGGGAAAAGACTACTGGGTCACGATGTCTACTGCCTTTTTAATCAGGTGCATTATCACCGTCGTAATTTCCACGCGAAATGCGTTCTAATGTATTAGCGCGATGATTTCCGTTTCCGTTGCGAACCCGTGCTAAAATTCCCCGGGGAAGTGGCCTCCTCGAACACGAAGACGTGTGAGATGTAAGGAAGAAATTTGCGGTGCGGATCGGGAAAGTGCTGGTTATACGGAAGCGGGTAAATGGAAACCGATGGAGTAAAATTTTTCACCAGCGAAACTGGTGCTTTTTGAGAGCGAAAATTATACGTGTAGTTGGATGGTAAAAAGACTTTTTCTTTTATTTTTAATGGAAATTTTGATGTAGATGTATAATTGTTACATTATTCGATGGAATAAAATTTTAAATTAAATAGTTTTTAAAGTTAAACTATCCTATAGATAGGTATAAATTTTGTAGATAAAATCGTAAGAATAATCATAAAATTTCAATAGCTAGAATATCGAAGTATGAATCTTGAATCAAGATATAATATGAATTTTATTAATATCTCACAAGGATCTCGTTGGAGATATATTTTGCTGCGAATTCCAATAAATTTGCATATTAAGTATTAATGATTAGAGAAAAAGATTTTATGAATGAGAATATGAAAATTATATTGATTTTCAATACGAAAAGTATCTCTTTTGATCTCTTGAATTAATTCTGAATTGACGTAACAAAAATTGAATTTTTTTATAGAAATATTTTGTAACGATATGTAATATCAATAAATTTACAATTTCAAAGTTAAAAATATATAGGATATTAACGATATAAATTATATCTTCATAAATTATATTATAATATTATGTTAAATTTTAATATAAAAAAAAATGTATTTTTCATATAACGATTCGTATTAATATTTGAACATCAATATATGATATATGAAATTATTACTCTGTATATTATCTGTAAATATACTCTGTATATTTGTTCATAACTTTATTAAATTAAATAATAGCGGACATTTAATATCACAAAAATATTTGAATACAACAGTTTATTTGTGTAATGTACAACATTTATAAAAATAAATACGAAATTTGTATGTTTTGTATATATATATTAATTTTCATTATTATTTAATTTTTTTTTATTGTTCAAAAAGACTATACGTATCATACAAATTAAATATATATTTTTAATAGCAATATATTAAAAAACAATCAATAAAACTATTACAGAATAATAATCTCACATACATATCTAAATATTAATTCGAGCCATTTTTGATAAATTAATCTAGTTTTGAAATGTAATATATATATTTAAATGTTATCATTATAAATGTTATCGACAAATTATTAAATCAAGTAAAACTTTTACAAACGATACATCAAAAGCCAATTAAACGAATTGCACAAAGAAGTAATATAAGCAGAGATATCTTTCGAGAAGAAGAAATAGAAGAAAAAAATATAAAAGAGATAAAAGACGAAGAAAAATGCTCCTGGTAAACAATATTCTGCTTGAACGTGCCAGAAATGTTAATTTTCTCGCGGATCATGCACACCATTAAATGAGCAATTCTCTGTTTCGTTTTAGGGAAAGAGGAATCCAGAAAGAGAGTCCACGTTTCAAATGCAAATAGAAACACGCCTTACTTTCGAGCTTAGCACTTTTCAGAGGAACTTTCGCGTTCGATAAAGAGTTCCGAAAAGCAATTTGACGAGTTGCAGCGACGCGGTGTGGCGCGTCTTGCAAACAGAAAGGAATAAGTATGACGCGAATGATGAAGACGAGCCACAAATTATATGTAAAAGGGAATTTCACACTTTACAAGTTCCACGGGACAAATTGTGATTAAAGTTGTGTATGCTACGAATTATATTTGTGTCTTGGGCTAAATTTCTTGCTTGCTTTGAAGACAATTGTCGTGATGGAAATTATTTCTTCTTTGAAATATTTTAACGAGATAATTAATAGGTTAAGTTAATAGATTATATACAGAATATATTTGTGAGTTACTTTTGTATGTATCTTTTGAAATATTGATTTTACAAACAAATACAAAAATTGTTATACAAAAATGTCGATTAAAGTTTATTTATTAAGTTATAAACAATTTAATTTTGTGTTAGATAAAGTTAATAGAGATAGTATCACATCTAATTAATTTCATCCTTATAATAATTCTTAACCGACATTTTTATATATCAATTTTTATTTATTCTATAAAATTAACACCTTATATTATTATTATAGCATCATTATTTATTGATTGATCACATTAAATTAATATAAAAATTAATAAAAATTGGAATACATTATTTAAGATATAAAGCTACAAGAAAAGTTAATAAATTTATTTAAGCGTTATGTAATATTATTTATCGATATTAGATATTTAATGTAAAAGTAAAAAAGAGATTTATATATTTTTGATAAATATTCATTTTTCATTAGATAGTTTAAATTTTTGAATAATTCATTAAATAGTAGAATAGTAGTTGAATAGGCAATTTGTGTAGAACAACTGGATCACACTTGTGATCATCTATAAGGAAACAATTCCCTTTTCTTGATGATTACTGATTACAATTAGCAGCTTAAAGAACGTAGAATGTAAGGTTTTTATACTTCGTATTTCCCGTAGCTATTCACGAAAGGGATAGAGAAGGATGTATACACAGATAGACAGGTAGATAAAGAAGAGATGAATGTGCATATAGAGGAGAGTTTCGAGTGGTCTTTTTCCTTCGTGGCCTGATTCAACTCGCTTCACCGTTGCAAAAATAAAAGAATGCAAATTTAATTACCGGAGTACTCGACAGGGATACCATTTCACCGGTACATATACCCATGACATTTCCCGAAATTTTAATTGAAATTAATCTTGTCACCATATTTCACCGTGTTCATCCCTTTTTGCAAGATATCCCAACGTTGGCCCGCGTGTAATGTTATTATATAATATTACGGTGAACAAGAATGCCAAAGTGATTCGCGTTAATTGACACGACAGCCACGATATAAATGGATAAATTACCCCTTTTAGTAACGCTTTAATTTTTTTCGCCCTCTGAACATCGATTTAATTATTCCTTCGTTCTTCACATTTAAAGGTGGTGCAAATACATAGTAAAATGAACGAAATTCAATTTAATTTTGATAATATTTTCGTAATTTTTAAAAAAAAAAAAAAACTTTATTTCATATGTAATTAATAAGTAATACAAATATATTTTTGTCTCGTTCGTTCTTAAAAGAATATCGTCAAAATTGAAAGAAATCCATTAAACTAGATCCGGATTATCAATTTTGTAATTGTAATTTTAAAATAAAAAATAAATATAAAATACAAGAAAAAAAAAAAGAAAAGAGAAAATTCTCTCTAATTTTTTCAATTATACACTAAATAGTTGTTATTTCCGCTCGAATAATCACGAATGTACGAAAAAAGAGAGAAAGAAAAATCAAATTAATGCGTTACAGTTTGCGGGGCTCGATTCTTCGCGTGCGTGAATTCACGCGTCATGCGAGTATTATGCGTGCCCTAACATTGGCCGTAATGGATTAACCCCCTTTCGGATGAGCCTTTCATACAGAATCGTATTCCGAACGCGATTCTCTGTTGCATGGAAGAAAATGTCATCCATCACTGGGTCTCGAAACTGCTCGCTCCAATGTGTTCGAGAAAAGGCTTGACAGACGAACAGGATTCGTGTTCAACATAAGCCGATTTGATAGGGAAAAGAAGTGTCTGTATCCGTTTCGCAGCACGTACAGTTAGAGATACGGTTACTGGAACGAAATTGTACAGAGTGATTCAGAAATGCACGTCTATACTTTAAGTGAATTTTACATTAAGTTAGGATGAATAATTGTACATAAGATAAAACGAATCATATAAACATATATGTCAATTTAATTTTTTAATTATGTATGTCTTCAAAAAATATAAATATTCAAAATGCCCGCCTTATGCTTTAATAGAGCCATTTTTTAAATAATATTAGCGAATCGATCGGTTACATTTATAAGTAATAAATCTCTTTTTTTTTTTAATTTTATAATTTTGCGTAAAATAGAAACAATCAGATGATTTTGAAATTTCTCTATTTCATTAAAATTTTAAAATTTTTATCATTGTGTAAGAGAATTTATTAATACTGATCATATTTTGATAATTACAAAGATTTGATAATATTAATTACATTGTCTAAATAATCTTCAAATAATCACATTGTTTATTTGTATATAATAAAAATCTAATGGTTGAAATCAGATTACTATATCAAAATTTTCTTTAATCATTCATGATTCGTACAGAACATACGTACGAACGTATGTCGTTCTTTATTCATTTTAATGTATTTCATTCTTTGAAATATGGACATGTATTTATGAATCACCTTGTATATATATTCGGTTCTTCAAGGATAAGTAGTATTAGGCTGTCACTGAACAGACAACGTCGATTCTACTAGAAATGCTAATATAAACATCTGCATCTGTTGACTTTTAAATTTTTATTTATTAGCTTTTATTAGCATTTAGAAAATTTTTGTGTCAATTATTCTTTATAACTTTTTATTTTTATTTAACGAAATTAATACGTATTTAACGAATTATCACGAGTTTGAAAAACATATAGAATTAAAGAAAATCGAATAATCTGATCCCATATATTTTTAGAATAATAACAAATAACAAGAGAATTAAAATTAAAGGAAAATTCTTGCATAAAAATGATTAAAAAGATAAATTTAAATTGTGAATTCTTTAGATTTTCTTTAGATTTCTTTTTTGTTTATGCCAATTATTTATAATACGAATTTAAATTCATCTTTACGAATTTTTAATTTCTATATTTTTTTTTTTTTTTTTGAAAATAATTCTTTACTCTATCAAAAATGGACGATACGTGGAAGATCAGATCTCAAGATTTTCTAGAGAAATTTTATAACATCGTTACACCACCACCAAAATCCATTTACTCCACGATCAATTGCAATTCCATTATCAAAAAATAATTTCTCGAATCGCAATTGAAGCGCTGTCGCGAATTCCAAGCAGCAATAATTAAAATAAATTCCCAAGATTGTTCGAGAAATTTTCAAGCAAATTGTGAAGCGTCCTCGTATCCATAAAATCGGGAAATGTATACGGTGAAAAATGGGAAGGAAAGAGAAGAAAAAGAAGGGACGATTCACCGAGAAGCAGTGGTAGGATACCACTTAGCAGCTCGATGAATACGCGCCACACGAGGAAAAGGTTGGGAAAGAGTGGAAACGGGGATGGAACGGAAGAGCGTCTCCTGATTTTGCATTTTTCATTTCAGGTTCCCTTCGGATGAAAACGCATTAACTGGTACACGAATAGAGCGTGAATCATGCTTACATTCCACGCGGACCAACGGTGCATGCAGGAAGCAGTGGACTCGAAATAATAATAACAATACAAACGGCAATTTGTGTACACGGTTAAGCAAGAATGTGGAAAGAGGGGCAAAAGATATATGATTAAATTTTTTTATTCCCCTTTTCAACATTACTCCATTTGCCTGATGTTCTATATATTGCATCGTATATTGGTGACTTTTGATGTTCAGTGAAAATAGAAAATAGAATTTTAATCAAAATATATCTTTAAAATAATAGTATTCTTTTGGTATTAATACGTGTTATTAAGTAATTAGAATTTTTAAATATAACTATAAATTTTTGAAATTACAATATAATATAGAGTAGAACGATTGAATATTTATAATAATAAAATATGTATAATATCCTTAAATTTATTCCTAATTTATAAAATATAACAATTTGAAGAAAGAAAGAAAACAATCGATCGTTCACAATCAACCACAACGAATAAATATTTATAATAAAAGCGGTACATCGATATCCTTAGTTTAATATAAATAAAAAATGAAGCAAATAAGATTATTTGAACAGAGAAAACAAAGGGATTAAATTTCTCGATCTTTCTTCGACTTTCTTTTACTCCAATACAACGAGATGTGAATTTAAGTTAATTAAAAAAAAATCGATTGTCACGATTTTAAATTCGAGTGTAGTTTCACTCCCTTTCTCCACCTCAATATTTCTCATCTGTGCTATTGATCATTCCGCCGGCAAGATTGAAAATGTGTCTTCCCCTCGTACAATTTCCGCCACGTCCTCGTTTTCGTCTGGGACATCTTTTTGTTAATTTCAGAAAGAATTGTCCCGCGAATTTTTACAGGGAGAATCGTGACCAGAAAGCAAGGCGATAGCTCTGTTGACCGGAATAAAGCAGAAGAGGAGGCGAAGAAGGAACGGTAATGGTATTAAAGATCGCGCTTGGCTGGGCATCGATGTCTGATTAGTTATTGACTTGTACCACTTCTTCTTAGTTTCCAACGGGAAATCACCGCTGTGAGAAAATCTCTGTCCGTGCAACAAATTATTATCTAATTTTGGAATTATTTCTGCCACTGTAGCGTCCAGCATTCGTTTCTTTGCCAAGATTTTGTTCTTCGAACAAATAAATCGATGGATAATAGTGGTTGTTGAGCAATTAAAAGAATTAAAATTCAAAATTGTTTTTTTCGGTCAGACAGTTAAATTGTTTTATTGAAATTATTTTATATAATTTCGAAATATTTTATATTGTTATTTTCTTCCTTTTGTAATTTGTAATTTCATATTAATTCTCTATTTCATGTATTATTTAAATGTTTATTCTACTGTGTGTTAAAATACGTTATTGGATTATTCGGATAAAGATGGTATAATGTGTTAATATATCTTTAAAATTAAAAATATATTATAAAAATATGTTGAGGCTTATTTATTAAATTATAAGCAATTTAATCAGCAATAACGATTAATGATAAATAACTAACAAAAGAGAAATATTAATTTCCAAAAAACGAAGGAAAAAGCAGAAGTGAAAACACTTCAAAAAGAAATTAGGCACACACTTTCGAAATGAATATTACACACGCTCGTGCGATACACCGTTAAATTCTAAAGACTCGATTTACCTGATAAATTAATTTACCTGAACACTCCAGAAAGAAAAAAGAACACTATCATCGTTTTCCACGTGTCAACAACGATCCTAACAGATCCTATCCCACATCCTATCGAACAATGGGCCGAGACCCGATTTGATTTTCGAACAAAGAACGCATCCCCCCGAATCGAAACATCAACAACCCACGATCCCACAATCCAATGGAACTAATTACTAATCACGTGTCCGCCGTTTAATCGTGTTAATTTCGGACTAACCGCAACGGCCAGACAAGATTCGTCGGATAACCGTGTTTAACCGTGCGAATGTGATCCGCGACGTTTCGTTAATTGCCTCCGCCTTCATTTCCTTCAATTTTTATCATTTTTCCCGGCCACGGGATGCAATTCGCAGCCGAATGCCCGTGGGCAAAGGGTGGAGGAGGGAGGGGAGGGTGAAAACGTTGGAGAGTCAAATGGGGGAATGTTGAGGGGAGGAAAAAAAAAAAAAGAAGAGGGAGGAAAAGGAAAACAAACGAGAGGAAAAAATTCACGAATTCGTGAGACGTGTTGGTTTATTTCATTTTGGGTGGAAAATTTATAGGCACAGAGTGTTTGGATCGATCCTTTGGAAGATTTTGAAAAGTATCGAGAAATTATTATTATTTGGTTGGTTTCTTTTTTTTTTTTTGGTAATTAAACGATATAAGTTTTCTAAATTTCGAATTGTCTGACGGAATAACGCGTTTTGATTTATGTGTATTACATTGTGCATTAGTCGATTTAAAATAAAGTCTGGTCAGAGAAGTGATTCATAAATATATTTCTTATTCTTCGGAGGAAATGATATTTCTTGCTTTTCTTGCAGAGTGCATGCTTCACCATGTTCCACGACCAGTTTTTTCCCTTCGAATTCATTACTCTGAATATCGGAGCAAATAACATATTACACTCTTCTTATGAAACGAGATGTAACAAATATTTGAATCAAAGTTGTAAATCATTCAATGGATATGGATATCATTTGATAGAAGAGATATTTAAAATAAAGTTATATAAAAGACATATATATGTATATATAAGGTCAACGTGGTAGGTAGCTTTTTTTTATCTTTTCAAATATATCGTAATGATTTTATATTATATTTTGAATTTACAATTTTATCTTTATTTTATGTTAGCTCAATTAATCAAGATTATTTTATCACGTTGTATCGCAATGAACGATTCATTTTAAAAATTTTATTCATTTCCTTTCAAACTTTCGTGAATATTTTTCATTAATTAATTTCCAAGATATTCGGCTGGATCGATTCAAATTGGACGGGCCGTGTCAATCGAGGGAGGGGGAGGGGGCAATGGTTGAATTGGCCGTTTTAATTAAATCAATAATAAAAGGATAAATAAACTGCGTGATTCCGCGCGGACGAGTCCCCCTCCTACCTCCTCCTCCTCCTCCTCCCCCCCCTCCGCCCCCGATTTTCGCGCGATGGAACTCGTTACACGAGTCGATGATGATGATTAAACGGGAACGGCGTTGAAGTGTATCCGATATACCTATATAAATTTTTCATATATCAACCCCCGATGGATTATTGATTCGATGATTCGCGAGTGATTATTAAAAGCACGGGGGAGGGTGGGGGGAGGGGAGGGGGGAAGAGGAAAAATATCATCGGGATCCGCTCGATTTATGCATATTAATATTAATATTCGTAATTCACGAAATGTGGAGGGACACACTCGAGATCCGATTTATTAATATTTGAATATTTCCACCATTCGTTGATAATTCACATCGGTGAAAACGATCGGTATTAATTTCGATATTTATGTAATGTTTAATTAAGAGTGAAGATATTTGATTCTTTCATTCGGTTCAAAGTGTGTTTTATCGAATGCTCGGAAGTTTAATTTATTAATATTTGTAATCTGTGAACGGGGAACATTTTGAGTAGGTATTTAATTGTTCATCGTATCATTATATTTCACGGTTAATTTATCGGTGTCTATTTATGATTATTCGTTATAAGACTTTAATTTTATAGTTATATACACATTTTAAAAATAAATTGTTCTATCAACAATAAATGTATTTGATCCTTTAGTTTCAATTAAAAGTATATATTTAAATATTAATATTTAAATACGATAAAAATCATCATCAATCGGATAATTACTAAAATTCAAAAATTGTTATTTAAAATAAGCTGGTTATTTAAAATTTGTAATTTGTAATTATGAAAAAATTGTTATTAATAAATTTGGAAAATTTTTTCTTTTTTCACTGTATAAAATATATACACTGTGTGAAATATCGAAAGTAAATGAGGGACTCACCTGTGCATCTGCGAGGATGCGTCGCATCAAAGCCAAGGTGGGGTGCGTTGTGAGGTCATCCTGGAGGGCAAGTGCTTCACCTTCTTTGTTTAAGCGGTTTAAAGTATTGAGGGCTGAAACAGAATACAAACAACCTCATAACGTCATCTGGCGCAATGGATATAAATAAAAGAGTATATCAGAATAAAAGATACATATCGCACACTTGTTCCAACATAATTTAAAATTTACAATTTTTGATTTATTGAGATATAGAAAAAAAGAAGGAGGAAAAAAAAATATTGTTGCCTTTTTAATATACTTTTTCAATATGATTTTATTATGAGATATTTTTATAACGGATCAAATTATTTGAAGTCGTTTTCTTTTAAAATTAAGTAAGTCTTTTCAGTTTTTATCGTTGCAGCATGTGTGCACAATACGAAAGAGATGAGAAATACAAAGAATGAAGAAAGCAAAAGCGAAATTCTACGTACAAATTTTACTATTTTCTCGCTACTTTTATTTGAAATGTAATAAATTATAAGTTTTACAAATTTCATGGTAAGATTCGTAATAATAAAAAAATTGGTCTTTTAATTCTGATTTTGAAATTTATTATATATTTCAATATTTTATTTCGATTTAAATGAATTTTACGAATCATTTTTTTTTCAAATTAATAGAGGAGAGGAGAAATTTTTCTGAAATTTAAAAATAATTTACGCTGTTTTATAAGAATTTAAACAAGCGAAAAATTCAAACTTGGAACTTCTTCAACCCTTAAGTGAACTTCACAATAACCTCAATCTAACGTCCCAATTTCCAGCATTAAGAGACTTTAATTATTTTCCTACATTTTTTTTAACCTTTAAACGATTGCAAAAAAGCATCGCCATTCTTCTTTTTATCGCATATAGCGTTATATCGAGAGTTCATTTCACAGATTCTTTCGTTTCTTAACTTCAAAATAATTAATTTTTGTAACATTATTGCATATTTTACATTCGTGTTAACTTATGGAAAATAAATTATTGTATATCTTTAAATATAATAGCTAATATCAATAAAGAATTAATAAAATAATTAATATCTAGAAAATGTTGCAAGTATATATGATAACAAAGTAATTTTTTTCTTGTCTTCCTAAAAAATATTTTCATTTAAAGTAATAGAGATATTTTTTTTATCTCAATATTAATTCACCATGGAGCAATAAGTCTTCTTCCTTTATGGCGAAGCCACAGATGTATTTTCATATTTTATGCTGATTCAAGCCATTGAATTGAATCAAAATAAATAATAATATCTAAGGATACTAAACTTTTATTTATCTTTTTTTATGTTAAAGCTTTGAATATTAATTGGGTTTCTAAAGCAAAGGAAAAAGGCTTCTAATTTGTCAAATTATTATATTATTAAGACTTATGAAAATTAATTTTTATTCGAAAAATTTGAAAAAAATTTCCTTCATCCTATAATTGCGAAAAATATTTATTAATTTCTCATAAAATCGATCAAACCGCTTTAATCAACCGTATCTATCGAGTTTGTTAGTCAAAGGTTACCACGAAAAACTCGATACTAACTACAAAGTCTTATGAATGTTCAATAAAGCAAAACTTTACTGAAAGTTTAAACGATCATAAATAATTTCAAACACTTATAGATCAATGAATTTCACTCAACATGTTGTGCCCGTTTAATTAATAAAGTTTATACAGGCTTTTGTCGAACAATGATTTATAATATAGTCCATTCTCAAGAGATTTTCAATAGATTAAAATAGATGCCTTATTCATATTTTATATAATGATATATTTATAATATTCGTAAAATTTACTCGTAAATTTTTGTTTGTTTCATTTCAAATTTATTATTTCTATTATATTTACACTTATAAAATTTCATTAATTCAATAATTCAATAAAAACAGTCTAGATATTTAATACAACATAATTATTGATTGAACAATTGTTAGAATCTTTTATTTTGTATGTATGTAATAATAGTTTGTTCTATAATTTATGTTTTGAATTATAACATTTATAATTATAATGACACTAATAACATAACAAAAAGTTTTCATGGAATTTTACCATTAAATTATATGAAAATTGCCTGTATTTAAATTTAATTTATAAAAACGTACGAACATAAATTACCTTACAACCAGATATTTTCCAATCTTTTTTTCAAACAACTTTTTTTCCTCGTTCATTCTCATAATTACACAGCAATGTATTTTTAGCAGAGCGAAATAAATATAACATTTCACGTTTTAATAAAAGTTTTTAATAAATACGAAACATTTAATGAATCTTTAATATTTTCTCAATATTCGATCCAATAAATTACAAGTTATTTTCATTGAAATAAGTTGGTAAGTGTTGAAAATTTTATCACTACAAAACTTAATATATAATCTTTAAAGTTCTTTTTAGAAACGAGAACAAATATTATTTTACCAACCAATTTATAACAAATTACATCGAGATTTATTTATGCATCTACATAAAAATTTGAACGTATAAGTAAATCTAGAGAATGCGTATCTTTCTCAAAAACATTGGATGAAAAATGGACGAATTTGCTCCCTCCTCGCGCAAATTTGAAATCATAATCGAGCCAAGGGCATGGGATCCCTGCCAGCAAGATGGCCGTCGTCTCGTTCATCTCGCATTACCTTTACCGAAGTCGTTGCTGCGACGGGATAATTGAATTCTCGAAGCATGGTGCTCGTGGCGCGAAGGTGGAAAGGCCCGAGGGGCTGCCAAACTGTTATCGACAAGTTCGTGAGAGAAGCTCGTTTCGGGTACAAGGGCAGAGGACGTGGCATCCTTTTCTCACACGTGCCCTCGTATATCGGCGTCCGACTTTCTCTCGAATGCGCTTTGATGTGGAAGTCGTGCGAGGGAGAAACTTCCGGTTCGAAATCGTTCGAGACCGTTTGACTCGTTTCGAAAGGATTTCCAAAGCGTTCAAAGTGATCACGACCGTTTGTGATTTTCCATCCTACCCGTTCGTGGTGGAAAGTTGCAAACGCGTGATACTTCGTCGTATAAACTCGTAGAGAACTCGATTTCGTCGTTTCAGATCCCGCGATTCTAAAATGATCTTTCTGCGATTTTCGAAGGAAATTCGAGGCAATTGAGATTGCGAGGAGAAGACTGGAAATTGATATGAATATTGGAAATACTCAAAAAATCGATCGAAATAAGGTTTAGTCGGTGATGATTTCAACTTTTCCATTTGTGAAAATTTTCCTCTTGGCTTTGTTAACGTGTTTGTTAGCGAAAAACGCTGGCCAATCACAGGGCGTGTACTTGAACGAACAATCGAAGTAACATGTGTCGAGTTCGACGATTCGCCAACGGTTCATATTCGACATAATTGGCGTGACAAATCTATGTGCTTTGTGTTTCTTTTTTTTTTTATTAACAATTGGTTGGAGATGAAAATTTTTGTAAAAATGAAAAAGTTGCTTGAAATGATCTCAGGAAATTTATTTATATAATTTTTATTTTAATGAAACTTTATCTGTATATTTGGAGCATTATGAATTATATATAAAGTGTTTTTCTTTTCAAGTTTCAACATCTTTTCGTATTTTGAATACTGAAACTTTGGTAAAATTTTAGTGAAAAATTAGAAAATTGAAATAGATTAGGTATATAACATTAAATTAGAACGCTGAAATCGAGTTAAAAAGTTAAAAGTTAGGTGGAAGTTCGAAATTTTGGATCGAGATGAATAAGGCATTTGAAGAATTTGATATTCAAATAAGTTAGAAACTTAGAAATTGAAATTGATTGGAAATATGATGCCAAGCTAGAATATTAAAATCTGTTGGGAGTATATGGGAATATGGGAATTGAAATTATAAGAGAGTTCGAAGTTTTGGTAATAGAGATGAATTTGAAGAGTTAGATATTGAAACGAAATTTGAAGGTAGAAATGAATCGAAAATTTACAGTTTTGAAAGTTGAAATGAATTAGAAATGTAATATCAAACTGAAACATTAAATTTAGAATTGAAGTGAATTAAAAATATAATAATAAGCATGGACGTTAATTGCATAAACGCGAAAGGAATGGGAATGGAAATTATGAAAGAGTTTAAAATTTTGAAAATAGAGACAAATAGTGCATTTATGATGGATTACACTATTAAAATAAATTGTAAATTCAGAATTTATAATTTTAAAATTTAAATATGTAATTATGCGAGAGTTTATAAATAGAATTTTAAATATTGAAACAAGTTAAGAGTTTAGAAATAAATTAGAAATAAATTGAAAATTTACAATTCTGGGAATTGAAGTGGATTGGAAATATGATATCAAGCTAGAAATAGCTTGGATATGTAATGTTATGAAAAATTGAAATTATTGAAGAGTTTGAAATTTTAGAAATTAAAGTGTAATAGGGCATTTGAAGGGTGAAACATTGAGTCGGAAATTTAGACTAAATTGAAAATTCAAAATTTTGGAAGTTTAAAATGAAAATAGGATATTAAACCAGAACACAGAAATCGGTTGAATGCGTAGGATTATGGTAATAGAAATTACGAGATAGTTTGAAGTTTCGAAATTGGACATTCAGAGGTGAGTTAGATATGAGTTAGAAAATTTTGAGAAATACATTGAGAATTTGAAATTGAAATTGGTTGGAAATTACAATTATTTGAGAATTTAAACTTTTGGAAGAGTGAAATTCGGTGGATTTGAAAATTGGAAAATTGTTAAAATTTGGTGAATACGGTGAAATGGGTGAAATTTTTGAAAATTAAGTAACTTTTTTATCATTTATGTTTCGAGAAGTTATTGCAATAATATTATTGGATTCATTATTTTGTAATACAATAAAGTATTCATTGTAATTAGAAATACAAATTTTATTTATTTATTTTTTGTATAATAAACGAGAAACTAAAATAATATCAAAATTAAAATATTTGGATAGTTATCGTACTTCATTAACACGTAATTGTATTTTAGAATTATTGAAATTACTTGGAAGTTTAATATATTTGTGGAAAATTGGAAATTTAGAGAATCAGATATTGAAATGAACTCGAAATTACTGTAAATCCAAAGCTAGAAACCAATTCTAGTTATAAACGTAGAAACTTGGAAATTTGCAGGGCTTGCAGAAAGTAGAATGTATAGAATATATATATATATATAGGGCTTCGGTTGAATAAAAAATAAGTTGGAAATATCTATTTTTGATTGAAATTGGAAAACTAAAAAAAAAAAAACGAATATTGAAAGCAATTAAATATTTCAAAAGTCAAGTCAATAAAAAAAAAATTGTATAAATTGAAAAAGATAGAAAAAGACACAAATGTAATAATGTGTAACAATGTGTATAAAATTTAATTGTAAATTCTATGTGTTTCACTATGAAGTTTCTTATTAATATTATATGTAACAAGTATATATTCTTTGTAATTTGACGTATAAAATTTTGTTAATAATTTACATAGAGATTAATAATAAAGTAAATTTGGGAACATTGAAAATCCAAATTTCATTAAAAATTTTCATACATGATATTGAAATGAAGACAATGATATGACATACATATATATAAAACTGAGAATTCATGAATAAAATAAGGTGATGAATGATAAAAGCAGTTCATAAAACAATAAAATAACAATTACTTATGCAAATAATAATCGACATAATCGTATGATCAAAGATATTTTGCAAATATCTGAAGGAAATTGAGTATAAAAATATAAAATAAATATAAAAAACAAAGATACAATTTATTCCGATTCATTTTGTGATTTTTTTAAAAACCGGAGAATTTATATTATTATAAAAATTTGAAAATATTAATAATAATTTAAACTATATTATATTTTTAATTGCAATATAATGATAAAAAGTAAAATAGTATCATAAAGATACTTGATATTTATTATTGAATAATAAAATAGATTTTAATCTGTATAGAAATCTGTAGCAATGTATCTGTTGCTAAGGGAAACAGTAAAAATATAAAATATCCTTATTTTTCTTCCTCAACTCCAATCTCAAATATAATTATCAAGTATTCAAGTATCATAAAATTTCTCGATCGATCATCCAATTACATTCTATGAATATTTTTCGGGCAAAGTTTCATCCCGTGGAAAGATTCTGACCTCTGGTAATTTCATTTTCCACCTTGTCGGACGAAACAAATAATTCACAAGGTAATTGCATTAAGTTTATCCCGCTCGCACCTACGCCCTAGATGTAACATCCTTTCATCAAGAAGTTGCTCGTACCGAGTAATTAAGCGACGAGATAAGAAATTCGTTTCGTTGCGTGGAGCGCAACGAACCTTTAACATTCTGGCTTAATTAATTTTCAAATTCGAGCAATTACAGTATGGCCGAAAGCGAACAGCCGCCAATTACACGTGCAACGAAGTTACTCGAGAATTTTCTCTCGCGTGAAAAAGATTGTCGTTTTTGACAAGATTGAAAATCAAATGTTTATTAATATCTTGACTTTTATTCCTGTTTTTTTTTTCTTTAAGCACGATAATATTTTTACCCGTTATTAAATAATAAGATTTGGAGGATATTTTTGGATTTAAATATTAATATCGTTTCTCAGGAAATTAAATTTCGTATTTTCAGGACAGCTTGGAGTAAGTTTTAAAAAAGGAAACTGTAACGTTTTATTCTATGGATTCGAAGATGCTTGGATCGTTAATATTGCATGGAAGTATCAAATAGGAGAATATTTGTTGTACGATATTTTGGTTAGATCACGTTTGCATCGAGATTTATAAGAAATTTTATATTTTAATTTCGTTAAAGTATGAATTAAAGTTTGCCGAAACTACGGCAAATTTTATTCTCTAATATTTTGCCACAGCAAACTTTATCTTTTTTATTTGCAGCGAGATTTACGTGATAATTCTACGTTTTTAAATAATATTGACTTTGCCATCGTATGGATTCAAAAATTTCTACGTTTTAAATATTAACATATTAACATTAAATATTATACGAACTATTCAAAGATTGACAGCACATTTTCATATGATATTTCATTTTATCGTTGTATCTGAATTTAAAAATACATTATTACATTTTCTTATATTTTCATAAAAATATTAGAATATTTGGATTAGACTTATCCAAAATATGCAAAAATTTTTTTTCGGTCACATTTTCCCCAATTTAACCGATTAATTCCAGTTACTCGTCTATTATTGAGTTTACATTCCACAAATAATAAATAGAAAATTTTAAATTTTAACAAAAAACGACTATTAAATCGAATTGTCCACCCATGTGAACAATGTCACGTGTTATACGTGAGATATACATTAAGAAAATGAATCGTCAATTAAATTAGTAATAAATTATTTTTGCCCATAGAAAACTTGGAACAAGTTTAAAAATCATGATCCTTTATTTTTATTTTCCATCTATATTCCTTTATAACAGTTTCTCGTTTGCACTTAAGTAAGACGGCGAAGTACACGCATCGGGTTACGGTCAGGCATTAAAGCACATAAAGGACTTACGTAGGCAACCCTCCCAGTCGGTATATAGGTCTACGTGCAAACACGCGAGCACGTTAAGTGCGCTTGCAGCACGAGGTCGGTATGAGACCAGCAGGGAACCGCGAAGGGGTTAGTCTGATATATGGGATAGCCCGATATTATACGGCTGTGCACAGCCGGAGGAATATTCTTTACGATCTTTCATGGAAAATGAAACCTATTCAATACTTCAAGATATGACGAAAGGTGAATGGTGAACTTTTGGCGCGCGATTCAAACGGTGCACGTTGATGGAAGCTGTATTCTGATAGTATCTGACAGTAATTTCAGCGTTTGTTAATATTTAGTATGCAAATGTTTAATGTTTCGTTTGATACGAAAACAGAATTATTGTTTGTAAGAGAAATACGATATTTTTTTTTTGTAGATTCCAGTTAAATAAGTGAAGGAATGTTTAACGTGACCATTTAAATATTTGCGAATATTTATGCAATTTTGGTTATGCGATTCAATGGTTTTTTCTTACATGAAAATTACTAAATTAATAAATATTCGTATGGAATGTATATTTTGTTTGATTCGAAAACAGAAATGGTTTATAAAAGAAACAAAATGAATGTTTTTTTGGAGAATAAAATTAAAGGATGGATCATCTAATTTGAAAATATTTTTTATTACAGGAAAAGAGGAGAATCTATTTATTAAATCGAAATATATAAATAGTGAAATATTAATTAGATTATTATTATTCTTAAATAGAATAAAGTTTTTATAGATTTAAATTAAGAAATTAAGGCAATTACAACTTAATTATTTCAATTATTTTTACTATATTAATACATCGATTAAGATCCTTTTTTATTATACAAGGATCTTCAAGAGATGACATTGAAGTTTTTCTACATTATTCTTTTCCTTTTTTAAATAAACCTCTTCGAGGTTATCTATTTACGTGTACGCTTGTGTACATCTTTTATCCATTTTCTCCTTAAGCTTAACAAAATAGTGATGCGAAAAATAAATTGAAAATTAATTAAAAATAAACAAGAAGGCAAGAAGAAATGAACGTTACTTTTTCAAAATCGTATCGAAAATAATTAAAAATCTCCATCAATCTCGATGATCCATCTTATACAACTCCATTCCATCTCTGATAGAAACAAACAACATTAATCATGAATATAAATAAAAAAAATACGATGATAGCGACAATATTAAAGTGAAATGAATTAAAAAGAAAAAAAAAAAAGGAACAAGAAGAAAAATTAGAAAACATAATAAATCAACAAAGCGACAATTACATATTCTTTCCTCCCAACAAAGAACGCGATTCTCTCGATTTCTCGCAAGCGATTCACCCCTTTTCTTTTTTTTTTTTTTTAGAAAAGCCACTTATTAGAACAACTCCTCGCAGTTTCACCACTGCGTCCACTACCAAGTTTATCGTGCTTTATGAGGTAGCAACGGCCAATCACCAAAAAAGCCCCATGTGCACCGCGTATGTAATGTAATCCCTGTGCCAATTTATTTTCCCCGCAAAACTCACCTTCCTCGAAGGGTTGCGCCCGTTTAGCGAACGCCCTCGAGAAAACGCCGCGCGGCTTCGAGGCATCCACGCCGTTTTCTACGGCTGCGCTCATTTTTCTGAGTGGTCCTTCACGGAGCTTGTATTGCCGGGATGGATAAAGGGACCATCTGAAATTGACGTGACACTCTACATCTTTGTCTAGAAAAACCGCGAGGTATACGAAGCGAGAGCTTTAAATAGGAATCTCCATTCGGCCCTGTAATCATTTTCTCACTCAATTAATTAATTGATCGTATAAATTCTGAGAGAGAGACAGAGAGAGAGAGAGAGAGAGAGAGAGAGAGAGAGAGAGAGGAAATTTCTTTGTAGACTATTTATTCAAAGAAAGAGGAATGAAAAACTTATAATTCGAAAGTCATTTGAATGGTAAACGTAATATGAAATTATTTTCTATACAATTCGAAAGAACGTTGGAATGATTAATTATGATTTATTAGTTTATTACGAATAATGAGGCATGTTTTCTCTTATTTATTATTCCTTTTTGCATCATTTACCATTTGAATTTCCTAATTCGTTTCATAACAATGGAAAAGCAACATTTCCTAAGCACGATTTCCAGTTAATGTCCAGGAAATGAAAAAATTAATTTCGTTTCACATATATTATTTTCAATTACACGTGTAATCTATTCTTCTCGTAACAATGACTGCAATCTATTGCTCTGCTACGTGTCATCTTGCCAGACAAACAATGCGTTACATTACATCACGATGGATATTCGCACAATATACCCGTTAATTGCCATTCTTCAATTAAGAATTTCTACTTTAATTAAATGCAGATCATCTGATTATGGGGAAGGGATTACAACGAAGAACCGTCAAAGATGGAAAGTAACAAAGGGTGAAATCATTGCGTTCTATGTTCTCTTCTTTACGTCATTTAAGTTAAATAAGTCGCCTTCATAAATTTTCATACTGCAAATATTCTACGATTAATGAAATATCCTTGCAAAGGTAAAACTTGCTTACAAAGATATCGCTTTGTAACGATAAAAATTAATAACTTTAATATTACTTTTACTTAAGGGACAAAATGTTAAATACAGTTAAGAACACTAATAAGAATTTTATCACTAATAAGAAATATGATTATTGATTGATAAAAGAGATTTAATTTAACGAATATATAATCCTATATAAGAAAGATTCTTCAGAAAAGGAGATCAATGGGTAATTGTAATTAACAGATAGCCTATGATACTCAATGATTTAAATAAGATTATCACTTTAATTATATTTCAACATATATTGTAGTTAAATTTTCATTTTATTATTTATAGTTCTTTTTTTATTGCTATGTTGATGGATTAAAACAAAATTATAACTGAATTATAATAAAATATTTAAAACCGATATATCACACAATAAACATAAAGTCGAATAGATGTCTGAAATAGTTATACGAATCTCTAAAATTGGAATTATGTCAGAAACCACATCTACTTCTAAATAATCTGATACAAAAATTTGTAATATATAAAGTTATAAAAAATATATCAAGTATTTAGACTTAAAATTTTCCAATAAAAAATTAAATTGAAAATATTTAATCGATCCTGTATTTAATTGCTTAACAATTACGTGAAACTGACTAATATTTACGTATAGGCTGAAAGCCTGATAAGTCTTATTTATCGACTAGTCGTAATCATTATAATACAAGCTTTGACAATTTATAGCTATAGCTAGGAGGGGACAACATCCCCTAAAAAGGAAGCTTATACCTCCCCTACATTACGAGGGCACTGTGTGCATTTCGCTCCCCCCTTCGAGGAGAAACACGATATTCGATCGTCATAATTTATGATTCTCGATATTCGATCGTTCGATAAATCTTCGTTGCGTACGGTCAAATTTGCTCATTGATTTATATTTAGCATTTGGAAGTCACAGGAAGAATAGCTTAGAATCTAAGGAAAGAAAAATTATTTATTTTCTCTTTTGAATTGATAAATAATGCATAAGCATTTTTATAAATTTTTAACTATTAAATTATTTAACGTTTTGTAATCAATACGTTTTATGCATTTAATTTATATTTCAAATTTGCCGAGACTTATTAAAAGAAATTTTAAGTTTTATATCATGTTTGCATTTTCGTTTCTTCATATAGTATGCATAGTAATTTAACAAATTTTAAAATGCTTTATTGCACAATATTAATATTATTTTATGTAACAATCTGTTTAATTAATATTTACAGTTAGACATTCATTAGTGATTCACGAAATCACATGATCATTTAATTATTCAAACAATCATAAAATAGCCATACATTATATGTATATATAATAGTAATAAACATAGTATAATAGGATAAAAATTGTTCAGATGATTATAAACAGTTATCATCAATAATAAATGAATGAGTTATATTAATATGGCAATAAATAAGTCATAAATAAGAGAACACGAATTTAATGATAATTTAAAGAGCCACGAATAGATTAGAATTAAGGTGAATGGAAATAAACGTTAGAGCAAATATACAAACATGTTACAAAATGGGCGAGTAATTTCGATTATTACGGACAAACGGCTGCTGTTGTCACGTTTATTCAAGCCGTAGCTATTTCTAATGTGCCACGACCCCCCGGAGTTCAATTCTGAAATGGACATATACTGGTTTGCCGATCCCTTTTGTCAAACGGAGGGAGCGCTCGGTGGATGACAGTTTCATCTACAGAATCGAGACCAAAGCTTGTACGAAATACCGATTTCTCTTCTTTTTACCCGATAAAAATTTTGTCTGGTATTTATCCATAAAATATTATATGTTAAATGTACATATAATATAACAAAAATCTAATTTTTAAATGTTTCATAATTACGAATATTACATTATAAAATATAAACCGAATACTTAAAAACTTTATAACAAAAGTTTTTTAATTTTTATTCAAAAAATGTTTTTACTCTTCTTTATTGTTATTTCTATGAAGATGCATTACATTATGCTATTTAACCTTGTATTCTTGTTATTATTATTTACTTTAACATATACAATTAACAAATAAAATAATTTACAAGAATTTTCATAATATGCATAAGTATATCTAGACAACATAACCTCAAAGTGTACACAACTCAAGATATTAACATATTAAATATAATTTCGATTGAAGCAGGTAGCATTTCTACGTGTATACAAGAAGAAAAGAGTTTACGTTAATAAAATTTAAGAAACTTTCCTCTCTCGTTTAACGAAAAAGCACAAAATTCAAAGTTCGAACCGAACGAAAGGAAATATATATTCGATTCTCGAGGACGAAACAAATAATCTCGACCGCGAGGTAAAGGAAGGAAAATCTCGTTAGAAAATTCCATTTTTGCGCAAACAGCGAAAAGCTCACGCGTATATATACGATTCCACCGGTATCCATGCTATTCCATCGACTTGTGTGGAATGCAAGTTGCGACGTCGGATCCTTTCTCTGTCAAAACTTTCAGAATGGATGATAATTCTTGAAACAGAAGCACCTGATATACGTGAACGCGAGGCGAAAACTCGCGAGACGTAAATTTCGTGGATTGGCTTTATACCAGTTCGCTTGTACTTCGTTGCCGGGGGATTTGAAGTGTAAAGTTGCTTCTTTGTCAATTCATCTGGATATACAGATATACAGTACGTGCGAAGGGTATGAAGGAAAGATTAACGAGATTTCCCCTAGGAATCGATGTACGTATTGCATTTCGAATAAGAAATCGTGAGTTTATTATTAATTTTTAAACGATTTATTTATTTCGTTAATCCTTTCGTCGTAGATATATATATATATATATATAGATGTACTTTAATGCATCAATATTAAAAGTTTTTTCTATCGTTTTTCTGTTATTAAATTAATTATATTAAATTTTTATACTCATAAGAGAGTACTACGAAATGATATAAAGTTTAATGTATAAACTTGTATACCTAATTAAGTAGCATGGAATTAGTATGTAAATAATATACAATGTTATTATTATCTAATATTATTGTAGTTATAAATACACACATATATGAAAGTGTAATAATATTATATTGAAATTATGTAACATTAACAGCAAGTAATTAATATTAAAATAACGCAATAAATACAATGATTTACATTATTCTTCCTTTGTGTGTAAATAAATTGCATACAATAGACTATATACCATTATTATTCTTCAGATAGATAAAGTTTTACGTATAATTAAAAGGCAAGAAACGAAAAGTTAATTTTAGTTAAACTTATTTCTATCTCTTTTTCACAAATAGAAAATATAAATACGTATAAAGCAACTTAATATGTATAGAAAAACTTAACGATGCATTAAAAATAGGAAATTGCTAAAGGATAAATAAATTATCAAGTTTAAATTATTGACAAGTTAAATGATGAGTTAATACTGTTATTTTTATTTATCCTTGAACTTTTTATAGTAAAAATATCAATATTTTTAAATAGGTTAACAAACAATTATTGATATGGATTATCGAAGCAAGGAAGTGAACTTTAAAAAGAAAATACTACTAAAATAAGATAAATGTATATTCTATTTGTGTAAAATATCAAGTTTCTATTTTCTCACATAATACATTCTTAAACACAAAAAAAAGAACAACCATGCTGTACAGAAGTTTGTTATTACAATAATTAAAATAGAAGAAAACTTCAAAAACTAAAAGCAAACTATTAATTATTATTGCTTTAATAAATATAACGAACACATTGTTACACGTATTCGCATTCTAAATTTATTAATCTTATTACAGAGTAAAAAATTAGATGAAAGTTACTTGATTTCATTAATAATCTAATCATTTTTTTTCTACACATAGAAAAAGTATTAAGATGAACTTTATTTATTTTTTTTTTCTTTTTAATGGAATGTTTTATCATTTCCTTAACTTATAAAGAAATTTCAAGTTTATATCCAATTTCAAACGTCATGAAATATCACCTTGCAACGAAGGTTTTAACTTTTTAATCGTATTAAAACGAAATTATAAAAGTATCTCGTAATACTTTATAAATTATACGACGTAATACAACTATACTTACAATTACAATTACAATTTACCGCCCATTACATTCCAAAGATAACAAAGAATCAAAGATGAATAAATTTTATTTCAAAGTATTATTTCCGTTTAAAAGAAAAAGTACGTATTCTCAGATCTTGGTACGTACAAATACGATAAAGACAAATCACAATCGCCTGTGGAACATTAATTCTGAAATATACATCGCAGATTCCCACTATCTCAACAAGAATAGGGTGGATAATGCCTATGTAATTTGTATTTACGAGCCTCTGCAGAGCCATTGCATCGCATTGCTCAATGGACCACACATCCTTTTAAAAGAATTATATCGATCGGTCGGACAAAAGGCGAAGGGAAGGGAATGATCCATGATTTTCTCCAGTGACACGAGAAATTCCTCGTTGGAAAATCTTCACTGCGATTTTCTTCCTTTCTTTCTTTCTTTCTTTTTTTTTTTATTCCTTTCCTTTTATTCGAATCTCATTAACAGAAATAGGTTTGCCAGGTATGGATCAGCCAGAGAGCATGATTTGCACTAAGGTTTCGCGACATAAGTGCAATATCTAGGCCGACCAATCCTTGAGGAAAGTCAAATTAGAATTAATACGATTAAGAAATGGTAAACGGCCGTCGTTTCTCTTATTCAGTTATGTTATATAAATATTTTTCTCCTTGTTTATAATAGAAAAGTCAGATTAAATATTAATAATAGCATAATGCAATGTGATATGAGTGGTTAAATGCGTTTATCAATACATATTTGCGTGGAGATTAGTTTTAGAAGTCTACGAAAATATTGAAACTTATTTACCATTGTTTATTTAATTTAATTTTTGTTAGCCTCTAGAATCGATTCCACAAAATAATGTAAATTTAAAGAGTTAAAAAATTGGATATTACAATTTTTATTTATTGTTTTCAGAAGAACAAGAAGATACTTTGTTCAATAGAATATTTAAATTCTTTTTTCACAAATTTTGTATCGTACAAAATATTTCTTTTTTACATTCGTGCGAATCTAGATCTCATCATTGTTTTAAAATTGAAAACGGATATTTCTTTTTATTAGCCATGAATTTATCTCGCTATAGACGAGAAACTAGATTTATTATCCCGAATAAATTATTTTATCTTCTTTAAATATCTGGGTTAATTATTTTTCGAGTTGTATAATTACATCTGTACACTGCAGAAGCTCAACAGACGAGAATAAAGCCCTTCGAAATAGGTAGGAAACGCTCGAGTCCTCAAACTTAATCCCAGTACACCATTAACAATTAATTAGCGACCTCTATAGCATATTCCCTTGTATTACGTTCGCTAAATAGAAATAGGTCGTGCAAAGAAAGTTTTCCGTTCAATCTTTTTCCAACCTTTTCGAGAAAGACCCTTTCTTTTATTCAAGGAATCCTCGCTCCAATATCTGGATTCGGGTTAGATTTGGGTTACAAGTCTGCACTTGTACTCGTAAAAGGTACAAAGGATTAAATTTTTGAACGGAATTTATATCGATCATTATGCTCCTCTATCTCGTATTCATCGAAGGAAATGTTTTAATTCAAAGAGAAATGGTAGTGAGATAAAAAAAAGTATAAGAATATCAATAAAGTATTAGCAAAAAAAAAAAAAAGATAATAAAATTTGTAAATATCAATCTTAAATTTGTAAAAATTTTAAAGATACTTTCAACTTCAATTGTAAATATACTTTCGAAAGAGTGGAATGTCGATTTGTCTTAATTTTATTTATTTGTACAATTATCGTATAATTCAATAATTGTATGAATATCGAGAATATTCTTCATTTGATTTGATAGAAAGGGAATTAAATAAAAATAGATTGATTGTTACAAAAAAGAAATCTCAGATAAACAGATCGATAAAAGATAACTCATTGATAGATTTATTTCTTGTACGTGTTCGAGGAATGCTGTTATCGTATTCCGTGCTACACGCGTAATCTCATTTAATATTCATGAGATTCTGTTTAATTATCAGAGCTGTAGACCGTTCTTGCAATCTTGCGAGTGTAAAGTTACATTTAAATAAACAGAAAAAAGCTTTTCCCCAACATTTCTTTTTCTTTTTCACGTGTTTCAATCGTTTAAGTAGTTGAAAGCTACCATGATAAGAAAATTACTCGTTACAGTGTCTTTTAAATAATCGAGATCTTATGAAGAAGATCTGTCATTAAAATATCCAATGACGATTTGTTCCTTTTTATATAGAGATATCTTATTTTATAAATATTTTCAATGATAGGTTATTTACATGTGAATATATATTATTTATTATTATTTTGATTTTAAACTAATTATAAATTAATTGATTCATGAAATATAGAATATCAATGTATATATGTTTATCTTCAATTTTGTAACAAAGATTCGTTGAGAGATTTTATCAAAATGTACCAATTATTATCGATATTATTTTCAAAAAGATTTCTTCCTTTGTTCTTCTTAACGTTTTAAAAAATTCTTTATAACATTAATTTAGACTTTAATAGCAATAATAATTGCTACAATATTCACTCTTTAATATATTCTACGATGAGGAAATTAAGAAACTTCACTTTCCTTAAGAAAAGTGAAACGAGGAATTTTAATTAAAAATTATAACGACTTTCTTTCCGCGAAAAAATCACGAATATTTTGTTTAGTTTATTCTTGATAAAAAAAATGAAAAATATAAAATATACAGTAGATATAAGCTAACATATTCAAAGAATTAATAAACTTAACGAACTTAAGTTAGGTTAGAATTTATATAACCTCGAAAAGTTCTTTCGCGAAATTATTATAATATCTATAGCATTAATATTCAATCAGAATTAGCAAAAGTCAGATTCTACAATTGGAAAAACTTTAAATTTTTAATCGCTAGTTATAATATATTTAACGTAATAATTTTAAGCACCACCCATTACAAGGTTGAAATTATCACACGTTTACAACTAACAATGTCGTATAACCTCAAACTGAGAAAAAGAAAAAAGAATATATAAGGATCCTCTTAAAGAGTTTTCTTTGCGTTTTAGAAGAACATTTCATCTTTGTGCCTTCTCTTTCATTTCTGTTTGAGCAAAAACACGAGATGGAAGAGAGAATGAAATTTGAAAAAGGAGATGGAAGAAAGAATTCGGATGGAGCGTGTAAGAGAATCACGTCGTGGATTCCGCCTAATGCAAAAGTAACGTAATAATTAGCGGGTGGGTAGCTCGCTAATTAAGGAGAAAGCAGAAGGAATAAAAGACTGCCTCGTTTTACCGGGGATAGTTAAAACGCCGCTTTCGTTCGCGCCTATTTTCCTCAACTTTTCCTATGTTTGTTCTTTCCACGCCTATTCGGGTGCATCCGACACCTATTCCTTTGACAACTCGACGCCATTGAATCATCATAATTGTCGTTGAAAAGGAAAAATACAACGGACAATTCGACAGCTGTACAAAAACTATATATTTATGAATTTTATAATGTGAAAAAATTGGCATTGTGTTCTAAATCACAAAAAGGTAAAGATATTAGGAAAAATTCGACAATTAAATTTAGAAAATAAAAAATTTACAAATTTTAACTTGGTAATAACTTTTAAAATAAAATACAAGATTCAAGGAATTAGATTTTAAAAAATAGCAAAAATAAAAAGTTATGAAAATATTACAACAAAAAATATATATTTCTTAAATTTTCAATTTAATACTTTCAGAGTATACCGTTTTTAAACATAATCCTTGAAAATAAGATCAAAATTTCATAAAAATCGATTCCATTAATCAAAACGAGTTTTAGTCGCGAGATTAAATTTTTCTACTATTCTAAATTTCAATTAATTTTTCCATTTCGAAGCAAAGATAAATTCAAACTTATCAAATTAAATTTAATGTAATAATAATAATAATTACAATACTTATCGATGTTTTAAATTTGAACTTAACTTAATTGATACAAAAGAATAATGGAGGAATAAATTGTCCAGGAAATGAAGATCAAGAGATCAAATATGGAACAGGAAATTAGAATCAGAGTGAAGAAGGACAAAGATGTCTGCATAGAGGAACAGTGCACTTAAGCTCGAAGAAGGAATTCACGATCAGAGTGGTGTTCTCGATCAACCTGCTTGATTTATGTCGCACGAGAACAATAAGCGTTGGAACAATCTGTCTCGCTCGAAAGAGCATTCAGGATGAGCCTTAACGGTGAAAGCCGGACCGGAAGGATCGACGATCCGTGACCACCGACACGACAATGCAAACGGTACCTAAATCTTTTCCTAGCAGAAAATGCACACCGATACTTTCAACGCGACATTATCATTTCGATGGGGAGAAGATTTGTAGGATAATAACGATTACAAAGTGATATAAATAAAATTGTGAATTATTTTATCTATTATGCAATTATTTATTTGTTCGGATTTTTAAACTTCTGATTTTAGAATTTTTGCCATTTTTAAACTCCCAATTTTGAAACTTTTAAATTTTTAGGTTAGGTTAGATTATTTTTCTGATTCTTTAGATTCTTCTTCTGTTAAAAAAAATTGTTAAATCAATTATTTTAGATTATTATAATCTTCCATAATATAAATATATATATATTGACACATTTTCGAATCTATTAATTAATAAAAACCTCGTAATTTGTTATCTTCAATCATACCTGTTTTAATAAAACATATCGTATTTTCCAAAATCTTAAATTAAACTTCCTCCTCTCTTTATCTTTTTCTCCAATATTATCCATTACATTATTACATCGAGTCAAAAATAAAATGTACTCTGATACGATCATTGATCGAGTAAGGCAATTATCTGCAAACTGTATCTGCAAAAACTCTTTATAGCTATAATATAAAGTCCGTTGGTGTGACACGAGATGAGAGAAAGGTAAGAGGAAAAAAAAAAAAAAAAAGAAAGAAAAAAAGAAGAGAAATGGAAAGGTGCAGAGATACTGGCGCACATTTAACGGATGAGAGAAAAATGACATGGACGTGAAACAGAGATGAGTGAGGGAGAGCGCAGCCACAAAATTCATGAATATTTATACCGTGGTTATATCGTAGGCAGTAGCATGCGCTGAAATAAAAAAAAAAAAAAAAAAGAAGAAACGAGTTGAACGAAGCGCAAACGCAGAAACTAGTTGGCACACCTTATAAAATGATTTTAAATTTAAATATTTATAAATTCTAGATAAAACGAAAATAATTAGTTATTTATTACTTTATGTTTCTCTTTATTAAATTTACGTGCGTATAAAATTTAGAAAAACTTGTGATCCTCTCCTAAAGAAATTATTGTTATAGACTAATATTATATCCTAGTATTCTATTTCGGATTTGTTTGATTCAATAAAATTTATTCTATCATTTACGAAATAATACCAATATTTATTAATTATATCTATTAACATTTTAATATTTGCAAGTTAATTATTATCAAGATTAATTATAATCAAGATAGTTAAATTTGTAAAATCATCCAATTTAATTTCGAAAATTTTTTTAATGTTGTAATTGTATTTGAACAATTGACTTTCTAATTTACAATTTATGTATTATTTGTACAATTTATATATTATCTATAGTTACAACAAATCGTTTAACCAAAAATAGACGAATAAATGATTTCCAAAACGATCAAAAGTCGTTCAAATTTGATTGTTATCGTATTTACAATTTTGACCAATTTGAGATCAATCAACTCGATTTCAAAATTTGGTTAATGTAAACAATGGTTTTATAATGATGAAAACAAACAATTTATCACCCTCGAATCGATAACTTGATTTAGTATTCATAATATATAACGAATCGAACACTTCTCTAATTATTACAATTATTAGCTTTTATTAAGGTAATTATTATTAAATCTAAATTCGTTGCAATGATTGAATTAATAGTTGATTATAATACTGATTACGAGTCGTTATCGATAATAGAACCTTTTCATAATTTTAAGAACAATTACAATAAAATACGTAAAGAAAAATTAGCCAAAAGTTTCAAGTATATCTTTGACAAATAACATATTTATATTTCTTCTAATCTTCTTCTAAACCTCTATTTTAAATTTACACATTGTCATAACCTAACAATTACTTTTCACACCATATTTATTTCCCATATAAAGAGAACATGTTATAATAATACAAAAGAAAAATAAGAAAAATTATAAAATTATATATATTAAAAATTAGCCAAATTCAAGTATACGTTTGGCAAATAACATATTTTAAATTACACATTGCCATAACCTAATAATTTCCTATCCTACGTTATTTCCCACATAATAATAGCCAACCACTAAAAAACAACTTAAATCACACACACTTCAAATATCGACGAATATCGAAAATAATTAGCCTCCTTAAATCAAAGCTGATCGATCGTCATCAATTTTTCATCATCCGTATCATCGTCACCACGTTTTCCTCTCCAGGATAAATTTAATACATAGTTCGAGTTCACACACGGATGATGCTTTATCACGATGCATCGTGAAAGCTCGTTCCCTGGAAGATGCACTAAATTGCTTCTTAATTGCTCGCCACCAACTTGCCTCTCTACGTGTATACACGTGTTTGCCCCTTCCTCCCCGTGTACACCGTATGCACAAGCGAATGAACGAGGGACGACGAGGACGGCACGAAGAGGAAGAAAGGAAGAAAGAGAGAGAAAAAGGGAAGAAAGCTTGTATGCAAATACGTTGCATCGTTCGGCGCACGAAAGGTATACGGCGTATATACGAAGTTTGATCGTGTTTATGTGATTGGTCGCTTCAAAAGGCGTGGGAGACGAAGCAATTACGATGTCGGGATCCAATCTGATTATATTGTTCATTTCCTTAATGAAACTGGCATTATCTTAGAAATTATAGATTAAGGCTTGCTCACAATTAGTTTAACATTCAGCTCAATCGTTAACTGATTGTCGAGCCTTGTTTTATGGGCTGTGATATTTATTTGTACGAATACGTGTGAGAATGCTAAAGGATGCGCGAGGAATCATTTTCTTGTATCGTATTTGAATAGTAATTGACTTTTCTTCATCGTTGCCTTTGTCTTGCAAAATTCGTTAAAAATATAGGATAATGTCATTCCTATTTTTTTTTTTTCATATCACAAATATATTTAATGCTTGTATTTCGTGCATTCTCTAAGAATCCTCATACACGCCATTTTTTTCATCGCACATTCAATTTGCGTGTGTGATAAATATATCTATATTTATAATATTTATTTTTTTCCAAGAATTATTTGATCTAGAAAGATGTAATTTGTAAACATTGAGAGAAAATTGGATACGATATTTAATTTAATTTAATTATAACACTAATTAACAATATTAAATCTTTATAGAAACTTTGATCACAATATAAATTCTCAGGAAATTATATGTACATATCTATTGATAAACCTCTTCCTGGAAGTCAGAAAGTTCGCCAGTACATAGCGGAAGTACGGTTCGTGAGTTCATTAATAAACATATGGGCCTAATTATACGGAACACAAATTGAACGAGTGATATAGATGCGTTCGTATAAAATTCTCTTCTAATTTCACTTGTATATTCATTGTTATATTCATCCTCGTATATAATCGATAACCAAAATTATTCATAATCGAACGAAGAATGAAAAGATTTATCATAACATTATTAATTGATCTCTCTTAATTTGAATTAAATTAAAACGAAAAATAGTAATAGCGAATAATAAATGTTAACCATTGATAACTGCCAAGTGTAAAATATATCGTTTTTCAAAAAAAATTTCGACTTGAATTCTTTCACGAATCAACTTTCATAAAATATTAATCTTTCCTCCTCCAAAAAAAAGTTCGATGGTATCTGTCAGATCGATAAAAATATTCATTTCCACTATCAAAAAAAAAAAAAAAAAAAAAAAAAAGGATTAAAATTTCATAAAACCTCCATTCCCAATTTTCACAACAACAAATTCCACGTATGTACGTTTTAATCGTACGACCATCCACTTTCGCATCCGGCATCAATTCTCTTGTATACGTGTACACGAAATATGATACCCCTGATACGACACATGTATTAAATGTCGGCGGTGGTTCGATCAGTGTACAACGCGACACGAACGATTTCCGGTCTCCGTAAATCCGAAACGGAAGATTAGTGCCCATCTGGGGATGTTAAACTGCGCAAAACGTGCACCGTGATTGCAGGAAGCGAACGCACGTGACGCACAATGACAGGCGATACAGTTCGTACGCTGTGCCTTCGCTGAATGTGTGAATATTGTATGAACCTGTTGTGTATAGGAAGTTCATCATGCTGTCACAGCGTGTTTCGATTTTTTTTTTTTTTTTTTTTTTTACGAAGCACGCCTCGTATCGAGAAATTTTCGTAAAATTTCTCGAAAACGAGTAAGATTAATCGGTTGGAATTTTGTATATACGAGTTTTTCCTTTTTGAATAATATTAAAATTATAATCGAAAACACTTTCAAACCACAAATTAGAGCAATTGATTGCTAATAAATTCATTGATAATGAAATCATCTTAGATTCCAATATGAATTTGAGCGATTTTGAAATAAGCATATATAATTTAATTGAGTATTAGATTGAAAATACTTTCTCTCTCTCTTTTCGTATTATGCAAAATTATTGCAATCAAACTTTCTTCCCTAAACGTGTTCTAAAAAAATTACCATGTAAAAATTAGAAATTCTAATTAAGAATCAAGAATTATACGTCATATTCCTCGAAGAAATTACATTTCATCAACCTATTATTTCATTTCATTATTCCATACCACTGTATACACATAATTTCCATTTTAATACTTGTTCATCGACTTGAACAAGTAACATTTCCGAGGCCCCAATTTTACAAGCAACGAACAACCAAAGTTGCCGATCGTTTTCGAAAACGTGGAAACATATGATAAACTAACTGATTTAACGCGATAAATCTTGCGCAAGTCTTCTCGACAAAGAGAAGTTTTCCAAAATTCCATCTCGTGTTTCATCCATTAGCGCTCTCACGTTCGAAACTCAGGTGTTCGAGTTGGAAAATATGCAAATGAGCACAAGACACATCGCAAGAGTAAAAGCAGCATGGTGTGGAAATTGAAGGGGGAACGGGTTGCGTCATATCCTCGTCGCGGCATTGAAAACGAGCAAAAGTACCGCGGGCCATTTAAGGTACTTGTCCCGTCGTGTTCCCGTTTTACGGTAAAGGTTGCGCTCTCGCAACACCTGGTGAAGGTTTCCAGGGTGAACAAACGTACGCGGCGTGATCGAAACGTGATCTTTGATTTTTTTTTTTTTTTTTTGAAGGTCTTCGCGACAAGGTTGACACGATTCCGTTTTCCTTTTTTTGATTGGGAATTAACGTAAAAAGAAGATCGATTAAATAAATATATCGAAGATGGAGTCGAAAATTTTGTTCGATCGTTATTTAAGGCAAATCGAAACGAAATGAAACTGAGATTGAGAGGTTGACGATTCAGTTTGACGATAGTCTGTTAAATAACGGAGAAGAAAGTCTAAGACAATCTAGTATTTTATATTGGAATGGAAAAAGAGTGTTTGCAGACGAATGATGAAGATACATTAAATTGGTAAATGAACTTTTCTTGTGCTTTTAGATATTCGGTGTCAGGATTAATCTTATGGAACGAAAATTGCTGCATGAAAATTAAATGAAAGTATACAAAATATTTAAATTCAATAATTATTTAAGTTTAGCTCCCTAGAAGAAGATTGTTTCCATAAAAATCTATATCTATTTTAAATTGAAATATGCTATTGTAAGATTTCAGAAATCAAAAAAATTGAATTTTTCTTTGCCACTTTGCAAAGACAAAGTGAAACTTCCAGTTCACTTCTAGTTCTCTCGAGTTTCGAGTTATATATTTGACGAAGCTTCGATTAAACTTTAACTTTTCATTTCCTGACTGGATATTTCATCGATAAAAATGAAACACAGACTTTTTGAATCTTATGAAATATATATCTAAATTAACAATTTCTCCAATAATTCTCTTCTCTCTTTGGAAAATAATCAATCCACTGAAATAAAACCGACGATCTGTCGAAACTCTCGTGAATTTATTCGAATTATAAAAGATGTATATACCAAAATTCAACCACGATCGAACGCGCCTTACCCTTACACGTCATCTTAAGTTCCCGATACACACTCCTTGTGTGGAGAAGTTACACGCGTTTCACCCCTAATTTATACCGATGGCGAAATTCAGACAGCCCCCGTTCCTCGAAAGATCGCAGAGACACAACGAAGAGAATAAGTAATGGATGTAAATACAACGAGAAATCCCTACGGGCGGTGACGTTCCCCGGGATCGATATGCAGATACCCGATTCTCATAAATATTAATCAAAGCTTCTGTACATTCCGGCCCATCTCGATTTTCCACTCGGTCGTTTCTTTATTATTACCTTTATTGTCGTATCTTGCCATCTCCTCTCTCTCTCTCTTTCTTTCTCATCGATTAACATGGAGGAAATTGAAGAAAAAAAAAAAAAAAAAAAAAAAAGGAAAGAAGAGACGTAATGTTGCATCTTATCGCGCGGAGGAAGTGTCGACCGAGATTCCACTTCCGAGCATATCGATTTTTCGGTGACACGTAGCTGGAGAGGAGCCGTGACACCGGTAAATTCTAATAAATATTTATCGCCCTGTAAAGCGGCATGCAAATACGCACATGCACGGTGGAATCTCGATTATCGAAATACGTGTTAACTTCCGGTTATCTGAACATTCGACAACGTGAAATCCCGAGGATTTCTTTCGTTTCGATCAAGTTTACACTCGAGGGAAGATTGATTGGTAATTAAAGTGGATGAAATAATGATGAGTAAGTTGAATGAGGGTATATTTGATCGAATAGGCTGGGGATTAATTAAATGGTATTCTGATATTGATGGATGTCGAAGGTGAAATGTGTTTGGAGGACGCAAAAAAAAAAAAAGAAAATATATATATATATGAATCGATTGAGGTTCATTTGTTGAATATCATGAGCAATCGGATTAGATGAGAGGAGAGAGGGTGGTTCAAATATTTCAATTGCTTGCAATTTGATAAAATAATTATTTTAATCTTTTTAAAATTGATCTCCTCAAAGATGTTCCACGAACGTTGATATTAATATATTTTATTATATTACTGTCTACGAGCAAATTCCAATTGATTATTATCACGATTTAAAATTGAGAATAGTGAAAACATTTCTGAGAAGGTTGCGAGCAAGCAAGAGCGAAGATGTGAACATGTTTAATCCTCATTCATCTCGGGTATATAATTAATCTGAGGACGACGATGAGCGAAGTCGAGGGATAAAAATAAATGTACTCTTATATAAAATACAGTTTTGTATATAATGTAAACTAGATTAAGAAATAATGCACAGCCTGAAAGGAATTTTAAATTTATATAAGTGCATTGACCCACTTCCACATTTATATAGACGCGCCATGAATTTTATTATAATTTTAAATTTTATTACAATCTCTTTCACTCGAGAAAAGTGCATTCGATTAACTTTCTGTACGGGATTTTAAATTTTCCTCTTTTTATAAAAAGTAAAATTATATAATCCCCTGTTAATATTTTTATTGGCGTTAATACGATGAGAAATTATTATTATTAATAATAATAATATCGTAACAGATTATCGATTATTATTATGACAAGTTTAATTTATAAAAAAGGAATTAAAAGATCAGGTTAAAAATCAAAAGCAAGAGGAATTGCGATTTTCATATTAAATAATAATAAACGAATAGGATTAAAGGGCAATTATATACGTAGATCGAATAAATTCAATTTGCAACTACTCATTGTAAATGCAATTCAACCAATTTCATTTTCTCGCCAAAACAATAAAACTAATCTAAGAAAGGGACAGGAAGACATTTGAATATAAGAACAAAAATAAGAGAATCTATACATAAAACCTGTACATAAAACTAAAAGTAAGAAACACGCAATAAGAGTGGCACAAAGCCATCCAATAAAGAACGAGAAAGACGTCACACGACTCGTAAACGAACGAGACGTACCCAACAGGAGGACGTTTCGCGACGTTTATCAGTTCGAACTTGACGACCAGATAAAACGAGCAAACGCGTCGACGCGAGGATATATATACCGGGTGGGTAGTAAATAAAAGCATATCCGTGTCGTACTTCAGCGTAGAACACATGGGAAGAAATACTATTTAACCGAGGATAGAATTTCACATAGATTGGATTAAAAGATTACATATTACAAGGATTATAAAAATATTGTATTAAAAGTGCTGTTAAAATTTAATCTGATTTAATCTAGAGAGATTAACGAAGAAAGAAAGAAAAATAGAGAAAATCATCTGTTCATTTGTATTGTTATTTTTATTATAAACAAAAGAACAAACTAATAATTTTTTAAGTACCACCAAATTTTATCAACTTCCAAGTATCATTTTTAATTTGTATTTCTATAATCTTATTAACAATTCATGCGATTTCATCATGATCTTAAAATATCGATACGTATTTACAAATCATCTATATATATAAAAAGAAAAAAAAGATTGGAAGAAAGAAGTAAACATTCTCTAACACTATCTTTTTTAATTTATATTTTCACGATCTTTGTGATTTCATCATCAATTGAACAGTGTTCTTAAAGCACCGATACGCACTTACGAATCACCCTGTATAGAAAAAAAATAGAGAAGCAAAGTTGGAAGGAAGAAACGAACGTTCCACAAAGACACGATCTTTTTTAATTTATATTTTCATGACACGTATTTCATTATCGATTGAACAGTGTTCTTAAAATATCGATACTTACGAATCACTCTATATAAAAAAAAAAAAATAAAGAAGTAAGATTAAAAGTCACATTCCAGAAAGACTTTTTTTAATTCATATTTTCGTGATCTTCGTGACACGTATCTCCCGATTTCATCATCAATTAAAGTACGCACTTACGAATCACCCTGTATAAAAAGAAGAAAGATAGAGAAGGAAGAAGTCACCGGTGAACATTCCACGAAGGCACGGCTCATCCAGAGCAGAATCGTTCCCACGGTTCGCGAATCCGCTTGGAACACCACGCCGCTCCTCCTCCAATCGCGTTTCCACTTCCGTTCATCTTAGTAATTATTCATTGATGCGGAAACACAATTTAAAAGCGCGACACTTTCCTCTCCGCTCGAGAAGGGGGGAACGGATTAGGCTGTAAATCGTTTAGCCGATGAATGGAGGCACGGTGTCGGGTACGTTGATTGGTGTTTATCAATTCACGTGTCACGATTTTGGTTAGCGGGTCTGGGACAATGATAAACGTATATTCTTTCATGGATTGTTATTATTATTATAGTTGGTGGTGATGATAACCTTGGTCATGCATTGACGGGTATGGTAGGAGATGGTAGAAGAACGTTCTGTGACATGCGTGATGCAAACGATGTGGAATGGATGATATAATTGCACAGATAATGATATCTTGTGTTACAATGTTCGTACATCGTGATGCGTAAGAGATTATTGGTACGTATATTCATTTCTATTGATAAATTTATTGTTTTTCCTTTATATCTGATTTATTCAACGTAGACAATTATTCCTAAGTTGAATAATATTTGCAAAAATATTTATAAATAGCGATCAACTGTTTTCTTTGTCTTTCAGAATTCCATATTTTCCTTCAATCTCCATTATTTTATTTTTCAAAATTACTTTGCAAATCCGTCAATTAACACATAATCTAATTTTCTAATAATTTTCAATCGATAAATTTTACAGAAACTGTAAGAAGGAAGATATAAAATAAAAAATAAATAAGACTACATATTTCTTAATGTTTGACCACTACAATCGCAATAACAAAAAGCATTTATTGTGCATAAAAGTAGCTTATTGTGATTAAACTGTGTTTGAATATTTACGATATAAATAATCAATTCGATCGAGGTATAGAGTAATAATTTCTGATGTATAAATGATGGCCGAATATCAATGCAAATCATTGTACTATAAAGAGGAAAGATGAACATGAATTCGATTGACAGATTTGAATATAGGATCGTTCGTGATAAATACATTCATTCATTCATCGTTGTTATTATTAACCTTATCTATATCGAAGATAATAGAAGAATACTTTGTGAAAAAATTATAAGTGTGAATTTTTTGAAAACTAAAAATTTCTATTACGATTTAATTAATTTTAATCATTTCCAACTTATTATTGTTATTTCCATTTTTTTTAATTGGCCAAAAGAAGATCGTGACGTAGATAAATAAGTTCCCTTTGTATGAAATGTTTTTACTTTCAGAAGGAAATAAGAATCTATGGAAAATGAAGAGATTAAAAAGTCAGGTAAAAGGATTTTAATGTGTATCTGAAACTGGATGGAAGTACTGGATGGAAATATAGAAGTTTAATTTAAGGAAAAGTGAGAATAAGAAGTAATAAAAGGAAGACATTAAAGTCAAATCGAAGAAAAGGAAAATTGCAACGCAACAGGGCAAATAAATGAATTTCTTTTCCGCGAAGTTTAATTTCTTGCAAAACAGAAATAGGTAATAGGAAAAATAAATAATTAAAAAGTCGAAGAAGGTAAAAGATTGTACCGTAAAAGATGGGGGAGTAAAGTTAGTAAAGTAAATGAATCGAGACGAGAAAAGTAAGTTGGAAATATGGAATAATATCTTTTCATACAAAGATTATTTTTCTAGAAAATAATAATGAAACATAAGAAAATAAAGGAAATTAAATTCAGATATCCAGTCACGAAAAATCTAATATAATATTCTATCTTCTTATTTTTTCAACCTAGTTTACATAATGAATTGAAAAAATATTCCTTCTTCATTATGGATACCTAGAACTGTTACACGATTTTTTAATAAAATTTTCTAAAAAGACATATCACAATCATACCTTCTATCTAATTTGCATAAAATAATTATCAAATATTTGTTATAAAATAAAAGTAATAGTAGATAGAAATCTATTAATATGCAATAAAGATATCAGTTTATCTGAAAGCTTTTATTATATTCATTATCTTCATCTTTCCAATTTTGCACAAACGGAAAATCTGATAGGAAATAAATTGTTTTACTTTTGTGAAATAAATCAACTTAAAATCAATTGTAAGTATTACAAACGAAACAATCAAGGTATAAAGTTGTGAATAGATTTTATATCTCAATTACACAGACATAAATCACGTTTGTTTCATAAATATACACGCATAAAGATCTAAATCAGACATTCCATATCGTAGATTTATTTCTGATATTGCAACAACTGATAATCGTACGATGACAAGATATATTTAAAGTGAAAAGTATTTTTCAATTATTTTCATATTCTAAAAATTACTAAAAAGCATCTTGATTAGAGAAATAAATTCTAAGTAAAATCAATTATCCTTTGAACAAATATATCTATAATTGATTCCAATAATGATAAATTCACAATACATTTTCGTATTTGTTATCATAAATTAAAAATATTCCCTATTCTAGTTTATCGAAGAAAAAACTTTTGGTAATAATTTTTACTTTGGTAATAACAGATATATATATATGCACACTGTAAAATATAACAAACCATTATTATAATTTCCAAATTTTTTCCATATAATAGTTTTTCAAAACGAACATTATTTGCATAAATAATTTTTCCAATTTTTCTCTTTATTAATTAAAATATAATTTCAATTTAAAAGAGTAGCAAGATTGGTAATCCCGTTGCTCTCAGGCAATTACCAGTTCCATCGAAGGGAATGCAATTTAAGGACGCGTTTTTCTCGTAATCCAGGGACAAAGATGCGCTATTTGCTGGAGCAAATAGAAATGGAAAAAGTAGACGAAGCAGTCGTAGTACATTTATCAGCAGAGTCACATTTACGATGCCCAGAAGTCTGAAACTCGATTGACGAGAAACAAAGTGGTGGCGATTCTTATATCCACCTCTTCCTTTTTTCGTTTTCGCCACCTCCTCTCGCAATTTCATCCCACTTCTCACACGTTTTTAATATCTTAGTCTCCATCAACTTCCTCGTATCTTCTCACTGTCATCCTTTCTACAATCTTTTGTAATCTCGTAATCTACTTTCTACGATTGTGTCCACCCACGTCTCTTGTTCTTCTTCTCATCTCTTCATTTCTTCCCGTATTTTTTATTCCGAATTTTTTTTATTTTAAGAAAAAGAATTATATTATTGTCGTCCTTTTGGAAATTTTTCTGTGCTTTTAACAATTGATAATTTCTGATCTTTTCTTGTTTTCGTGTTTTTGATTTTCCCAATCAAAATTTCTACTATTTTTTTTAAATCTTCCTTTTATCATTACACCCAATATTTTTCTTCCACTTTTCTTTCCCACTCGATATTCCACTCGTTTTCTTCGCCATCGACTCGTTCTAAAATTTCGCCCCGTTTAACTCTTCCACCAATTTTTCTCTCCAACGTCTCTTTATTCTCCCTTTTACTCGATTCCCAATATTCTACAATATTCCGTTTATATTTTATACGTTTCTGATACTCTTTTTCTTACTTTCCCTTATCTACACGATCCCAGTTCCATTATTTCGACGATATATTTTCCACCATTCCTTCCTTTTTTTTTACTTTATATTTCCCGCCTTTCGCGGGAAATCCTTCCCCAATTTCATTTCTTATCTTCTTTTTCCTTCATTTCTATCCCTTTCTCTCTTTCCACTCGATGTTCTCTCTTAATTTCTCCCTCTCTCTCTCTCTCTCTCCCTTATACGTAATATTGTTTATTCTCTCCCGTTCACCAGATCCACTTGTAACCCATTGAAACAACCACGACACGATGAGAGAGCAGTGACACACACGAGTTTAAATCGAATCTTTCCCTACGGATGTGGCGAGCAAGATACGTGGTATCGATCGAATTGCGAGGAGGGGACGATACGATCGAGACAAATAACATAGAATTGTACGTGTATTTAAAATTCTTCGCGCCTCGAGCGAAGTGGGTAGAGATAAAGGAAATTATCGTGGAACGAGCGAAGGCGATGGAAATTAGATCGATATCGTGTAGATGGATGCGTGAAATTTATTTCTGTGACACGTGTTTTTTCTTCCTCCCCAATATTTTCCACAAATTTAATATATTTAACGCATAGTGTTATAAAATATTTTTGGATTAAAATGCATCGTTCAGTTATTGTTGGACTCTTTCAAGAAATGAAACAACAATTTGTCTTATGTTACTTTATATACGTACGTAGAATTTCAATACTTTCGTGGAACATTTTTGGAGAATAAAAAATTTAAAATATGATAATAATAAAGTACTTGTAATTTATTAAATTTGTTTCGCTTTTTCTTGAGCAATAAAATCTAGATGTGTAATTATCGACGAGTGATATCGTTGCGGAATTAATTAAATGAAAAAATGTCCTTGTATTAACTCGCTTCCGTTTTGTGAATCCACTTGTGTCCCATCGAGAACTGGCGGAGGGGAATCTTGCCACGCAAAAGATAATGATGAAACAAGAGGGTGACATTTGGCTAAACGAAAGTATCTGAATGCTATTATTTTACAAAGAAATTCGTTTGATTGGAAAGTTGTATTTGCAATTTCATGATTCCCAAAATTTCAGAATTGTTCAAAATTCTGTTTAATAAGAAATTTCGATAAAAAATTAATAAATTTCATTAACAAGTAAAAATATGTTTAAATTTACTTTCCACAAAAATTTCAACGACTCGAATTTTTTTTCGAGAGGGATATGCTTGCACAAAGTTCTCTTTAATTTCCACGTAACATGTTTACTTTCCAACTTACGTTTCAAACAATTCAAAGGAATGAATTAAAATTTCTTTCCCCTCAAAGAATATTTCATCATTCGCTTGATAATTGAAATATCATGATTGAAAAAAAAAAAAAAAAAAGGAACATCTATAACTCACGAATTATATACCATCATTTCTTTTTTGTCATCCCACAGCCTCGACTGTTCCAAGAAGAAGATTTCTTGAAGTGGATGGACCGTAAATAATAACGTTTCACTTGAAAGCCACGATTCGTGCCACGCTGTTAAAACGTATCGGGGCGTAACCGAATCCTGCAGCCAGTTTCGATGAGATTACACCATGGTACACCGTTTTCATTGATTAAAAAGAAAAAAGGAAGAAGAAGAAAAAAGAAAAAAAAAAAAAATCACGAGATGCATTGTTAATCCCGGTAACAAGATTGAAATCGATCGAGATAAAGCAAACATCCCGAGCCGTTTCATTCCGTGTGCGCATTAAAAAGAAGAAAGGGAGGGGAGAAAAACGAGAAAAATACCAATATTTACGTATAACATTCACGTTGCGACGACGATTGTCAATTTATAAAACGATTACATCTTTTTGCAATAAATTTTTCTCGATCGATCGATATTTTCATTTAAATATGAAACGGAATGGGAGGTTCGATCAAATGTTATGAACACGCCAATGCCAATTGCACACAGTATCTTCTTTTTCAAATGCGTACCCATCCTCAAACAAATCCGCCGTTGTGTTTTGTCGCAACGTATATAAGACTGCAAACATGCTCATATTCGACTAATATTTGCCCCGGGCAAATAAAAAACTCAGCATTTCCGATACGTCTTCTTTGTAACACGGATAAAGCGAGACAAGGTATCTCTGCCACGTCGATTTTATATGAAACGCGATACGAAATATTTAATTTTCATTGTAAACGTTGGAATCGACGAAGCGTACAGTCGAACGCTCTGGATTTAATTTGAAGAGGGAGAACGATGTAATGTGTGTTTTACATTAAGAACGAGATAAATACAACGAAAAGGAGGATGTAAAAATTTGTATTATAAATTATTTTGTCACTTTTTTTACAGTAGAGAAAATTAAATTTCTATTCTATTCCGATCGAAACTGGAAAAGGTTTAAATATTTCTTCTTTGCCGATTTCTTCACAAACACCGTGCGTACAATTTTAATTTTCGTTTGATTCAAACGAATGATTTCGCAAGATATGAAAACAATGGCCAGATACATTTACTCTTTTCAGATATTTCAAAATGTTTTTCGACATCGTCCGTTTAATATTTATGATATAACTTTTTTCTCTTAGCTTCAATAAATTCGTCGAATTTAAAAATTTCATCACCCGTGCAACATTTTCTCCGATTTCCTCAATCGTTTTCTCATGAAAGATCACAAACGCGAATAACAGAATTTCAGTTTCACTTTTTAAAGGAAAAGAAAAATGGCACGCAATAGGTGTAAAATTGCACGATAAATTTAGAAATACCACCACTTTACACTATCTTCCAATCTATGGAATTGATCGAAGTAACTTCTCTTCATTTTTTCACGTGAAATATCTTTCGAAGCAATATCTTCTTCCAAGAACTTTTTAAAAGGAAGCTTCAATCCGTTAACGCTATAATAAAACTTCAAAAATTATTATTATTTCGATTCTTTTAAAATATGAAAATGTATAATAATAAGTGTTCACACAAGGTTCTGTAATTTAATAAAATTCATTTCATCAATTTTTCATCAATTAAACGTAGAACGATTGCAATTATCTTCTAACTAACGTTTGAATAAGATTATTCGAAAGATCGACTTTAGGGAGAGCCATTTCGCTGAAGATTCTCGTTCCCGATATACACAATTCGAAACGAGTTTAAGACACATGAGTAGGACGCCTACGTTTGCACTTGGACTATACGATCCTACACACGTCGAGAAGGAAACTCGACGACTTGTAACGAAATGCAGTTTGTACGTTGTATAGGAAATTTTCACGCTCGAAGAAAATTGCCCTTGAAACATCTCTAGGATTAAAACGATATTATTATTATACACGACACAGTTTCTGAAAATCGTAAAAATGGGATATTAAAAAAAAAAAAAAAAAAAAGAAGAGAGAGAAGAAAAATTATTTCAAGCAGCTCATTTCGAATTCAAAGCGAGATTCGAAAATATTTTTTAGGATTGTTACAATTGTACATTTCATTTTACGTATTTTATTTTTTAATCTATCTTATTATTAGATTTAATTCCTAACTCTTACATTTATATTTGACATTTTTAAGATCGACTCAAAATTCTTTATCCTTTCGTCGAAAGATTGTCGCGCGAAAATAAAAAATCCTCAAACATAAGGCTATTTTAAAGACTATTTAGAAAATCGTTTCCCGGAAGATAAAAAAAAAACCGATACTATTTATCCAATTTGCTAAAGGACAAAAGAAGAAAAAAGAAAAAAAACGCATATTCAATCTCTGAAAAACCAAAACGACATCGTAATCTTCGAATCGAGGGAAATTAAACGTCAAAACCAAAAAACCAAACACGCCAGATTCGAAAACACGAGGGTGGACAACGAGAAAGACTCGAGGATTTGGAGAAAATTTCATCGAACACGTATTTCATTACATTCACCGTTGTAGGAAGGCAATTTTCGACGAAGAAAATTCGAGCAAACGAACCATGGAAAAATTCCATGTACACGATACGTTGCCCCGAGCCGAATTCCGTTAGGAAGATTAATTGGATATCTCTCTCTCTCTCTCTCTCTCTCTTTTCTCCTCCGTTAAAATACACGCCAAGGAGACCTTTTCAAAGCTCTCGAACCTTCATCGGTTTCTCCATCGGTTGATGCCATATATTCGCCTCACGTACCTTTTTCACGATCGTAGGGAGATCGATCCGCACTGTTAAACCGCACTCTACGAATCGTCACCGTGTAAATATCGACAAAGGGATACGCAAACCATGGACGAAAAGGAAACAGTGCCGCGATAGAAAGAGTGGCGCACGACACGAGCACCGGTTCGTCGACGACTGAGGACAGCGGAGGCGAGATGATGTCGGCCGACCTGACTGGGCCCTACATCGGGCCCTCCGCGTGGTGGGGGAGTCCCCTCGTTTCCAGAAGCGCCACGATCGTGGCAGGGTTACCTGCTGTCGGGGAGTTAAGGAACGGCCGAGGTACGCCGAGTTATTATTAAGGTTATTATCGTCATTATTCGACCCGGTTTTCGCCTGCCTCTCGTCCACCATTCGGATAGAATTCGATGAATTGGCTTTTCTCTTTACGGGGATACGAATGATAAGCAAGGGGATTTTAAATATTTGATGGTTAGTAAGTTGTGCAATAAGAATTCGTTTGGGTTTATTTAAAATTGTTTGGACGTTCAATATGTTTTTCCTTGGAAGGAAATGTATTATCAAGGAATTTTAAGAATGTGAATATCTGAGATAAGAGTTTACGATGACAGAATATTAATGCTTGAGAAATTATCATTAAAATGATAATATGCAGATTGAAATGATTTGTTCTTACGAAATTATTATTAGAATAACAATTAAAAGATTAAAATTCGTAGTACTAAAATAATTAAGGAATCATTATCGAAATGAAAAGGAAAAAATGAAACCTTGGAATTGAAAAATTTTTATTCATCACAGAAAATATCTATATTCCTTCGAAAGTATAACAATCACGTATAGAATCGATAATCGACGGAAATTGAATCTGCAAAACATCGGATCGTTTGGAGAAAAAGGGTCGCAAACAAAAGACTCGTTCGCAGATATTGACAATGAGGCATTAACAAGCGGTCGTATTATTTGATTAACTTGGCGTGCAATTGGGAAAAGCTAGAGAATGCGTATCCTTGATATTAAAAGCCAGGATAAATCCTCGCGGCTTTTAATTAAACTGAATCGCCTTTCGAGGCGCAGATGTTTCGATTTTAAAACGAAGGCGAATATACATGTCTTGTGACAAAGCAAAAAGAGGAAGAAAAAAATAAATAAATAAAACAAAATAAGATAAAAGAAAGTGAGAGAGAGAGAAGGAAAATAATAGAAAAGAGAGAAAAAAAGAAGGGAGAGTAACATTGCAAACACCTGAGCCGAGACCGGTTCACGATATCCACTACCTGACGCCAAACAATACATTATTGTGGGTGCACACCCGTGTCAGCTTGCATTCACGAATGTACACACACGGAACATTTCATTCGCGCCTCTGCTATACATTTTTCCAGTGTTAATGTAACGACGATACCGCGGATCGAATGGCGGCCATTGTCTCTCTTGATCATTCTCTCCACGACGTGCATTATGTTTCCACGCGTTACAAGTTGCGTTACCATCGTACGAATTCACGTATTTATGATGCTTTTTTTTCTTTTTTTTTTTTTTTCCATTTCATCTCGTATCTTCTTCAATCCAGGTCACTCCCTAGCCCAGTGATTTCTTTTTTTATTCCTCGAGGAATTTAAAAGTATAGCGATTTAGTATTTGTAAAATTGTACTTGTTTACGATTAATTTATTCTAGAACTTATTCATGGATATATTCTCGGTTCCAAGCGTGTTGTGTCATTTAATAGTGTTTTAGCGGTGTCGTGAATATTTGATACTATAAAATGAAAATGTAGAATATAATGGAGGAGCAATCATCGTGAGAGTTTCTTTAGAAAAATATTTTTGCTCTGGTGTTGGCGAAGGAAAAGAAATTTTCGTATTAATAATTGAAACATTTAGAATTTCATCGCGTGTCGTTATACTCGAAAAGGTGTATAATAATTGTAGAATTAGCAGGAAAAATAAATTCATCATTTGGATAGGGATACGATTGTCTTGTAATTCATTTAAGTAATTACCCAATTAAAAAACTTTCTTTTAAAAGAAAGTAAGGAAATTAGAAAGCTAAGGAAACTAGAGAAACTTTTAATAAAGAATTGCATTCTAAGATTTTTTCTTTTTTTTTTTCGACTTCTTGAACTGATAATTCTTATGGATTTGAAGTGATGAATGAAATAGTGCTATAAAGAGAAAAATTGTTTTAATGAATATCGGTGTTTCGAAGAAACTACCAAACCAAACTTCCTATGTCATCAACCCTCCATTTTGATTATTCAATTAAGATCCTTTTAAATTTCTTCAGTTTCAAAATTCAAAGAATCACTTGTTTACTCTTTACACTTTCTTATATCAAAATTAATTCAATTTCTAAATTATTAATTATTAAAAAAAATTTCTTCATAATAAGAATCAAGATAGAAAGGCATACGTTTAAGAGAAACCTCCCTGATTTTTGTTATTTATGTAATATTAAAGGCCATTCTGTTTGTTCGGTTCTTGCTGTGATTTAGAGCGATTCCTATTATACCTTTCAATCTCTTACCTTACCTGGGATACGAGAATACGTATGAATTGAAAAATAAGAGGAAAAGCTGAAGAATTTTTTTTTTTCATTGAAATGAAACTTCTTGAATGGATCACACTCACCATATGTGTCCATATATCTAGAGCTTACCAACTTCTTAGAACTTAAAATTCTAGCTTTCTTCAAAGAGATTGGCGTACATACATACCTGAAACATAAAGGAATAATTAGTCAGTTTTTTTATTTTATTTAAAATATTTATTCGAAGATATTATCTTTCACGTGTTACTGCGACAACAAAATGTGACGTGTATCTTTTTATCACAGAGTAAATATTTTTATCGAAACAAGATGTGAATCGAGCTTGATAAAGAAAATAATAAATTATAAAATACAAATAGCTGCTTATATTATGAATTAATGACTTTTTTTTTTTTGAGAATACTTTTTTGCTCTAATATTTTCTAAAAAAAAAAAAAGATTCAACAGATATTTATAGAAAATAATGATTTTTTTTGTTGGAAGCTAATTTTATCTAATTTTATCTTCTCCTGAACTTTTCTGAAATAATTAACTAACAGAATAACAGAAATAAAATTTTTTTTGAAATTTGGACACTCTTCAACAATTTCTAAAAAGAAGAATCTTAGAATCTTTGATGAAGATCTTTTCGAAGAAGAATTCAGGTTACAATCAAATAAATTATACAACCCATCTAATTATAAGTCTTAACAACCATTTGTAAATATCCATATCCAACAACAGATTTGTATAAGAATAATTCTTCACTTTATTCACGTTACTTATTTTTCTATCATAGCCCATGGCCATCCAATCGAACAGTTCGCGGCGAACAAATTGGGCAAATATCCCGGTAAAACTAATTCCTCCGTCAATAAGATTTGCGTTATCGGCACTGCAAGACTCTCCGCTAATTCTCAAGCTGCTCGAGCCCTCTCGACTTCCTCGATCTTCTCTCCTCAACCCTTATCTCAAGTAGAAAGTGGCAACGAGGCGCGGTGCCAGCTCGAGCCAATGCTTTTCCAATAAGCTTGCTGAAATTCTGTACGAACGAGAGGTTTGAACCGTCGAAAACGGAGAATTCGAGAGAGGAGAATGTTGGGGAGGGGGAGAAAGGAAAGGAGAAAAGGATGGATCTGACTTGAATAATGCACCGCGCGTATATCCTTCGTCGGACTCCTCTTGTGTCTCTTTGGACTTTCGACAACAGCGTGAATCAGCTTTCGCGAATTTCTTATCCCCTTTGTCTGTTCTAACCCTCGTGGCTGTCAGAAAGAGCAGGTTGATTTTTAAAAGGTGGAAGGAAGGAAATTGCTGGCCAACTTTTTGGTCCATACGCTCTTTGGAATTAAATTTGGCTCGTTACTTTTTTATCAAGGTTGTTTGATGGATGAGAAGGATAAATTGTACGTTTGAAAGATGATGAAAAGGTGAAAAATATGCGATAAGGTAAAAGAGAAGAGGTATACATTTTTTGTGAAATATCTTTCGAAGGTTCGTTCTAGAATTATAATTAAAGAATCTAAATGAAATAATGATCTTAAACACGATATAAAAATAATATTAAAAATGAAAATAAAGTGTCTGAAATATATTCTAAATTTTTAACTCTTCTTATCTTCTTAATTCTAACAACAATATGATGATAAATAAATATATAAAAGAATTCTATATGTTCATGGTAAGCAAATTGGATTTGCTCGTTGAAATCCTCTGACAAAGAAGTCGATGACTGCCATTAAAGAAAAATATGAACTATTTAGCTATCATATTTTCGAGTGATAATTACTTATTCTTAATTCTTTTTACAAAGATAAGATATAAGAACGATCAAACATTCACGTTTGTGAAATTTTAATATCACGTCAAGATGGACTTCCTTGCCAAAAAAGCAACCAAGTTAACGTGTTAAAAGATGAATAATATAATGGCGTCAGTTCTTGACACTTATTGGCGCAAAATTCAAGCGTCTTCCCTCGGTAATAGTGGGCTGACAAGGGGTAATAAAGTTTATGAGAAACATGTGTAGTGGTATAGTAAATATCGACATAGGAGAAAAGAACACAGCAGCGCATCGATGGCTTTGTGAATTTAAGTGCACTCGTATTTATGTACCTACAAATTATACAGGACACTGTGAAATGTTCGAAACCACCCATACATAAATCGATATGTCCATTCTCCGGGGAGAAGCTGTAAATTTAGAGCACATTATCGATTGATCTTAACATCAGGATCACAGTCACCCTCGCCATTATGCTAATAACGCAATTCATTTTCATGGAATTAAATGTTTAATCTCTAATAAAAGAACAGTTGTTAATAAGAATAAAAACGTATTAAAAATTAAATAATATCATCACCTATAAAATATAGAGAAAGAAATAAGTGATACACAGTTAATATGAAAAAAAGTTATAATAATGTGTTTGGATATTATTATAAATTATTGAAGATATGATTATAATGAATTTATTCGAGTTACTCAAGTTAATAGAATCAATTTCATTTACGATATTCATCTCTCTTCAAACTTTTAATTAATAGAGAACTAATTATATTAATAAAAACTAAGAAATTTCATTCATCATTGACTTATATTAAAGCCAAAAAAGAAGATTCTTTTGCATGCAAGATATTTCATGTATCCTTTTATTTAAAAAAAAAAAAAAAAAAAAAAAACAACTTTGAAAAAAGAAATTTACAAATAAATTCTGCAATTACATTAATCACAGAAAATAAAACAACTAAAACAACGTCCACGAAATCCAATAACAAATTTCACCCATCATCATCTTATCGAAACCGAAACAGAAGCACCCAAGGTCCCGTTGCCTTTCTCCAAAAAGAAGGAGACCAAGAACCGATACGTATTTTTAAGGGCTATCAGTGTCTCGGAACGTGGCTTCCTCCCTTCCCTTTTCGAAAAGAGCCTGGCGATCTCCAGATGGGCTCGTTAAACATTGCCCACGGAAAACAAGCCCACCCCTCTTGTCCCTCGTAGCAAATGGTACAAGGTTTCGAGGAGCAGCTGTCGTTCCACGGTAAAAACCACGGAGGCAACCAAGAACGTTCTCCTCATGCTCCTTGCGAGCATCTGTATAGACTTACATACACAGCTTGTATCCGGAGGACGATGTGCGCGCGCATCCTATTGGCGAGGTCGGTACGGAAGGTAACTTCACCACCTATGAATAACATGGAGGTGTTTAACGAGATCCGACACGTTTCACGTACTTGTGAACTACCCACGCTCGATTTTCTCGTCACTGAGAGATAACGTTTGCACCTATATGCACGAGACATCCTAGAATATAGAGTTGGTCGTGAATCGTGAATGAAACGAAGCGACATTTTCCTTCGACGTTGTACTCGTGAAATGTAAGTAGTAGATACTACGTAATTCAAGCGTGAGAAATATTTATATACTGTATGTACATGTGAATTGATGTTTGCGAGAAAAGTTCTTAACGAATTTCCAATATTTGATAGGTATGTAGAACGAGTAAAGATATAATAGACTAGGTATATGCATGCAGAGGGGATTTAAGTTAGATTGCAAATGGAATATAGAGATTCTGTGAAACGGAAAGTATATATCAATGGGATATATAATACCATCTGGAAGAATCAGAACATAAGGATCTGTACGTATTTTGTAGAATAATTTTACTAAAATGTTATATGTTATTCAGAATTCAATTTGATTTTATTCGATATTTAATAAATTTTATATCAACTTATTTACCAACAAGATACTTTAAAATCTTTTAATTTACAATTATAATACGTGCAAATAACATAGCGCAATTTAATAATATAATATTTCACTGTGAAACTAGTTTTTGAAATGTTATATTCTAGTTCCATATAGTGATATAGCTTGAATAAATTTACAAACAAGTTTGATAATCAATGTATTAATACATTAATTATGATTAGGCATCAGATTTATAATTAAGTATTTATAAGTTTCTAATAATTAGTTTAATTCAAATACCACGCGTGAAAAAATGAATCCATATTCGCATATTAATATTGTAGAAAGTAAGTACCTACATTGAATAATATAATGATATAGATCGGGATTATATTGGCAATTATAAATTGACGAGGAGATTTTAATTAAGATTTATTATTGGATTTTAATCATAATTTCATTATTCAAATAGTACATAAAGGCGTAGATAATAATTAATTAAATTTAAAATTAACAAATGAATAAATACGAAAACAATGTATAGAATATAAAACAAATTTATATGTTTATTTAAATACTTTCAAAGATTGATATAATCTTAAATATTAATGCATATTTATATAACGTATCAATGTGCATTTGTCGTTAATTGATTTTACAAATTTTTTTAAAAATTATAATGACGATTTCCCGTAAAATTTCATTTTTCTTAAATAATATTTAAAATTATATTGATATTCTAACTGAATCACAGTTAAATTATGTGCACCGTATTTTTCATTGATCCATAAATGGAAGAATAATCTTTTGTTTTCACTTGTACGATTCTTCGAAATAATGGTATCACATGAAAATAATTGCAAACATACGCGTATCACACAAATGCAGTATTGTATTATTTTTCAATAGACGTTGAATCAAAGCTAACAGTCATATCTACTTTTATACATATTATGGATTAGTGAATAGAAAGACGTTCTTTTGTCTTTCCTAAATACATGCAAAATGCACACATGTTTGAAATAATAACGTGCCTTGAGAATACTTGCAAATTTTGAGGTTAACACATTCTATATTCACTGCAACCAAACTGGATTAAGGTTAAGATATGATGTAATTTTGTCACTCATCCGTGGATAGAATAATAGTTAACGTTTTCGCCTTCCGTGTTTAATACATAATGATACTCCATGGGAATACTGGTAAACGTTAAGATTAAGTGCAATATTTCAGGTTTTCTAAAGGGAATCGTATATCTGGAAACTGCCTTTTGTCCTCGTTGAACGTATATAATATATCTGTAAAGTTTTGTTTGACTATTTCTCGATAGAATACTCGCACATTTTTGAGATTAAACACAAGATTCTAATAGAGAATAAATCGAAATTAACATTTCTCGTTGATCCATGAGAGATCTAACTTTTACGACAGAGAAAGATTAGCGTACAATGCATTATCTTTTATTGGAAAATTTACTGAATTTTCAGTAATTTTGTGAAGAGACAAATTTGTTGTTGAACTTTTCAGAAAAATAACTTTTTATTGGAAAAATCTGTTTGGAAATTTTAAATTCCAGCGTTTCTAGTAATAATATTTGAAAAATTAATTTTCAACTCGTGAACTTTCAATTTTCAAATTTTCAAATATACGATAGACTAAAAACTAAATCATATAAAAGAAAATAAATATCTTCTCCATGATAATTGACCGTTTATCCAAGAGATAAATTACACGTCATATAATGGTCGAAGCAGAATAACGAGAAATAAGATACGAAGGAACGTTTCGATTCCTATTTCGTTAAATCCTTCTGGAACGGATTAAACGGAGAGCCATGAGATTCAATTTGAAATGAGGGGGAAAAAGAAAAAAAAAAATGGTTCCCGTGGGAAACTGGGAGGAAAAACATAACAATAATCCATCGGCGGGAGTCGAAAAGTAGCTTCGCGTGTCGTTAATTCTCATTGTGCCGTTCCGAGGCGATTAACGAGTTCGATAAATTGGAACGAGAATGTGTGTGGCAAATGGATTAATACCGGTTGCAATTTCGAGGCGGATATACGAGAAGACGACCATTCGAGGGAAATTCGTTATTTATGAATTCGGAAACGCCTGAAATCCGAAAGGTCCAGGTGAAGCTACGAGGCACCACCTGCTGCCTTCAGGGACGGTCTACGCGGGCCACTACGTGGGTCCCTTGTCCAAGATTCGTGAAAAACTGCCCCTCGTTCCGGGCCTCGAACACCTGCACGCCGAAAATTACTTGGCAAATATCGCAACCATTCACGAGGACGGAATATTTCTAAAAACGTTCTTCTCGAAACACTTTTGCGTCTTCGATTGATAATGTTTCGCGTATTAAACAATGCAAATATTGAAAACGTAAATTTTGAAAGATTGTTAATTAATTATCGTGGCTTTGAAATTTGAAATTGTTTCGAATTAATGGTTCATGAACGATACAACAGTATTTTTGAAGAATTCTAAATTCTAGAAATGAAAATTTGATGTAGCAGTTGAAACTTATTTATTAAACATTTGAAGTTGGACTTTCTATCTCCGTTTCGTTTAATACAATATAAACTTAAAACGCTTAATAATAATTTGATAATTAAGTTTAATTACAATTTTCATTTCGATTTGATAAATATAAAAGTTAATAATATATTATTCTAAAGTAAACATTAAAATAAGGATTGATTGGAATTGTTTGCTTTACATCTATTTATTTGCGGAAGTATTAAATGGTAAAAAATGAGGAGGATAAAATCTGATCTTTCGAAGAGTCTGATTATTCTTCTAGATTCTTTATAACAATTGTAAATAATTAATCGAGGAGGGGAAGGAAAAAGATAGAAGATGAAGTTTCGTAATTGAGCAAAAGCTCGATTACGAAGCTTCAAATACTTTCTCGGGTTAAAGACAAATTTAATCGTTCAGTAGTGAATTAATTTATCCCGAGACAGAAGCAAAATAAATTCCTTGGAGCGAGCTAAGCTCGATCGTAATGAAGATATCGATCGCTTTGTGACCGTCTTTTCTTCCCTTATCGTCAACTCGAATACTCTTGTTTTAATTACGCGTGATTTATTCCTGTAATTATGGATTCCAAGTCCCTGTCAAAGTTTCGATAAACGATAAACAATTTATTAATTATAATAACAATTATCACACTTCTATAGAAACGATACAAATCGTGAAATTTCTATTTTTTAAATAATAATGTTATATAATAATGTTGAAATGCCGTATTGCTTATAAGTGTAATATTTCGATAAAAGATGTCGCATATTTAATTAAAACGTAATTAAATTAAATTGTTGTATTCAATTTAAAATAATGAATGTCTAATAATCTATTTAGACGGTTAATTAATATACTAAAATTGCATTAATCATGAATTAAAGTTGCTGATAATAATTAAATTGGATCGATGATATAATTTGAAAAGCAATCGATCTCGTAATAAATCTACATAAACACATACATTTTTTAACAGTTAGAAAATAATTATTGGAATTTCAAAATTCCATCAATTATCAAAGAACAATTATTAAAGAAACAAACAAATCACCAAAAATTTCCTATTAAATATAAATAAATTTTTGCTTTTTCGCTGTATATTTCAAAAGTTCAAAAATTATTTTTAACGAATTTTCCCTTGTTACACATTACTTGTACCAAACGACTTGAAAAAAAAGGATCCGAACAAACCGATCTCCGTAAGACCGATCACCTTTTCGACTAATTCGAAAAGAAAGCAATAAACGCTGCGTATTTGCGTAACAACGAAAGCATTCGAGCTTTCCCCGTGTACACGTCACGTTTATTACTTTCAGACTCGTCAGACGCAATATCCTCTGTTCCATCGCTTTGCGTAACTTCACGAGGCGATGGCAAAAGGTCGGCGTTACTCTTGAACGAAATGAAACGAAGGAAAAGCTGGAAGAAAGGAAAATGGAGAGGAGGAAAACTGGGGAATCCACCGGATATCGTATTTTCTCGCAATGCATTACACCAGACTCTCTCTTTCTCGCCCTCTCGTCTCTCTTTGTTTCACCCTCGAACGACGCCCTTTTCGTTGGATCCTGTACCTCTGGCACGAGTGGAAATGAGGTTAGGGGAGAATGACTAAGTGCGCGCGAGGGGTTAGGTCATGTGAAGAAGGCTGATCGAGGGGTGGGATCGAGCTTTCCTGAAATTTCCCTAAGACTCGTTTAACCTCCTTCTAAGGCCTTCGAACGACGTGTTCTCCGGTAAAAGGGAGAGAGAAAAAAGAATTTGCATGGAAAGAAGAGAATTGACGATAATAAGTATGCAAAGGAGTCGTAGATTTTCATATGAAACACAACTATTTGTTATTGCAATTCGAAGTTGAATGTATCATGATCATTTAAAAATTAATTAAATTTAACAATTTGTTTGCAAGTTTTTTAACGTGACAATTTAATAAATTATTTTGATTATAATGATTTGAATTTTGAAAATTTTTCACTCTCCTTGTCTTCCATACGATAAAATTAATCTGTACATTTGTATACGAATTAATAATAATAATAATTAAATTATCCCATTCTACGGAATGGTATGCAATTTTAATATGAAACATTTTTTCAAATAATAATTTTCAATTTAAATATCCGTATATTTTATTCTTTCTATTTATCGCTGCTATTAATTTTAATGAAATATATCGTAATTACAATTTAATTACAATTTTAGTATGACGTTTTAAATTAATAAAGTTAATATTTCAAGTTTAATCGAGGGGAATTTATTTAATTAAAATGAAATCCATCATAATTTACACGACATTCTAACGAAGTACAAACCCTTCTTCCTCGTTAGTTTTACAAAACTTATAACCAATATTTTAAATAACTTATAAAACAATCTTTTTCTCTTCTCTTTTCTGTCAATAAGTTACATCGACGTTCTCTCTACTGTCATATATAATAAACATAAATCAATATTTGTCGTTCGAAATTAAAGTATTCGTCATAAATAGATTGCAGATGTTCTACTAAACTAATATAACTCGTCAAACGATCAAATTTTCACGTAGATTCCATTTTCCATTTTAACGATGAAAATATAAATTTACCAAAACCAATATGATCATAAATAAATAAATATTCTTATCAAGAATCTTGTTTACGCGTGAGAAAGCATTGACGATTGATTACGCAATTATGACCAAACGTTTAATCCTTTTTCCGATTTTTTTTTTTGCCTCGTTTCCAATCTCGTCGCAATCACCGTCGAATTTCCGGCAAAATCAGCCTGCTTTTCCGACTCGACGCCCGTTTCCATCGACGTGTTTTCGAGCCACCCTATATTCGATGGCGAGGGTGGTTGGAAAATCGAGGGGTGGAACAGGGTGACTAACTGCACGAGCATGGAGGAGGGTGGCTAAGAGTACTTGCCGCGAATACCAAGTGTCTCTAATACAGGGTGTCCCCACGAAATATTTGTGGCACACAGCTCCACTATCGCGAATCCTCCCCTTCTCACTCATGTTTTTAATGGGTTCGTGTTTCTGGTCTTCTTACACCCCGGATCGAAGGAATCGTAATATAAATTACACTCGAAGAATAACAAGGGTCCAATATTGGCGCAATATCCAATTAAATATTAACTTTATCGAGAAAATTCACCCTAAAATTTATATAACGATATTTATCTTCGAATACAACATATCTTTTCGCTAGTATAATTGCATTTATTAATTATTATATTTTCTAAATTTATTGTTGAAATGTTTTATACTTCTTCTTTTGAAAAATCTTTCTATATTTCTTACTTGGCCAGTTACACAATTACATTGTAAACATATGCAAAATTATGAGATAAAATGAAAAATATAGTTTATTATTTACAGAAAATTATTCTTAAAATTCATAATATCGAGTTAAAATAAGAAAATGATAATAAATTATAATCTTCTTTTCGTAAAGGTAAGAGGAAATCAATTACAGCGACAGAGTTAATCTCAAGTCGAAGAAATTTATCTTTCGGTTAACGGTCCAGCAATATGGATCTGAAAGCATAATCCATCAGGGACGTATGTATCAACAGCGTTGAATGGAGCCACGTAACACTCGGCACGTGAAGAACACACGACCCTCGCACCCTCCATTCTTCCCCCGTGTCGATTCGCTTCTCATTCGTCCCTTTGTCTATCAGCTTCCTCTCACTCGGATTCCGGATACCTTTCTGTTATTCTATTACTGTTTTAAGGCCACGTATAAGATTTCACGTATGAAAATGATTATTTCAAACTCTTCAAATTCACTAGCCTGTTTCAATTATTAGAATTTACTTATTTGAATTGAAATGAAATGGAAAAAATATTATTTCTTTTAGAAATCTATTCTTGATTTAAATAAAAAAAAAAATTCTTAATTTTTGATCGATATTATTGCGAATTGTTCGTAAGCTATAAAAAAAAAAAAAAAAAAATTGAACGATTTAAAGAAGTTACATATGATGTTACAATAATTTTTATTTCATAAATGGATACTTGGAAAATAATTATCGTTGCAATTTTTGTTTTAACATCGACGAAGAGAATTTTATAAAATTGAATCACTACATTCTTACTCTACACATTGTGCAATATATCTCGTTAAAAAATAAAGTTCTTCAATATCAATTAATATTCACGAAGATTCATCATCGGCGAAACGTCACTTACATTCATTCCTTTGTGGATAAACGCGTAATACAAACGCGTGAAATTGATTTATTAGACAGAAACTGATGAACGACTCGTTCCCTGCATTACTTTGCAGAAACTGGTCTGCCGTTAACAACGCGACACAAGGGACAGTTCCATGACTCACCCTGAATGTCCCCCTCATTCTCATAGAAATGTGACTTTCGAAAACTCTGACACATCGAAAAATTATAGGATACAATAACAAATACACGCGTATTATCGAATAGTAAAGTGATTGCACTAATAGTCGAGTCATTTCATCAAAGAAGAAATTTCCATTGAATCTTCAGATGAATTGAAATAGAAATCTGTTTATTCAAATGATAAATTGATAAATACATATATCTGTGTATTAATCTTGAAATGATTGCAATAGAAGTTTTCTTCATTCAAGATGATTATATAAATAATGAATTGATAAATAAATATATTTGTAGAGTAATAATTAAAAACGATTGAAATCAGTTTTTCAAAGGTATATGATGAATCGAATGATTATAATAGAAACTTTTCTTATTTAGGTAATAAATTATTGGTTAACAAACTTTCTAAAGCAACATAATTCTATTCATTTCTGTTTTGAATTGAACACGTGGTGATTTTAAGCATTTTTTAGCAATAATGCATGTAATAAATAATTTAGAAAATAGAGAAATTTGTGTACATATATTTACTTTATTATAATATAAGCAATTATCTGGATATAAATTGAGAGAAATCTTCTTCTTTTATTTTTTTTTTTTTTCTTTTTTTTTTTCATGAAATGTAAATCATAAACACATATTTCTCACAGAGATTTTCTACGTAAAGAATTTATATAGAGTAGAAATAATGCTAAATATTTCCAATCTTTTCAATATATTTCTATCGATTTTGATTTGATTTTTCAATTATTCACATTATGCACATAACATTCGTCGTAATATTATTTCTAATATTTACCAAAGATATCAATATCTGGCACAAATTTGTTTTGCCACTTGATTGACATTCAATATCTCCATTTAATTCTTCAATTATTCGAAATTAATTTTTTTCCAAAGTTCATCACGCATTGTATTTACTTTTTGAATTTTTACTCGTCATTTTGATAAAATCATACCAATATTGATACATTTAATATTTTTAACTGCATTTCTTTCTATTATATAACAATTGTACATCCTACAACTCGTCATTTTTTTTTTTTTTTTTTTCGATATTTATAAAACAAATTTCAATAGTCGTTCACAACGCAAGATTCGTCGCTTACGCGTTATATCAATGCATTCAATATTTCCAACCCTTTAATTACAAATCTCTTTTGGACGATAAACAATCGTACCGCCGTTTCATATTTACCCTTCGAATTTTCGGGATTCGTGAAACGAAATGTCAATGATCGTGTTCGATACGTGTTACTCCGCTTGCTTTCGAAACACCCTATAGACCAAGCCACCCCACCGCCAGATATTGATTTAGTATTAGCAGAAAGAGAGAGAGAGAGAGAGAGAGAGAGAGAATGAGAGCCCTCCACCATACAACAGAACCATTCTGTCGGTCTCATTTCTGCCATTCAACCGGCGTGTTCGCCGCTTTTTTCGAAAATGAATTCGACAAAGCGTGCATCGATCACAATTCCACGTGTTTGTAGGCTTACTTCCGGCTAACCACTTTCCTCCACTTTTCCCTCCCCCCCCCCCATTTCTTCTCTCTCCGTCTCCACAGGATTTGTCTGCGTTTACTTTCCTCCATCCAATCCACTTTTAAATACTTTTGGACTTTAATGTTCCATCCAGACTATCTGACGATGAAACTTCAATTTTTGACTGGTTTTTGTTTCGAAAGTATGTATTATTCGGGGAAGAGTTTCAAGTTCCTTATGATTTTGAAATTAATATCGGTTTTATGAGTGCAAAAGTGAATCAATTTGTTATAATATAGTATGAATGCAACGTTTATTTCAAAAATATATCAAATCCTGATTGATTTTCTATTTTGATTGTCTTTAATATAAAAAAATAGTTTCTTTGTTTCCTAAATGTATGCATATATATATATATATAAAATTGCAAATTTGATGGCTATAATCATCATCATTTGCATCAATTGGCTAAATAAAAATCAAAATAAAATTATACAAAAGACTCCTCGGATATCAATACTCTCTTTTTTGATAAAATATTAAGAAATTGATCCATCTTCTCTTGATACAATCCACTAAATTTAAATCAAAATTGCATCGAGCCTGTTCCATCACTGCTACAAGAAAATTTTTCACAAACTTCTTGTATCGATGCTTCTTCACAAGTGTCTATTTGTACCCGATTCCATCATAATTTCGTGGAAGAAGAAATCTTAGAAGAAAAATTTAATTCAATTTCTCTTCTCCGCGTTACGATCGTGTGATCCAGGGGAGGAACGTGGCAATAATGATAAAAATAATCGAGAATGTAGAGGCGGCCAACGCGATGCCTCCCGGCTATGGTCACGTATCCACTCGGTTCACAAGAACGAAAACTCGGGCCATATCGGAGCGCAGATTCCTACGTTCTTTGAGAACGATGGACTTTTACAAGTGAGTACGGTCACAGGGAAGGGATAACTTTTCCAATCGCTGTGGAGATTCAATTTACCAAAGGACAGCGATATCGAGGCGTTTTAATCGAAATGAAGGGAGACTCGAAATCCTTGGAAAGTTTTGATGATCGATCGAATTACGAATTTTCGAAATTCTTATTTATTCGATGTTTTAAGTTATTAAATTGACGAAAATTGTATCTGCAGATATTGTACGTGAGATTTTTTATTTAATTTATTCTAAATTTTCTCTAATAGATTGGAATTTTAGATCAATTATTTATATTAAAAAACACACTCACGTATATTAATGTAATTTTTGGAAAATAATTATTCGAAAATCTGCATATATAATTTAAGGTCAGTGATTTCGTAGATCTGTCTTTTATGATCAAATTATTAGTATTTTCGCAGAAAAGAATTATATTTATCATTTAGTTATTTAATAAAGCTAACTAACTAGTACTGTTGCAAACGTAGAAAGATTAATAAAAACTTTTCGATTTTAACAAAAAAAGTAATGACTTAAATATATGAAAATTTGTAGAAATTGTTTTCAAAAGTTAAAGAATGAAACAATGAGTAAGAGAAAATTTTGAACGTTCGTGTAGTGAAATATCATATTTATCGTATATTACTAATATTTACCATACTTGTGTAATAGAAGGAAAAATCAAAAAGTGAAGAGATCTTTTGATCTTCTAATTAAACGAGAACGAGAGCATTAATTGCGCTGCAATTAATTATACCCTTCAAAAGCATCATTGTGTGTTCAGATTAAATGTAAATCCTTTTTCTTTTTTTTTGCTTTGCCTTCTTTTCTTGTGATTTATTATCCCTAATTCCCTAAAAAAATACTTCTTTGTTTTAATTATCTAATTTTAATTACTTAAAAGGGAAATCAAAACAAATTTCTTTCAAAGTTTCCAGCTTAATGAAAAATTAAAAAATTCTCGTTACATATTATTATAATGATAAACATAATGGTGCAAGAAAATCGAAAATGGATGTGTAGAAAAGAAAAACCAATTATGTGGAAAATTTTTTTTTCTTGGAAAAATACATCGATCCCAAATATTACCCCTCGATTATCATTCTAACTTGAAAAACGTTCCAAGATTTCTTTGCTCGAGGAAAAAACAGTATATCTTCGAGAGGAATTAAGAAATTTCTTCGATCACGATAATTTTTCATCCCTAGAGACATTCCAAAATCTTTTCCATTCGATATCATTGTTATTTCTTAAGAAAAAAGAAGCATTTGAATTAAATCTAAATGACTCCATCAACGTGACAATACGAGATTTAAAAATACCGTGGCAAAGGATTGAAGGATCAAAGGAAATGCAATCTTAAAAAAAAAAAAAAAAACCAATTATTTTCCTCATAATTCAACCTGAATGTTGATCGATGTTTGCATTGCAAGAACAACGTTTTTTCGTGTTCTTAACATCGGTATAGAATAGCCAGGTGATGGCAATCCACGGAGCAGAAAGGCACGCGAAATTGAAAAGATTCTCCTCGATTTTTCCTCCCTGCATTCCTCGTGAACAGGGCGCAGGGAATCCGAGGATTTTCAATCCTCTTCGGGATGCACGATTTCACCTGACGAAGCGGAACGATTATCCTTACTACGGAGAAAATATATGCCGAGGAGAGGCACAAGCTTATGCTTGTGTGTGGCACAACTATTTTCTCTACAAGTGGATTCGTTCTAAAAATTCTTTCTTGAAAGATGAAAGAAAGCTTGTCGAAAAATCGTAATAGATGATGGCAATATCATTGGTGTAATACTTTATACGGTCGATTTAATACACTTGTTCGAAAGTCACAGGGTAGATTGTAGATTATTCAACTCGTGGAAAATAGAATTTTTGTAAATATGATTAAAGAAATGGAGAGATTTAGAGATTTGTCTCTATTCTTCAAATAGAATGTTATATTTTATGCGTGCATTTTATATATATATTTTCTATAAACGCATAAGATATTGCATAAAATGAAATGTATTTAATTAACATTTTATTCAAAACATGAAGTACTTCTTGGTCTTGATAAAACTTTAGCTTGTATAACTTGAAATATCAGATTGAGTAATTTCTTTTCATAATTTTTGTTTTTTGTATTTGTTATAAGACTTTTAAATGTAGGTAAGATTTGTAATGTGATTTAATTTTCTCTGATATGAAAAATTCTGCTGAGATAAATAATGATGATTCAATTAGTAAAAGCTTCTTCAAAATTATTAATAATTTTTAATAATATCCGTGGCAGCAAATTTCTAATATTATATTCTTCTTTGAAAATATTTTAAAACTTTAGAAAATTACAGAAATATTGTATAATTTTACAATAAGTACATATTCCATCTCTAATATATCATATACTATAAATAGAATTTTTCCTTAAATTCTTGTAATAAATCGTGAAACATGATAAACATTTTCTTTGAATATTCTTAAAATTCAAATAAATTTTCCATTACTCTTTCGAACATAAAATACAAATTTATTCAACACAAGTATCTAGAATAAACAGAATTATAATTTTTAATTATAAACTTAAACTATTATTTTTCATGGACAAAGAAAAAAGAAACGAAAGTCTAACAGACTAACCTTCCAATATTTCCAAATAAAAGAATAAGAAGAAACACAATACATGGCAATCATAAATCACACATATATGACATTTTTCGATATCATTCACGAAATTGAGATGAATTTTCATTCGTTTCCACGTAAAATTGATTATTTAAACCATCATTTAATCCTGCATGGCTCCAAACCGCAAACCCGATTAATATTTCAATCCTGCTATTAGACAATATTAAATACGATATTCCATTACGTTGCACGCGTAGTATTCGAGAAACACTTGTTTGTGTTCGAGGCTGTATCCCCATTTATCGGGGAAATCTCTCCGTTTTCGTTTGTTCTGCTCGAAACAACGGTTCGCGATACATGGATTTCCGTGCACGAATGATACTTTCGTTTCAGTCAATAACAGTGTTTATGCCACGAATTCATTTCATCTATGTATCACCGTTCATTCAACACGACGTTATTTCCCTGGACGATCTTTCCCTTCGATTGAGATGATTCTCGTCGAGTAAAAGAGTTCTTTCTTTCTTTCATTGAAAGAGATCGAATTGTTTTAATAACGTGAATAACGTGATATTTGTTTTCGATAGATTTTAAATTTTTGTGGAGGTATAGAATATTGCTTGTGATGGAATTTTTCTTTTGAAGGAGAGGAATGAAGAAGGAAGAATTGAAAATTTAAATTTGAAAAATGGTTTTTAAAAAACTGTTGATAATTTAATTCTGATGATGATTGATCATTCATTTTAGTTTTTCTTTTAAAAATAAAATTAAAAATGTAACAAAAAGTTCATTCATCCAAAGTAAATTTATTTATCCAAAAAGTATTGAATGTATTCGATGAAAGCAATTATATTTTTTTTTTAATATAAATAAGTATAATATGAGTCGTGAATTTAATAAATTTAGAAGGTATTTTTGAAATAATGATAATAATAAAATTTTGGAAATTTATAAATGTTACTAAACATTGAACGAAATGGAGAAAAAAGTATCTATATTACTCGACTATTTACTGATTTTGACTTATTTTTTATTATCATAAAAATAAATTAAATTTAAAGTTTAAATTATTAAATCTAAATTTGTGTGTGATTATAACACGCATTAAAGATAACGATAAATTTCAAAAAAATTTGAAAACATTAAAACTGAAGAAAAATATAACTATTAGTCTAGAAAATACGCGTTTTACCAGGAAAGGTAATCAAATTTGTAGCTGAACGAGAAATTTTTTTCGTATTTTCCCTTTTTGTTAATTTTCAAAATATACATTTCAAGAGAGAAACCGCTGAAGAATTTAAATTTAGATTTTTCTTCTTCTCTAAAAATCGTTATGGCATATGACTTCGTTTCACATGCCATTAGAAGTCGTTAATAAATTTTGAAAATCTTCTATCTATAAAATATAAGCTAATTTAATTAATATCTACCTAATTTTTTGATAATCTCGCAAACTTGGATTTATATACAAAAAAAAAAAATCTATAACCAATTTGTTTATCAATCACTCGTAGCAATAGAATTTCAATTAGAAACCATGGCCGTGCGTTGAAAGTGAAAAAATGGAAACGAGAGTTCTGATTTATTTTCATCCCTCCTTTTCCCTGTCCAATTTCACACGAACAAGTGCTTTTTCCTCAGAAGCATCATATGGAACTAATTTAGATATAAAGAGAAAAATGGTATTGCGCAGCAAGTCAATTTCCTTGCTATGGACTTATCTTTTTTAAAGAAGAAAAAGAAAAGAAAAAGAGAAAAGAAGAAGAAGATGAAGAGAAGAAAAAATAACAGTAACAGATTCGCGTGGAGGATGAAAATCCTCGTGAATTTACGAGCTCGGTGGAACAACGAAATTCACAGCCGTGAAATGGAAGAAGAAGACGAAACGTTTCGAATGGCAATCGCGTTTGTTTCCTGAGAAGAAGGAACAGATGGAGAAAGAGGGTAATCCTTGGATAATCCTAATCGACGGATTACCACCTCGGAGGGTGCGAATGGTTCATTCAACTTTCCATAACAATTTAATGGCGATCTACTTCCATTATTTATATTTCGACGTAACGTATTCAAGGGTGAATTTTAATCCTTTGGATAAAATATATAATGATAAGAAATTTGTAATAATAATAAATTTCATTATATACTTTAGTTATCCATATATGTATAATATTTTAATAACAATTTTACTTTCATGATTTGTAGCTTTATAAATTTTATTAATGTTTACAAATGCAAGGGTGAATTTTAATTCTTTGACTGTATGAAGAAATAACGTAATGATATAATAAGTAATTTGTAATAACGATAAACTTTATTTAATTATTTTAATTTTCTATACATAATGTTTTAACGACGGTTTCAATGACTTTCATGATTTGTATCTTTATAAATTTATTTTGCAAATGCAAAGATGAATTTTAATCTTTTGACTGTATGAAGAAATAATATGATATGACGTAATAATTAATGAATATATCATGAAAGTTACAAATTTCAGTTAATATTAATATAGTAATAAAGTTTCGTTTAGTTGTATGATTCATTATTTTCCATAATGTTTTAATGATAATTTAATTCTGTAATTTATATTTCTGCACGTGAGAGATATAATGAAAAACAAACACACGTGTATTACAATTTATTTTCTACCATTATTTTGTTTGTCATTGTAAACTGAATTTTGCAAATAAAATTTTATGAAAATTTGTTACTCACTATTTAATTTATGAATCAATTAAAATAAATAAAAAGTCTATTTAATTATAATTCTAATTAAACTTTCTATAAAAACATACGTTGGCTTAAATTCTGATAATCTGTTCTGTTTTCCATTGGATTTTTCAAATACATTTGAATTTTAATCAATTAATATTAATAATAAATTTTCGTTATATATATTTATACAGTTGGTACAAAAATTATTATAATTAGATTATGCAAATTCATATTTTCATTAGCACAATAAGAAAAAAAGAACATGAAAGAAGATTTCATTTATCCTCTGAACGTCATAATAATATTTTATCTAAGGAAATGAAGGAGAGAAGGGAAAAATATATTACATACATATATTAAATTTCATTGAATTTCGCTTAAAAAAATACTTTCGTATAATTGATTCGATGTTATCAAAACAAAATTTGATAAAAACTTTTCGTTCAAAAAAAAATAACAAATGTGTACAAATGCTTTTTGCAACCATTGTAGATACAATATTAAATGTTATACAATCCAGAGAGAGAAACCAAACCAAAAAAATATATTCTCAATTTTTCATTCAGTCGAAAAAATATTTTCGTTTATCGAGAAATTTTTTTCCCGCAAGATCGAAAAAAAGAGAGAAAAAGTAGAAAATTTATTTCCACGAGAAATTTTCATCTCGCAAAATCGAAAAAAACTTTTTCGCTTTACAAAAGACGAAACAACAAACATTTCAAACGCAATCAACGTCACTCGAAAATTCCTTTCCACCTAAAAGAACGTCTCCTAAAAATTACATTCCTCTTCCTATCTATATATATGGCATTCTTTAAATTATTCTAATAAGCCAGGATAGGTGAACACGTCGGAAAACATTTCCAGGTCATGGCGTAGAGACATGGAGACGTAAAAATATTCGCGACAGAGGGAGAGATTCTTTTGCATTTTTCAACGAAACAACGTGGAGGAGAGGAAAATTAGTTGAAGGGAGAAGAATCATTTTCACGCTACATTTTGAAATATTCAAAGGATAAGTAATGGAGAATTTCTTTCAATGGCCTACGATTAACGATGATCAATAATATTGGTGATATTATTATCAATATAATCAAATAATTGTCAATATTGTTATTATTGTTATTATTGTTAGGATAAACATCGGTATTATAACATTATTGTATTATAATTAATATTGTAATGTTATTATTAATATTATCAATCGATCATTGGGAATAATGATCTTTTCGTTAAAAAAAATCTTGTCCAATGTAAGAGCAGAGTAAAAAATACTTTTATTTCTTTTGTACGTGAAATAATTCAAAACATAATGCAACATAATGCACAATTCTTGGGAAAATAATTCTTCTCTTTAACTGGTATTCAGTACAAAGTGCACAAGTTGTATCTTACGAATTAACTTTTATCCAATGGACTTTTGTCCAATTTTTCCTTTGGATTTTTGAACGAGATAGATATTTTAAGAAAGACATTGCATACCTCGCTCTTCGTAACGGATATAATGCGTATTTGTGTTTTTTTATAAACAAAAAATTTTAAACCGAAAGATATTCGCGTTTTGTCAAAATTCGGAATGTCTACTGATTTTAAACAATGCCAGAATCACAATACCTGCGAGATTTCAAGCAAAACAGACAGAACAAACACGGTGTGGTAGACAAAAGCGTAGCTGGCGGCCTTAAAGCCAGTCTATATATAACTGACAGAGAAAATTTTGTTTTTATTTCTATTTCATTTGATGTTGCGTTAACCGCTTGCCTCAATTATTAGACAATATTCAGAAGAACGCTCACCTTTTCATAGTTTTGATTGGTGTGCAGAGTAAGAAACCTCTTAACCTATTTCTTTAGCTCCATTTAATTGTACATAATACAATAATATTCATAATTTGATTGTACATTGAGTTAATTCCAAGGTATCTTTTCTTATATATATATAAATGATAATACTGTAAGGATACAATGCTCTTAATTCTTCAGTATCATCTTCTGTAAACTCTGTTTTTTGTATTACTTTCTCTAATAAAATTTACTCTTTTCATCAAACTAATAGCAATCTGAAATAAGCATGAAATTCTGTTTCAGAAATAAACTGTATGAAAAAGTTATTGTTTCTACAGTTTCTACTATTGTTTCTAATTAAATAATACATGAAGAATGTATATGTGTACGTTCTGTAAGCAAAAAAGAAAAAAAATTCCAACTCAATCACAATCAATCTTCATGGTTAATGAAGTTAAGTGTTTAATATATTTGGCATTAAGAATGCAAAAGTTTAAAGATTTTTTCTTACTGCTGTTAAGAACTGTTGTAAATATATTAATATTAATATATTAAAATTTTATCTGCTTATCTGCTCACAAGTTGCATCAATAAAGATAGAATATTTCTATTTTCTTCATGCTGGTTCAGAACCATTGTATTGCAATAGTTCAGCTATTGTTTCTCTAGCTATTGGCTCTATGGATTATTTATTAACGTGGCTTTCATATTGAATTGAATCTATAAGATGAATATACAGGCTAAAGAGGTCAAATGTCACCGCTCTGTTACACGATTTGCAAAAATGGAAGATCTCGTTTGTCGAGCAAATATTGATAGATTAATTTCATATACATATACGTCCAATTCTTGATCTTTTAATTCATCTCTCTAAGAATAAGTAAAGCACGATCTTTTGAATAAATTGTACCCGTGCCACAATTTGAAAATAATGAAAAATAAAATACAATTTTTGGTGCAGTTCATGGATAATTCGTTGGCCCATATTTCAGTTCAGATTAGATGTGGAGGAACGATACATAGTCTGCACTTACATAGACTACGTGCATAATCTACTGGCATTGCTCGACTGACAGACAATGTACGCGAGCAATGTCTCAGAGGATGAGCACCTTAACTGCAGCAGAGGATTAATATCTAATCTATAAAACTTAAACCCAATACAAACAGCCGTTTATATTAGCGCAAACTAATTTCCTTTTGACGTAGACTGCGATGGATCATTGATAAAATTTTGAACAACAATAATAATAATAACGACATACGAATATTATTCGTATTGGTAAAATTGATTCATTAAAACAAATTGTTCAAATATTTAAATTCAAATTGTTTAAATGTAATGTAATTTGATTAATAATTTATTACATAAACGATACATTTTCACATAGATAAATGTTAAAAATACATAATATTATAAAAGCCAATATTTCTTTATTAATTATAACATAAGATCATCATACGATTGTTCAATTATCATTATACGTAGAACCAAGAAGCAAATATAGATGTTTCCTTGTCACATATTTACAACGAAAATTAGAAATTATCTTGTTGCCCCGTTTGTAACAATTACAACCACACAGCGTTAATTGATGCAAATGAGAGGCGTCGAAGAGGATTTATTATGGCGACAGGGCATTCGTTATTCACCGTTCGCGGTGAAACCAGGCCGAACGTCCGTTATCCGTCGTTCCGATTTTACTCTCAGGATCTATCGATCGAAACCGGGCTACGCTTCGATCTCCGGCTGACTTAGCTCTTCCTTCGACATACCGATCAAACTGGTTCAACCAGGCGTATAGACGTATCTTCGTGACGAGCAACCGTGTACGCGATTAGGCTCGCGATGAGATAAAGCTCGCCGATTTAACCTACAACGCGATCCATTCGTGTTTATCGATCTGCGTATAGGGAAACTTTGGGTGTGCTCAAGTAGGTTATAAACGGAGAATCAGATTCTACTAGTGGAATAAGATTAAGATGAAGAACGAGATTCTTTTTTTTTTTTTTTTTTTTTTTTGGAATCTTGTTAATAAACTATTTAAATTATTCAAATTAATTATTTAAATTTAACGAGAAAAAGATTGTTGAGATGAAAGAGGAAAGGATAACAGCTTCCGCTACCGTCCAGCAAAAGTAAAAAAATTTTGTCACTTTAATCGCTGAACGTTGCCTCGTAATCTCGTCAACCAAAAGAAATACTTCGAACGTGTTACGTTTTACTCCAGTTTTTCTCTGCAAGTATACAACCTTCTCGACTCGAGTCGAGTACTGGTTCGTCGTGATTATCGAGAAGCCAGAGTTGCCTCGTATCCTGGTGATACATTGACATACGGAGAAGAGGGGAAATGTGGAAAAAATCCTGCGGAGAGAGAGAGAGAGAGAGAGTCGCTCGAGTATCCTTTGGTATGCGTTTAACCCTCGAAAAAAAAAAGGGAAAGAAAAAGGATGGGGGAGAGAAAGAAATTCATCGTGAATCCACTTTTAGAGAAAACGACTTCCGGGGAGAGGGGGTAAGGCAGGTTCAAAAGGCTCGAGTATTGTTTACCCTGACGTGGGGTGGCCTCGGGGAGAGGAAAAAAGGAGGAAAGAGAGAGGAGAAAAATTCGACTCGTGCGATAAAGGGATGACAAGGAAGGGCTGCCTCGAGTGCCTGACTTTTCCCCCCCTCCTCCTTTTCTTCCTATTCCGCGAATGAAAGGCGTGTAAACGAATGAAAATGAGAGGGGGTATTGGACCTCGTTCCTCGCGATTCTTGTCCGTTTTTCCTGGGGCGACGTGGAGGATCGAGCGATTCCAAGAAGGTTAAGATCGATTACTCGTTCGACGGGTAATTGAAGGTAGAGATGGATCCAGTGAGTGTTAATAATGTTCTCTTGTAAAGGGAATCATTCTAAAAAAACAAATTGTTAAATTTGAGGAAGATACGGGATGAATTATTTTAATACTTTAATAATTTAGAAAGAAGAAAATTCAAGAATAAATAAGAGCGTGACAAACACCGCTCAAACGTTTCATTCTCGAAATATGAAAAGCTCGTCTATGTAATCACATCTCGATCGACCACGAAACTTTCTCGAAACGCGATTTCACCCTTGAACGGGGAGCGCCTTGTATCCTCGCGCGCACGAGGCGAAAGTTAGGGGCCGTGCCCTATGCCCCTGGCTTCCGCCTGGACACGGAGAGAAGAAAAAAGGAAAGGAAAAGCATGACTACAGAACTATTCACACTGGATCCCGCAACCACCACCACCACCAAAGCCAACTCTCTCTCTCTCTCTCTCCTCCTCGAGTCACCTCCTCTACTTCCGCATATTGCATATACAAGCAAACGCAGCGTGTCCATAAAGCGACTCCCACGCAAACGTTTTTCCACGTCTGCACGCGTGGGTGTCTGCATGCACGAGGAAAAGGATGCGGGGTGGTGGTTCACAAACCAGGTAGGGGTTTAGTTTAGGAGGAGGGGCTGTTGGTTCGGGTCCCTCCACAGCTGCACCACCACCACAATCCTACTCCCGCAGGGGCGGAACTCGATAGACTGAGGGGGATGGGGGGTTGCCTGTGCTCGTGGATCAATACCAGGGCGGGTTGCAGGGCGTGCAGGGGTTGCTTGTGGCACGCGCATACGCTGCTGTTGGTGGGACAAGGACAGCGATTGCCCCGTTCGATGGAAGAGAGAGGGAGAGAGGGCGAAGAGAAGGAAGGAGGATCGGACGAGTGTGGAACTGTTGATTCGCGTTTGAAATACTCGGCTCGGTTTTAAAGCGATTTCGCTAGTTTATTAAGGATCGGGGGATGATATCCTCGCGTGCCTCCCAACCTTCCGAGCCTCCTTCGGAATCGGCTAGTGCCTGGCACTGCCATCACGCTATCGAGAGCGGATTACGGCGAGGGTTGGTTCGAACGACGCTTGCTGACGTATGCTCGCTTCATGATCACACTTCGAAATGCTGGGTATTTTTTGAGTTACGGGGATATTTAGGAAACCTAAAAATTTGTATTTTCCTATAAATTTATAAATTTACGATTTTCCAAGGATTTAAGCGATTTGATCGATTTTACGGCCTCGTTAACACTCGACATTTCCGTTAATTAATCCGTGCTCAATAAGCTACTTTCGAAAATTGCTCGCACGTATATTCAGATTTTCGGCAACTAACGACGTGTTTATCTACGTCGAAACGTTTTTTAATAAATTAAGTTATAACGGTGAAATATGTTGAACAAGGAGGTGGGTAACGAAAAAAAGAGAATATAACATTCAATTCAACAAATTAAATCAATAAATTTAATTGAAAACGAAATTTTCAGACGATCAATCGATTTATCTGGGAAATGTCGAGGAAAATCGATTTTGATTTTGAAATTCTAACGATACACGTTCACAATTTAATTTTGGCAGCGAATATGTTTGACGATGTTCGACAAGAGTGCAATATTTTTCGAGGAGAAGGAGAGAAAGAAGGAGAGATTTTTATCGACGTCAATTTCTGAAACGAGGTGTATCCTTGTTAGGGGGAGACCATTCAAAAGAACGTTCGTGTGTAATGAGACATGTGCCCTTTAGCCGTGCAGCGCATAGAAGTGCAGTACACCCTTGTCAGTATCAATAGACACGTTTTCCCTCTAACAGAGCCAACTGTGTTCCTCTTACCTCAATTTTCCTTTGCCTACTATATTTTCATTTCAGAATCTCGGTACAGGCAAAGAAGGCAAAGTACGTAGAAATTTTACAACGTGACAATTTTCCTACTCCCTTTGTAAACAATATCTTGAGCGAGTAAAATGACATTTGTAGTATTATATTGTATAGTATTATATCCTATTTGTTAAAGTTTTGTTGTATAAAAAAATATATATATTACAGTGATTAAAATTATTATTGATACGTCTGTGGCGTTGATTTCGAATTAGTAATAAAAATTGAAAAGGAAAAATTTTATTCGATGCGAAAGGTGATTCGGTTTTAAGATAAATGATTTTTCGCAACGTAGCCTAGATTTAAATTTAGCGCGAATGAACTTGTTATGAGTGCAATTCTATGCTCTATAGGGAGGAAAATAAACGTAGCGGTGGAGAGACAATAACGAAATTGTCCATAGTCCAACTTAACTTCGTTTCAACTTCGAAGTACATTGAACAAATCGTAACAACGACTATTCCCTGCTTATCGAACCGAAATTTCGCCGAAACTTGTCCCGAAAACAAGCTCTTTAATTCCAACCGATTGTCAACTTGAATCAGGCAAAACTATGCGTGCTCACAATATGATTATATAGCTATGTGTAGACAGATTTGCTGTATAGAATTATTTCAATTCAAACACGATATTTTCTTTTAAAGAAATTTAATAAATTTCCCAGCTACGCTTTAAATTCGTTTTTGAATTATTATATATTATTATATAATTTTTAAATATAGTTTTATCTAAAAAAATGTGATTAATATTACTGAAAATAATGTAACGAATATTTATTGTAAAATGTTTCGAAAATTGATTTTAACAAGTTTGTTGATACAATTTTTTTGATAATTCAAACGATTTATTAAAGATCATATACATTTTTTATATTTATTTATATCTTACGTTAAATCAAAACGAAATCTTTAGCTAAAAATTTTCAACATTAAAGATCGACCTTACAATTCACTACACCGTAATTTACAAATAAATTACTTTTCCATTTCAACAATAACTCATTAAAACTTTTAATAAACGCTCCTCCTTAATCCCTAATCCCACCTTACCCTCTTACCACCACCAATTTAAACGGACCACCGCGAAACAAGGGAAAGGAGAAACATCCCCCATTAAACAAACGTAAACGCGCGTAAAAAAACGCGAGAAGATGTTAAAACTCGCGGGTCGGCCTCGACCCCGTGCCCACCCAGCATAACGTTCAGGTGACCATAAAATCGTGGCCATACCCTTCTTTTCACCACGCTGATCCACGCTCAGGTATTAGCTCTAAGCCGCTTTACGAGCCGCGCGACAGTGAAAGAAGAAGGCAAAGCACGGGGAACGAGCACGATTCGACACTAACGCGGAAGCAAAGGAGGGGAAAAAAAAAGGAGGGGAAAGGGAACACGACGACGAATGGGAACAAGGAAGGAGGGTGAGGTCCGCTGAAACGACCTGTAGGGTACGCGGTCTTGGGATACCTGTGGCTCCACGCGACCATCGCATCGATGCCTCTTTTTCTCTCTCTCTCTCTCTCTGCCTTTGTCCGTCTTTCCTCTTTTTTTTGCTTCCTTTCGCTACCCTTTCCATCGAACAGCTCCTCTTTCACCGCGTCACACAAGTCGACGCGAGCATTATCGTATAATGCGAATATCGACCGCAGATATTCGAACACGAGTTTTTTTGGCCGGTGAGGATGGCCTTTTCTTTTTTTGTATTTTTTTTTTTTTTTTTTTGGATATTTGAAAGGTGCGCAATTTTGATTGGAGAAAAATTAAATTTGCGAAGGATGTGTGGGTAGAACTTTGCCCTGGAGGAAATTAAAGTTTCGAATGGGTTTCAAATTTTTCTATTTTTCTAATATTCTTGAATACCTTTTTCTCCTTTTTTTAATTTTCAAAGGCCAAAATATCGAATAAGTTGTTAAATTCTTCTATTTTCTAAACTAAAATGTAAAAATGTTCTTTCCTTTATTTTTTTACGATGAATTCATTTTTCGATTGTATTAAGTTAATTTTCATGATTTTTTTTTTTTTAAATATGTTATATTTATTAGAGGATGTTTGTACCTATTTTTATTTTTTAACAAAGCATTTTTTTTAAATAAACGCAAATTTTTTTATATCAAATATCGATGTGAAAATGTAATATGAAATGTAATATTTAATAAATAGTATGTAAATGGTATGATATATTTTTTATATTTAGCCTCTATATACATCTACATAAAGTTCAATAAAAAATCTAATTTTGTATTAAAATTGTTTTATAATATAGGCAATAAAAGTATTTTTAAATTTTCAAATTGAAGTTCTCTTTTTTTTTTTTTTATTATGGTGTGGTGTCGATATTTTTCCGTTCTTTGATCTATTTATAAACGATTGTACGTGTCTATCTAAAAACATTGGACCCGCGTGAATAAATAAACGGATAAATTCAACAATCAAAACATGAAATGTGAAACATGAAAAACTATACATCGAGATTTATTAATCAAAGTGAAGTATTTACGAGGCACGACTGAAATTTCGCGGTCGAAATTCGATCGCTTCATTCATTTTGGTGATTGCGATTGACCAAATTGTTAATATTCTTTCGATCGTGATTGTTAGCAAAACAAATGTTACAAACAATGTCGCGCAATCCTCGTTTTCATTTTTTTCCCAGTAAATGAATGAATAAGAATTGCGTATTTTCTTTGTATACGTATTTCCATGTGCGTTTATTATCCTATAATTGCCCACGAGAAAGTAATGATTTCTTGTTACTTAAATCGTACATTAATTTTATATAATACACTTTCGAGGCCGATCGTAAATTCTTGAGGTAAGATCGAAATAAAAATTGAATTTTTTATTTATTTAGATCAAAAAATATATGTCAACGATTCATATTACTTATATTAAACAATTAAAATTAAAAAATTACGATTACATATGTGGATGGAAGATAATTAATGAAGAAAATGGATTTTAGAATTTAATAAGAGAAATTGAGAAATTGAAATTATAAAATATAAAAAAGTTTTCGAATCTTGAAATCTGTCCGCTATTTTTATGATTTAAAATTTTTGAAATACACAAATAACTTACGAGAATATTTTAACCATATGAATTTATTCTTATTTAATTAACAATAGTTAATAATTCAATTGTAAACTTTATATTTATTTTAAATAATACAATTTTATCATTCCATTACAGCGTGGAGAATAAAATAAAGATTCTTAAAAGATAAATTTCTTGTGCAAAAAACCAAAGGAAGAATTTCAAAAATTTTTAAATTCCAAGAATTTCAAGAGATCGTGAAATCTTAAATTCGAATTTTATGAATTTAAAAATCCAATTTTGATTCATCTTTGAAAAAGAATATCGAAAGAAATTATATAACTAATAAAATTTAAAATCTTTAATACAAAATGCAAGCGCAACAAAATTTTCGTCATGAGAATTATAAATAAATAAAATAATATAGAAACAAAATCGGAAAGAATAGATGAATTTCGTAGAAAAGAAAGTAATCGGTCCGAAATCGAACTCAATATTTCAAAAGAACAAAGGCCTATCGAGTGCAACGACGACCTCGATATCGCCATAAATGGGGTAGTTTCCAATCAGGTCGTCTTACGTCGAATTTCCAAGTTTTAATCAGGCTAGATTACGTTTCTATCAATCTGGAAGATCCTCGACGTGAAAATCGTTTGGAAAAGTTGCATAGAAATTTCATTAAGATCGCATTTCATGGCAAAATGAAGTACAGCAATTAACGATTGTTTCATCGAATATCTGATAAGGCAAAAGTTATTATTTAAGCTTTTACTATTCAACAGCGTGATCGAAAATTAAAAGCAATTTTTACGATATTCTAATATTGATCTATTAAACTGTAATAAAATTCCTTATGAAAATAAAACTTTTACATTTTCTGGAATAAAATTTAAAATTATTGTAAACGATATATATCTGTGACAAAGAGTGACAAATTTTACTCGAAATTAAAATAAAAAATAACTATTCATTTCGAATTGTTATTTCCAATATTGTCTATTCATTTATTTTAAAAGAAATAAAAGTCAAAGTAATTCAAAATAAAAGTTATAACATTGTATGCAATATAAATATATGGTGATTATCCAAATATAGTGGTTAAACAAGTTTAAATTAAATATTTGGTAATATTCATTTTTATTTTTTAGTCAAATTCTAAACATATAAAATAAAATTATTTAAAATACCATCTCAAATTATCTAATTATTTATTAATGTTTCAAGAAATATAATTTTCGAATATCTGGTCTGCTGTAATATCATAGTTATTCTTTTGATCGAAGTATAAATACGGTGATAAAAAAAATTACAATTCTATTACGTGTCAACGTCTTTACGAGGAATAATTTAATACGGAAAAGAGGGACTTTGATGAATAACAAAATAGCAGAGGTTAATGGGACGATAAAGATATACTTTTTTTCCCTGGGAATTTACTAGCGAAAAGAAAAATGAAAATTTTTTACTATGGTTGAATTATTAATACTAATTAATTTCTTACAACAAGAAGATGAAAGTAGTTTCATCACGCGTTCATTATTTTTCTTTTCGAATTTATGAAGTTTTAATGATGTCAAAGTTGTCACATTCTTTATATAAATTGAACCATTTCTTTTAGGGACGATTTTAACGATCAAAAAGCTTAATTATATCGATAATAAAACGAACATTTTTAGAAATTAGGAGAAAGACATGATCTGTAAACATTTTACTTTATTATAAATTGGTTGTTGTTATTATTTTGTTATCTATATTCTTCCTATATTTATATCGTTATTTTCTAATATTTGTATAGCAATACGAAAAATTATATTTTTGATCTGCAAGCATTTAGATAAAAATTCAAAAATATTCATGATATTTTTTTTAATAAAAAATATCTTTATGAATATTGTTAATTTTCATATTAAGAAACAAAAATTAATTTCTTCAGTTTCATATGAAATAAAAAATTTATATCGCAGTATTATTTATATGTTGTGACACTGGAAAAAATCGTACTATCTATCTTTATTTCTTTCAGAGGCAAAAATTTTCTCATTTTTATAATAAAAAATATGCATATCAAATTCGCTCTTTTCCATGTATTAGTCCATTTTGTAGTCCAAATATCAATATATTTTCATTTTTATTCATTTTTCACACTATAAAATATTCATACCAATATTACAAGCTTGATCCAAACTTTCAAAATTTTAAATTCTCAAATTTATTCCAGATTCATGTTAAATTTAAAATCGTAATTCTGAAAATTACATCAAAAATTTAAAATTCTGATTTCAAAAATTTTATACTCTCAACTTCGTCCCAAAATTCACTTTAAATTTAAAATAGTAATTCTCTAAAAATTACCTCAAATTTAAAATTTAAAATTCATACGAAGCAAAATCATACAAATTTGCAACTAAACACTACTTTGACCAAGAAGGATTCTTAGTCGGAATACTTTCTGATCTCGACTAGTTCTGGTCTCTGGACTTTAGAACCGACAGGGTCAATTATCGTGCAATTTATAACATCCTTTGAGAGCAACATCAATGCATAGCACTGTGAATCCAAGCATGTGCTTGCGGAAAGCCTTCGAATAACATCGTGGATGCATATGTGATCGGGCTGAGTGCATCTTTCGGTTCCTCGCCTCGAACGAACCAACACTGTCTGACTGGAAACACATTTTCCCGATCGAGATTTCCTCGAGTCATCCACCATCTTAAATATTTGCACGCGTTCGAATATGAGCGTTTCAAAGAGTTTTTCTGATCTCTCGATCATGCGAAATATTCACGATGATTTTTGGTTGACAGGGTAAGAGATCGATTACAATATATTTTGAATTTCGTTGTTATTTTCAATAGTTGTTTCATATCAAATTTTTGATTTGCAATATAATTATATTTGTATAATAATTTTTGAATAAGTATCGATAATAAAATTTAAAAATTTCAATGTCACCAAGATACCATACGAAAATTTAATTGGTCAAGCTTTTACAATCATTCCTTAAAATTTGTTGCATGCGAAAAATTGAATCTTTCTATAATGTAGAAAGTTATAAGTCGAATGAATTAATCCATTAATAATTTTTTTAAATTATACAATTATAAAAATTAAAATTAAAAATAAATAAATTTATAAATTGATTTTATTGTTATACATATGCATTGTCTTTTCTTATAACATTTACTTCTAATAATATTATAAGATATATTTTCTTTCATTTAAAATACCATTGCTATTTCTTTCATTCATTAATTTTATATTTTAACCTATCCACTTACAATTTATTCACATTTTTTTAAATCATATTAATATGCATAGAATAAAATTTCATTCATCAGTAACGACGAAAAATATAAATCTACTTTTTTTTTTTTTTTTTAATATCTTAATGAGATTGTTTCGATGCAGAGAAAATCCAAAATAAAATTATAATTGTAAAAATCAGATGTGACTTAACAAATTCTTCTTCTATTTCATTAATAATATTAATCGTTAAAATTCTTCTTTTCACAAAAATAGAAGCTTTCTCAGTTGTCAAAATATTTATGTATTATGTTCTCTAAAAATTATATCAAAAATTAAATTACGATATCCACGATTAAGTTCTTTTTTTAAATTGATAAAACATATTTACACGGATCGATAAAAAAACCTCAGAAAAAAAAAAGAAACAATAAAAAAAAAAAAGAAAATATCTCTTCCGTTAGCAAAACCAAGTTACGAAATTCGCACGATGAAGATTCGGACAAAAGACAGAACGTTCGATAAATTAATATCGAGTAATTAGTTTGAAACTCGTAATTAATAACTTAACTCTCGGCTCATCGGATCTGGGTCACCGTTGATGCAATTACATTTAATTTCGTTACAACTTCGGAAACATTAACGCTTCACCTAGCGCGAACTCGAGAGAGTAAGCGGCAGTCGTTCGCAATCGGCTGAAATCTTCGATTCTTTTGCCTCTTTAACGATTAATAATTCCAACGTCTTGCAATTTCATACGTTTGACATTCGTCACAAGTCACAGTGATAATAATACTACGACAGAACTTTCATCATGCAATATTTTAATATATCAATGTTTTGTCAACCAAACATTCAATTATCCGCGCTATTTTTACTTATTTACTATTTCATAATAATGCAAATAGATATCTATATCTTAGACCAATGTAGAAAATAATATTTAATTTAAAATCATGTATGAATTGAAACTACTATATAACGTTTATCAATTATTGAAACATTAATATAACTCAAATTAATATAAAATGTTTTAAATAAAAATCGAAAATACTTATTTCAATAGTAAGTACGTTTTATTTTAATTCTATATTCTATTTCTACTCATAACAAATTTTACGTTAAACATAACGTATCGAAATTAGAAATTAAAGAGCGATGGGGATACACGCAGATATCGGAAGATCCACTGATCGTTAAAAACGGACAGGGATGGAGAATTGCTTGCAAGATGAATACACCTCATCTGTACATTGAAAAATTCCGGTAAGCTTAGCATAAAATGAACCGAGAAGCAAATTCAAAAATCGAAAACTCTAAAATACCTTCCTCCTTCGACAATTTCAATTCTGGAATATCCACAATTCCCGGTTTTGTTTGATAAGAAAACAAAACAAATGAAAAACGTGCGCGATGAATAAATAAAGCGTCTGAAATTTCGTTGCGTTTCGAAATTATCCATACATGTGCACCACCCATACACACGCGTCTTTGCATCACGCATCAACGGATGGACGGGCAAGAAATTAATTACTTTTTTTGCCGGCGACCACGGATCCGCTCGCGTGTCGTTTTACAGTCGGCGATCAAAAACCACCGAAAACCGCCCGCCTCTCTTTATTCGACCATCGAAATTACGGTGTACTCTATCCGGGCACAAAAATTCACCGCACCTCCCCCTCCCCCAATCCTTCCCGCGATTAAGTCAGCCGATGCGCTTTGACATTCGAGCACACTGCCAATAAACTTGATCCTTCATCGATACAGGCTTCCGTTTTACAGGTATTTTACGATTTTTTTTTTTTCCTTTTTTTCTTTTAAGGACGACGATCGTCGCGTCTCTCCGCTTTAATTTTTGAAGTGGATTTTCCCTTCCCTTTGAATTATTAATATTTTTTAACTCCTGTCTTATCTAGGATTAGGTATTAAAAATATATTTTTATTAAGAAATTTTTGTAACGCTTAAGACAATTAGTTTTAAATTTTAAAATTCTCAGGTTAAAGTTTATTCGTTATATTTTGACGGCAACTTTCTTCTATATACAGTACATTTCAGATTATTGCACATATAAAGTGTATCTATTGGATGAATTCGATCGAAAATATTAAGAAGAATAATTTAAAAAGATAATTTAAAAATTAACTCAAACATGTAATGAAACATCTACATACAAACCGTTCGTATAAATTTCGATATTCTTTTCGCAAACGTTTCGAAGAAGAAAATTAGGTTTGACGAAGATTTACGCAAAAGTAAAACGATTCTTAGGTAAAAGCACCTGCCGTGATGCCCGGTAGTATCCTACGAGCCAATTTATCCAGGTGGAAGATCGGCGATCATCTTGGCTCGCGTGCATCAGCCGTTCATGATGCACGTGCGCGCGCTGGTATAAGCCGAGAGGGTGCAGGATGACTGCATCCCCCGCACGAAACGTAAACGAAACTTAAATGAATACCTAAATTCCCCGAGTCACGCGAAACACTGGATCGTTCTGAGCATTGACTTTTACGTTTTTAAATAACTTTGCTGTTCGTTAACAACTTAACTTTATTTTATTGCTACGTTCCGGAGGGAATTTTCTGGTTTGAATAAATATTACTGCGAAAATTTCTTGTTTCTGACGAAAACAGTTTAAAAGTTTATTTACGTTTAATTGTCGTAAGGAGATTTTGCAAATTCGAATGATGTAATTATAAAAATGCATCTTTGAAAGATTTTCTGTGAAAAAATGTTATTTTTCTGATGTTTTTTTTTTTTTTTTTTTTTCGAATAGATTGTTTTTGAGACGGCTTGAAAGTAAAGAATTTCATGGCTCTGTTCGTTCGAAATATGTGAATCGTTTCGTTCGATGCTTTCAAAATTAGAAGTCAATTGTATTAATTTTGGATGGTACGAAGTGTGTGAAAATGATTTGAATATTAAATTGCTCTAAATTTTGTTGCTTTCAAGGAACTTTCGTTAGAAATTCTGATTATGAAATATGGAAATAGAATGCACAGTATATCCTGAGTCTTAATTATTCAGAAGAATTTTAATAACGAATGAATTTTCATCTGGGAGAAGCAAGAGTTAAGTGGTAAATTTTCTTAATCTTTAAATTTTTAAATTTAATCTTCGTATATTTTCATAAAATTATCTTTAAGTTTCGAAAATTATTGAAAGATTTTTACGAAGAAAAATAAATAATTTTCATTTATACTTCAAATATCAATCATTATATAGAACAATACTCGAAAATGCTATTCAATTTAAAAAATTCTCTTTTATTCATTAATTGTACAAACAGCCAAACTAACAAATTAGAATTTTTCTCTTTCACCAAGCCAAATTTCTAAACAATTCCAAATACTATTTCAAATTGATAAAAATAAAAACATAAAAATAAAAAAAAAAAAACAAGGAGAAAGATATCTCTCGTGTAAAACGAAATAACCAAAAGATACTATCGAAACATAATTTCAATCTACACTTCATCAAGCAATGCCCTTTCGTCGGCTACACTCATTTAGATATTAATTCCCTTCACCATCTTTATCATCCTAATTGTCGATCCTCGCTACCGTGTCTCATAATTTAGATACAAAATGCCATTGTCTCGTGTATGACGTAATCGTTATCTTTTAAGAACGAAAGGGTTAAGGGCGGTGATTACAGCTGGCAGGAACAACGCTGATAGATCGTATGTCCCAAGGGTGTAAAACACTCCCTCCTCAAGAGGAGTGCAAGTACCTTCAACGGGTGAACAAGCATGATGCTGCAGCAAGTCTAAAGCGCTATCTAGATTCACCATCCCTTTAATTACACCTTCTACGAAAGAGGTGGCCTTTTTTATTTTTCCCTTCGAAAAAAGAAGGGGGAGGGAGGAGGAATATTGGGGCTTCCAAACCTTCCAAATCTCATGCGTATGATTTTATATTTTTTTTTTTCTGTATTTTAACGTAACTTCTGATGTATTCTTTTTTTTTAACGTAACGAATTTTTATTAGTCAAATCTCTTACTTTCTTAAAAATATTCGAAATCTCGTATGGAAAATTTCGTAGAAATATTAGAAAATTCAATTTTTAACGAATAAATGTAAGAAAAAAATGTTACAGATATTAATAAAGTTAATTTTTTGATTATTTAGACAGATATTCAATCAATTACTATATGAATACATGAATTTGAAATTGTTCGTTATTCAAATTACTTGATTTCAATTTGAAATCGCTCACAATTAATAGAACTGATTATCGTTAAAATTTTAACCCATTCTGTATCAATAAATATTCAAATTACAAAAATAAAATGTTATCTTGCAAAATGTAATTCTATATTCGCCATATTTATATCCCATTTCCTATTATAAAATCCTATAACAGGGATGATGATATAACACAGGATTAATATACAAATTGTAGAGAAGGAATGTTCCTGTCATCGACAGGATCGAAATGGATGCAATCGAGAAAATTGCCGGGTTATCGATTTCACCCTCGTATCAGTAGGGGATGCTGGATAGGAAATGCAAAGTTAACGTGAAGGAATCTTCCGGTCTAACGCCGGCTGGCGTAGTTGCACGCCACCAAAATAAATTTTCGCGATACCTGCCAGATAGCGACGTTATTGCAGATTTTTTCTGGAAGAAATACTGGTAGATTATTGAAATCCCACATTCTTTTTTCTCCGTCATTCATTCCATCGTTACTAACGTTCCTTTATTTTTATGTTAGATATGTTTGCTATTTATTCATTTTTAGACTTAGATTAAAAAGATGACAAAATCTTTGTTGTTCATTTTATTTTTATTTTTATGCTGCTTCTATGCTATTTAATTTAATATATTGATAAAGATACCGATGATAACGAGGTATGTACAAAAATCTTTTTATAGGAAAATTCATCTACCTTGGAGAATCTGATTTTAATGAAAATACGTGTATAATAGATTATGCATACAGCAATTTATTTTTTAAATTGAAAATCTATTTGAGCATGTGAAATCAATTTCACATTTTGTATATTGTCTTCCTAGAATTATTTTTATAACAGGATAAAATGGAGCATTAAAATCTAATTATTTTAAAGTTTAAAATTTCGTCTCGTTGTCATTACGAAGATAATACTTTGAGGTTTGATTTCCAAGTAACTCGAAATAATATTCCATGAATAAAAGAATTATATTGATATATAACTCGTTATGGTTTAAAATGTACGAAGATTTTTGTGATTGATTGTATAATTAATTAATTATGATATAAAAAATGTATATAACAATTTTTCTTGTTTAGAAAATTATTAACAAGAAATAACCGTGAACTGTTCAATTAATTTAGGATTTTAATTAGCAACAACAGTCCATCACTGGTGCAATATGTTAAGAGCAATCGTACAGATTCTCTGCTTCAAACTTTCTTCCATTCCGTTATCGCCGGTATTCCATCGGAAAACTTTGGCAATTCGCTGGATTTATCATCGAATCCCTATTCTTATTCTTACCCCAACCGACTTTAAAATTTACTACCACGATCGTTTCTCTTAAATAATCCCCCAAAGTGTTTCGTCTTGATTTCGTTTGAATATCGATCTTCTTCTCACAGGATTTATCAACGAGCGGAAACTTGATAAGAAGATAATGCCCCTCTGTCTCTGTCAATTATTTTACGAGTTATTAACTCTCTCCTCGACTGTGTGCTATCGATAATTCAACGTCTTAAATATTTGCAAATCGATATATCACGATCTATTCTATATCTTGAAGAATAATATCTAATTTTTCTAATTTAAGTGAAAATATTTTTGCGAATTTAATCATTTGATGCATGATTAACGAATAAACAAAGAAAGCAATTAATGATTTTCAAATATTCGTAAATTTTTTTCCGCGTTTGTCATATCAATTCTACGGAAGCCGTTGTGTGTTTGACAGATCGAGATCAAGCTTTTAAAAATTCGCGAAGCAACGAGAATTCTCACCGATTCTCTCCGTTATCGAAAATTCATCAACGAATGCGAAATTTCCAATATTTTTCCTATCGCATATCTCATTAAATCGTATCACAGATCGCACTGCATAAAAAAAAATATAGACATCAATTTAGGAAAGATACGATATTGTAAATCGAGAAATTTTATTCTGATTATCGTGTTATAGATAAAAGAAACTTTTTTTTTTTAGAAAATCTACCTTATCCACTTTCGATAAAAATACCAATTTAATAAATGCCTCATACATGGCGGATAAAAATAAATATTCTATAATTTTAAGATTTTTAAAATTTCGAGATATTATAAAAGAATCGGTTCGACGTATAAAAAATAATTTTTTTAAAAATTGCTATTGAATCTACAAATGAAAATTTCTACAAATAGCAATATTTGAAGTCCCTTTTTTTTTTTTTTTTTTTTTTTATATTTAAATGAACTAATAACTTCTAACTATTTCAAAAAGAAAAAAAAAACATTCGAATCGTTTGCAATTTTAGAAAAAATAAAAAAAAAATACTGTATTATTATTTAATGACATTGTATCCCGTGTTAAAACAACATTCGGTTCCTAATTCGGGTGGGAATCACTCGCCACTGTAATTAACCCGAAACTCACCATTACGAATGAGTAGGATATTCGTCGAACAAATGGGAGCGACACGGTCCGACGCGCTTCTGATTTACAGGGCCGCAATCAACGCGCGATTAGCGGGCGCATGAAACATCGGAGAGGATGCCGTTTCAACAACGATACGAAAACAATTGGCCACGATTCGAAGACTATTCGATCGAGTCGATCGAATGGAAGCCGCGAAAATCCCTTGGTTAAGAGGGGGGGGGAAACGGTGCGGTGCCCGATCGACCGAGAAGGGTGGTTATTTTCGACGCACCGTTTTAGACTCGATTTCAGGGGGTTCGAAATGAACGTGATCCGTGTAAACGGGGGGGTGAAGAAACTGTTCAATCTGTTGGCGACCCCGTAATTATCGAAGGGTTCCGTGTGTCGAGGGTGGAAGAGTATCGGTATGGGTCAAAAGTAAATTGAAACCGTGGATTAAAATTTTTTTACTTAACTGCCTTGTAATACTTTGTTGCACGAAAAGTGGGATTTTGTTCTTTTTATAATTAATTCAGGCGAATGAAAGGATTCTTTTTGCCTCTTTTTCTAGATAATGATGAGATGAGTACAATTGAAATGATGGAGTGAGAGAGAATATGAATTAATAGAAGAAATTTATTTTTTGTTCTTATTTATATATATATATTATGCTATATTTTATTATAGAAAGTCTTTTAATTTTTATTTTTCTCATTTTTTTTCAAAATATTCTTCTTCTTTTCTGAATCATTCGATGAAGGGATAATCAGAAACACTATCATTACGTTTCTTAACGCGGGCAATTACAAGGATGAATAGTGAAAACCGGGGAATAAAAGCGGAACATTTCACAAACAAGCTATTGAATTTCCCAATCGATGGCCAAGAAACCAACTACTTTTTCACCACACAGAGCCAATTGGGTATCAAGCCGTAAATTCACCTCTGGCCAAGTTTAAAAAGCATTCTGCGCCATTGGCACGATTCTCAATGAGGAAAGCTGCGTTTCTCCGGAATGATCGGCCCGCGAATCGTTAATTGGATAGGGCAGAATAGCTCGAGAGAACTCTTGATCCAACTTTGGAGAGATCGTTCGATAGGAAAAAGCAGACCGGTTTTACGATTCGAGGAAAGAAAGAAAGAAAGAATTGTCCAAGGAAATAACTGCCAAATAATTGTTTCAATTCAATTTCTTCATTGTCACTTCGGGAGATAAACATACATCTTTTTCTATTAAAAAAATATTTTTGAGTTTTTTTAGGCACGTTATTTGCCATTAGTATTTGGAAAATTATCGAAATGCAAAGATGAATATTTTATCTTTAATGATTGCGATTGAAGCGATGCAAATATTTGAATTTAGAATTCAAGAATTGGTACTTCGATTCAAAAGCTACTTTTTTTATTGTCGTTGATGGTTTTCAAATTTTTTTGTTTTTAAAAATGGAACGATTCAGACACTTAAAATTATATAATAAAATAAACAACAATTACAACATTTATATAATTTTTTTTAACATCCCAACCTTTCAACCTTTTCAAAATCACGAAGTACTATTAATTTTAAATTTACAAAATGTCATTAAGAATACAATAACGATAAAGATACGCATAATCATATTTCATCTTTGATTAAGAATTATACAAAATTCTAACTAGAAAATTCTTTTAAAAAATTATTAAATATAGATTATTAAAAAAACTGTAACCGGATATTATTTCTCCCATCCGTCCAAACTCCCATTATGTAATCTCGTTCCTCGTTAAGGGGTTCAAGGAGAAAAAAAATTGCAACCCTCAAACGGTGCAGCCTCCACCGCCCTCGTGACAAGAAAATATTTTCTCTATCCGGCTTGTAAACACCGACCAAGATTAAACCGTGGGTCTCTCTGTTCAAGGGTAACTTTTGGAGGATTGTTGGCACGGTGGAGAGGAGGACGACGAGTGAATCAATGGAGGTTGATTGGCCTGGTCGACCTTCCGCGCGTCGGAGGTTGGCCGATTACATGGTCCATCGTATAACTACAGGCCACAATGACACCCGTGATTTTCGACTTGAACGAGGCGGGGTGCACGTGCGTGGTGGCCGGTTTTTCAAGGGCCGAAAAGCGCCCTTCTATACGCCACGAATCTCTGTGTGCGCAATGCACAATGCCGCGATAAAATCTCGCATTGGAACAACCAACCAACCCCCTCGTCAAGGGAATGCTAATTCGTTTTGTAACGAAGAATTCGGTTCAGGTGTACGCGCACCTCATTCGATTACAGTTCGTTGCTATCATTGAATTTGTGGGGATTCAATCTGCCAGCCTTTCCACCATATATACGGATTCCTGATTCACCTGTTTCGAGTTCCGGTACTTCTATCAGTCTATCGTAAAAATTTTTCCTCTTGTTGGTTTTTGGATTATTTTTTTGTATAGAATTTTATTTCAGCATCGTTATATTTTTATTTTTTGAGCATTATTTTTCAATTATTAGGTTAAATTATTAGGTTCTTCTCATTGGGAAAGGGAAATACACGATGGATGATTTGCTCTAAATTTGTATGGCTGTAAAATAATATTTTTATGCTCTGTAAAACGATTTTATACTTTTCTTTCTGGATCGATTCGTTTATTGCACTTGCAATCTTGGAAAGACATTTGTACCACGCGAAAATATAAAACGTGTAGAACTACAGTTGCACGATTTCTATAAAACTTTCACCCCTTTTTCATCGTTTATTTTTTATCATTCTATTCGTAAGACTTATTATTATTGTAAATATTATTATTGTTTTTTTAATGGAATGACATAAAATTTTTAAAACTAACTCGTTCTTATTAACAAAAATAATTAATATTAATTAACTGCACTCAATTCAAATAATCTTATCGTCACGTGTCAAAAACTAACAAACGAAATTTTATACGACCAATCTTCATCAAAATTAAACCAACGATTTCAAAACGAGCTTGTCACGGTGCAACTTCAACGAAGTATTGATTAACATCTCGAGAATTGAAAAAATTTTTTCCCGAAATAAAACCGGTTTGCACCTCGAATGAATTTTTATTAAACAACAAAGATCGTATTAAAAATTTCGACACGGTTATCGTATGTACTAGAGACCAATATCCCATTTTGATCCAACGATGTACATGTAATATATGTACATACACGATGTTTTAGCTGAAACTAAGTACCTCAATGCTCGTTACCACATGCTTCGCGGTAATAGATGACCGCTCGTTTTGTGGTAACCCATTAAACTGTACACGATAATGAAATCACTTGCCGCTGCAACGTACCGTATCAAACGGAAGAATACATAGAAGAATACACAGAAGATGGAAATATTGTATTAACAAGAAATATCGAGCAATATAATTTATATTATATATGTGTTTTATATATGTTTCTTGATAAATCGATACGCACAGACGGAGAAGAGAACTGATTGATACTGAAGAAGAAATTCTTCTTCAGTGAAGAATCGAGTAAAGGCACGTTTGTATGAGTTGAATTCTTGACAGTGACCTAATTTAGACACGATATATCGATTCTCAATATGGGTTCCGTTCTTCAAGCTACAAATAACTTTTGCAATTCAATGATGTTGGTTTATCGGGAAACGTATATTTTATTAACACCATGTAATTAATTTGAAAGTCGAATACTCATTTATCTATTTATACTTTAAACATATCGTATATTAATATTAAATATACTTATTTTATTAAGCAACAAAAAACTGTTAATGAAACTGTTAACTGTTTGTCAAGTTTAAATTTTTCACATCACATAATAAATTTCATCGTTCATAACTGTTACTAATTTTTATATTTGATGAAATAAATTTTATAATATTAATGAAACAGTACTCAAGTTTATTCATTCGAGCTTCGTGTTAATATCTATTTAAATATTCTTTCGCGTTACTTAAATATTAAATTTTTAATCGGTTTTTTCCACATTTGTGAAATCAGCCATTTCATTTATGCGATAACTCACAACAACCGTGGAGTATTAATTAAAAAAATTAACTTATGATTCTAATTATCGATCGAGCATATTCAAAATCTAGTTTTCAATTACGTTTAAACGCGTAATGCGTTACGCGATAATGAATTAATCCAATTCTTTCGATTTTTTATTCTACGAACATTCCACAAGCATTTCCTGTCTACAAAAGGATCAGTTAACGAGATTACATTAAAATTACATTAAAAATTATCTTATTTCACACGCTTAAATGTCTTTGCAATTCATTTTAAAAGGATTAAATATATTTAATTGGATTGTTATAGGAGGAAATTCCGGGAACAAAAGGGGGCACGCGTCGATAAAATTTTATGGTAGAAAATTTCACGTTTAGAATTACAGAAGACCGCTTATTCTTGTTCGTGGAATTACACGGAAGAGTGAAAGCGGTTTTGAACGATGAATTTCAAGACGTGTAACGTAAAACCGTGAAAAATTCGTCCGTGCGGGCAGTGGCCACTTTCCACACACCGGAAACCTTTCATTGCCGACAATTCAGACAATTCGTCGGTGACAGGTCGGATTTGTTGCGGCCCGTTTATAATTCCTGGTGTTAGCGCACAATTTGATGACGTAATTGAATTTTCGTATTATCATTATCATGCGTCACGTGACGCTCGCTTTCCGATTTAGATGACCCAAAAAATTCGCTTTAACCGATTATTCCTATCGGGTTCAAGTGAAACTTCGCTATAATATAACCTAACCTATATCTTCAAATATAAACGACACGAGTATAATAATTAACGAAATAAAGAAACAGAATGTTATTAAATTTAGGAGCAATTCTTATGGAGTTCAAGCGGAACGACGTTATACAATAATTTAACCTGTATTTTAAATTAATAAACCTAACCTATATCATGACTCTTGAAAAAAAAGAGAATTTTTTTAAATTTAAATTAATTTGTTTTTTTTTTTTTTGAGAATTTGGAAATTTTGCTTTGGAATTTTTTTCTAAAATAAGAATATAATTCGTTTTATTTTAAGGTTTCTTTATTTATGTTTATTTTATCGTTAAGAAAAAAATTTGAGAAGAATTATTTAATCGATCTTATTATAATCTAACAATGAAATTGGCAATATTTTATTATATATAAATGTTTTGAAATGTAATAAGCATCGATGATTAAAATTACATTACTAGGTATGATGAAAATAATTAGATATGTATAATTACGTTTCTGTTTTAATGAAACCTTAATATTAATTCTGTCGAGAACATCTGTACACTTTAAATTACAAAAACAAATAATCTGAAACCTGTTAATTTGACTAGTTAATTGTAATAATAATGTTAATTACGCTATATTTTCTACTTCTCTCTCTCTCTATTATAATTTATTACACAAATAAAAAAGTATTAAAAAAAAAAAAAAAATATGAAATTTCATTTTGAAAAATTTCAAATTTTGCATTCTTAACCCTTCTTTTCCAATTATGGATTAGTATTATTAATAAAATTTTGCAAAATTTCACAAATTACGAGTCAATTATTCCATTTAATATAAAATTATAGAAATTACAAAAATCTATGATCCACAATGTTTGACGCGTCAAATTATAATTAAATCATACTCTTTAGAGAAATTGTGTATTATTTTTCACAGAAATTAAAAATTTAAAATAATGTTTTTTCATCCTCTTAATATTTTCACATTTTACTCCAACTAGTAACCCTATCCGTTTTCATTTCCATGAAATTATTATACTTCCGTGAACGATTCCGATGTAAATATTCATATTGAAATGCAGAGATTTTGTTTTGACTGTTAGCTTTGATATTTTTAATAGAAGGAAGAAATACAGTAATATAAATAACAGCAATAAATAAATGCTGTATAAAAGATATATACACACATAATATGAAACATATTATAAGGATAATAAAACATTCCGATAATGGAATATTCGAATGATAAAGAGTTCGAATAATGGATGTTGTAATGAGATCTGGTTTTACGTTTGTTTTTCGTTTGTAACTCGAAATGTTACGTTTCATTTTTCCTCTAACAAGAACATTTATACTATTATTAATACGAAATGAAGCTTATTACGAAGCTTTATTTTATCAGCAAAACTATACGATGCAATGACAATTAGCTGATAAAAAAAAACAGTTTTCTACATTTTGAAGATTATTAGATTATTAGATAAACTAAAAGTAATTCAATATTTTATTAAATAAATTACCATTGTATTATTATACTTGTTGTACATTATATATATTTTCTCTTAAAAATTCTAATTGCAATAATTTTATCTTGTTATTTTCTATCTCAATCTTGTTTTTTGTCAGAATATTATTAGAATATAATACTGAATAGACAAAGTATGTAGAAAAATTGTGGAATGTTTTTCATTTTTTCATATTAATAATACTACAATAATGTTCTCCGTTATTAATCCAAATTTTATAATTTTAATGAGAATTTATTCTTAATTGTCATCATCAAACAACTTATTAATTTCAAACGATAGTAACACTATTCATAATATATCTTCAGAATCTCTAAAAATCTTTTAATCAATTCATTTATTTTTTCAAAAGATTGTAAAGCATTCTGTTTTAACGATGACTAAAAACAAATATTCACTAAAATTATCGGCGCACACAAGCTATGAATCATGTAATCGTAAAATTTGAAGTAATAATAGAAGAATACTAACACTAATAGAAAAGAATAGTAGCCGCGATATCAGAAAACAAAAAACATTCCACAAACTTTTTGTCCCGTATCTCTATATCCTTTTTCAAATTCTTTCTCGTAAAACAAAACATTCTAACGTTTAACCCTAACAAACGACGACGAATTTCTCTTTCGCCTTAAATCTAATTTTCAAAATCCACCTTCAAAAATTACTCTCGAGAGTGAACTTCTTCACCATCAAAAAACATTGTCAAGTAAAATAAAATATCACCACCGAAGACAGATATTAATTTTCTTTTTCACTTAGATTTCAACTCAGACACGCATCTCAGAGGCGTTTCGATCGTGGAATCGGCACAAGTAGCGCGGTATAAAAAAATGGAACAAACGGAGACTCACCGAGGCCGAGCAGATTGTAGCAAAGGTGACACAATAGCCATCGACACCACAGGAAAACCCTCGGTTTGCCGCGTTTCGACGCGGCCACGGTCATTGTTTCGCGCTCGTTGTTTTTACTCGAGGATAGTTCCGCCTTAAAGTGTTCAGCCTATGCCTGTTCCACGCATAGAAGAACCACGCACTGAGATGGCCCACATATTAAACAGCGGCATATCGCCCGGCCTGATGCATAATGTTGAACCATTGGGAGAGAGCGGTGTAAAGAGAAAAGGAGGAAGAGCGTGTGCACGACGCGGAGGGACAGGGATGGAAGAGCGAAGGAACGAGCCCGTATGATTCCCCTACTTGCGAACGAATGAATGACGCCATTCGTTAAATTGCGACTAAGATCCGGATGTGTCGAATATCGAGTGTTCGTCAAGGCTTTGGGAAACGCTGGGATGTTTCACCCCCTCTCGCGTTAAGTGTCGCGACGATTCCGTAACGAATAATGCAAGATACGACGAGTCTGTGTGAATACGTCTTCCGTGGAAAGATTTCGAGAGATGTGCGTGTGTGCAGAACATTTTGAAAATGGATAGAAGAGGTAAATATTTTTGTTTAGTGGAACTTTTTAAACTTCTCGTTGAAATGGTAATTACAAATGTATGTTTCAAATTAAGTTATAATAAATAGTTGGTACTTCATACGAGAAATTTAGAGTATCTCGTTAAAATTAAAGGAGAGAATGGTATTTCAAATTATTAATTCAATTTAAAGAGTGCTCCTGTGCCAACAGGAAATAGCAACATATACGAATGGAAAAGAAGACTAGAGCAAACATCGCGTGACTTGTCGTTATAAGTTTATGACGCGGGAGCATGCACTTTATAGAACGTATTATCGTACTAATATCCTTGTCTCTAAAAGCAAAAAAAAAAAAAAAAAACTCGAATCCTCTGCGTGTTGAAGAAAATTTTCGCGGCCCCCATTCGAGAAATAGAAAGCAATACAGTCTCACTTAATGATGAAGAAAAATTGTTGAAGAAAAATTCTCCGATTTATAGATCGTTCTTAATTTCTTTCGAAATTAATATTGTTATAAGAGAAACGTTATTAAACGTTATAACGAGAATTGTAATTTTTGTTTTCTCTGGTACATATATTTGCACGATAAATCGTACAATTCTTTTTTTTTTGTTGAAATAGTGAAGAAACAATAAATGATAAATTAAAAAGGGAAATGATTCTAATTGTAATATATCAAGAAAATATATATATATATATAATTGACAAGTTCATGAAGTTTTGTAAAAAATTAAATGAAGAGTATTTTCGATATTTTTTTGACAAAACTACGTATTTAATTTGAAATGAAGATATCTTTTTAACAACACGATTTAAAGCATATTGAATGTTCCTAATCCTTTGAAATTTATACAATAGAAATAGAAATTTGAGAAAATAATTTTTAACACAAAGATATTTCACATTTTTCCAATATATATAAGGAAGATTTCATCTTGAAGAGTCAATCAATTAATTCTATTGTAAAAGTCATTTACCATCTGTTTCTCATCTGTTCAACCTTCGTTTGAAAGCAATAAACGAAAAGCTTGATTCGAAACTTGGACGAGAAAATCGATATTTAATAAGAATATTTTTAATATTAATTTCAATGCTATTTCAGATACTATATAATGATTATGACTAGATGGCTAATGCGTGTTTGAAACACGATATTACCGGAAGACATTTTATGCCAGATCGAACAAGTAATACTAGACTTGTGGTCTCACCGCGGATCTAAAGAAAAATTCTAAGTCAAAGATTGATTAATCCAGTTTTCACTAATGCAGAATCATTAATTTTAAGCGAAAAATTAAAATAGTTTCTTCGTCGAATATTTCTAACAGATTCTTTCCATCTACAAAAATATTTTACTTTCTTTCTTTTTAAAGAATAAAAATTTTTCTATTTTTTGTATTAAATGTTGATTATATAATCATTATCCTCATGGTTTTAATACGTTCAATATATTTCTCAAAATTATTTAACCCTTTTAAGACAGATATTTTTTTTTTTTTTTTAACAACGAATATTATAATAGTATGAATAAAAATTTTAATATACAATGCAAATAAATGCAAGCCGAATTTCAAAAATGGCCAATTTAAAAAATAAAAATAATTTATATTCTTTTAAAATTTTCTTAACTGCAAGAAATTATTCTGAAAAATTTATATTAATACAAATTTCCATGAATCATATTAAATTATAGACTTATTCATAATCTGTACAAGAATATATTTCTAATGTTTCTAGCATGCAGATAAGTAACAACTTAAAACCGATTTTGAGATGGGTATTAAATAATACATTTAAATAATTTATCGTGAATTTGAGTAATACTTTATAATAATTGAAAAAAAAAAGAGTTAAATTGTTAAGTCAAATTTTCAAAACTAAAAAATTATTAAACTTATGCCCCAATGTATGTTAATAATATCAGAAAAATTATAACAATTTTCTGATCTTTAAAAAAAAAAAAACTCATTTTATTGTTCTATTAATCTCAAAAGGGTTAAAATTACCGGGCATTATAATTACATCTTTCCGGTTCCAATTGCATGAAATCATATTGTTAGTGAAATATTAAGATTCTGACAGATTATTAGACAGATGATACAACGTCCTTAAAATACTTACCTAGTTATTATTTCGCAGAGCACAAAAATGTGGTGATTACTTCAGATGATTTCTACACGTTGCGATGAGTTCACAACCGCGAAACAAGACACTCTGGTACACAACTACACTGGCCACCGACATCAGAAGTGGTTTCTTCCTGGATAAAAATGCATTGTTAGTACAAAGTGTATCAGAATTCATCTTCGATAATATACAAAATAAATTAGAAAGATTTAAAAAAACGTTTTGCTTTTATGAATCTTTTATTTAATCTCAATACTTTTTTATTAAGTATTGTGTATAAAAAAGTGGTTATGAAATATTTACATTTATATTTAATTAGAATTTAAACTGATTAAATATAATTTTTTAAAAATCAGATAATTAATTTTGATTACATTTCTAATAAAAGTCAATTAATATTACCAAAGATATTTTCAGTTCTAATAAAAAATAAAATTATCTTAATGTATAATTTCTTAAAATTAACGAAATACTTTATCCAACATTTCTCGATACTATATCGTGACCAAAATTTTTATTCGAAATAATAATAATAATTAAATTTATTCGTAATACTTATATCTCTCGTGCAAAATATGAGAAGGAAAATATACAATTTCAAAATGAAACAAATTTTATTTAGAATACAATACTATAATATATATAATTTCTTATTACATCTTAATTTAATTTTCCACTACATCCGCACAATTTATTCACAACGATCATTAGCTTAGCAAGAAATTTAAAAATTATCATCAATTAAAACTCTTCCGTCTCGCGAGCGAGAAGAAAAAAAATTCAACGAAATTAAAGAAACACTCGAGGACCACTCGAGGCAACGATCGCTCCAATTTTTTTCCTACCAGGTGAAGCAATTTAACCGTACACGTAACAACGAGGAAGGGTCGTTGCACTATTAACTCGGTACGCCTTAGTTTTGTCTAGATACTCGGCTTCTTGACCCTACTTTGCATCACGTGCCAACCGGGATCGGGTACCATTTATCCACTCCAACCGGTTGCCGATGCTGTAATTCAAACCGCTTCGAGGGTTGCCATTGTTAGCGAACAGAGACATCAGTGTTGCCTTTGAAGTTAGCGTAAATAATAAACGTTTTACCAGGAACTAAAAATACTTTTCAATCTATCATCACTGGAGATTCTCTGTACAAATTATATATTCTACGATTGGTTATCGAACGATTGAAAATTATCGTGGAGATAGATTACTCAAGGAGTAATTACACGATCAGGCCTATTTATAAGTGGTGCAAGAAATATGGGCGGGAGATTGGTTTAAATGTCAATTAGTAGTACCGATTGATCTAATAACAAACAATTATTGTTAGGGTCTGTGGCAACGTTCTACTTACTACTAGGGAATGAATTTTTGATTTAAGTCTTTTTATATATTCTTAAAAATTGTAAATATATGTTTAATATATTCGTAGGTTTGAATCTAGAGGGGAAAATAAGTGGAAAAGTTGGTATGATGGTTGAGGCTTATTTAAGTTATATAATTGAAGTTAAATGAAGATGGAAATAGAGTAACTCTAAATTAAGGATTTTTAATTGTAATTTTTATGTTTTGATCTCTAAAATTGACTTTCCAAAGATATCCTTATAAATAATATATTAACATTCGTATAAATATATAATTTTATTTTATATATGACTGTTTTAATGTATACTTCTTATTTTAGAATGCTATATTATTATATGTTATATTCTTATTATGCATATCTTTATTAAAATCGTTTTTACGTTATAATTTATTAATACTTCATTTTATACGAATTTGTTAAACAGTGTAATTAGGTTGTTAATTTATTGCAACGATAATATAACAAAAATTATAATTATAGGAAAAATAATTCCAGTTTAAAATGTTTTAAAATTTAAAATATTTACGTTTAATTTTCCTATGATATACACGTCGCATTAAAATTCCGAATTAAAAATTTAATATTTGAAAACTCATTTAAATAATAATCTCGAATAAATATCATATTTTTAAAATTATTATAGAAAAAATTCCAAATATTTTATTATTAGAAATGCACAATAAAATGCATTGTAAAAAGTTAGCCTAATCTTTTTAATTCTTTCCACTTATTAATTAATAACTATTTCATGTTCATTCGAAAGAATTTCACAATTATAATATTATATGTATAATATATAATATAATATAAATTAATATAAAAACATTTATATTAATATATGATATGATCCAATTGAAATAATAAAAACAGCTAAACCAATAAATCAAACTATTAAAATTTTGTTTCATATAAAAGAACTTGCACTATGCATTCTTTATCCGCAAAAATTAATTTATGAGTTAAAAAAATTATTCTTTAAAACCAATATACGAAACATGTATTTTATGCATGGATAAAAAAATCCACGCCAAGTAAATTTTCGAAACTTATTGCAAACTTATTCATTTCAAAATTGAAAACGAACTTGATGACCAAATCTACCTACACAAATAAGCACAACGAATAAACCATATGTATCTTACGAAGTGATCCATTTAATTTGATCAAACTTGATCCTACCACTGTTCCCACCAGAACTTTTGAGAAAAGATTTTCCAAATCCAAGACTAATACACGAAAGTCTAACGCATCTGAGAATTATCTTTGCATATTTTCCCGCATTCAACCCGATCTCTTTTTTTTTTTTTTATCAGGACACGTGGGAAAAGGGGATGAAAGATCGGGTGGCATTTATCCGTTCTATCCATTCGCAACTTCGTAATTCAAGCGTCAGTGTGGAGGGTAAGCATTGTCAGCGGAGAAAGATATCAGTGACAGTGAGTTTAGGTACTTAGTAGCGAGCCTATCAAAAGGGCGAAGCCATTCCGAGCCACGGTGATACGTATTGTCCGTAAACGTGCCTTTTGTACTCCAATTGAACCACGAATGGATCATCTGCGTCAAGGTACGACGCATTCCAGATCCCTTCCCTTTTGTTTATCACGGATAAGGACGAGTAGGAAGAGGTGGATATATATATATGGATACAAGTTCTCGACTTTTCGCATGCTTGTTTCTATATTGTGCCTAATTTATTTTTTTTTTTTTTATTTTGGTTTCTTTCATCTCGATGAACTCTTTGGATTCGATCCAAAGATCGAGATGTTTTTGAAATTATAATAAAATTTTGAAAATGAAGTAATTAATGATTAATATTGGAATGTTTTTAATCGTGAAATATAAGTTTAATTCATTCTCTATTTTTATTATTAATTATTTAATCTTCCAATTTGACAATAAAAAGATTTCAAGATTAAGAAAAATTGAAAAAGATTTATTGTTTTTAACTTTTATATAATTTTAAATATTCTTATATGAACTTATTCATATTTTTGTTAAATATAAAAATTGAAAACGTTCAATGAGTGAAAAAGATAACTGGAACGTTATTTCTCTTTTAAACGAAGAAAAATCCTAATACCTCGGGTATTTTATAGATTATAAATCTTCATAGATTAATAGATCAATACATTTAATTTATGTTAAATTATATTAAATTTGTGCTAGATTTCAATCTTTCTGTATTTTATAGAAAAAATAAATAAAAATATATTTTTTTCAACTCATTTGATTGAAATTTGTTTTAATAATAAAAAAAAAATAAATAAAAAAATTGAAAAAAGTCACTAAACTAAATATTTACTTTAATTATTTTTCACTCCCTATTAATGATTTTAATGTCTTTTAACTGCAGTAAAATTTATAAAATTTTATTATACATATAGTTTCTATTCTCTTCTTTAATTGAGAAACTTGATCAGTTAATACAAAACTAATAGTGTATAATAGGAGTAGCAAGAAATCATATTTCTAATATTTCTAATTAAAAAGATAATACAAAAACATTAAAAAACTCAAATGTGAAAAAAGAATGAATAAAATAAATATAAATAGTATTGATAAAATTATAATCATAATGTTTCTTATGTTAAAAATATGTTATTGTACCTGAAAACACACATGATATTCATAAATTGAAATATGCCAATTGTTTTGATATTTAATGAATTTTTTTGAAATGAAATATGAAATAAGTTATTGTTTTATTATCTCAATTCTCATATCTCTCTATTAATATGAAAGATTCTACTGTATTGGTATTCGTTTCGTAACAAGTTAAATATTGGTTCTTCCTTATTTTCTTTCTCTCTTTCTTTTTATTTATTTATTTATTTTTCGTTTCTTTTATTTGATAGAAAGAAAAACGAATACCTCAATTTTTCAAACTGTAACAAACTAACATGAAAATATTTTACGTAACAATTTGTATTTTTTTTTTTTTTTTAGCACGCAATGCAAAAGAATTATTTTCTTTTCTATCTTTAATTTGAAAAAAGTAGAATGAATCGGTAACATTTTTCGAATTGCAGCGAAGATGAAAATATTTTTCATTAATATTTTTCAACAATACTTTTTTTTGATACGAAATACGAGAGATTTTCTTTTTCTGTTTCTTTTTTTTTTTTTTTTTTTTCTAAGATAGAATGAAAAATATTCAGAAATATTTTCTAAACTGCAGTATTTTCTCAAATAAAAATGTTCTTCCTATATACATCATGGAGTAATTTTTCACTCGAATAAAGTAGAATAAACGAGAATAATATTTTGGAAAATATAACAAAATTGAAAATATTCTTCGATAACAATTTAATAATTTTATCGGAATTTGTTATTGTTTTAATGTGCAATACAAGGAAATCATTTTTCACTCTCTTTTTTATTCGAACAAAACAAAACGAACGATTAATATTTTACAAACTAACACAACTGAAATCATTTTTCATAACAATATTTTTCGTCTTTTCGATAAAAGAAAATCTCTGTTCAAATAAAATAAAATGAACAAGTGATATTTTTCAATTCTCTCTTTCTGTTCTAAATTTAAAAATATTTATTTTTCGAAGTGTAACATAAAAGTATAACTTTTTGAAACTGTATAAAAATTGACGAATATTGTTGAAAGATTTATTTAAATATCAATGCTCGACGAAAAAGAGTGTATAAAAGGAATTATTCGACAAAATAAATCGCTCGGGGAAAATCTAATTTCAAGAAAAAGTGAATAGATACCAAATCTCTAAGTGAAATTTAATATTCAGTAGTAGACACAAGTCTACTCTGGTAGAACGTATAAAAATACACATGATACGAAATCGTGCGTTTTCAGGCCGCACATTCTGACCTCTCTAAATATATATTCTCATCGATAAAAGTGAATTTTAACTCAGTTGAAATTAATTTCGATAAATAACGTAACATGACCGTATAATATAAATTGAATAAAATAGAAACATCTTTCACGATGACTCAAATAAACACAAAAAAAAGTGACTCGTCCTGTAATAAAATCCCGAATTGAATGAGTACAGTGCTGAAAGTATCGACAATATTTTCTCAGACAACACATTCTGAGATGGAAAATAAACTTGAAACCAAAATGATTTTGCAAATAGTTTAATGGAAGAGGAATCAAACCACGAGTAAATTTATTAGTTTAATGATAATGTGATGTAATGAAATTCCTTTTTCTTAAATAAAATTATTTATACGTAGTATTCTTTTTTAATTATTTAATCGAAATAATTTATCGTTACTTATTTCTATACTATAGATAGATATCTAGTCTTTATAAAAATGATCAAATTCAAAATTCAAATGCATATTATTTACAGTTTGTTTTAAAACAATTTATGAATTACAAAATCTAAATGTAATATAATGAAAAAATATAATAATATAACTTTTCTAATATTATTTTCATTCTATTTTCAAATCAGTTTCAAAAATATAACTGTGAAATAATAAACGTTTATCAAAAATATAGATTTTGACTTGTTCTATTCTTTTGTAATTTCGAAATACTTAATATTTTTGACAGTACAACAGTAACAAAACAAGCATAAATGTGATGGCATTAACCCATTAAACTCTAACTCAAAAGACATTTCACCAGATATACCAATTTAATGTCTTACTACTCTCTTTTTCTCATTCCCTTCAATTTACTTCATACAGAGTGTTAAAATTTTACACACTCGTATAACAGTAATAAAAATACAACGTACTATAAAAAGGATGTTTCGACTTTATTTATTTTTCTTTTTTTTTTTTCACACACTCGCATAAAGGTAATAAAAATACAACCACATGAAAGAAAATTTTTCCCTCATTTTTTGCGCAACACTTTTCTCTCTGCGCAATTACATTAAAGTCGAGTCATGCTGGTGCATAAAATAACAAAAAAAAAAAAATAGAAATCTATCGTGCCCATCGTACTTTCGTGATAACGAAATTAGCCGATTACCAGCAATTTGACGGCCTGTTATCGTTAACTTGCTACCTTTATTTCTTTTCCACGTGCAAAGACACGGCTTCCACTCGTCGTAACGCAAGCTTTTCGAGTCGTAATGCACGTTTTTTTTTTTTTTGTCACGGCATATAAACCGAAGATTAGATTTAGCCTCTGTCTTTCCGTAAAAACAAGGTCGATGCAAGAACAAAAGTGCAAATAAAGACAGAAAGAACTAACTGGTTCAAATAACAATGCCTCTTGAATAAGTACTACTTTGTTCAGAACAAAGTTCAGAAACATTATTTTATATATTCTATAGAGTTTCAATTCTATAGTGTACGTCTATAATATACAAAGTTATTTTATACAGGATAGTATACATATTTATATATATATTCTCCATAGAATAATATAAGATATTTTACAAAAGAAGAAAATTTATTAATAATGCTATAATCTATTACTAATATTATTATTATTAATAAATTTTACAGATAGACATATATTGAATAAATTAGCACAAAGTTGTATAACACGATAGTTATATGTCATATAATTTGCATAAATCGATTAACTGGAAAAAGATTGTCCATTTGATTAAAACCTCCATGAGGAATTATTTTCATATTAAAAGTTATATTACACAAGTTACAAGTTGCAAAATTACGAAGTTATAAAGTTAAGTCAAAGTTCTAATGTATTCTCTCACGTAACAGTAACAACTTTGATAAGGAAACAAGTGAAATTCTACAAGTGGATAACTTGCAATAATAATAACTTACAAGTCAGCTGATTGTCTTGTTTAGCATTATCACGAAACGCGCGTGTTTTTTAATTCCTTTCCCTTAATTATCGATTTTTCTTTCTATTACAACAACGATCAAGAACTTCTTATAAAAATTATTCGTTTTCCAAGATTTGAGGGAATGTTTCGTTTAATTTTATACTCTGCGAAATCTCGATGAACATTTATGGAATCTTTTCTTACAACAGACAGCTTAAAACAATGATATTATTAATTATTAATCATCGTGTAATTGAATAATAAAAACGTGAATCCTAGATAAAAAATAATTAAAAAAATTCTATCGTTTTTTAAAAAATATATATGCCACAAATATTTTTTGAAATTTTAAAATTGATAAATTGTGATAAATTACACTTATAATTAGAATTATGCATTTCTGTACATCTTTTATGTTCAATTAAAATGAATTTACAAACAATGTTTCGAAGATGAAAATTTCTTCTTCAATTCTCATTCTCTTGAGAAGCTTTCTCTTCAGATTATTAATATATAACTCATTAAATATGAGTAATCATCACGAGAACGAAAAATAGACGGTATTGAAAAAAAGATTTTCTACACTTTCCAAAATCGTTATTTTCATCTTGACCAAACGAATTGACGTTTCTTTAAAAAATTAAAAGCATTAATTTACCAAAATTGCAAATTCACAAAAATCGTGAAGGAAATAATAAAAATCGCATTTTACAATTTTTTTATCCGAGACTATAATGAGAAATTAAACAGTATTAGTTTTATAAATTATATGCGTGCTTAAAATTTCATCAAAATCGATAGAAGATCAGAAACAGGCGACAGGCAAAAAAAAAAAAAGGATGTAAAAATGATAATCGAATAACGATTGTAACGATTCGAGCCGCTCAAAGTTATTGAAAATCTTCCAAAATCTTAATCTTTGTGTATCACTTTCTTCACTTGAGTGCGCGGGAACAAAAATCATCATCGAACGAGATCTAACATTCTCCCGAAAATGAATCGTTATCGTCAAATTTCTCTCATCTGAAGGAAAGCTGTCACTGATTTAGAATAGAAAGAACTTTGATACAACGTACGGTGTTGCACGAGAGTAATCGAGAGATGAGGACGCAGATTCTTGGGAAAGTTTATAGTGATCATGGTTAAAGATATTAAGGTCGAGCGTAAAGCAACGATGTAACTTTCCCTCGAAACCTTATATTCTCATATGGCATGAAAGCCGATCAATATCCTCAAAATAGAACGAATGAGCACACGCTTCATGTCGCGCAAATAGAAAGAGAAAGAGAGAAAGAAAGAGAAAGGGAGTGGAAAAGCAAAATTTTCCGAGCCTCTGTTCACTTAATGTCGACGGAACTCCATTATGGAGGGCGAGAGTCAGGAATACATGAATGGCAATAAGGGTGCATTGCAAATTGGCATTTCAAAAATGTATCAGAAATACGCGATTTTCTTCAAAATTCAATGATCTCTGCTTTTATCCTCCTTTTTTCTTTTTATGATTTTTAATCAATATATCGTGTGAATTATACTATTAGCTCTATGTAAGATGAAGGAAAATAAAGAAAAATACTACTGATCTTCTTAATGATGCGTCTTTGTGTTTACTTTTCGTCAGATTAAACTCTTGAATTAGATTATTAGCTACACGAAAGAATGAAGAAAAAAGATTATGTTAGCTCAGAGACTTGATTCAACTTGGATCGTTTTCGAACCAAACAATTTGTATTGCTAAACAAATTTTTTAATTTTGAAAAAAAAAATTTTTGTTAACGTTTAAGCTTCTTTTAAAAATAAAAAAAGAAAGTTATTATATTGTGTTAGAGATTAGATATATCAGAGATTTGATATATGATTTTGATTAAATGATTTTACTCGAGTCATTTTCAAACTCAAATATATATTTCTAAAAAATTTTATATCAATTTTTGAAAAAGTTTATATTTTTTAAGTTTAAGAAGTTTTTGAATGATTAAATCGTTATTAATGTTTAAATTTTTCTCAAAGATGAAGAAAGAATGTTATATTAAGTAAACTTAAAAATTTTGATGTACTTGAATTTTGAAATCGATCATTCAAACCTATTAAAAATATTCGTTATTAATTTAAATTTTTCTTAAAAAACAATGAAAGAAAATTATATATTATACGAATTCAAAAATTTTCTTATATTTGATTAATCAAGTTATCTTCAATCGAATTATGTTCTTTTAAATTTGAAAAGAATACGATTTTAATTTCAATTTTATGCTATAATTTTTCATAAAATGTTAAGAATGTTTTTATTTCAATAAGAACAAATTTAAATTATAAAAATTCGAATTGTTAAATAATATAATGTATTGAAAGCAAAGCATCTTAACATAAAATGATTCTCAAAAGTCGAGTTTATATTATACTTTGTTTATATTAATTTCTATAAAACAAAATAACAGTGGCTATTTTGAATAGATATTGAGTAATACAATTAATGTCGAATTATTAATATCAAAACTTGATAATTTAATTTAATTATAATAATAACTTAGCTAATAATTTAATATATAAATGTAAAAAAATGAAAATATTAATTTATTTTTTCAAAAGATATAAAAGATGAGAGAAATTAAATTAATTTTTCTACGATTAAATATTCTCTAATCATTTTTTTTTAATACCATTAATTTTTTAACTTATTTTTTACAATAATATTAAATTAAATAATATCTGTGGAAAATTCTTAAAATTTAAATTAATTCGAAAAATTAATTTAATGAGAATATTGTATATTATTAAAATTAATAATAATATATATATGTGATGTATATAGATTAAAAATTTTTAAATTCTATAATGCATTTATAAAAATTTATGAAATTTATGAAATAAAATTCTGTACAAAGATTGTTTGTATTCATCTGTGTAAAAAGTCAAAAGAATAATGCAAATATTTTAATTAATATATATTTTTTATAAGAATATTAATAATTATATTATTTATTATATTATTTATTATTATAATCATTAATTTATTTCATTCATTAACAATCCTATCTCTCTCTTCTAATCTCTCTAATATTTCTTATCAGAAATATTGCAATAAAATCGATTATTCCGTAAAATAAATTCGGAAAATTAAAATGTGAACTTGTAATTTAAAATTATTTATTATTCATAGATTATTCATTAAATTTGAAAAAAAAAAAACTGAACCGAAATGCGATTTGTACAATATTAAATTACTGAATCATTGTATTAAATTAATCGAATAAAATAATTATATATATATATTGATAGATGTTTCTATATGAAATTTTGATTTTCTAATTTTTTATTTTATTTTATTTTATTATTTTATTATTCACATATAATGATATTGTCATTTAGTTTCATACAATATATGAAAAATTTAATATTTAAGGATTTATATATTGTATTATCATAAAATTTAAAAAACTATTTATTGTAATAATTATGATATATTTGGAATTTATATTTATAAAATTTATTAAATTTTTTATAAATATAAAAAATTATGCATATATTTCAAATCACAAGCAATGCACGTTTGTATGCAATTACATGTAATTTTCACTTTATAATTCCTTTTATATCATTAAACAATTTTTATATAATAATATAAATTAATTTATTGCTATAATTATAAAATATTTACCTTCATATCTGACACGTTTAATTGGAATATTCTTATTTCCGCACACACCTGTTTAAATTCCCAATCGTCCGTATTCTGCGCAACAGAAACGCGCCTACACTATTCCAGAGAATCGCAAGAATTCGAGATCTCGATCTTCGACACTAACGACACAGCCGATACTACTTTATATTCAAATTACGACACTACCGATCTCGGCGCGAATGCGACTACGATTTAAACCGCGCCACTTCAACATTGTTCCGTATTCAACATATTCGGTCGAATAATCGAAAAAAAAACAAAAATTAAACAAGCAGAACCGAAGCAGAACGAGAACGAACGAGATAAACCGATTCAACGAAAACCACAATTCGCGACACTGACGGTTCGAGGTCGTCACGACGACTGGCGGAATCGTCGACAGAGAGCGACACGACAGCCCTCGGCCGGGTTAACGCATGCGCCCTTTACACCCTGTGCCCAACCCTATTTTTCTAAAGACCACCCTTATGCTATGAATGTGCTTTCAAATATCTGCTTTCTTATTTTTCATTGCTTTAATATTGAAACATTCTTGATACACATCAAACATAACAGAAACAATTTCTTTAATGCAACTTTTGTTCATTGTCTTTACTTGGGGTTGCTTTGTATAATGACATATCATTTGTGGGTAGCGTCACGATCGATTTAATTTGTGAGAGGCAATATCGATTAATTGAAATTCGAATCTCTATTTTGAGATTCTCTATTATATTATAAATATGTATTAAATAATTTATGTATATATTAATAAATTGTTTAAAAATGTGTTTGAATATTTATAGAAAATATTACTTAAAATATTTTTATAATACAAACTTTACATACATTTTTATTATTTTATTATTTATTTTATTATTTTATATATATGTACTATAATATATATTTATAAATTATACTTAATTATATTTATAAATTATAATAAATTATAATAAAATAAATAAAAAAACATAGTTGCAGAAATCAATTTTATTATTTTGATGCTATTTTATCAGTTAAGCAACATATAAAGTATATAACATAAAGTACAACATAAGTACAACAATTTTATTTTTTTATATTTAAATATATAAAATATGTTTAAATAGTTATATTTACGTATATTCGTAGATTTATGTATTTCATAAATTTTTATAATATTCTATAAAATTTATTTTCTAAACTTTATAAAATATTACCGACATAATTTTTTATTACCTAAAATTTCTGCACAAATGATAATGAAAATTGACTGATTTAAGAATTGTAGAAATTTCAATAAATAAAACATTTGATTTATTAAATCTCTCATGTACAAATCTCTTAATAATAGATTTCAAAATATCAAAATATTCAGAATATTCAAAATATTAAATATTCAAATACAAAAATATCACAAAATTATCTTTCAAATAAAAAAAATATTATTACTATATAATCAATAAACTTAATAAAATATAATTATTTAATAATTAATAATATATAAATATAATTAATAAATCAATAATATTTCTATAATAAAAAATAAAAAATTAATTTTTTTTCTAAATTATTGCAAAATTTCTATATATCATTAATATAAAACATAAAATAAAATATAATATATATATATAAATATTTATATATATATATATATATATAATGTAAATATAAATATAATATTAAATTTAATCAAATATTTATATTTATATTAAATAAATAATAAAGAAAAACCTAGATATTCATATTTCCATCTTTCGATTATAATGCTATCTACTTTACATTAAAATTTTATCGTTTTCATATTCCAAACCGGTATCAAACAATTTACAATCATTAACAGAATCCTCTAACATAGTAAGCAAACGCAATTTGATTATCTAATGAATTTCAAATACAACTGATATCTCATAGTGTATAATTTATATCTTACACAATTACAATCATTTTTTAAAAAATAATTATATTTATTAAAATTTCATTAATTATAATATTATTTGAAGTTGAACTATAAAATATCAAGTATTTTTAATACATGAAATATATCATGTAAAGCGTATTGTAATATAAATTAATTTCCAAATTAATAATTAATAATTATTGATCAAATAAAAAGAAGAATTAAGAATTAAATAATAAAAAGAAAATATGGAAAAATAAAAAGAATCAAACAATATTTATATATAAAAATATTTTATTTTAACAAATAAATATTCTTTAATTCGAGTTTTGGAAATTGTACTCTTTGTTCAATCCATTTTGCTACTGTAAGAAGTACCTTCTCATTAAAAGGAGATGCCATAAGTTGTAAAGATAAAGGTAAATTATTTTTAGAAAGTTTAATTGGTACATTAACAGCTGGTATACCTGCCATATTAGCAGGCTGTGTACAATAATCTTGAATTGAACATTGTGTCTGATTATCCATTAAAATAAAATCATTATATTTAGGAGCTTCTGTCAAAGTGGTAGGTGTAAGTAAAAGATCAATATTATTATTCCATACTGCATCGAAGTCTTCTGAAATTAATCTTCTTATTTTCATTGCTTTAATATAATACTCTTCATAATTTTCTTCCAATAAGAAATAATTTCCAACCAAAATACGTTCTTTAACTATTTTACCAAAACCTTCAGATCTCGTTTTTTTATACATATCATACACAGAATTCCACTCATTTGATCTGTAACCATATTCTACACCATCATAACAAGCAAGATTGCTAGCAATATCACAACGATTCAAAATTGTATAACACATTATAGAATAATTGGTATATGGCAATGATACTGTACAAAGTGATGCACCACCTTCTTTCAAATATTGAGAAACTTCATCCCAACATTTTTGTACTTCAGGACTTAAATTTTTCTCTTTATATTCTTTTGGTATTCCAATTCTAAGATTACTAATATTTATTGTATCTGCTATTTCAAATGGCACATATTCTTTTTGTAAACAAGTAGAATCAAATTTATCTGGACCAGCTATAGTATTTAGTATTAATACAGAATCATCAACATTCCTTGTAAGAATACCAGGTACATCCATTGAATTTACAAGAGGAATAAGTCCATAACGTGATATCAAACCATAAGTAGGTTTTAATCCAATTAAACCACAATAAGATGCTGGATTTCTTGTTGAACCTCCAGTATCAGAACCAATTGCTCCATAACAACTTCCACTTATAACAGCCACTGCAGAACCACCACTACTACCACCTAAAATTGGATTATTATATAAAATTTGAAAAAAAGAATTTTATAATATATACCTGCTATATGCCATGAATTTGCATCTGCATTTTGTTTTATACATTCTATGTGTTTATTACAGGAATAAAATTTTGTGAACACATCTGAATTCCATAAATTTTTGGTTGGTCCATAATATGAATCAATGGTTCCAGAACCCATAGCAAATTCATCAAGATTAGTTTTGCCAATTAACACTGCTCCAGCATCTTTTAAACGTTGATATACAGTAGCATTATATGGAGGAATAAACTTTGATAACATTTTTGATGCACAAGTTGTTAAATGTTCCTTCGTACAATAATTATCTTTAATTGCAATAGGAATTCCATCAAGTCTCCCCAATAAGTTATGATTTTTTTGTCGTAAATCTGAACTTTCAGCATGTTTCTTTGCTGTTTCATCAGTAATAGTAATATAAGCATTTAAAGGTTTAATGAACGATGTAACTTTAACAGATGCTTTTGTAATGTCAGACGGACGTACATCACCAATATTTATTTTTTGACTTACTTCTTTAATTGATGTAGTCAATAATTTATTCATTTTTTTATTAATAATAATAATAAAAGTAATATATTCGTAATAATAACCTATACATGAAATAACTTATATGACATAACCTTATTTTATTTTACCGGTAAAAGGTAGTTAAAAATATATTACTATACAAATATAATTTTGATTCTTAAAAAGTTAATAAAATTAAATTAAATTTTAAATTGTTGTAAAAATATATTATGATTATACTAAAAATAATATTAATTAAAATTATATTATAAATTGATTAAAAGATATTTTATACATAATTACCATAATAAATAATTTATAGCACAAATTAAGTCATTATTATATATATTATTATTATTATATAATTCATTATTATATTATATTCTTTATAAAAAATTATTTTTAATAATTTATAATAATAATTATAACATTTTTTCTAATAACAAAAAAAAGTATTAATCATTAAGATATGATAGATATATTTTCTTATTTATATATATATATATATAATTGTGAAAAAGAATTAATGAATTATTAATTTTTAAAAATTTATATATAATTGTATTATATTTGAAATATCAATATATAGCAATATTTACATATTTTTAAATACATTAATTACATTATTTTTAAATATTCTGATTTACAATAGCAACATTAATTTAATGATTTTATAATTACTTCTTTATGTTTTCGTTTTATTTTAAAAATATTATTTATGCATCCAAAAATATTACAATTATAAATTACTTTATAAATATTTTATCTATCTGTTTTAATTATTGATAATTAACAATAAAATTATTTAAAATTATTTATAATTAATATATGAAAAACAATAAAATCAATCTCAAATTATGTAAAAAGAAATAATTTTTCAATTATCATATGAAGATTAAATCTATCTATTCATTATTAAATGATTATAGTATTTTAATATTTTAATTGTATTATACAATTACTTATCATTAGTTTATAATTTTTATTTAAAATTATTTGATTTAATTTTCAAAACTAAAAAATTTTAATCTAAAAATTAACTACGTTTGATTTTATTATTTTAGAAACGTAAAAAAATTTAAAGAAAAATTATATCTCAATTAAATAATATATTTTATTAAATTATTATATGTAAAACTATAATTATATATAAAATTATAGTTCATGAAAAAAAGTTTTTATCATATGATAAAACAAACAAATTATGATATTTAAATTCATGAATCTCCTATAGTGATATTTTTAATATATTCCATTTTCCAAATATTTAATAATTTAATAGATATTTTATTATTAAATAATATAATTCATCATCACATGTTAATCTAATCAATTATTTTTTTATATGTGCAAAAATTTTTATAAAATATATATATTTTTATAAAATTTTTATAAAATTATTATTTATAATGAATATAGTAGATATGAAAATAGAAAAAAATTGGTTAGTTTCATTTATTAAGAAGTGGGTATATGTTTGACTTCCACTTTTCAAAAGTTGCATTGAATGCAGAAGGGCAATGCTGCCATTTTCATTTGATTCTCTATAAGTTCAGAGGTTTCCAAGATGGCGAAGAAAATGTTAGCAGATAAAACACCTCAAAATGAGGATAATATTAAAAATAATGATGATACATTTAACGAAGATGAAGAACCAAATTTTAGTGATCCTGAAGGATTTGTTGATGATATTACCGACGAAGGTAAATAAAATTTTTCTTCAACGACAAGACAATTAAAACTATGCTATGATGTCTGAAAGCATGGCTACGTATAATCGCAAATGTGGCATGCATACCTAACCTAAAAAACCATGAGTGTTTCATATTTTTCATTAAATATTGTTTTATAACTTATTTTAAATATAAATTTTTTAACATTTTAATATAATATTTATATACTTTTATTTATATATTTTTTTCAGAATTGCTTGGCGATATCTTAAAACAAAAACCCTCAGAGACAGATGGAGTAGAATCAGTAATTGTCATTGATGGAGTCCCTCAGGTTGAACCAGAAAGATTAGAAAAACTTCAATCTGTTATTAGCAAAGTATTGGGAAAGTTTGGAACAATAGTAAATCAATATTATCCCAAAAATGAAAATGGATATACAAAAGGGTACATATATTAATAATTTATGATATCCTTATATTTCAAAAATTATATATAATTTATATATAATTTTTTTTTTTTTCAGATACATATTTCTAGAATATAACAATCCTCTCAATGCCTTAGCAGCTGCACAATCTGTAAATAATTATAAAATTGACAAGCAACATACATTCAAAGTAAATTTATTCACTGATTTCAAGAAATTTGAAGAAATTCCAGATGAATGGGAACCTCCAAAACCACAAGAATTTAAAGCAGCAGCTGATCTTCATTATTATCTTTTAGAACCAGATGCTTATGATCAATTTTGTGTGCTTTGTGGTAATGGTCCTTCTGTTACTGTTCAAGTCTGGCAAAATTCTGCTCCTGAACCAACATTACTTGAAGAACGTTCTGTAAGTTATTATATATTATTTAATATATATATATGTATATATATATATATCAATTTTAATCAATAATTTATTTAATTTTTATTTATTTAATATAAAATTTAATTTATACTAAATATTTAATTAATTAATTTAATTAATTTAATTTATTTAGTATAAAATTTTTATATTTTTCACATAGCGCTGGACAGAGACATATGTTAAATGGTCTCCATTAGGAACATATTTAGCAACATTCCATAAATTGGGTGTTGCATTATGGGGTGGTCCTCAATTTTTGCAACAAGCTAGATTCAGTCAAAAAGGTGTTGAATGTATTGATTTTTCTCCTGGTGAACGTTATTTAGTAACATATACTCCAAGAACTGATCTTGGTTCTGAACAGAAACGTCTTGTAATTTGGGACATCCTTACTGGTCAAGAAAAACGTGCGTTTTTCGCAGATGGTTCTTCAGTATGGCCTATTTTCCGCTGGTCACATGATGATAAATATCTTGCTCGTATGGGAGAAGATATTTTGAGTGTTTATGAAACACCTGTATGTTCTTTTTCTTAATATTATGAATTAATTATTTGATAAATATTATTGAATATGTTCAATTTTTGATATTCATAAATATTGCAGTCATTTGGATTACTGGATAAAAAAAGTATAAAAATTCCTGGTATCAGAGATTTTAGTTGGTCTCCTACAGATAATGTTCTTGCTTACTGGGTACCCGAGGATAAAGATGTCCCAGCAAGAGTTACTCTTCTCGAAATTCCAAAGTAATAATTCTTAATATTATTATAATCCATATTTCATAAATTATATAAATAACTAAATATTATATATATTTCTAGTCGTAATGAAATTCGCAACAAAAATTTGTTTAATGTGGCTGATTGTAAAATTTATTGGCAAAAATCAGGAGATTATCTTTGTGTAAAAGTCGATCGTTTCGCCAAACGCAAAGAAAAGACGGAACAGAAATACACGGTATTTATAAAAGTATTAAAATTATATATTAAGATGTACAATTTAATGAAAATTTATATATTTATCTACAGGGTATGTCATATAATTTTGAAATTTTTCATATGAGAGAAAAACAAATACCTGTCGATAGTGTAGAAATAAAAGAACCAATCCATGCATTTGCTTGGGAACCTGTGGGAAGTAAATTTGCTATTATTCATGGAGAAATTCCAAGTGTTAACGTTAGTTTTTACGAAGTACGATATGGTCATCAACCAGCTCTTCTCAGTGAGTTTTTTTTAATAATTATTATTTTTTGATATTTATCAATATTTTATTATAGTATTATTGTAATATTATATATATAAATATTTATTCTATTCAATAGAAAAATTGGAAAAAAAAGCTTGCAATCATCTATTTTGGTCGCCATCTGGTCAGTTTATTGTTCTTGCTGGATTGACAACTATGGCAGGAGCTTTAGAATTCATTGATACTAATGATTTTACTATCATGAATTCAACTGATCATTATCAAACTTCAGATGTAGAATGGGATCCTACTGGACGGTAATTATTTTAATATTTATATCTAAAATCTTTAATATTATAAAAGTTACTTAAGTATGTATTTTTTTATAGATATGTGGTAACAGCTGTTTCTAGTTGGAAAACTAGTGTGGATAATGGATATTGGATATGGACGTTCCAAGGACGTATATTAAAAAGAGTTAATCTTAATCAATTTAATCAACTCTTATGGAGACCAAGACCACCAACATTATTGACACCAGAACAAATTAAAGAAATTAAGAAAAATTTGAAGAAATATTCTGCGCAATTTGAAAGTAAAGATCGTATGCGATTAACCCGTGCTTCAAAGGTATTTATATTATATTATATTAATATATATTTATTATAAATTGTGCATTTATTATAAAATTATTTTTTAGGAATTAATTGAGAAACGCTGTGCAGCGATGAAAGCATTCGAAGAATATCGTTCAAAACGCATACAAGAATGGAATAATCAAAAGAAGAGACGTTTAGAATTACGTAATGGTATGTAATGGTTTAGAATGAATTTTTTTCTAAAATTTAAAAGTATTTTACTTTTTTTTTACATCCTTTGATTCTTTTTCAGGTATTGATACAGACGAATTAGATTCTGATTCCAAAAATGTAGAAGAAGAAGTAATAGAATTTTTCGTCAAAGAAGAAACATTTATCATCGACGAGAAATAAAACTTTGTGGAAAAAGGTTTTATCTCTGCCATTTTTGGAAATCTCTAGTGCAAAACCAATACAGTCATTTGTGAAAAGTGATATCAGAAGTAATTATCTTCCAGAGTCACATAAATTGTGACTCTCCATAGTGAACTAAAATGACTATTTTAAGTGGTTATGAACAGTTTCTCTTATACTATTTCTGCATCTCAATTGGAATTGCTTCCACCTTTCCGACGTTGCGTATGAAACGTCGTAAACATAATACCATAAAGTTTTATCACGTTCCATACAGGATAGTATGTCATTCAACAAATAATTATTATCAGTATAAATATATACAATGTACTTTATTTATCAAACCCATATGGCATAATCTATTTAGTTTTATATATTTATAAATAGAAAAAAATTAAGATTTTTTTATTTATATCTTTTTACTAATTTTAAATGTGCTGTAAATGGTAATGAACAAATTGTAAATTAATAATCTAAATCGTTATTCTTTTTTATAGTTTTTATTTCATATAAAGAAATTGGAAAATAATTAGCATGAATAAATATTCATACATAGGTTTTATGACTTAGATTACATCCAATGATCATTCCATGGATATAATACTAATAAAGAATAGATAAATATAAAATTAAAAATAATATCGAAATAGAGCAACAATAGCACATACCCAAGTCGGAGGAATTCTATCTTGTTCAAAAAAGGTTTTATTCGTTACACGTGTCGCACACGAAAATAAGCGTTCATGCTCTTTTTGTAGTTCATGTTGTAAACTTTTATTTTTGGTTAAAATAGCAATTTGGGTTTCTAAATCTTTGTTAACTGATCTATAACCTAAAATCAATTTTTTTTTTTCATTCTAATTATTTTAAAATTAATTTGTTTTTAAATTTTTTAAAATTGTCTTTAGATTTTACCAAAATTAGGAGATCCAATAAGAGTAAGACAAGGTTTTTCTTGGTTTGGTAAGAAATACCAAAGTCCTTTGGCATGATAAGTCCATCCTGGTCTAATAAATTCCCATAAAGTTATTCTATTTTGTTGCCCTAATTTGTTGCAATTTTTAACAAATGATTCCTCTAATTTCGTGTATGCTGCTGGGATACTACCAGCAATACCCTTTGCAGCTGAATAACATAATTATATTAAATAAAAAATTAAATAATTTTCATTTGTTTATTTTTAAAATATAAACTTACAGAAGAAACCATTAGTAGATGGATGTGCTGTTAAAAGATGACATGTCGCTTGGCAATGTTTAAGTAATGCTTCACTATATTCTGAAGTTAAATTAAAATAACCAGTTGCTAATTTGAGAGTTGTACCTGGTGGAGCTGTCTGTAGAAGTTTCAATGTTATTTGACTATCGTGATAAATATTTAATTGGCCCATTTGTATTAAAGGAAAAATCCAAGTATCTACATCTAAATTTTTTTCTATGAAAATAATAGAAATTATATTTCAATTGGAATTTTTTTCATAAATATACATAGTTAAATATATATACCTATTTTTTCAAGATCAGAAGATTCTTCAAATTGCTTCTGAAACAAAATTCTTATACTATATGCTGCTTCTTCTATAAATGTGATAGGATCTTTAAGAGGATCAATTTTCATAGCAGAATTTAATATTGTACTTCCATCTGATTGAAGCACAAAACTAAATTCTCCTACTTTTTGAACTAACTCGTCATAAAAATCACAAAGTTCTTTACAATTCTCAATCACAAAATAACGATCTTGTCTATTTGTAAAATAATCATTGCTAAGATTAGCACTAAAAAATAAAATTAATTTAAATATTATAATTTTTTTATTTAATAATTAAATTTAATATAATTTTAAATAATTAAATATTTACCCACTAATTATTATATCATTATCTATCATATACAATTTCATATGCTGTAATCCTATTAATTCATTAAAGCGATCTGGAATAATCATTTTTAAGAATCCACGAAGTTTAGGAGTATGATATAAAAAAATCTGACAACTATGATTATATTTTCCATTAAGTAATGGTTCTAACATTTTACGAGAATTTAATTTACCTCTGGATCCTCTCATAAAATCTAATAAAATTTTAACTTCAACATTACCATTGCTTGAAATTAAAGCTTCATTAATAGCATTTACCTATATATAAAAAAAATTATTTATCATATTAAATCTTTAATTAAAATAAAAAATTATGTAGATTTTGAAATAAACTTACTAAATTAGATTCTAATTTTCCTGTGCCTAAATATAATGATGCAAATGTTATTCTTTTTCTTGCATTTTTACATTTTTGTACAAGAACAGAATAAAATACATTTGGTTCATGAATTATTTTGATCTGAAATAATTAATTCGTATTATATATTTTATGAATTCTTTTTTTATTAAATACATTTATATATTCACCTCAGATCCTCTTAAGGCAAAACAAGGTGCATTTTTATGCAACCATGTTAATGTATGCAATTCAGTGTGGACTGTTTCAAATTCTAAATCTTTTTCTTCAACTGTCATAGTAATTGAAGTAATATTTTTTATTATAGATGAACAAGAAAACTTTAACTCTATTTGATTTGATATTAATAGTTTCTTAGTATGAAACCTAAAAATTCATATAAAAATATTAGTTTTCATTAAGAATTATTAATAATCATAAAATTTGCAACACAAAATATAAAAGTATAGCAAATGAAATATTACATAATATAATAAAATTATTAAAAATGTATTAGTTTCATTCATAAAATCAATCAATTATTCTAACAAAATTTTCATAAAAATTAACGACACGTGCAGAAAATATAAATAACGCGTCAAAAATAATCGTTATTAAATTTATTTGTCAAAATAATTTTCTTTTAGAATTTCTTTTATCATCAAATAAAAACTTGTCAAGTCCATAAGATATGTCATAACATGTAGTTAATTCTTATGTCAAATTAACATATGTAGGTTAAGCTACTATTGTTTGCTTTAAAAAGAATTAAATTTGATAAGACATCTATATTGCTTGAATCTTTTCAATTCTACTCACCACTTTACAGTTTTAGGAATTAAATTATGCATGAGTAGATTCTTAAATAATAAATCATTAATAAATAAACTTCAAATTGTAAATAATTCTTCCCTCTTAACTTCTAACTAGAAATTACAACATGCGCAATCTTCTGGACTTTTATCGAATTATATGTATAAAAATATTTGCACGTTTTTCTTTTACTTTAGATTTAAATGCAAACATTTTTATGATAAATTATAATATACGTTCATATCAATTAATTCCATTAATATATTAAATATTCATAATAATTGAGATTTAAAATCTCTTAAAATATAAACATAAAAGATATATTATGTCAATATTTTCTAATAATTTGAATTTTAACAAAGTATTAAATTTGTCAAAAATAATTCATTTTTTTAGATTCTATTTTGTCTATTTTTAAAAATATAAAATATTTTTATAATTATAACTATTAGGTTAGTTAAAGTATTTTTATAGAACTTATAATAAATTATTAATATATTTAGTTCATATAAATTTTAATTTAAATAAAATTAAAAATTCTATTATCTATTATGCAACTTATTTAGTAGTAATTTATATATTTTCAATCACTAGGTTGTGAATTCTTATGCAAATATTTCTCATATTACATACATATATATCTCTTTCGAAGATGATATATAATTTCTATGTTGATCGTAAATCGCAAAGAGAATAAAAACACACTTTTTTTTGAAATCATTATTTGAAATATGAAATCTATAAAATGTAATATTCTTTTCTATGATAATACCTACAAACGTGTGATATGATGAAAAAGAGATGGAGTTATTTATATATTCTATTATGAGTACGAAAAAAAATTTTCAGTTATTGCATAATTCAGCATTCGCATTCGTAATAGAACATATAAATGGCTCCATCTTTCTTTCATTGGATATGTTTGTAGGTAATACTATTGTAACAAAAAATGTGCAGTAGATAGCGACCTGTCAACTATCGAAAAGTCACGTGACTATCCTATCTCTTAAATACTATATACATATATTCTTATATAAATTGCAAAGGAAGCGCCTCTTCACGGAGATACTTGGAATTAGTGATCGATAGAAAATAAAGAGTGTTAGAAGTGATTCTGAAGGATTTACATCGAAATAGATATAAAAAAATGGATTTAAATGTTAAAAAATTAGTAAAAGATGCTGGTGCTGCACTTAGTAGAGTTGTGCAGGTAAGAGGTACTTGATTTAATAATTGAACAGATTTTTGTTGATAAAAAAATATATTAGTTAAAATACTTGTAACTGAACGCTGTCACTTCTGACATTTTATATCTTTTTCAGCGAGAAAAACATTTAAATAAAATAAGCATCACTTGACAATTATTATTTTATTTATATTCTATAAAATAATTAACTTTTATTTGCAAAATATTGTATATTTGTTTATTATTTTTTGTCTATATATTAAAATTAATTTTTGAAATATAAGGTTAGTAAATATATTATTTTAATGATTGTTTGTGTTCTATATTTTTTATCTTTATTTCCTTATTTTTTGTGTTTATTATAGAATTTCATAATTTTAAATAATTTCAGAGAATAGATGTGCAATATATGTATATTAATTAATTAATTATTTAATGACTCAGAATATCAAATAAATGTAGATGACTAAGTAAAACTGTTATCTATTTTAAAATTAATGTCATCATAATTTAGTAAATGAATATATTTTAATGTTAAGAAAAATATTATAAAATATTATAAAAAATTAATATATGACAATGTAAAACATTATTTATGATATTAAAAAAAAATATTATTATAAATTATTATAATTTTCCAAATTAGAAATAAATTAAATTAACAAATAATGAAGATACTTAATATAATTATATTTTTATTTTTAATATTTTATATAATATAACATTATATGATTTTTTATTATAATTTATTATAATAATTTAATAATAAATTATAATAATAAAACATCATATAATGTTTAAAATCTTTTTTTAGTTAACAGAAGAAACATTAGGAACATCTGAAAAAACTGAATTAGATGCACATTTAGAACATCTTGCAGACAGAGCAAATGCAACTAAAACATGGACTGAAAAAATTCTTAGGAACATGGAAGCAGTACTTACTCCAAATCCAGGTAATATGAAAAAATTATATGATAAATTATAATATTTTACATATTTATAATAAATATAATATAATATAAATATAATAAATATAATATAGAATTTATGATAAATTTGTTGCAGGCAATAGAATTGAAGATTTTTTTTATGAAAAGATTGATAAGAAGAAACCTAACAGATTGAGTAATCTAGAATATGTAGGCATGGATATGATAGAAGCAGGAAACAATTTTGGTCCAGGAAATGCTTATGGTTTGTATAAATATTAATTTTATTTTTTGATTATTTTGTAATTTTATTTTTTCTGTATTTTATTGAAAACATTGTAAAAATTGTTATTTTAGGTAGTGCATTAAATAAAGTTGGACAATGTCAACAAAAGTTAGGACAAATTGAGAGAAGTTTCATTAAAGATGCAGCAATTTGTTATATACAACCTTTAAGAAAATTTTTAGAAAGTGAAATGAAAACTGTTACTAAAGAAATGTCAATATTGGAAAATAAGCGGTATATATTTTATTTTTTCTGCATATTTAAATGTTCAATATTAATTAATTAAATTATTATTTATTATTTTTAGATTAGATTTAGATGCATGTAAAAATCGAGTAAGAAAAGCAAGAAGTATGTTGGGTCAACAGAGTGTAAGTTTTACCATTTATTATTTTAATAAATTATATATGTTATATATGTTTACAATGTGCTTTGTCCTATATATTGCTGCATATCATAGGAGTCTGGGGTATCTCCTGAAGTATTACTTGATCAGGTATTAAAGGAGTTAATACCTTCAGTGATTGAAAATTTATAATAAAATTTATAATAAAATAATCTTTTTTAAATATATATTTGATATTATTATGATGAAACTTTTAAAATCTATATATATGTATATATATATTATTTTATTATTTATGTTATAAGAAAATTCATAATAATCATATATGTTTATTTGAAAAATTATTTCTATTTAATTTTATTTTATTTTAATTTTTTATTAATCATTTATTTTATATTTAAGTTATATATATATTATATATTAAGTTATATAAAAATTGTTGATATTCAAAAATGATACAGAAATAAAAAATAAAACTGTTTATTATATGTACTCAGGCAGAGAGGGAGTTGAGAGTAGCACAATCGGACTTCGATCGTCAAGCAGAGATTGTAAAATTATTATTGGAAGGAGTTTCAAGTTCTCAGGCAGGACACTTGCGTTGCTTACATGAATTTGTCGAAGCACAAGCGCGATATTATGCTCAATGTCATGCAACAATGCAAGATTTACAACGTGAACTTGCTGGGTAAGAAAGAAAATTTATTTTCAAAATTCGTTTTTTTTTCAAATATTATTTCATTGTCCTACACACTACTGTACAACTATCCTTATATAGCTATCCTACACTTTGGTGATCCGAGTGAGTAATGTTTAATAGTTATTGAATGCTATGTCATATATGACATGTAAAAGTATTTAGAATTAATTTAGCTTATAGAATCATTACTCATTCGCAAAGATCATCATGTATTAATTTGTATTGCCTAAAACTTTGCTTATTTTTATAAATGTGTATATATATAATGTTTATTTTTCTTTTTTTTAATAGTAATTGTTATCTTAATTGTAGATCCTAAAATAAAAATAATTATGTATTTGTTGCTCTAGTTCTGTGCTTATTATACTTATTTATTCTTTCAATATATTCTTTCTATTTTCTATCTTTGCCTGCATGATTGGGATTCCAGGACGCGTCAACCAAGTCCTTTGCTGCGAGTCAACAGCGAAGATGTGATCGAGTTAACACCTTCAAATTCACAATCCCAAAATTCCTCTATACATCCACCACTTGCTGGTTCTACCTATGTTACTGCTACCTTTGATACTGATATCTCGAAAGTTTAGCTTTAAATTTAAGACTAATTAATCGCGTTAATGAAAGGCAATAACTACTTCATTTATTTATGATCTGAAATCATAAATAAAAGCTTATAGGGCATTTCTCCCTTATATATATAGATATATATATATTCGTTAACTTATACAATTTTAAAAATATGTTGAATGATTCTTAGTCTATTATACTATTATTGCATTATGAACTTGTAATTATCAGAAATCAGTAAATAAATTATCTTTATGAAATGTTTATTTACTTTCACACAATAAAAAAAATAGACAATTACATTAGTTAATAAATAACAAGATCAGAAAAAAATTTTTATTAGATTTTTTTTTTTATTTATTTAATACTCTTTCTTGTTTAATACATATTTAAATCATGTTCTATTACATATTGTATAGTTGATTAATGTTTGTTTATAATGCATGATGCTAAACTTTTTTAATGTTAGCAAATTATTTGTTAAAAAAGATTAGGATTCTTTTTCCAAATCTTTTAATATGTTTTTAACATTATTTTTTGTGTTTTCCTATTTGCCAAATCGCTTATGCTTCTGTATGTGTACTAATATAATTTTACAATAATTTTAATATTTATTTATCTAGCATATAAATTATTAAAATATAGTAATAATTCAAAATAAGAATTTATATTTTTTTTATTTTTTTCTAAGTTCTTTGAAAACGAAATTAGAGTATTTTATCAATTTTTTAATTTAAAAAAAAAAAACACTATATTATGAATACAATCAAAATGTTAAAAATTACAAAAACAATTTTATATATTTGCACAAATAGTTAATTCATTATAAAACGCATGTTCACCAAACTCATCCAAATTGTAATTTATCCCACCCAGCTTATCTGGGGGTCCTTATCATCCGACTACCCTATCAACATCCAATGTATCAGAGAATGATGATGAACAACTTGCAAGGGTATTATGCGATTTTTCTGCAAGCAATTCTGAAGAATTAAGCGTCGTACAAAATGAGGTAACAAAATTCGTGATTTAGTTAAAAAGAAGCATGTTTGCAATATAGCTAAATAAATGCTACGAATTGTTGAAAATGAGTTCATTTATTAATTCAATTAAAAATAATTTTCTTCGTATAAAAATTTTGATATAATTAAATCAATTTTATAAATTTTATTCTTTCAAATTTAAATATATAACAATGAAATCTCATTAATAATGGATATTAAAATTTTATGTATTTATTAGAAATATATGAATAATTGTGCACTTTATATCTTAAATTCAATGCAATGCAAATATATTTTTGATCTATTATAAATATAATAGTGTTACTTACGTAAGAATTTTTTATGATATATTCTCATATATTTTAAAATTATTTTAAATAATATATAAATTTAAATTTTTGTTTCCATAATGTATAAAATAAAGATAGAATGCTTCAAATGAATAATGTAAATAAATTTTTGTAACAAAAATAAGACATGATGTTATAAAGTAAAAAACATATATATATTGGGATTGCATATAATACTCAATTAGTTTAAGTCTCTGTTTTAAAACAAATATTTTTATATATTTGACATTAAGTCTTTAAGAATTTTGCATGATATTTGTAATATTTAATTATAAGTTTTTAATAATGTATAATTCGTTTTCCTACTTTTGTTAAATTTTGTTTTTGATGCTTAATACATATGTTCTGATTTCATTTGTATATTTGTTTCTATATAAAAAATTAATATTATATATATACATATAAAATATATATATGCATATAAAAAAATACATATGTGCATTTATTCAAATTTTGCATGTAATAAATAAATTATCATTCATTCTGTTATGTGTACTTTATTTGTTCATAACCTTAAATACCTTTTTTTATAATTTTTTATAATTTTAATTATTTTTTTAATTCAATAAAATCTTTTAATGTATTGAGATTTATCAAATTAAAATTTTATGAACTTGTTTTAATATTTTATGAAATTCAACTATCTTATAGGTAATTACAGTTATTGAAATACCTGGTGATGAGGACTATGTAATGGGGATAAGTGGATCAAAACGAGGAAAAATACCCGCAGCATATTTAGAATTAATTAATATTTATAAATGAAAAACTTGTCAATAATTATTCTTAATGAATATTCCTTGTATTTACCTTTTGCTTCTACTTTCTATTTAAACACTGAACTATAAACATTCTATCTTGTATAAGTTTTAGAAATAACTGCTAAAGTGTGATTAATCAAAATCATATTTTAGATATTGTATATATATATATTTAACTTTTTAATATATAATGCAACATGTTATATAAACAGAAGAACTGAAAATCTTCAAAATTGCATATTAAATAAATAGTCAATTTTTAAATTATGAAAACTATTTTGAAAGTGTTTCTGCAATTATAATTCAGCTGTTATTTAAACAAAGAATTATGTTTCACAAATATGAAAACTGTAATATATTGTTTATAATAAATATATTATTTAAAACAAATGCTATTAAAATAAAACCATTAATGTTATTTTATTAATTTTATTGATAATCAAGAAAATATAAAAATTACTTCTTTTTCGATACACCTACTGTACGTCCACGACGACCTGTAGTTTTTGTATGCTGACCACGTACACGCAAACCCCAATAATGGCGCAAACCTCTATGAGCACGAATTTTCTTCATTCGTTCCAAATCTTCACGAAGTTTGGAATCCAAATAAGAACTAGTGAGCTATAAAATATAATGTAATTGAATTATATAATTTTCTTAAAATAATAATCTATAAATCTAATGGAATTTATATGTTGCATCATAATTAATTAAGTTTCAACATACTATTTAACTTATTAATGTTAAATAGCAAGTTATCATGCAGTTTCTTTAGCACGAGCTACCAATTAATCCATATATAAAGTACATATGATTAGTCGTGAAATCGTGCTTACAATGTTACGTTATTTAATTTTTTTCGTAAGTTTAAAATTAATAAGTCATATCAATATTTTGTAATAATTCTATAATTATACATACCTGCGAATATTTACCATCTACAATATCTTTTTGCCTATTCAAAAACCAATCAGGAATCTTGTATTGCCTAGGATTAGCCATGATTGTAACAATTTTTTCAACCTTATGACAAAAAATATCAGATAAATATATTATTTATTGTTAGTTATTGTGAAAATTTAATAAATTTTATTTATTTTTTATTTATTTATATGAAATTATTAAAAAAAATATAAATTATATAAATTAATTCTTACTTCTTCTTCTGAACATTCTCCAGCACGCTTATCTAAGTCAATGTCAGCTTTCTTTAAAACTATATTAGCATAACGACGGCCAACACCTTTAATTGCTGTCATAGCAAACATAACTTTTCTATTACCGTCAATATTCGTGCCCATGACACGAAGAATATGTTGGAATTTTTCCGGAATTACGAGAGACTGAAATATAACGATACATCTATTAAGTTTACTACGAAATAACCTATATACATGTATCAATATTTATAGTTTTAATTAATTGCTCTCATATTTATTTTCGGTGAAAAAAATTATATGAAGATACACAAAATACAGTATGAGAAACAATTAACTAAAGATGCGCATATTATAATTTTTGTATATAATAATCATAAATTATTATTTAATAAATAACCGATATGACATAATATAATTTTTGTTTAAAAGATCATAAAATATCTTTATATTCAGTTACATAAATAATTATTTTATAATTTCTTATTAAAAAAAAATATATTTTGTATAAGATTCTATTTATAATTAAGGATTTAAAATCTTGGCATATGATACTCACCATTTTGCAAAACTGCTTGTTACTGAAAGAGACAAAATCAGAACTGTACTTTTCTTCCTATAGAGGGCATTTATGACGTATAGTGAGCATTACAATACTTTAATAAAATTAAAATAAAAATATAATTGGAATAAAAATCTATATAATAAAATTATATGTATAACTATATATATATTTATATATATATATTATTTCATAAAATAGAAAATAAATAATAAATAATTTTAATAATAATTGTAAAATGATATTATAATTTTATTTTTTTAATATAAAATAATATATGAATATTTTGAAATTTAAAATAATATGATATATTTAAAAATAACGACATATTGAAAATAATATATTAAAAATTATAAATATAAAGTGATATATAATTCAAAAAAAGTGTAAAAAAAATTATTACTTTACAATAGCATAATATCATGAAATTATTGATTTTATGCACACTATTATAAAAAATAATTTAATATCTAAATTCATAATTTTTATTATATGATAATTATATATAATATTAAAAAATTCTTTAACAAATTATATATCCAATTATTTCGTATTATATGACGATAGATGGCGCACTGTGTACTGTATTTGAAAATTGGATATGCATATAGTATAAAATGAAACTAATATAATATTCATATATATATATATACTTTCTATCATTGGTTTTACAAATATTTAAAAATGAGTTTTTATAAACATCAATTATTTTTTATGTGCAAATTAAATAAATTATTAATAAAGTATTACAATATTTTTAAAGTTGTAAAAATCTATAATAATTAATATAATTAGTAGTAATAAAAATAATCTAGTGATAATATAGTGATAATCCAAATAGCAAACAGAATATCATGATTCCGAGTAACTAAATATTATTTCGTCGGATAAAAAGGATTATTTCTCTTTTCAACAACATAAAGAAATTCAAAGATAATTCATTAATAAGAAAAAGTTAAAAGCTTAAAAAAAATGTAAGTACTTTTCATATATTTTTTATGAAATAAAAATAATAAATATATTAATTTTAAAACAAAATAGGTTAACTTTAAAAACTAGAATCTTATATAGAAAAAATTTTAAAAATTTAAAAGACCAATAAAAAATTTAAAACTTAAAAATTTAACATCAAAATAAATAGATAAATATAAAATATGCATATAATATAAAAATGATATATGAATATTCGTGTTTGTTCAAATTTTTCGATAAAATTTCAATGAAATTGATCGTTACCAAAACTTAAATATTATCTAGTATCGAAAAGGGAACGTTTTAGAAAAATTTTCGAACGTAATATAATAAAATCTATCTCACGGGTATAGTTTCGATAACTCAATAAAAAACAAAAGAGTAAAAAGTAATCGTGTATGTAGGAGAATTGCCGTTTTCCATAGGATACGATTTCCTGCTTGGTTTTCCAACGTTTTCCTTCTTTCATCCTTGGATCCAAGAGGGTGAAGCAAAAACGAGCGTCGAGAGGATAATAGGAAGAAGAAATTCCGAGGTATGATACCCCTCTGATTCGTTTTACGATGGTCGTTTTCTCGAATTAGGGCGGAATAAGAAAGAATTCGTAAATCCGCTGATCTCGACTAACCCCCTTTTATCTTGTTCGTTGGAACGTGGAATATAAACGTATATACATCATATAAATATGCAAAAGTTCATGTATACAAATGTACGACTATATGCTGACTTAAAAAAAAGAGGTTAATACAAAATGTTTTTATAGAGATATCAATACATCTTCATTGATAAAGTCATAAATTAAATTAAGATTATATAATGTTTAATTTATTGTAAAGTGAATTTGCATCTTCTTTTCTTAACTTATTAATGCATCTTCTTTTTTTAACTCTTTTATTATCATATTATTTTCCAATTTATAATTTTGTACTATCTGTAAATAATCTAAAAAAAATATTATCTATAAAAAATATTTCAATGTTTAGAAAAAAATGAGTTCAAATAAAGTAAAAGTTAGTTTTCTAAAATTTTAGCTTTTTTTAAAGAGACATATTTGATAATTTTAAATATATATATATATTATAAATTATGAATTATATATATAATGGGAATAAAAATAATATAGAACAAATAATTTTTTTTAAATAGGTATCTTAGAATTTCTTTATATTTAATAAATGTATAAGTTAAAATAAAACATTCAGTAGAGATTTTTATATTTTACATTTTTAAAAGACTTTAAATCAATTTATCTTTAATCCAAAAAATAATAGAATTTTAACTATAGAGTAGTAGATAGATCATTCTTGCTTTTTTCTTTTTGTTATAATGATATAATCTTAGATATTAAGATGTTAATAGGTAATGGAAAATATATAAAGTATGGTAGAGAGAAATTTAGAGCTTAGAAATTCTCTCTTCATTTCTAGAAGATGAAAAAAATTTCAAAAATCATGATTCGAAAGTATTAATTTTACCATAATACGTGAGATCGTGATGTTTGTGACGAATAAACAGTAAGCTGACTATTCTAACAGAATGAACATTCAACAATACCGAACACCTATGGTCACTGGCACGTGCTGACATATGGGCTTTAGGGCTTTGTCGGTATCCAGTGGTCTCTTTGCGGGGGTGGTAAATGGGGTGTCATCGTGTTAAATGGCCCTGACACCCGCGAATCCATTCAAGGCGCGCCTTTAACCAAGACTCAAAACCAATTCTTGCGGCTAATTTCCACCGTTTATACATTTAATTGCCCTTTCAAGCCACCTGGACTACCGGCAATGCACGAGTCGATCTCGTTCAATAGAGTTTCAAATTGTCGCATTTATAGTTTCCTGAAATCTATTGATTTCTATTCCCTATTCGAAAGTAAGATGTTATTTGTCATACAATCATCTATCTTTTATTGATCCATGAATTGAATATTTTGTGAAATCTAATCTAAAATTTAAGGAATGGTATAACTGATATTCTACAAAATTTATATTATATTAGATATAGTTACATAATAAATAATGTTTTTAAAAATAAAAGATAGATATTAATAATTAAGTGCTTAACTTGATTCATTTTTAATCAAAATTAGATTATTGATTCCAACTTCTCTAAACTTCTAAAAATTTCTAAAAACTTAATTTTCTTTTTGTTTATAAAGAAAAATATAAAAATATATTCAAACATCGCATTTTTGAATATTAAACTTTGATAAAATGAAAATTATTTATTTTAATAGGTATTGATATAAGATATTATCAATCGGTGATAATAATAAACTAAATATATTAATAATTATATTATTCTGAACAGATGAAAGTTTTATATATTTAAAAAATTAGAACAAGTTCAAATGGAGAAAAAATATTTAGATACTTTACTAATAATCTAATTCTATCATTATATATTATTTTAAGTAATTATTTTATTAATTATTTTAAAAATAATTTTTAAATGATATAATATTTCATGGACAAGGTAATTATAGACAGATCAAATGGAGAAAAAATATTTAGATACTTTACTAATAATCTAATTCTATCATTATATATTATTTTAAGTAATTATTTTATTAATTATTTTAAAAATAATTTTTAAATGATATAATATTTCATGGACAAGGTAATTATAGACAGTAAAATCAAAATTGTAATTAAAAAAACTGAGATTGCTTTCATGTTTGGAAAAAGAGAAATCTGTAAACTTTGTCAAACACGTTGCAATGCGGTTTTATGACGTTGAATGAAAAAAGTCATTTCTGTAATGAACAAAGATCTCAGAATATACATCATCTTTTTGTACTTGCATCTTTGTTACCAAGGTCGTTCCTTTTTTTTTTTTTTTTTTTTTAAATCGACTTTCGAAACAGCTACTGAATGTTCTATTACCTGATGTTACTCTTCCTTTAGGTAATGTTACTCTTTAGGTAACAGTCGTAAATGAGGAAACGTCTGTTAGGTAAACGTGCATAAATCAATCGATTTAATGGCAATTATTATTTGAAGAATTCAGAGAAAATGTGAAATTAATATAAAATTTTTCAATATAAAAAATTTATTATTTTAATAAATATTTTAAGATAAAAGTTTTGTAAAAATCTTTGTGCTCCTAAATATTAAAACACTACATTTATCGACTATTAAAATAATTATCCATTTTTCTTTGGATGAACATAGATATGAATGTTTTATGTTTATTTTACGATCGCAATCATTTGCAAATTTCTTTATATTTGATACTTTTTTTTTTACTTGATCTTCATCTAAACATATTCGAAAAAAATTTGATGGACTTATCCAACGTATTCATCTCAGAGGACGAGAAATATAAGTAACAAACAACTACTTTATTGTCAATATGATTCGATCGATATATTCTTATTCATACGATATTCGTATTTCGAATATCCATATTGATCTTGTCTTGAGTAAGATATTTCTATTTTTCATCATTGATCAATTTTAATAATGATGAATTATCAGATAAAAAAGAAAACGCAGCTGCGAATCGATAGTTGTCGCAGCACGTACAGCAACTTTCTACTCCTCATGGAAGTATGATCGGCAATAATGCACGGTACGATCGTGTTCAAACGGTGACCGTGACGAAAGCTGGTTTCCCAGCACGATACCGTTTCCAGCAGCCTCTTCTGCTTTGCAAGAGCCACCCGCAATCTTTGTCGGCAAACAGGATCTCGTAAATTATGGTAGGGATGTCTCAATGTTGGCAGGACCCTCGTTTGGTATTGTCTACGAGGTACCGACGCGTTAGACACGCACCCTGAATCTCAGTTAGTTCAAACAGCTCTTTCAAACTGTGGAGACCGACGTAAGAACTGTGTTGCTATCAAATATTTATCAAAATTATATTCTTCAATCTAAGATTCAGACGATTCTTTCGAATTTTAAAAGTGATTTCATCTTTCGTAAGAAGTATTCTCTTTAAAAAAATTGGTCCAATTCAACTGGATTTGTCTTTCTTTCATCTTTTAGGTTAGGTTTCCTACTTTATTCGTTCATCTATTAGGTTAAGTTTCCTACTTCTTCCCTTTTTTCAAATTTATTTCAAATTTTTCTCATGTATGTATCTTGATAATAAAAATGTGTCTTGATAATAATAATAGATCAGAATAAATTCAAATTAAATAAGGAATATAATTTTAAAAAATATTAAATAAAAAGATTTTTAATGAAAGACAATAATTGTTGTTGAAATTCAAATTAATATTTAATTTTTTCAAAAGAATATTTAAAAGAATAATTTAAAAGAGTATTTCTTTATGAAATTTTTATAAAAAGAAGCTATTGTTAAAAAGTTTTTAAAAAGTTTTATTCTTATGAATAAATATTTTATAATCTATATAATAAAAGTTTCTTGAAAGTAATTTCTTTTAGAACATTAATTAAAGAAGATTCCATAAAATAAATAAACTATTACATAGATACTATAAACATATTTACATGTAATAAAGCATGATATTATTTAATATCATTATAATACTATTGAATAATATCTTGACAATACATTTTTATTATCAAGATCGTTGATGATGCTCTTTTTATATAATTTTTTACTAAGTTATTAGAATTCTAAATTCATAGAACTAATCGATTATACGTAATATATGTATAAATTTATTCTTTCTTAATCATTTATTTCACTTAATGTCAACATTTCCTTTAACGAATTAAGAAAATTCTTGCTTTTTATAAATATTATTACTTTTGAACAAAATTACTACAAATTTTATTATTTTCAAAATAAAATTTTAGATAAGAAAATCTATCAATCTAAATTTCTAACTCTCTCTCTCTCTCTTTTTCCTTCAAATTCTTCAAAAATCAATTCAAACTCAAATTTTGTTTTGTTCCTTATCTCGCAATCAAGGGATAATGAACGAAAATTTTTTTTCAAACGCATCATCCAAAACATTCCCGTCTTCCGCCCGATTCTCCGCTTCGATTTCATCCCCTCCGCGTTCCTTTATCGTTCTCCTCCGATAGATACGTTTCCACGCGCACACAGTGATAACGCTCATTGCCCGTATACTCTTGGACACAGAAGCACGTAAGGTTGTGGCGTAGGGACGCAGGTGGCGGCGTTCAAAGCCAATTATGCGAACGCGCCCCCGACGTCGGCGTCGTTCTCGCAAATCCCTATCCTCGCGTTTAAACCCGCGGGACGTGAGCCAGCAAGAGAGTGGGAGAGAAGTTTAACTTGTCTACGCTATAACGGATTAACGGCCGCGATTTATTCGCAAGTAATTGCTTTCGCCCTTTAATTAACTCGCATTTATTTCACGTAATGGCGACCGCTTGCCAGACGTACACGGACTTTTCAACGCGAAAGAAGTCTTTTCCCCGTGAAAACGCGCTTTCTAAATCCCTCTATCGTTTACGAATTTAACGGAGGAGACGTATCTTTGATCCTTCTTTAAAAAGAAAGAAAAAAGAAAAGGGGGATTTTGTCTTTTAAATGAAAATTATCGATACGATAGAATAATAATTCTAATATATTGGGTGTGTAATATATTTAGGTGTGATTACCATTTTTAAAAATTTTTACATAGATTTTCATAGATTTATAACGTAGATGATGAATTTTTTTTTTTAATAGAGAACTTCTTTGAATAGAACTTATAAAATGTAAAAGTAAAATTTTTTGTTTATCAATTTAAAACAATTCTCCATCGTTGCAACAAATATTGAATTATTCAATAGTATTATAATGATATTAAATAATATCATGCTTTATTATACGCAAATATATTTATAGTATCTATATAATAGTTTAATTTATTTATATGGAATCTTTTTTAATCAATGTTCTAAAAGAAATTACTTTCAAGAAACTTTTATTATATAGATTATAAAATATTTATTCATAAGGATAAAACTTTTTGAAAACTTTTCAACAATAGCTTCTTTTTATAAAAAGTTCATAAAGAAATATTCTTTTAAATTATTCTTTTAAATAAATTAAATATTAATTTGAATTTCAACAACAATTATTGTCTTTCGTTAAAAATCTTTTTATTTAATGTTTTTTAAAGTTACATTCCTTATTCAATGGAATTTATTCTGATCGATTATCAATAACAATATTTTTTATAAAGAGATACGTAAGAAATTTTACTTTCGAAGAAATTTGATTAAAATTTTCGTACACTAAAATAGTTGTTTCTACGAATTTATTATACTGCTATTATACTATTTATTATTCTTTTTTTAAATTAATAGCTTGTTCGAAATCTTTTTGTTTCTAAACTTTTTAATGAAAGAAAGAAAAAATGAAACAATCTATTTACTAAAAAAAAAAAAAACTAAAGAAATTCACGCTGTTTATATTTGGTTGGTGTAAAATTCCAGTAAAAAAAGAAGTTGCTCAATTTAAAATAAAATTCTAAAAATTACTTGTTTTCTTATCTTCTTATTTGTTTGAGATACATTCCATATATACTTACCTAGGATCCAGTGTTTTTTAAAAAGGTAGAAAAAATTTAATTATCAATATTTATACCCAACATTTCAAAGCAAAAAAAAATCTTATTGTAAATAATTATTCGTTTTGCTCTGAATGAACATTATTCGAACTCGAGAAACGTTCGTTCACAAATAATTCTGATTCTGTGTCACGTCACAGAAGATATATTGTAGAAATTATCAATGAATGAGAAGTGGAGTTCGATTGTGGCATCGTTTGAATCCAAAAAAAAAGAGAGAAAAAAGAAAAAAGATCAAATGTTGGACAAACTAGGGCCGCTCAGAGACTCACGGTCGCCATTTCCAGAACGATAAAGCTTTTTGAGGGTTGACTCTTATCTTTCCTATTATCGATAGTTGGCGAAGAACCAATATGGCCACAACACAGTCGCCATGGTTACTTCGGATATAGTTGCTTTAGGAAAGGGGATCCCATCATCCGTGTTATTATCATGCTTTGCTATAAATAAGAACAAGCTACTCTCTCATCTCGCTGCAAAGACCTTCCAATCTCCTTTATCTTCGACGATATCTTGCGAGAGAAATTATACTTCAATGTGATTATTGGAGAATGAATTGTGTTACTATCGTTCGAACAGATTTGTATAAATTAACAACGAAATTCAGTATATGGGTTTGATTGAATATTAAAATCTTGAAAATAATTTCATTTACATGACTCATTTAAAGTTATTTCATTTCTCGTCTGATGAAATTCTTTTCTCTTTTTTTTATCTTTTCGAATTTTCATTTTTGCATTCGAGTATTACTGTATTACTTTACTATTTTTAATTAGACACCTATGTAATTAACACTCTGAATTTTTAAGTTTTGTTGAGAATCATTATTCAAGCTTTCTGTAAAATTATAATTATTATTATTCTAAATAAGATATAGATAACACGATGAATGTAATATTAATATGCTCCAGTACATCTCTTGTTACTAATATCAAGAAAATTGTATTAATATCTTTGATCTAAATCATCTGAAATTTCGAAATATTCGAGAAATTTTACCTTCTTCAATTTTCTTTCACATATCCAAAATTTGAGATGATGATCAAACGTAACGTTCAATTTCCTCGTGAAAAATTTTTCAACTTGATTATCATTATAATCAAGCAATCAGTAATTAGAAATCACGAATAAATCGTGGTGGGGCGAAGGAAATAAAAATCTAGCGGTGTTCACGCGTCTGACAGACGATTCGGCCATCGCTATGGTAAATCGATTGCGGCAATCTTTTCCGGGAGGGTGCTCTTTCAGAAAATGAAAAGGCTGGAGGGCGATGATATCACTGACGAGAGCCGCCGTATTGGCTGCCACCCAATCCAATTGGGTTGGCATACTCCCTCTGAACGAGTGATAACAGTGCGTGCCGCCATCTTGGCCATTATGTGCTCACGAACGGACCTTCGTTTCACCCTCTAACAGGAGTTCATGAGAAAGATAAGGAAGCTGCATGCTATCGTAATAACGCTGACTCTGTATATACCCTGCCTGTCTTTTTTTAACATAATTCTGCGCACGTTCAAAATTTTCGAAATTGAAAATTTGATGTTCATTAGTAATGCATTTAAAAATATATAATTTTATCTGTTTTTTATATTTTTTTTTTTTTTGAGACATGCTTTAAGCAAGCTGCGATTCTCTTTTCTTCTCATAATTTAAATTTCACTTGTAAGAATGAATTGCTAATATACTTATATTTAGTCGAGAGTTGAAATTTTAATAAATATAAATATATTAAATATATTTCAGAGGGTGTTAATACATTCAAACACTTTTTGAGGATTCTAAAGATTGACAAATACAAAAATTGATATACAAAAATGTCGATTAAGCTTATAAAGAGAATGAGATCGTTAAACTTTTGTCACGCATCTTGCAACGTTAATGAGAATAAGTTTTGGTTATAATAAATTTGACGTACATCTCGTTTCTATAATTTTTTTTAAAATTTTATATAGTAAGTAGAAAAGAAAACTGTTCAATTTGATAATAATCTTTGATTATTATAGATTCTTTCTTAGATATCAATTCTATATTTTATAATGCATAAATTTTAAAAAGAGGTTTCCTCCAATTTTGGAAACACTTTAAAGATTCGAGCAATTCTGCGTCACGATGAAATGTGGAAGGTCCGGATAAACGAAGACACATAGCAATTGCAGCTCGATAAAGTCGATCCTGTTAGGATCGTGAATCACGAGAAGCAGGGTAGATGGTAGATTTATTATTGTCTACTCTCTCGTTTCTTTCCTGGACCAAAGACATGATATCTACCAATTGTCCCGTCTCTGTTCGTTCTTTACAACGCGAAAAATAATCTCGTGATCGAGCAATTTAAACGGCTACGATTATAATACTGTAAAAATGTTCTTAAAGAGAAGTATCCCTTTTGATTCTTTTCAATTTGTCTTCTTTTTCTTTCTTTTTATGGAAGAATTATAAAAATTGTATGCTGAATTTATTAAATTTAACAAGAAAACTCGCAAAATACGAAATTGCTCTGTCAGATTTATTAAAATTAGCGAGCACTTTTTGAATATTTTCTATTTAAGTTGCAGTTTATTAATATCTTGATCAATATTTTCGATGTACAATAAAATTTCATTTTGTCGAAAATTTTCTATTTCTATGTGAATAAATATATTTGAACATTTAATAGAAGAATAAAAAAATGAAATAATACTCACCCTATTTCTAGCACAAACTTTAATTGCTTAAACAAATAAAACTACTATACATTAATATACAGATTGTTATACAGATTGTATATTATTACATTGTAAAGTAATATTTATGGGAGGATTAAATCGAGTTTAGATGTCAAAACAAATATAATAATTAGTAAATCAATGGTTTGTCAATTGGTTTATTAAGTGAAATGAAAAAATCTTAATCGACATTTTTCTATATTCAACTTTCGTATTTACTTTGATTTAGATCTTTCAAAGATATTCCACGAATCATAATATCAATCCATTATAACCAAGACATTCACATAATCTATCGATTATCACTATTACTTGTAGCTTCATTCAAATAACTAAATGTTAAAGTAAATGGATATAGATTTAATTATATAGATAGATATCCAACCTGTTTTTCGAATCGTGTAATGCTTTAGTTACTTTATTCGTAGCAGATGTTCATATAATTAGATTTAATAGTTCAAACAATAGTTCATGTAATAATTTGAAATCCTGAGTAAAATTTCATTTCAAATTCGAATAAATGGAATTTTATTGTATTGTATTTGAAAACGAATTCTTGATAGAGAAATCACAAGCGAGTAGCGAAGGAGACGAACTACTGCTGGATATGAACAACAATGATTATAATATTATTCATATTTTCTCGATTCGCATTATGATGGCTTCATTGGAATAAAAATTCCCGACATTATCGCTACATCTCCTTTGCTACAATTCCTTAAAGAAAATAAAAATGTGTTTGTAATCGAAATTGCTTGTCCTGGGATAACGTCATGCACGTGTCGAAATCCAATTCTCTGTGTGCTGCGTTAACTGCGACAATGGCTCACGTGCCCTTGACACAATATTTTGACGTGCCATCCTTACTTAAGCATCCTCGCCCAGGAGGTGGGCGATGTTAATCCTAAAACGAGAGAATCTTAGCCGTTACACTCGATCCGGTGAAAGGACTCCTGGGAATTTTCACTTTCCGATTTTGCAGATTAGACCATGTCTCCTGGTGAGATTGTTGTGACTACTCTAAACACTGTTTTGTCAGCGAATATTCTACTGAGAAACTTTTCGCGATTTTATTAAAAGCCGATCGTTTCATTTTCTCATATCTCGAATAATTTCATTTCAAAATTTCTATTATTGTCTCGTTGGTTCGTTGGATGAACGTAATCGAAATTTACAAAGGATTTCCAGTATTTTTTTCAGTTAGAACAGATTGGAATTTATAAAGTCTGTTTTAGTAGATAGTAGAAATTTACTGCAACGATATATAAATAGTTAGCTGCTTCAATTTTGATATCGTTCTAATCTTTTTTCAAAAAAAAAAAAAAAAGAAGAAGCTTTATATCATTCTTAAATAAAATTTACATTTGGTAAAGTTGAAAATTTTTTTCAAATTTCCCTAATTAAAATTTATTTTAATGTTTTTCTGTAGAAACGAAATAAAGCTTTTAAAAAGAGAAGAACAATATTATTAAAATAAATCACTTAATTCAATTATCTTCTACATTCTTAGACTTTCATGAGCTTCTTCATTTTAGCAGAAAAAAAATAATAATAATAATAAATTTAAATGTTCTTTTTATTAAAATTTCAATTCAAAAGTTCAGCAATTGTATATTGCAAAAAATTCTTCGAACGAGCAAACCTTTCCAAATCGGATAGATAAGAGGAGAGGAGAGGAGGCAATGCTCATAGGATTCGTCCTTGGAGAGGTTGCAGTTCTCGATCTTCGTGAAAGAAAAGTTAAATAGTGAAACTGGGTTGGTGTGTCGAGAACATAAATCTTATTTTCTAGGGGACTCGGTCAATATTTCCAAAATATTTAACAGGCTTCCTGCGGTGTGGGCACGCGCCAGTTTTAAATCCAGCTTCCACTTTTCTTTCTCTCTCCTCTTTTTCCGGTGTTAAAGAATATTCTTGTCTTTTCGATTTGAAAACGACGGCCTTGGCCGAAAACTTGAAAAAGAAAGTTTTATTGGGGCATAAATACTGGTCGTTGCCCAGTTGAAGAAACATTTATGACCCTTTCATTTTCCTCTTTTGTCATTTGTTGCTTCCTATTTGACAATCTTGCTTCCGAATTTTTATTCGAAAATTAGGCTTCCGTTTCTTATTTCGAGCGAGATTTTCAAAATTTTGAAACGTCTCTTTTCTGACACAATTATGTATACAATTTCCTGTTACATTGACGATACATTCTTATTTTATGAAGATGTAACGAATAATAGCATTCTCATCGTTTGAAATTCTGTCGTGGTTGAAGAGAATAAGAATGATCATCGCATCTGTCAATTTGTTTTACAAAACAAATGAAAAGTATATTAAAAAGTATATTAGTCGAAGTGAACTGCTTTCCATCGTACAATTCGTTTTTCAAGAAACGATATTCTAATGACATACTTTTATATCCATAATGGTAGATAATAGCTTTCATTGATCAATTATAATGAGCATTATGTTAACACAAATCATCCTTAGAAAGCTGTAGACATTTGTCTCAACATTTCGTCATTGTTGAAGACTCTTTGAAAACCACAATGTTTGAAGAAATTTTAAATTTGCATAATTCCCTCGTTAAGTGAAACGAACTAACTAAGCCCCTTTCAATAAAAATAAAAATTCAAGGATGAAAATTTTTCTCCCTTATTAAGGATTAATATTTTTAACGATTTGTTTTACCATTTCATGGCTGTGTTGCTCGATTGATTATTTTCTAGATATTTTTCACAAGCGTTGACATTCTATTCTGATAAAAAAATTTCATTAAATGCGAAAGAGTGATCGATTTAATCCTGAATGGAATTATCAATTGGATTGTAACGAAAAAAGTGGCGAGTTTGAAAAATTGGAATTTCGAAGATTGATTCGTAGAAGCGCGTGATAACTTTTGCAGAACGGGTGACTGAACAGAGATGTAACTCGTAAATCTTGAAGTTGCACTTTCGATTTTAGCGCGCTCACTCACTGTTTCCGAAACTTTCATTCCTCAAATTTGGCCTCAAATTTATATCAAAAATTTTAGGAGACAGGTAATTAATTGGAAACATAAATGATTTCTCAAGCTATTGATATAAAATTAATAAATTTCACTAGGAAATATTTTCATCGTCAAAATCGAACAAAATCATTTGTGAAATAATATTTTTGTTAAACTTTTTAATAAAAAACTATTATCAGCGATTCTATTGGAATATTAAATTAATTAATTAAATTTTTTGATAAGATTTAAAGACTTGCATAAATTTATTGAAATGCAGCAGATCATTCAAGTGTGTTAACTCGTATAACTTTATTATATAAAAATATTTATAATTTTCAAATTATTAATCATTTTATCAAATTGTACGTATTACAGTACGTATTAATTAATTAGTTTAAATCTTTTTGCTGCAATATTTAAAAAAAAATTTTAATTTCCCATATTTTAATCCTTGCCTACCTTCGACCAATAGTGAAATTTCGGAGATTATTCCGACAATTTCGTTTAAAAAAAAAAGAATAACGAAGTGAAAATTAAATCTAGCATAATAATCTGCATAGAATTGTATATCATCGAAGTTAATATACTATTATACTTCTACAATGTGACTATTTCAACAGTCTCAAATCTCTTCACAATTCTTTGCAACTTTCTCCACAAGGTAAAGCCTTTTTCAAAATTCTCTTCCATTAATTAAACCAGGTATCTTATATTTTTCGACAATTCCATTAAAAGTTAAAGACGCTTTTAAAACTCTTTTCAATAGTCATTAAATTAAACAAGATTTTCCTTCGATGAATCTTTTCCTAATTCCTCAAGAACAATGAACGCTAATCTAGATACCAATCCTAAAAATCCGTTTGAACAATAGAATAATCTTCTTCATCATGTTCTACCTACATTCCACATTCTCCTCTCCTGTATCGTCTCTTGGTTAACTTTCGACATTTTTCTCAAGGATAATTCGCCGGCTGAAAGATGTAGCGGAATGCTGGAATGGGAAAATGGAAAATGGAGGGTACTCGAGGGTTGGTTTGCGTGAAAGCTACCGTGCGTTCAACATTTCGTTGATTTACGAAAGCTTCATAAAGCACAAGGTAGCCCCATAAAATAATAAACCATCTATTAGGCCGTTTCCTCAACGAAAGATTGTTAAGAAGGTTGCACTGTTACGGTTATAGGTATGGCGCATCTCACTTAGGTGCGACCAGTAGAACAGCTTCTTGTTATTTACAACGGGTGGAACTAATTCGTCGAACCGTCGGAAGATTTTTCTCTTCATTTCCTTGTAATATCTTCTCCGCCGTTGTGCCTTACACTTTTTTAATGCTAAACTCTCTTAATACACCTTAATTTCTGCTTGTATTAATCGTCATTAATCATATAACACGTTCGAATGATTGATTATGCGTTCTTCTTTCTCGATTTATATTTATCGTGCTATTTAAATCATTTACAAGCAATTTCCAAATGAAAATCCAATGGATAAATTATATTCGAAGTTTTAATAGTTGTTAGTAATGGTTATCACAATTTATCCGTATCATTAATAAAAGAGGCTAGAATTTTCTGTCTCGATAAGAAAACGGTAAGAAAGATGTATTTATGCAATTTCTATGAAACGCACTCAACCGAATATTTCGTTGAAACGAGGAATCACAGTTAAGAAACCGCAATTAGCGCGTGTACAGTGATACGAATGCACGTCGTTTGGGTAAAAAGGTTAAGTAAGCTAAAGCCGCAGATCTCATCAGGACATGCGTAGGTCGATCGTAAAACGAAACGAAGGGCTTCTCCCCCCTGGACCCTAATAAAGGTTAGAGGGGAGAGAGAGAGAGAGAGAGAGAGTAACGTACAGGGCTATAGGTGAGTTAATTCCATCAAGGGTGACCTGATTCATTATCCAATATCGGATCTCGTAAATCCTGGCTAGGCCAAATAAATTATCGCCCTGAAACCGTCGCTCACTCACCTCTCTCGCTTCCAAGGATTTCCACATCGGACATCTGTGGATGCTGTTCGAATCTCCCTGTCTCCGTTTGATCTCTTATTAACCGACCAAATTTTTCTTCATCCAAAGTTCTTTCGTAAAACTTTATTCGTAGATTTGTTTTAATCGAAGGATGATTAAACACCTGTAGATATATTTTGTTTTCTTCTCAAATTTATCGATTCCAATTCATAAATCGATTTGATATCAATTTTTAATAAAAAAAAAAAAATTCTCCTTAAAAGTATTATCATATTAAATCAATCTTAATTATATCGAATCGATAATTGATCGATCAAAATATCTATTCTTTCGTTTAATCGAGAGTTATTGGCTCAATAACCTTGAATTGATGTTCAGAAATGAAAGTTCAGGTATTAAAATACCTTTTGCATAAATGCTCAATGGTAGATAACTTAGGGATCTTCGTGTCCTAAGAGTTTTAATTTAAGAATATATAGTATTTTTAGAACTAGATCAAAGATAAATAAACAAATAAATAATTTTTATATTAAAAAAAATAATAATAATAAGAATATTTCCGAAGTATCCTTGAAATTGACAGAATGTCGTCAAAATTCGACGATTTTGGTCTACCACATTGGCCAGGAAGGCACACATCTGTTCGTCATCTTTGTGCATTTACGAATTGTTCCCAGAAATTAAAAAGAAAATGTAATTTCCCCATACGAGGTTACAAAAGTTATGGCACGAAAGTACAATCGAGGCAGTAAATTTTGTTCGAGAAATCCTGTCTATACGAGTTTATGCATTTTATATTTTCATTTATCGACACGACAGCTGTTTATCCACCAGGTTTTCTTGATTTTATATCATCTAATGGAAAACACATCGAACAGATCATCAAACGTTCTTCATTGATTTTTCACATTTAAAGTTAATATTTCTAAAAGTTTTCACGTAAATTCAAAAATATTAATAATGATTTCATTTATAATTTATATTTTGTTTTTAATAAAAGCAGAATTTTACACTAATGCTTACCTTAAAAGATTTTTCTTATCGACAAAATGAAAAGATAAATGGATATCTATTATATGTCATTTGAATATGTTTGCATAATCAATTGATTAATTTACAATTAATAAAAAAAATTATATAATTAAGGTAATATTATATTTTTATAAAGGAAACTTTTTCGATAAAATTATAAATTTGTTTTGTTAATAAATCTAAATGTAGCGTAAATATTTGATTTTAGAGTAAATAAAGTGAAACCATGTAAGGAGATGTATCTCTTGAGAGTTATCTCTTACTGTAGCAACATTGAATAAAACTACTATTAAATTTATATTAACATTTATAATGATTAATTCTAAATAATTAATTAAATAATTCTTAAAAATTTGAATAATCTTCTAATGATTTTCAATTTTTTGATCAAATAGTATAAAAGCGAAGAATTTATATCAGTTACATCGTTTTTAAATTATTTTTCACTTCTAATTAATATTTTTGATTATTAATTTTTTATTTATGGAATCTCTCTTTGTTTCTGACCAAACGACATCCAAACATTCGGCTAATTTTAGTAGAAAACATCATATTTTACAGTTATAAGAAAACTGTGCTGTAAGGAAACTTTAATGGTTTATATATAAATCTCTTAGTAATAAATCTTCAATTTATTTGGTTTATTATCTGTCATACCTTTTTCGCTCTTCCGCCGTTATTCTTTCCTTCCTATATATTCTTTCTTTTAATGATTTTCCAAGGAACCTAGCGACACTACAACATAATATTTTCTATAAAGGTAAAAGAAGAAATCAGTCACTCCAAGATTCGATTTTGCCCCTTTATATGGGGACATATATTTTCAATTCGTTTTTCAATTTTTCGAAATTTCATTTTCGAAATTTCATTGCTTTATGATGATTCTCCTATGTACAAGTGAATCTTTATGAATCTTTGTTTGCTAAACGAATAAAAAGTTATAATAATTTGGAGATACATACTGTATTAAATATATTATTAGAACAAAATATTGGAATCGAAGATTTTGTAAGATTCTATGTATTGTAAAATCTTAAATGATATGATCTCATAATATTTTCAAGCAACAAAATCCTTTTTAGAAAAAAAAATATGCGTTTATATTATATTTTAATCAACTCACAATCACCACTGAAATTGAAATTTTTCGCTTCAAAATTAAATTGTCTTGAAATTTTCGTTGTCGTGAAGTTTTTATTCGACATATTTTTCTAATCATTAGAAGAATTACTTAAAGAATGATTCTTTAAAAAAAAAAAAAAAATAAAAAATAAAAAAAACCATAGTAAAAAAATATTAATATAAAAATTTGGATAAATTTCGATTATTTTCAGAAATCAAGTCTATGTATATTATTATCAAATAATATATTATTATCAAATTCTATTATTACATAAACATTTTCCTTTTAAAAGATACAAAAATACATAAAATTCGCGTAACGTCGAAAGCGAGATAAAAATATAAAAGATTAGACGATATTCTTATTTCTTATTTCTCACACTAGACATTAATTCCAATTTTCCAGCGGGAAATACATAAGAAAGCGATCCTATCGATTAGGTTTTGAAATTAATTCCCACAGTGGACGATACCATTTTAATCGACAATCGATAAAAGTTGATCGAATCGGCATAAAGGAAGTTGAAAAGATAGGTCACGGTTCGTATCGAGGATCACGCTCGAGACTAATATGGCACAGTTATTTATTGGCACCCGTCACGCATTAGGATTCGGCATGCTTGCCGTTTATGAGAGAAATATTATGCTTATACCAGAGATCGAATTGCCGATTAGAAATGCAGATCTTCCGCGTGAAATTGATTCCAAGGATCGCCACGATCGAGGTGATCCTATTGATCATCATTATTTGTCACTTTTCGACGAATTCGACGCAGATTTTCTATTTATGACGTTAGATTACAAGAGTGAAACATTCGATCTGTCTTTCGATATGAATATGTTTGAGATTTTTCGTAAATTTTTCATTAATTTGGAATGAAAATATAAACTCTATTAGGCAAATATTTTTATTATATTCGAAATTCAAATGAAGAATAATTTATAAGTATTTAAGAAAATTTCAACCAAGATTTCCTTTAAAATTTTAATTTTGATTCCTTAGAGAGAGAGAGAGAGAGAGAGAAAAGAAACGAAAAGATAGGAAAAGAAATTTTGCGAATCTGAAAGTCAGATTTTGTATTATTTCTAGCTTTTACTCGATAATATCGTAAAATTTTGATTGTAATTCCATAATTATTGAATTAATTGACACAATTCGAAATAGATCATATACTCAAGTTTGAAGATATTTGAAATTTAAAATTTTCGTAATTATACAGAGTGTTAATATTTTTCCGTTTTATTTGCTTTCACTTCTAGAATTTCTTCAAAAAATATTAACAAATTTTTGATCTATTTTCGCGTCTCTCGTACAAAATATCTCCACGTTTCAAATTTCTTAAATTTTATTAACTAACTTTCTGTCGCGTGGACCGATAAAATTTACTCTACTCGTAATCTTACCCTTCTATAATCGTTTAATACAATATTTACTCGAAGCTGGACTCGCAAAAAGTCAGTTGTTTTCACAAAAAGTGACTGTTTTACCGGGAGAAAAATACAACTTGGACGAAACACGCCGTAAAATTGTGAGCTGTTCCTTTCTCAATTCTTCTTCAAAATTCTCGCGCGACCCTAAGCGGTACTATTTTTTCTGGGTCAAAAAACTGTGCATCGTGGATCTGTTGAGGAAAAAATGGTACAAAAACTGGAGCAAAAACTGTTTTGCTGCAATGGATTGGAGCTCCCGTGCTCGGTTTCTACGTGAAAAAAAAATTCGAAAAGGGTTAACTTTTTCGAATGAGCGCTAACAGGATGTTTTATAGCTCTCATAAAGGCGCTCCGTTTTTTTCTTCCGCCTGTTCTTCCTTCTTTTAGAGGAGAGACCGACCGAACACAGGTAAATCGTTTGGTTTGTACCATTTATGACTATAACCGGCTATATAACGTGCCTCATAGCTTCTGTTACTTAACAGGAGGGGTTTCTATGGGGTCGTCGTAGACCCTGACTCGAAATATCATTTAATTGAAAATAATTGTGTCGAAAAGTTTAATTTTATTGAAATGTAATACTTTCTTTTTTTATGAAAACTCTAACTTTATATTAGTAATTTTGTAACGTGACAATTATCAGATGATATAAAGATAAAAAATTAATGAAAAATGATATTAAATATACAAAGATGTATTTTAATTTTTATATCATGCAATAAATGGATGAAAATTATAAATCGAATGAAATCTAATTTTTAATCGGATTAATTTCTCTTGATTATTAAGAATTTTAAGAGATTAGAGAAAGGTAGGTACAGTAGGTAACAGATTTATCTCAATCTTAATATTCTTATTCACATTTTCTTTTATGCGATGCAATAAATTTCGAAATACTTTTATGGTGTTAATATATATAAATGGAATACTTACTATTAGAGGGATCGATTTTACCTAAATAAATACTGGTAAATAGAGAATTGTTTTGAAGTTTGTTTGTCAAGTTTTAACTCACGATACGCGTTAGTTGAAGTGAGACGAAGAAGATAGACATGCTTCACTTTGTTTACATCTCACTTCATTTGATAGAAATAAATTGTTAGAACAATTGTTCGTGACTTAATAAATAAGACTTAATTGATATTTTTTATATACCACCTTTTGTATTTTTATTTAACCTTCTTTCTTTGATCTATTGTATTATTATTTGACTTTTCGAAGGTGTCCCAAAAATACATTGTATATTTTGTATAGATTAGGAAAATTATCAAAGGAGGAATTTAATAAACTTTTCCTTGGCGATTGAAAGGAAAAGATGGAAGGAAAAGCTGTGCTTTTCATAACAGCTCGATCACAATAGACTAAGCATAGGCCATTTTATAGAAGACGCCACAGGAGATATATCCTATAGTGGGATATCCCGCCTCTACGCTTTCACGGCTAATAGGATGCTCCTTTCAGCAGTTTTGACTTTTCAATTACCCACAGGTTCGCCTTCACCCAAATATTGTGACTAATGTTCCTTCGTTACGGAACATTATTTTCTAAAATTTTTAAAAGACGTTGCTTCGAGTCGGGCAAGTTTCAACGCTTCGAATCGATGATTTTGGCGCGGATTCGTAATGCCGCCAAAAAATGTCAGAAACTTGAAAATTTCAATTCAAAATTGGACCCTATATCGACCCTAATTTTTAAAAGCAAAGTTTTCAAATTGCCAATTATTAAGATTAAATTTTTATCATGTAAAATGTATTTCTTTCAATAAAATTTGTTTGAAAAAATACAAATTGTTTATATATATATATATATTAATAATATAAAGCATCAAAAAACATTTTTGTAAAATTAACTAGACTGTAGTATTGAAATTGTCAAATATACTGATTGGTTATCTGGAACAGATATTACTTTAAAACGTTACACCTTGAGAAATGAAAACTTGTTTATAATTCAATATATATATCATATAATAAAAATTAATTTATAAAAGAATTATGCATATAAAATCAATAACATATTTAAATCATTCTTATATATCTCTAAACTATAAATAATTTCCAAATAAGACAACAAATCTTTATTCTGCAATATTTTCTTCGATTTATCTAGAAAAAAAAAAAAAAAAAATCTCATTCCCTGCCAAACTTTTCATCAGCATCCCATATTTGTGCAAACAGATCCTGCAACGACTTTCATCCGAGCTTTGTTAAACACTTTTCTCCCTTTAGCTCCCTGTCTGTGGGACGTGTAAAATTTGAAATTCGACTCGCAAGGGATACGTTCCTCTGCTCGGCTCGGCTCCCCTGTTTCAATGTAACTCGTGCTACACTGCAGCTTCGGTGTGGACATGTAACTTCGTGGATCTCGGGTCTACGGGAGGTCTATGGAGACGTGACCAAAAGCTGTCAACATTTCTTTACGCCAACGAGACAAACTCGATCACGGTTTAAAATTCGCCTCAGAAAGATCCCGGCCTCCCTTTTCTTCCGATAGGACAAAAAAAAAGATTCGGCTTGTGAAACGCTTCCTGCGGTCGGAACAAGACCCATCCAAGCCACTTACGATCTCCGATAACGAAACAGTTCGTAACACATTTGTCCGATTTGTTTCTTCATCTTCTATAAGGAACGAGAATTTACATATTCTTTATTCAATAAAACGTAGATCAAAAATGAATCACAGTCGATAAAATTGATTGATATTTGAAGACGTTTAAATGTCAAAACATTTGGCATCAGATTTTGAAATTATTTCGTTGATGTTTAACTTTAGAGGAAATTTATGTATTAAAATCAATATTAGAAAAATTGTAACTCGTAGTTGCATTAAATAAAATACTAACATTTGATCGTGAAAATCATAGAATTTATTTTACAAAGGTTTAAGTTTGTAATTATTTTATACATATATATCAATATGTCAAATCATATTGAAATATTAAAATAAATATTTATTTAGGTTAAGTTAATTCGATCAACCCATCGATGTGTAATGATTTTTAAATATGTTATAGAGAATAAAGTTTTAAATAAATTTTTCCTTAATCATTAATCCATATTAAGCCATAGTTTTCGAAATATTTGCAACAAAATTACAATGAATTTCGCCTGTGCGTATACCGTGAGAGCACGTGCGCCAGATATGACCAACTGACTTACTACTTACTATGCATTATGGCGGCAGCCAAAACATTGCTCGAATCACTTGGTTGTTGGAGATAAGTAACGAATCGTTATTATTCCATCGTAATTTCGATCTAAGGATTGTTTTATTTATTTTATTTTGTTCAAAGCATATTTTGTTCTCTAATAAAAATTATCGAAATCCATGAATTTACGAAATGGATAATTTTACCCTTAATATTTATTGTACAATCTCACGAGAGTCAATCGAGAATTATATTTGATTCTGTATAAAAAATATTTCCATACATGTTACGTAAAATATAGAAAATTCTATGCAGAGTGGATTTCCATAAATAATATTATGGAGGAGGATAAAAAGTATCGTATGCTTATTATCTTGACGCAAGAGGACTGTTCGCAATCTACCCTTCGTAACGCAACATTGCAAATAGATTGTTAGGAAATAGTCGTTTAAACGGCACCTAATGGCTCGTCAGATAAGATAATGCAATTCCACGATCGACTGTGATTCCTCGAAAAGATGGCAGCCATCTAAACTGGAGGGTGACGATCTATCGAAGGGAGGGTTCTCGACGTAATTTCGAAGGGACGAGCTTGTATATTGGGGGGATGATCCTTGTATCGAAGATATAAATTGGATATTAATATTCGATGAACTCGTGGGATAGGAAGAAAATGATCGATCTTGCGATAGGGATTCATTTTTATTCACGAATGTAATTTTTTATATATATATAATTCTAATTGCTTCGTAAAAATAATTTTCAAAATATATTTTATCTTAATAATTTTTGTTAAATGATATTTACTACAGAGAAAAGATAGATATAAATAAATAAAATTTAATTTTTATTTTTCTATTCTCTTACGATAATAATTATTTTAAGACAATTTACTTTAAGTGAATTAAACTATAATATTTGATACTTGTAAAATATTTAAGTTTAAAATCTTTTTCTTCATCGTAATTAAAAATTTTCTATACAATTTTTTTTTTATATCATATCAATTAAAATCAACTATTTCTTAAATAAAAGATGGGGAAAGTACAGCTCGAAGAAGTACAATAAAAGAAAAAAAAAAAAAAAAAAACTACGTATTTGTATACGTTTCTTAACGATGAGCCAGATGAAATAAAGTGTGGAGAAATGAAGTTAGAAAAAAAAAAAAATAATAAAAAAAATAAAAATAAAAAAGTTGGGTGAGAAAATTGAAGACACTAATAGTTACCTCTGTGACTATTTGACCATTGAAAAGGCTAATCGCTTTACGGCAATAAGTTTTCGCTTAGATAATATAACGCTTAAATATTTTATAATATTCTTAGACAAACCTTGGGTATCTCCTCTCGGTTGATAGTCTTTTTCTAAAATTTTTTCGATAATTTTTTTACAAGCGACCAACAAAACGGCTCGTTTTATATTTATGACGGTAGATTAGCGTGGCGATTTTTTTCCCTCCAGGTTAGAAATTTTATGTTTTTACGAGTGGCAGGTATCTTCCTCGTTCTTCCTCACTTTCCACCCCTCCTGTCATTTTTCCATCTTGCATCCACGCAATTAATATTTTTTTTTAGCTCTTAATATTTTTTAACCAATTGATTTTTCCAATTTTAAGATTAATTATTTTCTTCGAAATTTTTAATTCATTTTACGAATAATTAAAAATAAACGTATCTCTATTTACACGAAGATTGTATCCAATTGCACGTATACTTTTATTACGTCTATTTTATGTTTGAATCATTTTAGAAATGATGCAATTTTTTTGAAATTAAAAAAAAAGAAAAGAGCTAAAAGTATAAAAATAATCATTATGATAAGAGTTTCGCGAGAAATTGTTTCACGCATTCTATCCTACCCAGATATCCTATTCCAGTGCAGTTCCCCAAAATGTGTTTCAATTCGGCCATGTCAAATAAGGGGAAACGGGTGATAGTATACTCATAGTTAAACCCCGAATGGGTCGTTAAGCTGGTGGCGTTTATACAGAATTATCTTGTTTTCCCATCAGAATCGTTCGAAGAGTTAATTGTCTACGTACCCTCAAGTATAAATGATATCTCTGAGATCGTCTGAATTTTCACTATTTATATTCATGCAATGGCATCTATTTATTGCTATCATTGCTATTATATGCATAGATTCGATCTATATTGCACAATAATCATATTTTGGTATTGTTCATTACTTGTGTAATACATATTCATTTCGTAAATGAAGGCTTCGATTATTGCACAAAATGCTTTCTTTTTTTTTTTTTTAAGAAAAGAAAGAAGAGGAAAGATTTAGATGAAATAGGATAAATTATATTAATTTTATTACGATGTCGACGTCTCACAACAAATTCGTGATTAAGCAAAGACTTGATAATTTTTTTAGAAGAGAAAATTTCGATTTGGTGATTTGGAATTGAGAGATGATTTCATTTATAATGCTTCTAAAAATTTAATATGATTTTCTATAATTTTTAATCATTAAAAGAAATTTAATAAAAATAAATTTTTTATTTTATGTAAATTAAACAAAATCAGTAAGTAATATGAGATAATATAAAATTTTTGAGAATGAATTATGCAAACTGCAACTAAGCAATATCAATCATAATAGATCTATAATAATTTATGAAATTGAATCTATAATTCCAGTTTTATTAGGCACGTATTTCTCTTTTTCCAATTTAATTCTTTTGAATTAAACGTTTCAGATCGTTTAAGTGAAATCCATTTCATTCTTTATTCGTAAAAAATATTAATTGTCTATTAATTCATATTCTATTTTCATTTCCCGTCATTATATCTATTTTCAATTCATATTCTAAGAGTACGATTATTGTACAATATTTTCTTTGATTCTTGTGATATAAAATCAGAATCAGAATAAATGAAATATGCGCATACAGGAAACTTTCTGTTGCGGTAGAAACGAGGAATATCGATTAAAAGATGTTAATGGAAAACATACTTTAAACCGTCATCAATATCTTAAGAATACGATTATTATACAATAATATGTATTTCCTTGGTTCTTCTGGACATCGTCAAATGATTGGTAATAAATATCCTTGAAATATGCGCCCTTCTTGTTTTTGCAATTGAAACGATCCATTAAATGAAACGATACGAAAGACAATGCTAAAGTTCATTTTGAGATTTTTGTTCTATTTGAATTCTAATTATTATAAAAATTAAATATTACTTATTATTTTACACGAAAATTTAATTATTCCATCCATCGACAGTAAATTACTCGAGGATAAGAATATTTTCTTTTTTATTAAGTTTGTCAGGAAGACAATGTATATGTTATAATTATTTGATTACAGTGAATACAAGTTATTAAGTTCAACGATTAATTTTATTGTTGCTCACATAAAATATAAACAAAACATAACAATATAGAAATAATACAGAAATTATGTGAAATAAGTATAGAAACATATGTATATATATATATGATGCTAATAATATTTCTAAGACACGAAGACAAAAAAATAAATAATATAGAAATATTTTTCCTTGTAATGTATAATGATACAGCGCAATGTAGAAAATAAATACATAGAATTAAAATCGCTTTCTATAATAATATTTTTTATCATTATTATTATTATTATTATTTTCACTATGAATAAATTTATTCTATAATCGATTGTTGATTTTGCGAAACGTATGAATTTTTTTTTTTTTTATTACTGAAAATTTAAAATTGGATAATTATCTATTTATCTGTAAAATGACTTAGTGAAAGTTATTACTAGATTTGTATTTTTTTGTTTATTATTCATATACATTTATTGGTTATAAAATGGTCACGTTATTCGATATCTTTTGTACAAAATAGTCGAGGATGAAAAACGAAAGAAGCAAAAACTATCAGGTATATTTCTATTTTATTTTTTTTTTTTCTCTCTCTCGAAGATAGACTGTATAACTTAATGAATTAACAACTTAATAACTTAATGATTTTGTGACTTTTTGGCGTAACTATATATATATATATATATATATACACATATAATATTTCCTTTTTTTTTTTTTTCATACTTATCTTACATATATTTCTTATATATATTTGTATTTACTTTTTTTTTTTTGTTTTACGAATTATTACCTAATTGTATTTATTCGAACGGACACGAACACTTAATTTTAAATATTAACAATATGTAGCTTAAATACTTTGGTTGGAGACAAATCGCAGTATACTTACACTTATGCTCTAAATAATAAATGAATGGTACAATGTATTCTAATTGCAAAAACTTTCTACAAAATTTTATATATATATATATATATATGTATATATATATATATATATATAAATTGATAAATTAATTAAAATTTTTACATCTCCTTATCAAAAATTAGAAGTAAAAAATCACACGTTAAGCAATCTAATTATATCGAAACATTCAAGTACATACTTTTATATTCTAACTATATACAGATTTTAACTATATAAAATTCGGACGCTGAAATTGTCGTTTAAAATATTAACAGGTACAATTTTCATTTTACAATAAATTATTTACATTTGCATTTCAGTCTCGGTTATATTGGCAGTTCAACTCCCAAATGTTTTTATGTTTCACATAAAACCGTTTAATTATATTTCCATCAAATTAAAAAGTCCTCGATTCTCTATTACATTTCGACGGTTCAACTTTTGTTTCGAGAGTAATAATCTCGTTAACGTTCCATTCCTAATAAATAAGAAATTTCAACACGACCAGATTAAGAATAAAAAATTAAATTGTTCATTCTCAGATCTCGTCTAAGAAAATTCCAAATACGAACGAATTAATAAAAAAAATAAATTATTCTCCATCGAACATTAGCAGTTCAACTACCTTCGTTTACGCTTTTTTCTTTTTTTGCAGTCTTTTCATGTATATATATGTATATATATGTATATATATATATATATATTCCTTTTTTTTTTTTAAATTCTTTTTTTTTTCTTTTCCAATTCAAACTGTGACCAGATTAAGAATCAAACCTTACTTCTTGAATTCGTACTCTAAGTCCAATATCGATTCGATACGATACACTGATGAAAATACACCGATCATGTACAACACGACGATTATGTACACACATCTAACACAACCAGCTTTGACTTTTTCCAAAGAGGAAAAAAAAAAAAAAAAGAAAATCTAAAAAATTTCAACGGGAACCACAACAATTCCTGCTTCCACTTGCCTCGGATCAAAAGAGAATAGAAAAAACACAACGAGTCTCTCGTTCTTACGCCCTCTCGGATATATCGTTCTTGTAAGGCTGGAACAACTTGGGCGGCTCCATCTTCGTGGGCGACGAGGACATTATAGCGCTGTACGAATTCTTCCCGTCGAAAACGCCGATCGTCTGAATGCTGCCCGGCAAACCGCTGATACTGATCCCCGTTGGGGTCAGCTTGGACGGCACCAGTTGTTGTTGGCCGGCTGCGTGGATCATATTGGGCGACGGGCTCTTCCCATCCATGTGCTGCTGCTGCCCGTTGTGGTGTGGCTGCGCCCCGACGCAGTCGCAGTCGCTCGACGCGTCGGAGTGGACCGGGCTCATCTCGGGGTGCAAGCTCGGCCTGTAGACGGCGGAGGCGCTCGAGGGTGGGCTGTTCATCTGGAAGGCGGTGCTCCCCACCGTGGGAACGCCCAGGCCGGACAGATGTAGGGGTTGCAGCGACGGGTGAGGTTGGAGGATGTGGGGGTGCGCCGGGTAGGCGGCCGCCGTGCGCGGATGGGGCCTGTGAAGGGCCGACGAGCCCGTGCCCGTGACGGGGGACGGGTACGGCGTGTACCTGGCCGCGTAGTAGGCCGCGGCTGCGGCCGCAGGGTAGCTTGGGGCCAGGTGGGTCGGCGGTATACCCGGTGGCCCGTGGTACGGGGGCGGTGGCAGGGACGCCGTTGCCGCGGCCAGCAGTGTGGCCGCGAGGGCTGGGTCCGTGTACATGGCGTAGGGCCACGCCATCGCCATCCTTTGCCGCTTATCCTTCATCCGACGATTTTGAAACCAAACCTGGAAATTGGATGGAATCGGTCGTTTCGGGCTAGAATCGTAGTATTCGTGTCACGTTGGAGGATGAGTTTCTTTTCGAGAGAGAATCGTCGTTTTATGACACGTTCGGGGATTTGGAGAGCGGAAAGGGAGGTCGCGTTGGGGCTAACGTTTCTACCATTTAACACCTCGATCATTTCCGTCGGTAGATGGTTTTATAGCTGTTGTGCGGCCGAGATGAGAAATTAAGGGATCCATTAAAGTCAAAGGTAACCCGGGAAAACCGCTAATTAAAGTGCTTAACACCTCGAACCGGATCGACCGGTCCTGGTGTCGAAAGAAATTAAGAAGTCACGGAAAAAGGATCAAGGGGGATCGAAAGGCCAAGAAATTTTTGTTTCCCCTTCGTGATTGACTGTTTGAGAGAGAGAGAGAGAGAGAAATGAAAAAAGAAAGAAAAAGAATCGACAACGGACTTTTTACCGTTCTTCTTCGCTTCTTTTCGAATTATAATTCGCGAGCCAGTGGCCGCGAGTTCACGAAACTCGGCTCGATAATTAATTGTCTCGATAAATCCTTTCGTTTTAAAATTATTCAACTACTTGAAATTAATACACCCTAATTCGTAAAGTTATTTTTGCTTCCAATGAAATTAACATTTTTTTTTAATAATTCTACTATGTACAGTTTCATCGTTTCGAGCCTCTGATTTCACGTGAAGCTTTTCGTCGTTCGAAGTGAAAGAAATTTTATTCTTTCGACCGAGAAAGGTTCGTTTGACGAAATTGCGTAAAAAGAAACGAAAAAAAAAAAAAAAAAAGATTTATCCTGTGTATTTTCGCTACCGTCGATTACCGGTATTAATTAAACATGCCTAGGTGTTAATAAAACATTTTTCTATGTATAGGCCGGAAGATGAGCTCATTGTTTACTTCATACTTTACACTGAACTTCATTACGTTTACTTATCCTCGATAAATATTCTGTCGTGAGCGAACACGGTATGAAACGATTTGTCTAATTGATCGTTCAATAATTAAACTCTAAGCTACCTTGATTGTGGATTCCGGCAGGTGTAATTGTGCGGCTAATTCACACCTCCTTGGCCTGCTCACGTAATTCTCTCTGTGAAACTCTTTCTCTAATCTCGACAACTGTTCCCTAGTAAAAGCTGTCCTGTACCTTCTGATATTCGGGTCCATCGAGGACAACGATTGGTTCTGCGATGGCGAATCTGAGGAAATTGATAATAACACTTGTTAACACGTGGTCATATCAAACAAACATCTGTAAACATTATTAGAAAATTAAAAGAAATTTTTTTAAAATTCAAAACAATCTTCAAAGAATTTGCGCAACGATCTTCTACAACAAAAAATATGTATATCACAGAGAGATATTCAAACAGAAAGTTGAAAAATGAAATGAAATCTCGAGAGAGAAAAAAAGGAGATCTATAAAATTTGGAGAAAATCGAAAAATTTTCAGGAAATATCGCACGAATGTTGGATCGTGCGATCGTCGGACACGCTACAAATTTGTCTCGGAAGAAATGCGGTCACGGAGGAAGTTTTCGCGATGCGGTTACACGCTGAACGCCTCATAAAATAGCAGGGGGCCGTTTATTTAGAAACCGTCGTTGCGAGACGAGAGATTGAAAAGATTTCAGAGGGGCATTTGGACCTCACCTGAACTCATTTTCGGCAGTCCCACGTTCTTTTATCACAATTCTCTTCGGTTTGCATCTACTCGATCTTGCATCTACTCGTTTTCTTTTTCGTGGGATAAGAGGATAAATGTCCCTTCTTCCATTTCCACAACTAGGTATATACCTAAACAAATTTTTTAATAAATCGTCGAAAATAAAATTTAAAATGAAAATGACTGTTCGATAATATTCATCATTGCGATAATTGAAAGAATTTCGAAAATTGTTTAAATCTATTTGAATAGATTGAGAAAAGAGAGAGAGAGAGAGAGAGAGAATATTTTAGATTTCAACGTCTATTTAAGAAGTTATTACCTAAACAAACTTCTTGTAAATCTTTGAAAAAAAAAAAAAAAAAATTTGAAATAATGAATATCCAATGATACGATATTTGTCATCGTGACGTTCGAATAAGTTTCGAAAATTATCTAACGATTTAAATAGATTAAGACAAAAGCGAGAGAGAAAAAAAAAAGAAACGCAAATATTTTATATTTCAACACGTATTTAACGTGTTATTATTTAAATAAACTTCCATTATCGCGAATCTCCGAAAAAAAAAAAAAAAAATTTGAAATAATGAATATTCAATAATATTTGTCATCGTGTTGTTTGAATGATGTTTTCGAAAATTAACGATTTAAATGGTCGTGATAGGATAATCGATTAATAGAAATGGAAAAAGAAAAGAAATATTAATATATTTTAAATGTAAATCTCGATTAATCTCATCGAGAAAGTTGTGCTCGATGAAGGAGAAAAACAAAGACATCCGATAATCCGATGGAGATTTAACGTTTAAATGGCAGGCCAATTTTGGCATGGCAATAAACTAAAATTTTGAAAGGAACTTTCTATGATCAACCATAAAATGATAACTTACAATAAATCCTACTTTCGGACGAAGAGATTTGTAACAGTATTTGTTAACAATAATCCGTTTATTTATTTTCATGATCGTTCTATGGTGAACAAAAAGGCCACCAGAATCTTGAAAGTATATAGTCATAATGCCCATTAACGACAAATTGGATTAACTTTTGTGATTAATTAACGCTCTAATAAATATTTTATTACTTAAAATATTTATTTAAACGTGCCTACTTATTACAAGTATTATTATATAAATAAGAAGATAACTTTCTCTAAAATATCCTTCTACCTGTGTTTCCAAAGTGAAATATTTATTGTTCGTATACCTGACTTGGCATTTGTTATCGGAAATCGAGACATTTTTAGCGAGCCGACGAAAGGAGAGGCGATTCTTTTTTTTTTTTTTTTTTTTTTTTTTTCTTTTCTTCTCTAAAAAAACTCCGCGTGAATTATTCGCGAACGATGAAGGCACAAATCGATTTTCTCCTAAACTTTTTATCCAAAAAAAAAAAATTTTCGTGTCATGCGAAAATTCGTACACTCACCTTTCTCAGGTGTTTTTGGCATGTTTCCCGGCGGCGGACTTTCCGGAGGACTAAGTTGATACTGGGGGGGCACGAGGTCCACCACTATCGTCTCATCCTCCTTCTGATCCCTTTGCTCGTCCTCATAATTCCTTTGATAACCTTGCATTCTATCCTCGGAATCAAGTCTCACACACACCCCCCCCAAATGCAAATGTACGCACTCGTTTCTTGAGAGATCACTGTTTTTTTTTCTTCTTTTCTTGTCTTTTTTTTTTTTTTTTTTCAAACAAATAAATACACTACCGTTTCGAACGAAATGCTCGGCAATGTTATTGACCCGGGATTGTCATTTCACTACCGTGAATTTACCGTTGGTAGGAAAAAAAAAAAAACCGAAACCCTTTCGAACGATGGACTTTTAAACTTTTTAAAAACAGCAAGTATCGACGACGCGACGAACGATACTCCGAGAAGAGAACTAATATGAAATGAAGGGACCAACCAGAGAGCCACGCAAATTTATACAACCTTGCCATCGCCGAGGAGCCATCGTTTCGTCACGGTTCGTGATTGGCCGCTACCTTGTGCACCGACGCCTCATTGGTCGCGAGAGTCCGCGGCTCTGCCTATTTTCTCCCATTCAACCCTGCTCTCATCTCCCTCTCTTCGACCGAAGATGCATTTTTCTCGCGAGATGAGCCAACAGCATCGGCTTATGCATGCAAGCACACGGAAATTATCTGTCGTTATTTCCTCGCGCAAATTCGGTCGAATTGGCCCTCTGTGAACTTCCACCCGCTGATGAACTTCAATTTTGCAAAAGGGATATCGTATTGTATTTTCTCTCTATGTAAGTAAGTACACACTTATCTTGGGATTATATAGCCAGCCTTTTTCTTGTATTATACGAGAGGAAAATTGAAAATTGATGATGCTTGAATGGTACAGGTTTGATTCAAATAATAATAATTTAGGATTTTTAAAAGGAAAGTATCCGATCCCTTTTCCCTTTTCGCTTCAAATATTTTGGAATGGAAGATTGATTTTGAGAAAGGTTGACTCGAGAGACAGAATTGTATATAATAATGATTTACAATGTTATTAAGAGGAACGGGATATCAAAATATTTCATTATTCTTCTGGAGATTTATCTTTTTTTCTATTTTTTTTCCTTTTTTTGCGTGAAATTATTACAATTTATTGTTTATAATCTATAAATCAAGATATATATATATATATCTTAATTAGATCTAGCCTATGTCTAATTTTATTATTAAAGTTTGACACAACGCTTTAATAATGAATATCTTTTAGAAAAATTAATTGATGTTTATATTTCCAAAAATCTATAGATTAAATATACTTATTCTGTTATGTGTAAAGTATAATGGCACTTTATTAAAAAATTTATCAACCAACATGTGATTTTTTTTATTAATATTATTAAATCTAGATCTTTTATTTGTTTATACAAAATTAAATTATATTTTCAATTAACAATTCGAATTCGTTTTTTATCTAGAAGATAAAATAATAATTTTACAATGTGCTTGTATTTTTCTCAATTTTTAAGATTTTTTTTTTAAGATTCCTTCGGATGATAATTCTCTAATTTGAAAGCAATTTGACATTTTATACGGTATTTGTATAAATTATTGGTATGACTGTTAGCTTTAAATCATCTCAAAACAACAAACATCATATAAATATGTATAAAGTAAATATGATCGACCTTTTGTATTCTATAATGCAGAATCCGTTATTACATCAGTATTTCAGTCTGTCATGAAACTTTATTTCTACAAAATTTTTTCCTTTTTTTCATTTATGAATCATATTCTTTCCTTTATTAAACGTTAAATAAAACAAAAATATTTCCATATTTGTACTCGTACTTTTACGTATTTTTAACTAAGATTTGATTTATTTATCGTGTACGAATATGAATTTTAATAAATCAAAAATCTTTATAAAACTTACAATTTTGTTTATTTATTTTGAATCTATTGCTGTGACTTCTCTAAATCGAAATAAATTTAATTGAATTGAAGAAAATTTATGTTAATTCGAATTATTTGCCACGTATATTCAGATAGATTATTTTATCTTAAATTTAGAATAATTATCTTCTACGAATCAAAGTTTTTTTTCGAATTTCTATTCGACAATTCGAAATTTATAGCTATGTATCGCAAGATGTTATCACGAATCATTCGATCAATCAATTTTTTTCAATTATCTCAGACAGATGAGCACAGAAAATATAAAAAGACGACGAGCCATTATCCTTATTTTCACATGCACATCCAGTAGAAGCAATGGTTTTTCGTTAATTTCATGATCACATTTATATTTTTATGTAACATTTATGTAATTTAAAGATTGAACTTGCCTCTCTTGAAAAATTATTAATTTTCGTATGTTTCCATTTGTTAAATTCGAAAATTTCGATAAATTCTATATAACTCAAATTTTAGCTCTGTCTTTGAAATTCGAGATATCAATTGTAATTTTTCCCAATTTGAAATACACATTTTCGAATTAAACGTTAATTTAATTTATTCAAATATTTAAATAATTGAATTATTTATATTGATATTTGGAATGAAATATTTGTGTAATAAAAAAAATATCGACTTTGTATTAATAATTTAATATTTCAATGTAAAAATATGGATAAAAAATTGATAACTATTTTTTTATGAAAGTGTATTTTATTAAAAATCACGTATTGACGGTAAAAATTCGAAAAGTAATTATTTTCAATCCACAAAGACGGAAATGAAAATTGCTCGTTTGAAAAAGCATCGAACAGCTGTTTGCTATGTAGCAAAGAGATATCCTAAAGATCGTAAATTTTTCTTTAACAAACTCGTTGTGCAATAACGTCATAAAAAAGCAAAGAATTTCTGACTTCCTACCACTATTACGGCGTTTTCTTCAAGCACGATTGTCCTCGTAAAAACTTTGCTCTATTTTAAATGACCGTACGATTGTAAAAATTGCATCGTTTCGTTCCTCCGTTGCGTTTCCTTTTCCTTTTCCGGTGCATGCAAACGAACTTTCGTAAAACATTTATTTTGTCTACCAAAATTTTCCTGGAAATAACAGCGATGTTTGGTAAGACGAAATAAAAGGTTGATACTTTCAGTTGGAATAATTTCATTATGCAACTTACAATGGAAAATTGTTATTTATGATACTTGTACATATCTTGTCGATTGTTTATATTTAAAAATTGAAACTAGATTTTATAAAATCTAAAATAAAAATTCGTATTAGGAAAATTAATAAACTTCATAAAATGATATGTGATAAGATATTTATCGTTGATCGTATATTCATTCAGAATTAAATTGAAACAATTTTTTTTATTTTATTTTATTTAAATTTTTCTAAATATGTTTCATTTAAATAAATTTATTTAATATATAATGTTTTATTATTTTATTTTTATATTTATATAATAATATTTTAAAATTTAAATAAAATAAAAGATAAAATTTGAATAAACTTGTACAAATATATATAATAACAACTTGTAATTAATTCAAAAAATCTCGCCATTTTTTCATCACATTTCTATCATATATAGCCTTTATATAGCCTTTGTACAAGAATCTAGAAGTCAAATTTAAATAAAAATAATGAGAAAAATGTGACGTCGCAAAAGATAATTCAAAATACTGTTTCAAATGTATTAAAATAAATATTCTACAAATGAATATTATTAACATCATAATGAAAATTTAATTTCTTTGAAATTATAATTTTCAAGATGAACGAGTATTATTTAAATTATAAAAATTAAATAAAAGTTAATTGATAATAAAATAAAAAATATATTTAACAATTTAACAAGATTTAACAATTAATTAAATTAGATATTCGTTTATATATTGATTTGACAGTAGAAACTTTATTGTCATTGCATGTGTTTATGATTTAAATCATTAATAATGTTTTATTAAATAATACTACTTTCTAAAAAATATATATTCCAAAAAATTATTAAGTTTATTGTATTTTTAAGTGTTTTAGTTTTTTATTTGACTATTATAATTTTATAACAGTTTTTACAGTTATTATAATCCTTTGATAATTCTGAGTATAAATAAATTACACGATAATGTTTATTATTTATTAACGTTATATTTCAAAAATTTGTGCTATTCATTTCATATTTAATTATAAAAGTTATTCATGCGCGATTTATGATCAGTGTAGAATTATATAGAATTATATAGAATAGAGCCAGTTCTCTATAATTAAGGTAAAATAAGTACTTAGTCGAAGTTTATTAATAGGCCAAATTTCTATTAAATCCAAATTATTTATTATTATTATTAGCCTTTTAACGATTAACAATTATAACGATATTTATAATAAAAATTTTAGTAAAATTTTATTTTAATTCGAGCTAGTAAAGCTATTCGATTGCTACGCCGCATATCGGAATGCGTACGTATTAAAATCTATTTTCTTTTTCACGCGACATTCTGCAAGTGTAGAGCCATCGAGTAAACCTCGTTACTCACTATCACTATTTAATAAATTTAAAATTTTTTTCTGTTTTGTAACCTTTAAAAAATTTTTTATACAACAATTAATACATAATGTATTGAGTGCAAACGAATGTGCAAACTGTTTATCCCAGAATCTATATAGTTTTTGAAAAAGTTAATTCTAAAAGTAATTTTTTAAATTTGGAATTTAATATTTGTGTGCTTTTAGTGATATATAGTTATTCATTTATTTTTAACAAGAAATTGATTTCATGGAAGAACAAAGTGATATATGTAAGTAATTATTAAATTATATAACATGTAAATATGTCAGACATTTTTACTGATCATTTTCACTGTAGTCATAAAAATTAATACATGGAGGAAAATTTAGTTACATCGTGTATATAATAAAATAGATTTTTCTACTAAGAAAAACATTAAGAAAAATTATATAATTATTTTTATTTTCGTATAAAATATAGAATATATAAGTAAAATATTTTGGTGAAACACGTGGTGATAATAGCGTTGGAAACAGATGAATATCACTTAATACCACTGACGCTATCGTGTCATGTGTTTTTAAGTTATTTCTACCTCTTGTATAACAAAATTTATTATTGATTAATTATTATTTATTACTTATTATTGAAAATAAAAATTAATTAATTAAGAAAGTCTGTTCTATCGCATAATGATAAAATTTTCTTTTAGATTATTTATCTTACTTTTTAAAATAAATTGAAATATTAATAAAAATGAATATATTTTTTGCATGATTTTAACTTTAATTGTTATTTAAACATATATATAATTTTATAAATTCGAAACATTTTTAATATATGTGGATAATATGTGTATAACAAATGTATATTTCTTTTAATCTTTCATTAAAACTAAGAGAACGAAATTGGGTACACTTTTTTCGACTTCTGATAAAACGCACCCTTTTATATATATATATATATATATATATATTTTATTTTATCTGTATGAATTTTTATAAAAAAATTAATTACTCAATTATTAAGACTTCAAGATAATTATATAAATTTTTCTTAGATTAAAGAAATTTATTTGAATAAATATTAAAGAATCTTGATTTATTTGAAAACAAAATCTTAAAATACTTTTTTTCTTTTACTTTAATTTTACATAGAAACCACGATAATTTTTTTATATTATATTATATTCTATATATAAAATGAATTAAAAGAATTATTATTTTTTTTATTTTTATATTTTTCTTTATCCTTGTATTTAATAAATTAGACAATGATTTACTTATTTATGAATAATATTTACAATAAAATATCTTTCCATCAGACAGAATGGCATTACTTTTATTACCAAAATACAAGATATTACATATATATATATAGACACAATTATAAGAAATTAGATCAATCTTTATTTTCTATTCGTCTGTTCCGTTTTCAATGGAAAAAAAAAATAACATATGTCACATATGTGTCAATAAATCATCGATGAAAATTCAGATATGGAGTGGCAATTTCTAGGAAAACGAGCGCCATGTTCAAAATTGGATCAGAGATTGCTAATAATTTTTGCACGACCGGGACCGTTCGACGTTTACGACGACACCGAAAACTCTACTTCGCGTTAATCTTTAATCAGCCTCTTTCACCACCTACAAACTACAAAACACGATTTAATTCGGTTTTAATTCCCTGGTTGCAAGAGAAATGATACATCGTACTATTTCAATGGATGTGCAAATTAATTCCCTACTTCGTGAAATAATAAAAAATAAAAACATGCGATGATCTAAAAAGTAGAATCATCAAATTGTTATTTTTTTAATAAGAGTGATTGATAAAAGAATGTTTTTCTAACAGAATTTATCTTTAAGATTCTAATGCACACGAAATCTTTCATCTGAGAATATTTGAATAATTTTTAACGAAGAAGTTTCGAGTTTATATTAGTGTCAAAATAAATTATATTTTTATATTTAATATAAAATATAATGAAATATATATTTCTTATATATATATAAGGAAAAAATAGAAATATCTTTTAGTAGAATAGTTTATTTGTTTTTGTTTTTCTTTCAGACAACTTGAAACGAGTGTCTAAAGATTGAAACTTCAACAAACAAGAAGATGAATATCAGTCAGTTTTTAATTTAAAATTGGCAATTTTCTATCGCTTCGAGAAATTTTATTAATATCAAATTTTTTCAATTCCACTCCAATTTCATTTTTCAAAACATATATATATATATGATTTTCAAATATTTTTCTCATACTTCCACGCTTTATGCACAATAAGTATTTGTAGTAGATTTTAGTTGTATCCTTATTAGAATACCTGGTGATGTAACAAAATGGAAGAAGTCCATTTCAAATCGAATCTAGAGCAGCAGTAAGTACCATAATTCATTCTCTGGGTAAGAAAATTTATCGACCTTTAAAAAGAACGATCGATAGGTAAAATGGGATAGATCTTTTTTCCAAAAATGAGCATTATTTTCGTGCATATTTTACAACTACAATAACTTTTCGCTTTTAGTTGAAATACAGCCATACAATTAAATCTGTAGCATTTTTTCGTTGTTCTGTTTGGCTCGTTCAATTCCTCTCAATATTGGAAAAGGAACATTTCTGCTCTCGTTGGTCAAACTTGAAATGGACGACGACCATGAAAATAGAAATCGCGAAGCCATTAAAGTCACACATTTCATGAAACTTTTACGTCAGAATAAACTATGGATTTAATAGCTCTTTGTAGATGAAACGGTTGAATTATTAATGAAACTTTTGATGTTTACAGAGGTGAAGATGATAATACCAATTTGATTCTATAAAACTTATATTTAATTTATATAGTGTATTTTAATTGTAATACTTTATTGTATTATATATAAAAAAAAAAATAGGAATAAAATTTTTTGAGATATTAATTGATAGAGTTAAAAATCAATAATTGATTGGAGAATGTAAAAAAAGGAAACAATGATACATCAACGACTACTGAAATATTTCTAAACAAATATTCCTAGCAAATTCTCCATTACGTTATAAAAAAAAATAATGCAGCAACATTTTTAAAAGATATACAATATTTAAAGATGAAGAATGATTGATAAGAAAGATTAATTAATATAAACTATTTAATTTGCAAATCTTCATTATAGAAGTTAAAAGTTTCTTCCTTTTGGAAGATGTTTAAAGAATTAATTCAGCAATTTTAAAGCTAAACGCTAATGAAAAAACACCAAAGCGAATCAACTCCTTTCCAGTTTTTTAATCTTTTTTTATACAAGAAATAATTTTTTTTTATTTAAAGATTTCTTTATAGTTGAAAAGAAACCTAACTTAACCTAAAAATTTTAATGGTTGTTTTTGTACTGATAATTAATCATATCATTAAAAATAAAAATTATGAAAATTATACGTTATTATATATATATATAACAAATACATATTGAATCTGATATTTGTATTTGTATTGAAAAAACTTTATTTGCATAGATATATGTTTGCGAAATTTGTAAAACCAGCATGGATTTCAGAGCGTTTTATGTGTCAAACGATCAAATAAATGAATTGATCTTTTATAAGCGTCATAATCATTCGAAATTGACGACAAAACTGGATGCTGCATGTGAAAAGTCAAGATATTTCCCTTCATTGTAGATTATCGTGGAAATTATGAAATAAATTATTGGAAACAATATTTTTATCTTAATTTTAACAAAAATACGAACGTTGATCCTTTTCTCTCCATTTTCACAAATCTAATCTATATAAACCTCTGTATAAAATATTTACATTAATATATTTTTTTAAATGTAAATTTGAAAGAAGAAATTAAATCATTATCTCATAATAAAGTACAAAAAGTGAAGTGATAATAAATTAAAAAATTGATAATAGAAAGAAAAGAAGAATTTATGGAAAAAGATTCGTTGTTAAATAACCTAACATTCTTACATAATTTAAAATAATAATACACTTATAATGACGATTAAAATATCATCTATATTTTCCATAAATATTATCCATAAAAATCTCATTCAAAATTAGCTAAATCATTGTCCATCGTAGATAAATTACAAGGATATATGGTGTAATAAGAGTAATCACAGAAAGAAATCGAATCCAATAGGAATATTCGATATTTGGAAGCGACTGTAGTTTCGCCAATCCGTAGTAGATAATTGGTGTGAACAGCCGGTGCAGCAGATGCGGTCGCAATCATGCCGCTGATTAAACGGTTTGATTAAGCGCCTAATTTACTTGCGTGTGCGGTGTAACGTTGGTTTATGCGAAATCTATACACCACCACCCCCTCCATCCCCCCCTCGTGTGAAAATTACGTCCACAACGGAGATCTACAGCCATCGAGCATCGATGTGACGAGCTCGTTCCCACGTGTTTTACGTTCTATCGAATAATGTTACCGTATTCCACGATCTATCTCCTGATCATTGTAGTCAACCCCCCCCTCCCTCCCCCCCAATCCAGTATTGCATTTGCTTCCAAAACGAAATCCATGCAAGTGTATGCAGATATTAATCGAAAATATTTGTTTAAGAAAAAAATATTTATCGAAGAAATATAATTATTTTTAATTTTATTAAATTTATGTTGCAAAAGGAAAAGTTGTACATCTTAAATTATGATTTATAATTGAATTTATATATGATGTAATTCTTTTGAATCACAATCACACATAAGATCTTCTTGCTAGAACATATCCAAAATTGGAATGGCCTCCTTTTGGAAATGATTAGAAGAATGATGCTGTGAATGATTATGCACTGCTCTACTCGAAACGAGTTTTTACATGAATTGACAAATTAGAAAAAAACATATATGATATTTAAAGGAATAATTATTGGAGAAGGGGAAGCCTAAATACTTTGAAGACACGTATATGTATGTAACTTTTAGTATTGGAAATTTAGTATTATAGATAAAACGTACAAACGGAAATTACTTAATGAAGATGTTTTTTTATAAAGAATTTTTTTGTTCGAACATTTTTTCCTTTATTTACTCAAATAGAAATAAATGATCAACCATTAAAAGTTGCACCTGCTAGTTCAGGTATATTTTCTAAGGTCAAACTTAGGTAATATTAGGTACTAATTACGAGTCAGTAATATCTATAAAATTGGTCAGTCTCGAAATTGCCTTTATTCGACAAATCGGATTAGCTAACATCGTTTACAAACACAATAAAAAATGAAAAAATTGTATACGAATCTATTCTTTTAACTCGTGTTTTAACATTTAATCGGATAATAGCCCGAATTATCAGCCGAAATTGCTCTTACAACAAAAGGAACATCCTGGAACAAAATTCAAAATCAATATAATATTTAAGGCCCTTAAAAATACTTAGAAAAGGAAGAATCTTCGCTTACCTATCTTTGAACATTTTCGATACTTAAATAGTTTCTAATAGATTGAAAATAAAGCTGGTTGAAAATTACTTTTTACTTTAAAACGCTTCAAAAAAAAATGAAAAAAAATTATTCACAATTGTGAACTTGAATACCCTACAATTAAAATATGGTCGATCCGAAAATATCCGTAAATTTAATCTTTTTAATCTTCATTTCAATTGCATCAAGAAGCAACTGGAGCAATCAGAAAAAAAGAAATAGAAATAGAAATAGATATATAGGATTCTAGATTTTCAGAGTTTGACACCAGACATAATACGTATAATGTTACATATGTAACATTTTTAACATAAATGTCATGATTTTTGTCGTCATAGCATTGAATTTAATATTGCGACAGTTTCATCAACGAAACGCACATAATACACGCATCCTGATAGATGACATAATAATTATTTTTATTGAAACAAATTATTTCTATTATTAAAAATCTAAACTTTTTTTTTTATATATCCTTTATCCAATCATTTAACGAAAAGAAAATCGTTGCTTATTTTGAAAAAGTATCGTTAATAATTTAATACAATAATTTTTCATACTTATTTTCATAAAGAGGAACAACAAGAACCAAGCAACAATAACGTAAATTTAAATTGTAAATCGCGTACGAAATTAAGAACGTTTTAATCAAAAGTTCGATTAAATCGACGGGTGGCCGAAAATGGGAAAAGGAAGAAAAATACGCGAGCAATTGAGAAAGGACAGGACAATTTGAGCAGAGTGAAAAAAAGGCCGATAACATTCACAGAGAACAGTTTTCGAATTAGCCGCGCAAACAACGCCTGATATATGTATATATCACGGGATATCACGGTGAAAGCGGGTACGGCGGGCATCAGTTGTTCCAGATTATTGGCTGGGCACGTGGTGCACAGTTGAATTAAGCCAATTATCGGCGAATATCGAGAAATTAGCGTATCACGTGGCGGAGGGAGGTTTATTGGACCAATGAAATGCGGCTTTATGAGCTTGCTAATGGCTTTGTAAATGTCGGGCAGGTGGAGTACATCGGACACAAGTCAGCTGTTCCCCCGATAAACGCTCGAATTAACATGTTTCACGAGCAATCGGCGCGCATCCCCCGTAGAGAAACTCTTTCTCTACGAACTCAATCTATGGCCGATCTATGTGTCCACTCCAGTTGCTTAGGCTTAGTTTTCAGCCCCAAGTTGCCCGTTTAAAATTTAAATTTCATAGTTGCATCGTGTATTATTTGTATTATTTTTCAAAATTCTTTTTATCATTTGGTATTTATAATGTGGGTATTGTTGAATTACATGGAGAAGTGAATTTTGTTAAAATTAAGATAAAGTAAGAATAATAATAATTGTACGTGTTGCAATGACTAATTTTTTCAATGTATCGCTGTAAATCTTTTATACAAAAATACTAACAATGTGTGCTTAAAAATTATTAATTTAGAAGATAATTTGAACAAGAAAGAAGACGTTCAAAGTGATACTGACGTTCGTTCTCGTCTTTCCTCGCATTTCGTGCAGCAAGATTTTACAAAATTGAAATCAAAATATTTGTTGAACTATAACAAATTTACTAAATATAATAATTTGTTTAATTAGATTAAATTTTTTCATAAAAAATGTCGAGATGTAATCCATTGATGCAAGTGTTAAGAAATATGTATAATTCCATTAAAAAAGAAAAAAAAAAAAAAGGAAATCCGATATTTACTATTACCCTCCTCACGAAAGGATTAATAACGAATAAAAATATCGATCGTAATAATATTATGAAGATCAAGGTGTGAGAGCTTGCCAAGGCTAATACCGAGAAAGTTTGTCAAAAATGATTTACGATCCACCAACTCGTTTATAGCAATAACAATCATTGTTGCTTTTACGGTTGCCGCGCTTTCTCCACCTAAACCTCGTCGTTTAGTTGATATTTGACGCAGTAATTCGAGGGGTCGAACCGTTTACGAGATTCAGACTAGCCATTATGAAGGATTTTTGAAAACGGACAATGAGTATTGCCAAATTTGAGAAGATTTCTTTTGTGCTTTTGATCAACCTACTTAACGATGCCCACGATTGCTTTGAACGGTGAAGTCCTTGCACAAACCTTGAACAGGTTGCATTTGAAATCAATATGAAATACGATTTCTTCCGAATCTTTCTAATCCTTGCTTTAACCAATGTCCAGAAATGTCCTGATTCGGAATAACATTCATCGAGTGAAACTTTTAAACTTATCAGTTTTATCATGTAATAATTTGTTAAGTGTGCTGTAATAAAATTTCAAGTAATTGTTTTATCGATATTTTTAAGGAAAGTATATATTATCAACATCATTTTTTATATATCTATATATACAAAGACTAGCTTATATTAATTAAATAAATAAAATATTCAATCTTGATTTCTATTTCTGAAAACATTTTCTAAAGAGATTCTATCTATATATATTATGGAGGGTTAAAAATAAATAAAAAATAATTAGACGCAGATGCTTCTTTGCAATTGAAGATATAATTTTTTCTTGTGACAGGAAAGTGTTAATTAAATGATTTTCAACAAGAAAAAGAAATTGTAAGAACGGTTCGTTCCCAAGGCTTTACCGAGTTTGAATGAAAGTAATTAAAAAAAGGAGGTGCCATTTTAACATTTGGGTAGGCACTTATATACGTTGATAAAGGGGAAAAAATCGAAGGAAACACTCGCATATGGATATACTTGAAAAGAGTCGTGGTGACTTCTTCGTATTTCTCATTTCTATCGTTGTCCTTTGCAGTTGTCTCTCACGGTTACGTGACTACTCGAAACTCTTGAAGCTAATCGTTTAGAAGAATCGTTTAGGAAAGGGTGAAATGAAATAAAAAGTATATATTTGTGTGCTACATTTACTGAAAATGTATCCTCAGTAATTTAATTTTTGTTGAAATTGTAGAATTTTAACTTTATATAACCAAAAAGGAAATATGTATTTTACTCTGATTACTTTATTTAGTTTGTTAAATTATATTGTTAATTTATTCTTTTAATTTAATTTTGTGCAAAAAAAGAGATAGAAAATAACAAGTTTCAACGAATTTAATATTTTTGCACTTAAATTAGTTGTAATTTGTTTTTATCCATTCCTAATAAGATTTATTTCTTGGCAGATATCAATTGTTCTCCCCCCCCCCTCCTCCCCCCTCCCCCCCTCCCCATAATTTATTGAGATTACGTAGTGAAGAATCGTGTTCACCTTGCAATCTTGTCTTTTTAACATCAGACTTAAAAACATGCCTGGAGTCTCCTCATCATTATCGAAAAATAAATATTTTTCTCGTCAATTTTAGATTTAAAAGTTCACATATCGAGTCATTTTGTCATCAACACATTAATATTCAACGATACTGCGTCGAATACATTACACATTAAACAATGAATTTTTACTCGAAGTATATATAAATAAACTATCACTTTCTAGAAAAAATACATCACAAATTAATCCCAACGATCAATCGAGATATTAAATCATTCTTAAATATTTGATATTTAAAATTAATGTAAGAACGCGAAAGAACAACAGTCCAATTAAAAAAATCTACTTTCAATAATTATCTTACTTAACTTCAACTTCGGCACGATAATAATATTAACATTTATTATTTTACACTCTTCGGTGTACACTTTATATTAAAACCGAGAGAAAAAAGGGGGAAGAGGAAAAAAAGTGATCAGCTCAGAACACGTGTACGTACCCCCCCCCCTCTCTCTCTCTCTCATCTCTCTCTCTCTCTCTATCTCTCTCTCTCTCTCTCCCTCTCTCTCCGTGGAAAGTATGGAGGAAGGTGGCAGAGTGTCGGCGGCAAGATGAAAAGGGGCCACTCGATCCGCGTTTTTCAGCCGCACGAGATCTCACTGTGACGTATTCGTCCACCACCACGCGTGTACATGTGTCGCATCCACGCGAAGGTTGGCCGTATTTAGTGTATCGTCGCTAATTGGGAGACGCCACAAGAGGATGAAACTGGAGAACACCCGGTAGCGAGCGGTAAAACGTTCGAATTTCGAAACTCGAGAATCCGGATGTCCGTTTTTTACTCCATCCTCTTCGTATATACTTGATTCCCACTTTCGATCATTTTCGAGTAGTGGAAACACGTTGAACAAGTTGAAAACAATTTTGTTTTGGCAATTACGATTAATTAATCGTTGCAAATTGTTTTAATTTTATGTATTATTTTTAGGAGAGAAAGAATATTTATTTAAACAAAAGATTAAACGCGTGTGTTGAAATAAACAGAGCAGCACACTGGGCGAAGAAAGGAAACGAAAGTAAAACTGTCTTTCTCTCGCGATGTGCCCGATGTAATGGCTTCGAGGTAACTGAAAGCGTTATCGGTCGGGTGCATGTTTATATATATATATATATATATATAAGGACAAATGGTAGATAGAATAACAATGTTAGAAAAGAATGATCTATGTCACTAAACAATGCCCATTGATCGTGAAGATTTATGCTTTCTCGCTCGTGAGTGAATCTCTCAATTTGCGGTCTCATTATTTCAAACAAGAAAGGGAAGGATAACAATGTACCTTTTTCAAGTTAACAGTAAAGAGAAAATTATTGAAAATGAAAGGTAAGTGGTGGTAAATAATGGACGAATGGACGAAGATCGAAGAAGAATTTTAAGTAAAATCGATCTAAATATTTTTTTTTTTCTTTTTTTCAATAAAAGTTGGTAGATAAGTAGTTGTACGAATAGACGAGATTACAAATTTGCAAAAGTAAAATTTTGTATATTATTCATAATTTGATTTATAGTTTTCCAATTAATGATTTTGTCATTTTCTTTTTCTGAAATTATAATTCGATTTGAATTTTTTTGAAAAAAAATTAATGTATTTGTATAACTGTTCTTACTTACTTACTTTTTAATATAGAGATAGATTATATACGTATTTTCAATAAAAGTTCATTATAGAATTCTATAAAAAAAAAAAAAAAAAAAAAAAACAAATAATTTGGTGAGATGATACAGGAAGAGAGAGGAGATAAAATTAGAACGAAATTAGGCAAGGCACTTAAAGATCTCAATTGAAAAGCACTTCTTCCTTTTTTAAGGGCCGAATATCCTGCTTCCCTATTTCCTGTCCTTCCTTTTTTTTTTTTCTTTCGGATGCGTTAACACTCGAAGAAAAAAATTTGTTCTCATCCAAGCAATCTCTTATCGCGGCAAACAGATGCATCAAAGTGCAAGATGCACATTATGAAGGAAACGACTTCCTACACGAAATCTCACTTTCGGCACTTTCAATAAGCGACACCATGTTTAATTATCCCTTTTTATGGGAAAAATCTTTATCTATTTTCCATTCTACATAATTGGTAATAGATGCAGCTATTATTTTTTAAAATTACTCGCAATGTTAAAGATATATATATATCTGAAAAACTCTTTGTTAATTTCCTTTGTTAAACCTTTTTTCGTTCCGTAAAAACAGTTTCTTATAAATTCTTTTCAATTTTGTCCAAAGATTTTTACACGATTCTCTGTCGTCGTTTTCCTTTTTACCTATTCCCCTTGATTTCTCGAATTCTTATCTGCGTTCAAATTTATACGATAAAGTAATAATCTTGATGTCGTAAAATTTTTCCACGATTATTTTTCAAAATTCACATCTATACAAATCTATATACTCGTGAAAATGATTTTTTCCCGATAAATGTACAAATCTATTTCCACGAATGTTCAACCACGTGTAAATTATATCGCGTAAAAGCAAAGGGTTGGAACTCGAAAATTTCGTTTCACAATACAATTTTCGACAATAATAACCTCTTGGTAACGAAGCTGTATCTCCTCATGGCTGCCATCATAACCGGCTATGGAGTGGAAGGCATATGAAAAGTGGGGGGAGGAGGAATTTATTCCCAGACATAATATCGAGTTTATAACCAAGTTAGCGAAATCGGCTTCGCACCCCGCTTATTCCATAGCCGGAAATAACGACGGTGCAAGGAGGGGGGGTGGAGGCGGTGAACGGTGGCTTGATTAAATTAGGGGATGATCGCGCGAAATTAGAGACATTAAATTCTATACTCTGGCACGGTCGATCTTGCGAACACGTTCCTCTGTTAAAACTTTTTCCATCCCCTGATTTTCCATATCCACTTTACGCCGAGGAAATCTTCCGTTTTCAATGCTGCTCTCCCAAATTCGATTTATCCCAAATTTGCTTGAAAAGGAATTCTCCATTTATTTTTTTGAAGATGGCCGTGAACATGGTTTGAAAATCTTTTTTATCAATCTTACTGTCACACGTATTCAATCACATTCAATATTTCAACTCGAATTTTTTGACTTGCACTTAAAAACTCTGGAAATTTTCAACAATTTTTATCAATTTTATTAATTTAATTTCATTGGTTGCATTTCCACTTCAGTTAAGAAGAGAATTTTGGAAGCGACCAATAAGATAAATTAAACTTAATTTAGAAGAAGAAAATAGATTTTTCTTATTTTGAAGGGTAAACGAAGACGTTTCACACAGTGAGAAGCGACGATTATGAAAATAAATCGTATCGAAGTAAAAAGTTGCACGAGTGGCATGCTGCATCTGGTCGAGAGGGATAATGCGAATCTCGAGACTTGAGATACTCGTGAAGTTTTCGTCGTATAAAACGAGTGAAGAGGTTACGATTGGCTGTTGAAATTGTGAAAGCTTTACGACGTACCGACGAGGGAGATTGACAGACTGTTTACTGTCAGACAGACATGCGACATCGCTATATAGGCTCGTTAATGGTACTTCGTCGCTTATTGCAGGTTTGCTTTTCCACTCGAATAGCTCGGCAGCCTGATAATGTTATCCGATCGCTCTGGGAACTATGCTATAATTGGGGATACGCTTTTGCAATGAAATACCTGTACCTATTTACTTTTGTTATTAAATTAAGACAAAAAAAATAATATTAAATTTATTTTTTAAGCGAATACTTCCCTTTTTATACCGATTTTAATAATGTCGTTCAGAGGCCATCATTCGTGGTAGCCATATTTTTTTTTGCAAAGAATATATCTTTTACGTATTCAGAATGTAATCGTTCAATTTTTATTCGAAATATTTTTTAATATTCAATCTCGAAGAGTTAAAAAAAATTGTTAAAAAGTGATTAATTTTTGGCAAAATTAAAATATTAAGATTAGACGAGATTAGAATAATCTTATTTTATCGATCACAATTTATTAATATTTTAGTATATAAATATATTACTTGTATCTACTTAAATCCAAGATTAAAAATTAAATTTCATCATTTTTCTATTTCCTAATTTTCTGGTTCTAGCTCGTATCAAAAATACAGCATAATAAAGTAAAGCAGTAGAGTAGATAGTAAGATCAGGAAGAAAGCTGGAAAGATAAAAACGAGGGGAGGGAGCGGATAATAAAATCGATCCTCCGTTCTTAAAAGTCTCGTGATTTTTGCGTTAATCTTTCGAATATTTCACTTTAATTATATACGCGAGGAACGAAGAAAAATGAGGGCAATGTAGAAAGAGAAAGGAAAGCATGGGTGGAATAGCCGAGTCGAAAGCGGAGCACTGGATTAAGTTACCCACCCAGCTTTGGGAATATAGGTAACAGATCGTTAAGGAGGAAGATCGAGGAGGTCTGGTGGTGAAATTACATTTTTTAATTATGGCCGGAGCAAGTTCATAATTGGTGCTCACTACGCGGGGGATGAAACTTATTAGCCGGCAAGGCTTTACCGCCCTGGGGGATGTAACACGGCCGGGTTGCGGAAGGATAACGCCTCTCTACTTCCAGGGACGCGTCAGGGCATCTAGGAGAGCTGCAAAATATGCACGAGGTTAATTAATTTCTTTCACTCGTTCTTCTTAATTTTTCTCCCCCGCTGTTCCTCTTTTCCATAAAATCTAACGAATGATAAAGAAATTTTTGTTCAACGATTTATATGCACAACTACTTATTATGTTGTAGCATTTCTATATTAATTAATTTAGTAATATCTACTTTTGATTATTAAAACTTCTCTCTTCTCTCTGTTCCTCTTTTGCATAAAATCTTTTTGTTTAATGATTTATAATGGACACTATATGCACAATATTTATTATATTCTATATATTTGTATATTAATTAATTTAGTAATATCTACTTTCGCGTGATTATTAAAATTTGTTATTAAGAATAGTAATAAAAAATATTACTTTATTGAAAATTGAGATTATGTGCAAATATATAATATTGTATGTATTACTCTTTTAGAAAATGAAATATTAAATTTATTACGATATTTATAAATTATATTTCTTTAATTAAAATAGATATTTTCTATAACATAAAATATTCCATTCTTCCGAAAACGTTAGCTTGAATGGGTTATACTTCGAATCTAATATTTATAAGTAAATGGTAATTCAATTTTCTTGTAGAAAAATGTTTTGATCCACTGCAATAAATAAACGTTGGAAATCGCGTATCTGCAACTCAAATATCCATCCTTTAATTTAATAACAAAAATATGTATCAAGGAATTAAAGAAACGTGAAAAAAAAAAAAAAAAAAGAAACGATGCAATTTATGAATCGTCCTGTTGTTTAAATCACAATTTCTCGCATAGTTAACAAAAGTTCCACGATATTTTGAAAAATGATGACAAACAGATCGAGCGAGGGAAAGGGTAGTAGCGGCAACCCTGACACTAATCCAGAGTTAGATGGCAACATTTCCTCGTAGACGAAGAATATACGAAGCCTGTAGTTGCATGCCTTCCTACATACTCGCGCGTACACGTGTAAAAGCCTTTACATATACATATTTAAACGTAGTACAGTGTTGTCCGTTACGAACACACGTTGGACAAGATACAGAGGGCGCTTTAAGGTTTCTGAAAACGCATTTCATTTTCGTTTTTTTTCCTTTTTTTTTTCTTATCTTTTTTTTTTTTTTCCGCCCAACGAACATTCGAAAAAGCACAGGATGAAGAGAAAACGAAAATGACTGTACCACTCGAATCCGCGATGACACGTGTTTGTTCACCGAAGAAACTGGTCTTCAAATCAAATTGTTGCTTTCCATTTTAAATATTAAACACGCGAGGTGTTAATTTCGTTGATTAACGCTAGCCAACTTAGTAACATAGAAAAGAATTCTTTGTGCGCTTCAGGAAGCCACGAAACACACTCGTGAAGGTAATCATTCTCGCGTTAATGCTGTAAAAACGTTTCGAAGAATTCTTTTTTTATTAGCCTGAAACCATCCTCGAATATATAGGGTGGATCGATAATTTTCATCCTCTTGATATAACATCGATTATTCCTCCGATCATTGAGAAAAAAGGATAAACTTGATATTATTCTAATAATATTTTTCTAAACACTTGAATGAAATTCCATCTTGAAACAAATATGACTTGTATCGATGATAATTTTCAAATAAATAATACTATTAAGTAATAATGGAAATTATCATTAGTGTCATACAGATATCTTCGAATCGTCGAATCCTCAACAAATTTCTCAAATTAAAGAAAATCGATCTCGTTGTTCCCATATCCCATATTTGATTTAAATATATTGATCTGAAGGAAAATCGTATATTCCATTCTGTTCCATTAATTATGAAAAAAAGGCGAAATTCTTTTTTTTTTCTTTCTTTCTTTCTCTCTTTCGTTATAACATTTCCTTTCCCAATCTCCCTTCCTCCTCTCCTCCACATTTCCACAACCACCGAGAAGTTAAATGGGGTTGAGGCTCGTTACGGCAGCGTTGTCCTTGTGTAAGTAAGGGGGTGCATGAAGAAGTAAATAGACAGGTGGCGTGCACATGTACACACAAGGGTATCGTTGGTGAAGGGTCGATGGCGTGGCGAGAGATTCACGGGGGTTGAAAGGGTAGCAAGGTGGTAGGTAGCAATAAGGTGCTGGGCACCGCGCTGTTACGACCCCTGATCTAGTGATGTCATGTATGAGGAAAGTAGCTTCGTGTACTTCCACCTTGAAAATTATACGAAACGCTGTTTCGTCCGACTTTTAATAGTTTAACGCTTTGATGAAATACGCAATAAATTTTGACGCGATTAATTTATAATTCTCGAGAAATAAAGAAGAAAAGAAAGGCAGTTATTAAAAGAAGGGAAATGTTTTTTTAAAAATTACGCGTTTTTAATTTTCTCGTGAAAATTAATTTTCTATTTCCATCCAACAACAAATTTCAGAATCAATGGGCAACGCTTACGATATTCTTTCTATTTTTAATTATTTAAATTCTAAGTATCTCTAAATGAAAATAATTTACAGATGATAATTTTAAAAGCATGATCAACAGTTGAGTTTGCAACTTGTAAAATTATGACTGGGAAATTAATTTTAAAAAAGAAAAAACTCTTTTAATGAATAGAAGGAAGAAATTGCAGTGATATTTTTCAAATGAAACTTTTTACGCGAGATAAAAAATTTGGTGGTTGAGGTATTTGGAATGGAATAAGCGGTAAGGTGTGAAAGATATTGTTATAGCATTCGAGGTGGTAGCACGGTTTATGTAAACTGCATTTATGCAGCTTCTGAATTTAATTATATACGCGGCGGACGAAACTATCGCGCAACCCCTGGTCCTAATTGCCGAAATGCTTACTAATTAACAAGCTCGCACAAGCCAGATCATTATATCGGTTACTGAACACTACGTTTTACCACCTGCTCCTATTATACTCGTCCAATCTTTATCTTATATTCTCTCATTAATAAACGTGATAGAAAATGCAAAAATCGATCGATACTCTTTCTGCTTAAAGAAGAATTTTCGTTGAATGCTTTAACGCCTTAATAAACGATAAACTATTATGAAAAAAATTGAAATATTCGAAACATAATGAAAATAAATTAATTTACAAAAAAAAAAAAGAGTAAATATCTAGCAACAGCAAAGGATGATAAAAGTGATAAAAAGTAGCTCGAAACCAAAAAGTTTTACTTTGAAAAAAGTGTTAATTATACGAAATATAATAATTGTACGAGCTGAGCGAAATTCTCAGAAAGATAAATTGATCGAAACTTGAAAATTTCTCCCTTCAAGAAAAGATTAAATTACACGATAAATATTATATGATAAAGATGAGAGTAAAAAAAAAAAAATCTCACGGATAAATTATTATTAAAACTTGGCATGGTTAAGAGAATAATCGAGGAAGAGATCAGCCAGTTTCGCAGAACGATTTCCAAGGCGTAAAATCTTGAAAGGAGCTTCAGGTAAAAAGGAACAGCCGCCGGGGGCCATGATGGCTCTGACCTTTCTCGCTTATCTGCGAGGCCAAAGAGAGAGAGATATCCCGGGTCAATACTTCTCGGGAGGGTTTCCACGAGAAAAGAGGGGATTGCTTCGCCACCCCTCGTTTCTCTGCTCGCCGACGATTGGCGGTGGCAGGAGGCGGGATGCTTCTACAAGGGTGGAAACAACAGATAGATATTTGATTGTACGAAACAACTTTACTCAACCATCGGACCCACGCTTACGTTTGCATACGATAAACTGGTAAATAATAGAAGGATATATCATTCTTGGAACACTGAATTTTCTAATATTATCATTCCTTTAATTTTATAATATTCGAACCTTATAATGATCAAGAATGATTGTTGAGATCCTGATTCCTATTGCTTAAGAAAAGATATTTTACATATCGATTCACGAAATAAAAGGTTTGCGTATAATATAACTTGTGCAGTTATAATTCTTCCTCTCTTAAAAAGAGAGATTTTTTTCTTTTAAATTTTACACAAGTTGTTTTAATTGTTGGAAGATTCTTCTCGGCATTGTTATTTACTATGACAAATTCTTACATTTTTCCTGTTTCAACTCGTTTATTTTCAGCACAATAATACACGTCAGACACGCTAATTTTAAAAAGTATTTTTAAAATTAACAAACGAAAAATCGTTTAAAACCTGACCTTAAAGTTTTATTATACATCCTTATTATTTCCGTCTCTATCGAGGAATATTTAAATTTAATTTCAATGATCGTGATTTATCTTTTCTCTGGTTAAGCTGGCAAGAGCGGGAAACGACTCACCACACCTCGTTTCAGTGCTCGACGACGATTGGTTCTGGCAGATCCCGGAGGATGGAGATAGAGAAGGTAGCGCAGAGATGAAAGCGGTAGAAAACGTTGCGGGGTGTCTTCGAGGAAAGAGAAAGGAAGGAGATGGAGGAGAGACGAGGACAATGATCCGCCCTTGAGATCGAGGGTTGAAACGCCATCATCAAGCATTCATAAGGTGTAGCAGCTTGTTTATTATACTTTATACCGGATTCCTTTGAAATAATTGGTGCATACGAACTTAACGCTAAAAGTGTGAATAATTTTAAAAATCCCCTAGAATTTACTATTTACTTTTTTGTTGTGAAGTTGGTGCGGTATGTTTTGAAAAATATCTCGTATTAATAACATATTTGGTTATTAGATATAATGGAATATAAGAAGTTAGAAGTAAATAGATATTGAAAATCGTTAATTTACAATTATTTACAATTAAATACTAAGGTCTAAGAATATTTTAATAGTATTTATATATTTAAAGAGAATAATTTTTAGTTATATTCGGTATCAATAAATAATGTTGCTTGATGTCCATTCTTTTTAGAGATATTATTTATAATATATAATGAATATAAAATTTTTCATTTTTTCATTTTTAAATTAATATATATATTTAAATACAAAAAAAAAAAAATATTTCTTTGCTAACTGAATATAAGCAAAGAAAAATAGTTCTTTGTATCATTAAAACTTTTCTTCTATTTAATTATTAAACAAATTACTTTATTTACTATCTATTATTTTGTATTTTAAATTAGATTCTTTTTTATTAAGGTACCTACCATACAGCTGTCTATAAAATTGATGGTTCTGCGAGATGACTCTTTTATCCTCTCTTTCAGTAACTAATGATGTGGGCTGAACGATGCTCCATCCTACAGACACAAGGAAAATGATCGTCATCCATCAACATCGAATCGATACCATGACGCCATTCGATTTTTCTTGCAGGGAGAATAATTCTAGTTCGAAGAAAAAATTATCTTTTTTTTTTTTTTTTCTATTCACTTATTTAATATTCGTTTAAATAACTGAAAACTATATTCTTCGATTATCTCTTCAATTTATCATTACTTCTTTAATTCATAAAAATGTAACGTTTTTTAAATAAGATCTTCTTGAACCTGAACTATATTAAAAAATTTACATTTTCCAAATTATATCATTCACCTATTTAACACGTTCACAAAAATTATCCAAAAAAAATCTCTCATTACGTCTTTTTCTACTAGATACTTGTCTCTCATTTAAAAGTTACTTAATATCCAGTCAATTTTATGAACGAAAGAGTTTCAATATCGTTCATTTAAAGCAGCCATCAAAACCGTATCGAATCCTATTCGTGAAATGATTAAATTCCATTTCGACGAGCGATAATCTCGATCGGTTTTAATCACGGTTTTTCGCTTACAGCCGTGTCGTTTCCGCTTGTCATCCACGGGCAAACGGCAATTTGGAATCTCTGGCTCGCATAAAACTCGCAAATGGTGTAGCATATGTGGGTATAACACTCCCCAACGTGTTGTATAAGGGTGTTGTCACCAGCCGGTGGCTGTGTCCGTTTTGTCATTGCAATTTGATGATCCAACGTCCCACTGGGGTTACATAAATATTTGTCTGGTAATCCCTTGTCTGAATCCACTTGCCTTCTCGACAGCGTAATCCCCTTTGTTCCAACTTTTATCCATCGCACCCTTTCGTTTCATTGCAGTCCTCGATCACGATACACGTTTTGGAATAAAAATGTTGGTCCTGTACTGTAACGAGGATGTGCGAGATTGTGTATGATGAATATCTAGTATTTTATTTTCTACGTACAATACGAAATGTTACACTTTTGTCTTTTGTATTCTTGATTTTCTTTTTTTTTTAAGTAAAGTTAGATGTAAAATTAGAATGTTATACTAAAATATTTTGGAAAAATTGTACAAATTGTATAAAATAATAAATAAGTTATAATAGTATAATTTCCTAAATAAAAAATTTGAAAAATTTCCAGTATTGATTTTTGAAGTGCAATAATGCTAAATTTTGAGTCAAAAAAATAGTTTAAAAAATAGTTATTATTCATCGAATGAAATTTAAGATTGTAGGTAATTAAATTACATTCATACAGTTATTCTTTTGCCTGTAATTCAATATATCATGATGATAAAAATTAATGATAGTAATAATAACTTTTTTAGAGTCATGGATAATAAAATCCGGGTCATAGATTTTACGCTAGATTAATTTCATTAACAAGATTCAACCCTTTCTACACCCTTGTTTTCCACAGACAACAGCAGGTATGGATTACCCTTTTGACAAGTGTAACAGATCCCCCCAAAATAATAAACAGGATTGTTACCATATGTAAAGAATATAGATGATGTCACGATGACAATGTGGATGAACAACTTATGTCGATCAATTTATCAATTTGATCATTTTTTCAATTTATCCATTATCCATTTATTATTAAAATTGTAAAATTGTATTTCTTGTGTATATATTAATATTTTCTAAAGATGTTACAATCAAGTTATCATATTTTCATCACATTTCTATAAAATATTTCTCTTCATTTTAAGATTTTCTGATATTTCATATTACCACTTTTTACTTTGTTTTCTTTTCTTCTATTTCAATGTTTTTCATATAAATATAATTTCAATATTATTTGCCAATAACAATAATATGATATAATACAGTGGCATATGTCAGTAAATTCTATAAATCCTCATCTAATCCCATTTAAAGCGATGATCATGTATAATGCAGTAACTTCATCTATCGGATACAGAGTCATTGAAACATGATTAATGGCTTTTATGTTTCTCTCGTCTTCTCTTAACGTTATGTATTCCCATAAGAGAATTATACCATGAGGATTTATATCGTATATCGACTCTATACAAATTCTGAATTTCATAGAATGAAATTATCTATCTAATATGAAATATTAAATACCATCAATATGTAGAAATATTGAATTTGAGAGGCTGAGAATTATAAAAGTATAAGCTCGACCATTAAAAAATTAAACTATGCTATAATAATTAAGTGCAAGAGATCGAAACTAGAGGATATAAAATTTTTCTTAAATCTTCAATTTATAAACTTCTCAAAACAATTTGCACGAATCACACCATTACTGTTCTCAATTCTCCATTTCTGAAAGACGGAGAGAAAAATTTAATATTGCATATTAAACCCGCCTAGACTTTAAAAATGCTACTATATGCACACCAGAATGAAATAAATAAAGCGAATCCATTATAAATCTTTCTGTTTCGGTCAAAGGATAAATCATTATCGTCAAATCAAAGAAGCAACGTTGGATCAAAAGTTTTTCGATAAATATTTCTTTTCACGACAAGTGGAAAAGTTGTAGAATTAATTTGATCGCGAGACCGGCACACGACTCTCCACGTCAAAGTGTCGTCGTTATCAACGTCCCGTTCACCTCTCAGCTGACATACAATAAATCGTGGATCGACATCCTGCCGCAAAAAAATCGCGCCAGAGCGAGAGAGAGAGTGGTCGTTCTCTCCTGCAATCTCCAGGAAAATGAACGCCATAAATAAGCACGGTCGGCCAATAATTCCGTCGCGATCGAGCAACAAGAGTTTTTCATCGGTGCAGTCAGAAAGGGGTGGCGGACACGAGTGGAACTAGCGATGGATGGAACCGACTCGATTCCTTCCTTGTTTCGTTTCCGTTTCAAACAATAGGTTCCTCTTAATTGCGATTAATATTATTGGTAAAATTTTAAAAATTTTAAATGGAAAAAAAATAAATCTTTCTTCGTAATAACAATAAAGAAATTTGAAACAAATGAAATTTCATAGATAAATCTCACAAATTAAAAGTTTATGTTAAGTTTGTCTCATACAATTTGTAAAATCGTAAAAATTGTTTATTGACCGATAATAATTGGCAGATTTATCGGTAAATTTATAAACATTATAATAGTAAATTAATTAATAAATATAATACAATATGAAGATAAATTATTTAAATGAAAACATAGTAAATTTTTTATTACATATATATTTATGAATAATATTTGGAGATTTGTCTAGTAAAATTTACTTATAATTTTAAAATTTTTAAATTAAATTTAACTATTAAAAAAGTAAAAAAAAGAAAACCTATAATTTATAATATTTTAGAAATAGAATTAAAATGAGTTAAATTAAAGATCGATGAATTTTTTTTTCATATGAATATAAAAAGTGAAAGCTTAGGACAAATGGGTGTTGATCCCATCGCTAGCAACAAGGGCAAAAGTGCGATTGTAGCAGAGGTGGAGATGCCAATGGTAGGAGGATAGTACGACGTGTATTGTAATCAAATCTAAAATTCCCAGCGCGGAGGAACCCAATGAAAGAGTAACCAACGGACACAATCGAATCGGGCTACTAGCTTGTCACCTGACTTCAAATAAGCGACCACTGTCCTGTGCTCTCTACGTGCAGTTATCTGCACACCTTTAGCCCTTCTTCCACTACCATTCGACCTCAGATTTCCCTCGGGATTGAGAATAAAAAAAATTATCGCACCCCTTTGCTTCCTTGAAACAACTCTCACTCCTCCAAAACTTCGAAAATTACAAAAAAGTTTATTTTCTTAATGATAAGAGAAAATATATTTTCGAAATTCGATCAAATATTTGTCCCAATTAAATTTTACTTATTTTTCTTTTTATTTTAAAAGATTGAATGGAACAACAAGAATATATATATATATATCTTGAAAAAATAATTTGTGAATTAATATTTTCTTTATAATCTTTCATTAAAACTATGATATTATATCAATGTTGTTTCATTTAATCACTTATATTGGATAACGGTTAAATAATTAATGCATGTTTAAATAATTAATTGCATGTTTTAGGAATACTTTAGAAGATTACAAATAATACTTTAGAAGATTACGAAATAATAGATTCAAGAATGACTCAAAATTTCTTTCCATTTTAAGGAATCAAATTTTCGTTAATTTCACTGTTGTCAAGAAATGTTTCAACATCAAAATATTCCGTCATATTAATATCAGAATATATATACCTTCTACTATGATATTAGTATGTAAGTATAAACAAGAAGAAGAAATAATGAAAGAAAGACAGAAATAAGAAATGAATTGGATAATCAGCGCTATCACAAAATTAATATAATATAAATAAAGAATATACAATAATATAAAGTAAGAAATAATTATAAGTGCTATCTTTTGAGTATCAAAAATATTTTTTTAAAAGCAGAATAATATAGATTAAGAAATAAGAATTAACGCCATCTTTTGAGATTTTAAAAAAACTTTTAGAAAAATGTCTTTGACATTCAAAAGATAACGTTGATAGTCAATTCTTATATGTTTCCTATTTGTTTTTTTTTATTTGTATTAATTTCATCTATAACATTTTAGATGGCGCAGATTTTATAATTCGTTTTTTAAACATATTTTTTAAACATAATTTGTTTTTAATGAATTTATAGATATAGCATAATATATTTTAATAAAAATACTATTAAATTATTTGACAAAAAATCAATAATTTCAGAGATATTTAATTATTATAAATAAATATTTCAAATTAATAATAATTTATATGTTTAAATATTTTTTTATAGAAAATGAAATATATCGATTTATGCAAAAATATATAACTCTATTTAAAAAAATAAAATTCTCTATGTATGATAAATATACGAAATATATGAAATATTCTAGATATAAAATTATGTGAAACAAACAAAAAATAATATCACTAAATAATTTTATAAAAAAATTAAAATTAAGTGATATTTATTATTTAGAAATATTAAATTTGTAAAATTTATATTAAAACTTTCAGAACATGTAATAAGCAATTTTTTACTTTTTTATATTTTAAAATAATATTTCGTACAATTGAATATTTTATACGATTTTTAATACATAAATCTTATTTTAGTAATGACCACTTGAGTTGTTCCTTTGCAGATTGCAAAACCTAGAACAAAAACAGAATATTTAATGACACAAATGAAAATCTTATAAAAAAGTGTTGATAATTCTGCCTTCTAGGATCACAAAAACTTACAATCAGAGACTGTGCGAAGAATGTAGAATGATGCATGAACACAAAGTAAAAAAATCGAAAATGTTTCTATGTGGTATAAATGGACATAAACTTTGCTATGCCATTAAATCAATAAATATACTATACCTAATACTAAATATTACCTGTGCAACTGTTTGTTCTCCAAGTGGAATGTCATCAGTTCTTAATGCCACCCTTTGAACTACACTTGTGGCATCAGCATCAAGAATTATTCTAAAAAAGATTATACATTTGTAATGCTCTTTTTATTAATGTTAATATTTCACTTCGATATATATACATTTTTATTTACCCTCCATCACAAATTTCATCCATTGCTAACATGACTATATCTAAGCTATCTAAAACAGCTTTTTTTTCAACATTTTTTCTTAAAATTTGACTTACTGAATCATATAAACAATTTAATACACTCATTAAAATCAACTAAAATAAAAATTAGAAATTACTTAGATAGAAATATTTAATCATTTAAATAGAAATATATTTTATCGTTAATATAAATAATATATACCTCATTTTCATGAGAACTTCCCATAACATAAAAATATAAGTCTACATTACTCCTATAAACACATGTTAAACCATCCAACATAATAATTTCTGCATTTGCTCTGTGTGTTTTGTTGAAAAGATTTTTTTCAAATGTCTTTTGCTCTTTTGATGTAGGAAATATATTTTTATCATAATATTTAGCTAATATTCTATTGCCATCATTGTCCAGAATGGCCATACCCTTGACAGTATAAAGTGTTGGTTCCTATAAATATAAATATTTTATATTAAAACAAAATTCATAAAAAAATCTTTCCCATGTATGCACCCATGTTGCACTCAAAATTTTGTTAATAATCACGCATGCTACAATGAATTAAAAGAGGTTAGGAAAACTTTCATTTAATCATTGTCTAAATAACAATAAGAAATGGGAACAAATATGGAAAATAAACTTAAAATCAATAGAAATCATACGCGTTGCCGAAAATCGCGATCCTGGTCACTCTGAAGCATTGAAGAGAGGTTATGTTGCACGACTTTCGATGATCCAGCACGATTCATGATTATGATTGCACGAGACAATACTTACATCAAGAATATATTATTAAGAAGTGGACTTTGCTATGCAATTTATGTAAAAAAAAAAAAATTTTAAATGCACATTAAAAACCTACCAATAACTGACCATCCATGTTTACATCAAACTTGACGTGTCAATATCCAGACAACTACATGAATTGGATTTTCCAATCGACTAATTCGATTATTTGATATATCGAAATAATTATAATATGATTTTTAATTTCTAAAGAATTATTATATTCAAATTAATCAAATATAGATTATTTAAATTATAAAATTAATAATTAAATATTCATTATTATTTAAATTTCATTATTATATAAAGAAACAATATTGTAATAAATTTGATATATCATTTATAAAATAAAATATAAAGTATTTAATTATATTTCAATTAAAAACATCATAAAAAGAATGATTAATGAAATAATAATTGTTTTGCAATAATTATATTTTTGGAGGAAAAATGGACATTTTTTATTTTATTTTTCAAATATATATATATATTTATTTTAATATATAATATATGAATTTATTAATAAATAAATTATTAATTATAATAGATCTTTAAATTTATATACAACTAAATTGAAAGACATTCACTTTCCATTTGATTAAAAATTATTTTAATTTTTGACTTCTTTCCTTTTTATTACATCTGAATATTTTCGTAGAAATTCAGGTCCATCCCATTTGCCACTATAAATTATAATAATATTATAAATTGATAAAATTATATTCGTCCTTTTGTATAAGAATCGTGAATTCATTTTTATAAAAATTTAAATATTAATAATAAATTTACCGAGTCATTAAAGTCCAATATAAAAGCGGAAATATATAAGCTTTAAGTATAAATGTAAAAAAATATTCTCGGCCTTGATTTACTGGAAAAGTTTCCAATGGTTGTAAATTATAATCAAATTCTGCTAATATGCACTTTCTATAACCAGTAACTAAAGGACAGGATGAATAACCATTATAAGTCATAGTCATTGGTTTACCAGCTAAATCGTCCGTAATATTTTTATATAGTATTTTTCCTTGAGCCGCTATAAATAAAAAAAATTTTAAATAATTTTTCATAATTATTAAAAAATTATATTATACCTATTGCTGCCATCGTCTTAGAATTTGGAGCGCTAATACAATCTCCGATTCCATATATATTCAAATACTTCGTGTGACGCAAAGTTTTAGGATCTACTGACAAAAATCCTACTTCATTCGTTAACGAAGGATGTTTTTTCAAAACATCAGGTGGACCCATTGGTGGGCATACATGAAGTAATGAATACTAAACAAAAATATGTCATGAGTTATAATTTATCTACTTATATATATATAATATATATATATATATGCATTTTGCAAATAATAAAAAATACCTTTTCAACAAATGTTTCATTTGATCCATCTAATTTTTGAAATACAGCTTCTTCAGTTATAGGATTTATTTTTACAAGGTTTGTTTGAACATTCACAATAATATTTCTTTTTTTGCAAACATCCCAAAGTGCATCAGCATATTTTTTAACTCCAAATATAACTGGTAAAGCAGTGTTATATACAACTTTTACATTATCACGTACTTTTTGCTTTAAAAAATAAATATGAATATAGTATACATACAATATAATATATATCCACTAAGAAATTTAAAGTAATTAACATAATCTAAACATAATTATATTTACATTTCGAAAATACTCTTCTGCAATATATGCAATTTTTTGAGGTGCTCCAGGACACTTAACAGGACTATTTGGAAAGGTAAATATTGCAGTACCATCCTTAATTTTTGTAATTTTTGGAAACACATTTGTAACAGTATCAGGTCCATAAATTGAACAAACTCCTGACATATTATCTTTAAGACTTTCTACTAAACCTGGTATCTATACATATATATAAAATAAAAAATGCATTTCTATTCGTTTTAATATAAAATAATTTGTCCAATCTCACTTTTTCCCAATGTAATTGTAAACCCATTGCAACAATCATGATTTCATATTGTACAGTGTCTCCATTGCTCATAGTCACTTGATTTTGTGTAGGTTCAAAACTCATTACATTTTCTTGAAACCATTTTGCATTTTTTGGTAAAGTATCTTTCATTGGTTTTTTTGAATCTTCAAAAGATCTTATGCCACCACCAATCAAAGTAAACATTGGTTGATAATAATGTATCTAAAAAAAACATTATTCTATTTAATACAAATATACATAAGAAAATATACAATAACTAAAAAACTAAAAAATATTAATTAAATACCTCATTTGGTTCTATTATAATAACTTGATTTTGGCCTTTAAATTTATTAACAAATTTTGCAGCCATGCTGCAACCTCCAGTACCACCTCCAACTACTAATAGTTTACACCTAAGATATTTTTCATTAACATTAATTCTCATATAGATGTGAAATTTTTTACATACAAATTTTTATATATATATTTATATATATATTTTTTTATATAATAGCATATTACTTACGAATGATGAACATCTCTATATCCATTTTTAATTAATATATGCCTTTCAAAAGGTTTCAAATTATAAATGTTTAAGCAAGACATAGTACAACGTAAACTTCTAATATGACTCATTCCTGAAAAAAATATATAAATTGAATAAATTATATTAATAATTTATATTAATATATTTATTTAAAGAAGTAAATTTATAAATTTTAGATTATAAATTATTGGACTATTTTTAAATCATTAATCGAAATTAGAAAATTATTTAATTAATTAAAATAATTGAAATTATTGAATAAATCAATTAATATTGTAAAAAATTTTGAAAGAAAATAATGATCATTACCATATAATTATAAAAATAATTAATGAAATAAAGATAGCCAGTAACAAAAATTCACGAAATAACTTTTTTTTACATTTTTTATCAATGCGGATTAACTTTATAAAAATCATTATATCATCTTTTTTTTTGATAGATCGAGATCAATGATTAGAATCGAAAATTCGCGAAACATTAAAAATTTCATTTATAAAAATTCATCAATCAAAGAATCACAGAATGTCCAATATTATCGCTTTCTTCCATTTATTTTCATATTAATTAAATAAATCTATCATATTATAGATTATCGAATTCATTTAGTAGAAAAAAAGAAATACATTATTGCTTCATGACCATTATTATAAGTTTTAAAAATTTGATCATCGTTTTACATATAAAAAACAGAAAAATTTTTGTCTTTTCCATTACTTTTTTCTAAAAACTAGCACTTGCAAGAAAAATATTAGAAATTAATAGTGTGAACATTCTGTATATTCCTAAAAACTTAAAAAATAAGTAAAAATACCTGCTTCTTTTTAAGAAATGTCAAACACTCAAAATTGAAATACGTTTGTCGAAATTAAAGTTGAAATCCCTTTGTTAAAATTTATAGATATGTTGTTTTATATCTTTTAAATAATAGCTTAATGCAATATTTAATTATACGTACTATTTTTAATCATAAACAGACAGCACACAGTTAAAATCTATGACAAGATGCTATTACACCGCTGATATATACATCTGCAATAATATCTATTTAATCTTAGAAGAACACGCATGCGTACTTTTGAATTTCGAATAAGCATTAACCTATTCTTTTCTTTTTTTTTAAATTAATATTTAAATATCATAACATAACTATTTTTTCCGATTTATAATCATAAAAGTAAAAAATTTCTTTTTTTAGAGATAAATTTTATTAAATTATCATTTGTTATTGATTAATTTACATATCTTACTTGCAATAAAAATTCAATAAATTAAAATATTGTAATATTTTCCGTTTCTAATATCAAAATATATTAATTGCTTTTGAATTGCTACTGAAAGGAAAAATTTATTTAAAGGAAAAAAGACAAAAAATCAATTTTTATAATACTTTCCTTCATTAATTTTTATATTGAAAAGTACAAAAAAAAGAAAATTTCGATAACTTAATGCTAATAAAGATTATAGTAAAAGATAAAAGTAAAAAGGTAAAATAATAAAGACATATAGATAATTCTTTTAGTCATTCTTTTGCTTCTCTCTTTATTAAGGATAACATTTTAACGCCGCCTAAAACTAGGCAAGCTTAACTCGGATCTTGAAAATCATCAGTCATGAGAGAGAACACAAAGATTTTTCATATTTTTTAAAAAATTTTTCTTAGAAAAGAAGAAAGAAAGAATATATATAAATATATATTCAAGATGAATGTTCATTATGAAATAACAATTGCACTCATAATTAAAAAAATGTATAAACCACTCATTAATTACAGAGTGAACTACTGACTTAAAGAAAACCGTACAATATTAACATCTATTCTATTTTGAAATTAACTTTTCAAAATTCATAGTTATTCATTTATTCTTTTTCCTTATTATTTCTTTAAATATAATTGTATAATTATATTTTTGAATAAAGAAATTTTCTCACGACCAAAGACTTCCAGATCGAGCGTGTATCCACAATACGCAGGCTTCGTGGCATGCATATGAAATACAAATGCATGACAAACGATGATGACAATAATAATAATAAGTATACACTCTTCACGAATCGTCGCTTCTGTTTAATTCCTTAAGAATAAATTTATTTACATCGCAGACACGGTATTTTTTCGGTTATTTTCTATTCGTCTTTTTAAAAAAACTTCTTAATCTTTTATACCGATCAAATTCGTGTATTTTTTTTTTCTTTTTTTTTTTTATTCTTCTCTTCCGAAGAAAGAAACGGAAGCGATTGTTTCCAAAGAAACATATTTTTTGTTCTAATCGAGAATTTATAACTAAATTTAGTCTAATGATCTCAAGCGATCCGTTTCGATCTACGAAAAATCGATCGATAAACGATTACTTATTCGACAAAATAATGCCGAGCATTCAACATTATTTCAATTGGAATTTTCTACATAATTATTTTTTCTTTCTTTCTTTCTTTTTTTTTTCTTTTTTTAATTTCACTTTCACCGTGTCGCTGAACTAATAAATGGCGAAACAGTTGTGTTACAATTAATACGCATTATTCGCTGAATTGAAAACGATTAGCAATAAACGTTGTTTGCACCACACAGCCAAGAGAATACTAGAAGATGTGAACTACCATCATTTCCTATGATTAAAAAGAGAAATGTGTCGAAACGAAGAAATTCTCGGTGCAATCACTCTATTTGAGAATTAATAACATTTACATAAAAAATGTGTTGATCATATATATATATATATATATATATATATATATATATATGTTAATTGTAAGTAGAGCTTTGAATTATACTCTCGGCTACGGGACAATATATAAAGTCGACACGATAAAATAAACTCGTCATTCTTATCTATCGTATATAATAAGAATGAAAAATATTCTTGCAATATTATTCAATGAACGACAAGCTGGTATTATTTTATCGCGCCGAGCGAGCGTCGGAACATTTATTGCTAACATACAATTTTGTTTCTTCTTTTCTTTTTCTTTCTCTCTCTCTCTCTCTTTTTTTTTCTTCGTTGAACAATCGTGTCAAAGGCATTTGACATAGTATAGTTGAAATACGATTCACGAATCTAAGTTTACATTCGATCGGCTTATTTATAATCAATAAATACATTTCTCCGTACACGTTTTCGAACTTGGTGCAATCTTCGATATGCACAATAAAAGAAGAACGACGAAGAATGGCTATGCGTGAATTGTCATAAAGTTCACAAACGATAAAGGCGTTTATCGTTTTGCCCTTTTATTTTGTTACAATGTGTTGTGTGTTTATTATTATAATTACCGTTATTTAATGTTAATTGATATTAATATTAATATTATTATTCTAACTGCTCGTTTTTAAGATAACGCAACAAATGCTCTCGGGTACGAAATACGCGTGAAAACCAGTGATAACACATCTCTATTTCTTTTCGATACAGTACGCACGGCCGTTCGCAATATATTGATACTATAATTCTATTATCAGTTTCTCTTAAAAAATAATACCTACAGAGAATAGAATCGAGTATTAACTGTGTGTTTGCTAAATATACGCGTGGTTTCTTTATTCTTTGAACGAAGTGAGGATAATCAATGGAATCTGTTTCATTATATCATTGCGCGTACTGTAACTTGTACCATTACTCTGTTTTTTCTTTCTTTTTCTTTTTTTTTTTAATATTCTTACGTTTGTGTGGTGTAACGCGATTGTATAATCTTAGTGTGTCGAGTCATTCATTTGGTTTATTTTGGCATACAAAATAATTTTATTTACAGTCTGACAATAATATTAATTGTTTATCTATAGTCCTTTATACTAAGTGGCGATAGAATAATTCGAATTACTTACTATATTATGCGGTCTTTTCGGCTATGTACATAACAAAACGGCACGAATAAATATTATTTGACATGGACCAAGTTTTTCTTTCAATGTGCATGCTCATTGCTTCGCACAAACGATTCGTTTCTTAGGGACATTCGAATCTGTAGAAAAAGTATTCTTTAAGAAATTATATTCTCAAAGAATCAATAAGGTGGGCCACTAAAATACTAATTGTATTATCATTAACAACTATGGAACTACATGTACTACATTTTCATAGAAACGAATCAATTTTTATGATTTTAATTCATTCAAAAAATATAATATGAAGATATGGATAATAAAACGAAACTTTATTAAATGCATTATGAACGTAACAAGAATGAAATGATCTGTTGTTAAAACGATGATAATGAGAAAATGTGTAATTAAACAATAAAAATTATTGGATTCCTTAGCTTCGTCGAATAAAAACATCGCACGAAGCATTGTTCTATTGAATAACAAAGAAAAACTTGTCACTTAAAACGTACAAATATTCTATATTCAGTTCATCATCAATCTTTCAAATCTGTGTTTAATCACGTCCCTGTCTAACGAATCGATCGACGATCAATTTTAATACTTGTGAATTTGATAATGCATTGTGTTCTTTGATACGTAGGAAAAAATGGCAGTTGAACGGAAAGGAACAAGTGGAAAGACAAAAAAAAAATTAGCCCTCGAAACGAAATCAAAAGTTCGATACATATTTCATTATAAAGAAAACAAATATCAAAAATTCGAAAATCGTATTTTTTTACCATGCATATAACATAGTAAATTTATAAAATAAATATTTATACAATAATCGTTTAAAAACGAAGATAATTATAGCAAATAATATTTAAACATTGCAAATAATATATCACGAAAGTTTTCAAATTCGAATATTATTTTACAGAGAAATTTATCTAACTCAAAAATCCTAATTATAATGAAAGTTTGTTTGTAGATTTTAAATTTGCTTATACATGGAGTAAATTTTTTGTCGATGGAAAATTTTTTTTGAAGAGATAATATCAATTTCTAAAATTTTAATTTGTCGTGTTTAGAATGCAATTGTCTTAAAAATTTTTTCCTTTTTAATTAAAATTGTCACTCAAAACATGAAAAAATTTTAAACTGAAAATTGATTTCATCTCAAAGAAATTTTCTATCGACAAAAAAAATTGTTTCATGTATAATCCATTATGTTCCACATACATATAAATTTTTATTAAAATTAAGATTTTTGGATTTGTTCCCTGTAAAATACTTTCATGATATGCAAAAATATCATTTACGATCATCACAACTTTGAAATTGATCCTGAGGGCTATATCGATACGAGACGCATTCTTACGAGTATTTTCACATAATGAAGAAGAAAAGAATCCATCTCGTATCTTACAATATACGTACTTATATAAAAAAAAAAAAAAAAAAAAAAAAAAATCCAATGACCAAGGATGAAGTGAAATTTTTTCTTTTCTCTTAGCTTACCGCATACCTAATTTCACCTGAGTAAGAATATTATTTTCCTTTCTCTTTTCTTCTTTTCGTTCTTTTTTTTTTTCTTTTTTCTAGTCGAAAGCATAAATCGCTGATCGATTTACGTTAAACTTTGGCTAAATATTAAGGCGCCAAGCCTGCATCTTCACGAAGTTCTGTTTTTTTCGAAGCAGCCATTTACGAACAATCGCTGCAGAAATGTTCCCTCTTTGTGAACATTGAATTAGAGGTCTACATAAAAGACAGCTACGAAGATATTTCCCTCTTGATCATTTGGGACGAGTGTGAGAAACGAGGACAATGATGAAAGCTGTAGCATAGATGTTCGAGTCTCAACACAGTTTCAATGAAGACGAAGAAGCGAAACAAGATGAATTCCTCCTTTTAGGTGGATATCAATTGGTCGCTTCGGATGGCTTCTTGAAGAGATTTTTACCGACATCCTCTTCTACTGATGTTCCGATACTACGAGGTGTGAGATTGCTGAGATTGCGACAACTTGCTGGAACTTTTGTGATGGCTAGATGTGTGTTTCTCCTGAAAATACAAACATAGATGTGGTACTTGATTTTTTTTTATAAATTTTATTACAAAAGAAAAGAGTTTAATATAAATTAATATAAAAAAAAATCATAATATCAAATAATTGAAATAATTTCTGTTCTCATTTAAATATAAATAAATTTCTCTTTAGTTTCTTCTAGAAGAACTGAATATAATTCTGTTCTTCACAATTATTCCAAGAAAACAACTTCATCAATTAACGATGTTCATCAATTAAACATTGAAATTCTTTTCTTTTATTTTTTTTTTTTCTCTTCTTCCCTCGTTGTAAAATAAACAAATGAGGAATGCGCTATTTGCATTAGTTCATTATGAAAATTCAACGAAAGAAAATTAATGAAGTGCGAATGATTACTTATCGAGAGATACATTAGCAGTTCTACTTCTACTGATAATGAATAAATTAAAAAAATTAAAGAACAAAAACATATTCCTCAATGCATGTTTCAAACACGCAATAAGAATCCATACAATAATAAATGAATGAATTACGTTAAATTAAATTAATTGGATAATGATATTGATAATCGATATTTTGAAAAATAAAATCTCAAATGAGAATAAGATACGTAAAAATGAGTGAAATCTAATTCTTGTGAACGTGATCAACCAAGAATTAAATAATAATAATAATAAAAAAAAAAAAAAAGTAAAATAAAAATCACGATGAACGATGTTAAAGCTTTTTCGATACAGATAACAATTACAATAAACGAATACTATGCTTATTCCGAAAAATGAAATAAGAATCAAATACGTAAAATTGAATGATTCGAATACAACAAGAAATGCCATAGTATTACTAATAAATTGCATCCAATTCTCAAATTTAAATTTGAACTTTTAACGAGTAAGATTCAAATAAAACGGATATTGAAGCGTAATTCTTGAAAAAAAAAAAAAAAAAAAAAAAATTGAATACATGCATACAACACAAAAAGCATTGGTACTGCGCGCATGCTCATGCAAAATTACACGCACACAATACATTCGTAACAAATAACGATACAACAATAGCATCGATGTTTCGACAATAATAATAATAATAATAATAATAATAATGTAGGCAAACATCATAGATACCCTCCACCAAGCGAGATAAAAATCAAATAACATATTTCTTTTTTTTTTCTCGAAATTGGCCGTCACTCATATACTGAGAACCATTCTTTTTACGTATGATGGCATAATAAATGAAGAACTTTTACACATGATAATAATCGTATTACATACTGATAGCTGTGATATATAATGTTAGTACACAAAAAAGATGCGGCGAGATGTGGTGTGCGATATTATATCTAAAATATATTCATATATGTACGTATATACATGCACATCATTTATACATTTATATATTTGTCTACGTGTGTGTGTATATGCATACATATATTATTTTATATGGTGTGTTAAGAAAGAGAGACAAAATAATCACTAAGGTACTTTTCGTTTCCACAGAACGTTTATTTCCGTTGATTAAGTTCTTTTCTTGGTCGAACACATGACGCGTACGATTCCTGCCGTAATATGTAATAATCCGCCAACGCGTCGAGCTATATAACAGTCTATAATATTTTATAAAATTATATATAATATTATCCTCTTTATAAAATTAAAATATTATATATAATATTATATATGTATGCGTATATATATGATATATAAGCACCTGCGTAATTTTCTGTGCGAAAACAATTGATTCCGATGCCAAAAAGTTTTCAATGCCATTCTTGAATATCCACAGTTCTTCAGTGATAATCTTCTTTCCTTTCCGCTCATCTTCGTACACTTCAAATCGCATATAAAGATAACGAGAATGTCGAATGAACAATGTATTTTACAAAAAGATAATACCATATGTATTTAATAATGTTTAATATACGAAATATCCAATTTTTTTTTTTTTTTTTTTTTTAAGCGTATTTATAGTTAACACTCGAAAGATTCTATCATCACACATTTTTGTAAACGCAGGTGTCTATCGTATATAGAAAAAGTGCAGGAAACGTACGCGACAAGTGAATAGTTATACATTGTGTACAGTATTAATGCAGTGTTCGCAATGTTATACATCTTGTGTTCCTCTTCTATAGTTGAACGTTTCGTAAACATCATATCACTCATGTCGATCGCTGGTCACATACGTGGGCTCGTATCATATTATTATTATTATTATTATTAATTATACATGTATATGTATATATATTTATATATATATATATAACTCTCTTTCAATTTCTCACTATCGGAGAGTACAAAACCTATATAATTTACCTTAGCAATTATTTTGTCTTCATACAACTTGTACAATTGCAACAATTTTAACTAGGCCGATCCTGATTTCTCGCAATTTTAATAATTTTTTCTTCTTTCTTTTTTTATTTATTTTTTTTTTAATTTTTTTTTATTTTTTTATTTTTTTTTATTTGGCTTTTTTTTTTGACTAACATCACACACATATCCTGTGAATCCTACACTGAATCTTTTTTTTTTTTTTTTTTTTAATAATATCGTTTTGATTATACTTATGATTCGATTAAAAGCTAAAGCTAAGAGGTTTTTGTTCTTTCCGTTTGCTTGAAGTATATTCAGGAAGAACAAAGCATTAAATGATTCAAATAAGATAATAATACAAGATAATCAAAATAGAAATATATTTTTTTTGTTCGTACAATTGTAGTTGTTGTCGATTAAAACTAAATTCGACATTTAAATTTAATATATCATCTACAATTAATAATAATTAAAGATGTAATTCTGAAAATAAAAAGTATAAATCAGTTTAATATATATACATATAATAAAATACAAATTTTTGCACACATTCTTCCTGAATGTTCTTTCTCTTTTTTCTTATTTTTTTTTTCTTTTTTCTTTTTTTTTTTTTTTTAAATTATACTTCATATTTTGTTTGTATATGTTGTGTGTATATGTTGTTTCAAACAATTTATATTGTTTTACGTATCGACTGAACAATTTGGTGTTTCATACTGTTTTAACAATCAATCACGATATTTCGTAACAAATTTTACGAAAGGCCCACGATAAAGTTTTAAAAGTATACACGTGCCTTTGAAAAAGATTTTTTTCTCTTGTGCAAATTTCTATACACTGTTGTATCCACTCATATTCTTGTATAATTCATTAGTACACATGAGAAATAGTTTCGTGATATTTCATGATATTTTTCTTTTTTCTTTTTTTTTTTCATTCTAAATTACAATATTAAAATTCTCTATCCTCCGTTAAAGAACGATATAAAATGAAACAAAAAAAAAAAAAAAAAAAAAAAAAAATTTGATACAGAATTTTGCACTGAGAAGCCTAAAAAAGAGGCAACGATCATAGCAATCACACAGTACACATGTAATGATCTAAGTTGAAAATACTAGATACTAGATTGTGACAATAATTATAACAATAACAACAATGACATCGATGCGCCACACATTAGCGCGATAAATTCTTAGTCGTCACAATGGCAAATCACGATACACGCGTGCATATACGTGCGTATGTGTATATATTTTACGTAAATATAAACGCATTTTTCATATATATATTTTTCAATATATTAATCACACTATCTCTCTCGCTCTCTTTCAACACGTTCCTGAGATAATATCCATTCTATATCAACGATTATTCTTACTTTGTTGCACATATATATACATATATAATATATATATATATATATATATATATATATTATATGTGTATAATATACATATATTGTCAAAAACGCGAAATATTCATAAGAATTAAAAAAAAAAAAAAAAAAAAAAGAAAGAAAGAAAGAAAGGAAAAAAACTACGCGCGGCGCTACGATTACTCCAAATAAATATAAAAAAAACAATCTAAATACATTTACAAGACGCTCAGTGATCAAAGCTCGAAGCATTGTACAAGAGAGTGTAAAAAATAAAAATCTATAGATAGGAAATATTCTTAAGTAATCCTTTGAATAATAGATCATCATTTCGTTTCGATAATATTTTTAAACATGGAATACAAAAACTTCTCTCCGATTCAGTGAGCTTCATGTGAAAAATCATCTCTTTATCATAGTGTAAGAAACTAAAAGGCTATGTATCCTTAATCTGTCGTGTGTTTCCATCTCGTTAATCCTTGACACATAATCTATTTTTAATCCTATAAAAGTTTGTAAAAAAAATTTCTCTATATTATACATTCGTGTACATACAGCTATCTGAAGTTCGCAGAAATGCCTTTTAAAAGGAACGAGCAATTTGAGGATATGCTCATCGATTCGATGCAAACTTAACAGCAAGCTACGGAGAATTAAAAAAGAAAACGTTCGTTACATCGTTCTTCTGATTTTTTTAACGCTAGAATTACCAACCTGTTATATATACATGTGTAGATTATATTACATAAATATATTATATTGATATCCTGATTAAAAAATTTGTTAACTTCAAATTTTTTAATACTGAAAGAAGAAAGATTTCTTCTTCTTCTTCTTCTCTCTCTTTTTTTTTTTATATTTATTTTTTTAACTGAAAGTATTTTTATATAAATATAAAGTGTTAATATATTTGTAAGACAGCTTTGGAGAGTCGATTTTAGAAATCAAAACAATTACAAAAATGTCGATTAAAAAAAAAATATCTATTCATTAAGTTATAAACAATTTACATTATAAAAAAAGAGCTGGAAATGGAGCGGTTGAGTGATGAAGATAGATTTTACTCTATCTTAAATTTAAATTGTTTATAATTTAACGAACAATTTTTAACCGACATTTTTACATATTTTTATGTTTGCTTTGACTTCTCTCAAAATTGACTCTCCAAAAATATTTTACAATATATTAACACGAATATATTATATCTTATATATTTATGTTATTTTCGCATGGTTTTAGTAACTATAAAAACAAAAAATCGAATATTTGGTAATTCTAATGTTAAGATTCTGTGATGTAGACGAGCAATATACGCAATTTTTCGTTAATGATGCTGAGTAATTTCAGAGAAATTTATATTTCTAATGATATAGCACACAAACTTGCAATCTTCGTATTAAAAATAAATAATTAATATACAGAACCGTATTTCTACTTAGTTTCAAAATATAATTTCTATAACCTATTTTATTTTGAAACTTAAATTAAATATCACAGTAAAATAAAATAAAAAATATTAATGAGAGATAAATTTTGAATTATTTTCTGTTTTCTATGGAAAGGGATATATAAAATTTTGTATAGAAAGAATATTTAATCGACATGATAAGATTGCAACAATTGTAAGATTGCATTAATTTGTTATTACATTTAATATTGGATTGGCAAATATTTTATTTGTATTTTCTTCAATATATTTATATTAATGATATAAATGAACTCGGAAGAAAGTATAATAAAATTATACTCGAAATATAGCAGAAGATTACATAAAAAAATATATATTAAGAAAATGTAAAATAATAAACTTTCTTATTATTACACATGGAAATAATTTCAATTTCTTTAATCTACTAATTAGATGAATTTTTAGTCAAAAATTCTTTATCACAATTGAATTAATTTTAATTAGATTTATCTTAGATTCTAGAATATGGAATAGAGATATCACGATATATTTAAAAACCGAAAATTTCTGAATAAATAAATTATTAAATTAAAAAAAATAACAACAATAAATTATTATATAAAGAAATTAAATTTTTCTCCTATTAATAAATCAAACGTAAGAAAATTTTTTAACCAACCCAATCTTTCCAATAATGAAATTGTATCCTAATGTGCAATGCATCATCAGCAATATAAGTATGTTAAATAACACAGCATCATCAACGTAAAATCGTAACAACAACATAATTCAAAGTGATCAATTACGAATATTTGTTTAAATTTTGATGATAATTCGGACACGAGAGAAAATGAATAAGGCGATATTAACAAATATATATATAGTTGTCGTATACTAATAATAAGAGCAAATTCTATAAAGTCTATCAATTATTTCACTTCACGTGAAAAGCATCTAATCGTAATTATATTCCGCAATCATTGTTTAACAATCTGCACTTTAACAAACGGCCGTACAAACGTATCGGTATCATTCAAGAAAAATTACGTAGAAATAGAATGTCTCGAAACCTAAAGACAGTCATATCAGAAGTTGCATTTTTTTTGAGCGATCGTATTCAATACTCTTCATTGTTGCAAATTTAATATTTCATTCCAATGCAACTTCCTCTCATTTCACGCAGAAGAATATAATAACCCTTTGCGTTCCTTTTGCGAATCCTAAGATAATCTAAATATGCTATAATATTGATACATTAAGCATTGTACTCTAAATTTCTTTAGATTTAATTAAAGATATATGCAAACGTTACATATTTGGATGGCGGTTTCGGTGCTAGAATTAAGAAGGAAATAGAATATCCAGAATAAGAAGGGAAAGTATGTAGTAAAGAAAAGCATAATATTAGCTTAAAAATTAACTTCGATTGACTGACACGAAGCAGCAAACAGATAAATCGGACTGCAAAGGGTTAGTCGGAAAGTATTTTGTTAATATTATTCATCCGCATATAAAAAAACAATGACAATTTGATACAATGTGTTAGTTTAAACAAAATTATATATACCTTTACAAATATATATACGTACATTTTCAAATTCGTATTAATAATACATTTATATTTTCTGAGCACTCTCATCACTTTCACTGCATATATATAATATACATTAATTCTTTTTTCCTTTTCATATTTCTTTTATTTATTTTTTATCTTTATTTTACTTAATTTTATTCCCTTAAGTAACTTTGTAAGTTGTTCTAACCGTTTATATAAGATGTGTCTAAAAAATAATGAGACTGATTCCATACAATTGAATCTACAATATTGTATAAAATATGAATAACATATATGTATATATATATATATCTTATTTTATTTCATTATCAATATTAACTTGATAGAGTTAAGTATATATAATTATATAAGGATATAATGATTAATGACAATGTCATGAAAATTAAAGAAATGAGTAATTGCAAGCACAAATTCTTAATGATATTTATATGATTAGATTTAAATAAAATCTTAGAAAACAAAATTTATCTTGAATAAATATGAAATTTTATGATTCTCATCACATGTGATCGTTTGACAATTAATGATAATGTTAAAATGGAAATGAAATAAATTCATATCATCACAATGTTTAATCCACAATTTGAACGTGCAAAAATTGTCGCAAATAATTTTGAACAATTTTATTAAAGAACAAAAGAAATCCAAAACTTTATGTACCTTGATCTTTTTCAATATATACAACAGAAAATAACTCAAAGTAACGAGTGATGAAACATGAATTTTTGAATATAATCCAAAAATGAAACGTCAAAGTGAAACAATGGCACACGAGCAACTCATAATACCTAAAAAAAAAAAATGAATTGAAAATGAAATCTATGCTCTTCTGTTTTTTCAATTCTAAAAAAAATAATTTTTCCAATCATCAATCTCAACTATAATATAATGATTTGGTTGTGATCGATCAAGTGAAACGAATTCCAAAAAAGATTTTTCCAGCAAATCAATGATAACGTACAACTGTTTTGAAAGAGATAAGATTAATTTATTTATCATTAAGTAGCAAATATTTTGAGTCTCATTAGTTTCTATACACACCTTACATATCTGAAATCAACGATTTAATTTCATGAACGCAACACTGTGCACACCACCCTTTCTCCGAAACCCTTTGCCAGCAAAGGAATATTTTTCTAACTACTAAGACGAGTTTTACTTAAAATCGTTACAGTAGTTTTGCAAAGATATTTACTCTTTGATTATCGTTACCATGATACATAAAGAAAAAAAAAAGAAGAAATAAAATTAAGAAAGACTACTTTTTCTCGATTCTTTAATATTGAGCATTCGTTAATTAAAATCTATCGACGTTTGACCATAAGCGCAAAATATTATAATTACCTTTTCATTCTCTGGCAGTGTTTCGTGCATTTAGCTTCACGACAACTTTTTCTTATTTTTCTTGTTCCCATCTTTTTTTTTTTTTTTTTGAATAAAAAAATAAAAAAAGAAAAAAAAAACAAAAAGAAAATATTACTTCAAAGAAAATTAATAAATATTCTTGAAAATTATATCTTTTATATTATGGAATTAATTAAATTGAAATATATATAGATTAAAATAAAAAAAATGGTTGTCGTGAAATTCAAGGACCTACCTTGAAAATATCTCACGAAGTATAATCGAATTCTCAATTCACTTGACAAAGAATGATATAACCCAAAAAACTTCTTTGATGTTTTAAGATAAAAAATCTATTTTTTTTTTTTCCGTTTTCTTCCTATATATAGCATGTCATTTCGCGACTTCATCGTCTTCCTGATGCAATTACTTGATCTTTCCAAAATCGCGAATAGCTCGTAATATTATTTTTTCTTTTTTATTCTTGAACGAAGGCTCACACTCATTAACTACTCTAAGGAGATGCGCTACAGGTACAAAGGTGGAAAGATCGATAATTTGTAACACTAGGGGAATAGAGATCGTACGATGTCATGCTGCTACTTCTACCATTCACAAACTGGAAGGGAGAAGAAGAGAGGATAGAGGCAAGGTGAAAGTGTATTCCTTTAAGAATAAAGATTGATTCTATGGAAATTTACAGCCACTTCCTCTTCTCGTTTTAAATCCTATTATTTACTTCTTCCCAAAAAAAAAAAAAAAAAAAAAAAATTGAATCTAATGTAATATTTAACAATAAAGAATCTATTGAAGGATTAATCTATATCTTTCGATAAGATATTTACAAATGTAATGATATTTAAACTCAATGTATGCAAATACATTTAAATATAAAATCATCAATTTTTATACTATGTTTATACTATGTTCATTGCAGATCGGATTTTCTTCTTGTAATAATATAAATTCTATCCATTCTAACAAGTAATTATAAAATTTTATATATATGCTATATATGAATTCGTGTAATTTCTTTTCTTATAATTTGAAGATTTTTAATTTACATCCCGCATTAAAGCCGGTATCGTACATATTTTAAAGGTAAGTACCGACTTGGCCTCGCCGATTTGTGTTAAATATCGAATTTTGAATTCTAATAATATAGAATCCATATGTAAAAATGAAATATTTCATTTCAATTACACATAACAACTGTGTAAAATGTTAGCTAACATAAAACAGAAATGAAAGAAAGAAGATAGTTGCCGGATAAAACGACAATGAAGCAAGTGGCTGCATTATGCTAGCATTTGGAAACTACCTTTGAAGTCCACTACAAGACAGGATTTCCGTACGAACGTTATTCCGGTGGAGGTGGTGGTGGTGGTGAGGAACTGGGAGGTGGTCCGCTCGGCAATGGCGGTGGTGTCTTGGGTTCCTGCCGAGCAGACGGAACTGGGATCATGCTCTGATTGTGTCGTATGTTCGGTGGTAACGATGGTGGTGGTACGGACGTATCGATGGCACCGTCTGGTGTCATGATAACGTTACCCGCCGGATACATCGGGTATTGTTGTTGATATTGCGAGTAATACATGACAGGATCGTAAATGTATCCGGCAGGATTGAATATTGAGGGTGGTGGATAATTAGCAAAGAAATAAGAATCTGGCTGCGATTGATTTACATGGCCAGCCCTCGAGTAGCCTGGATCACCACGAGCTGAGGATAGATGGGGTGGGTGATGGGGGGGATTTCGGGTATTGTTACTATTGTAGGTTTCTTGCTGATAGTAGCCGTCGCGCTGGCCGGGAGCACTGTAATGGCCCGCCGATCCTGCTGGTGGTGGACCACGCCCGATATACTGGCGGCCGCCTCTACCGCCTCCACGTACCTTGTTATTGCTGCCTGAACTATAATGTCTGCCGTTCTGCCGCTCGCCCGGTCGATGTTGTCCGTAACCCGCCGAAGAGACCTGCGATTGCTTCTTTGATGGTGGAACACTAGTTGGACTCTCCTTCATTTCAGAACGATCGCGTTTTCGATTCTCATTGGCGAACTCCGCGGGAACGATGGTACTTGAACTGCTTGTCGTCGAGGGTGCACCGGAACTTCTCGAGATCCCGTCCGTACGAATTTTGATTTTTAACGGAGCCTGAACGACAGAATGGGCCGGCGAACTCGACACACTGTCGGTACCTTTCAGTCGTTCCTTAGGAATAATAATCTTGATACTTGTGTTTTGAGGAGATTTATTCTTATCGGTTGGCACTGTACTTCCACCCGAGCTTCCTGTCGATTCAGTACTTAGATTTAATTTATCTTTAGGAATTGTAATTTTTATAGGTACCGCAGATACAGCCTCTTCTCCCTTCTCTTTATCCTTGTCCCGATGTTTCTCTTTATCTTTGTCTTTATGTTTGTGTTTATGCTTCTCCTTGCTCTTTTCTTTGTCTTTATGTTTATGCTTTTCTTTTTTCTTTTTCTTTTCACTTTTATGATGTTCCGATCTCTTCTCTTCTGCAGGAGGTGCAACGGTAATAGTTGTCGATGTTGGGACAGAAAGAATGGATTCTGTGGTAGTTTGTACAGGGCCAGAGATAGCACTTATATCAACAGTCGAAGCTATCACAGGTTCGCTGATCGATGATAAAGGCAAACACTGATTTTGAGCAGATTCTTGTTGCGTAAGCATTATCGAATGAGATATAGATGGCTGATGTTGCGGTTGTGACGGTTGTTGTTGTTGAAGCTGCTGCTGCTGCTGCTGCTGCTGCTGCTGCTGTGTTGTTGTTGTTGTTGTTGTTGCAATTGTTGTTGTTGAAACTGTTCTTGATGAACTTGTTGTGGCGGTATTTGATTAAATGGTTGCAATAACGATGGCATAGTTGGTAGAGGCTCTTGAAGCAGAGCACTTATACTTTGAGCAGATTTCATTGGTGATAAATATTCGCTTTTAATTTGAGAATGTTCAGCTTTTATCGACATATCTGCCTTATAAGATTCCTTTTTAATTTGGAACTCTTGAGGTTCTTGCTTTATTATATTATTGATATCTAATCCATTTGTCAAACCTTGCTGATTCGAAGAAAGCTGTTGATGTATAGGCACCGTGCCAAATCGTGATATTGTTGGTTCAGAATCAAATGGTTTAATGAGTTCTGGTGGTTTCATATCGTTTGCAATTTGTGTAGCTCTGCCATTCGCCGATGGATTGTCTCTAATAGGTTGTATCAATTCTGGTACTCTGCCAAGCATTTTAGCAGCTTCGAAACTGGATGTATCATCCATTTTTACTTTCACTTGCTGCCCGCTTTCACTAGTGCTACCTGTACGATGCCGTTTATGGGACGTAGTGGATACATCGCTAACCGATCGTTTAATCGATTGTGCTTCTTGTTGCAAACCTGGTGGGCTTGCAAAAGGTGATACTATATTAAAACCTATCGATGTATCTGGTACACGTTCTTGTTTAGGAACTTTTGCAGCCGAAAGCGGCGTCTTTTGTTTAGTTTTAGGCCTCTGTGAATGAGATTCCCGAGGCGTTGGTATTTTTTCTGGACTGAATAATGATTTCGGTTTACTAGGAGGAGTTTGTAACACATTCTGTTGAATATCAGACGAACCTTTGTCTATATCATCATGTCGCGGTCGCTTTTCAGTTTTTGGATCGTCAAGATTATTCAAAGATGTTAAACTTGATGATTGTGAATTACTATTTTTAATTGTATCTTTTAATATTTGAGATACACCATGAGCAGTATGTTGACTGGATACTGTCTTCGAAGTTAATGGTTTCTGAGTAAGTAATGAAGTTGAAATCGAGCTACTTGGAGATTTTTCTTGCGAAAATGAACTTTGACTAGTACTCAATTTCACATCAGTTGTAATTGAACTGGTACTAGTCTGTAATTTATCTGATTGATTATATTTTGTATGATGTGATGGTTTCTGTGTATTTGAAGTATAAGTTACATCAATCGTTGGTTTTGGTGGAGGTAACGGTTTCTCAATAAGTTTTCTAACCTCCTCACATCTCTGTTCCAATGAATCAGACTTTCTTTGTCGATCGATTCTTGTTGGATCTGGATATTTATATGGTTTTTGTTCACAATCTTTTCTATGTTCTACAAGTTTATGCCTTGGATCATACATTCTCTTATCATGACCCTGATGTTTATTTTCTACACCGCTTAATCTGTGTACACTGTGATTATTATTACTAAGTTTTTCTTGTATATTTCCATGAGACGTTGGCTCTTGTAATGTTCCAATATCTGATCTATGAGTGGAATCGTTCAAAGAATTATCCAAAGTTGGTTCCTTCGGTACAGCATGACTGTGAGAATGGAGAGTACTACTACTACTACTACTACTGCTACTTGTACCAGTATTTGAATTGTACTCTCTTTGCAACCTTTGTCTATTAGGATCGCGTCTTGGTTCTCTAGCTTGAGTACACGAGTGCCTCTGAGGTACTGGTTGTCCAACTTTTATATCTGGTCTATGGTGATGATTATGATGAAGTGTTTTCTGTCCAAGAGGCAATGGATGTTTGTTTAGCACATTTGTACTAGATACAGGTTTATGGTGATGTGAATGATGCTTATTAATATCTGACACATGACTTTGCGCAACTGTTACTGGAGCTGATGCCTTCTCTCTTTCCAAACGTTCACGTTCTTTCTTTTCTCGATATTCCCGATAATCTACAGGAGGTCTCGCAGGAGCAGGAGCATTTTGCTTCTTTTCTTCTTGTTTTTCCGTTTGATGAGGTCGATTTGTATGGAATGTGGGTCCACCATCAACCGTCGTCGCAGGAGACTGTACTTTGCGAGGTTCCGCATCCTATAAAATATTAAATAGAATTATATTTATATTAATTTTAATATGAATTGATAATTGTTGTAATAAAATTTAATATGATATAATAACTTACAAAGGGTGAATTTGGTAAACTAGGATGATTAATGCTTGGACTTTGATTTGCAGATATACTCATTATTTTTCTTTTTAATCTTGATGGGCATTTATCAAATATATGAAGAAATTCTGCTGTAAGTTCTTGTAAAAGTTCCGATGTTACAGTTCTGTCGACGTACCAGAACCAATGCTTTCCTTCTGTACTTTGTGGTATCTATAAACAAATAATCATAATATTGAAATTAATCAAATACTTTTCGTGAGAAAAATGGAATTAAAATATTGCTTTATTAATATATAATGATATATACCTCCCAATTAGACCATTTACACGCAAGATGAATACAAAAACAGGCGACTACTGTTGGTTTATATTGCAGACACATGGTTGTCAAGTGTAAACTGAAAAGGAAAAATTTTTCTATAAATCAACATGAGAACGATAATATATCTTAATTGATATTTTTTGGTGAAATATAACCCAGGACATAAAAAGAACTGTACTATAAAAACAATGTACTAGTTCCATTAAACATGGGTAATATCAGAATAAAATCAGAACGAATTTCTTACGAATTATTGAAAATAATTAACAATATTTCCAATTATAACTTTCGTAAACGGAATTCAATTCCAAAGAGTACGTTTCCAAAACAGTTAAAAAAGAGTATATCTGAATGTAATACTTTCAATATATCCGAATACTTGATGAGCTATACAAAAATTTCTATATAGATATTATTATCTAAATAAATATTTATGCGATATTTTTCTACATGATAATATAAATGTAAGCCCTAAGATATTCTGTTATATCATAATAAATTTACCAAAGTTTATTCTAACATAATCTCATAATCCATAATGATAAAAATTATTTTAGTTATTTAGAATATTTTAGTTAATATTAAATTGTATATAAAATATTTAATATAGAAATAAAAATTTTCAGTTATTAAGTTTTTTTTAAACGGAAAATATATTTAAAGTAAATATAAAACAGTTTATGAATTTAATGTATTTTCATTAAAAATTATTTCTTGAAAAAAATATATATATTAAATATGATATAATATTATGCGATATATAAAAATATCAAAAAAAAATAATTTCAATTTTTTGTAACAGAGATAAATTAGGGCTTAATCTACACTAATATTTTAGTCATAATTATGATCTATTTAAATATTATTCATTGAATAATATTTGAACAGATTATAATTAGACTGTATACCATACCATAATGGATTACTAATATAAAATATATTCTAATAGTATGGTTATTTATCCTTTTTGTATTGTTAAATGTTTTTAGACATTCACTCATCATTACACTACTTTCACATTCATTTCATTCATTCTTAATTTGTTTTGTGCATCTACAGCTTAAAAATAAGTGTATATAAATATAAAAATAAAAATTGGACAATATACCGTAATGTAAGAGAAAACGATCAGTCCTTAAGAATATTTCATTTACCTTCAATTAAGCAATCCTCATCGTGAACTTAGTTTACGAAATAAACTTCGTTTCGCTTTGGCATACGTTCTCTTTAGAATCAGACATTACCGCGACTGCAACGCAACATTCCTCCCCAAAAGTTACTGTTGACATTTAAACATTCGCATTAGAATTTAGAATAAAATATGAAATCAAAGTAAACTTTTGTATTCTAAATTTTTATTTTATATTCATATTTAAAATTAATAATTAAATTTATTCTTTTTGAACCAAAGAATGTCTATAATGACATATTTTTGTATTTATAAAAAATATATAATTATAATAAATATTAATAAATGTAACTTTATTTCACGTTTACTTTGCTTTCTAAAAAGAAAATAGGTCAGAATGTTGCGCCAGTGGCTATTGCCTGACAGTCTTAGTTTGGAAATATGCTCCAGCTGGCATCTATTTGACCAGAAGACTGCTAAGAGTAAGAGATACTAGGAAATAATGTGTAGCCACCTGTTAGATGCCATGAAGTATGAAGTCTGGGCTAAGTCCTTGCTCGCTGTAAAAAGAGTTAAAATAACTGAATGAAAGTTTTTATTAATTATATTTGAAGGTCTAATAGTTAATAGTAATATAATAATTTATTGAATTATTTAAACTTACTATTATAATAAAATTTTCACATAAAATATAAAAAACTAAAATCTAAACAAAGTAATATTATATAAATTTCCAAACATAATTTATATACCTTTAACCAGTTGACAACATCTAACAACATGTGTGTGGGGATGATCAATGGCGACATCAAACCCCAATGTTTGTAGTAGAACATTTTCATTGAAAACCAGGTCTTGAGCTTGCTCAAGATATTGCTATGAATAAAATAAATAATTTATAATACTTATATTTATTACAAATATGTTAATATTAAATTTAGTTTTTTATTTTACCTCAGATCTGACATCAGGTGAGGGCTGATCTCTGTGGAGACACATATGAGCTGTTTTGATAACATGTTCTAACTTGCGTGGTTGTTCTTCGACTTTTGCTGCCAAAAATAATGCTGCTGCTGCAATTGCATTCCTGTGGAAATGTGACAGCGAGTGGAATACGTAAAACCTGTGCATATATACTATTGCTGTGTTGATACATAATTGTGACCTATATTTATCTAATAAAGGAAAATATATTTAATAAAACATTATATTTAATATATTATTAATTGCATAATAGATTGTGGTTTCTTTTAATTATAAATTTTTAAAAATTTTTGTGCTATCCAATATAAATTTATTTTAATAATCATCATTTCTTCTTTAATGTATTTCCTTAATTATATTTCAATATATGTATATAATTATTTCATATAATTAAAAAACTCAAATTATTTAATACTATAATAATGTGCAAATAAATAGAATAATGAAAATAATATATATGTATTATTTCAAATATTTTTCATTGGAATATTAATCATATATATATGATTAATACTATATATAAATTTATATAATTATTTACTATCCAATATTTCAATTTTAATTAATTATATTTAAATTATAATTAATTTAAATAAAAATTATTAAAACAATAAATATGATTAAAATACAATTTAATCATTTCCTTTTAAATAATTAAATTAAATGGTAAGATTAAAAAATAGAGGCTACAATAGATTATATATAAAAAATTTTATTTAATTTGCTTATTACATTAATATGAAAAACTTAATAAGAAAATCACAATTTTAAAACATCAACTCCTAAATTTGATTTAATATTTTATTTATATCATGATCTTCATTTATGCTTTTTATTATTAATTTTCATATCTTATAATATTTATTATTCTACTAAAAGAAGAATATATCAATTAAGAATTCAAAGTAAGTTATAATATAAAAAAACTTAGAATATAAAAATAAATATTATACTATATATTATGTATTTTATGTATATAAAATATACATATATTATAAGTATTATATACAATATAAAAGTAAAATAGTTTACTAATATAATTATTTTTAAAATTAATATTTCATTAGTCTCTCATATTTATAAATTTTTAATTTAAAATAAAATTGAAGACTATGTTGAAGTTCTCACAACTGGAAAGATAATTAAGACATTTATAACTTTCAAATATATATCTGAAACATAAAAATATTATAGAAAATATAAAAGTTTTCTATATATTATATTTGTAAAAATATTCTATAATATACTTCTGAAATAAAAAGTATTATTATATATTTGAATAGTCTAATTAATATAAGTTTAATATAAAAAATAATATAAATTTTATAATTAAATAATGATCTAATATATTAAATATTTTATTTAAAATACTATTTATTATATGTTTATTTTTAATTTAAAAAAATATTGGTAATATGTGATAATTCAATATTGACAAATTTGCGTTAGTTCTGATCTGATCATAAACATTACTTGCATATACATATATATGTATGTATGTATGTATATAAAAATTAAGATATAAAAAAAGATATAAAAAATAAAATATACTTGCATAAAAAATATAAGCAGAAATTGTAGCTTTGGTTGGTAATACTGTCAAACTTAGCTTAGCAAACAATGCTGTCTTTTCATGACCTTATTCTTTGTTCTCCTTCTTCAACAAAAAATTCTGATGGTCATTTTAATTCATTCACATTATTTTATGATCAATATAAAAATGTTGAATAGCACAAAAATTCCGAAATTCATTGTATATTAAAGTTAACAATAAGAAGTTCAATATGGAGAATCGTAATCATGACGCGTGACCTCTTCTTTTGCACGTCACTCATGTTTACAACACGTTTTAAATTTTATATTCATCTCGAAATACGAAGTATTAAAAGATCGATATAAAGAGAATATAATCACATAATTGTATGTATTCATTTAAAACAATTTAAATGAATAGGAGAAAAATGAACATAAAATGATTATGGGGATAGGGGGTAAGGGAGGTTGAGAAACACGCAACTAAACATGCACTTTTAAAAGGATACACCACAAGCCGCTGTCCCATATCCTGAATGAAATTCGCTGCCTGCTGCCGGTAGCTTAGTTCCTTATCCGCGTCGATGCCGCATCTTCTGCTCGGCGTGTTTATAAGCTGTTCTTTCGTAAAGTACCATTTTTCGTCAGCCGCCATTTATATGTACACACAACACGGTACTAATGATGCGCACTTCACGGCGGTCGCGATGGTGGCGGCGAGCACACAAGGCATGCACAACAGCAACACGTTGAGAACTTCACGTCACTACGCTAACCGGAAACTCCCCTCCAAATTTATACCCATAGAACTTTTCACAGTAAAACAATCACATATTAATTATTAAATAAATAATGTTATAATGTTGCTACTTTACTTCATAGATATTTAATTGTCTCTTCTATAAATTATTTTTTGTTTATTTTATGCATTTTGCATCTTATGCGAAAGTTCCATTTTGAATTCCGGAAATAGTATCTTCTTTTTTTAAATTGTTTGATACGTATCCAACTTCACGGCACTGCTTTGGAATTATGCAGTAGATGAAAAACCAACTTCAGAAATTCTTCAGTACTTTTACATATATATATATTTATGACATTAGATTGTCGTAATTTATAGGTTAATACGAAATTTTGCAATACCGTTAAAATTATTTTATGGACGTTTTATTTGTTTAATATTTTACAAAATAAGTTTTTTTCCGTATAATAATCATAATAAATTAATAAATAATATCAATCTTTCGAAGTGTATTACAGTAATGAACTTATTTTTGATAATTTATTATAAAAACCGCTTTTTATGTAAAGTCAATAGATTTTCTTAATCTCAATAAAATTTTAACAAATTTAAAATCGATCGCAATTTCATTATAATTTAAAACGCGATATATATTAAATATCCAGGATAATTAATTAATACCATATAAATTACTATAGAGAAATATCTTCCGCATGCATTTTTATATTATTGTACACCGATTTATGAACTTTTGGCAGGCCATGAGGTTGGTTATATAAAAAATTATATTATTATTTTAATATTAATTCACTATATAATTTAATAATTCCAATTATAATAATAAAGTAAAAATTCTATACTTTATAGTTGAGGTATTTATATCCATGTAATAACTTTATATACTATTACAATTTACCCCATTTCATATGAAAAAATTAAAAAATATTACTTGTCATTATGTTGCACAAGAAGTTGCAATTTTTCTGACACAATAAACATGTAACAAACTAGTACTGTTTAATTCGAAATAAATATTAATTTTTTATGGCGAGTACGTTACATTGGTTTATTTTAATAAACACGCGTGCATAACGTAAAACCAACTTGGCTAATATTTTATGACCAACGTCATAACCTACCTGAACTTTTTCAGTCTATGATAGGTATGAATCACGTAGTTTATCAATTAGAAGTTTTGAGCTTTCAACTCCCGGAAGTGACGTAATCGTTGAACTAGTAGTATGTGCACGCAGCCAATATTACCCCTGTAGTAGCGTTCCGTTATCTTGATCCTATCGAAGGATCCAGTGTTGTCTTTCGAATATTTAGTATTTATTCAGATACAACTTCAGACTTGCACAATTGTTAATATTTTACGTTTCACAACATAATCTTTTTTACTCTTGAAATAATCAGAAATATATCGATGGTGATAAGCGTGATTGGATTGGCACTGCCTTCCTCTTTGAAGATTTGATATAAGAAATCACAGTAAGTCTCTAAAAAAATTATATTTCGCGGCTTTCTTAAGTCCCGCTTCTCTCGTTTTATTACAATTTTCACAAAAACCAATCACATGTCCGTTTCATTCGTTCGAAATCCGTACATACATCAATGAAACTTCATTCAACATCTCACGTACAAAATGGCGACGATTTACCACTTGTTACAAATACACATTGTATTAAAATTTTATTTTAAAAAAATGATTATAAATTTAAATATATATAATATTTTATATATATTATAATTTTTATATTCAAAATATATTCTTTAAATTAGAAATTATTTTAAATTAATAATATTAATAGAATAATTTTGATTTCCAATGTAAGTTATCGCGCTAAATTTAAAATTATAAAATAAATATGTACATTGTAACTTTTAATTTTATTAAAAAAGTAATTTACAAAATATAATTTTTTGATATTTTTCAAAAATAATATTTCATAATTTTTACTTATTTAATATATAATTTTTTGAATATTAAAATATATAGTATCGGGGTTTTTATCTCGTAAATAAGTATATAATAATTGAATTAAGTATAATAGAATTTTATTTATATTTATATAGAATTTATACTTATCGATGAGATATTTTGTTAATTTCTCGATATTATCGGTTTTGTATTCGATATGTATTCATTCGATATAAAAACTACGATATTATAATCGCAGCTTGCAATTCTTCCATATATTATGTTTCACATTTTTTTAGACATTTTTTACATATGTATTTAATATATTATGATATTTGTTTATTTTTTTTTAATTTATTAATAATAACTTATTATTAAATTATTAATAATAAATACTTAAAATTACAGAATGCTAATATGAAGTAGACACTTCTCAATATAATTTATTCTGTCAATTTATCACTTGAATTCTTCATCAAATTCAAGATTACATTATAATGTTAAAAAAATACTAAAAATCTAGCATTGAAATTGGATAAAGAAGATATTTTGTATGTACTAAATCCAAATTTAATGAATTTCATATATATTATGTATTTTTTATTACATATAAGAATTTTTTTTTAATATTATACTGAATTTTAGATATTATACTGAGCTTAAAAAATCCAAATAGTTTATATAAAGTCAAGAGCTAGATATTCTTTATTACAGACACTTGAAATGCTTTTACTTAATTTAAGCCACTATGTTAAAAAAACAGATTCAAGTACTGAAGATACTGAAGATGAAGAAGGAAAAGTCAAAGCATTAGATCCTTTTAGTAAGTTTTGATTAAATATTCTTTTATTCTTATAAATAAATTAAAATTTTTGTAAAAGCTTTATGTAAAAAATTTTTTTTTAGCTGAAGTTGATGCGTATAAAGTAAATGCAAGTGGACGTGATATTTTGGATTATGCAAGTTCCTCTGATAGTGATGTTGAACCTACAACAGTGAATGATACTTTAAGAGGAAGTTATCTTGATGATAGTGATAATGAAAGTTTATACAGTGCACAAGAAGATCCTTTAAAGTAAGAATATTCTTATGTATGAAAATTTACAATTATATATATGTATATGAAAATTTTATTAAATTGTTTTTTCTGTAGAATATCAGCTAGCTTGCTTTGGCTTGAGCAAATTTTAAAAATGAAATATCAATTATCTGTATTTTTACTTATATCTATTTTGTAGTTGCTTTTTGCAAAAATGAAACAGTAATTTCTATTGAATAATTAGTATTAATTTTTTAAGGCATGCTGGAATTTTTACTGCTGAGGAGGTGATCTACATTGCACGAGAAAAATTAATTAGATTACAATCACTTTATATAGATCAATTTAGAAGATTACAATATATATTAAGAGAAAAAAGAAGAAAATATTTACATGCACTTAAAAAGGAAAAGGAAACATTATGTAGTATATATGATCAACCGAAAGAAACTGCAAAGGAAAAAAAAATTTATGAAAAATTGAAAGCCTTAAATCGTTATCATAGACGTAGTGGAGTTGAAGCTATACTATATAGAAAATCTTTAGAACGTAGAGCACAGGTAAAATATAAATTTTATGATTTTATATAATAAATAGTATCATATATATAACATATTATATAATAATTAACTAAAAATTATATATTTTTGTTACAGGCAACTGTAGGTCCTACACAAAAAATACCAAGTATATCAAAATGTATTTTTACAGAAGGTGGAGTAAAATGTGGAGAAAAAACTCTTCCTGCTGCAAAACATTGTCGCAAACATATTCTTAAAGTAACATATTTATATATTATAATATTATATATTATTAATTTATAATATTATATCATATATCATATAAAAACAAATTGAACAAATTTTATCATCTTAACAGGATCAACATCAAGTTTTGTTTAAAGCATGTGGTGCAATTCGAGCAGATATAGAATGTCATGAGCCAGTACCAGTGATTTTTGATACAAATTGTGTATTTCATATGAATTTACCATCTGAATGTAAATTGGAAACTATGAAAGTAAGATTTTAAAGATACATTTTTTATAAATGTATAAAACAATATGATGCAATATTAACTCTATTTTTATTATAATTATTAGTTTAAAGAATCGAAACCTGAAACACAGGAAATATCAACAATAGATAATCAATCTATAGAAATTGATGTAGTAGGTGAAATTCAAGAAATTGATCCAGATGATGACATGGCAGGATTAATGAGAGAGATGAGTGATGCTGCACATATGAAACCAGTATTTAATGAAAGTTTAAATAGTGAGGCTAGCACAGATACAGCGTTTAGTTTATCAGCTCAGATGAGTGATAAAGATGATCTTGTCTCTGTTTGATAAATTAATTTGTTTGTTACAATATAATTATTCTAATATTTGTATAAAACTGCAAAATTTAATATTTAAATAATATTTATAAATTTTATTTGACTTGTATTGTTAATTATATGTTAAGTGCCTCAATATTAAAAGAATCATATTAACTCATACATATATGTTATATAACAGCAAAAGATTATAAAACATTATAAATATAATTTACAAATATAAAAATTTTTTCTTATATATTGTACATACATACATATATATGATAAAAAATAAAATATATCATTTTCATTTGTAAATATTACATGATCATTGCACAATTTCAAAAATATAATAAAAATAAAATGATTCATCTTAAATATATACAATATATGTTATTTTTTATTGAATTTATTTCTTCATTATTTATAATCTTATTAAACATTTTTTAAATATACAATTAACTGTTTAAACACTAATTATTATCAAATATAAGAAGATCATGATAGTTCTTAAAACTACATCATATAGTTTTAATGAAAGATTATAAATAAAATATTAATTATTTTTATAGTTTGAGATTTACAATAGATTTAAAAAACATTTATTTTATTATATTTCATTTAATTATTTTTAATTTGCATTACTTTATATAAATAATTTTTAAATATTTGAAAAAATATTTTTATAATTTATTTTTGAAAATTTAGTCTATAATATATTAACTTTTACAATGGGATTAATGTATAAACTAATTATTATATTATCAATTCAAATAAATATTAATTCTAAAATAAATTATTCTGATTTTTAAAAATATTTTATTAAATAATTACAAAATAAAATAATATTACAAAAAACAAAAAATGCATTGAATATTAAATTTATTCTGTTTTTTTGTTTGTGATTGAAAATATTACAATTATTATTAATTATAATATTATTTTACAATTTTAAAATTTGAAAACATTTTACAATTCATAAATATTATAAAAATTTTGTAAAAATTTGAAACAAATATATTGAACTAATGTGGTGACATCTTTCTATAATTGTAATTTTTGCGATAGAATTTGATATTGATAATGGCGGAAATGGCGGAAACTCTAAATTAACATTAATTTACATAAATTAAGTATTTGGATATTATAAAATAATTATTTTATAGTTCATTGATGTAATACAATGATTTATAATTTAATGATATTATAATTTATTAATTAAATAAATAACAAAAAATATTATGATTTGTTAAATTATATCAAAATTATTAAATTAAAAATTTTTATTTTGTGTTAATCAATTCTAATTAATTTTCTATAACAATAATTAATATATTTTTATTTAAAAAAAAAAATTTTATTAAAATCGTTGGATGTAAGTATTACATATTTCAATGCTATAAAAATAAAAATAAAAATTATTCAATATATTTATATTATATTCTCTGAAATTATAGAAGTAAAATAATAATTATAATATTTAATAATATTAATAATTTTAATAATAAATTATAATAATTTAATAATTATAATAATATTAATTAATATTAATATTTTATTAAATATTATTATAATTAATATAATAATTAAAATATAAAGTATATTTCATATTATCTGAGTTTAAAGTACATTTTTAATCAAATCTACTAAATTTTTCAATGAGAAAAATAATCTGGAAAAATTAAATAAGCAATTAAATTATTTCTAAGAATTTTAACTTAAATTGATTTAAACTAATACTTGAAAAGTTAAAAAATATAGTTTAATATATTAAAATATTTTTAAAAATTGATTCTGGAGATGAAGACAAAAATTCATTAATTCATTATCAAGGTTTATTTATTATTATAAAAGGATTGCAGATGTTTAAACAAAATAATACAAAAATCTATAAAATATGAATGATAAAAATATTTAAAATATAATATTTGAAGAATAAAGCAAATCTCAATTTAAGCTTCATTTCTTTTTTTATGTTCATAAAAATTTTATTTCGCATAAATATCTGTATCTGCATCTATTTATTAAATTTAAATTATTTACATTATGATTGGTATTGAAAACTTTTATTATTACATTACTATTTCATTTAATAAATAAATATCAATTGTTATTTTTATATATTAACTTTTGTTTTTATCTCTAGAATTGATCTTTTATAAGGTATTCTATGAATATATTGACATTCTATACAGATTTTATTATTAAAAAATTTTATCTAATTTATAAATTTTATGATTATTTTCTTCTTATTCACTATTAGTACTTCAATGTGTTGTACAAATAATTATTTTGTTTTGATAAGTGCTTATATTGAACGAACAAGAATATTATATAAAATTAATATAATATATAAAATTAATCACATTGTTTTAGAGTTTGAAATTTAATTTTTAGGAGGGAATATTTTTACATAAATTATTGATAAAATTCAATAAAATTTATTATTGAAGAATAAATTCATTTTAAGAAATAATAATAAATCAATAATTTAGAGCAATCTTTTTTTTTTTCAAATAAAAATCATTTTACTATCTTTATATTATATATAAAAAAAAAACCCTAAAATCTTTCAGGATATATAATAATATAAACATGTTTCAAAAAACTAATGTTTATGCTTAGCATTTAAATTTTTACAAAAAGCGCAAATCATTTAGTTAAATACATCAGTATTAATGTAAGATATAATTTAAGAAAGTATTTTGCTTATAAGAATATATAACGCTTTTTTTCAATTTTTACATTTTCTGTAAAAAAATACATTGTCATTGATCATGGCATTAATCATTAACATACAAACAAAATAAATGTAAGTAACTTACATCATTTAATTGTTTAACACATTGAATGCCATGTAATTAATCAATTCACTTGACATGAACAAGATTGTTGAACTGGTATTCAAAGTATTAAACAGTACATTTTTTAAGTAACAAAAAAATGTGCAGAATATGTATTTTGAGAATGAATATTCCATGTCATTAGCACAATAAATGCATATATATAGAAATAATTGTATGACAGTAAAAAATTTTGTTTATAACATGATTTTTAGAGAACCAAAGATATTTCAGTATTTTTACAATTATAAATAATAGTTTCTTTTACATAAGTACAGCTAAAAATATTTAGCTTTTATATTTTAATTATGTATTATCTTACGACATGCAGATATGTACATATAATTGTAAATAATCACCAATTCAATGATTGATAATTATTGTGGCAGTATAAGTGGTACTTTTAAAATTTTAATATATTCAATCATGAATAGTGATTTACCGCCTCTATTTATCTGCATCAATACATTTGATGAAATTATTTTGTGCACAAGTGCATTTATAATTATACAAAATTAAAATATGTTGTTTAGATAATTATCTTATTTGATAACTTGTTAGTTACTGAAACACAAACCTAAAAAAATATATATTTTTTTGTAATATTTAAAACATTGTACAAATGCAGAATAATTACAATGAAACAACTTGAAAAAAAATAAGCACAAGTTTCAAAAACAAAATTGTAAACTTTTATAAACTTATTAAAATGCATTTATGATCAATTGATATTTTCTATAATTTGATATTAACTTAATACCATTATTTTTCGTTTTTGATCTTATAATTTGATAAATATATAACTATTTCGACTTAAAATTATTATAAAGTATATAGAGCACTTTGTTAACTTTAATAATACATTTATGACAGAATTACATATAACACTGACTCAATTATAAAATATTTATCTGAAGCATCATTTATTTAAATTGTTGTATCAAAATAAAGAATGCAATTATTAAATATATCACAATCAAACTTGTGTACAAATACACTGACAACTCTAAAATACATACATATTATGTAAATGCCAGGTATCTGACAAGTAAAGAGGTAATGCAGATTATAATTAATCAATATATAATTTTTATATAGGGTGTTAATATATTTGTAGAATATTTCCAAAAAATCGATTCTTGAGAAACAAACAAATAAAAGTTGATATATTTTATATAAAAATTTGAGATTTATTTATTAAGTTATAAGCAGTTTAAGTTTGTATTAAATGAAACAAAGATAGAGATAAAGACAGTAATGTAACAGAGAGAGTGATCTCACTCTCTTTCCATTTCACTTCATCTAAACTTTCAATTTATAATTTAATAAATAAGATCAATCTTAATCAACATTTTTGTCTTCTTTTTTTGACCTCTAGAATTGATTCTTCAAAGATATTCTACAAATATATTAATATCCTGTCATAACAATTAATACATTTTCATAGTGATATTTAATCTAAATATAAAACCGAAACAATTATATCTTCTATAGAAAATTGGGTAAATTTAATTAAAAATGTTTTAACTAAAATAATTGTCAATTAAAGTAATAATTACTCAGTTTTTCTTACATGCATTTAGTTGGTGTTACATGTGTTTCAGTATTACATTTTATGGTTTAATGGTTTCAATATTAGATTTTTAATTTTTTTATAATATTTTTTTATAATCATTAGTTATTATAATTATTAATAAATTAAAAAAATAAGAAAAAACTTAAAAAAAATCGCATGGCATTTTTCAAATTTATGATTTTAATAATAAAATATCAAACATTATCGAATAAAAATTGACTACAATTATCTATTCTTATAATAACCTACTAAAAAAATTATAGAATATTCAAATTTTAGTGAATTATCTAACTGTTTTTATTACTTTCAAAGAACGCAATATCTCAAATATAGTGTTTTTAATAAGTATACTTCAAATATTGTCGTTGCATTTGAATTACCTAATTTTCTTTAATTGTTTAACTCATTTATTCTTGTGCACGGAATACTCTTAGTATTGTAAAACATTTAGCATTTATTTTATTTATACATTCTTAAGTTTTTAACAACAGACTATGTTGTTATCAACAAGAAATCTTATGCTAAATGTGAAAAGAAAAAAAAATAAATTTGTTTCTATTATTATAATAGTAAATATTTTCGGTAAGAATGCACAGTCAAAATTTTATTGACTTAATAGATGACTGTAAATATGGATCTATAGAAAATATTGCAAGCTTACCATTCAAAAAAATTGTCAGTCTTTATAAATTTAATCACTGAATATATTTTTAAGATCATGTTCATAGAGTGCTATAATTAACATTATTCCAAGGCCACATGATAGCCCTAATGCTTGTAAAATACATTGCCATTGAGAGCTACGCTCTACAGAGTGACTTGAAGATAATTCTGGAATCTATATAAATATTTAATGGTTAATTATAATTATCTTATTACATTAAATAAAAAAAAATATACACTACTTACTTACCATATCTACTAAAGCTATATATATAAACATTCCCGCAGCAGCTGCAAACATCCAATTACTTATAGAAGGAGTACTTCCTAATAATACACCAAATATCATACCAAACAAACAAAGTACAGAAGATAACAGATTATAGAAAACAGCTTGTTTAGCGCTCATACCGGCTTTTAATAAAACCGCAAAATCTCCTATTAAAACAGAAACAAAATTTAGTTAAAAATTTAAAATATTTAATATATTTAATATAATATACCTAATTCATGAGGTAATTCGTGACAAAATACAGCTATTGCTGTGGAGAAACCACCCGCTATATTTGCTGAAAAAGCTGCACCTATAGCCATACCATCAGTAAAATTATGCAAACCATCACCCATTACTACCATCCAAGCAACACTCGACATAGATTCAGGTGCAGAATGAACATGACCTAAATAAATTTCATTCATAAAATATATTAGAAATAAAATAGTATATTACTTAAATCAGAGTAGACAATACCATGTGAATGGGTATGACCATGATGTTTCGTTTCGTGTTCACGTATAATAACAGTATAACTTTCTGATTCATTTAATGGTATATCTGCTCCATCTGTATTTTTCTTAGTATTTACTATTGAATCGTCTAGCCTCCAATCTTTGCTTGGTTTCTTTTCTATATCATTCGTCATAATTTTTGAAACTGAATTACAATTTGATGTTAATGGTTTTTCTTCTTCTATCACAGGAGGTCTTTCATGATTATTATGTTGACGATTATGATGATTATCTGAATAATAAATATCCCTTTTATGATAGATTATTTATGCTTTTAACATCGTTCAAAAAATAAAATTAAGAATTTTAAATCAATTATTAAAATTTCAATGAAATTTTTAATTATACCTTGAACATCTGTGCTAATTTCACCATAACAATATGGATATGATGAATATTTATGTTTGCAAAGTTTCTCTCCAACAACATTACTATTTGGTCCATCAGTTTCTCTCATTACTCGAACACGTGGTGGAAGCTAAAATTATAAATAGTTTACAATTACTTAAAAATTAATATATTTTACAAAAATTTATATTTTTATTTATGTTTATTTCTAATGTTAATTTAAATGAAATAATTACTTTATTACGGCGTTGTCGAAGTTTTCTCCATTCTGCTAACATTGTTAAAGCTTTCTCGGTAAAAAAAAATAATGCAAGTCCCATCATTGCAACTAATCCTTTCCACATATTCATATTATGTTGCTCTTTAAAATCTAACTCATGATCATTATGAATATATTCATGACTATGATGCGACATCATTGCCTAAGAAAAAAATAAATTTTTTTTTATATAATAAAATAAACAATATACAATAATTATATATTAAATATACAATTATATATATATATATATATATTAATAATTATATATTAAATATATAATTAATTTAAATATTATAATATCTTATAATATCTTACATGTGGTAAAAGATGTATAAGAGCATCACCACATAATGTTCCTACAGCAAGAGCAACTAAAAATTGTAATAATTGATGATAATAAATTTTACCCATGAAAGGTATAACAGCAACACCAAGTAAACCACAAAGACTGATTATTAGAATACTGATTGTTGAGTAGGCCCACACTGAATAATAAGAAAATTATATATTTAAAATTATAAATTATAATATTTAAAATATAAAATTCTTATTAATATTGATATTTATATCGATTATATACCTTGAACCATATTACGAGTCATATCTTCTCCAAGATATTTATTAATTGTTGTTAGCCTATAATTGTCTGGTACACGAATACAGCCATTTCTCTCTGAGCTTGATTCACCAGCTAACTGATAAATAAGAGCTGGACATACACGTTCAAAAAGCCAACTTGGTAATGTTGAATTATTATTAGTACTCAAATTGTATGGCATATCTCTTGCAACAGTACTTAATAATTCTTTACTACTTAAGCACTGAAATATCGACACAGTTATTTATAGAATATATTTAATTAAAAATTTAAAAACAAATTAATAAAATTTAAAAAACTTGTGTAATTTTTTATAAATATATATAAATAAAATTATATATATAATATTACAATATTAATTATTACAATTTTCTTACTCGTTCTTTTTTAATTCCATTTTCGTATTCTGGTAAACCATTATTTTGCAAATTCTTTGACTTGTCTATAACAAAATTCATATATAAATTTATATAATGATATATTATTCAAAAATTTTTATTAAATAACTTTAAATATTATCTAATATGAAAAAACAATTCATATAATAAATAAAAAATGTTTAAGAAATATTATATATAAAAAGAAGATATTATCTTATTTAAGATAAAATATGCATTACTTAATAGAATTTTAATAAGAATTTTGTAATATGATTTTACTGATAATAAAAAGATGTCAGATATCTACATAGAGGATAACATTACATGTGATATGATTATTTAACCATTGATATCTCATGTAATCAACAAGAATAGTATCAAATTTTGTTTACTCATTCATAATTATAAAATAAATGTTGCTGATTATTTTTTATATATATTATATATTTTTTAAATATATTTTTTTACTTTATACATTAAATGCATTTATTTCATAAAATATTATTAAAATATTAGAATTCAATAAAATCAATAAATAACTCTATAGATTCAATTGAAAAGGAGTTTGAACTCTTAAGTTAAGCTAAATTATGATCAAGATGATTCTTATATTGAATAAAGATAAAATATTATCAGATATAATATACACACACACATACAGTCATACACACATACACACAAGAGTAAATAGCTTATTATGATTGATAGGTTCATAATTGATAATTAAAAGTCATTTACTGGCATTAGCTTTAAAAGACAATATTTATATAAGTTGATCTTGAAATAAGATTTTATTTTCATTTTGAAAAATATATTTTCTTTCTTTTCTTAAATATTATTAAATTAATACAAAATTATTAAATTTAAAAAAAATATTTCTAATAATAAATAATCAATATATGAAAAAACTTACCCAGTGGATTTTCATTGTGACTAGCAACAATATTATGATTTTCTAATCTTGATATATCAGTTAATAATCTCAATAATCCTAATTTTTTTAATAACTTTTCGAAACCTTCCATTGTTATACTTGTACCATCTCCATAAGTTTCAAAAATTTTCTTCATGAAATATTTTTCATCTAAAACATCTACATCATTTCTTTTTGTCCTGATTTTATTAAAAGGACTTTGATTTTTGTCAAATTGTATTATATTCAATTTACTATTTTGTGTAATTTCAAATTGGCCTAATCTTTCTGATATTTCTATATCCTTCAAATTTTTAGAATCTTGTTTCATTATTGGTATGTGGTTATTTTGAATGTTAATTTCTACATTTTCTAGATGTTTCTTTTTAGTATGGACTTCATTTGTGGCAACTGACATCAATAAAGTAGTTTTGTTTCTGATATTTTTATCTAATACATTATAAAATTTAACAGCACCATTATTATAACCATCTAAATTATTTAAACTTAATTTTCTCGCATCCTTTTGCTGTATTTCTTTGAACTTCATTAATGACCAAGATGGTTGTAATTGTTCATTAGGTCGTAATGATTTTTCAGAATTAACAGAATTATGAGTTGCTTGTCCTGAGGTTGAGAATTCAGTATGAGCTGAACATGGAGTATGTGCAGCACATAAAACACAAACTACACAAACTGTGACAAAATGATGTGACATGTCGTATATCCTGTAAAATGAAATAAAAGATTTTAATTTATATACAAATAATTTATATATATATATGTATGAAACCTTTATACCTTTATTACCAACCTTTATCATATTTTAATTTATCATATAATTATAAAATTATTATTATTAATTATTAATTATAAAATAATGAAATAATATATAAATAAAGATATATTCAAATTACATATTTTTATTATAATCTATTCAAAGTCATTAAAAGAGAGAAAATTAAAATATTAAAGATATATTCAAATTACATATTTTTATTATAATCTATTCAAAGTCATTAAAAGAGAGATAATTAAAATACATCAAGTAGTTATCTATGCAAAGTGATAAAATTCAATTTTAACTAATACTATTCTTATATTATAATATGTTATCATTGTAAACATAAAATTATGTAGATTATAATCATAAATTCAAAATATAATGCAGTTATTATTTAAATTATGTTTCAAAATTTTTATTATAGAAAATTAATGATGTTTTAAATAATGACAAAATTATTTTTTCTTTATTTAACATTTAATTTTTTTATATAAAAATAATAAATATAATTTATAATTTTTATAATTGTAGAGAAAAATTTATCATTGTTTATTATAAAAATATTATAAACATAAATCATATATTTCTCATAAGGAAAATGTAATTGTTTTATATAAATTTTATAATAATTTTAAAAATTGTACAAGAAATATTTTTCAACCTTTTTTTGTATTACAACTCTTAAATGAAAATTCTAAAAATATCATTATTTCTATTTATAAAAAAAAATAGTAATTAAATTTCAATAAGCATATTATTAAATGTATTATAAATATTAATATAATGAAATTAACAAAATAATAATTAGTAATTTAAACTTATAATAATAATTAATTTTATTTTGAAGTCTATTATGTTATATTTTTATAACACGATAAATATAACAAAGTTTAATTTTAAAACTTTGATCAATTTCTTAATATAACTTGAAAATTATTATAATTATCATGTTAAATGAAAATCAATTATTTTATCGTTATTTTTATTATACACTTAACTTTTTATTTTATACAAGAACTACAAATGTATAATTAATTTTTTTTACATATATTGAAATGTCATTTATTTTGAAATTTAAAAATGAAAAAATTAAAATTGCGTATAAGAATATTTACGTATTTTGTCAATTTTTATTACTAAAAAATATATAAGGAAAAAAAAACTTATCTTTATAATAAATTATTTTCAATATTATTGTAATTCATAAATTAGATATTTTAAATTAGATAATTTAAATATAAAGTGAAAAAATTATGAATACGTAATAATCAGATAGCCTTCATTCGAAATATGATTTTAACTAAACAAATAAAAAATAATTAATCACAAGTATAAAAAACACATGATGTACTAAAAAATGAAAAGCGCGCATTTTATAAGACAAATCTATGTAAACGAATCAGGATGCATGCGCGCTGTATCATATCCGAAATAGTCAAGATGTTCGATGCTGCAGTCGCTTCTTCAAAAACCGTATTTTTAGCTGTCAAAAAGAGAAGGAGATTCGTGGTTATCGCCCTCCTTGCCCTACCCCGCATTACGGATCCATGACAGAATTTAGAATTTAGGTTAGAAAGGCGGTCTCTTGCTTTAATATAAAAAAAAAGATGTGTCAAGTTTTAATATGGAACCCGGTTGTTTTTTGTCAGTATACGATATCTGATGAAGGGTTACCGGATTATAGTATGATAACACACTGTCATGTAATTACCTTTATTCGATCAGTGAAACAAAATTCCCGCTAGGAAGTAGCATATGTTAATTGATCGAAACGCGCTCACTAGCTTGCGGAAAGCTCGCGAAGTCCCACGTTAACGTAAGAAGAATCCTTCGTTATTCTCGTCTATCCCCTTTCTTCTCTCCTCAACCAACCGTCGCTCACCAATCCCGCCGCATGCAACAAGTATACTCTGAACATAGCTGAATATTGGCATCGACAAGATCGACAAACCTTAAAAAATTCTTTAACGTTACGTAATCATAGCTAAGACAACACTATCGTAACTCGTTAGGTTTCAAATTTCAACAAGTCATATTGCCAACACTGTTATCATATTCTTTGTTATTATGCCATGTTCAAATTAATTACAGTAAGAATTTCTAATTATGTAAGTTATAGTAAATAACTTGAAAATAATAATGAAAAGAATAAAAAATAAATAGAATAAATATTTTTTTTTAAATTAAATTTTATTTTTTAATAATATATTGTTATGATATAATGTATTTATCTTTATTATTATATTTATACGTTAGATTACATAATCATATTAATTGATAATATATTTATTAATATTATTAATATATAGTATTATTATTTGATAAATATATAAAATATATCATAATGTACTTTGTACTTTTTGATAAAATTAAATTAAAAAGTTACGATTATTATGAACAATGTTTCCGATTTGGATAAAATTTTGTAAGTTTTAAGAATAGCATAATATATAAAATATATAGCATAATAGCATAATAATATGTAATAAATAAGTAGATATTTCTCATTTATTCATGTTATATATTTTCATATTATATATTCAAATTTAATTTATTTATAAAACGGCTGTAGTTGTCTTATGTTTTAATTGAATATCATAAGTCTTTGCTCCAGAGATAAAATGTTTGCAATCGTCTTATCCCAACTTGTAAAAATCAATGATCTGCTAGAACATAACTGCATTCAATTTTTTAAAAAATATAATATTATTATTTACATGAAAACAGAAAAAAAATACAATAAAAATGCCGATTGATAAAAAAATATATACAAATTTTAAAATGTTATTTAATTTCGTGACATATATTTTTATTCATAACTGTAATTTCATGAGATGTCCACAAATGATTTAAGAAATAAAAAAACTATTTCTTAAAATTTAAATTTCTTAAAATAATTATTTCGAAAATAATTAAAAAAATTATTGAATTGAATATAATATATTCAATATATAGTTAACGAAAACTTTTCAAATTGGAAAGTTTAAAAAATTATTTGAAAAAATATATTATAAAAAAATAGTATAATTTTTATTCCAAAAATAACGATATATATATGTATTTTTAATAATACAAAAATTTCTTATACAGATTATACATGAATGCTCGTGTCACAGATGTTGATTGCTGCGATATTCTCATACTTCCATATGTTCAAGTATTGCATATATATATTGATATCTTTTCTTTCCTAACTTCTATTTCTTAATTTCCTCTGTTTACTATTTTTTCTATCAAGTTTGTTTTTGAACTTCTAATTCTTTCAATATTAATCAAAACTATATAACATCTCGTTATAGATAAAGTACCTAAACAATCCTTTTTATAAAGATATATATGAAGCACAATTATTGAGAATTAATAAAATTGGCAGATTGATAGCATTTTATTAATAAAAATTACATACCATTAAATATTGATATGATAAGATATCAGAAATGCAATATCAGAAATATTTAATAGTTTAAATATTTAATCAAATTTTCATATAAAATAATGAATAAAGAAGTCAATTTCTAGATATTAAATATGATATTGATACAAATAAGATATATATTACATTAAATAATAAATAATTATATATTAACTACCATATTAAAACTTGAGAATATTTTTCAGCAAAATCGAATCTTTTTTCGCATATTATGTTAATAATTTTGTAACTATGCAAAAAATTTTTATATTAGTTAAAAAATTTATGCTATTGTTTTTTTAGTATTTTCATCTTTATATTAAGATTAAGCATTTGTATTTTTACTTGTTATTGAATATAATATTTAGTTGATAAAATTCTGCATTATATACAGAAAGTAAAAATATTTGTCGATAGACAATGGTAAAAAATATAATCTGAAAAATCGTTTAACATTTAACAATATAACATTTAAGACATACTTTTATTAGTATAAAGTATTACAAAAAATTATTTAATCTTCTTCTTCCTCTGGAGCAGCTCCTCCACTTCCTTTACGCAGATTCTTCCTCTTTACACGACCAGGTCTACCACCACCAAATGGAGATTTTAGCGAAAAGTCAATATGTTTCTGTGAATCCAATCTTACAATGAAAGATGGAATGTTCACCACTTGTTTGCGTACTCTGAAATAAGATAAAATAGAATACATTTTATGCATTATATTTTTATTTCTCAATATTCTGTATTTTTAATATTTCAAAATATGAATTTAAAATGCTATTTAACATATAAAAAAATATACCAATTATTTTTAAAATGAATATATATCCATTAATATATAACAGACGTTAAGTGTAGTTTCACTAACACTTAAGTGGCCTGCCTGAAAGAAAATATTATAATATGTATTGCTCCACATTCTTGAGCATCTTAGCTACCCATCCAATATTTAAGTCATATTTTTTCTATCATTTTGAAGAAACAATCAATCAGGAAAAGTGTATGAACACCTGCAGTAGTCAAAAGACTATTACTATCATATTTTATAATTAAGTAAAATTAATAAAAGTGATTGAAATACTTGTTTCAGAAAAAAAAAAAAATAAAGATTATGTTTCCAGATCTGAAACCAGATAAATGTTTATTTTTATCTGGTGATTAATCAGGAGATTGATATTGCCTTAAAGATTAGAAAAAATCTATATATAATCAGATATTTCTTGCCCATTTTTTAAGGCATATAAAATATAAATTTAGTAAAATTTACCTAATGTGACGTTGACGAATAAGTACACGAGCATGATGTATAGACTTAGCAAGTCCCAATTTAAATACTTGAGTTTGAAGTCGTCTTTCTAAGAAATCTTCAATCTTCAAACCAAGAACATAATCAAGCTTCATACGGCTTTCATCTAGCACTCCAATTCTTACCAAACGTCGTAAAAGAGCATTTCCTAATAAATATACATTTTAATGAATAAAATGTTAAAATACAGAGTAATAATATTAATTATATTAATGATTTTATCAGTAGAATATATCGTCAAAATTATCAATCAGACAAGAGGTGTCAAAAATATATATTCATCATAATTATTTTATAAGTCTTAAAAATTTATTAATTTAAAAAATATAGAGTTTATTTCATACCCTCAAATAAACGTTTAGGATCCTTCTCTTCTAAAGTAAGAAGTTCTCGAGCAGCTTTTCGGATATTTGCGAGAGTATATTTAACTCTCCATACTTCACGCTTGTTGCGAAGACCATATTCACCAATAATTCGTAATTCTTGATCTAAACGAGCCTTTTCATAAGGTCTTCTTGGGGTAACATAAGTTTTTGAGAAAACTGAAGGTATTCTTCCATTCACCATTTTGTGCAATCCTGAGATGTATTTAATTAAAAAAAATGTTGCTTTTATATATTATATATGCAACTTTAAAAAAATTTATTATAATTTTGTGATATTATATTTCTTATATTGATATATTACATATAAAATATATTTAATGCATGTAAAATTCATTATCACGTGTACATTTAGAAATATATAATTAAATTAAAAAAAAAATTTAATTTGTTTAATAATTACTTTCAAAAAAGTTAGTAAATTTTAAAAATCCATATTGTAATTAAAATAAATTGAATTTTTAAATAACTTTTAAATATCATACCTTACTCTCAATTGTGCAAGAGTAACGACCACACCGCGTTGGAAGAAAAGTCGAAATGGCCGAACTCATACTGTAAAGCTATAATTCTAAAGCGAATACAGCGCTTAAACAGGAAGTCTGATACATTTTAACTAGCGGGTTTTTTAAAAAATATACAAAAATATTAATGTTTAGTAATATCTTATACAATATTAAATTATTAAATATTTTGATCGAAAATCTATTTATATTATTTACATTAGTATATATAAAAAATGCTTAGTTCTTATATTTATCATATTTGAATAAACATATTAATAAAAAAAAATTAAATACTTTTTTTTTAAATATTTAAAATTATTTGATTATATTTCTATTTTTTTTTAAATATTTTTATATTTTATAATATGACTTTTTTTACATTATATTTACTCATTCATTTACATTTATTCAGAACATTTTCTTTATATTACATTATAATAAATCAATTTATATACATAATTCATTTCAATATTTAATGAATATATATGTATATATATTTTATCAATTTTTGCATTATAATAATATTACATTCAAAAATATTTCGTATTTCGTATATATAAAATAAATAATAAATTATTTTCACTATTTTTTAATTATAAATTTGAAATAAATAATTTACATTATTTATTTATATGTATTTACAAATATATTATGAAAAATATTGCAAACAAATTTATTTCGAAACAATTAATTTTTAGATAAGAAATTAATTTTATAAGTCTTCTGTAATATTTTTACAGAATTTTGCATTCTTCGTTATTGTTGATATTATTTTAATTCTGTTTTTGTTTTAATTTTGTATGTTCCATACAAAGTACGTACAAATATAATAATAAAATAATATTTAGAATATGTACGTAGTATTTTATAGCAAGCAATAAAATTGTGTTTTTATCTAAATTTTTTAATTCTAACCTAATATGAATTTTTATGAATATTCGAAATATTTTGATATACATAAATTCTTCATTATAAATATGTGACATTTATTATTATAGAATATTATGATATATATATATATAAATGAAAATTTAGTATTTAAAATAAATATTTTTTTTTTTTTACGTAACATTGTTTCAATAAAATAAATTTAAAAAATTTTTTTTGAAGCTTTTTCAAAAATTATTTCTGAATTTTATAATAATTAAATTTATTTTGTTAAATATAAAAATAGATGATAATTTGAGATTAAAATCAATAAATAATATATTTTGTATTTTTATATTTTTAGATGAAATATAATGAAATGTTTCATATTCATAAGTCACGTTTAATTCACGTTTCATATAAAGTCACGTTTAATTCACGTTTCAGTTTAATATTTTTTGATTTTTTGCTGAAGAATGTATCGATATGCAGGGTTATTCTATTGACCCCGAACAAAATGAAATGAAGATAAAAGAAGATGTAAGTAACAGTCACGTTTATAACACATTCAGTATCTTAGTGACATTAAAGTAAGCATTAAGAAAGTATCTTTTGTTTCACTATTGTGTTATATTTAGAAATAGTTCAATTTATTATAATTTCAAATTCATTCATTTTTAAGCTTCCAATAAATTTTATGTTATGGAGATTTTTGGAAGTGTAAGTATCTCCGTTTATTTTTGAGTAATAACTATTTGTTATAATTTTTGAATTTTTATGTAATAAATTTTTTTTTTAATTGTAATGAAAATGTCTGATATAAAGGGTAAATATTATTATAGGTGAAGCTATATGACTGTTTAAATAATTTTATTTAACATATTTTTTTTGTATCAACAGTTATTTTTTAATAAAATTAATTATAATATTTTATACTTAATATTATATAAAAAATATAAAAGTATTGAAATAAGTATATTAAGTAAAGTTATTTTGACAAAATTTATCTTATAAATTGAATAAAAAGAGAGAAAGAAAGAGAGAAAGAGAGATACTAAGATATTTGAATAAAAAATACCTCTAATTAGAAAAAGAGGTGTACTGGATTGGAGATGATTTATGTGGAGCAGTATCCACCATTTAGTATCTCATGTGTTCATTTGCATTATGAGATTGCAAGTTTGATGTCCCAAATTTACAAGTATAAGCTGAAAAAGAAAATAAAAAATTATCTATTCTACGACTATCATAAATATTGATCTATTATACAATTAAATATATTAATGGTTTTAATAGTATTGAAAATAATATTTAATAATATTAAAAACGAAATTTTAATATTTAAAAAGGTATTAAAATATAATAATTATTAAAAATATTATATTTGTATCAAACTATTAATTATTATTAATCTTTTTCAAAAATTAATTATTATTTATCTTTTTTATAAAAAATGATCATAGTCTATTGTTTTTATACCTTTGAATATAATTTATGATTAAAATAAATAATTAATAAATAAAAAAAAATTATTTCGTAATATACTGATGACCCAAGGAACTGCATTTATAGATAACGATTATAATGACCTTTTAAAGGAAATTTATAACTCACGTGAGCAAACTCGTGCAAGATATGACATATATTTATTACAAGAATAATTTATGTATTAATATCTACATCTATTGTATGATATTTTTCATATACATTATTTTTTTGATTATTTTTATGAATATACATTCATATAATATTTTAAAAATATTTAATTAGGAATATATTATTTATTTAAATATATTTTTGAAATCGAAATTTTTTTTTTAGTATCCTATTTTGAAATCTTTTCTCGCGGGATCATTATCTGGAACATTTTCAACTATTTTATTTCAACCATTAGATCTTATTAAAACCAGACTTCAAAGCAAAGTAAATCTTCATCTTGAGTAAGTATAAAATTTTATTTTCTTCATTATTTTATATAAAATTTCTTCTTAATTATTATTTTATTGTTTTCTGTTTATTCTAGTACTCCAAAAACTAATACTTTAGGTACAGTAATTCATATCATTAAAAATGAAAATGTACTTGGACTTTGGAAAGGTATAACTCCGGTAAGAATTTTAAATTTTAAAAGAATTATAAAGTTTAAAAATCTTATCAAGATATATTAATTAAGAATTTTTTAGTCCATTACAAGAGTTGTACCTGGTGTTGGATTATATTTTTCATCATTACACTGGTTAAAGCATACATTGCATGTAAAAGATCCACTCACACCTACAGAAGCACTGTTATTAGGCATTACTGCAAGATCTATGTCTGGAGCTTTATTAATTCCAATAACAGTAGTAAAAACACGTTTTGAAGTACGTGAAATTATTATAAATATATTTACATTTTTTATATAATATATTATACATCATAGAAAGAAAAATATACAGAAAGTAAAATTAGATATATGATTAGGCATAAAAATACTAATACTAATAATCTAGAATATTCTACTTAATACGAGTTGCATGAAATTACGAAAATATTGATCTTATTTTCACAGAGTGAAATTTATAAATATAACAGTGTAGGAGAAGCATTGAAAATAATTTACAAGCAGGAAGGAATAAGAGGTCTTTCAAGTGGATTAGTACCAACATTACTAAGAGATGCTCCTTATAGCGGCCTTTATCTCACGTTTTATACACAATTAAAAAATATTGTTATAGAAGCAGGTAAATTTTTCATTAAAATTAAGGGAAGTTTAAAATCAACTTATTCTTATAATAATAATTATATGTTTTAATATAAATTTTGTTTTTAGATTTGCCCTATGTCAAATCATCTGCTCCAATTCATTTCAGTTGTGGAATATTAGCAGGAATATTTGCTTCTACTGTAACACAACCTGCTGATGTAATCAAGACAAAAATGCAATTATATCCTAATGAATTTAAAAATGTTCGTAACGCAGTTTTTAGGATTTACAAGAAATATGGTATGTTAGGATATTTTAAAGGCATTGTTCCACGAATATTGAGAAGGACATTAATGACTGCAATGGCTTGGACCGTATATGAAGAGGTAGCAAAATTATTAAATCTTTCAATTTTTTATTATTAAGACAATATAAATTCTAAAACAAATTATACGAATTAAATGATATATTATTTTTAGGTTACAAAATTTATGGGACTTAAATAAAATTTTTTCTATTTAATGATATAACTCTTTGATTCGTTGACATAAAATTTAAAAAAATTAAATAATTTACGCATGATAAAATCAGTCAGCCAATACGAATATTTACACTTGATATACAGTATTTTAGTTTTATACAAAGATAATTTGATTATAGCAAATCATTGTATCATAGCAAATATTACTACTATGTACAGTATTCAGATAGAATATCCTATCGCTCAATAGTATATTGTTCGTGTATATACTTATTTAATAAATTTTATAATTTAATGTTAAAGATTGTACAGTATCTGTTATTTTGTTTATAATTCTGACTATTTTAATGTTTTGTATGTTTTTCAAAATAACCTGATACTTTTATTGTAGTACTGTTTTATTAATTTTAATTAACAATTTTAAGAGTATTACAATGCAAATTATAGACAATTTACCTTGATATTTTTTATCATATGTAGCCTAGAGTAACATTTGCAAATAAGAATAAATTACTAATAAATCTGTTTTTAATTTTTTCCCTATATCATAATATAATGTTGATAACAATAATTATGTATTCAATTCTTTTAATTTTATGATTTTTCTTGTAATTAACTTCAAGAAAACGCGATGTAGTAAAAATGAACCAAACGCAGGTGTATAAAATTCATGATTGGAATTTTTAGATTATGCAAAATCTTTACCTCAATATTATATTAAGCAGTGTGCAAGTGAGCCTGTTGCATTGGTTACATCTCCATGGCATGTCTTCTGTCTGAAAATAGACAATACAACTTTCAAATGTTGATGATCCTCATTATTTTTTCTTTCATATTAATTTAAGTCGTTACCAAACAGCAGGATAACGTATTCGTATATTATTTGTTAACCTTGACCTAATTACATGACATATTTAACAAAAATATCATACTTCTGTCGGCTACATGTGTGAAAGGTAAATTACATAATTAAAATTGATCATCTTTGATTGTGACATTGGAAAAATAAAATTATTTTTTAAACTATATAAAATTAAAATAAAAAAAAATTAATATATATTGTATTAACTGTCACAGAAATTATATGATTAATTATTGATCTATTTATTGCTTGTTGATATAAAAATTTAACATAAATTAAGAAATTTACTTTTTGTTTTGTGTAAATGAAATCTGTCAGTTGAAACCAAATAATATTTGGTAAATCTATTTTTAGTAATCTCATTTATAAAAGAATTTAAAATATGACAATATATAAATGAAAAATGAAAATCTATCATGAGGATAATAAATTTTAATTTTTTATAATTTGAAACAATTAGAATTTTTCACTATCAAGACTCCTTTCATCCCAATGCAACAATATAAGATGATCGTTTTTTTTAAGTTGTTATTTTGGTATTTTGTTTTTTCTTAAAAAGATTTTTTTTTAATTTAGTTGGTTCAGAAAACAAATTATTAAATGTATATAAATGATTTATTATGATTTAATATGAAATACACAAATGTAGTACGCGCATAAAGTATGAGTTTTCTATAAGTCGAAATGAAGGGCGCGACAAAAGAATAAGATATAATTAAAGGAGATGTCCTCGGAGCACCATAAGACACATTCCACGTGACCTGTCATCAACCTTCAAATCGCTGTACCATGATACTATGAGATTTATATGTATACGACTTTCTAATAGAAAAATTTGACCGAGCTTCGCCATGTCCTGTCTCTCAAAACTAAAAATAATGGAGAAAAAATGCATGCAAAGGGAAGAATGCATCATATATGATACATGTTACTCGAACTTTTACAAATAAAGTTCAAATGACGACGATAAGACTATATGCCAAAATTACATTCTGAATCAATAATAGCCACATGGCTGTTAAATAAATATACATTTCTGGACTATACATATGAATCTGTTATAATAAACTATTGCTTTATTTTCTTAAATTCAATTATTAAAATTGTTCCTTTGAATTCATAGCAGAAATCTTCCTGGCTAATTGATAATTTTTCGATTTTAAATAGAATATGCTCCAATAAATTGCAATCAGGGAATAAGGAAAGTAAGAGTAGGAGATTATTATCATAACTTTATAACTTTATAAGCATTCGAATATCGTCGAAAATAAAGATCACCATTTTGAAAATGTCTAACTTTCCTAATAAAAGGACATGTTTGGTATTATCATTCCGATATAAATACCTCAGAAATGCGTAGTAGAAGCTAGGATTGTATAGTCACAGTCACACAGGGCACTGTTGTGGCAGGTCTACGGAAGTAGGCACTGTTTCCTCCACTAAACCACTAATTTCTTTTCGACAAAAAAGCTATGCAGTCGTTGAAATTATATAATTGATTTACCCTATGAAGACATTATACCGATCAAAGCAAGCATAGGTATACCTTCTCCTATCTTGCTCTGTAGACAATATCTATAATACTACATGATAAAAATACCTTTCGTATGGGAACAATATTACTATTCCTTGCTCGACATTACCTCGATGCACCGTTTTTCAGTAATACGTTACATAGAGCAAGCTCGTCACTTTCAAAATTAAACGCTGTACAAACAGGTCCATATGAAATTTAGTACAAGTGTTTCTCCGATTAATAGGCAGGACCAGAGACTGGCTCGCTGTGACTATGCCATTCTTCAAAATTACAGATAATTATCATGTATATATTATGTGCATCTAATGAAACTCACCTGGTAAAGAACCTGTACAGTAATTGAGACGAATATGCTATATTGTTTAGTGCATACCTGGCTTACTTCTCACTCACTAACCAATCAAGAGTTGTTACTTGTGACTTCGACTTCTAGATCGATGGCGTCGCCGGTTGTGATGACTCGAGCTTCGATGATCACGATTTCCTAAAAGTGTGTAATAAATTTATAAAATTCCTAAAATTTTTTTATTTGGTAATGATTAAAATTTTACAATGTATATTATTTTTAAGTACCTTTATCTCGTGCATGACGTCGGTGATCATCATCTCGATGTCTGTCATGTTTATCTCTTGATCTACTTCTACTTCTGTGTCCCGAATTTCTAAATATAATTAGCATTATGAAATATTTCCTATTATATTTTATATTTAATAAGTTAAAAAGAATATTTTAGTAATTTACCTATGACTGCCCGAATCATGTCTGCCTTTATCGTCATCGCGTCTACGGCGTTTATCTCTTTCTCTATCTCTATCTCGATCATCTCTTCTTCGTCTATCAAGTTCTTCATTGGCACGTGCTCTTTGTTTCCTATCTTCTTCTCTTCTTTGTTCTTTTTCATCTCTAGCTTTCTCACGTTTACTCTAAAATTGTTTTTATAAGAAATATTATTTTGTTATTTAAATTAATATTAAAAAAGTTAAGTTATATATTAAAAAAATCTATTTGCACAAAAATTATAAATTACCATAATTTCTTGAAGAGCACTTTTTAATCTAGCATATCCAACATGTTGTTTACCCATTAGATGATCATCAATTCGTTGTTGTGCATCTCCAACAATAAGAAATGCACCACATACATCGCATACTTCCATTTGTTTTTCTTGTGCAGCAGCTAATTCGGCAGTCTAAAATAAATTAAAGTTTAATTTTCTCTGTTCTTTCTTTACAATATTAATGTGATACATAACAACATTTATCTGATATAATGACTTTACCTGGTTATAATGACTATTGTCATTAGATTTCCTTAAGGTTTCTCGTTCTTCTTTTAATTGATCACATAATCTCATTAAACCTTGAGCCTGTTCCACATTACCTTGTATACCACTTTGTTCTGCTTCTTCTACTAATTTATTAATTTTCTCAGTTAAAAGTGCAATTTGTTCTTCATTTCTCTGAGTTTGTGCTGGTGTTAAAGTAGGCTAATAAATAAGAATTGATAATCTTTTCATCATTCATTTTATATCAATGCATGTAACAAGATTATTATAATTAATAAAAAAGAAAAAAAACATAATACTTTAAAATGATTATTTAAAAAGAAAAAGAACGTAATACTTTAAAATGATTATTAGAAATTTATTTACCGCTTCAGTTCTTCCAATAAGAGCTAATCGTTGTTTTCCTTTTATTATTTTTCTTTCAACCTCATTTAACATACTTTGACAAAATCTAATAAATTCATCTTCATATTGTTGTTTTCGATATGAATATGGAGCTTTTTCAAACAGTTCTCTAGCTTCATCATCATGTACTCGAGAACATGCACCCAAATCAGCTCTCGTATTAACAAATAAATCATGAGGACAAAATTTAACTAAATATAATTTACAAAACTGGAATGGGAAATAGGAATTCAATGAAAATTTATGATGAAATGTCAATACTCCGGAATTTGATTTTCTTAATGACTATGTGATTGAAATATCAATATTTTCGAAAACTTACTTCAGGATCTTCCCAATTAAGTTCTTTAGGTTTTTCATTAGGAAGAACATTTCTGTTTCTTCCCATAAGTTCATCAAGTAGAGCAGCAGCAGCAGCAGCAGCCATTTCTAAAATTCTTTATTGAATGTCGTTTATTAATGGTGTATAAAAACCCACTGATAATTTTTATATTGACAGTATGAAATTTATCGCGTTTGTTTGTATTTCACTTGAAGAATGTGATAATTGAAACTATATAAATTCATTCCAAAATAAAAAGAGTACACAGCGACACTAAGCACTCAAACGAAGTGATATCTTGATTCTAACCCTGAACCCTTTTTTCAGAAGGCGGTAGTGTAGCAAACAATATGGCGAAATTCATAGAAATACTTACATATTACATGAAAGCAAACAAGAGAAAATCCAAATTTGTATTCCTTCAATTCAATAAACAATGCATATTAAACGAATCCTAACTTGTTTTATATTTCTTTCAATTGTCTATTTTTTATTTAATATAAATATCTTAGAAAATTTAAAAAAAATATTTACAATATAACGCAAATCACACTACACGCTCTCACAATCTTCATTACTACGTGATATAACATGAAACATCAATGTTTTGTTTCGCTATAATAAATATATATATATATATTTACATATATACATATGTAATATATAATACATATATACATATGTAATATATACATATATTTATTTTGATATTATTTTTTTTTATAAAAATAAAAAATAATTGAATTATTTTTAATTATATCTGATACATAATGATATATCAATTAATTTTTTTATATATTTCTTGTTACATAAAACTCGTTTAAACAGATAGTTGACTATTTCTCCGTACAAATTTAAATGTATTTAAATTTTATATTATTTTGAATTAAAAAAATTATTCAGTTTTTTTGATATTTTTTAGATATTTGTTTAAAAAATATTTATATAATGTTATTAAAAATAATGTAATAACAATTTATTGATTATCATTTTTGAACTAATGTTGATTATACATATGATCATAGAATGTACAAAATAATTTTACATTTAATATATTAAATACAATTATCAATTTAAAAAATATTACAGAATAAAAATATGGAAAATGATTAATATTGGATAATTAATTAAGAACTATAAACTATACTTTATTTGAATAAATAATAATTATCCCGAAGTGTTCTCTTCCTTCTTTTATAATTTTAACGCAATATGAATGATGAAACCACATATAATATAATTAACGAAAGATTTGTGACGATGAATGTAACAATGAATGACAATTATCAAATGAATGTCGATTAAATTTATTCATATTCTTCATCATCAGGTCGTACTTGAGGGAATCTTCTCACAGGTTGATGTTGAGGTTGCGGACGTCTATGCTGGAGTGGAATATTCACTTCCTCGGGACTACGAAAAACTTGATTCACTGGTAAACGAAATTGTGGAAGGCTGGTCGGCTGTGGACGTGTTGACGGTGGAATACTATTCAATGTAGCTGATTGTGGATTTGCATATATCTACGTACATATATATTTATCGTTTATCTTATCCTTCATATTTCAAAAATATTATTATTTTAATAAAATCTTACTGGTGGAGTGGGACGGCGAATAGGTGCAGAGGGAGTAATCTGATAATCGCCAATCTCACGCTCATCCGGATGAATGTCTGCTGGGAAATATCTTTCACTGTATCTCAAGGTCACATTCGGTTTGTTTTCAGCTTCGGCCAAGTTCAATGGTTTATAAAGGTATTCGTTAACGAAGTGATATTGCGAGCTTTTCTTGCAGTTTATATCCCCACTTGGTGGCATGCAAATCAGATGAACCTGTAATAGAGATATGACTATTGATGACCTCGGAGTTTAAAGAGAGAAAGAAGTTTCATGAAATAGTGAAATAGACAGAGAAAAACAGACACGATACATTTTATATCTTTATCGAGAAAAGGAATGTAAGTTGATTATTCCGGAAATGCAATTTACGAGTATTATAGAGATAGTCGAACGATTTATGATTAGTCTCATTCATTTATTTAATCGAATGGAGAGAACCAGAAACGTTGGAGTGAAAACGCATGGCAAAGCATACGAGAAGTGAAATTTGCTTATCAATAAATATTTGAATCTGATTAGTTGTACGGTCAAGAGGAATATTTATATTCGGTGAACGTTTTCATCTCGGATTATGCATAAAGGATTTGTGTAATTACGGAACAGGTATGGAAAGTGTTTCGCATTCTTACAGGTTGAAATATAAGAAAAATAATTCATTTAAAAATTGCTGCGTATATTTATTGAAAATTACCTGATGGAATGTAAATCCTTCGGGACAAATCCAAGAATGTTTCGCGTTATCTTGACAATAGTGGAAGACCTCGCAATTAAGATCTTCATCGGCATAATAGCCTGTCTGTTTGTTCACACAATCGAATTTACTTTGCGGTAAAAGAAGAGTCAAACGATCGGGTTCTTCTTCTTTTTCTTCAAGTTCTTCAGCCACCTTTAAATTTTAGAGACACGATTAAACACAATTATGTATTTGGATACGAATTTAATAAATAAAATTGTTTGTATAAACCGTTTTATTTTTTTATAATATCCGTTCGAAATATAGATTTTCCGAAATATTTTTAGAAGTAAAATCAGTTCAATTATCATCATTAAAATGATTGTTTCGGCAATCATCGTTTTTGGAATAAAGATACGTAATTATTCGAAATCACGCGCAAAAAATAAAACGATTTACTTTTTCACAAAAACATTTCTTTCTTTTTGATGTAATTTACTATTATATAAGCTTATTGTATGAAACTGAAAATAATAGATGTAAGAATTTCTTGTACTACTTTCACTTATTGTAAGATATAAAACGTAACAGTTTCACAACTGTTACAACTGCCAAAGTTTTACAAAATTTTATACTTGGATAAATATTAAAAAGATTTTAAATTATTACTTTTGGATTTTGGGGTTGACCACGAAGAATACCACGCGAAGGTCCATTCACTCTGATACCTGTTTGATCAAGAGATCCAGCCGATGGTTTGCGATAAAGCTAAGAAAAGAAAAAAAAAAGTACTTCCCCGTTTTAAAACAATTTAATCTATATTTATTTTACGTCTATTTTATTTCAAGTCCTATAATCTAAATGACATCTTGCATAATTATTTTCGTTGTATTATCTTTATTCGAAAAAAATAGATACATATATTTCATTTAGTCAGTCAGTATTTAGAAATTTTTTTACTGTAGAAAATTTGCAGCATAAAACGTTCAGAAATTATCTTCAAGTCGTTTGTAGGTCATCATCAGATATCTTCAAGATTTCCATAAGAAGTTTTTGTGCTGTCTAGCTCATAAATGAAATATACTCGTATTCATACTTGTGAATGAAAAGTAATCGAACTCTTCCTCTTCAAATCATTCAAATGGAAGAATGAATGGAAGAAAGAAATCGTACTTTTTATACGATTACTTAATAAAATATATACAAGTCGACACTTTAAACCAATTGAAAGTAACTTATTTTTACGTAAGTTGTTACGTAATATGTTACGATACAAGTAACTGCTTGATATAATGGCGTAATATACTTTCGTTGGGATTAATAATATTAATCGAAGAATATATTTTTATTAATTTTATACTTATATTAAAAAAAAATATATATATTTATAATTTAAATGTAAAATTAAATACTTATAAACATACTTATCACGAATATGTTTGAATTTGATTGCTTACAGATGGTTGGCTGCTTGGATTTCTGTAGGCAGGCGTTGGGGAGGGAGTAGGTGTTACAATGTTATCCTCGTAACTGTTATCGCGAAAACCTTGACCGACGTTAAGGCCAGACGAGTAGAGTGGCCCTAAGCTGGACGATTTGCCGGGAAAAGACACTCTTGGTTCCAAATCGTAAGAACCTTGCGCCGCTACGGTCGCAGTTAATGCCGCAAGACACAGCCAATACATTCTACACAAATGGAAAACGAGAGAGTTCTGTTAAAGCGACGTCCATGTCGATTTTTCACTCTCTAAGACGACGTGCAAGATGGATTTTTTTTTAAATATATATTACCCAGAGAAAATTTATCCTATTTACGGTGAACATGTGCAAGGGAAAGCGACCTTGGTTTTTGATATGCCCTCGATAAAGTATGGCGATCAGAGAACGAAGTGAAAAGCGACGATATTTTCATTAGATTTACGTGAAAAAATGTGTGATGTTAATCTTTGGTAAAATATTACGAACATTTAATTTATCTTATCTATTATCTTATATACAAACGTGTCACAAATTGTTAAAATTCTTCTTGTATTCGAATTAATTGATGGTGATTTCAAGTATGTGGTATTTCACCGACAAGTAGATGTTAAAAATGAGGAACAGCTGTTGGAGAAAGAGGAGCATAAGGAGAAATATAATGAGTCATCGTTTAGAGAAAAGTGATATCTCGTGAGTTTTAGCGAATTCATTCGCAGCTGACCGTGTGCAAATGCATTGAGAGCATATGTGTCGATGACCTAGAAATATCTAGAGCTAGAGATAGAAATGTGTGATGAAATAATTTAATCTATATATACGTATGCTCAAAGGGAACTGGCTAATCAACAAATGTATTGCAACGAAATTATCGTATTTATCAAACACGGAAGAAATTCATTGCGCCTGTCGAATCTTTGGTGAAGATCTATTGTTTGTCTTGAATGAAACACGTGCGTTTACACTTCTATCGATAATGATTGTGGAAAGCACCTTCTACTTTCTAAGTACGTAAAACATGGATAGTGGTTTCACGAATCGTTGAAAACATCTCATTCGTAACGGTGACGATGATGTATGAGAGATCTGGGGCTTTCGATAAAAAATTTGAAAGGCTTGATATTATATACTAATTTCTCGCTTGTTAAAAGAAATTTCTTCTACGTTTTTTGTGCAACAAATGTAAAAGAAACAAAGAAAAAATTGAAAAATTTAATTAAACGCTTCAATAAAATTACAATAGATATCGTTTTATTCTTTATTTTCATTTCATCGTTATATAGATTAACTTAGTTTTAAAAATTTCCAAAGTCCATTAGAAATTAAAAAGAATTGAAAATAAGAAATCGATTAAAAATTTTTCTATTTTATTCAAATAACGAAAAACGATCGATAATTATTTTACTCGAATTCACTCGAATTAAACTTAATTGTAAGAAATATCAAAGATTACACTGACTGTCACAAGTAAAATTCTAAATTTTAAGCTAACGATCTATATTTATCAGAGAAATATTAAATATACGCATAGATCATTTATTTTTTTTTAAAACGCGATATGGAAAATAGTGCTACATAAACACGTTTCTTAAACACGTCGTATACAAAGGTCGAATGTAACCCGGTTCTTTTTTTTTTGCTTCTTTAATACAACTTTTACGCAACCTGTTTCTCAAATGATCACGGGTCATCGGCATAATTTCTACGCCGATTTACTTGATTAAGCCGGTCCATTTAAAGAAACAAAGTGACCAATAAGCGGCGACGGCAGGGTACGGGAAAAAAGAATGTAGTTGTTGCTCTTAATGAGAATCTTGTCTTTACTTAGGCGTAAGTTCAGCAAACCGGCCGATCGTTAAGAGATATAGTCGCAAACTTGGTTCGATCGGTAGCTCGAGTGAAAGTGAGAGGGTCTGCGTGTAAAAATGTGTACTATTCAGAGAAAAATGGGAGCGTACACCTCTGTCTTGAGTGTTGCAAATTAAGTTAAAAATATGCAGATCGTGAAACGATATCGATACAAGGTTCGCGAGTTGGAAAGGAAAATGAATTGTGAGCGCTGGTACAAAAGAGGAACCATCGGGAATTCCATCATCTCGATTAGTTTTTCGTGCTTTGTTTCTATGTCAGTTTCTCTTATATCGTTGATCAAGGAAAATAGCAGAGACTTTCTCTGCGTGCTGGATACATGATCAAACGTCTCTTTAATAATTGGGGCAATTTTGGAGAAATTACTTCGAGCGTAATTGCGAGAATTTATTTCTCTCTCTCTCTTTTTTTTTTTTTTTTTTTTTTCATTAAGACGAATTTATTAGGATGGTTTCGTTTAACGATGTTTTCTTTCGATGGATTACAAGATTAATCTTTGAGAAATTAAAAAATAATTGTAGAGATAATTAATCATGTGGGTTTGGATTAATTGAAATTAATTTGTATTTGATTTTTATCATATTTATATTAATAAATTAATGTGATATATTGAATCATTTTAAATGTGAAGAGATGTAAGTAATTACTTAGAATTACTTACATCGAAGAAACTTTAAAACGATTTTTTAATGTAAATTAACTTTTTGTTTTCGGTAAATAAAATACGAAATAGTTGAAACTGAAAGTTGATTAATGAAGGTTTTTCAAATCGTATCAAAGAAAGCAATTGCATAATGAGCAAAGAGATAGTTGTCAGACAACTACAAACGAGAAGAACGCGGTGGTATAATATAATCAGTGGAGGGTACACATAACTGGTCGGCCAGTTGTCGCACTTAGACACGCTATTAATGGAAATCTGGAACAGATTTTATATGCGATGACATTTTTTTCGATTCGATGAAAAAAATCTTGTCCTTGGAGTATTAATCCTTAATTCTCGTATATCGAATTACGATGATAATGTAATTCCAGAATTTCAAACATACGTTTCGATTGCCAAATTTCAACCCTAGAATAAAATGAAACTTAATTATTTCATATCATATAAGTGAGTATAGTTAAAAGTTTGAAAAATACGATTGTATGAAAAATGATATTATAGAGATTTTGTTTATAATATTATTTGAATAAAATTTATTACTCTTAAAATAAATTATATTAAACTGAATAATTCATAAAATAATATCAATAATATAATATTGGTAACAATCATTTACTAATATTATTAAAATCTCAAATTCCTAACTGCAGTTCCTGCTCGCCCTCGCACAACCGGTTTCCTTTCCCGTTTCCAAGGCACGTGCCATAATCTTTGTTCCTTCGTGCATAACGATAATTTCGCAAAATTTTTTTATAATATTTCATGAGACGTATGTAATATCAAGATATATATATATACATTGGTATTCCAATTTATTATGTTTATTCGGATCGTTTTAAATCCATTTCGAATTTCGATTATATCCGCACGTTCAAAAAAAAAAAAAAAAAAAGAAAGAAAAAAGAACACCAATGATACACAAATAAAAATTCAGATGACAATTATAAGAAAGAAACACTTGCACTTGTCCAAGTTTTCGTCACTGATCTCACATTTTTTTCCTGATCTTTCTTCATCCCTTCTTTACTTTCTCTCCTTTCTCTCTTTTTCTTCCTTTTTTTTCTTAGAAACGTACTTTTTACCCCACTTACCTGTCAACGACGGAGGTAGAGGAGTAACAGCACGATGAATGGTTTGACAACACACAAGCTTTATCTTGGCCGGCCGGTTCTTCATTCTCTTATATAGCGTGTCTCGCTGAAAGTTACCTCCACCAAGTAATAAGTTGGGTTTACTTTGGGGTAGTGGGAGACACTGATGTATATTGTAAAACAGAGATGTTATTGACAATTTTTGGTTCCATGAACCAAAGATGATCTTGAAAAAATAATTAGAATAATATAATATATAAATAGTGTTCATGTAATAATATAAGAGCATAATAGTAGTAGACTGTGATAATTGCGTAGATTGATAGATGAAGTTGTCTTAATGATGTAATTAAATAATAACATGCAATTTATTTCAAATCTAAATGAACTGATATGTAATTGAAATAATTCTGATAAAAACTTTCTAAAGAACTTTTGAAAGAAAGAATTGAAATAAAAATGCAATGTTTCAGAATTGTGCTTAATAAAGAAAAGTTTGGATTTTAAGAATTTCAGAGAAGAATAGTTTACTTTTACTATTTATTTGCTTGTTAAAAATCTTTTCTTTCTGACTTTCTATTTTCATTTAATCATTTAATAAACTGTTTTAATTTTATTTGTAAAAAAAATTTCTTTCATCCAACTTTCATCCAATTTCTTTTGTCCATTCATTTTACAAAATGGAAAGAAGGTACAGAAATCTCAAGTGATATTTTAATTTCTATTTTATGATTAAAAAGTTTTTCGAAACATGTTTCATGAGATAGCTTCAACTTATAAAATATATGACATGCAAATCGTAAAAAATCGAAGGTAATCTTAATTATATTAAACATAGAATTTTCGAATTTCGAATATTCGAATGTACGTATAACAAAGCAAACATTGTAGTATAAACAATATGCAGATGAAATACAACAATAAGTATTTACAATTCTATAAAATGAAGAAGAAAAGTTGTCATCAAGTTTGAAAATTTTAAATGAAATTCCTCATAATTTCTTTTTTTTTTTTTCTTCTTTTATATAAATGTCGACAACTTATCAATAGAAATGGAAAGATAGAAAAGCAAATAAAGTAGTAAATTATTGGCAATATATACATATTTGTACATTAATAAATATTTTTTCGTGACTAATGAGATTTTAACGAAGCATCGGAAGAAAAAGCAACAAATTGATTGCACGGTTGAATGCAATTCTTACATCACCGATAGCTAAAGTCTTTTGATATTTTTTATCTCCATATACATAAGACTTCACACCGGATCGTTTCCGTGAAGTACTTTCAATACCAATGGGATCCCAATGAAATCGAATGAATTGACTTTCAACCACGCACTACATGAAAATTTCTTTTCAATAGTAGGTCGGTTGTATTTCGACGTCAAATTTTACAATGTTGGCTTTATTTGCATTCAATAAACGTGACTTTAATTCTGATATACAACAATGAACATTTTATTTTCAACATATAACTCATAAGTCTTATTTCGTTCATTTTTGTTCTACATACATTCCATTTCATTCTTTCATTTCTTTACAGTTATGATAATTTTTATGATAATTTTATGATATAATATAATATATTATAAAATTTTATTATAAATAATATAATATTATATGATAATTATTTTCTTCTTCTTCTTCTTCTTTTCTTTATAGTTATGATAATTTTTGAAAAATTTTAAAGCTAAAGATCGACGTATTAATGAATTAACGTTACTTTTCGCATATAACTTAATCTATTTTCTGTTGCATTTTTAAATTTGCTTGCACATTACCGTATACATAAGTTTTAATTGCTTTTCGTTTAAATCGTATATTGTACATTGTGCTACTAAAATGTTGAAAGTAGGTGGATCTGTACTTAATTTGATAGCCTTTCACGCAGAATGCTATTATATCTTAATCGTACTTACAAAAAATATTGCATTCTTTTTTATACTTGTTTATTCTTATTTTAATAAAAAAAATTCAATTTATTATACCATATTGTACCAAGATATTGATCCAACGTAATGTTATGTAATAATATTACAAAATATTAATATTGTATAATGCAATTTATCGTATAAACGAATCATTTTAACATTTTATTAACTGATTCAATTAACCGATCGAGAATGCTGGACCGGAAGAGAAAAATTCACATCCGCTAAGAAACTTTCGATCTCTTTTCTTCATTTTCTTGATTCTTTGGGAGCGTAAATTGTCGCTCCTCTTCGTGGAATTCAACGCACTGTCTAGCGTGTAATTTATTGAAATTGTATGGAAATGGATCGCGTGGACTTTCTTTCTTTCAGAGACGTCCATCGAAGGTCATTGTTTTCACTTGACGGAAATCGAGGGAGTGATTACTTTCGATTGAAGCCATCGACAAGATCGTTCCAAGATTCGACTGTCATTCACTTTCTTCACCTCTCTTTGTTCTTTGTATTGTGATTTTTCCTTTTCTTCGAAACACGTAGCCTTTAATGTACAATTAACTGTATATTGATATCTATATATTTCTATCTAAATAAAACATAAAAATCAATATTAATTTTGTCAAAAATATCTTCGTGTATTTATTATATATTTTTGTAAAAAACAAAAATTAGCAAAGAAAGATACCCTTGTTTTTATAAGCTATGACAAAACAAAATGTCAATAACAAAGATCTTGTTTATAATTAATTATATAATTCTGCAGCATTATGCAATCAATCATTCAATTCATCAAACAATTAATATCGCGTATTTTTGAATTTGTCCCTCGAGTAAAACAAGTTCCACCTACGCATTCGGCATTACTTTGTCCGATCAAACTTTCAATATATAATATACCGAACGGTTAACTGTTTGTTTCCTCCTATATACTTCAAACCTCGGTGCGTTCGTTTCTTAGAAAATTGACCTCGTCGAAGAGAATTGACTTTTTTCAGATATCGAACCGGTTTCTACTAACTGCAATTGAATTTAGATCGCGAGCTTAAAGAATAAAATGCATTCTTATATAGATGATTAACGTGTACTTAATCATATCATATATGTCATTATAGTTAAATAATGTATTAATTATGTCTTCATTGTTTTCAATAATCGTTCCTTTTCATCATTAACTCATAGCCTTTTCATATAACTCATCATTAAATATTTAATCTTAAATCTTTAATTTTCATATGGTTAAAATTTAATTATAATTTATTTCTTCACAATGTAAAATGTGAAACAAAAGTATATAAATGTCATCATGAATGTTTAATAATTGAAAAATAATTTATGATTATTATATTTTTCTATTGATTAATATGATTTTAACGAATAAATATAATTACTTGCTCGACGATTTTATCATAATGACAATACGATTTGTATTATATCATAAATTACTGTTTTTTCGAGAAAAATTTCTCTTATTATATAGAAAAGTGATATTGATTAGATTAACAGATATTTGGATGTTTTAAACGTATATAAGTATAAGAAATACTTTCACCAGTTGTCAGATCTATAGGAGAAAGTGTGTTCGCCCTCCGTTTCGCCCCTGTAGTAAGCAAATGGACCATTAAAGAAGAAAATAAGGAAAACGAGATGAAAATTGTAATTAATAATAATAATAAAACGGAAGTATACTTATTGTTTAATGTTAATGGAACTTGTTTCATTTTGTTTAATTTTGTCAACTCCTTTTCATATTCTATTTTACATAATAATGATTAGGTAAATGATCGCCATCTTATAGACATATAGATAATATTCTTTCCATTCACGAGATTAACTTACGTTAACACTTTGTGATAATTCTACAAATATAAAGAATTGAAATCGTGCATTATTTTATTAGTTTCGAAATTTATTTTTTAAGAAATATATTGGAATTTTTTTTCTAATTTATCATGGGTTTTGTAGTTGAGTAAACAAAATTACATTATGAGGAAAAAAATCTTATGTTTCTTTTTCTTTTTAGAATTGTTTTATAAATTAATTGCAATAATGTATTTTGACCAATATTTTGAAAAGATTTAAAGAAAAAATGAAATTTATTAATGTATATTAAAGTTGAATTTTTAAATGAAAAAATTTTCTTAATTTTTTTAAAAAAATTATATATATAATATATATTGTCTATTAACTATAATGATTAATAAAATATTTGCATAACTGTATTGAATTTTATTAGAAGTTTACATAAATACATTTTATATATATTAATTGAGAAATAATTTTTAAAATATAATAATAAATAAAATATAAGTAATTTTCTTTAATACTTATTATATCTATTTTTTTAAATATTTTATATTTATTTACATATTTAAACAAAATTAAAATTAAAATTTTATATAATATTATTAAAATAACAAATTAGACTAAGAGGATGCGAGGAATTCATGGAAATGTTTTTTTATCTACAAATGTGTAGTATAGTATTGCATATCATAAAAATATCATAATAATAGAATCCATATTGAATAGATTTTGTCAAATTTTGATATTTTATACATATATTTCTATGCAATATTAATCATGATTTCACATTATACTCTTTTTATTGGTAAAAATATTTTTACTAAAGTAAAAAACATCAGTCATTTCTCAGTCAATGCTTTCAGTGCCTCATCGATCAACGATGTGCCGGAACTATTGGAAATAATAAACGAATGTTTTTTATAATTTTGTAATAGTAATCCGGTATTCATTCACTGTCGACAGTGTAACATTTCTTAATTAATTTTTTATGTTCATCATACATAATTGAAGAAATTATTTATCATATTTTTGTACATCTTTCAATAAACAATATTGTTTAAATAGAACTGAAATTTACATTATATACGACATACAGAAACCAAAGATACACTTACTAATTAAATAAATAAGTAAGGTAAAGTATAAAATTTTTCTATAAATATTTTTTGGAATCTGTATTGTCGTTTGCTATGTTAATTAATGAAGACTAGAATATATTTTCTAAATAATTTAAGAATATTAATTAAGTATTATACAATTTTGTAATGTTTCAAAACAAGTATCTTGTAATAACATGATCCAGATTTTTCGTAATTTTAAATACATCAACAATATATGTATAGTAATATCATACATTTTAATGACGCAACTTTGGTCACGTGGTCTCAGATATTTTGCGAGATCGAATAGTTTTTTTATGTTTCACTGGTTCCGTTGCACTATCATTATCAGATATTGAAGAATCTCTTAACGTTTTTCTTCCGCGTCCCACATTTCTTTCTTCATTTTCAGATCCAATAGATTCTCTATTTGATTTTCGTCTTTGACGTTGTGGAATTTGATTCTGAACTTCCATAGCTTCGCGGATATGTTTTCGTTTTGCTTCCCAAAACATTTCTTGTCTTTGTGTAATTTCAGGATATCTATTAAAAAAATTTAATAAATGTTATTTAGTAGTAAATTTAGTAAATTTAATATTTTTCATTCTCATTCATAATAATATAAAATTATTGATACCTTTCAGTAAACTCCTTAGTAGATGGAATAATTAAATGCCATCCTTTTTTAGGTTCATGTACTGCTAAATTTGTGAATATTTCTTTAATTTCGTCAGGAGGTAATTTAATAACAGAAGAAATTGTTTTCCTATCTAGGAATTCATGTTCCGTGAATGATAATAACTGAAATTATATAATAACAATATATATATTATATATTATATATATATATAATATATAAAAATTATTATTGTTAATATATATATATATATATATATATATATATATATATATATATATATATATATACAATAATAATTTTTTTTAAAAATACAATAATAATTTTTGTTTATAAATCATTAATAGACATAATGCTTACAACATAATCCCTAGCTCTACACATAAATTCTGCTGGAATGCCATTTTGTGATGATACAGTATCCTTTGGATATATAAGTTCACTATTTACAACCCAATTTCCTTGTACTAAAACTGCTACTTGTTGTAAATATTTTAAAATATTTGCTGTTTCTTGATCTGGTGATAATATTGATCTTAATTGTGTAAAGGATATTACTTTAGCTATAAAAGAAATTTATTAATAATAAATTTATAATAAATTAAATATTAAATATATTAAATTTCAATATAATATAATATAATTATTCAATATAATATAATTATATTATATATAATATATAATAACTTAATATAAATTAATAATAATTTAAAATAAATTAAACTTTAAGATATTAAACTTCAAATATAAATTTTAAAAAACTAACCATCCTTCATAAGTATTCTAATTTGATCAAGAAGAGGTAAAGTTCTAATATAATTGAGAGATGTAATATAATTGGAAACATCTGTTTTTAAATAATGTTCTTCCTTTATACGTGGTGCTAACAATTCTAAATATTGCTCAGTTGATACATTTAATGTATTTACAGTTTCTTCAGTAGCAGAACAAAACATTTCTAAACGTGTAAGCTGAAAATATATGTTAGCAATTAATGTCTAATATAATAAATATTTCAATAATAAATTTATAAAAATAAATAAAAATATTAACCTCTGATTGAGTGCTATTTACTGGAATATAATTTGTATGAATCCACCTTTCTTCTAAACTTTTTTTAGTATGATGTTGAAAAGATTGCTCTTGCATTTTTTTCATAAATTCAGGTTTCTGTCTAGCAAAAGTTACACTAACTTGCTTTGGACCTTCTTCTTCTTCATCATATTCTATATATATTATAAATTGTTATTAACAAAAGATATCATACATAAATTAAACTAAATCAAAGAAAATTATTAAGATATTACCTTCACCCATATTTTTGGCATCTTCTCTTACACGTTTATCAGTTTTATCTAGATAACTAAATTGTGGCCGCATTTGAATAATTCCTCTCAATGGTGTTATATGTAATTCTCCATCTTGAAATATGCCAACACCATAATTAGAACAATTTGGCAATGCTCGAGAGGATTGTAATACTGTTTTGTCCATAACATTACTATAACATAAAATTTATAATATATATAATAAAATAATTAAATAATTTATTTATGTAATTATAATTTTTTAAATACCTATCAAATGCCTTTTCATCATCTTCTTGTTCAAGTAACTTTGAATCTCCATCTGCATTTATTGCAATTTGCTCACCTTTACTCTGGTCATAATTAACACTTTGTGTATCTATTGCTACTTCTATGAGAACTTCCTGATTTTCTGGCTTTATTGAAGTTTTTAAGAATGTTGCATTGTCATAACCTTCCTTTGTGGGACGGACGGGATATTGAAAAATAAATAATTTATCTGCAAGCGTTTTTGATAGAAATACTGGAATCTGAAAGAAATTCTTTTCTGTATATCTTTAAATGCATATATATTATTTATATTTTTATTTTTTTAGTTTATATAATAAAATATGACTGACTAGAAAAAATTTATTTAAAAACAATAAAAATACATAAATCATTATTTATTATAATAATAAAAAATTACAATTAAATTACAATTATAAATAAAATATAATTTAAATATATAACCTAAAATTAACCTAAAATTAAACAAAATAGAAATGTATTTACGTACCTCTTTAACCACTGGATCGCTTTCATTTTCCATTGCATTAATATTAGACATTTAAATAATAGATATCTTATATTTATTGTTTAATGCTGTTTAATGCTTTTAATACAAACACTTGTTTTCTACAACACGTTTTTAAAGTAGATAGTCGAGATGAAACATATGTAATAGGTAGATAAAAACAGTATATGCTATATAGAAGTTAATGTAGTAAAATGTAATATTTATATAAATTTTTTCATTAATTATTTATGTATAAAGCTATATAATAATAATTATAAATGTTAAATAATATATAATACTAAATTATTTAATTTTTATATACATTTTTATCTAATGTTTCTATAAATGTATAATTTTGTAATGTTTGCACTTTATCACTGCTACCAATGCAACTAAATTTCACAAGTTGTTGTCAGATATTGTTTCGTATTGGAAAACGTGAATTTAATGTTTGTAAATTTAAATACAGTGATTTGATTTGTAATAAATCATATTTAATTTAAAAATGATTTACAATTATGTGTATAATAAATTATAAAAAAGTTCAGATTTAAAATTTAATAAAACTTATTATTATGATCATTGTCATAAAAGTGTACTAAAAATTCAATACGGAAATTTTATATTATATTAAACTGTAATATAATTATTTTAATTATGTTTAAATGTAATATTATAGAGTATTTTATAGAGTATTTTTTGAACTATCAATTTTAATTATAATATATTTATCTTAAATTACAATTAAATAAAAAATATTAAATAAATTAATAAAATGACATCAATGTTTGATCAGTATGAACAAGCATCTCAAAGATCAAAACAAGTACATATGCCACCAATTCGTCCAGATATTGTAAGTTTATATGTAGTATAAATTTTATTTAATTGTATTAACTTTTCTTCTTTGATATTTATAATGCTTTAACTTTTACATTAAAAAATCATTTAAAGAGAAATCCTATTTAATTTTTAGAGTACAGCTGGATTTATCCAAATGAAATTTCAAGATGATGGACCAATATTTATTAAGCAAAAAGTTAATTTTTTACCATCTGACAAAATTTTACATTTTGTTGTTAACAATAATATTATTGTTATTGCCATGGCTAATAATATTCTTTTACGTATTGACATGAAACAACCAGATTCTCCTGAAGGTTTATTTTTTTTGAAACTTTTAGTAAAATATAATATAAAATATAAATTCATATAAAAGTATTTTTTATTTCAGAAATCGATATATCTAAATATGCCATAAATATGGATATGTCAGGAATGTTTCTTGATCCTTTTGGTAATCATTTATTAATAGCTTTAATTTCAAAATCTCAAGATAATCCTCCTCCTGAATTATTTTATTTACATAGAAAATCAACAAAATTAAAGCAGGTAAATATAATATAAATGTATAAAAAATATGTCAAATATATGTCTATAAGTCAATTTATATAAATGTTCATTTTTAAAAGAAATATAGTTTCCAAGATTTATTCATTTAGGCAAGTAAATTCAAAGGACATGAGATTACTGCTGTTGGATGGAATTTTTCAAATTCTTCAGATACCACTACAGGTCCAATCCTTTTAGGAACTTCAAAAGGTCTTATTTTTGAAACAGAAATTGGTTTAGATGGTGATAAAATATTTAATACAAGCTTGGAACAATATTGGCGACAGGTATAAATAAAATATAAAAATAAATTTTTAATATCACTGTCAGTAAGCATTATCATTTCATAATAATAGAAGTGTTTCCTTTATACCATTATTCATTATGTCCAAAGCTTCCTAACTATTTACCTCTTTATGGTGTCAAAGAGGTAGAAGGATTGGTGAGTTAGAAATTATACTTTTTGCATGTGCAATACATCTGTATGCTAGAAACACAGATATTTATGAATTCTTAAAAATAATTTAATAAAATATATATTTATATAAAATTATATAAAATTATATAAAATTATATATTATATAAAATTATAATCTTTAATTATTTTAATTTATGCTTATTATAATTTAAAATTTTGCTATTTTCATATCATAATCATATTTTATATAATATAATATAGTATTATATATATTTTTAGACAATATTTAATTCTTATTTATTTTAGGTATTTGATATAGGGAAAGATAGTAAACCACCAATTACTGGTTTAGAGTTTCATAAAATACCAAATACTGATAAATATGTGATTATTGTTACTACTCTTATGAGAATTTATCAATATATTGGGGCAGTACAAAATCCAGAAGAAAAACCTTTATTGCAACAAATTTTCAATAAATATTTAAATGTACAAGGTAAATTATTATTACTATACATATATTTCATTAAATTATATTTATAATATTTATAATTTATATGATATATAATAAAAATAATTTTTTTACAGAGAGTTTCAATGAAGTAATAAATCATTTGTCTTATTCTAAAATTCAATTTTATTATCCCACACTTGGTAGTTTACCAAAATCTTTTGGTTGGTTAACTGAAACTGGTATATTATATGCTCAGGTAATTTTATTTATTTATCTCAAATATGTATTTTTTTATAAATTTTATTGTACATAAATTTTATTTTTAAATAATTTATATTATTTATTTAGATTGATCCAAAGATAGATCCAAAAAGTGTATTAACAAATCAGCAAATGTTAATTTTTCCTGAAGCAAGTCTGATGGGAAGCAATATATCAAAAACAACTTCTGCACCATTATCTTTTGTTTTTACAGAATTTCATGCACTATTACTTTATACAGATCGTGTAAAAGGCATGTCACTTTTGAATCAAGACTTAATATTTGAAGACATTTATAATGATGTATGTAATATAAAATGTCAAAATTATAAGAAAAAGACTATAAAAACTAACATTGTTAATGTAATTATTATAAATTAATAATATGAATATTACAAAAAAAAATTAATTTTTATAGGCAGTAGGAAAACTTTTAAACATTACTAAAGATTATGTAACACGTTCGATATGGGCTTATAGTGAAAGAGCAGTATTTAAATATAAAGTTAATAAAGAAGATAGAAATGTTTGGCAGGTAAAATGATAAAATGAAATGTATATAATATTTATTCATATAATATAAACTAATAATTAATAATATAAAATAATACGATATATATATATATATATCGTTTAAATAGGTTTATGTTGATAAAGGTGAATTTGAACTTGCAAAACAATATTGTAAAGATAATCCAGCACATATAGATCAAGTGCTTGTAAAACAAGCGGAAATGCTTTTTAAAAACAAAGAGTAAGTTAAACATTTAGAGAAGTGTATCATTTATTTGAAACATTTTTGTAAAATTATTTTATATTTTATGTTACAGATATGAAAAAAGTGCTCTTATTTATGCAGATACTCATTCATCATTTGAAGAAATATCTTTAAAATTTTTACAAGAATGGCAAATAGAAGCTTTAAAAACATTTCTTAAAAAGGTGTTATATTTATTAACAATTTAATATTAAGCAATTTAAATTTTAAATATTTAAAATAATTGAATTTTTTAAATCCAGAAACTCGAGGGATTAAAAACACAAGATAAAACGCAAATAACTATGATTGTTGTATGGGTAATTGAATTATTCATGAATCAAATGGGCGTATTACGAAGTAATAATACATCTTATTTACATGATTCACAATATTTAGAATTGCAAAAACAATTTGATAGTTTTCTTGCAATACCAAAAGTTGAGGTATTAATTAATAATCTATATTTTTAAAAATTTTTCTATTAAAAAAAATTTGCAATAAAAATTATTTTAATTTTAGGAATGTATAAAAAGAAATCGTAGCACTATATATGATTTAATGACAAGTCATGGTGATAAAGATAATCTTATTCGTTTAACAATAATGCACTGTAATTATGAAGAAGTAATACGTCAACATTTATATAAAAATAATTATTTAGAAGCTCTTGAACTTTTAAAGAGTCAAAATAATAAAGAACTATTTTATCAGTTTGCTGGTATTCTTTTACAAGAATTACCACGTCCTACAATGACTGCCTTAATATCACAAGGTTCTTTATTAAAACCATCTAAGCTTCTTCCAGCTTTAGTATCTTGTAATAGTGATGAAAAACATGTAAGATAATATTTTTTTATTTTCATCTAGATTTTAGATTTTATAACAATCAACTAGTATTTAATATTATAGGCAAAAGAAGTAATTAGATACTTAGAATTCTGTGTTTATAAACAAAGCTGTCAAGAACAAGCAATTCATAATTTTTTATTGTCTTTATATGCCCGTTATAAACGAGATGAAGTAATGCGCTATATTAGTTCTCAAGGTGATTTTTTAAATGATATATTTTCATTAAAAATGTAATATTTCTAATAAAAATTTAAATTAGGACAAGATATAAATATGGTACATTATGATGTGCATTATGCATTACGATTATGTCAAGAAGTTGGTTTAACAGAAGCTTGTGTTCAGTTATCTGCTTTACTTGGATTATGGACAACAGCAGTTGATTTAGCTTTAACAATTAATGTTGATCTTGCTAAACAAATAGCTGCTATGCCTTCAGATCATGAATTAAGGAAAAAATTATGGTTAAAAATTGGTAATTAAGAATATAAATTTTAAATTTTATATTTTAATCCAAATTTCTAATTATTTTAATTTTAGCTGAGCATGTAGTTCGAGAAAAAGATGACATTCAACAAGCAATGGAATTTTTACAACATTGCGATATAGTCAAAATAGAAGATATACTACCTTTTTTTTCAGATTTTGTTACTATAGATCATTTTAAAGATGCTATTTGCAATTCATTACAGGTAAAGTGATTTTACAAATATGATAATGTGATCATTCTGGTAGTTTTCCTTAATAATTATTAATATTAGCTTTGTAATTAAACTATCAAGAAAAGCAGAATATCAATTTTTAAATCAGAGTTTTTTTATCTATTGAATATGATATACAAATGATTGAAAAGATTTAGCCACAAAATCTTAGTTATTAAATATAATGAATATATTAAATACTCATTATATATTACATATATAAAAATATTTATCTTAATATTATATTTGGTAGGAGTACAATCAGCATATTCAAGATTTAAAGGAAGAAATGCAAGAAGCTACAAAAGCAGCAGAACTTATTAGAAAAGATATACAAGAATTCCGAACGAGGTAAATAGAATTAATAATAATTTATTTAATGATGTAATATTATTAAAATTTTTTTAGATGTACGTTTGTAAATACAAAAGATACATGCAATACGTGTAATGTTCAATTACTATTGCGACCTTTTTATGTATTTCCATGTGGACACAGATTTCATAGTGATTGTCTTGTAGCTGCATTAACACCTATGTTGTCAATGGATCAGAGAACAAAGTTAGCTGATCTTCAAAGGCAACTTACTGCTCTTTCAAACAGACCTGAAGATACTAGATCAGTTGGATCTGTATCTTTATCTACAAAAGATCAAATAAAAACTGACATTGATGAATTAGTAGCTTCTGAATGTTTATATTGTGGAGAACTTATGATAGAGTAAGTTATTTTATTAATTCATTCAATTTAATATTTCAGACAAATTAATTGATATTTCATGTTCAGATCTATAGATAAACCATTTATTGAAGAAGAAGATTATGAAAGAGTAATGAAGGAATGGATATGAATAATGTGAAATATTTTAAAATACTTTAAAACTTTCTACATTGTATAAATGTATTTATTTAGTATATATTATACTTTATTCATATTTAAAGATTATTTATTTCATACATGCATTATAATTATTTATAACTTAAAATTAATTTTGAGTATATTATTAAGTGTGTACATTCAAAATATAAATTTTTAAAATACTAAATCACATTAAAAAATATTAATTTAAATATGTTCAAAATAATAGATTATAATAATTTTTTAATGCAATCCCAAATGTAATTCTGCTTCTTTATTTCTTTTACTCACAGCTTTATTCCCATAGATATAATATCGTAATGGTTTATTTGTCCATTCTTCTCCATAGTTATCTATACCTATTCGACGACATTTAACAATATTGATTTCTTCTATTTCATCATTTTCAATCCACAAACTTTTCCAAGAGCATAAAGAATATTTACTATGATTTTTATGAAGCTGGAAGGCTATACATAACTTTGATGGGCCATTACATAACTCATATGTTTTTAAAACTTTTGAAAGTTTTTTAGATGTATTTGATAATCCCTTTGAAGTTCGTTGATTAGTCATGTATTCAATACCTTCTAAAGGTTCAACAGCTCTTATTAAAACAGCACACCCTTCACCTAAAATCTTACCAGGAGATTTTTTTATGGAAGAGAATTAAATATTAAAATGAAAATCATCATTAAAATGATTATATTTAATTATATTTTTTAATTATTATATATTATAAGCATGTTCTTCACATTTAATATCTCTATGACTAACACTAGAACTTCCTAATACATAATATCTCCACATTTTTTGTTCATTATTTGAATCATCAGAATTTGCTGCTACAATAGTAGTTGACTTTATATGAGGATCACATTCTATCCATAAATCACTACACTCATAAATCTTTTTTTGATTGAAGCTATCTTCATCAATAACAAAAGCTGTACAAATTTTGGTTGGACTGTTACAAAGTTCATATCTTTTAAAGCTTCTGACATTTTTTACAATTTTCTTTTCTTTTTTATTTTTTTCTGATTGCATATTTCTTAGTAATTCCATATAATCAAGGCCAAGCATAGGTTCAACTGCTTTAATTAATACATGTGCTCCTGACTCTAAATATTTTTTAATACCAACTAGTTTTTTTTATCATTTAGAATATAATATTATATTGATTTTGCTTTTATTTTTTAAAAATAATTTTTATTTTTTACTCACCTTGGCTAGATATGTTGAAACAATGATACATTCCATATGTCATATATACATATATAGTTCCTGGTGGCATATACATTGGTATATTACGAGGAGTAACTTTATTTTGATATGTATGAGATGCTTTATCAATTACTCCTAAATATCCTTCTGTTTCAACAATTCTACCTTTTAAAATAGTTCCATTTTCTAAACAACGAACTAATATTTTTCCTGAATGTAAGTAATAAGTATATATCAATATTAGATTATAATATTATCCATAAAATTTAAAATTATTAAATTACCTAATAAACTTTGAGCTAATTCTTCACAGGGACAATCAAAAAATGAATATGGTAATCTATTTGAACATATTTCTTTTTCCCATACAGTCAATGGAGGATCTTCTAATTGTTTTAATTCTTCTTTCATCATTTTAAGATCTACCACTGCTCTTGCTTTATTTTTTGGAGGAGGTATATTTAATTCATATTCTTCATTAACTTTTTTTTTTCCTATATGCATAAATTATATAAGGTATATATTTAATATAAGGTGTAGATATTATTTTAAAAAACTTACTATCTCTTAAACTTTTTAAATTAAGCTTATTTTTTTCATTCTGCTCATGATTTTGAACATCTTTTGATGAAGAATTTAATATTTCTGTTACATTAATTATTTTCTCATTTTTTATATTTTTATTTTTGACCAAAGAATGTTGTTCAGTATCCTAACGAAAATATTTTATTTTAAGAATAATTTAAATAATTATATATTATAATCAAATAATTATATTAAAAAATACAAGAAATTATATATAATTCAAATTAAATAATTTAGAAAAACATTTTTAATTTTTAAAAAGAGAAAGACATTTTTAAAAAGAGAGAAACTTTATATTATTTAATTTTCATATTATCTTAATAGAAAAAAAGACATAAAAAACTAAATATATTTAATTAATAAAAACAATAATTTTAAAAATTAATAAATAACAAACCTTTAAGTTATTTTCCAATTCATCTTTATTAAATTCATCATTTTTTTTTTCGGTAGAATGTATCTTTGATGTTGATCGTATTCTCTTCATTAGTAAAAGACAAATCGTAGAATGAAACGTTATACAATTGTCAAACGTTTGTCGATTAACGATTTCTATGGAAAATGAAATAAATTATAATATAATTTTTAATATTATTAAATTGTTAGGTTAGAGCGATTTATAAAGATTAAATTCAAACGCAATGAAGTTTTCCCGCAAAACATAAACATCAGTATTACCACTTTAAAAATATGCTTCAAATGATCATGGATTTAGATAATTTTTATCTATTTATTTTTAAGTATCACGTCGTTATATATCAGTTCTCATTTTGAAATATGTAAGAAAAAAAGCATTTCTTTAAAATTTAATATAATTAAAATAGAAAATAAATATTTATATTTTTTTATACGAATATAGCTTATTTATAGCAAATTAATTAATACATACGATTGTTTAGTATTCCACGATTGACGAGCGTTTTTAGATTGAATATTATGGACAACATTCGATTGAAAAATAACGTCAGGTATGATAAGAAATTAAAATTTACTTCTTTAATTAATTACAAAATAGTATCCGAACTATAATATAAAGATATTACACGGTTAGAGGTGTACATTTGATTATCTTTTCTAGCATTTGTTTTTAATGAACAAAATCGTAGATAGCGTTCATCATTTTTTTTTGAAGTTTACTGTTGTATTTGTCGTAATAAAGTAAAATATGAAATACTAGTGTTGAATACCTAAAATAAACTTTAATTTTTATATATTTATTTTAATTTTTACTAAAATTAGTTTTTGCAGTAAAAATAATATTTTCGAAATTCAATAGTTTACTATGAAATTTTTTTATTTTGATTTTTTTTTAGACTTTTCACTTTTTTCTCTAAAAAAATTAATAAAATATTACTTACGCTTGTTAATGTACAAATAGATAATGTTTGGAAAGTTAATGCTGTGATACGACAATATTGTTGCGTTCTAACAATCATAAGACAAAAATATTTCTGATAGATCGGAGGAAGATTGTACCACGGTATATTGAGATAGATTACGTGTCCTATTTCTTGACTTTCTTGAATAAGGATTTCACCAGGCCAGCACCATAATAGAAGTTGTATTCCCATGGAAATGAAATAAGATATAAATTTCAATAGATCAGCATTCGCTGAATCACTATCGAGTACTGCGTATCCACTTAAACAAATTTCAATTCCGCTTGTCAGAAGTTGAATGAAAATAATGGGAGTAAATAAATTATTCACATTATTTACCACACTGTACAAAATTAATATCATTATTAAAGATAAAAATTAAAAAAAACTGTTATAATTTAATAGTATTAAGATACAATATTTAATAATATCTATAAATATATATAAAAAAGAAGAAAAATAAGAAAAAATAAAAAACAACAAAATTAGAAAAAATATTTACTGTATTATTTGTTGATGATGACGAATGCATTTGATTAAATCTATTTTTAATTTTCGTATGTAATTAGGATTACAATTTATTTCAATTCCAATATTATTGATCCAAATATTGATCAATTTAAATTGTCCAGATATGTGTAATATAATAGTCATAAGCGAAGTATCCAAGCCAGAAATGACTGCGGCACAAATTGAAGCTGATATAATTTGATAAAAAAATGCAATTTCGAAGTTTGGAGATGCGGAGATGTCTGTTCCATACCTAGTGATAATATTAAGGTATAAATTAAACAGGACAATTACTTAAAATGTTTTAATATCTATATAAAATAATATTTATATAATATTTTAATAATTATAATTATAATAAATTAAATATTTTAGTGTAATAAGTCTTTTTATTCGATAAACAAAGAAGAAAAATATTTTAATGGAAAAGAATGATTTGTACCAAACAATAAAAGGTAAATGTCGATTATTTTCAGTGTTATTGGCATTATATTCGAATTTAAAATAATCAATAGCCGCAGCAATAGAGAATGTGAATACATTGCACATGCAAGATGAATAAAAAATTATCGAAAAAATTCGTGCCCAATAAGCGAATTCTTCGTAAGGCCTTTCTTTAGAATCATTAGAAGAATTCCACAGACTTCGTATTTTATAGTAAAGCGAATATGTTTTTTCTCTTCTCACTATTAGATATAGCATTTTAAATAATACTTGTGTAATTGTTGTTAAAACACATCCTATCCCTAATTTGAGAAGAAATTTAATTTTTATTATTAAAAAATAATTTGAAGAAATGTGAAATTTAAATCTATTTAGTTATTAACTCTATTAACTACTTTACCTGCTATAATTTTTATATTTTTCCAATTCATTGCTATTATTATAATTTCAGGTATGAAAAAACTACTAACTACTATTAATCCAAATATCAAACGAACATATGCAAATATTTTACTGAACATTGAACTTTTCTCATCGATAGGCCACATTCCAGCTATACTACAGAAAATCTTATTTGGTAATATATAATAATCGATCGATTTATTAAACGGTTTCTTCATATTTCCCCTTTATGCAAAATTTGATGTTTGCAAGTAAAATATTTCCTTATATATTTCAACGAAACTTCTTCACAAGAAATTCTTTATAATTTAGACTAGATAAAATTATAGATACCAAAACATAGAATTTTATTTCCCCTTCATTCAAAACATGTTCAATAATATTGTCATCGTTTTGTATATTCCTTCTCTATTTCATATGATTTTTTATTTACAGTGTAATGAATAGCTAATGTTGTAGAGGGAACGAACATTGTAGTTCGTAGTAATATAGTTGGAACTTCAACTGTGTTTAGTGCGTATCGAATCGTAATATTCTATAGATTCTTTAAGAGAAGAACAGTAACAGTAAAGAGTTATTTGTAATTTTTTGTGATATTTTTTAAAAAAAGTATAACTTCATTACATCATATATGAAAGGTAAAATAACATTAATAATAAATTTAAATTAATTTTTAGATTTAATCTTAAAAAATTTTTTTCATATTTTTTGAAGATACATTATGTAAGAATAAAATGAAAAATAATAAAAAAAAAGGAATGAATTTTTTATAATCTAATTTATAAAATACTAATTTATATTTATTTCTATAAATATAATATAATGTACATTTTATATGTACAAATTATGTACAAGATATAATTTTTTAATTTTTATTTATTTTTGATTTATTTATATTTATAGGTAATTAATTATATTTATAAGTAAGTATTAGATAAAAGAATATATATTATTATTTTTTTATTGATTGTTGTTGAATTTGTAAAAGACTTTGACCTTTTGTTTCTGGGATGAAAAAATAAATATATGGTATTGAAAATGATAGGCAAATACTATATGTCCAATACACAAATTTATCATCAACCAAATCTAAAAAAGGCTGGTAAGTTTTGGTACTTGCAAAAGATAATAAAGCGTTCATACAACTTATGAATAATGAAGCTATGTTTTTCAATTTTGCATTGAACATTTCACCTAAAAGTGTGTTTGGAATCGGCATTAGTCCAGAATAAATGAACAGATTAAACATTAATAAAGAAATGATCGGTAACCACGTCAAATTTTTAGAATCATATTCTAATGAAAGAAGATGAAAATGTAATCCTAAAAATGCTAAAGATATTGATGTTCCTGTACTGGATATTATTAATAAACATCGTCTACCTAATTTATCAATTAATAATGTAGCTAGTAAACCTGAAAAAATCGTAGACAATGCAAGAATTGTCACTACTAAACTAGGTGTGATGCTAATTTTACTTTTTGTCAGAATTATTTCTGTGTAAGAGTTCACAGCACTGTATCCACTTATATAGGAGAATAAGTAGAGACCAATTATGATGAAAGGTTTCTTTAAATTACCTGAAATAAAATAGAAAAAAATTTGAGATTGATCATATGTTTTGTCATTAGTTATTAGTTTTTTCGATATTTTAAATTTTCAATATGACGAATATTGAGAATATGAGAATAAAAGTATGAAATTTTTTAAAGTTATTCGAGATTAATTCAGAAAATTGTAAAAGAAAACTAAACTATCAGAAATATTATTTTTAATAGATATGACCAGGATAAGTTAATTTCAAAGAAACAATTTCAAATATTTAATAAATATATTGAAGTGAAGTGTTAGTAATGAAAAACATGGAATTTCTGGAACAAATTAAACTTGTTCTTTGTAAACGGAATTCTTTTGTTGTTAACTTTTATGAAAACATTCAAGTAAAAAGAGAATCATGGATACTTGGTGTGAGGAACTCCTTCAACTTTAGGAAAATATTAGTTTCAGCTCCGTCGACGAATTCTTGAAGATCTTGCATCTCGGCTTTGACGTCAGCTTCTCGCCTAAACCACTTCAAGGATGCCTCGGCCTTGTCGATATCCCCGTGCAAGAGGTAATGGTATGGCGATTCAGGTATCAAACTGAAGAGGATCATGAAGAGGATATTCGGAACGAGGCTCACGTACCCGAACATCTCCATGGACAGATAAGGACCCATTGCATTGCCCAAGAACATACCAATGGAAGACGCATTCACGTTCATGGATATCTAAAGACGTGACCACAGATATGATTTTATCAGATAGAAATATTCATATAGGTAAAAAGAAATGTATCTTAAAATATCAATTTATGAAACAATTTTTGATTTCTTAAACATTATGATTTATCATCGAAAATACTAGGTCTAATTTATAATAACTAATTTATAATTTAAAATTTTGTACAATATTATTTATAGTAATTATAATATTATTTATGTAATAATATTATTATTTTATTATATTATTGTATATATCAAATTATATGTGTATATCAATATATGATATATTCATATTGTGAAATATACAAGAATTTTTATAAGGTGAATGTCTCTCATTTTTGTAGAGTATTGATTTTGATATCAATCAGTTTAAGAAGTTTAAATAATTTAATTGAAATTTAAGAAATAAGAATATCTAATAATTTTTGACAAAAATAGAAAGAAAAGAAAATATTTTTCATTTAATCTCATATTTTAATCTCATAAGTGAATGCTCATTATTTTATATGATATATGAATTTACCAGTGATCCACGAATTTTGGGATTGGCAATTTCACTCAGATATAGAGATATTGAAGACCATAGCATTCCTGATGCGATTCCTGAGCAGAATCTAGAGATGTAAAGCCATATGACCGATGTAGCACATATACTGAATATCCAACTGATTATCATTGGTAGTGCACTAAACAGAAGCACTTTTTTTCGTCCCGTATATTCTGAAAATTATGTTGTGACAAATTAAAATTACATTTACCTGAGAACAAGATCACCACAACTCAGTCACCACAATTAGTGGATCACTGAAAATTTTAATTTATTTCTTATACGTTTTATCTTGAGATTTTTGTTTCAAAGATCAGGAATATATTTTAGTGTACTTCGAGTATATGTACGTATTTCAATAATAATTTCCTATTGATATTACAATTATTTGTTTGTATTTGGTTTTCTACATACCACAATTTCGTATCATGTTTTTCTACAAGTGCTGAGTCGTGGCTGCCTTGTTCTTATTCAATTCTCGATTAACAATGTTGATCGTCATTGTTTGCCTTGCTTGGTTACTTGATCGTGTGCTGCAAGAGAGTATCGATCAGATCAACTATGAATATATATATATATATATAAAAGTATGTATTTATAAAAGTTATCGGACATTTCTGATATATTGAATAATTTAAATTACACAGATTTCATTTACTACTAATTGTATAATAATGTATTGTAATGTATTGTACTAATAATTTGATCTAATACATTACAGATATCCTTCAAGTTCAAGTATGTCTTCATGATTTGCGATTGAAGAGAGTAAAATTTAATAGATTAATAGATCAAATGAATCTTCTTTCTGACAATGAAGAAATGGCCTTACCTTGACACAGTGTACTGAGCAAAGCCCCGACGAAGCGACCAAGATTTAAAAGGGATGCTACCCAGGATGCTTCGGTATCTGTCAGTCTCAAAGGCATGTTCGCTTCCGTTGATGTCAGTTGAGCCAAGTATGGCGATACCCAACCATTCGCGAGACCACTTCCGATAATAGCTAAGCAGACTGTCACAAACGGCCATGAAACAGTTGTGTCAACGGATGCGAGAGTAATTTCATTAGCTCATTCATAGACATAGCTCTACAGGCATCTTGTGTATGGAATACGGCGCATTTTGATGTATACCAGATTGTATTAGAACGTCTTGATCAAGTTTAATGTTAAGCAAACATTGCTTTTGTGAACTTTCAAAGAAGGTGATTAATTTGATTTGACAATAAAATAGGTAATACATAAAAGGTAATATATAACAGTTTAACAGAATTAAATCTATAAAAATTATAAAATTATTAAAATATTTTATTTCTATAATTATTATAACATATGCAGTTCATCAAAATTTATATTAATTTTTATTGTTTGTTTTTATATATCATTTTATTATATTTACTATCATTATCGTCAAGTTGATAATTCTATTGTTATTTTTATTTTAATACGTACGTATAAATGCAGTTAACTGTTGTGGCCAAGTTGTAATCTTTTTATCTGTATCTTCTTTAGGATTTTCAATAGACATTTTGTTCTTAGGGTTAAACGAGATCTATCCTACTAGGTTGGGTGAAGTTATCCAAACTGACTCATACAATTCATGAATCTTATAGCAGGAAGACACTAGTCAAGATCGGAAGATTTGCATCTCGATAAGATACTTGATATATTTATGCCATAACCATGTGATCTTTATGTATGCCATGCTATATTTGTTTTGCGAGCATGACACATAAAAACTCATTATCTTGGAAATTTCTGTTACATTTAGTTAGATTTTTTCTTATCTTCGACTATACTTTCCTGGTAATAATCAAAGTACGCTTTGAAATTTCTGAAAGATATCAAGTCATATAAATATTCATCAGCCAGGATTGACAATTTTGCATCGTTATCACAAGATCACGTTATAAATAATTAGTAGCAATATTAAGAATTAGTTTTGAAATTTATTGCAGCCATGGAGAAGATTAAAATTGTGTAAAGATGGAATTATATCATTTGAGAACATTGGAATTTAATTGAAATTATTTTAAACAAAAATAAAAATGTACGAATATTATAAATTAGATTAAAAATTTTATATATTATGTTATATTTTATAAAATGTTAAGAGATATGCAATCAAGGAAAAGATAAAAGTGAAAAAATACAAAAATCTTTTCAATTTTATATTATTTCATTGCAAAATAATTAAATTTTTTTCATAAGTATTCTTGATAAATAATTCTTGAGAATAATTCTTAATATATCACTATCAATGCTATAATTTATTATTCACACTGTATATATTTGCTAAATGTGATTGATATTAAATCGAATGAAAATCTGACGATTCAACATTGTTTTACTGCAAATTCAATATATATATAAATAATTGTCAGTAGTAAATAATTAATAACATTAAATGTTTTCTTTTCTGTTTATTTTTTTTATCATTTTAGAATAAAGAACATTTAAAATGAAGAAGGAACAATGTTTATCAAGCGATACAAGCATTCCAGATCCTTTAAATTTTTTTGTGAAGAAATTCAAAGAAACAATTCCTGAAAATAAAAGGTAAGATTAAATTTTTTAATATCATGGATAAATTAAATTCTATTTATCTAATATATTTTATTTTTATTACCATTATCTTTAATTTATCGTAAAATATATACTTTTATTTACGTTATTTATTATAATTATCAGTAAATTAACCGCCAAAGAAATGTTAATGCTATTGACTCCAACTTATAGTCAATTAGATTGTTTACCAATTTCAAAAAGATATGAAAACAAAATAAATAATAAGGAAAATCCTAAAATTTATGATGATAATTATGAAAAAATTGATGAATCTCTTAAAAAAATATTTGGTAGGTTAAATAATATATTTTTAATTATATATTTATATATCATTAAAATGATATTTGTATATCAGTATATATAATATTTGTATATAATATATATATATATATATATATATATATATTTGTAATAAAATTGTATATCATATCACAATTATTTTCATTGTTAATATCTATAACTTAAAATATTATTTGATAAAGTATAATAACAACAATATATTATAATAAGATAATTGCAATTTAAAAGAAGAAGAAAGTGAAACATTATGTTGTACAAGTATAACTGATGAAGAAGAATTGTCATTTGATAGTATGTGGCTAAAAAAATGTTTTAAATTGCCATTAAAGATGGCGATAAAAGAAATTATATCAAAGAAACCTTATGATCCTATTGGTTATCTTGGATTTTGGTTATTAGATTATAAAAAATTTCAAGAACGTCATCAATTGCAATTAGAAAAAGATAATGAGCTATATTATCTTCGATCTTTAATCAAGGAAGAACCAGTATATTTTCAATGTTTATTTAGTGATTTTTATATTATATTTTATTTTATATTTTATTATTTTTTTTAATTTGAATTTAGATATATTATCATTTATTAAGCAATGTTAAAGATATATTAAGATATACTTATAAATTTTTTAAACTATTATAAATTATAATATCATTATTTTTTTCTTATTAATAATAAATAAAAAAAAAATCTCATGTAAATAAGAGCAAAAGAAAGATAGTTTAAAATAATGTTTCAGATACCTAAAGAAGAAAAAGTTTTAGTAGATAGAAAAGAAGAAGAAGAAGAAGAAGAAGAGGAAATGCGCGATTGGAATTTTAAACATTATGAGAGTATATTGAAATAAAATTCTAATAAAGAAATTACTTTATTATTTTATAATTTTTTTATCATTATTTATAAAATAATAATATTAATATATTTCGATATTAATTAAATTATACAAAACTAAATTTTCATTATAATGAATTTATGAAATTAATAACTTGATTATTAAACAAATAATAAAATATTAATTGCAATTAAAAAAAAAATAATAGGAAGTTTTGAAGATACATTTTTATATCATATCATTGATATGAAATTTTATTTATTTTCTTATATCTATTCATTTTATAATAATATATATATACTTTTGTATTAACAGGTCACTGTCTGACCATATGATAGTGTTCATCCCTTCGATCGACGGAACAATCCCTTTAAATTTCAATATATCGTTCCTAGGTGTCTCGACATTCGACTGTTCAGGAAATCTCATTCGTATAATCTCGTGTATTTCCGTCGTTGGGTCGCGGTTCCCATGCGAAATTGTGCTCAGTTCGAATCGCGCAGCCGCCCCCATAGTTTGGTGCGCGGTTAATCGAAAAAAATGCACTAAATCGCGAGTTTGGATGGAAAGAAAACATTTCGATTTTGTGCGATCAACATTGCTCCAGATATAATGAGAATTGCCTAACAAGAGAATGACGTTGGCACATCTCGATGCAAATGATATAGCGAAAGACGCGTTGAATGCGATTCGATTGTTATTGACGCGAGGGTTGGTTGCGCGGCCATGCCAGTTGTTGGGTCAATGGCTTAGCCGTCAGATGGCGCGGTGTTCGTTTCGGTCCACCCTGCCTGCGCTGGAATGCCCTCAGCGAGGAGCTTGTCGACGCTGCCGTCTTTCGTGGAGCTTTTTTCCACGCCACGATCAGGTGACTGGGCCAAGAACCTTTTTAGACCCTATCAGCCGTTTCCTAATCACTAAGGAACATTTGTGAATAGACGTGTAATTTGGGAAATGGATATGTGAACGCGCCAGCCGGGTGGTCCACTTTACGCGTACGGAGGTGCTGTGTTGTGTTGTGCACCAGAAGGCGGTTCCAGTGCACTCTACTTGATCGTATCTCATCATTTTATCGTTCGACAGTGTGATTATGTTCAAGATCCTGTGTTATTTGTATTTCAAAGCTGTGTTATGATCGATGATTATTAGCTGAGAGAAGAAGACGAGGACGCGGCGGGCGACCGAGTTAAAGCAGAACACGGGAGTGTCGTCCACCATTTTGGCTGCGCGAGGTTATTCGATGTGTGCACCATTCTCATCGCACGTTCGTTGTTTTCGTGGTTTGCATCACATCAAATCATTCACGATGCTTATGGAGTTATCATGTGAATCGGGGAACAATTGGAAATAGTGTGTGGAAAAATAATTGTAATAAGATGATCTCCTAAAATCGACGCTAAATGGAGCAAGGCGAGGGCTGTTTTCCTCGTCGCAATCTCGATGTTGTCAGCTGGTCATCGAGTGGCAATGCTGGAAATTAACTGAAGTCGTGGAATTCAATTATTATGCGATCGGTACGTGTTACGAGTGATTATAAAATTGAAAAAAAAATATCGTGGATCTCGGAAGTAAACCACAGTGGAATAGAACGATGTCGCTTGAAAGTGGGTTACTATAAGTGCCGTCCCTGCTATTGGTGAAAAGCGACGTTCACTTTAGGATATCCTGTGCTTCTGTCATTATCATTTATATTTGGTTCTGTCGTATTTCTCGATACTGGTGAATTTGTGAGATCGTTTCGGGATTGCAGCTGATCGCATACGACATGTCCGAGGTGGCAAACTGTATGGAGCATCTCGAGTGCCATTAACCTCGTTTCGTGGCCACCTCGCGGCGAAACGATTCCCGTTCCGCGATTTTTTTGCGGACTTATGTTCTCGAGGCCCGCGTTTTAACGGTATGGGAAATGGGCGCCGTGATTAACGATGAGGAATCTGCGACGAATGTGGGACGAGTCTTGGAATCGTGGCGTTTGGACGCGATCTGTATAGTAAATTCTCTGTGTTGAAACGCGGGAAACGATGAAGACATTCGCGTTGCTCGCGGATTCATATCGAACTGCGCGCGTGTTACGACTGTAAGACGATAAAACGAAGCGCATTATCGTCGTTCTAGTGTTTTTAACGATTTTTTTTTCTTTTGATCATAATGATCGAATATACATGGATGGTGCTATTATGCATGGTGAAATACTGTTTTGCAGCTAGGAATAAACAGTGACGGAAGGAATGGTGAGGAAGGAAGGAGGATAGGATGAACTTATTGTATCGCTGACACGGATGAAACGAAACAACACGATGGAAACGAAGTGAGACTATACTTTTTTTTTTTTCTCTTGATCTCCTGGATGGGATCTCCCATCGGCGTAGTTTTAGATGTATCGTGCGATTATTCGACTGAAGTGAACTGGTTCGGTGTGCTCTCTCTCTCGATCAGTGTTCCGTGTGTGTGTGGCGTTTTCGCCGCTGTTTTGACAAGGATTACGTGTGCTGTGCACGTTACTCCGATCCATCAGAGACATGTGAGTAATGTTATCAGAATTTCTTTTTTTTCCGCTATCTTGATAACACTTTCAATGGATAACGTACTAACGTTGCTAAATATAATTAAATTTATTATTTAGTCAAATATTTCCCGGTTGATATTTCAGATTTCTTATTTTTCATTTTTTTGATTGCTTACATGAAATATTGTAAAAATTTACGACATACAATATATCAATAAATTAAATTTGTAATTTATTCGAATATATTCTCGTAAATTGTAAATTTTTTTTTTTATATATCTCATAATAGAAAAGTATACAATAAATTAGTTAGATTTTTTATTTTCATTAATAAATAAATAATTAATTTATTTATTAATTGCGTAACTTTGTATTATTAGATGTATAAAAAAAAAATATGCTTATAATTTGTGAGAATATATTCGAATAAATTACAAAATTAATTTATTAAATTAAAATAATGAGTTTTTATAAAAGAAGCAAAACTATTCTTAAATAATAAATTGAACGAGTAAAAAAATAACAGTGAATATTAAAAAAAAAATGATATAATCTTGTAACAGAGGTATAGAACACAATTAATAACAAAAAATAGTTTTTAACATGTTAGTTTTACTCTTGTTCAAGAATATAAACAAAAGTAATATCCAATCAAATATTAAATTTTTATGAAAAATTGTTATTTTAATTCTTTTACAATTAACTTAAATTTTTTAATTGTCCTTATAGTTTGTTTTAAAATTTTATAAAGTAAAAATTCATATTTTTTTTTATTTTTTTAAATATTTGAGATTACTTGTATTGAATTTAAAAATTTCTTTTTTTTTTAGTTTTGTTATCTTGTTAATATTTATTTTAGAATCAAAGTTTAACTAGTGTCAGAATATTTTTTTTTATTTACTAACTATATATTTTTAGCAATTAAATAATACTATCGATAAGTATGAATACAGTAATGATCCAGTGATGATCTAAATTCGTTTTTATATTAAATGAAGTTAAATTGCTTAATGTTTTTTTAAATTTAATGAGGATATATTTGTATAAACTTTATAAAGAATTTCATTTTAATTTTCAATCGATATTATTGGCATTTTTGAATATTAGCTGGTTATAATAGCTTGGATTAAACTTGAATTAATTTATTTAATGTAAGATTATTTAATTCTCATTTATATTCTCAAATGATAGATTGATCTTTATCATGTAAAATATAAAATTAAAACGAAATATTGTAGAAGTAAATAATTTAAACTAATCATTATGATTTAATAATTTTAATTAAAAATAAGTGAGAACAATAAATCAAATTATGATAAACTATAGTTAAATGGAGGTGTAGAAGAAAAACAGTAAAGTACAGTAAGGGAATTTCAAAGGGAAACAATCTGTTTAAGATCAGACATATAGTAATTCTATGGAAAATTTTGCCATTTTCTTTTCTGCCACTATTTTTTTCACAATTCTACATTTCGTATATATTTCGTATATCAGATGCCACATATCATCATTTATTTATTTTTAGAATAAATCATATTATACGAGAGTTGTAAGAGTATTAAATCTGATTTTCAAAAATACACATTGCATTAATCAAAAGACATTTGGAAATTAAAAATAAAACGTGTTGTTTCATTTATCATAATTTATTTACAGATTATTAGGTTTTTTACAACTTGAAAAATAATATGCTTTAAAAATAAACCAAACTTTGACATTGTATTCTAATTTTTCTAAAAATGAAGAAAAATTACATAGCATATATCTGGAAATTCTTTCTTATAAAAATATTTTTTATTTATTTTAAAATTTTATATGAATGCTTATTATATATAGAATTACAAGTATTGGTAATACTTTATTTTATTAGAAATAAATACTGTAACAGAGCAAGTCTTCTCTTATTGAATATTGAAAGAAACTTATACTTATTAGTAGTGAATTTATTTTTATTCTAATATTGGTTTATTCTAATATTGAATGAAAAAATATTCATTTCATGCTTGGTCAAAAAATAATAGAGAATATCAATACAATATGTATACTATTGCAAAAGATCAAAAAGAAAAAATTTTGCACCTTTTTTTTATCCTTGAAGAGTAGAATACAACATTAAAATTTACCTATCTATTCTCTTATTTTAAACAGAAAATTATAATATCTAATAAAATTATACATCAATGAACGTTATATTAATACAAGATGAAAGACCTTCTATGAGATTTGATATCTTTATATTTAGATTTGTTATAATTCCTATATATTATAACAAAGAAGTAAAAACATACTCACAATAACAGAAAGTATTTGCACTTGTTCCTATTTTCCAAAAAGTATTTCTTTAATAATATTCTATATTTCATTTCCAAAGTAAATTTTTATAATAAAAATATATCAATAATATGAAATATAATATAACCTAAATCTTACACGAACACTTATTATTCTACAGTACAAATACAATGATTTGCAAATATTTTTCATATAAAAATTAATTTTTATAACAGTTTAACGATCCCTCCCTATCAAGTACTCTCCGAGTACTCGCAAAATGCGAAAAGAGAACTTGTTCAAAAACTTGTCCGCCATTATCCCCAACCCATAGTCGCCAAACATTGAAATATGCATGGGAGAGAAAAAAAAAGTTCATGCCAGACTATCCATGTGGAAACAGCCGTCCGTGCACTCTTTACATAAAGTGTTTCACTGTTGCGGGAGTTGAGGCAGTTGTTACTCCTTTATGAACGCGGATGGCTTTTATAGAACAACTTCCGCGTATTGTCTTCTTCATAATGTAACGATGGAAATGTTCTCGCGGAAAGACTCTTTAATAAAATGCCCGTTTATCGCCGCTTTGCTGAACCTTCGTTTGTCGTTGTCCTCGCGACATCCGCCGACGCGGTCGTACATTGAAAGTTTAATGTGAAATCATCGAACATGGAAAGTTGGCGGCATTCCAGTTCCTCCTGCCGTCTCTCGAATCCTCCCCCCTACAACCCTTTATACAGTACCGGTTCACGTAACACGTGTTCAACTGTGTATGTGACATACGTTGCGGGATGCAATAGGTTGTGCTGCACAACTGCACACGGGACTGAATTATTCGAAATGTAAATTGAAACTCAATATTATTTAGGGCTCTCGATGGCCAGACGGATCGTTGGAGTCATCATTATCAGTTCGTGCAGTAAAAATTTCCATTTTCTAATTAAAATATCGCGTGAGCATATTGATGATTTACACGAAATTACATTTTCGAATATTACAGTTTGGATCTTTTCTGTCTTTTTTCATTTGATTTTATTCATGTTATTTAGATTTTTTTATATTTAAATTTTGTGTAAAAGCATCCGTATGGATGCGCTGGTTCGTAATCTGTTCTTGGTTAATTATAAGCTATTACAATTAGTGATTTGTGAATTATTCAAGAGGTTTTGGTTATTAACTGAAAGAATTTATTTTATTGTTAATTATTGTAATATGAAAATGCTTTGGTATAGGTATAAGTAAGTTTTTTAATTAGTTATTATATCATTCAATATTATAATATTTCAAATTGTTGGAATAAGAAGAATGTTTTTATATTATATTTATATATACAGATAGAGAATTTTTTTTTTTTGATAATGACGTTACATTCTGAAGATACAAATAATAAATTAATGCGAACGGATAATGAAAGAGATATAATGAAGTGAAATTATATTTTCTATTCAGTTGTAAAACGTGTTAAACGATTAGGAAAATGATAACTTACTTTTTACAGCTGATTGTAGCAAGTTAAATAGCTTTATCTAGTTATCTGAGTTTGATGCTATTCGCAACGAAAAATTTAGGTTCATTATTTTCAAAGGATAATTAGAGAAAGAAGGCTATAACGAAATTTACATCCATGTTAAAGGGAGGTCTTTCAACAAAGCAAATTTCTACGAGAAATTCACTTAAGATTGGTATTATTCAGAAAGTATTAAGAATATAACAAGTGGCATGTAGAAGTTTGCAACAGATTTGCATTATTTTTTTTTCTGATAGAAGTTTCGAACCTTTAAAGTTAGGAAGTTTTATGTTTTGCATAAAGTGTTTTCAAATTTCCTCCCAAAAGATACACCGAAATTTTTTGAACCTAATTTTCATAAATAGCATGAATTTGTGAAAAATTTCTATCGCAATTCTTCATCTTTTCTTCTTTATAATTATATTCGTTTAAATGAGTTTAATAAATTGACAAGTAGAATGTTCAGAACTGAAGATGATGGAGAAATGTGATACGTTTTTTTGTCTTTTTCTATTATTACTTGATATTTAGAAGGATATTTTAATATGATATTAATTGGAAAGAGATATAATCAGTTAGATTTAAAAATTTCATTTAATTTCAAAATAAGAATCAAATAAAAAATAATAAATATATATGTTTGATATAATTATAAAAGAAATGAGAAATTTAATTGCCAATTTATCATTTGCATGACACATTTGCACACAGACTGATAGCTTTTTATATCGTGTCCCTTCATTAGGGCGAATTTTTCTAGGACGAATATTTTTTTTGATTAACAATGAAGTTAATTGCAGGAAATAATTATGTTCTAATTACGAGATCTTCAGATTTTAATAATTTCATTTGTGATATATATTAGCACTCTTTTTATAACTTTTTGTAAGTATTCTTTGTAGTGAAAGAATAATTGATGTCTATTTAAAGATACAATTATATTTTATCACATTGTTTGACTTCTTTTTGAGGGTATTTATTAGCAGAAAAATCTCTTGATTCAATTGGCTGACCTACTTTAATGTTAACTACTGTATTCATTGCATTGCCCATTCGTCCTTGTTAATTGTTAATTTTTTGATTTGATTATTTTTAATAACTATGGATTGAATTCATGAAAATTTATTCTTTAATTACTGATAAATGTTTTTTTTGATATTATTCTTTCTTCGTGTTTCACAATGGTAATAAAGGAAATTGATCGATTTTAAAATTTTTTTAGTAATTTTTATCGTGCTTATTCTGCCCTTTTGTCAATTTTCAATATATATTTATTATTTGTTATTAAAAAAGAAAATTCAAGAAAATATTATTATAACTATTTTGATATCTAAAAGAATTTTATAAAAATAATGTTTGAAGAAAGTTATATTAAAGATATAATATAAATATAACTTTTCGATTACATATAAACGATTCAAATATATTTCAAGGTTTGATTAAATTTAGAAATAAAATTTTTGAAGTGTCTGTAAGCAGTTGAAGTCGATCTAATATTGAATCCACCCGAACGAATTATATTTTTCTCTAAAGTAAGTATTTGTGAAACTTTCTAAAACTCAGTTCGAAGTTATTTTACAATATACAAAGTATTTTTTATCCTATTACTATTCTCTTCCAATTTCGTTCCACCGTCGCATAGAATATATATATTTTTATTCAAAATGTGCGAAAGATACATATCGAGGGAACGATGAGACTTGACATCTAGATGATCGTACCTTTGAGACTTGACATTTTGCTTGCAGTTTCCCTCAGTATTCCAAGAAACACTACATATTAAAATTTCATGCAAACTTTTCCTCCTTTCCTACAATTTGACAGAAACAAATCACTGTAGAGAGATATTCACATGAGAAATATCCTAACGAGAGGAATAATGGTATTTTTCTCATACATCTTATTTCCCCACATTTTCCTTTCACCAATCGCGCTTTAATTACGCGATCGATTATAATCTGTAACAGCGATGAAATTAATGGTTGTTAATTCACTGTGCCACACGTAGTAATGTCTCGAAAAATCAATGAAAAAACAACTCGCGTGTTTATTGACCATAGTGAATAATTTAACATTATTTTATCGCGGATAATAACAATTCGTTGGTATCTAAATACCAACGATGCAGTCATATCGTTTCATGTGCATCAAAAATGTAAACAAGAATAGCTAGTAAAAATGCTTTTCAACAATATTCTTGGATCGATATTTAGATCGAAAGGGCTATGAACTGGTAGAAGGATTCTCAGAATTCTTTTTTTCTAATTTCCTTGCAGGAAATTTTGTTTTTACCAGATTTTGTTAAACGAGATGAATAGGATGATATTAGAGATATGCAAATGAACAGTATATAGAATCTAGAGTAAAATTAATGATTGAAGTTAGTGTGTGAATTAAGCGTGCATGATTAATTGATTTAGATGCATATTGATGATCAGTTTTGCTTTGAATATTTACTTTTAAGAATTAATGTATTGAGTCATTTAGAGAAACAGAGATAAAAATAAAAAGAGAGAATTTATGTTTCCCTATTTTTAAAAAAAAATCTTCCAAATCTTTGAAATTCATCTCATATTTTAAATTAATTTCATGTTTGAAAAACCTTTTCACAAATTTTATCTGTTTCTCTGAATCAAGCAATATAATAAGACGAATATTTCAACTACGTGAGATCCAGGACAATCTATCTTTTTATTAACATTTGTCATCGACACTATTCCTCATCGACCACAAACTGTCCACCCCTCTTCATCCTCGAGTATCGTGGCCAAGATTTATGAACGATCCAAAACAGACGTATATAGGGGGAGGAAAAAGAAAATATTTTTCAGACACAAATTCTTTCTCTTTTCCTCCCATAATGTTTGAAGTTAGCAACGTTTGATGCAACGTTTCCTATCGATAACGACGCAAGTGCACATTTAGCACGGTATTCAAGCGGATAGGTGTCGGATGGAAATGTGGGTGGGTTGGATGAACGTTGGAGGGTGTATCACGGCCCGTTTTCATTTTGCCAACTGAATATGATTTGCCATGCGAATGGGTATGTAGGTTACCGCTTTCGTACTTTCAACTGTGCTGTAAACCATTATAGAGGGTGGTTCATAAATATATGTCCGTAATTCAAATCTATAAATAATAAAATAAATAATAAGATATCGTGTGAACATATATCTTAGCACTATTTTAATTGTAATTTTTAAGTTAACATCCATTAAGACGTTCATTAGTTCTAACGTTGACCATTTCGATCAGGGTATAAAAGATTTGAAATAGAAGTTTTTTTTTGCATTAATTTGTAATTTTGTATTCAATTACGAATAAATGAATTTCATTTCATATAAATTTCAATAAGTTATCGTTGATTCATCAATTGAAATTTATATATCTTATTATATTATAATATCGTATAATCTTAAATTCATTTTTTATTATTTTTCGTAATATACATTATGTTTTGCATATTATTTGATTAGATTAATTATAAAAAAAATTTAACAATCAAAAAATAATGGATACAATATTCTCTTTAATTAATCCATAATTCGAAAACTAACAATAATATAGATTAAATAATTAAAATATAATTAATTTAATTAAAAATCAAAAATTTGAAATTATTTTTTCAATTGTGACTATATTGAATCCTCAACAAATATTCCTATTAAATTAAAAAAAAATTAGTATCACAGACTATTAATAATAATTTCACTTATACTTAAATTTTTTCTAAAAGAATTTTTCGAGGTTACAAAATTTTAATCTAACTTCAAATTTCTGAATTTTTATGTTAAAACCTTAAAATATTGTTATTAATACAAATATTGTTATTAATATAAACTAAGTATCTTTATTAATTTATTAATGATATGACATCAATAAATTTATATATATATAGATTTTTATTAAAAAAGTTTTTCGAGGTTACAAAATCCTAACCTAACTTCGAGTTTTTGAATTTTTGGAATATATTAGTGATTTTCAATTTTCAACTAATAGTTTTCAACTAATGTTCACGTAACGTTTATTAGTTATTTTAATATGCAAATTTAACTCTTCAAATTATGTACTTACGAATCATTCTATACGGGAATGGAGGATGCTCAGTTACAAATGGAGTTTGCATCAGAGACAAGGTTGCGACCTTCTTTCGTCGCTTATCAACGACGATACCATGATTCCTCGAGAATAAAACGAGTGTTGCTTCCTGTTCGAGGTCATACGTAAAACTTGAGAAAAGATTCTAAATATCTACTAATGATTCTAAATGTTCTATTTTTGAAATACCAGAGGTAGAAAGTTATTGGAATAATCATTATTTATAGTTTATAGTCGTTCTGGAATTTTGGCATCCTTCGTGTCTCTTTTTTTTATTTTATTTTTGAGAAATGTCAGTGGTGTATGTAAGGGGTAATTAGGGTCGTATTGATAATTAGACTTGGAAAAAAAGTATTAATAGCGATAAGATGTTTAATTTGAAAAAAACTGTGAGATGAAGTTAAATTTTAGGAAATAAAAAATCTGTATATTTCCATTAATGTTGAAACACATGTTATTCGTATTTATAAAGGTTTGAAATGCCTTGAATTTATAATACAATTCTTCAAAGTTTTTTCGCATAATTTATTAATTTTTAGTGAAGTGACAAATTCTGTCATAGAGATTTTTCTTATTAAACATTTTGCAATTTAATATCAAATATTGTATGAATATTGTAAAATCAATATAAATTAAAATTATTAGTTAAGAGATTTAATCATTTTATTTCATTAGTTTCAATTTATCGTTGAGATATATGGAATTGGAGAAGATATTTAACTAAATTTGTTTTAAAATGTAATTACAATCTTATAACATTCGTATATACGTATAGTTTTAATAATAACAAAACACAAAATCATTACAAGTTATTAAAATTTTCTCAAAATTGCAAAAGCAAATGTCCTGATGCTAATCTTTAGATTAATCAAATAAAAATAAAAATCTTATATGTATTTATCTTATTTAAAAAAAAAAAACAATTTGTGCTACTTATTTCTTCAACCATGTCAATCGAGTAATTTGATCTTTGAAGACGAAGGAACAAGAGATTCTTGTAGAGATTAGCCTTAAACAGTTGTGTCGATACAAAGGCGTTTGACCCCAACTTCTGTGGCGATGAACTTTGGAGGGAGTTATAGATCAGTCAATTCAATCAATTGAATGAGAGACACTCCAGTCCTCGAAGATACGGACTTCAAAGAAACTCATAGCTGAATCGGTTGGCTTGATATTTTATTCGAGATATTGTATTTCTCATTGTCGTATCGATTGTGTGCTATATCTCAAACATATTGCGATCGTGAAACTGTATTATTATTAAAGTTTCTAAAATTAGAAAAATTTCAGAAAAATTGATAATATATCTTTATAAAATGAATTTTATCAAATAATATCGTTCTTAAAAATTTACTATCTATTGAATAATTTCTATGGCCTCTTTTTGAAATATTTTTTGACTTTTCTCGTAATTAATTCTTTCAAGTAACTTTTGTCGGTATTCAATTTTTGTGCGCATCATTCAATTTTTCTCTATTAAAAAATGTGTTTCAATGAATGGAATAAGTGAAAATGGAATATCTGATGAATAGGAATAAAAAATTTCAGTTAGGACATAATATCTTATGAATGATAGAATTTTACTTCCAATATTATCTTTTCACTATATTTGTTAACTATATTTACACATTTATTGATAATGAAAAATTAATTTCATCAATGCAAATTTATTAATATAAAAAATCTGAAATCCATCATTCTATGGTTTTATTGTCAACATTTAATCTTTAATTTTAGTAAAAGTTTAACTAATAATAAATTTAAATAAAACAACTTAAATAAATCTTGATCTAAACACGCAACAAAAGTTAACATTAACATTTTTCAAAAAGATTTATCGTTTCTCTAAGAACTATTTGCAATTAATACAATAATACAATACAAAATTCTTTACAAACGTCGTATTTAATTCGCGTTAATTATAAACTTCTTCGATTTCTTTGGAAATAATTTTTCATTTGATTTAATTATGAATGAAAGGGGAGGGAGGGGAAAAAGAAAATTATAATTTGAGTGGAATCATCATATATTCCTCGTGAATTTAATTAATAAATAGTCTGTTGGTGCCTCTTTTTCATGCCCTTCCTTCGTTTTTGCACGCTCGTACAGAAGTAGGAATACGATTGCAGCAAATTGAATGCTTTCCTCTTCTCCCTCTTATTCCATCCCCCGTTCTTCTTCATTTCCTTTCTTTTCTCCACCGGTCTTTCGTAACGCAAGCACTTCTCGTCTTTTCGTTCTTTCATTTTCCTGGTCCTTTCTTTTAATTGAGCCTGCAAATCTGAACAGCCGGCTCCCGAACTTTACGACTTCGCCTGGTAATTCCGTTTCTGTTTAAATACAATTTTAACCCCCCTTTGTTTATAACTTTTCAACTACTTTATTTCCTGCTTCGTAGATGTTTGAGTTGTGATATAGCGAGCCCATTCCCGACAATTTAATATTAAAGTTGGAAACTATCACTTATAGTTAGGATATACAGCTTTGTCCACAAGTATTAGTAGTAGTTCGCGAAAAGATTTTTAGAAAGTCGCTGATGTCACTTTTATTATTTAATTAATGACTTTTAGTTTTGATATAATTGAATATTAAAATTATCATATTCCAGAGAGATATCAAAATGATTCTCTTGTTGTTTAATTCATAAATAGTAATGATAGTTATTTCCCTTCTATATAAAAAAGTTGCAAGTTATTATAAAAGAGATTTTCAATTCAAAAAAAAGAAAAAAAAATAGAAAGCATATTATTAAAAAAATAATAACTTGAATTTCTATTGAGGAATTAAATCAACGATTATTCAAGATTTTGGATTACAAGGAATCTGTGTATACATATATAATAAAAATATATGTATATAAATAAGTAATATAATAAATAAATAATAAAATAATAATTTAATTATTATAAATCACAAAAAAGAAATTCGCATAAGTTTTAACATAAGCAACACTGATAGAAATACTTCCACGATTTTTTAACATAAAATATCTATTAATAATATCTAGTAACAAAAGTAAAATTTAAAATAAAATAACTAGTAATAATAGTAAAATTCTAGTTATAAAGTAAAATATAGTTTAAAATAAAACGTATCTTAATTAATGATCAATAGAAGATGTTCTTTTTTTTTAATTTTAAGCATATAGATGGAAAGTTATTACAGAAACTTTATACACCGTCGAAAATAGAAATCGAAACATGTGTCTTTCCACGATATCGATTACGTACCAAGACAATCCCGACTTTGCATAGTCCCTACATTTATGTACATAACCTGGCTCGTCCTTCGTTAGCAACGTTTGTCTAGATTAATAATCCCTATATCCTAGCCTAGGAGTCTTTGTTGGAGTTGCATTTAAATGTTTACCGATTGTAAATATACCGATATACGAAAGAGATGAAATGGATTATCCTCGCTCCTTTCTACTGTGCCAACGAATATTTCAGATACTATCGTTTTTTTTTTTTTAATTTTTATCTATTGTCTTCCATACATTTATCTTATTTGAGAATTGAAAAAGGAAAATTTATTGATAGATTATTGATAAATTTTCGAAACAGAGAATGATTTCAATTGGAAGATCAGATGAAATCGAATGTAAAATTCTAATTTTTCAATTTTTTCTCCCAATTTTCAATTCAGAAATTAGCAAAAGAAGGGGAAAGTAGAATATATGTTTTTTTAAATACTTTTCATATCGTTCGTTTCTATTATTCCTATTAGAAAGATTTTTAGATTTAAATATTTTTTAAATGAAATTCTTCGAAATAATTATTATTTTAAAAGTTTCTGCAAGTCTGTTAGAAATAATAAGTCTGGCTTACACTGATATTCTTCTACTTGATTCTCTAAAGATATTGTAACTCTATAAATGAAAGAAAAAAAAGAGAGAATATATATTTTTTTTAGCCAGAAGCCAAAGCTATAGCCTATGTTTAGTATACGAAAGTAGTAGAAATTAGATTACAAAATATATTTGTGTAAGGAAGGATAGATAAATCCATCTGGTGGTAAATATAGGAAGTTATATAATATTATTGGCAATTATTATTTTTTTTTTAAATTTGAAAAAAAGAAATAACGAATTATTATTTTAAACGAATCGATATATTCTTTTTCGTGTATTTTCAAAATAATCGTTTCAATTTCGAATAATCTTGGAAAACTCAGCGAAAGATTTCAAATTTTTGACTGCGAAATAAGATGGCTTCCTATGTTAGCTTACAATTCTAACGTAAACTGGAATAATAGTAAATTGAACGGGCACAAGCGCGTTATCCAATTTCGAAAATAATCTCTCGTCGTAAAGAGGAGTAATGAAACAAGTTCGTCGGTAGTTGGCCAAGGAAGTTGGCCAGCGTCGTAAAACACGCGGAATTTTAATGAACAAGTTGGAAAATTTCAGTGAGGAATAAACTCTCTCTCTCTCTTCTCTCTCTCTCAAGCGTTCGTAGATACTCTCAAATTATAGTGGAAGTACTGGCGAGTGGAACTCAAGAAAATGATGCCAGATGGAAAAGATCATATTTTACTTTATTACAGAATATGTGCAGGGGACAGAGTTTCTTATCGTTCTAAACAATGCTTTTCTCGTTTCTATTTCTTTTATGTCTTTCTAATATTTCATTTCGATCGGCTACTATATATATATATATATTTAATCTTTTTCAGATTTTTTTCAGCCACGATTCTTTAGAAATTTCGAGGTTGAGCTTTCGCTGTTTTCAACATTGCTTTCAGAATAAATTCTTTAAATTATTATCAATAGAATTAAAGATTCAATATATTCATTTTAACTAAGATTTAAGATCTTACATATTTCTTTTTCATTCACACCAGATAAATTAATAAATTACACCTTGCCCTCACATCCAGAAATAAAGTATTATATTTATATTTCATCCTATTAAATATGCATTTGTAAGAAAGTAGAATTGGCTATTGTAGAAAAGATGTCACGTCCCAAAAAGATTGTGACGTGTAAATTATTAAAACGGTTGGATTATCGGAATGGAAGAAAGTCTGACAAAATCATTAAGGAAGTATGATTCAAGTATCTCGAACAACACCGTTATTAGATTCTTGAAACGTTTCCTTGACCTGTTTACACTAGCAGTTTAACAGTGGCACGAAGAAGACTCGTAGCTAGATGCATGAAACTATTTTGCACAGTTATCGCAGGCTCGAGTGGTTTCTTGAACATTGTGAAACGAGCACACCATGTCCCCGTATCATTTTGAGCATTTAAATCTATTTCTTCTGATAGAAGTCGAGCTTTTTCATTATGAAGATTTTCTCTTCAATCTCTCAACTTTTGAATACTTAATCTCTCTCTCTCTTTCTTTTTTTTTTCGTTTCAAATTTCAAACTGACTCGCGACATAGTAAAAATTATCAGATTCGAGCGGAAATGTTGTTGTTTGCACAGTTTCGAAATAAAAATATCAAAGGGATGGAACGTAATTTTAAAGTTGGGCTCTTCCTGTTTTCATCTGGTAATGCTGTAGAAACGTTGGATTTAGTTTAAATATTTTCTTTTCTTTTTTTTTTTTTTTTTTTTTTGAGAAAAATGCTTTTATCATCGTTCTGTAATTTTAGAACAATTTTCTATTGGCTCTTTTTAGAATTTCTCCATTTACTTAGTGTAAATCGATATTCAAGAACTCGGTAAAATATTATTTTAAGAAATAGATAGTAAACAGCGTACTTTATTTTGTTACGTGTACTTTTGAAAATAAAATATTTTATTTGTTGGAAAAAGTTTTTAAAATAATATTTCATTCGAAGTATATTTGAAAGTATATATTTTTCATTTTAAATATTATTGCTGGAAATAATAATAATATTCAATGTATTTATATTATTCTTTCTAATTTCTAATTTCTTTCTAATTTTATTAATATTTTTCTAATGTCTCGTTACTTTTCTAATTAATTATTGATTAAGATTGTTTTTTTATTTTTGTTGAATTCTCTCTTTCTTATTTAATTATTTTCATTTACTATTTTTTTATTGTTTTTCATTTATCCATCAATTTTGCAAAGTTAATTTTTCGAAGCTCTCACACAGAATAACTTGGGATCACTCTTATGAAATCTGTATTTTAAATTAAATTATTTTAATATTGATAACTATTTAATAAAACTAATATTATTAAATTTTAATAGAAAAATTCATCCTGGTGATCATTAATCTTACGTAGATTTCATAGGACCTTAGATTTTTTTAGGATCAATTTGTATCGTGAAAAAAATTCAAAAATAAAATGAAAAATGTCGGCAAGTTGTTATTAAACTAATATCTACACTTTCAAAAAAAAAAAAAAAAAGAAAAAAAAAGATCGAAGAAAAATCCAATTTATCAAGTAAAGATTCATCAACATAATCGTTCGATCGGTCTAATGCCTTTCCAAAAGGTTAATCACCTCAATTACTTGGATGATTTCCAATTCAAACATTTACCTGTACCTGATTCGCGAGTTGATTGACACACGTCCAGTATGGAATATTGTACGGTTCGAATACTATTATTAGGCAAATCAAACGCATCGTTGCATTGACGATATTCTGCGCTGAGTGTCGTTTCTCCCCCAAGCGTGTCTCGGTCTCGTTAGCTTCGTATAATCATGTTTGTCCAGATTGCAGTCCAACTGCAACCCGTGGTTAGTCTGGCATTAACGTACGATTCATTATTGCGAGATAACGATAATTTGACAATACAGTTAGGTTACAATGATGTAGACGAAGCTTGTTTTAAATGTGTTTGTTCTTTCCAATGAATCGTTTGTAATTATCTTATTCTCTCGTATTAGCAACGTTTCAATTCTTCTCTCGTGGTATTTAAAGCTCATAATTTCAGACGTATAAATACGTTATTTATACTTTTACAAAATAAATTATACGTTATCGTTTATTGTGTAGTAATTAAAATAAAATAATAAAAATAATACCTTTTTATTTAATTAAAAATAAATAAATAAGTGTAATGCAAGGTACAAAAAGTTTAATTTTATACAATATCATATTACAATATTATTAGAAATTTAATCATGCATGTAAAGCAAGATAGGTGTTCATTGGCTTAAGACAATCATGGATTAAGCAATCTGTATACATTATGTAAACTCTATAATACACTAGTTATTGGGGATTAATCCTAAAAGTATGCTAGGATAAAATTTAAGCTTGATTTTGGAAAATATTTTATATTACTTATAATTTAATTGTATTATTTAAAAATTAATGCAATATTCTTTTTTTAATTGTAGTAAATCCATAAGAATTGACATTTTTGAAAGGATAAATTGTAATAATAAAACGTGATTAAACAAAGGATTTTCCAATAATCCAAATTTCCAATAATTTGCATAATTGATGTGATTAAAAAAAAGAGAACAACGATTTTTTCAACTGTATCCACAAATTAATTTGGTTATAACTTGGTGAAAGCCTGGTTGCCAATTAACCCGATTTCCTGTAAGATTTAACCATAATTAGAAAACTTTGTCATGTTTCTCTGTTTATTACCAATCTTCAAGTATCTTTCGATCTGCTTCTTCTTCTTCTTCTTTTTTTTCTTTCAACTTTGAACGCGGACGAATTATGAAATATAACCTCATACCTTTGCTCGAAACACGAGAGAATCGAATCTTCACGATCTCGAAGCTTGTTTTTTTCAGTCAACACCATTTTCTCGAAACTTTTATATTTTATCAGGCAAGCACGGTTGTTAAAACTGCGACAAGATAAATACTTTCATCCTTATTAGCGCGACGAATTAGTATGCTATTTTTTCTATTATATCTATAAAATTACTTGTTCAGATACTTTCTCTCCTGTAATTATCCAGCAGCCTTTATTTTCTTGAACTTACAATATTACATTTTAATTGCTCTTTTGAAACATGATTTATTCTTTTTATAGAGGATTATAGAGGATTGAAATACTTTTAGAAAACATTCTTTTGATAAAATTATGTTATACGAATAGAGAATTTTAAAAATGAATTGAAGAAATTAATAGTAATATAAATATGCAAAATATTAATGTAAAAATAAAAGATAAATATAGATATATTTTATTACTTTATAAATTGAATTACAATTAATTCTGTCTCTTCATTTAAATTTAATTAGATATAATAAAAAATAAAATGACACGATTTTACATAAATGTAAAAATAAATATTTCTATCTTGAAAAATAAAAATATATATCTGTGATTATTGATAAATAAAGAGTATTAAAAGCAAAGTTTATGCTTATATTAGGCTGCAAAAGAAGAGTGTGTAAGTAAGTAGACATGAATGGCTTTTTTAGGAACGTTTGCAGACTTGATTATTAATTTAGGGAGATAAAAAATTAAAGAGAAAATATGAATCATTTATAGCTATACAAAATCCATATTTAATTCAACGAAGAATTATTATTACTGTAAAATTATTACTTTATTGTAAAATTTGTTAAGACTTAATTTAAATAACAAATTTTCAATAATTAAAATCAGGCACGAAGTTTATCAATAGAAAATATGTAAATAGAAAATGCGATAGATATATTTTCAATTGATTTTGGATTGAATTTTATGAGAATCGAAAGAGCCTAGAAAATAATAAATAAATTATAAAATTAATTGTGCTATATTCTATTAATCATATTCTGTTAAAATCTAAATAGGACATAAAAATATTGATCAAATATCAAAATATATAAACCACACAATATAGTATAAAAATTGTACAAATATAAATATTCACAGAAGAACATTATTCGTGAAAATCATTTCAAAATTTTACAATAAAAATCTATACAAAAAATCATATTCATAAAGTATAAAACTTAAAGAATCCTGCAATCTTTCCTTTTCTCTATTTAACAAATAATTTGAAAATAGTAACAAAGAACAATATACATAAAGTATCACAATCTCAAAGTTAACATAAAATTAATACATACGATATACGAGTTTATACGATTTTTCCTTGGCCAGACAAATTATCTGGAAATGCCACTATCACTATGCCTTGAAATGACGTAATTCATAAGCATCCATACACAGAAGCATACCGGATGTAGGGCGCATAGTTCCGCAAGAACGGAGTTAGCATTCACGTAATCCATGGATCCTGTTCGCGAGGTTTTATCGAAGGGCTGCGAGAACTCGATAGGACATTAGGATATTGCGAGCGAACGAGCCACACACCGTTATTCAACGGCAAATCGAACACCGGCCGTTCCATCTATGCGACCTTCCTCATACCGTTCGTTCCAATAATTCATCTTGGTAGCATGTAATAGCTGTATGTTGCGGAGATACCGAGAGCAAACCGACCAACTCTGTCTTCAATAGAACTACCATGTACGATGTTTCTTGGATACAGATGCTCAACCAGTATAATAATTTGTGAGTGGGAGTATCTCAAAGTTCCATGGAATTCGTTTATTTCGTTCTTTGTTGGATATCGAGAGCTTTGCTCGAAATATCGCGTGAGAGTTGGTGATTTAGCATTGATAAAGAACATTTGGTCGTTGTAAATGGAATGCTATTGATCCTCTAATTTAACTTTTCGAGAGGGATTTTTATTTTTTATTTTTTTTTTTGATTGTGCGAATAGATGTTATTAAGTGTTTTCTATTAACTCAGAATTGGTTTATGATTGGAAAGGAACGTTGATTGTTATTGATAAAAAAAAAAAAAAAGAAAAAAAAAGGGATTTTATTGATCCTCTGATTTAGCCTTTGGAAAAATATTTTTATTTTTTTTTTTTTTGATTAATTGTAACGGATTTTTCAATAATTTTAGAATTTAGGATTGCAAAAGAATATTAATTATTTTTTCAAATAAAAAAGAATTACTGATCGTTCTTTTTTTTCGAAAAAATAATTTTATTTTTGTGATTAATTATGTAAATGATGAAAATGTTATTTAAATCTTGTAAAATTTAATATTTCTTTGATAATTTTATATTATTCTAAATTTCATGGATACAAATTATTTTGATACTTGAATAATTAAACGTTAATTAATTACACAGAGTATTAATATATTTGTAACATCTTTTAGAAAATTAAGAATTAAAACGAAATATAATTAATAAAAACTAACAGATATATGAGTAATTTTCTAATAATAAAATCATAATCTTTGAATCTAAATCAATAGCAAAAATGTATAAATATAAAATCAATTATAATTTATAATTCAAAAATATATGGAAAATGGAAAAATGAAAAATTTTAAATAGAAGAATACTTGTGTACCCGAAATATTAATATAATGTTACGTTTAAACGTGAAATAAAATAAAAAGAATCGACAAATATTGATAATGTTAATAGCAATAGTTGAATTTTAAAATTTCTTTTCCGTAAAGAAGAGAAAATGTGACGCGTTTCATCCCTCTGAAATCGTCACTTCTTTGTTTTAGAGGTTAGGGCGAGCTTTCACGATAAAAGCTCGATAGCAAGGCGGATATTTGTCGGTCGATAAGATAGGTCGTTTTAATGGTTACCAGGAAACTTTTTCGCAGATGCTGAGTGCTCGATAAACAGACGGTCTTTATTTTGGCTGATTTAGTGGCGGCTATGAATTTATGCTATTTCCTTATGAGAATACTTCTTCGCTTTGTGGTTCGTGCGAATAAATTTGAAAAATACGTCACGAAGCGAAACTTTTCAATGCTCCATTTTTCAAGTTTTTTTTAGCCCCTGCTATTCTTCATTGTTATTTTTCTCTTCTTACGTACAATGTGATGAGATAATCGAGAAATCAAAGTATCGATTTTTCATTTGGATAGCAGAAGAATTAGGAATTAATTGTGAAATGAAATGTAGGAAGATTCGTCATTGAATGAACCACATATTTGAAAAATACATTTACGATTTATTCGTAAATTAACATCGATATTGGTGTTTGAAAAAGAAAAAATGATTTACACTAAAAGTTTCAACAAATGAAAGTTGATCGTATAATTTTGATTCAAAACATTTAAAGCTTAATCCCTTTACACCTTGATTAACGTATTTCGTAGTGATTATAGTTTCTCTTGAATCGGTTAATTAAGAGAGAGAAAAGATTTTAATGGCAATCGAGCAAATTAGTTTTGTAGTAAATTAGTTTGTAACGTACAATGAGACTGTTTTCGTAACACGAGCATTCCCATTGTTTACATTTTCTAAAGGAACTTAATTGACTTTCCCAAAATTACTGTCTTTTTTTTTCTCTTTAATAAAATGATTTCAATGGTTTCATTCCCCAATAAATTTCTATGTGATAAATGGTAAAACAATTTTTACATATAATTACATTGGGCGAATAATAAGGCGAAGGACACGATAAACTCCCTTAATATAACTCGTATTTGGAAGTTGAAGGTGTGAAACTTTACGTCGTTGGTAGCCGAAATAGATTTAATTAAATTTTAACGTGAAATTTATGTCATTCTCAGGGTGATCGAGGAAGATGTTCACTTTGTAATTATATACATATTAATTATTTTCGTGGAGTAAAGGACTGAAATATCAAATTATGAAATAATTTAAATATATGCAAAAGTATATATATATATATATACACAGATATGTTAATAAAAATATAAGGAGTTTAAAGAATTGAAAAAATTACCCAGTCATTGGAATCATTTTTCAAAAAATGACATTATTCTACATTTTTCATTTATTTTAGCATATACTTACACACTTATTTATCCAATAATCCATTCATATAGAACCGAAAATCACTTAAATTTTCCTATATTTGATCAATTTTCAAATTTTCAATTTCCTCAAAAGTGGAGTTTCGAACGAAAAAATTTTTCCAACTTACTCTTATATCTTTACTTTACATCATTGTTTTCACATCATCGCTTAACAAGCAACGAATAAAAATATACTACATTGTCCACTAAACAAACACTTATCATCATTAAATATTACAAATTTTTATGTCCTTCACTTTCAAATCTCACGTTGCGTCTTCCACACACACACACACACACACACATTGCGAACGTACGAATCTCCTTTTTTGAGATTCGACGAGAAGAGAGATATCGAACGTGAATTGATTTCGTCTCGATTTTCGTCTAGTCTTTCGGGAGAGTGCTTTCTTCGCACGTATGCACGTTTCATCAATGTTATATAAGTATGAGAATGCTCGAAGCGAGAATGGATTTGATGCGCGCGGCAAAGTGGTATCACTGGCCCCCTTTTTCGTGAAATCGATACACCGGGTATCGGCTGCACACGTGTATTTTACACAGGTGCTGTGTGCACTCCATCCAGGGAAGATGGAGGGATGCTTTACCTTTTCAACGATGGCGTGCCACTTCGCTTTTCCCTTCTATCGTTTCTCTTCCAAACTCTCTGGCTTCTTCCTCCCCTTCGTGTCCCGACGCCGTTATTTACTACAACCCCTGTACCTTCTTCAACCCCCGGAAAAATCGTTCGAATATATCGTTGTTCGAAACTTCTAACGATTCGAGAACTATCTTCTTACGTGTACCACACCTCTTGAATAATATATTTCCATCCTCCCTCCGAAGCGAGGCGAAAAGAAACTGGCTTCGAATTCGGTTATAATGATCGATTTGTAGTTATTGAATCTTAAAATTGGTTGGGGAGAAATCGCGCAAAAATAGCGCAATTTTTTATCGCAATATTATATAGAAAGGTGTCTTAATCCTTTGCATTCCAGGCCTTTTTTCGCTCGGGCGAAATCAACAACTCTAGATTTCTCGCATCCATTCGATGAATTTTAGCTAAGTTGAAATGATTTCACACATAAATTAACGTGTGAAACTTTTATATTTTAATATTTTATGTATCTTTACGTGTAAAGAAAGAAAATTTGTTGAATGTTGAAGTCTTTATTGTTGTTTTGTGCGATATTTTAATAATAATTATATTACGAGAGGAGAAGCATTTGTCAGGGCAAGTATCATTGAGAGCAAACCTTATAATCTCAATAATATGCTCTCACATTCGTGGTCCATTATTCTTATTTTTCATCTTTTTAATAGATTTTCTACATTTCATAAGATTATACGTAAAGAGTTTAGGAATCCACGAAGCGATATTTTAAAAAATCAAGCATAAATAAATATTGTCGCCCGAGATTCTGAAATTATCGCATCAAACCGAATTGTGACTGAGAGTCACTGACTGGAGCACAGTAAAGTAAATGTAACTTGATAACTATATGATATTCCATGATGGTGGGAAGAACTGTAACCTAAATTTTCTTTACTTAATCAACGAATTATACGCATATATAGTTCGTTATATATTATTGAAATTCGTATGCACACCTACAATAGCCTGATCTAATTCTCAGAGATATTTTTATTCTTCTTCATTGCTAAGAGACATTGTAAAAAATTAATTCTCATCATCTCATCTCGTAACAAATAATCGTTTCGACGATTAATTTCTGACGAGCAGAATCCCGCGAATCCCTTTCTTATCCCGGCTAATCCCCAACAAAACATAGGAACAGCCCACCCCCCCCTCTCTAACAATTAGAAATGGGCGAATACCTCGTAATGGCGTGCCCTCGTATAATCCGAATAAAAGCTGCGAAGAAAAGGGGGTAGGGTTGGATGAATTATTGCCATCCATGGAAGCTTTGGAAATCGTACCTCTCCTCTCAGTATCCTCACAGTCAGCCCGCTTCTTCTGGCAAACTTCTCTTTCGATCGATTCGAAATCTCGCGTCCGTTTCGAGATCGAACTTTTTAATGGAAAGGACGGTGGTGTTATTTTTCGAGAAATGACATCCACTTTACTTTTCCCCTTCGACCTGGACGGGAGCGAGGGAGGGAGGGGGTGATTTACATCGTGGAAGGTGTCACGGGAAAACCAGGAATATTACCGGTTTCTGCAGGATGTGGTCATGAATTATCCTGAGCTGCGTGAAATATCTCCAGACAGGTCTCCAGGACGTGGTTGTAAGACCTTAATGCCATTAGGAATTTCGCCGCCCGTACACAGTCAGTTGAATTAAGCCAAAGAAATATTTTCGTCATCCGGGATATGTGTAACTGAAATGTCGTGTTAAGTTTCGTGTTACGTTATACATCCGTGCAATTGCGTTGCTAAATTGTGCGGCGATTTTTGCGGGGGAGGGATCAAGGGATTAAGCGTTTCGTCAAGTAAGGATTAATAGAAATTTGGAAAGTTTTCTTGTTCTCGAATTTAGATTATTATCTTTTTCAGGAGATAGAGAGAGATTCGATAGGGATCTTATAGGGATCCACTGTTTAGTAGAAATTAATAATTGTTTGATATAATAATCTGTCATTTATTCGAAGATTTGTGTAATTGTTAATTTTAATCACGTTTCAATAAATGCTGATAAAGTTTGAATTTCATTAACAAATTTTATGTAAGTCGATATACGAACGAAATAATTTTGTTGTTTAGATTTTTTTTGTTTATTTGAGGATCGATTTTTTTATTATGAATATCATTCCAATTTAATAAAACTTATTGGAGCAACGAAAAAAAGTCAATACTATTTCATTTAAACAATCGTTTCAAAAAAGATAAATTAGTCCTTCTGTAATTAAATTAAGTTAAAAGTAGAAATAAAAAAAATGTTTATTGTTTATATATACAGTATATATTATTAACAATTTATTTGGGACATCCTATATTTTGTTACTTCCTTGATGGCTTGGAAACGAAATTTAAAAAACGCAATGGTAACATAATTTCCGAAAAATTTCATTTCTTCCATTACTTTTATATGTTGCACTCTCGTGGGATTTGCCACGAAGAAACCTGTTCCTTATTCTTTCTTCTTTCGTGGACCTTACCCTACAACTTTCCAAAGTGTCACGTACTCATAAGAGTATGTGCTCTTTGTAAAATAGTAATCAGTGAAATGGTTATTGTTCCCTTTCAATTTAGTCGTTGTTGATTTTATGCGCTGCGCTCGTTGTACTTTTTTTTTTCGTTGTATCAATTTATTTCATAATGCAGAGATAAATACATTGAACGGCAAATATAAGGTATATTTGGCTAACCTCTTTCCCGTATAATTAATCCGACGAAGCATTATTCTCACAATTCGACAAAATTTGGATACATATCAACGAAACCAGGTCAACGAATTAATATAAAAAAAAAAAAAAAAAAAAAATCTTATTGAAATATTAATATTGTGCACGTATCGTGATTAATTTACAAAATATATGATATATGATACTTTTTTTAAACAAGATAAAATACGTCGAAGATAAAATATATTGCCGATTGTGCGTGTAAATAATAATCTCTAAAGTATAAAGGAATATCGAAGTTTTGAGAGACTGAACATTTTCACTGCCTTCAAGGATTTTCCGTCGAAAAAATGTTATTCCACGTATGATCCATTATACTCTACATACATACATATTTTCACTAGAATTCTCGGTTTAAATAAATCCCTCTGTAAGATAGCATTTGAATATTTTCGCGAGCTATTGCATAAATAGGATATTTATGCAAATTCATATTTTTATGAACGTGAAACGTGAAAGTGGAGTGCTTTACATTTAATATTTTAACCTCCGTTAAACAGAATTTTTCTGAAGTTTTAAATTTCATTTTGAACGTAGAAATTATAATTATTGTAAATTAACGAAGGAACGTTATATGGATATCACGAAAAACTGATAAAAAAATAATAAAATGTCAAACAAAATAAAACTTTTCAATAATTATTTTTCTACTTATAAAAACTAGAAACATATTCCGCGATATTGTTCCGTCTTTGATAACGCGACGATCGCACGAAATAATTTAATAATTCCCGGAAATGAAATTTCATAGCGGGGCCGGTATTGTTTTGCGTTCTCCTCGAAAATTCGTGGAAAGTTTCGCGTTGGGTTGGGAATAACGATACGAGTTTTTAAGAGGAAAACATATATGTTCGTATATACATATATGTTCTCTCCCCCTCGAAAATTCAATCGGCCGATATTGAAATATCCAACGAAATTTGATTGAATCACGCTGTAACTCCGCTCATGCAGATTCGTTGATTAAACCGAGGTAACCGAAGCTCGCATTCACGTCGATATATCGACCGTATGGATATTGAGTAGTAACTTTCCACGTGCTAGAGAAGAACGATTAGTAAAGGCAAATTGCATATTAATGGCAATATTCAATGAGACTTGCAGCAATCTATATTTGGCTATTGGAAACATCCTGTTCTCCTATTGATATTTTTGATAGGTAATTTTTATGATAATGGAAAAAAAAAGATGCATACAGATTTAAATAGCAATTTTATCCTTCGTGATTCTTTTTGTAGTTTTTTTTTTTTTTTTTTCAATTAACATTTTGAGGATCATACAGGATTGAAATACATTGGATTGAAATACATTGAGGATTGAAAAAGAAAAACAAAAATGTTCAGCATATATTCTTGTTTGATGGAATTCAAGATTGGGATCTTGAAATATATCTGAGAGGAAATTCCAAGTTTAGGGAACTAAGATGGTTTATTTCATAGACTCGTTGGATTTCTTTAATAGATTAGAATCTTGTCATCAGGATTACGATATGTCTGTCATAAGAATAAGAAAATATCTTTATTTCTTAGACTTTTTAAATCAAGGTTAAGTTCACATAAGATGCAAGTATTTTTGTCTTTGATTTAGAAATGATTTGGAGTTACATTCTGTTAATTCCTATCTATTCCATCTTTGATATAGATTCAAAAATAAGAAATTATTAAATTTTTATATGTTTCATGAATGTTCAAATGGAATTGTTTTCATGATCCTACACAGAAAATATCTTTAATTTCGATCAATAATCCAAATCCATATTTTATCGATCGACAATTTCTCTCAATTTCTAAATTATTAATCTAATTAAATGTAAATAATATATAACACGAAAGACCAATTAGCCAAAGTTCGTGCTGAAAAGATCAATATCACTAACGATCTGCGCGCACGTTTATCCAAGATCACGCTCTGTTTGCAAACTGCACGCCCTCGAAAATGTATAAACGTCGCGATGAATGCATCCCTCGCTTTATTTTTCCTCGCGGCTGTGCAATTCGGGTGTAAGTGGTGGCGTCAAACCCTCGTTGAAGTTTAAACGACTTTCGAACCTCCTTTCCAACCTCTTTCCACCCATCAGGCGACCGTCTCCCTTGTAACAACTCAGTTTGCAAAGTCGAGATGCTGGCCGATAAAAGTTACGTCGTTTAGCGAGCATCACGTTCTTAACCGAGGCGACTCGTCGATTCCTCGTTGTCGTGTTGGCCGAGGAGAAATCGAGATAAATAGGATTCCTTCCTTCCTTCCTTCCTTTTTCGTTTTTTTACACCTCGAAACGAGATAAATTTTTATATCCCGCCCTCTGTTCCTTCCTGAACCCTTCGAAGGGGGTGAAAGGTAATGGGAAGTTATGTCGATCGATGTCAAGTTTTCAGATGGAGGTGAACGGTCTCCACGATCATTGCCCATTCAGATACGCCCTCGGCGTTTCTTCGAACGTTGCCTCGCGATTGGTTAACGATAGAAAAGATGTTTCAGCTAATTTAACTTTCGATCGATATTATTGGATTGGGTAAATGACGAATCTATAAACAGATCGGGGGTAGGTTTAGATCGAGTTGTTTGGTTTGATTTGCAAGGTAGTTTGAATTTTGGAAAATTTGATTTTAATGAAAATTTGTATGTGGGGCGTGATGGATTATAGCAGAGGAAATTATTTTTTCGAGGAAAAGTCTCTTCGAGAGCGAGAAATTAAATTTTTTCATGTTTTGCATTTCAATTTCAACTGGAAATATTTTTTAAATAGGAAGGTAGGAACGTTAAAAGCTGGATATTTTAAAATAACGAAACTTTAAGGATTAATCTCACTCCCTAAAGTGATACTCCATTAATAAAAAAATTGCTTCATATATATAATTTCGTGCATATTACAATTTTCTATATAAAATAAAATTATGATTGTCGATGAATTTTGCTTACGCGGCATATTATTCGTATTCTATCAATTATTTATGAATGTTTACGTATTTGAAAATCTATATAGAAAAAGTATAATATCATGATACTCGAAGAATAAGGCTTAAATCTCTATTCAAGTTTCATTTCTTTCGATTAATATCGTTATATTATTTTACAATTAATTATCTTTAAAATAATAATTACCAATTTTGTAATTACGATACTTAATAATATCTCATCTCGAAGATTCTCGATTAAAAAATTGAAAACAATTCGGATATTTAATCTTTCGAGTTTTACAAATGTACGCAGCCAAGCAAAGTCTTTAAACTTATTCACTTTTTAAATTTTAAATTCAATTGTGTCGTAATTGAAAAAGAGATAGCGTTTCGACATTTTGAGAGAATTGTTCATTAATTCGGATCAGATTACACGCTTTTGGGAAAGGAATCGTGTGATTCGTGTTCACGAGCATACTGGAAACTGATAAGAAACGTGGGTATCGCGTGATACGTGGAATACATGCGAGGCTCGGTTTTTTGCTAGGAATATTTATGTTAATCCCGATCCCTGATGGTGAGCCACGATTTTACCGAAATATTAATCTATCCGTGTATCAACCCCTTTATAAAATGTAGCTTTAAGGGTTAAGGTGTACGGTTAAACAACATGGCTGCTCGGCTAATGAAATTGCTTGTACCTGTGATAAAATCGATTAAACATTCAGCTTCTTCTGGGGGCGGGTTATTGCGTTAGGTGTAAAGAAGGGTGTATACATTAGCATTTCAGCCACGTCGAAAGGTAACGAGCGGTATACTCTTCGTGCAAAGTGACTTTGATCCACAACACCGTTAGCGGTAATAATATTATTATTCATAATAACAGGGATTTATGTTACATTCACGTAGAAATATTTTTTTGCCATATTCCATGCCGATATAATATGATTTTATTCTTAAACCTGAACACTTTTGGAATCGTATTCGTTTCTAAACGTAAATGTAAATCCTTTATTAAATTGTAAATACTTGAAACGATTAATAGAATTAGCGCTAATAATATTATTATTTATAATATACATTGATGTATTGACGTAGAAATATTTTTTTGAATATTCCATGCCGATATAATATGATTTTATTCTTAAACCTGGACACTTTTGGAATCGTATTCGTTTCTAAACGTAAATGTAAATCCTTTATTAAATTGTAAATACTTGAAACGATTAATAGAATTAGCGCTAATAATATTATTATTTATAATATAATATACATTGATGTATTGACGTAGAAATATTTTTTTGAATATTCCATGCCGATATAATATGATTTTATTCTTAAACCTGGACACTTTTGGAATCGTATTCGTTTCTAAACGTAAATGTAAATCCTTTATTAAATTGTAAATACTCGAAACGAATTAATTCGTTCCGAGGTAAGTTTAAACGATTAATAGAACTAGTGGTAATGATATTATTATTTATAATATGCATTGATGTATTTTGGAATCGTATTCGTTTCTGAACGCAAATTAACTGGATCCTTTGTTAAATCGTAAAACGAATAATTTCGTTCCAAGGTAAGTTTAAACGATTAATAGAATTTACACATCCTTCGATCTGATGAATGAAGGATATTATCGATTCAACGAAGATCGAGTAAAATGAATTAAGAAGCCGCGAAATTAAGCGCGTTTGAAATTCTGGGGGCGTGTTTCAAGATTCCGTTTCAACGCACGCTCTCCTCAAGCGTCACGATTCCGGAACAAAACAAATCTTCCTCTCGAAACCGGTGTTGCTTTCACAGGCTGCTGGTAATTACGTCCCCGCACCTGACAGTTATTACACCCCTGTACCGATGTTTCGCATGGTAGAGCCACGTGGAATCCGTGGATATTAACGAGAAGGACATTAACGGGATGATGAAATGGTGCACAAAGGAAGGGTTAATAATTGTTATTATGTGACGAGTTTCCTTCCCCGTCCTGCGTGTGTACGTGCCGAAGATGAATGGAATAATGAAGGTGTTGTGAAAGAGAAACGTTCAAGCTTGTTGCGATGCATTTAATTTATTCAGCGTCTATTATTCAACTGTCTGGCTATGATTAAATTTCTTTATTGTGCCGAGAGAATAGGAATTCAGTTGAAATATATATATATATAGTCGGGTTGTGGGCTCGATATGGGCTTCTTCTTGAAAAGATTCGATTTGTTTCGAAATATCTCAGAATATTGTTTTAATACGATGATTTCGATTGTTATTCGAAAAGCGTGAAATTTAAGGATTGTTTTCTTTGTTTAATGTGCAAGAACGACTCGTGTAGATTATTTCGAGGATGAAGTAATTATTTAGAAATCGTTAATTTAAATAATGATATCTATCGTTATTGTTATTAGTTGAAAATTGGTCAGCATTTCGTGTAAAATAATTACAATTTTAATCGTAACAGATCATTAAAGCAAACACTTGCATTATCGTTTGGAATAATTGAATTAGATTTTTGGATAAATAATTGTTACAATTTATATTTAACATTAAAACTATACATTTTTAATTTGAATTAGTTTTATAGGTGAATAAGTTAGAATAGATTTAGTTTTAATGTTAAAATGATAAATAAGAGAATTTTATTTTTTATTCTTTCATAATGAAATCCGAATAATCTAAGAAATTGTAAACATATTTTCCATCATCATCAACAGGAAAAGAATACTTTTGTTTTATTTTTTAAATATTTGAAAGATTAAGAAAAACTACAATCCAAACAATCCAATTTTCCAATTGCTTTAATTTTAATTAATCTCAAAGAACAGAATCTCAACCCAGAAAACGTGTTTTAAAAATTCAAAACAATTTGATCTAAAATTTTTTGATTCAAAGTTAAGATTAGAATTTTTTAATTTCAAATTTCGTTTCATATCAATCAATTTCTAGATTTTAATTAAATTCAAAATGAAAAAGATAATAAGAAAATCTTACTACCATCGAATAAATTATACTTGCTAAACACACAATTGTTTACAATTGTTCAATCGAGATTCTGTTCTTACCCTTTCTTTTTTTCTAACAAGAAACGAAATATTGCAAAAGTTGGATGTAAGCGATTGGAAAATCGACTCGAAAATTTTTGTTCGAAAAGCTTTTTTTTTTTGTAACGTATTCGAGATTTCCCTCCCCAAGAAAAATTCGAAAAGAGACCCGTCCATTTCTCACGTGTTCTTTCCTCCAATGCTTTCAGAATTCTTGGCATGCGTAGGCCGAAGGAGGAGGAAGGGGGTGAATTGAACAGGACCGAGGAGCATGGTGTAGTGCTCGTTTTGGGGGTTGCTGGCAGATCAAAGGACGCGAGAGAGGGTCTGGCCGCTCTCGAGCGATTCGAGGGCCGGTGAGCATCGCGACGGGGCGAGCAACCCCGTTGCCTCCGCCAACGTCTAACAACCCTCCCGTCTGTCACTGTCGACGAACAACAGAACAGGTAGGGGTGCAGTTTCGTTCAAAAGAATCTCCTTTCGTGTATTAGCTCGTAAGGTATACGGTGGATCTCGTTACTGGACGATGAACTTTTAACTTTAGTTCAATTTCGTCCCCTTCCTTATTCGTGCTCTTTATTTTGTTCGTTTTCACGAAGAGATTGAATAAAATAATGCTACGAATTGGAATATCTTTATTTATGAATAGATTATCGAGTATCGATCGTATTATGAGTATCAACTTTGCTTTTTTTTTTTTGAATGAATTTGATTGTTCTCTTTAGGAAGAATATTAACCTATTTTCAAGGAAAAGCTTTGGCAGATGCTTTGATAATTTTTTTTGTAAAAGGAAAAGTTATTATTAATACTTTTTTCGTGGAGGATATTGTTCTATAACGTTGATGCGTTAAAAATTATATGATTCCATTCGAAAGAGATAACATTTATTTTTATACGATTTATAGTACTTGCAAAATTATTAATATGAAATTCTGCATTTTCCATTTCATTTTATGGAACGTATATTACAATAAAAGAAGATCGGTTCTTAACTTTATAAATATAATCGTTATGGGGATACGATTTTATCAAAAATGAGTGTAATAGTAGAAGTTTTTTGTGATCAAGTTATTCTAGGATTAATTAAATTATATTTTTTGAATAATGATTTTAATATATATTTTCCAAATCTTTACCTCGTTACTATCAAAAAATTAAGATCATTCACAATTTACAATTGTAGATAAGATATGATGATTTATGCTGATTATAAGAAAAAATAACAATTATTATGATCCAAAATATGCGTTTAACGGATATAAATTTTACGCGATCATTTTAATTTATCATTTATTTATTTATTTCAATATAATTTCATTAGAATTCTTTATAAGAGTCTTTCAAGACAATCCTCTTGTTACCTAACTCAAAAACTGCTACTCGTTCTATTGCAATAAAACTATTATGTTGTTAGATTTTCAAATTTTTCTTATTTAAAAAAAAAAATCGTAACTCAAAAAATGATTAAGAAATAGAGTTTCAGAGATTTCGAGTTTATCTCATTCTTAATAAACTATGATTTATTATTGAAAACTGCTACTGGTATTCAATTCTCATTATTTTACTCACTATTTCCTTTCATTCTCTCATAATTGTGAGAAAATTAAATTAATTTATTTGGAAGTTGAAAAATTCAAAAGTTCAAGGCATCATAGGCCCTTAGGTATTGGGCAGTGTGGTTTGTAAAGTGAATTTCGTGGTTTAGCATGTCGACCTGACATACCGCCATGGAAACGTTTGGCGACATGGCGACCACAATTGCGGCTGTGTCGTTCTAACACCTTCGGTAGAAGCCACATTATCTATGCGATAATAAGGATTCTAATGCCACGGGTGAGAAATGTGTATAGTTGACGTAAATCGAAGGACGAGACATGACGAAAAAGAACGAGATTTTTTCAAAGATGATACTAATTTACGATAACGGACATTTTTCATTTATCCTATAGAAAAAAATATATTTTTCTTCAAGAGTTTTTTCGTAGTTTATTCTCTTGAGAAATATTGATATATGTCTATCTTTATTAGATTTATTTAAATCAAGTATCTTTCTAATATAGGAAGATGAAACAACTTAATATATTGTAAATTAATTTTCTCAGAAATTTCAAAGTATTTTCCAATGTACCCTATTTGATATATTTTTTATTTGTCTCTTTTTATCATTTTTATCTAATTCAAGTATTAAACAAATTTTAAAGAATATAAAATGAACATATCGTAAATTATTTTTCTCATCTTTCTTTAAATTTTTATTTATCCCAAACTCGAGTTTAAAGAATAATCATAATCATTACTTAAATATATTTTAAACAAATATAAATCAAAATTATTTTTTGTTCGATCTTGACAAAACTCGTTTCATATTATTAAATGATATTAATTTAATCATTTTTAGTATAAGCATACATATACCTAAGATATAAAGAATAATTTTAAAATATTACGACAAATAAAGAGAAAGATCTCTGGTGTTTGAACACGTTCTACAAAAAACAAAAGATGTGGAAACCGCGATCGAAGTGGGGCCGGCTACAAGGGTAATCGTGGTTCAAGGCTAATCCAAAGTTCATTCGTTCCCCGGTGCGCGTTTCACGTAGTTGATTTCTCGTTAAATCGCGATTGTGAAATACTTTGGAGAAGTTTTGTATTTAAAGAATGCTAAATTATTACCAGGCACGCGATTGTATCCCAGTGGTGAATGCCAATCGATACCGCAATGCTATGACGGCGTTCCATTTATATATATATATATATATAACTCGCAAGAGGAAAGAGTAGATACGAATTATAATTAACATGCATTTTGATGCGAATTAAAATTTGTTTCCTGCTAATTATTTAATCCAATTAGATTATTTCTTTTTAGAATTTTTATTTCATAATAATAAAGATTTTGAAGAAATTAATTGAAGAAATTATTGTGTACAAGGTATGTATCTGAAAATTATGGCAGACGAGTACAGATGGAGGGTGATAAATTTTTGTGTGCAAAAATAAATCGAAAACGTGGAATTTTTGTGACAGAAAGTCTCGTTTTCGAGAAAATCCACTGTGAAATTGTACGAGTGAGCCCACTTGAGAAGTTTTGACAGAACGTATCTCGTTGTATTTGTGCTAATAACTCGAAAGATAATTAGACGTAATTATAGGAATAGCAAGAGACGTGTACATTGTAACACGAGTGATGGCATTGTTTAAAATTGTGAATACAGAGCGAAGAAACATATTCAACTGTTTCTCTCGCAAGTGCACGCGCATGGAACTTCAATAATTAATTTACTCGAAAAGGAAGGATTTTATATCGAAAATTGTCATTCCACATATTCGACTTATTTTTGAATAAAGAATCATCTTTCTTTCAGTTTATACGCCTTATATTTCGACGCTATGCACATTTTGACGTTGTTTCGCGGACAAATATAAAAAAAATTCTCGATGATTGTAAGAAAAGAAAATTAAGAAAATTAAGAAAATTAAGAAAATTCGATTTTATCGTAATTATGTTATTATATATTATACGGGATATTATATGCATATTTAGGGAACAATGGGGGCAATTCATTTGCATTTATAATGTTCATGTGGTACGGATTGTGCTCTGGAGAGCGATAAACATTATATAATAAATAGAGGAACGTAATTGGGCAGTCGTAATTGGTCGTTACATATGAGTAATTTGCTTTATAGATATAAGATGATCGTCACTTTTTTAATTATATCCTATATGAATTAGATTCTTTTCTTGCCAAGTTTGAGAAAATAATGGCGACGATTGTTAGAATTCATCATTTTCAAAGTCTCGTTTAAAGTCGTTTTTAAAGAATATGATATAAATTATAAAGGGAATAAAATAAATAATACGAAGAAAGGAATCTTTTATTAATAATTATTAAATAAAACGATATGATTATTTAACTTTTAAAAAGAATTTTATAATTAAAAAAATTACGCTATTCTATCGAATACTATCAAAATTTCAATACCATTTGGTTAATAATTTTTTACTTCTTCAAAAAAAAAAAAATTAAATAATTAATCGTCAATGAAATAATATAATCGATTCTTTAACAAATAAAAATAAACGAAAATATTTCTTTGGTCTTAATAAAATTCCCGCGTTAATTTATTCGATAATAATATTTAATACGCGCTCCTTGGATAATAATTAATTTATTTATTAAACTTTTATCAACGAATTAAAAGATTGGATCGAAAAGAAGTATTTAAATTCGCCCATTTCTCTTTCAATTTCTCTTTCGCCGAGACTACAATAGAACCCAGAGGTTTTATTTACGATTTTATTAGAACCACCTACCTACCCCGTTCCTTTGTCGTGCGATAACGAATAGGGGAATGGAAAAATAAATCATTTTTGATTGCACGCTCGTCGCGTTAAAATCCATCGATTTTATTCAGCCAACTCGAAAAATGGAAAAAAATAAATGTTAGGCAAAATGGACAATAAATATATCCGTTGAAATTAGGATTATTTGCAAAAAATATTTAAACGCTAACAATCTGTATGCTTAACAATCTGTTAATTGTAAAAGAAATTTGTGTATTTCTTTCAATAAAGTATTTATTTTGTATTATTTATTGTCCATTTAGAAATACGAGCAACTTATTTAATCAACTTGATGCGTTGAATGAATATGCAAACAATTGAACAATAAAAATAATATTAAAGAAAAATGCATAACGTAGATGGGTATAAATTAAAATCAACCTTTTGATTCATCAAAAATGCCATTTTTTTTTCTCTTAATTATTTCTATTCTACAAAACGAAAGCATTATTTTTTAATTTTCTTCGCCAAGTTTAATATTATTTATTACGAACAGTTATCATTACAAAAGATTTTTTATTTCGATCCAAAATATGTTTCTTTCAACTCTTTGTTTCTGAACGATAATATAAGATCTAACGTATTACAATAAAATGAATATATTGTGTAAGTAAGAAAAACTAAAAATAAAAAAAAACAAAAGAAAATAAGAATTTATAAAAAGAATTTAATTTATATGCATCGAAAGGAAAAAAAGATAATCGAGGGACGTTCGAAAAACAATGAAAATGAAAGTGCTTCCGGTTTTTTTCGATCAATGGATTGAAAATGCGAGGGAGAGAACTTGCTGGGATTCGCAAATTGCAAGCCTTTCTATATTAGTCAATATATAGAATGAACCGCGCCCAGTGAGTCAGAATGATCCGAATTCAAAGTCAGGGAGAATTTATCGTTCCATTCTATTCGATTGTAATATCTAAAACTATTTTGTTCGAACGTTCATTATCATTCGAACATGGAAACGATTCATTCTTTTCACGTATCTAAGCATTATAATACATTTTAATGCTTTTAGTTACGAATTAATTCAAAAAATTACTGTGAAAATAACACCACAATTTGTATAAATTTTGAATAAATTGTTACAACAGATAAAATGAAATTAATTTAAAATTATTGCAACACGATCATTATTATAGAAACAGTTACTTTTCTCTTATTTTGAAAAACGATCGATCTCAATCAATTTCTTTAAATTTCTTACACAAAATTCCATTAATTGTCCGAATTTCCGTTACGTGAAAAAAAGTTTTAACCACCTATCACTGTCCAATCTCTTCCCAAAGATCTCCTCCCAAAAAAGTTCCATTTTAAACAACACGATATAAACTGCACGTATCCGGACAAATATTTTTTTTCCCCTTTCACGAACGATTCACAACGAATAAAATAATCCTACAACCCCTTTTTACAACAGAGCCGTTGAAAGAATACAGATTTCCCGGCTCGACTTGCAAAGGGGTAGTCGAGCAATTCAGAGAAGCGAGCTTTGTCAGACAGACGTGTCCAGGGGGTTGGAACCCATTGGCTGCAGGTTCGCTCATCAATCAGTGCGTTTAAAATGAACTGCGCACCGTCAAGCGCATTTCACCCTCCCTCTCTCTTTCATCCTTGACTCTTCTTTTTACGCTTACACCTCCCTCCCTCTCTCTCCCTCTCTCTCTCTCTCTCTCTGCTCTTCTATCGTCGTTCGATAGATTGTAGCTCGGTTGAAATACAGGGGGAGGAGGAGGAGGAGAGGGGGAAAAAAAAATCTCGATTTTTGCTAGTTGCCAGTCCACGAACGAACCGTAAAATTCGCATTCGATGGTTAATTGCGCAGACTTGCAGCTCTCGGGGAAATTGATTCGTTCACCCTCCGCTGTTCCTGGCTCTCTCGCCCGAAAAAACCTCCAAAAATGGGCCTACGTGTTCGTTTCCCACCACTTCTATTCTCTCTCTCTCTCTCTCACGGATTTTTTTTCGCCATGGCGAAATTTCCCGCATTACACGAGATTGCATCGGTATGTCGCTATTGAAAAACGCGTATAATGGCGGTGAGTAAATGAGTTTTTCGTTTCGTGTGTACGGTGCGTGCATATCAGTTTTCCACTTTCTCATTGTAATTAGACGGAGTTTCGGAGCGTGTGGAAAATTTGAGAATTCTTTTTTTTTCTTTTCTGTGTGTATCGTCCAGAAACGAGTTTTGATACGTTGCAATTTCTTTTCCTCGGATAAATTTCCTCGTAAGTTTAACGTCTCCTTGAACGTGTGATGGAAAGTTTATTCGAATATTCTCTGGTTGTAATTTAAAGTTATTAGTTACTGTTGATCTTAAAATTTTCTTTTTCTTTCTTCAAGGATATTATTATTGTAGAAAGAATTGTAGAAGTCAAGTAGTTATTTGCAAATTGATTAAAGAATTAATAGATGCGCATCTTTTCATTATTTTTTTTAATACATATTTCTCATTTTTCAATATTAAATTGCTTCCAATTGTTTGTCGAGGAAAAATCTTTGATCTTTGCAAAAAGTTTTCTCATAACATAGAATAAACCAGGAATAAATAATAAATAAAAATAAAATAGGCGAAAAGTACAAAAATATAATTCATTGGAAGTTAAACGATGTGTATTTAAACTATTTCGATTTTAAATAATTTGAAAGATATCAATCCTTGGTGGAAAGTGTGATGAAAGGAGAGACTTGTAAGAGAATAAAGTTCAGGGGTAATTGAAACGAGGGAAGATTTTATTATCCGTTCAACACGTGTTTACGTTTTGACTCTCACTTTCAGTTTACACGTCTATAAATATAAATAGGGAGAGCGAGTGTAATTTTAAACATTGCCAGTTTTCTTTTTGCACGCAATGATTAAAAATAAAAAATTCTGAAATATTTTTTTTTTATGAAAAAAATTATTGATACTATTATTATCATCATTATTAAAATAACAGGAGAGATATCCGTTTTAATGCGATAAAAATATTTCTATTCGTTCACGAAAAACAATTTTTCAATAGAAAATTCTTTAGCAGAGTCTAAGTCTATCGAAATTTTGAATATTAATTCAATAAGTGAGAATAAATGAAAATAATGATTTAGCAGAGAAAATTATAACATAAATGGGAAAGAGACTTCTATAGAATGAAATTTCTTGAGAATTCAAAAGAAGATTGAGACAACTTAATTTTAAGCATTTGGAAGAAGTTAGCCTTGAAATTATTTAAACTCCGATACGTGAACGTTCATTATCATGAAAAGGAAGAGAAGGTCCCAGATAGGATGAATGTCTCAGAAAGTTGGAATACTTTCTAGAGGCAAAGTGATTAGCTTCTATCGACGAATAAAGAGGAATTTAGAGAAAGTTCATTTTAATCGCTGAAACCTTTGGCCAATTAATATTCTTCGAACATTTGTGCATGAATTATTAAATTGAATTACATTTGATGCTCCTTCAATTTTTGAACTTTAGTTGATTTTTTTATTTCCATGCTACATCTTTCCCGATTTTATACGATATATTTTTCAACTTTCTTATTGTGTTCGTAAAAGTTCGTCGTGTTAATTGATGGAAACTCGATTTATAAGATGCATTTACAAGATAAACAAGTAATGTCTTTACAGTTGGATAAGTAGTATAAGCCAATCGTGATTAGACAAGTAAAGAGATCAAGTAGAAGAGAAGTAGATAAGACCTGTCGTGCTCGGAATGCATCAGTCATAGTTAACAAGTACAATAGGAGCCAATAGAAAATTTAAGTCAGACAAGATATAACGGTTAGACAAGTAGTATTGGTTAGTCGTGGTGAGACAAATTATGATCTATGGATTAACTTATTTTTACCATACTTAAAAACAATAAAGATAACAAATGTTTTTTTTTTGTTATAATAAATAAAAAGCACAGACATTTCGTTCCATAATGTAGTGAAAAAATTAAAATTACGTTAAAGGGTATATATACACGGAGAAACGTTCGTTATTCAAATAACATTACTCAAAATAAAGTAACACAATGAGACAATAATTTTATTTTAATAAAATACTATCTTGAAACAAAGATATAAAACAAAGAAAAATTATATTTCGATATAACTAAATTATATTTCATACAATTTTATTTAAACAAAAATACTATCAACACCATTCAGAATGTCTGATTCGATAATTTAATTAACAATATATAAACCGTGTTATCTATTAAATTAAATTTAATCGAATGAGCTAATTCATTGATTAAATATCTGTCTCGCGTGGATGAAATGATCGATCGGAGAAATAGAGAAAAAAACAAAGAGAGAGAGAGAGAGAGAGAGAAAGAGATAAATTCAATAGCAACTCGTGTTATTGGAATCCGTACCGATTCAATCGTATTTTTCGGATCAAAGTGTATTATAGGCGAGGTCGATACTCGACTTATAACCCGGGTAAATTGCATAGCGAAAGCTCCCTAAGCGAAGCGGCTCGATCCACGTTAGAAATTACATTATGTCCCCGAAGAAAAGGGAAATTGTACGATTCCGTTTCTCAAGTTCGCTCGACTTATTCGTCGTAAAACCGTTACAGCCCGGCGATACGAGAATTTACATTTTTATCCACGTTAGCTGGAATTCCACGGCCTTAACTGGGATCTCTCTTTATTGCGAAGATTTTTATTTTAAAATACGAATCTATCCGGATAAATGGCGTATAATTTTCGTATCGAATTATCTCTCGATCGATATCGATGAAATCGTGGAAAAGGTCAGATATAAAATAAAATTTTGACTTTTTGTTATTGATTTCGAAAAAGGATTATTTTTTTTAGGATTATGGTAAATTAATGTTTCGAACAATAGATATATTATTTTCGCAGAATGATAACAGTGTTTTAAATAAGAAATTAAATTTTGACAAACACAAAAATCTCCTCGTTTGGCAATTTTAAATATTTCTTGATTTCATATAAATAAATCGGAGTAATCGTGGCATTTAAGTTAATTTTTTTCGCGAGTTGAAAAAATAAGTAAGAACAATTGGTGAAAACAATCGTCGATCATAAAAGAAGAGGAGAACCATCGAGGAACAGTTTATCGTGGGAAGATAAATCGTTTTTGCACTCCGGCTAAGTGAGATAGAACGTTATCCAATCGCCATTCGAAACTTTTAAACCGGGACTGGAACAATTGTTCCGCCATCAACTTTCCTCACTTGCCCTGAATATCTGAAACTGTTGATCGGGACGAAAGCGTGGAAAGTGTTAAAATGGGCCGCAAGCCTCGAGATGGATCGAATCCTTAGACTCGTTAGATGGAGCCACATCGATACCGAATAGAAGACTTATACATCCTAAGGTGAATTGCATCCTAAAGGTGAACTCACGATAGTAATTTACTGTGGAAAGTAGGTCCCGGCCGGGCCATAATGCTCTTTCATCCGCAGAAGACAATTTAAATTGTCTGAAATCCGTGGTAGAATTACAATCGTGCTGAATTGCACGAACATTCTCCTCGTTCCATCTTCATTTACATTGCTCATGTTTCGACAAATTTTTAATAGTCGATGTTTCCATTTTTTTGATATTGATATTCATTTGTATTTGTTTATCCAGGTATAGGATTTGAAGGAAGAGTTTTTTGATCGAAGAATATCAATAACACGAGGTTCTTATTTATAATTTTGGAATTTTCTTTTTATATTAGATAATCCAAACTTTGGATGATTATTCCATGCTCTGAATGCATTTTTGTTGTTTACAATTGCAGAAACAAGAAAAAATATATACAGTTGCATCGAATTTTATGATTAGATTATCATGATTTTAAAATTCTTTGATTGATATGTGACGAATATTGAATCTGTACATAAAGAATTTTCTTTACACTTATATTTCAAATTTCTTTTTATAAAATTGATCTTGTACTTTTGAAGACAGAGATTGATTTTGTGATATATTTTATTACAAGTAGAAATAAGTGTATATTTCATTAAAACTTTTTATTTGAATTTTATCTGTGAAATATAAAAGTATACATTTTTATTAAGTTTTTTGTAAAACATATTTTTGTCAAGTCTTATATTATTAAATCAATCCTTGAAAGTGGAATTGGACAAAGAATGAGAAGAGATTAATTAAATCACTATTTCTGAATTAATAGGTGGAAAGCTTATCTTATCAATTCTGAAATAATATTTTCATATAATAACGATATCTGTATAATGATATTTTCGAAAGAATTTCAGAAAAAAATTTTCTTATCAAGTATTTTCTCATCAAATATTGAAAATAAATGAAATCAATATTGATATCAAATAGTATTAATTTCCAATCCATAATTTCGAATTAATTGGATGTGAAGATGGTATAAAAACATGTGAATATATGTAAACAGTGAAAACACGAAGATTTTGATAATGAACGGAATATTCTTCACTGTAAATTCAGTGAAAAATTAAACAAAGTTTAATGCTCGCATGTTTGTTATTGACTAAAAGTAGAAAAAGTCGTTTTTGCTATGGTAATTTGTGCATCAGACGCGTCGTTCTTCCTTGTTTATTATATCATTTTAATCTGGCTCGAGTTATATATTCGAGAGAAGAAAATTCGGTGCAAAAATTGGAATGATAAACACACAGTGTTTTTTTAAATATATTTTTTCGTCGAACAATAAATTCCATTTATGATAGATAAAATCTACGCGTGAATTTAATTAATTTTAATATTTATTTCAAAATTACTCAATTAATTATATTAGATTATCACAAAAAATTTTCACATCGAGAACATTATGTACATTCTCCTCTTTTTAAAATCATACCCAAATTTGCTTGCTTTATTAATTAATTTTCATTATGCTCAATATGTTTATATTCCAAATATCGAGTAAGTTATTTTGTTGAAAACATATTTCCATTGTTTATTTATTTTCACTTATATGCAGTTAATTATATAAAGTATGTGTTTGATTAAAGTGGTTGGCAATGATAAAATTAATTAAAATGTTTATATTAAGTGTAATAATACTTTACATTAATCAGTAAATTTTACAGAATCTGATTAAATTAAACAAACTCCCCTTTTATTATTTATATTGTTCAATTTACTACATTTTAAATGATCCCATTCTACTGTTATGTTACATTATTCTGTAATAATTATTTTTTCCTCATATTGAAAAGCATATCATTCGCATAATTTTAAACATTCTCTCCTATATCAATAAATATATCCAAGACAAGATATCGAAGAAGAAAGCGATTTTCATTCTATATAGTCACAGAGAAAGTCGCAGAACAAGAAATCGATCAATCATAATGTTCGATCCGTTCGAGGAAAGGTCTCTTTTTCAATACTCTCTTTCAATCTCCATTACAACATAACACCATGCTGATACATACGTGCCATATATCCAACGATTGTTTTCTCGATATTCACCCTCTTGGTAAATGGAAAAATCGCTCGCTCTCATCTTTCCACGTTCAAACGTATCGAGGGTTATAACCCTGCAAACATTGCTCTCGATGTACATAAGTATACTCCCGGCGAGTATATCCAACGAGCGTGTGGGTAGCCTTGAAGGGGGCTTTCAGGAAGGGGGCAGAGCCGAGTCGAGCGGATGTTTGCGTCTGGAATAGAGCGGAAACGGGGCGTCGTTTTCGAGTATCGAAGACGTTGGCTGCGACCAGCCAGTGAGCCTTATCTCCGCTCGAGAGAGGATTTTCTCCATTATATATATACGTTTCTAACCGTGACTGCACAATCGCTGATGCTCGTAGCCCGGTCAGATCCATTGTAAACAGAGCCATTTGTCAGCTGGTGGCCATCACTATAACCAATTCTGCTCGGATCCTCCACGTGGATCAGAAGTTTCGCACAGATTCGAATGAACCTTCCCGAACAATGGGATTGGTCAGAGCGTGTCCATTGTCGAGACGCCACGTGTGAAGGCGGCTTAACGAGCAATCCTCATTGTTCGTCGCTTTGCTTTAATAAATTTTCACGTGGTCGATCATCCTATATATATCACACGTGGAAATATTGCTGATACACATCGAAGATTGTTGGGTAATTTCCGGAAATTCTGGTGATTATACGTGACGTGTTGCGAGAAAAATTCCGATCGCGTTACAATTTATCGAGGGGGGATGGTTATTTGTACTGTTTTCGTTTCTCGAAGGGGCGAACTTCGTGGAGTTATTGCTGATGGAAGTGAAATAGCGAGGTCGTAAATTAACGCATTCCGAGTGTTGTTTCATGGCGGTCGTAAACTAGGTGTGTAAGGCAGCAGTCGTAATAAAAACATCGAGATCGATAATAATGTTACGGTATTATAAATTACAAATTAGGAACGTTGGAGAGGGAAAAAGCTTCGAATTTCGATAATTTCGGTTTTACAATTGCGTTATTAAATAATGGAAATAATGGAGTAGATAAAAGTTAGGTTATAAGTGAATGCTTAACATGCGTATCCCTCTGGTGGCAGAGGGAAGAAAAGAAGAAGCCATGTTGTTATTTTATGATACTTTTTGTTTTTAAGAGTTTCAAATTGACATTGTAAGAAAATGATATTATTGGTTTTCTACTTTTTATGGAATTTGAATTTTTTATACGAAAAAATTAGTTTTTTTATTATTTATTTTAGGTTGTATAATAATTAAATTCATAGTTATATATGTATCGAATTTTTAAGCCTGTCTTTTTGAAAAATATTAAAAATAACATATTGGCCTGAAAACTTGTGGAATAGAATAATTTTTAAATTTGAAAAATTTAATATCAAACATTTTTAGTCATGATGTTTCTTATCAATTTAAAAATTAACTTTTTTATGTGCAACACTGTTTCAAAAAAACAACAATAGATATGTGTTTCATTTTATTTTCATACTGTGTCATAAACTGTGTGTAAACTTTAATATCTTCTAATCGATTTTATCTCGCTACTATTTCGACCCCATCAAGTGTATTCAGACTACGAGTACTCGTGTAAAATTCAAATATCTCTATAGTTTTCTAGTCACAATGCACTCGATGAATGTCGAGTGAAATTCGCGAGAATTGCATCGTATAATCATCAACCTTAACAATGTTCCAGGCTCAGAACGAATATTCCTGCTTACAACAACTTGAGATTTTTTTTTAAAAATTAGAAAAATTACTTTACTAACTTGTAAAAAAGTCCTAAAAGAATTGCAATTCGTCGATAGCCATCACTTTTTAACTTTTCTATTTGAATCTGTAATAAAAATTTTAAAAAAACACACTCTTACTCTAGGCTTGCTACAATTCAATTGTTACATATGTTAAAAATTCGATTGAAATGGATGCATGGAAACAGGTATGCAAGATAAAAATCTATAAGATTTTAAATACTTTCTGCCAGCCAGCACGTGTACGAAATTCCACGAAATCACAGCAAGCGTTAAACTTGCAAAGATACAACGCATCGAAGTTAAAATGTAACCGCGCCATTTCTTGACGATTATCAACGGCTCCAGATGCTTTTACCGGCCCGTTTATTTTATCCCCGATATTATTTCTCTTTTCACGGCTGAAAATGATAAATGAACCGTGGAACCGTGAGGATTCACTCGAAAACTTTTCCTTCTTGAGCGAAATATCAGCCGAGATAGAGGCCATTTCATGGAAGAGCGATTCCAAATTCAACCTTCATTCTTGTTTATTATCCTCCATCTTGCCCATCCACCATACAAATCCAACGAGTAAACGCCGAATCGGCTTGGCGGCTACGTGTTAAGGCTTTCGGTTATCCAACCGATTTAACCGGTAATTCTTATCGAGTCTTATCGGTTCGCCCTTTCAAATTAACAGAGAGAAAGTTTCTTCGTTTTTTACCCACACCCACGGTCTTGGGTTTCCTCGCAAAGTTGCGAAACAGAGGGAATTTTTCGCGATCCGATACCTAGCGAAGTCCACTTGTCTTTCCAACCTTTAATTGCTATCCAAGTTTCGTATCGAATTTCGATCGAAGGCACGAAGGTTTCTTTCTTCTTCGCTCCGCTTCCATGTTCTGAATGATCATTTTTTTTTTATCTTCGATTATTTGCTTGACCAATTAATTTAAGTTTTCACGCATATTACGAGTTATTACGAGTTTCGAGTAACGTGTTATCGAAATTAATAATGATTTTATTTCAGAGTAATGGATTATAAATGAATTAATTTTTTCCTCAGTGGAATTTCATTTCGAGATTTTCAAATAGGGCGACTTTTGGTTTTATTGGGAAAAAATATTTCTAGGATAAAGGATTAAAAAAATATATGTTTAATTTATCATATAGTATTTCAATGTATTGTATAATTTATTATATATTTGAATAATGTGATTAATTTTCCAATTTTGGAGAAATATTCTTCCAAAATTCGAAATATCGAGTCGAAATTATTTCAACGTTTTTCAATGCTTTGATTTGTCAATTCTTCTTGCTTCTCTTTCAACGAGCAAAATAATAATACTTTATAATGTTTTATTAATTATGATATAAGCTCGTTACGCGAACTTCGTTGAATTCAGATCAAATATTTTGCAGACGTCAGAGAAATACAGAATATAAATTAATAAGAGAAAGATCTGGGTGAAATCGATCTCCCTTATTCACGAGAGATTAAACTATTGACGATTCGAAGGCAAACAAGGGACGATGAATTTATTAAAAAAATTTCGATATCCGAGATTCTCTCGGGTTGAAACTTTTTGCAGAGATCTTCCTTTTATTTTTCGGCGTTTTAAACCGATTAGACGGTTTATCCAAACATTTTTGTTCCCTTTCCTGAAGAACTCTTTCTCTTTAGGAAACGAGAATTGGAAAGTTTCTAGAAACTGGATCAGCTGATTGTTCACCAAAGGCTTGAAAAACTCGTTGAAATGTAGAGGTCGACAAAGCTCCCTCTCTCGAGTATCGTTTCACCGGGGTCACGAGTCGTTCTGATCGAATTTGATGGTACTAGTAATATTCTGACACATCCTGACCAAACCTATACGTTATGGCGATGATAAACTCATGATTTCTCTTAAAGGAAATTGATTTTTACTCGTTTTATCGATTTTAATATAAAAATTTTAGATGCAAGTTTCTTACGTTAAATGCACATGAATATCAAGTGTAAAGATTTGCATGCAATATTTGCATATATATATATATATATATCTTCTGAATCATTGAAGAGAAATAAAATGATTGAAATATAATGTTGTTTAATAAATAAAATTGCAAATATTTAATTCTTAATTCAAATTAATTACAAATTAATTTTATTATTTATAAGAATCATTCTAAAATTTGAAAAATATATGTGCAATTTCTTCATTTACAAATTATTTTACTTTATTAATTAAACTTTAGTATATCTCTTCTATTACCACAAGTTGAAATTCATATAAAGAGTCGTACAAATATCTTGAATATTCCTTGATAATTCATACTTCACGTATGCCAACCTAATATCACAGACAAGGTACTGAATAGACTTAATCATCTTATCCTATGAAGATCCATTGACGTCCCATGGCGGGTATATAACGTACTTATAGTTTAGTCTATGCAGCCAAAATACCCAAAGGGAATCTTGCAAGGTTTAGTCTGAACTGTATACGCATGATTCTTAGTTAGTATCGCTTTCCAACTAATCTTTATAGTATAATATATTTAGTGAAACATGGTGTGGAAACGAGGTCTTGGCTCAAAGATTATTTTGATATATTACATTAATAAATCTGATAATTAAATTTATTAATATTATGGTAAAATTATACATAATGTGATTAATGTAATTAAAATTAATTCCATATAAAAATTAGACAAATTTGAAAAGCTGAACCTAATAGTAAATAGAAATGGTAATTTTATTTGGTATTTGAGATTTTTGAACATTTGAACTTTAAAAATTTTAAGTATGGCTTGATTTCATGAATATTGGAATTATTCATAGATGGAAAATTAAAATTTTTTAGAAAATTTATCGAATATTCTTCTTTTCTTCTATCTATAAAATATCGATAAATTTATTAATATCAACACACGAAGACAAATCACTGATAATTGTTTCCAAGATAATTCTTTTAGGAACTATTTCAATAAATTTTGAATAATCTAGATTCTTTGTGATTTCACATGAAAAATGTAAATTCCCAGAAAAGATGGAATAATCAATTTATATCAATATCATCTGCGTGATAAAAGCAATTTTTTCCTGGGGCATAACTTCTTTTCACTCTTTTCCATTTTCTATTCTTACAATGATACCGACTATGTCGTTCAGTTTCATTTTCAGGGAAATGGTGGTCATTCGTATATCCGACATAATACTTTAGATGTATTGTTCACAATTGCGTTTTACTATCTTTTATTACTTTCCCTTTGTTTACGAATATTTCATTGAAATATGTAAAACGGGAATGTAAAATGCATTTTAAGTTTACGTTTATTTGAAGAGGAAAGATATGGTAATAACTTTCCTTAAAATAACGCTTTGAGACGTTTATTGTCTCAAATTTTTATTATTCTATTCAATTACATTATCGTTGAAGTTTCAGCAGATAAATTTTTTTTTTTAAAATGCTCGATTGGCTAATTAAAAACATCGAATTCAATTAACATAAACAAATTTAAATATTTACCAATGTGTTTTTATTCATGATGAAATGAATAGCAATGCAAACATTAAAATGTAAGAATTTTTGTTTCAAAAAAATACGATTTACATTTTGGAAGGCTCAATATTAGATTCAATTTTTATGGAAGTAAATATTTTTCATTTAAATATTTTTATTTTAAATAAACGAAATAAATGATTGTGATATATATTTTTCTTTTCATATCGGTTTTGTTTGCTGTTTTAAATATATTATGAATAAATGTATTTGTAAAAATTGCAAATACCACATTCATAGAAAAAAAAATAATTTTTTTTTATTTAAAATTAATATTAATTAAATTCTATTTTTATAAATAATACCAATTTATCAGAAATTCATAAAAAATCATGTTATAATATGCAAATAATAAAATCATTGATATTTCACAGATTTACATATAATATGAATATTCTGTATAATTTGATATACGATATATTTTTTACATATTAGTTGAATATTTTGTTTTAATTGCATAAAATTCAATTTTACTTCAACTTTTCCTCTCTCGATATTTTACTCAGACTCGACGTCTCTAAATTTTTACCAAACATAACAGCAATACAAATTTATTGAAATCATCATCCTTTCATTCTTGATGAACTCTATAAATTTTAAACTGTTTTACTATTGTTCGATATTATAGTACACGAAGGATAATTGCACTGTAATTAAATTTTATTTAAAATTTTGGAACGAAAGTTATAATCAAAATTGTTGGTTTTTTAAATAGATGTAGTTTGTTATCATCATTCATTATTCTAAAAAAGGATTCGCGAAATATATCTAAAATTTTTAATGTGATTGTAAAATTAGACCAGAATGTGTAAACCAAGAATATAAACTCAATTAAAGGTACGTCAATCTTAGAGAAGCTCGTGATTCAATGAACCAACAACCATCCGAGGATTGGAATTATTCTGTATTCCCGTGTGATCCAAAATTCAAACTGAGCTGTGTGATGTTCATCTGTGACAGAGATAGCATAGGGATATCGTCTCATCGAATTTACACTTCACTGATCTAAATAGCACATGATGAAAACAAAAAAAAAAAAAAAAAAAAATTATATATACTACATATTTTCATTTTTATTTTATATTTATATTTATTTTGAATTACTCATCTATTTTTGACAATTGTTGTTCTATTCTACGATAATGAGGCAGTAGTTTAAAAATAATGTAAATTGTATATAATAAAAAGTGTTATTTTGAGTTAGAAAAATTGAGTTGGACATCAATATATGATACATTAAAGATGACGATGAAATTTTATATTATTTGTATTATGATTAAATATTCTATTCAAACTGAAACTTTTATTTCCAAGAATTTTTTTTTATCTGTTGTCTCATTGAAATTTGTAGCCTGATCTTTTTTTAAAAAAAATCCCAAGTTTCCATTATAAATAGAATTTATGGAAAAGTTCCACAATTATTCCAAATCCTGATTATATTCTGAATTTTCTATAAAAAAAAAATATACATTCTGAGAAGATGATTAATTGTATACATATAATTTATGCAATTTATTTTCCAAATAATTATTTTCTCCATCGTTCCATTATTAACTTCTTCCAATCATTTTTTATACTCCTTATTGCCTATCATATTTAATAAGTTCGAAAGCAAAAAAAAAAAAAAAGAAATATTATCTCTCTAAAAAATTGATCTAAGACCACTATACAACCTCGCCATCTTCTATAGAGGATAGAAAGTAGCAAAGAGCGGTTTTTATAGAATGGACGAGGGTTATTTAGTCTCTGAGCGTCATTAGACGCCATATTCTTTCCTCCATTAGGGAAATGAATTTCACTTCCGATCTCTTTCGATCAGCCTTCTGTGATAGACTCAAGAAAAACTCGCTTTCTGGGCATTTTTAACCCCCCTATAGATGGAACTTCTTCCACATCTCCCTTTCTCGAGTTGTAGAATTTTTATCTCGATTCTCTACTGTTAATTTGATACCCAATTATTTGATGAATTAAATTATTGCAAGCTAACGATTTTATTTTTTAATGGATCTTTAAAAAATTAATCTTTTTTACAACTAATACTGACAATAAACTTTTATATTGATTATCGAATTTAATTTAATCGCAATTAGCCTCGTTCTAGTATCAAAGTAAGGAAAACTAGTGGTCGAGGAATAAATTTATTTCAATTAACGCGTTACACGAATTAAAATAAACGTTTATCATCAAACCTTTACTCCCCCCTATTAATTAAATAGATACGTTTGAGAAGATCAGCGTGAAAATATTTTTTGTAAATTCTGTAAATATACGAATTGTAGACGCGTATTTCTCTGTCGGTGGATTCGATGCAAGGACCAAACGATTCGATCGATACATTTTCACGAACAATGCGATAATTGTTTACCACCCTTGCTCGGTGAAATTTGAAGGGTTTCCTGAATGACGTGAACACAGCTGCGGAACGAGTGGAGGGTGAGAGAAGAGAATGTATTAGTAGGCCAGGGTAATTGTGCGATGGGGTGAAGGTAAAAATCGAGGTGAGGAAAGTGTACGTGACCAGATTGGGATTCTGGGGATGGGGATGAGTGGGTGGATCGAGTTAATTTTGATCTCTCGTGGATGCATTAATCGTCGAGGGTTTTTTATTTGTGGAGCGTGGTTGTTGGAAGATTGGAAGATTGGGTCGCAGATAGATTTGATCGGATATAAAATAAATCGGGAGTAGAATATGACGGATAAAATGATGGACGGTAGAGGAACGTTTTGCACTTTTTACGAAATTTAATTATAACTTAACGTTATTCGCCACTTATTTTTGCACGTTAAGTAACTTTATGATTATTGGCCAGCGTTTTGGAAAGAAAATTGAATGAATATGCGCGAGATATTTATTTAGAAATAATAAAATACGATTCGTCGAATAGTTTTTTAAATCGATCGATCATTTCCGAAAGTTGACTTTTATGTTTTTATGAATAATATATTTATATGATAGAATGCACTTATTCAAAAATTTGCATTCATTATATTACGTTAGTTCGCTTTCTTCTTATTGTTCCGTGTTAATTTTTAAATGTTTCATTTATTTCACGTCTTGTTGATAGAAACGATCCCTCCTTTATTATTCATTATTACGTATCATTTAAAAATTACTACATCATTTATATTATATTAGATTAAATTAGGTCGAGTTCTTGGTTAAGTTAAATTATTCACGTGTCCATTGTTCTATTCAAATCCGTTAAAAAAAAAAAAAAAAAAAAAAAAAGAAAAAAAGAAATTCAATCACAACTTGGTGGATGGTTCGAGGAAATGTAGTTTCAGCGAAGTGATACCGGTTTTTGATACCGAGAGTGTGCTTTAATTGCAATAAAAAGAGCGTAGGAAAAAGGTAGAGTGCCTTTTCTTGCTTTCGGTAACGGATTTCACCGGTACACGAAACACGGTTTAGCGTCCTAATTTGCGTTAGAATCGAGATTTATAACCCTTTTTTTCCTTCCACTTATTCATCAACCACTAACGATTATAAATCTCGCGATACGTATTGAATTGTCGATCGTTCTTAACTTGCGATCCTTTTAAATAATAAAGCGACTGTTAAAATAAAAAGTTCAAGGTTCGATTCTTAAAGTTAATATTCCATTGGAGGGGATCCATTGAAATTACAAGTTCTTTTTCCCTCCCTTTATCTTTTTTATTTTTATTTTTTTTTTTCCACGTAGCAAGAGAATCTTCAAAGCAGAAACTCGATCGATAAGGAAGTTACACCGAGACTAATTGGATGTCGTAAAGTTGGAATATCGAGATACCGAGGGGTTCGATGCGTTATAGGCTCTGACGTGCGACCATTTTTTCCTTTCCAAGTTTCATCCAAGAGTTGCTTGTTCTATTAGTTCCCAAGAAGAAAGTTTTTATGGGTCGCAATTCCGGAACGCCTACTTTCCCCCCTCTCTATTCTTTTTCATTTTTCCTGCTTGCTGCAATCATGAAGGGTTCCGGTGGATTGTTTGGTTGCATTTATACGGGCGCAACTCGGTTCTTTATTTTCATTAAAAGTCGGTGAATCATTTTTTTTTTTTTGCGTTTGCGAATTTCGAAAGAGTGATCGAATTAAAGTGGAATTGTAACATCTCGTCGTTTTTAATCAATCGTTTTTCATCAGAATTTTTTAGTGAAATCTTAATACGTAAGTTGTTTTAAATTTTAAATTTTCATCAATTTTTAACAACATGAAAATATTTTAATGTATTAATAATCAATATATTGATACATTGGTCAAATATTTGTTTTTTTTTTCCTATACTTTATTATAAATAAATCAATATCTATTAATATAATTATTTAATCTATTTCAATTTGTTGTTCTTCCGATAATATATTTTTATTTACAATTTTCACAATTAATTATTTATTCAAAACTTTAATCAATTTATTAAATAATACAATGCTCAACAATATTCTTGCAAGGAGCAGAGAGCAACACGTCCGTTCTTCTCCGTGTCTGGAACACGACTCCATTAAATCGATATATTATATCAATGACAATCGATGTTGTCATTTCTTGTATTCGCGATTCGATATATACCATAACGTTTCACACTACTGGTTATTGTCAAAGCTCGTAATATAATAAAATAAAATCAACATTTTTTTCATTAATTTTGATTTTTAAACAAGTTTAATAAACTAATAATAATATTTATGGAAAAAAGAGATAATAGACGTGTTATAAATACAGAAATATTTTCGTTGTTTTTTAACGAGCGAATGTCACGAGATGATCGTGTAGTCAAAATATAATCTGAATTTCACAGATTGATTACATTTATTTCAATCGTGCCATCGTATCAAAAATATTAAATTACGAAATAAACGCATGGAAGAATTTCAAGCTTTTTTACCTATCGATTTAATTTTAATTTTAACTTATATCGATATCCCTTTTATACCGCTTGAATTTTCGTGTTCAATTTTATATATTGATACGATACATTCCAATTTTTCGTACATTAAGTTTAATCAATTGGACGAGATGATTTAATGATCATTGGTTTCAAAGTTTAATTGGTTTGTAAGCAATACTCTTAATACTCGTATAAAATACTCGTCGATGCAACGAGTGTCGATGATAAAATCGTGTTTATAAAACATATATTTTAGAATATATAAAATATTATTATTTTACTCGAAAGTTGAAAATGTTTTTTGAGTAGTTCTAGATAAGATTGGATAATACTAATAAATACTAATAAAATAAAATAATAGATAATAATAAAGATCGAGGAATGGGTTGTAGATACATATTAAATTTAAAATTTTTATGAAGAGAAGATTATAATTACCAAAATGTTATTTTTTTATATAATTTATCAAATTTTACTTTATATGTGTCATCACTTTAATATTTCTGTTTTATTTAAAGTCGCAAGTAGACAATTTGAATATTTTGAAGGTACTCGGAAAATAATTAAAATAGTTAAACATGTAAATTATTTTTCAAAATTTGGCGGAGAAAGCAAGAGAGCATCCAAAATCTTGAAATAGGATACGTACGTAGAAAATGATTTGGAATCTTAATTAATTAATCGAGAAAAAAAAATTTATGATATAATTATAGTATTCCATTTTTAATTTTATTAAAAAATATTCACAATTATATTTCACAAAATATAATACACTCTTAGAGTATACTATTTTATGAGATATTCCATATAATTTAATGAATATTGACTGCTTTCTATACAATTTTATAATATTGTATTAGATATTAATATACAAACAGTAAAGTTAGAAAGAGAAATTTTTCTTAAGAATATTTCTTCTTAATGCCAATGGAATCACAACGTTGTTACGTTGTGAAAGACGATTCGATAAAAATTTAAGTAACACGAGCACAAATTCTAAACTCTAAAATATGGTTAACTCGAGAATTCAACGCGGTGAAATTGATAACCCCTGAAGTAGAGAGACTTGAAACTTCGATATGAACTGACCTGAAAACCCGGGACCTGACGAACTCGAAATAATGGAACGGAAGGGACTCGAAACAGGGAGATTTAAAGATCTTCGAGGGATGAAGGAGGGATGAAAGAGTGAATTGAGGTAGTAATATGTTAATGAATTTTATAAAAGGAATCTTTTTGTGAAATTTTAAATATGATAAGTTGCTTTAATACGTATCTAATATGAGAAAGCATGACTTTAAAGAATCTTGATAATTTAAGATCGGATAAATTAATAAAAGCGGAGATTGTAATAAATCATTAAAGTTGATAAAAAAAAAAAGAAAAGAGAAAGAGAATATCAAAGGAAAACTAGTAGTCTGAATTTTTAAAAAAATTTTGAAAGAAATATCATATATCTATAATTATTCTCTAAATATAATTTTATCAATTTTATATTGATATTTAAATAATTTGAAATAATTTTCTAGAGGGAAACAAACTTAACAATTTTGATAAATATTTATCAATTCAGCAAGATATCGATCATTCGATAAAACGAGATCAAAATTTTATTAAAAAAAAAAAAGGAAAATTACCGATTAAACTTATTTCTTCTTTTCTCTCCTTTTTCGAAAAAACTCGAGACATTTCGCAACCACAATACTTATCGATATTAAAAAGATATTATTAATCCTGTATAAAATCCTCACTTCAATCATTTCGATACGCAGCAACTTTACCATATTTCATTTTATCAACAGATCCTTAAACAGATTTCTCAATCGCAACAATTGTTAAGAATATTCGAATAATTAACCATAACAACAATCACTGGAATATTCGAAAATTAATTATCCTTTCGATAACATTTTCGATATTTTTCATCGTAAACAGCTTGCAATACTTAACAATCATCGGCCACGTTGCATATACACGTTATATATAATTGCACACGGATTTCTTAACCAGTCACCGCCATCAGAATAATTCGAATTGATTATCCCGATCGTTCCATTATACCAGCCGGAGCCGTAATGTCGCGCATTAATGAGTGCAATTAATCCGGCAGAATTAATGCGAGCGACAGCCGTCACACGTATATATTCGCGTTCAATGCAGAAGCGAGAAACACCGCCTCTACCGGCCTCCACCCCCACCCCACGCGATATTATTTATTACCGACCCGCGTTATATTTCGTCCACCCGTTATACCGCGCCACCAGGAGGAACTGCCTTTTACATTTCCCGGTTTGGACGTTGCATTTAATTGCATTCCCTCGTCAGGTATGTCGCCTATGAGGACCCTTATTTTACGCCGTTATTACGAGCCCTGGGTCTTCGCCCACCGACAACGGGACAGGAATTTCTCGTTTTGACAACATAATAGTCGCTCTTCTCCCTCCTCCCTCCCTCTTTTTAATTTCCAACACAGGATTTCGCGGCATTTCACCCCCGAAAATCCGGGGATCGCGACGAAAAATATTGTTGATTCACGGTTGATATCGCTTGAAAAATTCAGAAAGGGGATAAATTGAGTCCAGAGTTTTAATTTGTATTGGTATACAATACAGGGGTGTGGCAAGATCGAGGAGGAAATTATTGTTCGACTCGATCGATCGGCTTGAAGTTCGGTAAACGCGACAATTTCACAGCGCCTGCACAGCGATCGTGTTTATACAGGCGTACGTGTGTGTGTGTGTGCGTAGGGCTCGTTTCGATGTCGCGTTAAAAGCATTTCTCTTTTTCCTCGGCTATGTGTAACTATGGCGCATACAAGCGGGCGAACCGTCCGTGTTCTTGGTCGGTCTGCAAGGGCGTGGTTTCACCATGGGCCGCGAATGGGGAACATCGAATTGAACCGCGTTTTAATAGTGGTTTGTCGCGATGGATACACGAATGGTTAGGGAAAATCGCGGCTCAGGAGTGATTCGGCCGTGGATTACTCCTATCCATCAAAATGTCAAACTTGCTGTCTGTTCCCGTGTTACGGTTTCTAATTTTTTGCTTCATTTTTTGGTTAAAAACGTGTATTTCTTTTTTTTTCTTTTTTCAGGATTGATCTTTTTTGCACTTGTGCAATCTACGTTTCAAAGGTTGAAATTCAATTTTTAGAACTTGTAATCGTGCATTCCGAAAATCTGTATGTAAAGATTTGATTCATGAATTGTTTTTAATATTTAGAATTGTGTTAATATATTGAACAGTTTCATTAAATTTACTTTTAAATTTAATTAGAACAATTTAATATATAATAATTATTATCTTAATTAAGTTATCTAAGTTTCTTGAGATTTTGATAGTTAATGCTTTTTGCAATAATTCTATTAAATTCTTTATTCGTTTCAATTAATAATTATACAAGACAAAGATAACGTAATTAGTTGAGGATTAAAAAGTTCAAGTAGTAAATTATTATAATGGTCAGCCGTAGATTGAGGGTATCGGAAAAGTCAATGTTGAACAATTTTACTTTTCAATATTATATTAAAATGATAAATATCACTTAAAGTAAGTATTATAGAAATTTTATCGAAAATGTTACAGGATATTTAATTTTCCCCTTCCTTTGCCAGAGCACGAATATACAAATTACTTTCAACACGACGAATGTTATTTGCTCGTTTTTATTTTCAGATAATATAACGATGAAACGATGTTGTTACAATGAAATTGATCTCCAAATTATGCTTCTAGCATAATTCACAATCACGATTTCACATTCTTTAATCCCATGCTCGAGTTCTCTTTAAAACATTGAGATTTAAAAATAAAGAATCGTGATAGTGTCCAACGTTATTTACTGGAGATATCGTTTTTCGTATAATTGGATTTTATCGCACGAATTAACCGATCTCTTTGTTAACTAAAACGAGAAAATAATTAGGCGGAAGAGATGAGATAACCATGGCCGTTCGTTATGAAATATCGCGTTATTATGCTGGGAAAGTTGCCTTAAATTGAACAGGTATTTGACAGAGACGGTGACAACTGTATTGTGTCGTGTACGCGTTGCGCTTCCGGTACCGGATAGAATAATACAGGAAACAAGCGCAAGACAAAAGGCCAACCAGAAGGCCTTTAGATGAAAGTGTTTCATAAATGCGCAATGCATCGTGGCTTCTGCCGGAAGCATGGAAAATGAGAATATTCGCCCCTTGCAAGTATATTAATTACATTAAATTCTTTGATCTTCCTATATCTTTGAATTTCCTTTCTTTTTTTTTTTTTTTTATTTTTAACCTTGATATTATATTGTGTCGTTAATTCGATAATATAGATGAAATGTCGCGATAAAAGTGGACAAAATAATGTATTATTGTAGTAATATTGGACAGAATCTTATATTCTTTATTCTTTATGGACGAGATATTTCGTTATTTTTTATCATTTATTGGAACACAAAGTATATTTGAAAGATAAAACGAAGCAAATGCAAAATAATGTGAAGAAATCGTTGAATAAATGATATTCAATTACAAAAATAAACAAGGCAGTACACTGTATATGCGCTGTATTGCGCGTGCGCAGAGCTGATCTTCGGTCACTTTCGGCAGTTTCCGTCGAATCGTCGGTTGAGCATCGTATTGGCTCCAAATTCAAATCGCAATCATTCCACAATTATTAATAATCATTTAAAACAAATAATCAATCGTTCATAATCAGTAAACAATCGAGTCAAATGATCTTGATCCTTAGTAAATCGATTTAATAGATTATTATTTAATTTGATTGCACTGCTTAGTGTGAATGTTCTTATTGAATTGTGAACGATAATAATGACATGCCCGATTTGATGTAATTAAAATAATTAAAAAAATTTTTTTTTACTGTACTATATTTATAAATTGTGAACATTCTTTACAAATATTAAAATGTTTTGTCCGTTACGAGGGGATATCGTTTATAGTACATAAAATTGATATTGTGAGATATCAAAATCGTGAAAAGGTCAAAAGCAAAATCCATTATTATTCAGAATTATAAATGTAATTTAATAGCTTTATTATGCTTTTAAGAGAAAAAAGAAATTCAGATTTTCAGCGAAAGGAAAATCGAGTCAAAATGGAAATGTAATTAACCATACTGTGAAATGTCGTTTCCACTTACACTCACGATGAAAGAAAAGCTTTTAAGGGCAAGGTTCTAGGAGATGTAAGACGTCATTACGTTACCTTGACTAAAACTTCACCTTTTGTACGAACTGGAACTTTCGGTTTGAGTATGCTGGTTAACATTGTTACACGCTGTTATAAATGTAAGAAAGCTCGTGTAAGATGAGATCTTACGTAGAACACGATACATTGAGGTATATATGTCGCATTATGAAAGAAAGGTGTTATTAAGAGGTGTAATTTTGTAAAATATAAGGCACTATTGTGAAATTATACATAAAGTACACTTTGCTCTTTTATTAACCTCTTCTGTCGATGTTGCTAGCTGAAATTTTCATAATCTGATAGATTCTAGATTTAAATATCGAGTAACAGTATTTATGACTGCAATGATAGTTGTATACTAACTGTAATATTCTTTAAAAAAAAAAATACTAAAGATATAAGAAGAATTTTATGTGAATTTTATCGAGATTCAGATCCATTGTCAGGTTTTTAATCAATTTTTTAGACAGTCAATTAACTTTGCAAAACATGCAGAATAATGAAAGAATAGTATAAAAATATCAAGAGAAAAATATGAAGCAATAAAGGGGAATAATAAAGTCTTAAAAAGAGAAGTTTTTGCAATAAAGAAGAATAGTATCAGGATATTAAGATAGGAATTTGAATAATAAAAAAGACAGTGTAGGTACATGAAAACAGAAATTCCAGCTAAGAAAAGTGCAATATTATTATACTGACTTACTGTTCTTACTACCAGAGCGACACAAGCCAAACACATTCCTTCACAAGTATTCGTTCTCCATTTGCTTTCCGACTATCAGCCAAATATTTGGAATTATTTTTTTTAATTGTATCCAATTTTAGTGTAAGTTTTATTCCGAATAATAAAAATTAATGTCATAGATATCGATAATAATTTCATTCACATTTATATATTTTTTGCGAAAGAATTTTTCGAGGTTATAAAATTCTAACCTAACTTTTGATTACATCCCTAAATTCTTGGGACACGCTAGTGATTAAAAACTTTTGTAGATCTCTTTGATCTGACTTTTGACGTTCGAGATATGATTCTGTATAAAAATTTTTACTGATGAGTTTTCAAAGTCCAAAAAAAAAAAAAATTCATTCTTTTTTCTTGACATTTTAAGAACTAACATTTAGTGAAGTACTGAAGAATAGAAATTCTATTAACAAAAAGAAAAAGCAAGAAAAAGAATTTCAACAATTAAATGATAGAGATAGATAAAAAGGATGAGAAAACAAATTTAAAAAAAAAACTCTTGTCCAATTTTAATATAAATTCTGATTTATTAATTCTTTAATTTTATAATATATTTTTTCTTGCAATCTATAGAATAACATTAATATTATAATGGTATGTAATAGATATATTTAAAAAAAATTAAAATTTATTAAAAAAAATGTTTGTAAATATTTTCTTTCTTTTCTAGAAAAAGATATAGTGGTTTTTGATATAAACTTTTCAACTGTAACAATCATTATAAAATATAATTATAATAACTTTAAATACAATTTAAAGTTAATTGTATGTCATAAATGACATCTTATATGTCATATATCTTGTATGAACGAAATTTAGTTTAATGACAGGTGTGGTCACTTTCTCCAAAATAGTTTCTGTCAACCGATGTAATTGTAGATATATCTAGAAAGTCCATTCCGAAGTTTCAACTATCTTCCAATGTTCAGTGTCTATCCTGGATCAAGGATGAAATAATTTATCATTCCATTCCACACATCCTTTCTGCAATGGAGTCACATTCTACTGTGACAAAAATGGAACTTTGAAAAATTTCTGCTTTCAAGGAAACGATCCTATTACGGGGAAGGGGAAGGGTAGAACTATAGTAGTGAAAGAATCCAATCTTCAAAAATAACGCAAAACCTGCAAGAAAAACATCGTTCTAATATAAAAGCAATGAAAGAAATGCCAAGAAAGGGAACTCCAACAATGAAAGACATTAAATAACGTAGAATTATCGGAAAAAAAGGATTAGAGAAATAAAGAAGAAACATTATTTGAATAAAGTTTTTAACATAATATGAAATTTATTAAAAATATTGTCATTTTTTATAAAATGCTATGATAGTATTAAATTAGATATGAAATGAATATAAAAATGATAATTTAAATTTACATTATAAAAAGAATATAAAAAAATAAAATGATAATTGGAAGAAAGAAATAATTAGCTGAGAGAAAAAAAATCAGAAAATATATTTATTATTGTGAATTCATAAGGAATTACTTTTTAAAATATTTTTTCTCCAATATTTTATAACAATATTTTTATATTTATAAACATATAATTGTTTTCTAACCATGTTGGTATAGAAATTGTTGGTGTAGAAATTGTCCAACAAAGATTTGGTTTTTTTTTACTATTTCTTCTTAACAAAAAAACTTTAAATTACCGTTTTCTTTTTATATTCAATATTAAACTTTATATTAAACTGATTTAACATACAATCTCTGTGTTTATAATATTACTTCAATATAATATCTTAGAAACTAGTATTAATTATTTTTAATAAATTTCGTATATTTGCAAAAAAAAATATTTACCAAAGATAGTAGAATTACTTACAAAAAAAGAATTGATATGAAATAAAAAATAGAAAGAAAATTCAAAAATTTCAGTGAAATGATGCAATAGAAGTAGCGCAAAAGGATTATTATTAGAAAGGAATAAAACTGAGCAAGAAAATTGTAACAGATATTTTATCAAAAAGAAAATTTCGAGAATACAAAGAGTGATATAATGGTTTTTGCTTGTAAAGCACTTTCCGGAATCACTGTGAATCTGTATAATTACCACCATGTTTCATTTGCAACTTAAAGCTGATAACATTTACAAAATGTAATTTGTAAAGTAATTTCAAAGAAGAGCTAGTTAGCTTGAAAATATCAAAAGATGAATCATGACAAGATAGCAATTTTTCTCTGAAGATACTTTCGAGAAATTAAGAATAACTACTTTTTATTTTGCTCTTTACGTTGATTTGAATGTTTTGAAATTACTTATCGTAAAACTTTTAATATAAAACTTGTGATTACTATAATTTATAGCTGTAGAATAGCATTACAAAAAAGTAAACAATTAAAATGATCCAAATACTTAAGAGTAAATAAATAAAAGCAGATCATGTTAAATGAATACTGCTAATGTTGATAAAATATTTTCTAAAAGAGGTATTAAACATTTTTTTTATTGCATATCAAATATGTATAAATATATAAATAATAATTATAAGAAAATAAAATGTAAAATTTAAAATGGAAAATAGATTTTCGATAATTACAGTAATATGTATACACATTTGTAACAAGGGATGATATCTTACAAGGTGAACTAATAACGTGGCTTAGTATTTTCTGAAACGCAAATCCATAATTGTAGTTCATTCAATCATGATAGTGGATGTTGCTGGAAATTGGACGCTCCTCCGCTTCTCATTCTCTTGATGCGTTACCTGATCCTTTCGTTGCCATGCTAAAAGCAAGTTTCTGCGACACAATCCACAGTTATACACAGAGGTTAGGTGGTTGCAACCTTTTCGACAAGAAATAACGGTGCACATAATTCCACCTGTATAGTCCTTCGCATTTTCACCGGAGTTATTCGTAAATTACTTCACTTTGCGCAATGTTCGTATAAATTTCATTTTATTCTGAAAGAAAATTCTTCTTTTTATCCTCCATGCGCCTTCTACTTTCGTATATGACATTTTTGTACGATGTTTAGAATGGGACAATGTATTAAAACATATTTCTTCTCGTTATATTAACGTAAACTTTATTATTAACTCGTGATAATTGTGTTAATATTTTATTTTATATTTTGCTGACATAATTTTAATTTTTTCACGTTACATCGATTCATAAGTTGGAAATTTGAGAAAGTTGAATTGTAAACAATTACATAATTTTCAAAAGTGTTTCTCTTCTCATTGTGATTAATTAGTTTTTTTTTCTAATGTTGAATATTTTCTACATAAATATATATTTTTTCAATCACGTTACTATGATATTAAATTTGACAATTTTTAATTAATAATTTTAATTTCTTTAGTTTTAAATTAATTGAATTTCTTGCATCTTTTTTGCAAATTTCGATATTTTTTCGCCAATGTGGAATATTAATAAATGAATAGTGAAATAAATAACAATGTCAATTAACATTGTCCATAATAAATTTGTTCAAATGATGTCCATTATTACAAATTGTATGTAGTTAGTTATAATAAATAATAATATTTATTTATTTCATGTAGAACGTAATAATTGATTCGGTTCATTAATCGATCATAAATTGTATTTACATGTACGGAGCATGGAACGAAAATAGAAATAAATATAAAATATATTAATAAAACGTATTATTAAAGATATGAAAATAAAATGAATTGAAAATTATGTATTATTTTAATTTTGTAATTTAATCCTCATTGAAATATTTGTTACCAATCATATAGAAGTGTTAGTGAAATCTGTCCAAAATTTGAATCTAACTTGTGGAATTATTTATAACATATTATCAATGAAGAATTTAATAATACGAATACTAAAATTAGTTAATACGTGAATTCACGACTAGTGCGAATACAGATGAGGAAACTTTTCATTTTATCACACATAATTAACGAGATAGAATTTAATAACGATTATGAATCTCTAATGACATTCCAATTTAACCTCATTTTCTCACTTACAAATGAGAGAATGTATAAATATTTATAGTAGCAGCATTCGTAATACATTAAATTAAATAAAGTCAAATGAAAATATTCTTTAAATTCAATAAACAAAACTATAATAATCTAAACAAATTAATTTCGAATAAATTGCTATAGATATATAATTATAAAAATTTAAGAAAAACTTATACGAAAAGAATAAAAAATTCATAAATAAATATATCGTTAAAGAAATTAATAATTTAAGTGAACTCAAAGCAAAATCAGATTGATAAAATACAAAAATTAAAAATCCCTGTATAAAGATTCCTTCATCCAGATTCTTACATTTAAAATTATAACAATCTAACAAAAGTAACTTCAGTCATATTGCTTTCAATATTTTCAAACATAAGAATGAATTATAAAAAAATACCGAGTTTACAGATTTTATAAATACATAAACATTATTTTGAATGAAATCATCAATTCGAGCTAACGACAAGTTAACGTTCTCCCCCCCCCCCCCTTCCTTAAATCTATTAATTTATATAAAAAAGAGGAAGCCAAGATTTGTCGAAATAAAATCGGAAATAAATAGTGATAAATGAAGGGGAGTCGAGTTGTAGTCAGACTTGGAAGGAACAAAGACGTGGGTCGTTTAAAATAGGGGGTTGCATCGAGGGGAGCTCGGACAAAGAGCTGGCATCAACGGGTGCTTCGATTCCTCCTATACGAAAACGCCAATCCACCAATCAGCACACGAAATACATACACGGTGACCCGAAAATATCTACGAGCCGGTCCTGCCCTTCGAAAACTTCCCTCTCTCAGCAGAATGGCTGTAGGGTCTTCTTCTCCATGAAATTTGTACGGTGGTTGAAGACGAACGGTGCCAACTGTACGGTGCCTCGAAGGAAGAGGAAACCCACCTCCCCCCCCCCTCCACGGGCTTTCTCGATCGTAAATTTTCCTTTCTTCGTATCTTCGTATCCCGGACGATATAGCTGTCGTCTAACTGCTGCCAGACTCCATAAGGAAATCTGCTTTCGCCAGTCTTCCATCCCCAATGTCTAATACTGGTAATGGTATATCTCGTAAGATTTTGTTTTTTTTTTTTTCCTCTCTCTTTTATCCGCTCCACCCTTTGTCTCTCGAGGTTTTATCTCGAGGTCGTCGCCCGATCGAGCATCTACTCGAACGGGTGACTCGTGTTAATAGGTGCTATTTGTTTCTTGGATTCGAACGTAGATAAATAGGGGTTTGAATATCCTGGCTATCCATTTTGGTGGTATTCAGATATCCAGAGATTTGGATTACGTCTTCGAAGGGTGACGTTATCTCGGTGTTATTCGGCCTGGTATCGCTTTGGAAGTGAAACAAGGAAATCCGATTATAACGAGGACATTTGTTGAATTGAATTCGAGCTTCGAGTTCGATTCCTTTTTTTTTTTTTTCTTCTTCTCCTCTCTTCTTGGATTCTTGGTTTTGCGAGAATTCGAAACCCATTCGCCGTGTTGTCACATGAATTATTATCGAGGATTATAATTGTCGATGGATCCTTAACTTATCGATGATGGATTTCTTCAGGGGAGAGAATTTTTACGTCGATTTTACTCCACCATCAAAGAAATCAAGGAGGGGGGGAATTCCCGTGGACAGAGCGCCGTTAAAAATTTTATCGCTCGATAAAAAATAGAACGCACGGATCGGAACGCAGGCTTCAATGGCGGCGGTTTATGCTCTGCCGGGAATATGTGTTTTGTTGCGGTGGGAAAATTAAGAATTTGTAGGAAGAATGTTCGTTAAATCGTAAAAAAAAAAAAAAAAAAAAAAGAAAAGAAGAGGATAATAAAATCGACGGTGTTACCCTTTTATTATTATTTACGAGGAAATATTATACTTGAGGTTTGTGTTCAGGAAAAAATGATCGAAACGATCTGTTCATCTTCTAATTTATTCTCACGTTCAATTTTTTCAACATTAGTATTAGTTTCAATCTTATTGTTCCTCCCACTTCTTTTTCATGATCCAATGAACAAATAGAGCGAGATAGAAATGTTACGTGAACTTTTTCATATCAGTTTATGAAGTGTCACTGACTTTGGAATTAATATTTCAAAAATCTGTCATCGTCAACAGAGGGAAATTTTCAGAAATAAGCATTATTTTAAATCAAAATCATACTTGCTTGCTTCAATTTTTTTTTTTTTGCTCTCTAAATTTTATTATATAATTTTTGAAAAAAAATTCATTCCATTCCACGATACACTCTTTTTGCCATAATGCATGACGAATCATCGAAAAGTTTCGTCAGAAAGGGAGAGAAATGTCGCGAGTGTCGGGCCACTTTAGTCGAGTGCACACCAAGCTCCCGATTTTAAATAAACTTTCCACTATTTGGCAGCCGTTTTTTCCCCCAGATCGATACAGAATGCATCGGAAAGCCATCTTCTTTTCCCTTCGTCCCGTACACACTGCGAGTAGATTGTGCATGGTTGCTGGTTTGCATATGCCGTTCACATGCCATTTCAGCAACGTCATGGTGTTTACATTCTATTATACCTGACGCGACGTCTGTTCGTATTCTCAACACCAATGCACGAAACTTTCTATTAAGGATACTTTTCCACCAGAGGAAGTTTAACCGTATATTTTCTCCCCAATCGCTGTTTGTATTCTCGAACGATGTTTTTATACAGTGATACGGATTTTTATTTATACTCGTTTTTTCCCCTCTTTCCCCTTCTTCGTGATGAAACGCGATATCAAAGAGCTTACTTCTTTCCATTGGAAAATCTATTTTGGAAGAAAAAGTTGAATCAATTTTGCGTTTCGTTTCTGTTGCAGCTACGATTTGGCGATTTCTTAGAAAGACGTTGAATGATTCGAATATTCGTTTGAATGAGAGTGAAAAAGGATTCTATTATCGAATTAAAGTAATCGATTCTATCGTTTCCGAGTGGATAAGAATACCATTTTATGGTAAACGGAATTTGTGCAGTTTGATTTTTTCATACTGTATTTTTCATATTCTGTGTAAATTGAATTTTTTGAGTTCTTGAAATTATTTATATATAAATTTAATTATTCTGCATCGGAGAAAAAATATATTTATATAGTTAGTATACAAAATTTAATTACAAAAAGTATTTAAGAAGACAGTTAATTTTTAAATTGAATTTTTCGAGTTTTCTGAGATTATTTATATAAATTTAATTATACCAGAGAAAAAGTGTATTTATATAATTAGTATACAAAATTTAATTATAAGAAATATTAAGAAGGCAGTTGTATCAATTTTATGGAACGAGAATATTGTTCTGCAATACATGATCTTTCAATCGAAAACCTTAAAATATATTAAATAAAAACTACAAAATAATAACACGCAAGTAGAAATAAAAATTAGAAACTAGCAACAGGAAACAATTTATATAATTATTCTTTAATTCACAAATTTAATAAATTTGTGTATTTATAACAATTACACACAGAGAAAGAGAAAAGTATTCGCAATTAACACGAATATATTCTGCTTGAACACAATGTCTTCAAGCTTAAACAAAATCTGATTTCCATTATTCAACAACCTTTTATTATATAAAGATCCACAATAGAAAACAATTTACTCCATTATTTAATTTTTAATTAAACAAAGCAAAACCCTCTCTTCACATTTCTAAATTAATTTACTCGCTCAGAAAGGAAAAAAAAAAAAAAAAAAGAATGAGAGATTGACGTTTCTGATCTTCACTACCACTTCCCTCTTTATACGTATTTTTCAACTATCCAGACATTTTCCCAAACTTTATTTCGATATCGTCGACATTGCGATACAGAAGAGGCACGTGAAGTGAACGGTCAATGGAAACCGCTCTGTTGACCGGAATTAAAAGGATAATTAACGTCGCCGGGCGAGTGCACGCGATTAATTAGGATAGGTACCGTGACGGTTTCACGACAAATTGTTTCCCGACCACCGTCCAACTTCCCTTCTTTCCTCGTTTAATTTATGCGCCGCGATTCGATTTCGTCGCTAATTGATTTCATTCGCGCGATACCGATCCGATTAGCGACGCGGCCACTGCGCGACCCGATGCAAATCTAAATACCACTCGTGTGACTCTTCTGTAATCTCGGCCTCCAAAAATCCTTTGAGAGAATTGAGAATAATCTCCTGGTCGTTGGCGAATTTGATTAATTTATTTTATCGAATGCGAGTATAGTTGTATGTTATCAATCAAATTTTTTAGAATTTTTTTTATAGTATGCGTTTTAATATTTCGCATAGACGCGAATGATCGTAATTAAAGGGGGATGTAAATATCGAGTGTATTATTATTCTTTTGGAAATCAATACGTATTATTATTGTATTTTTCGTAACTGGAATGTTATTAGAATTATTAGTCTTTTATTTATTTAAAAGCCAATGTTAATTTTGTTTTAACGAACGAGATGTGCTGAAAATTGCTATTTTGATGAGATATAATTTATAATTTTCCGAGGATTGTTTTATCAAATTCTAGTTTTCTTAGTTGGCACGGAAACAATTCTATTTTTAAGCGTCTGATTATGAGCGGATTTATTCTACTTTGTCGTGCGTTTGATTGCACGAAGTGTTCGACTATACACGATCCTACTCTACTTACTTTTATTGCACGCGTTATTTTTTATTGTGCACATTTTTATCTTTGTTTTTCGATATTTTTTACACGTATATTTTTATGTTTACTGTTGATTTTTGATTGCTTTTTTTTTTATCGTATCCATTTCACTCCTTTATTTTTCTACGTTTTAAAAATCTTATTTTTAGACAAAAAGTTAATGTCTTTTTTTCTATATAACTTTATTTATTTATTTTCTTTGCTTAAATTTATTCTATCTATTTTATTCTATTTTAGTCTACTATTTATTTGTCTATATTTTTCTTTATCAGATTGTGGAATTTGTTTTTTGCATTTATTATAATTTTTTGTCTAATCACATACGTTTCTATTCTTTTTCAATATCGTGTATATTCTTATGTAATTCCTCGCATCGTCCATTCCACTGTTTTTCCATTATAAATATTTCTCACGTTAATATCATTACATTTCATTAAATTTTTGCATGAAATATCATTAAATTGATTTCACTGTTTACACAGGATTCTTAAGAATGCATGTATTTCAAAAAGAAATGAAAATAGATCCAAGTAACATATTTATTTATCTATTCATTTTCGTAAAATTCTCTTTCAACCATTCTCCTGGATCGTCAAGCAAAACAGCCTCGACACAAGCTGTGAAAGTAAAATCCTTTCTTGTCCATTGGACGAGCACGATTGGAAGTACCCTTGGTCGAATTATCCACGTTTCGAAATGGCAGATGGTTTCAGTGCACTTCACGTCAAAGACACGATTTGCATCGAGCAGATAATGTTCGATATTTCAAGCAATTCACTACCTACACAATATATCGTAAATCTTCGTGGCTTCGTTCATTAAAAATTTACACTCACTTATTAAACATTTTTCTCTCACACGTGTATATACGCGTATATGAATCTCGTCGAACATCGAACCTCGTTTACTGTCAATTCCTCCTTCTTTCTCGTAATTCACCAACGCGATAAATATTTGCCGTGCTAATAGGTTTCAATGGAAAATTTCACGTGCGTTTGCACTAGTCGCTTTGAGAGATTCACGAAACGTTTATCTTGCGGTGTAACCAATTTGCGGCTTTTGTCCTGTAATTACACCGTCCACCATAATTCGATGTTAAGCACAATCCCTTCGTCGAATTCAATGGCATCCACGTATCGTTGATTATATATAATAACAAGTGGGAAGTGAAAATTTTTGGTTGATTTATTTCTGATCTGTAAAACGAATATTTTACGTTTATATTTTTTCGACGAGTTATATTTTAGCGATTGCATTATTTCTAATAAAAATTCTAATGTCTGTACAGTAAATAAAATAGGTAATTCTGAAATTCACGTGTGTATTATAGATAGATGATTGGAATATAACATTGTGGAAATAATTAGGTATAATTATATTCTGTTTGAGAAAAATATCTTTCTAATTTTTAGTAATTTTAAATACAAGAAATTTAAGATTTTTTTCGGTTTATATGGTGTATAGAGTTTTAATGTTTACTGAGAATTTATAGTGATACAATTTTTATTATCCAGTAATATTTTGAATTAAAATATTATATTATTTTTTTATCAAATTAGCCTTTAAAAGATATTTCGTTTTTTTTTAAATTAAGATACTTCATTTTCGAAAAATTTTATAATTGCTTCCTTTTGTTGCATTCACTATATATAAAATATCATATATAATAAAAAATAAAATATCACTCGTCCATTATCAAAATAACAAGTATTTCCCTTTAAATTTAAAACCCTCTTCTCCAAAAAATTAGGGAAAAAATAAAAACAAAATTTAAAAACTTAAAACGTCAAATCCATTCCCAAAACCATATTACATTCGACTCCTTTATTTCCTTTCATCTCCCTTAACGCTCCAGACTTAAACATACGATTTCCCTATTTCGCCTATAAGGCAAAAATTAACATTGGAGAAACTAATCCCGTTCGAAGGGAAGCGAGCCGCAATATCAAGCGCAACAATCGTCGTAATCGCGAGTTCGCAAGCAGAACGATCCTCGAATATTCATAAGCGGTGCAGGAAGATCGAGTTCCACGCAAGGGTCGACCAAGCAATCGTAGCAAAAGTAATCCACCGTTGGAACTCGAAAAACCCTTACATTCTTACGTCCACCGTGGTAATCATCACCCTCGTGGAGCTGTTTGCTAGCCCTCTGGTAGAATGGGATGCGATCCCGTAGAGGGCAAATTTCCTTTCTTCCATCACGAGAATATAACGTTAAAGATAAAAAAAAAACCGATGGAACGAGAGGCGGCGTGAATTTTCAAATCAAACTTTTCTAACTCTTCCCTCAAGTGCGAGTTTCCTTGATCGAGCGAAATTAGAGGGACCGCTCTTACCGACGGTGCTTCTTGGCGGGATTATACGTACAATCTAGGATGTGACGATATAGGAGGGAAGAGTGGGGGACGATCCGTAGGCGGAGAACGCTTAGCTTGATATTGATCGACCCTCTTCCTCCAAGCGTCCCCCCGCCTTACCCTTTTCCTCGTTCTTTCTCTTTCTCTCGCTCGCACACGTTGCAACTACATGCTGCTCCGTTTCCGCCGATCAACGCGGCTGCTTCTTTTCACGCCTATCCTTCGAGGGGAACGTGGAGCTTTACGATGTTGTCTATGGGCGCGATATTAATACTATTTGTGCGATTTTTATTTTATGGATAGGAAGATTATATGGGGGATAGGTATAGGTGTGTTCATCTAGATACCGTGAAATATCTTTTAAAGAAAGAAGCTTATGGAAAAGATGATTTTTTTTATTTTTTAATTGCAATCGAAGAATTAATTGTTGGTTGAAAAAAAACATTATAAATTGTAAAACTTAGGAGCACAAACAAGTAGAGATTTTCACGTGTCCCTTGTTTTTCGATAATTTAGACTTTCCAAATCTAAACTAATAATTTTTTGACACGATTGATTCCATTCATATCATTAAATGTCTATTTACAGAAAATATATTTAAATAAAGTAAGATTGAAATTCAGAATTTTTTAATAATACAAAAAAAAAATTTAATTTCAATGTTCTTCGTGTGGAGAAGACAATTTTTGTGAAATTATTTTCGAGAGAATTTTAAAATCCAAATATTTTTTTTACAATTTTAGAAATTTGTGAAATTACAATTTTACAAATCGAAATATCAATTTCGATCTTTTTAGAAATTTTAAATATAAATTTATCGATGTTTACATGCTCAGTTACGTAACATGGATCGTTGCTTCTGTTTAAACTTCTCCTGAAACTGTAATTTCCTTATCCTTATCGTATAAGGAAATACATAGCTTTTCTCTGATACAATTTTACGAATTGTTTGAACTTTTTCACGGTCGGCTCTTCTAGATCTTTTTTATTTATGAAATACTTGCAATACTCGCCTCTATCGTTCCAATTTCTTCTGCAAAACGTAATGTACACACTCTAACGAAGAAATCGACATAATATCGTAATATCGTCGTGTTCTTAAGATAAATATTATGTTTTCATCCCCTCTGTTGGTGTATTTTATACTATTTTGCACTGTAATCACTAAAGTAGAGAAAAATAACGAAAATTATATATTTGACAAGATTGTTAACTTTCTTTGATTATATTAAATAACAACTGTATTTGCGCATTTATGAAAAGTTCAAAATGATAAAAATATCCAAAGTAAATTTGTAGTTAATAAAGTCTTCGAGGGTTTATTTTAATATCTAGTTGAAATTAATATAATTTTAAAAGTTATTTACGGCAAATTTTATCGTGTTCTACGAAAATATGTTCGACAATTCTGAATATTTTCATCCCTTTATAATTTTGCCTTTGTTTATACGTATAAGTTTTGGATTTAATGCCTTTCGATTAAATTATTAAGGTGGAAGATTAATTTGCATTTGGAATTATAACTAAAATACTTTGAATTATGTAAATTAGAATTAATCTCAGAATGTATTCAGTCATGTTGCTATGATATGATGATGAATTCTATCATTCATATTTCAAAATCACGTCACATCATGTATAAGTCGTATGTAGCCAATACACTACAATAAATCAATTAGAGATTATAGTGTGTTATACACAAATTATACAATCATATGTAACATCATAAATTTAATTCTATCTGCTGTCAATTATATATATAAATAAACTTTTTGACTTCAGTGAATAGAAATATCTTGTTATAAAATTTGTTTCAATTTTTCTATTCACGGATGTTTTTAATTAAATTATTGTTTGATCGTATTTGAATTTTATTTCATATCTATGATTTTATTTTGATACAATTTTTATGGTTTAAATAAATTTAGAGTCTTTTATTAGTTGATGAAAACATGTATTTATCCTTTTTTAATATTAGATGTTTCATCATTAAAAAAAAAAAAAAAGAAATTGTAATTTATAATATTTTATTCGAATTCTGTTAATTAATTATTAAGTTATTTATGTATAGATTATTTTTTACATATACAATTGCAATATATTTTGTAGAAGATAATCTCTGAAATTTCATGTTGTAATTCAATGTATTTGATTCTGGAAGAGTCGATTAATTCCGCGCATGTAACGTGAAATTCAATACCATCCAAGTATGTAGTACCATTTCATTAATCTACTTGTATATTCATCTACAAATTCAACGAATAAACTGAATGCGTAAATTAATGGTAAATCAGAGAGATGAAATGAAAAGCATTAGAGATTATACAATTTTCTTTAATTCCATTCAATTTCATAAATTTATTAAGAGTAATATTTTAAATGTATATTAAAAAAAAAAAAAATAGATATTCTCCAAATAATTTTTAAAATATCTTAAATCTCTTTTCATTATGTTTATAAAGATGTGCAATAAGATTTTCTAAAACAATACAGAAAAATAAACAATGAATATTCACTTAACATTCTTTAACATCAAATTTTTCATAATTTATGTATTGAAATTACAAAGTACTTAGAAAATTAAAATTAAATTCTAACATTAAAAGTTCTTCAATATATATTGAATTAATCAATGAATTGTCAAAAATGTTTCATTAAATTTCAAGATACTATCTTGAATTTCTTTTTTTATATTAAGAAAATTATATGATAAACTTTTAAAAGTTTCATAAAGCAATGACGAAGAAGAGAAAATGGAGATTACATTTTTATTTATATCTGCGTTCGTAGTTTGTGATTAAAATTACTATTTTTGCAATATCACTATATTTTCTTAACAATTATTCTATTAATAAATTCTCTATTTTAATTATCTGTAATTCTTTGTCATTGTCATTACTTTCTTAAAATTAAGACAATATAATATAGATTACACTATTATACAACTCTAAATTCACAATTGAATTTACTTTTAAAAAATAAAGCTAAAAATATATCACTATATCAGAAACTTCTTATTAAAAACAATACTTTTGCATTCACGAGATACAATTGATTAATCTCCACTAACCAAACAAACCTATCGAATGATAAAATCGAAAAATGAAAATCAAACTTTCAAACTTCTTCCTTTCTTATTCAAAAACGATATCTATTTCATCAACTATCACGAGAAACACGTTTATTACTAACTAATAAATTTTCAAACGAAATAACCACGAGATACAAACTTTTAACATGATATATTTCACTCAAAAGCAGCAAAAGATTGATATATATTATTTCATCGCGCCAATAAATGTACCCAACAATTATGCAAAGTTTTCCAAAAATTAGAAACGATACAACACCTTCCCTTAATCATCCCCAAATGAAATTATCGAATGATAAGATACATCGCTTTTCGAAATTACTCCATTAATGCCTTTAATTCGTAATATCACGTGCATCTGACCGGCCTAAGAAATTCCTAAACGAGGCCAGCGAAAGATGGTTGATAAAATTTCGAGATATCCCTTTTCATCGCGCTAATAAATGCACACGGCAATTAGGCGAAGTTTCCCAAAGCCGTGGAGGAGGCGACACAGTGTGCCCTTAATTCCATCACTCGGTCAATGCATGCCCTCGGGCGGTGGTGCATAAAGAACTTAATCAGGAGACTTCCATCTCTGTTTTAACGTGAATGCAACTTTCCCAGAGCTCCAGAGAGTGGAAAGTTTCGATTCTCTGCCGTAGTTTCGATTCTCCCCGCCTTGCAACACTTCTCTTGAACTTGCAATTACAGGGGCGAAGATCCCTGGCTGGAAGAACACAATTTTGGACAATTTTGAATTCTCCCATTTTTCCCATTTTCTTCCCCTATTTACTCGAATTAGCCAAAACTCGAAGAGCTAATTAGGGATCATTAAGTTTTTGGGGGGAACTTCAATTTTCGCATCGGTCATGTCGATTCCGTTCTGCAGCTACGTTTCGTTGGGGTCGTTGAATCGTAATGACTTTTCGCGACGAGTCTCACTAATCACGGCGAAATTGCTTCGCTTGCCCGTTCAATTTAGAAATTATGCGATTTGTCATTCTTCGTTCCACGTGCGCGTACGTGTGTGGAAAGTAATGCTCTAATTGGAATGAATCCTTGTTTCATTCAATGTTCGTGAAACGTGATTTGCTCGTGATTAAAATTTATTTATTTATTTTTCGTGCAATTTATTTTTCGAGAATCTTTGTTAAGAGGATTATTGAACAATATTTTAAACATCGAATATTGAAATAGTAATAAATTTATAGAGTGTTAAATGCATTCATGAAATTTCTTCGGATCTGTTTCAGTGGTTGAAATAAAAATTGGTATCGATCGGTATGATTCATTTATTGAGTTACGAATAATTGGAATTTGAATTAAACGAAGCAGAGATGAACGATCTTAATTCAATAAATAAACTTTACAACGATACTTTTGTACACAAATTTTTTGGTGTTCTTTTTGGAGAATCGATTCTATCTCAAGAATATATAAATATCATACGATTTTTAAAGGATCAATTTAGATATCAAAAATAAACGTTGTAAAAATGATTATAATGCAAATATTGGTCGAGAGTAGTTTATTAAATTACAAACAATTTATTCTTGTATTAAATGAATTGATATGCAGAGCGAGACGATTCTATTTTTATCGTGTTTCATATAATAAAAATTAATTTATTATAAATTGTGACTCAATAAATAAATTATTATCAATATTTTTGCATAGCAACTTTTACTTTCATTGTTTATTTCTATGCTTCTAAAAATCAAAGATCTATGATTGCATTTAATACTCTATATACTTATCATAGAATAAGTAAAAAAATTCAGTTTCAAGAAAATGTAAAAATAGATGCATGTATCTTATTAATTCTTGACTAGAAAATTAAAAATATTCGATTTAAAAATGACTTAAAATTTTATTTTACATCTTTATTCTCTAAGTATGTAAAATAACTTTCTACCAATCATCCTTGCATTCAATCATGAATAAACAAATTTCACAATTTTCTAATTTAATTGACAAGTTTTAGTTTTTAAATTTGATTTGATTGGAAATTGAATTTATTTTCTACTACAATTATTAATACACCCAGTATATTAAAATAATAATATAAAAAAGTATATCATTAAACGTGTTAATAAAATATTATATTATAATATTAACTAACATCGTTAATATATTTCTTCACAATTAATTTAAAATCATGACAGATCAATTATTACTAATGGCATAATATATTATTTAATATAACAGTAATGAAACAATATTAAATAACGCATTAGCAAACTATATTTAATATATTTATTACCAGTGAGTGTAAGAAAAGAACGAAGAAAATAGTTCTGAATCTGGTGTACGAGAAAAATGTGTAGCAGCTTTTACTGGCGCGGGACGTTTGAAATAAAATACAATAAAATGGAATACGATTTATTTCCCGGCCGCGTTTCCACCGTTTTTCAGGCTTGCCCTTAATGTTCTATGAGAAATTGGCGGTGAATGTCCTGAAACGTTGCTCCTGTTGGATGAAAGGATCGTTTAACGACTATTTTTTCGCGCTCCATTAAATACATTGTTCGTGTCACGAGGGGGGGGGGTCTGTCTTTGGAGAGATTTTAAGGCGTGTTTACAACGCCGAATCAATCGAAGCGTGGCTATTGTTATCATTGATTCATTTGACGAGAAAGGAAAGTTTGTTCTGTGAAAATTATAAAGAAAACGTTGTTGTATTAATTTATTGATCGTTTATGTTTGATATATCTTCGTTCAAATTTCTAACTGGGAAGAACATTGACAGATTTCGATTATGGATATTTTGTTAATATTTAACTATTGCATCAAATAAATTTATCGAATAGCTATTTCGCAAAAAATATATTTAAAATTTTAATCGCGAAAATAAAATTCGCATAGAGGGAAAAATTCTGTCGTAAAAATTTTAATCAATTTGAAAAAAATCGTGTTTTTCTTTCATAAAATTGAATTACAAGGTAAATTTGTATTTGAAGAAGCGTCAACATGGTTATCGCTATTGTATATTATTTATTATTTTTTATTATTCCAAGTTTTTCAACGAGATATTGAAATTCTTTATTACGAAAATAAAATTTATTTGTTTGATGCATAAAAAAAAATTTAATCGATATGAAATCGAAATGAAATTTAAAATTTTCAATTCCATTCTGAAAATTTACTTGTGAGAATCTCTCGTTCAAATCTATTCTTCCGTCAAAAATAATATATTATTCGAATATACAGTCAGTGACACACGTTTTTATACGAAGTATTAGTATGATTGTAGAGAACAGTGGATCCAGCAAAACTAACATCGTCCAATAATGTACAATGGCCGGTATTCGGTATAGTTTAAACTCAGGATACGCTGAACTATCATTGTCCGAATCTAGCATAGTCCATATCCAACGCAATCTAGATCCAACGTATGTCGAAGTTTGGGGACGTCACCTATAACTGATGTGTCCTGAATTTCACGTTTGCTAAATTCTCTTCCCTTGATACAAAATTATATGCATCCCGCTACGCCATTTAAGCTTTTGTGAATTCATAATATTCGTGGAATTCATGTTTGATTAAGAGATAACGATTCCTTTTTTCTTTAAGACATGGTAAATATTAATATTGACAGATATAGATATATTAGAGAGCGTAGCCGAATATACTTTTAAATTTATCTATATATGATATCTGATATCGACATCTTGATTTACTTATTATTTGTAGAGAAATAAAATGTTTCGAGAGAAGCAGCATATTCTGCTATTGGCTTTTCCATGGGTGGATGCGTAAAGGTTATTTAAAAGTCAACTTAGTTTTTTCAAATGGAATCAAAGTATTAATCCACGTGTGTTTGAAATATATTAGTTTTGAAGATGTTTAATTTAAATTTTGTATGAATTTATTGTATGAAAAATAAATTTAAATTACGTAAGAAATTGAAATTACTTTTAAAGTAAATAGCAATTTTCGAATTGTATTAAATAAAAAAATATATGATTGAATTTGAAAAGAGAAAAGTTGTTCTCCATATAAAAAAAAAAAAAATTAATAATGCCAATCTATTTCACTTTTATTTAAAATGTTTTATTACAGATTACAATTTTCTCGCTGACAGAAGATTTAAGCTATTATGAATTCTTTCCCTTTTTTTAAAAATTGAATTAGAATTCAGGGAATAGAGTTATATTCTGTATGTTTGTTCAAGACAGATTCAAAATGAATCGAAAGTGATGATTTTGTACGAGAATAAAAATTTCCAGAACATATTTAAAATACATTAGAAGCAATTGAATACATTAGAATCATTCTATCTACTTTAAAAACAACTAATATATCGTTTTTTTACTTATAGTAGATTTAAAAAAAAGTGAAATCATTAGAAGATTTTTCGAATAAAAAGTTTTTGTATAATAATCTTGTACAATTTAATTTTTATTTTTATTTTTTCTATTAATTTATAGTAATCTTTCTTATCGTTCAGACGTTCTTCAAGTCACAATTATTCATAAATTTTATTATTCAATAATAATAATCGTAATTATATTATAATTTTCAATCGTTCAAATTATTAGATTATGTCATAATCAATAAAATTAATTCCACGATTGAATGAAAGAAATGTGTTAATGAGCGATAATAATTATTTAATAATCGCAAATTGGTTGCTATTTATCGATTATCCATTAATTTATGTATATCCCTGGAAAATACAGCCGGTTAACTATGTATTTAATCGAATTTAACTTTACCTATACTCGAAACTTTACACCCTTTGTATGCACGCGATGTTGTGCACAATTATACGCGATGCAACTTCATCGAAACGATTCATAGACACGAACGAACTTAAACCGAAAGAGAGAGAGATTCAAAGGGGGAATATCAATTGAACGAAGTTGAATATTCTTGATCATTTTCATGGAACAATAGGAATTTCGTGGAATCTGTTCGCTGTATTTGTATAACATATGAGGATGCATTATTGAAATTTTGGAAACCTTAAAATTTTGGGAAGATTAAATGTCTTCGTTCAATTCTCTCTTTCTCTCTTTCTCTTTCTCTCTCTCTTTTCATTTAATACCATTTTTATATAGTATTTTCGTGATACTAACAAAATTATTTGGTTATAGATTTCCACTTTGTGTTAATCGAAATCTTGTCCTTCTTTTTTCTTGAATTTATATTTTTGGTATCAAAAACTGTATTTAAATATTTTATATATTTCTTCGACTAAATCATTGGCTATAATTGATATATAATTCATAATCGAAAAATGGCACAAACAATATTCTTTCCTGACTGATTCTTCTTATAAGATTTAAAGTTATAAATTTTGTAAATTTCATATGTGCATTTTTTAAAAAAAGAAGAAAAAGAAATTGACGTGTAAAATATCATTAATTAAAAAACAATTTATCTGATTATATCTTTTATTATATATAATTTTTTTGTTATATATAAATTTAAAAATTCTTATTTTTCAATCATTTAATTATTCCTAATTCAATTATTGGTAATAATGCGTTGATAATTCTTTTTTTTTTTTTTTTAAATATAATTTAATTCTACGTGTTTCTAGGATATTTTCACGCGATTTGGTACATTTTTTTCAAAACTTTGATACATTTCCGTTGAAATATTCGTCCGGAGGGCAAGGGAAAATATTTAAGGACCTTTTTCTTGCAGAGAGGATAGAAGTACTCGTTCAACTCGATAAATTTTAAATCACTTTATCTCCGCGATACAAAGCTGACAGAGTCATTGTATTTATCCCTGGAGGTTGCACTTGCCCCAAGGATACTACGGTGCATATTTAACGTTGGCTCGCAGACTGTTTAATAATGTGTTATGGAAAGATTAATGCGGCCGTGCTTTGCTAATAGAACGATGCTGATAGTCTGTAATTGGTGGAAATTATATAGAGTGTTCCAACGATCACGGTGCCTGCACATGATTATAGGGTGATATGATGATTATATAGAGTTTCAAATCGAAATGTTTGATTTTCTGCGTATCCTTTGACGTTCACAAGTAGTCAAGCTTTACGTGTAGCGCTTTGTAGAAATTTACAGTAAGAGAAGAGGAATAATCTATTCTTTCTCTGATGTGAACGTTACGAAAATATGTATAATAAAAATGTTTAGAAACGATAAATTTTATTTATAATAATTTTTTTATATTCATATCTCAATCGATTATTTACTTGATAAAATCTTGATTAAAAACTGATTAAGTTATTATAATTATGATCTGAAAAATAATCTAAGCTAATCTTATTCGAGAAATTTGTTAGCATTATGAGTATAATCTTCGAAAAGAACGATAGTTTCAATTTGGAAGTATGGATTATATTAATGATTCGTATGAGAATTTCGATTATGCTTCCCCTCCCCTTTAATTCCTCGTATTTATTTACGATCTATATGCACACACGCAATGTGTTCCATAAACACGCAATGTTTATCAACGATAGGGCTTTACAATTAGGTGTTGAAAAATTATTGACTAATCAATTATGTCAAGAAAATTGTTTGCGACATTAACTATTCTGTATTACGCGATTTAGCGAGTGCATATTACGAATCCGTAAACCATTTATTTATGAATTAGAGATTCGGTGCTGCTATATTTTCGGTTTATCCGCTAGTTTTCGTGTCGAAATCAAATGTATTAGAACGTATTAGATTATGTTACGAGGAAATATTCTGATGCATGCAGAATTTTATGAAATTCTGACAACAATTGATTATTTGATGAACTCGCAAATTTTTATGAATTTTTTATATTGTAGTTTTTCATTTCAAGAGATTGCTCTTTCTATTATTCAAGTTGTTTATTCAAATGTTGGTGAGCCATAAATAACAGAAGAAAGCTGATTTTTTATTGTTTATAATTTCAATTTTTGAGCATTTATGTATGAACCAAATACAGCAAAATTTTTAAATAAATCTAATGTACAATTTTGCAAAATCAAAATAAATGTCTATTAAATATGGATATTTAAATTATACAGTATTAATCTCTTGGCATCTCAACTGATAATGATAATAATAATCAATAATGAAGATAGAATAATAACAGTATAAATCTCTGTCAATAAAAATATTGCAAATTAAATAAAATTTTTAAAAGTTTTATGTTTAATGTATTATATTTGCATTAAAAAATTCTCATGTTATCATCTTAAACAAATTTGCTATGTATCATCTAAAACAATAAGTATTCTATTAATATTTTTAATAAACTCATTGAACCAAAATTTTAATAACAATCTACATCTATAAAATTTATATTCACAAAACAAATGTTGCGTAAATCAAATCACGACACAGCAATAAGTATTAATTTTCTTCAGTAAAATATTTTACTGTTACTTATCATCACACCAAAAATTCCAAAAAAAAAAAAATTATATTGCTTTTTTTCGACCAAAGATCTATGCCAATAAAAGTACAATCTCTCAAATACTCAAAATATCCAATCAAATGTCGGATCTGTACGACAGAAACGACAGAAACGTTGACAATCCGCAATGAAGCATTAACAGCTGGAATTAGCCAGGCTTCCGTGGATGTAGCCCCCGGAGCTCGCCAGATACTTTTGCGTCCTGCCATTTGCATACCAGCTTCGAATCCTCGATACGGCCGCATTCTCGCAGGAATATGCATTTCTCCCAGGTATACAGCGAATTATAGAGAGGGGGGAGGGAAGCTAATGGGTGGCACGCCGATTAATTGACAACTGTCCTGTCCACGTCAGTGGAGGAAGCTTTCTCGGCCAGCCGGTGATTCCGACACGCATAGCAAGGACGAGTGACTGGATGTGTGTCGAGTATCGAAATCAATTCGATCGGCGGCAAATTAATTGGCAATGGAGCGTGTCGCGACTGCGTGCACAGGGATTGCCTTGGTCGAGAATTGACGTATCGCTCTCGGCAGAGCTGCAATTTCCGGATCACTCGAGGGCCCCGGATCCGCGAAAATTTCGTACCGTGACGGCGAAACTGTGTGCAATCGAACTTCCGTCGCGCGGAAGAAAATCGTAGATGGCGCGGCACCATTGTGCAATTTTCGGTTGGTGGCGATGGTGGATATCGAAATACTTGTTGTGTGCGTATCGAATTTTGGATTATGGTTATTTCGATATCGTGGATGGTATGTAGACAGTATGTGGATGGTATATTGACTATGCGAATAGAGGTGGAACGTTTCAGTGTTTCAGTAAAAGCCTGGAGCAAATTTATCTAAGATTTTAGCGAGAGTGTTGTAGTCGTAGATAGTTGCTAAATGTATATGTGCTACTGTTTGTTACAGTGAAAATCTTGATTATATTTAAAATAAATTCACTGAATGATATTTTCATTTATACCGAGTTGGTTATTTTGTTTAAGTACGATTACCGTAATCATTGTGTCCAAATCAATTGTATTATGGCATTTTGTGTATATTTTTGTTAAATCAGATATGAAAATGTATATATTTACTATAGTCAGAGTTTATGTTTGATTGATTGTGAATATATTTATTTTACAAATTATTGTATATATATACACTAGTAATTATATATCGAGTTGATGTTTTTGCAATGTATACATTCGGTGTTTGGTTATATGTGTATTTAAAAATTTTGGTGGAATATTTCTTGTTTTTCTGTTGAGCTGTGCGGCAAAAAAAGTTCAAATTTTGTGATCATATCATTTATAAGATACTTTTATTGATTGTGGAAGTTAAAAAAATCATAAAAGTTGGTCTATAAAAATGAATTGAATAGAATTGAATAGAAATTGAATAAATTTTAATTCAAATTTGTTTATTAGATGAAGCGAGACATGAATCGAATATCCCAAAAATCATTTATTAACAAGTTGTTAACGAAAAACATAATTTTGTATTTCGAACGACGAATAAATTCGATTTATCCTATACGAATAGCAACTAATTAATTTGTTCATTGTTGGTGAATATAATTTAAATATCAAGTTATAAATATTCAACATACTTGCTTCAACACATGATGCTTAGACTTGTTCGTTTCTCGCTCGTTGGTTCATACCCATCACTATCGTTACGCGCTCTGTGATTGGCCGACATTTTTCGTTAATAACTCGTTAACGAAGCCAAAACGGAAATTTCTCCAAAGGAAAAAGTTGCTCGAAATCACTTCAAGAATCAATTGATCAGTTGAATCTTTTTAATCTGACTTTTGAGGCATCCTGTGTACAATTTTCAAATTTTCAAATCCACAGGAATAAAAATAGGAAGCGAGCTTATTTTTCTAACAAGGTTGTCATCGTTGATTCTTGAAGGATGGCAGAAAGTTTTGCAGGCAATTCGCAGCAAAAGAGATGCATTCGTACGAAAGTGATTTCGCGGCTCGTTGAGCCGCATTTTTCGAGGAACGTTTATTGCGAAATTATAGCTGTCGTGAAATTTATTTCCGGCCAGAGTTCCGACGGATTTCCAGCCCGAATTCGCATTCGTTTATGCCACATACCGTTTCCACTGCACGGCAACCGATCCACGGTAACAATCCATCGTTCAGAACACGTCTCGCGGAGAAGTTGCTTCGTTAACTTGTTCAAATGTCTCTCGTTGTTGCTGATATTCCATCCGACTGTCCGGCTTTAACCTATTCGACACTGAATATTCTCGAAACCGACCAAATGAAGATATTTTATGCTGCTAAGTCAGCATAAATTGGAGACTTTGCAGCAAGTGAAGGGTATCTCCATATTCAGAAGAATTTATGAAATTATTGCTTTAACTTAATGTTAAGAAAACGCTAATTAAATATATATATAAGTATTTGAGAATATTTTTTTGATATTAGTATTTTGCATTGAAAGCAATTTTTATTCGCAGAAATGAATAATAAGGAATAAGCAGAAGATTTATTATCTGATAGATCTTTCAGAATCGTGTTCTCTGGAAATAGATTTGTATCTATTTTCTTTCTCTCATTGTTAGTTTCTTTCAAGTTAGAGTAAAAAAAAAAATAATTAGTTTGAATAATAAAATGTATAACTTATTGATTTATTATTTTATTATTGATCAAATACGAGAAAAATATATTGACTCTATTTTTTGTAGGTACCAAAAATGGAAGCAGGTTAAATCTACAATAAATTGTACAGTTTTTATTCATAAAACTTGAAGCAAACGATGCGAAATATTTGTTTACGTAATAACTCGAAAATCGTCGAAAAATAGAGTTCTCGATTTTCAAAACGATTTCCAACCAATATTCTTTATTTCCTCGAATTTTAATTGAAACGATAGATTGCAAAATTAATTTTTGTGTTAAATTGGAAGGAAAATGTTAAGATCATGATTAAATGACTTTTTCCTCTCCTTAAGGAAAATAAATGTGACATAGTGCTACATTTATAACAACTGAAATCTACTTTTGTTCTCTTTTCAATTAACATAACGAATAAAGTGTCATAGAACAATTATTAAGATACATATCAATGTTTTTAAATATTTAAGATATTAGTAATAATATTTCATTTCATAGTTTTATTTCATTATAAATGAAAAAAATATCCTAAGTTTGAGACAAAGGAAAAAGAACGAATACATTAGAATTGTACTATCATAATATATTATAATGTGTATTATATAATATAACAAAATGCAGTATAATGTATATATTTATTATATTAACGTAATATAATATTATACATATTAATTAATATTGTATAATTTAACAATACTAATATATAATAATAGGTGATAAAAGTAGTATACGATTTTTTTAATTCAATTCACATTTTCTATTACAATGTACAATATTAACATCACAAACCATTCATAGCAAACACCACGACGTCGTCATGTTTAATATTTTTACAAAGAACAAACTGTCCGCGTGATATATGCAAACAATGTAAATCAACGTTTCGTAAATCAAAATGCATATTTCGCTATCGTTCCTCGACGTTTAAACCGACCACTTCCAAAAAGCACCAACGTAAACCGGCTTGATGTCTCCCCCGGCTTGAAATCTTCTTTCTGAAATGTTTCCCGCATTTTCATCAATTTTTGATGCATCATGTAAATGGATGGCCACGTGCACGAGACGCATAAAAGCGAAGGAAGGGAGAGGGAAATAAGAGATATGGGAAATTTCCCTTTCCTTTCGCAGCCAGGAATTTCACGATGACTGTTCTTTTATCTGTAAGGGAGGAATAATTTTATCCAACTTTCCCCTTCCCGCGTATCTGGACGACGAGTACACTCACGGATGCATAGAATTTTTCAGCGTACGAGGAAAGAAAGTATCCCATTTACCTTTTTTTTTTGTATTCACCGACGATGGCTCCAGTCGGCTCCCCGTGGAATTGCACAGATTACGAGGGATAAATTTTCCTGGCCGACTATAATTGCGTCCGATCCCAATTTTTTCTGATCTTTTATGGAATACTCTCATTTTCCTATTTTATTTGCGGCGAATGAGCTGTCTTGTCACCGTGTTTTGGTTATTTTCTTTTTCTTTTTTGCGGAAAGTAAGGATGATATTATATGAGAATAAAACTTTCAAGAGTTGCTCTTCTGAAAGTACTTTTTGGAAATTACAAGAGTGGCTATTCGAAATTTTCATTCTCAATGCGGTGTGTTTTGTATGAAATACTTGCTCCATGATTTTACTCTGAAATTTGGATTTGTGTCTTAAAGTGATCTCTTTCTTTTTTTTTTTTTCTAAATTTCCTGCAGGAAAAATCCTATAGGAATTTTCACTTTCAAAACAATGTCCATTTCCAAGAAAAAGTGTTCTCCATTGCATTTCTCTCTTAGAATTTCACTCTTAAAATAAACGTGTATCTTAAAAACATGTAGGTAGTTTCTTGAAGGAAGAGGGTTGTAAAAATGGAAATGAGATCCGCAAATGGAACATATTTGGGCGTGAGTGAGTGCATATATGTATAATATTATGGTGTGTATGTTAGGATCATATTTAAAATCTGGGAAATATTGTATGTGTATGGTGGGAAGAGAAAAACATAATTTTCTTTTTATACAGAATTTTGTCTTGATTTTTAATCATGCCTGCAATTGCTTAATTTAATTTTCTTTGTATTTTGTTCAAACAGTAATAATAACTACTAATATTTCTTATTAAAATTTTATATATTATAAAATTTCTTCCAACTATTCTATATATTTCATTTATTTTATTTCATATTGTTTGTTTCATTAATTATGAAAGAACATAGTGAATAATATATTTCATGAATAATATAGAATAGTAAAAAGAAGTATTTGCATCACTATATACAGGATAGAATATAATAAAAATTAGGAATAAATGGTGAATAATTTTTGATCTTGTGATAATTATTTATACTTATAGATTGTTCAATCCAATCATTGTTGTTCTCCAAACATTTTTTAATTAAACACAATATTCGTACAGAAATGAAATTGATCAATTTTCGAAACTTATAAAATGGGTCGAATATTTCATCAGAATATTCCATCAAGAAGTTTCTCTATCTTATTTTTATATTTGGATGTCGAGATTTATTAATAGCTTCGTCAATAAACTGAAATGATCACGTATAATAATATCGATTTCGAGGGAATCGAAGTAATTGGAACAATTTTCTTTTTCCAGATAGAAATAGTTTAAAACATACATGGATATTCGTCCTTTCAATTTAAACGCATTACCCATGCTACCCTACTTTCCCACTCGATCATATATCTTGAATGCATCTACGTATGCTTGGCAAATACAAAGTTTCTAGAAAGCGTCCCCGAGGCAAGGAAAAGAAAGAGATACGTGTACAGGACAAGGTCGAAATGAAACATTTTGTTGACTCAACTCTATCCAAGGCGATGCTTAATGAACTATTTCTTCAAATCTCGTACGTTCGTACATCACCTCGCCTCTCTGTGAAAACGTATGACAGAAATATTGTCCCGATTTTTACTGGAAAATGTGTACAAAGAGCACCCTCCATGCTTTCAAGATGTATGGCATTGCTTTTGTGTTATGAATTCGTTTTAAACGTGACCTTTGAGCCTAACCTAATCTTCTTTCTGCAATTTCCTTTTTTTTAGTTAATCCATTTTGTTGATACATAGTATAATTTTTAAATAATTTCTGCACGGTTGTAAATTACAACATTTATTTAATGAAAATAATAATAATAATAGAAAAAAGAAACTTTGAATTTTTCCATCGCTGAGAATATTTTGTTATACCATCAGATGGTAAGACCAATCGATTATTGGTTCGACTGATTAATATTGTGCATTCAATGTATCGTGCTTCACGATTTTATAGTTTGATAATTATAGTTGACTTTATTATTTTTCTAAGAGTTTCAATTTGCAGCGAGTTACTTCGTTTTACTTTGACGTAGTTCATTGGGTTTTTCTTGGTGAAAAGTTTCGTTCGGTGAATTTACGTTATTTTAATTAAGGTTGGCTTAATTGAAGGTTGGCGTAAAAAAGAACGAAGACTATCATAAAATAGTTTTATTGAAAAAAAAAGTGACTTTTTCAAACTTGCAAATAAAGGCAACACGTGATGAATTTAAGTGTTAATAATCATAAAATAAAGTGTACACTTTAATTAGATGTAAAAAGAATGATTAATAAAATAATATTTGTTGTGAGATAATTTTAATTTTACTAATTGGAAAATCGTGGAAGTAAATATTTTTCGATTTTTTTTCTCTCTCTTATCCATCAATTGTTGTTATATGTTTTTATAAAATTCATTACAAGTTCTTTTTTGTATTTTACATCAAATATTTATTTTAATATCTTTGTTTTTTTTTTATTAAAGTTTATTGAAATCTATTTTATTGGATCCTAAAATTTTAAAATTAAAATAATTGTAAAACTCTAATAACGATTATAAACGATCAAAATTTGTAATTTCATTAATATCATTTAATTCAAATTTAATTTTGTTAAATAAAATTTTTCTTTATCTTTTATTCATTCCAGTTATGATTCCAAATGTTATAATTGTCATGAAACATTTATATATTTCAAACACGATTAAATTAATTAATCAATCAGTTTTCACTCTTATATTTCTTCATTTAATTTTAATCTACATATTTTGTAATTTTTTGTTTTTTTATTACTCAAACAAATTGTAAACAATATATAAATATATTATAATATTATATAATCTTATTTTGTACTCTAACCTCATAATGATAATAATTTTTTATCGAATATAATTGAATATTCAGCGATATATCTATTTGAATATTTCAAATGTTTATGGATGATTTTTAATGAGAATCATGATAATATATATCTATTATTTCCATTAATATCTAATAACAATACTTGAATATCATTGAGTTGCAAATTAATGGCAAGATAATTATTATTCATTAAATTATTCATTTAGATTTAATCAATAACACATTATCTACATATATCCTCTATTGATTCTTGATGAAGAATGAAATGAAATAAGTAGATAGTGTCCCATTTAAAATACAATCATTCAAATTTTAATAATTATAATAATTTTAATAATAAAACATATAGTTAATCATTTTGTGTTTTTAAACATTTTTAACATAAATTAATTAATTTAAAAATAAATGGATAAATAAATAAGAATAATAAAAGAATAAATTTTTATTTTTAATCACTAATATTATTTACATGTGTAATTTTGTGCTAATTGCGTAGTATAGCAATAATTAATATATATCTATTAAATAAAATAGATGATAACAATTTTATGCATTTCTAAGGATATAAAAAGATATAATGTTATAATTGGATATTTGAAATATATAAAATGAACATAAACACCTGAATTTTTAATATTACATAACAAGATATTACGAAAATCTGCCAATCTTTCGCAGTTAACAATGAAACCGATGTTTTCATAAATCTGTCAGAGACAAGCAGAATTACGTAATAAAGTTACGTATCACGTGAATAGGAATCCAATCTAATTTTCTTCATCGATGATTTTTCATATTGTTTATAAAAGTTTACATATGAGAGGATTTCACGACAGATTTTCAGGATTTCAAAATACACGACAATATATCAAATGTTACGAATTAATTTATTCTCTATTGTGCAAGAAGAAATGAATGAATTCAATAACACTATTGTAAAAAAATATACTGCATATTGTGATATCCGAATAATACAAAAACAGGATTTGTATCAAAAACTACATATTATATAGCTTTGTAGCTAATATTTTTGTTGAATTTTATGAGTGTTTGGTTTACAGAAACCAAGCTTTACGTAGAAAATTATGGATATTTAACTATAATGAGTACTTTATATTAAAAAAAAACAATAAATTCAATAATACTTTTCTAAATGCATATAAAGTAATCATTATTAATACTGTACATATAGTAATTTATTAATATTATACTAAATAGAAGTACGGGCTACTATTCTAATTAGATAGAAATACTATAAATTTTAATTTTATAAATGCCAAGTTGTATTTTTAATGTTATTCAAAAAAAAAAAATGGAGGTTACACTAATTTATGTAAAAAAAAATAAATGACTTTATAAAAATTTGTTTTCTATTGAATTATATTTTTACGTTCTTTTTTTTTTTTTTTTTTTTCAAATAAACGTTATATTTATTTTTTGAAGTATGTGACGTATAAAATCATAAATTAGATTTTGAAAAAAAAAAATAGAAATTGGACAAAATTTTAATGATTAATGATAGAAAAATCATTTCAATAAGTCACTTTGATAATTTTTATTTTATTATTATTATTCGAAGTAATTTTATTCGAAATTTTACTTTTTTTTGCTAGCTACTTTTTCAGCAGATTAATTGCCAACCTCGAGAAAAAGAAATATATGCTAACCGAATGATATACCGAAAAAATTAAAAAGTGAAAATTCAAAGGATTCGAACCGCTATTTGATTCGCACTTTACAACGATTTCCACCGCATATTTCTCCGATCGTCCGTTCACATTCGGGCGAGAAATTTGCAAAAATTGGCAAACTGGCGCGAAGGCAGACGCGTCCGTGTCGTGGAAAACAAGGAACAGAGACGCTCCGTCAATTAACGGTGTGGTCCTCCTCTGGCAACGATGCATCAAAAGCGCATTGCGAGTGCGCGTCAAAATCCGAATCCATACTTTTCCCAGTTTCCAAGGCGCGAAAACTGGGTCGCTTATCCGCGCCATCATAGATTAAACGGCGGATCAGGGCCGGCTCGTCGTTACCACGGCATTAATAATTATTAATACCGGCAATTGTTAAGCCACGCTGCCGGAGATAAAGCGGAAACATCATTTCCGGTTGTTAAAACACGACCGAGAATGTACACGCGTGAGGGATCCTCTTCTCGTAATTTCCTTTATTCCCATAAGCAGGAAGAGCTGTCTCTGTATTTAAGTGTCTCGTTTCCAATTTTTCTGATCTTTGAGAAACAGCGGTTGGTGAGAATTGTAATTTCTATTAATACATAGAAACTCTTTATAAAATGATATTTCAAATGACGATAAACTTTTTCAAAAGCATTTATATATACGAGAATTCCTGTATCTTCTATATTTGTACAATTTCCCATTAAACACCATCCACACAATCAAGCAACACACGACAGAGATCATCATATAGCGATTGTTCTATTGTTATCCAGAATCATCGGCCCTAATGGACTTATTTTCCTCGCTGGAACGAACGGCATTGTGGCCAAAATTCAATTCGAGGGAACTTGAGAATTGGTGTGTAGTCGGTTTGCCATTGGCATCCTCCCCTTGTTAATTCTGCTTTGTTCGTTTCCTGTGCCAGGGCAACATCTTCCATTGAGGAAGAAAATTAATTTTTCGCGGAGCGTTGGACAAGCAGGTGGATTCCACCGGTTTTCTATCCCGAGGAAAATTTCACTGGGGTCCAGGTTGAACCCCTTCGTTTCCTCTCGAGTGGAAGTAATCGAAATTCGATCTCAGATCCGGATCAGAAATGAAGGGGCCGGTTATCGGGTTCTTTGGTTGAAACGCAAGGGTGTAGAATGATTGGACGAACCGAGGGTGAAAGTAATTCGATTCTGTTGCTTCCAACATATTGGATGATTGGAGGGAAATTTATGTGATTCGACTCACCCTCGAGTTTCGATACTATCTCTCTCTCTCTCTCTCTCTTTCTGTCTGTTTTTCCCTTTGGTTCGATAGAAAGTTTGAAAACGCGGTTGAGTTAAGGGGTGGAGGAAATTGTAGACCATTGTATCCTGTTTCTCTCTTGTTCGTTCAATCGTGATGGGAATTTCCTAGATTTTAGAGTGATTTTTAGAGATTGATAGGTAGCTTTTCATTTTGGTTGATTGTTTGTTTGGTGAATTGGCATCGGGTTTTGGATATTGGACAGCTCCAGTTTTTTGAATTCGTGATTTATTTATTCGTTGTGCTGTTGTGTTTCGTTTAAACGTGAAAAATTCGTATTGGGAGTATTTTCGTATAAATGTAATTTTCAATTTATAATGACATAATTTACTTATAAAAGTGTTGGAATGTTTGTTGTAGATTTGAAATATTAATAATTTTTCATATCATAAAAAAATAAAATGTATCAATAGAGTTTTAAGACGAAGTCACAAACTTTTAACATAAAATAAATAAATTTTTCATAACGTCCATTATAAATAGCGATAAGATAAAGTATCTATTTCACAACTTTGATTAAATTCGTATCTTCTATAAGTATTTTAACAAACGAAAACAATACTCGAACGTTGATCGAATAAGTTCGAAACTTATACGAAAATCTTACCACGAATTCTCTGACCTTCTTGATCATTTTTTTTTATCAATTAAAAAAAAGGAATAAACTAAAATCAAACATTGTAAATAAAAAATATACGATTTAAATTTTTAAAAAATTACAATTAATTAAATCGAATATGTTATTTATACAATTCTGATTTCCAAAATTTAAGTATTTATAAATATTCTGATTTTTTTAAACATAATTTATAAATATTCATTCAAAATTTGAAACTTTTGTAAAATAAAATTAATCCACATTTGTAAAAATATACATATCGAACTTGATTTCATCTATAATTTACGAATCATCTCATAAAAATCTTGAAAACTACTGACGATATTAATGTACCCCTATGCAAAAAAGCCGCCAGTAAAAGTCACTTTAAATTTAATCTCGACAAATGACTGAAACTTTTCGTTCAAACGCATCCCTTAAAGCATGCAACCAGCCTAATTTCGTAGGAACACTAAGCACTTTGTGTCAATTGGGCAGTCGGAAGAGAGTCGTTTGCGCGTTCAAATATCTCCAAATTCTCGTATACGAGTCAGATGCGATGTTTGATACACGTACTCGAGAAAGATGCCCATGACAAACGAAACTGGACGTGGATTAGGTGAAACTGCACGCAGTTGTCCCTTGAGAATTCTAAACAGCAGAGAAGAGAAAGAGCTAGAGAGAGAGAGAGAGAGAGAGAGAGAGAGGGGGAGAGAGAGAGAGAGAGAGAGAGAGAGAGATGGAAACCACGATGCAGCAACGCGGTACTTGAGCACGTTTGTTAATTAATGTTAATTAATTAAGAAGCCTTGGTGTCCGACTACAGGTACTTCTTTTTGCAATGTATAACCGTCAACGGAATTACAATGTTCTTGCATAACCACTAAATCGTTTCTGAAATTTCCCGGGGCTATGCCGAAACTTTGAGGACATATAGTTTGGAAATAAGAATTAAATAAGTATTAAAGAATATTGTGAAATGTTTTTATCAATTTTTTGGAATTTGAATTGTTCTAAGAAAGAATTAAAATTTAAATTTAAAACTGATGGTTATATAATTTAATTAAAAATTATAAAGACTTCTAACATAATTTATTGTTTAAGAATAATATTGTAATGTTTATAAGTATTCTGAGATTTTATAGAAATAATAAGAAGTTCGTTTTTATTAGAAAATATTCATAAATTTATAATGTAGATTTGTGAGTGTTTATATTTTTCTTTATGAATTGTTTCCTCTTTTTTGCCGCTAGAGGGACATATCGAGCGCCTTTCTCGTTAGTACTTTTCTTCATGGGAGATATTATATTTCTCATATACAAAAAAAATATTAAGTGAATATAAAATTAAATAAATTACTTTATCAAATATTTTATAGCTTGATAGTTATATGATAATAATTAATCACATTCAACAAATTTTGTTTCATTGTCTAATATATTTTATGATATTTAAGTGAGTTTTTTGTGTAATAAATATACAAGGTTTAGTATTTATTATTTGTTGAATGGAATCAATAATACATTATATTATCATGTAATCTTTCTCTTTTCTGTGATATAGGTTTTTCTTTCTTTCTTTTTCAATTTTTTTTGCATATATAAAAAATGATACAATTATTGTTTGATAAAAAAAAAATTCGTAATAAAAAAATCTTTTTACAATCGTATTACATTTTTGTTGTATTTAATATATAACTTTATTTAATAAAATAAAATATTCATAGTATAGTATGAAAAATAATTCAAATAATAATAACAATAATGTGCAATAAAATATAACAAAAGAAATCATACAATAATGATACCATGAGATAAAGTAAATAATTATAATTACTATTGATATATTTAGGCATAGCCTAATGATTAACCAGTAATAGGAAAACTCTAATACGAAAGATTTATTATATTTTATAACATTTATATTTATAACATTCACTATAATATTTTCATTTTTCTTTAAACGATCATATATTTTATTTCTAACATTATTCTACATTCAAGAAAAAATATATCTGTATTTAAATAATAAAAACCCTCCGATTCTCTTGATTTCAATTTTAAAACATAAATTCTTATTATTTCCTCCTCACATATATGTTAGTTCGGCAAATTAGAAAATCGTCGTAAAATGTACGAATGCGCATGGAATCACGACTTCAGATTTTCTTTAGATAAGAATTCTCAATCCGAGCAGAATATTGAGCAAGTCACACGAATCGAGATGGATGTAAAGCCCTTAAACCTGCCAGAAAAGATTGCATTTGCCTCGGGATCGCAGTACATCTGTGAAATTAGTTTGGAGCTAACAACCTTCCGACTAGCTAGAACAGATCTCTTAATTAAAGAGTCACGCGGATGAATTGGCCACTCGAGCGGCGAGATCCGCTGCGAATTCACCGGTTGAAATCGAATTTTCGTGGAACGTTGGTATTTTGGAAATTGGTGCAAGTATATTAAACTTCACAAGAACAGGAAGACATGAACGAATTTTTTCCCCCAGTTTCCAGTGTATATTAAATTCTCCGTTATAAGGTAATTTATTTAAACGTGAATCAAGTATCCAAACTGATAAATTTTTCGTGGAACATTGATTATGTATTAGCCAAGTTTATTAGACTAGAACAATATTTCATTTCATTCAATCTTTTTTCAAAAATTTCACTAATTGAATGATTGCATAATAAAAAAGAAATTTTAATTGTGTATCTCAGAATATTTTCAGATTTTTCAAAGCTATTATTTAAGATAATAAAAAATAATTATAGATTTAAACAGCTATGCAGTTGTTTATGAAAGATACAATAGAAAAGAATTTATTAAATCTTTCGTTGTGTATTTAGCATAATATTATATAGATGATAAAATTTTATTCATGTCAAAGCAATGTTAATTTGAATTAATTTTTTTTAAAATAAAATTATTTGAATTTATTGTCAGATTGAGAAAATAAATCAAATCAATTTTATGATCAATTTCACTCGTATAATTCTAATAATAAAAAATCATAAAATTTGAGATCATTCTTGTAAATATAAATTTTTAAAATTTGAGTAATGAACTGCATTAAAATTGAGATTAAATAAACTGTTTTTATTTAGAGATGGATCGAGATTATCGAGTTTATAAATATTGATTTGTCTAGGGATCGCATAAACTTTTTGTGAAATGTTGATATTTTGGAAATTGATAAAAGTTTGTTAAAATTTATAAGTTTTTAGTATACAAATAAATTAAATTCTCTATTTGTTTGAAGATTAAGTATTCGAATTTATAAATATTGATTTTACACAATAAATTTTTCGTGAATCGTTGGTATTTCGAAAATTGGTGGAACTTTGTTAATTTCTACAAAAACAAACTTTTTTTTCATCTCTGTTTTGTAAATCTCGTTACTGTAGCACTCGTTAAGAATGGATCAAGTATTCCAGTTTACATAGCCTGAATTTACATAGAAAATTTCTCGTGGAACGTTTGTATTTTGAAAATTGATGAAAATTTGTAAAAAAACACAAAAACAATTTTATTTTTTTTTTTGTTTACTGTTTCTAATATTAAATTTCTATTGAATAGTTTGTTTTACATAGAATTTGTTTTTTTGTTGTGAGTTTTCTGTTGTAATCAAATTTTTGCGGGGGTGTCGGTATTTTGAAAATTGATACAAAAATGCAAAACTGTGGGAGGAAGAGTGGGATAAAAAAATATATGTTTTTTTCTTGTTTCCATTGTATATTACATTCTTCATTGTAATATATTGTACAATAGATCAAGTGTTGTACATAGTAAATTTTCTACGAATTTGATTTCAGATAAAATCAAATATTTGTGAAGAAAGTTGTATTAGATTTCAGAAATCGATCAGAAATTACAAAATTTTGCATAGATATTGCAAATTCTTTTTTTTCAAATCTTCGATATAATTTAATTGATAAATAAATAGAAGTTTATTTTATTTATAATTTTTCTTTTCTAAATTGTGCGATCGAATTTTCATATTATAATAGATTTTGAAAATTATATACAGTTTTTATTTTATATTACTTATTATTTATTAATGTAAATTAAATATTAATAAGTTTTATACATGTTATATTTGATATATAATGTTTTATGTAAAAGTAAATGTAAATTATTAATAAAAAAAGTATATATTTTTTATTCAATGATTCTGTTTAAAATTTTTATATAAGTCATCAAAATGGCACCTTGATGTGCAAATATAATTTGACATTTTTTGACCGCGTCATATCCAATTATCATTTCAGAAAAGAAATTCATTTTGAAGAAGTTCTGATCTTAAGCAATCGAAATGAAATAAGCGATTATATTTTATTCTGTAATTGTTTCTGTATAAAATACCAATATTTTTAACCTTCGAATATCTTTATTATGTTTTCTATTCAAATATTCCTCCTATCCAATATTCTGAAGAATTCCAATATTGAAATATGTGAGAAATAATAACTTTTTATGAATTCTGATGCATATATATGCATACAGTGATCGCAACAATCAATAATTGAACTATTTTGTGTATTAGATTCATGATATTATAATTCGACATTTTACATTTCTTGAATTTTTTATTTTCACTTCTATTAAGCGTTGGATGATCAATCATTTTTTTTAAATTTTAAAAAAATTTTCCTTTTTTACTTTTGAAAAGAGGAGTTTCTTTTAAAATTTTCGAACAATATTTAATATAATGGTGGATGGTTAAATGACCGAAAAATTAAAATATTCAAATATAACCAATAATATTTCATTTAAAAGATTCTCAGTTGTTAAAATACACTTGCTGGTATTTAATAATTATGGAATGTCAAAGCTAATATGTATAATGGAAAATATGAAATTTCTTTCAATCCAGTTCTCTTTGTAATAATGCATCGAATATCGTAATTTCAATTAATTTGGTCAAAGGTCAAGGCCTTAACTCCCTTTTTTCTTTTTTTTCTACTGAATACGGTTAACTGATGAATCACCCAGTAGACCTAGTTTTTTTAATGAGGAGAATAAAGTGAAAAGATACATTATTATTACGATTCCATTATATTTCTCAATTTTTTAGTTCATTTAAAATCGTTGACGTGTGATCTGTGTCGTGCCTAACCCATTTAACTGAAAAGACAAGACGTGTGTCATACGAAGAAATTTTACTTGTTAAAGAAATATCAGTTTCTGCAATGTTACATTCGAAAAAATACTATAATTTTTTTTTTTGATAATTAATTAGATAAATTTAAATATCTCTTTTAAAATATTTATCGGTAAAAGAAGAGATTAAAAAAGATCTGACAAAATTTATGCAATAGAATTTCTTATCCTTATTTGGATAAGAGAATTTTTGGATGATAGAATAATCATTTTTGTTACATTAAATTTTAATTAATTAAAAATCAACGAAATTGATGCTTTCTTTCGTTATTTAATTCTTTTCAAATTATAATTTTTTTAAATATAAATAACTGTGTAAATAGAATTACATTTTTTGTGCCTTAAACCATCAAAGCATTCTTTCAAATATTTCGAATACTTTACCTGAAAAAGTATGTCCTCGCTTATTATTTTCGCATTCTACTTCAGTTTATGTAAAATTGATGTTATAATTTTTATTGCATTGAAACGATTTTACAAAATCGTCGCATGCAATTTCTTTTTATTCCCTAATTTCTTCAGTTTCATTTTATAAAACTTTTTCTCCATGCTCTTTTCAACCTTATTTCTTTTTAATGATAAATTACGCATCTGTCATCACGAAAAAACCTTTTAAATTTATTTTCTAAATGTTAAAACGAAAATAATCGACAAAACAAGCAATAATAGAGTATTCGAGAGCAATCTGTTTCTGTAAATTATACTTCAACTAAGGATTCTCGAGTTTATAAATTACTTCACACACTCAAAAATAAATGTTTCAGAATTTCTAATCTCAGAAAGACTCGATTAAGATCCCATAAAGTAAAAAAAATGCAATAAAGAGAAGAATTTCTATAATCAATGCATCGTCGAAAGGATGAAACGATTATCGTCGTTCAACCTTCGTCCCCCAAGATCCGTTTATCTCGCTCGTTGTCAAGAAATCGGTGTAATTGAGGTCTGAATTGCGGGCTATCGTGAATGGAAAATTCGCAATGCGAGAGATTTAAACCGCGTGATTACGAGTTGATATCTGGGCTATTGTAGACAGACATAGGATAAGAATGGAGGAAGAAAAATGGACGAAATTGGGGGTTGCCAACTTGGTCACGCGAATCACCCTTTAGCTCGCGGGAAGACGAAACGCTGGACTTTTAACGAATCCTACTGCCTTCTCTCCCGTTTTTTTTCTTTTCTTTTCGAGTACTGGTGTTACACACCAGTGTTACCAGTCACTTTCGAGACGAAAGTAATCTTTGAGAACGTTAAGATAAGTGGAAATGTTGGCAAAGTTGAGATTATGAACGAGAAAGGGGTAATTTCTTTCGATCGTTGCAGAAAATATGAAGGAATTTGCAATTTTTTCCTTAGATATGTTACTCATAATGCTCTTATGGTATAATAATTATTGAGTTTGAATCGATGTTTTTCTTTTTGCAAAGTATTTTGTAAGTAAGAATAAAATAATGCCATCTTTTTTTTTTCTTTTTCCTTCTTTTCTAGTAAATTATCGATCTTTACATGTGAATTAATAATGTAATTTAACTTGGTGAAACAGACATCGGAATATCAAACTGATACTGTTATTTCGTTCATATTAAAATTTGAGAGTTTAAATTAATAAATAAAAATTTAAAGAAAGGAGTGTTTTGTATGGGCGGTAAATTTTGTGTTTATAAAATTGAATATCAATAATGCTTTAATTTGTCTGTTGAGTTTGATATTATTCATTCATTGCTTAAATAAATTGCATAAATGCTTAGCGTGTTTACAAAATTACTTTTATTAAATTAAGATAACTATCTGATGTAATCGTCATTTTGCTTAAGAATTGCATAAAATAAATTTAATTATTTTTTTTATTTCATATCAAAGATAACCATAATTTGTGCAGATTGTTGATACCTAATATGTTATTATATTTGTGGAATGCAATTAGAAAATAAATTCCAACGATATCGTTCTTATTAATATTAATTCTTATTAATATTAATAGCGAAATATCACACTCATTCTTAATCTATAAGTTTTCTATAACGCGAGTCAATCATTATTAAGCAAAAATAAATATAACTTCAAGGACAGTTTTTTAATATAATAATTTTAATTTTTTAATAATATATACTCATAAGTATATTTGAAGGATTGACAAGCACAAAAATATTATTGAACTTATTTATTAAGAATAAATTGTACCAAATAAAACAGCAATGCAACAGAAATAGAATCAAACTTCAGTTGTTTATAACTTAATAAACAAGCCTTAAATATTAATTTTTCGCATACTAACTTTTGTGTTTACTTTGAATTGATTTCAAAAGTGTTACACTTACTATACTAACACTCTCTACATTTTATAAGAAATCATAAGAAATCCTTCATATTTACAAAAGGCCTTTATCTTACTTTTATCCATTTACTTATATTAAAATATATATATAAGATTATTATAATATTAGGTATAACAATATTGTCACGTAACTCTACGATCCATAAATTATTTCGATAAAATCATCGCATTAGTAACAGTTGATGGTATAGTAGGGGCAATGGAGGATGGACTTGAGAGTTGTTATCGCGACTTTTCGCGATTTATAGCGGAGTCGTGAGGTATACGCAAAAAGCACGTGCCCGTAAATTCTGCGGTTCTAGAAACGAAGTAGAGAGAAGAGAGTGAAGGAAAGAAGAATAAAGAAGAAAAAAACAACAAAAGATTGCGTCATGATAACAGAGGATCTTTGCATTATTTTTTAAATGTCTTTTTAAATCGTTCACCATTGTTGGCTTGTGGTAAGTGAACGCAATTAACGCGGAGTAATTAGTGGCAATCGGTGGATGCAATTAGTTCGACAGTTTTATATTTGCTCGTCGAGCGCCACCGTCGAGCGCTGGTGGCGCTTTTAATGAACCGACACGCGAGAAGTTTTACGCGAAAAAAGCCGCGGTGAAAATTGCTTGCTTGTGGTTATTTCATAAATTTTGCAATATCGTAGCTTGGAATCAACTACAGTTGGGAGGGATGTTGCGATTTCCGTGTGTTTCTGATTCTACAACGAGTTTGCCAAAGCGTATACCGAAGGCAGAGGATAAATTAGGTTATGAAAAACGCGTGTGCGGTAATTCTTGATAAACACATCAATTAGTATGGGATAATTTCGCGATATTAACGGGAGAGAGTGATAATTGTGTCTGACGGAGTAAAAGCGCATTTTTAACAGGAATTATAAGGTAAATTTATATATATATATAATGGAAATCGTATTGAAAATCGTTCACTATTTTAATTTTCTTATGCTAATATGTATAAACGTGTAAGAAAAGAGTAACACGTATCGTTTCTTGATTATTTCAATTGTTTCGTTTTATGAAAACGTTTGTCTTTATTAAAATTATTTTTGTATTCATTATTGTTATTCATTAGTATATATTATTTATTCAAAGATTCTTTTTTGCACTATTATAAATTGTTTTTATATTATAGTATATATTTGAAATGAGGATGAAATGTTGCTTACCTCCTTTTATCATTTCATTTTATCTTGTTTACATGAAATAATTATTCTACAAGTTAAAACTATAAATTTTCGTGTTAAATTTATTTAATGAAATGTACAATTATAATTATTATACAAATAATATAATATTATATATAATATTATAAAATTTATAAAAATTATGATGTAAAGAAATTTTAAAATTCTTCCTATTAGAAAAATTAAAAGTTAAATAATAAAATATTAAAACTAGAATAATAAAACTAAAAAGATTAAATACTAAAATATTATACTTGCGTTCGATCTTCCATAATGTCATTTTACAATTATCACTTAATTTATTTATAATTATTAAAACTATACTTATATTTATTTGACAAACGATATAATATTCGTTCGAGAAGAGAAACACGACCGTTCTGTTCCGTGTTCGGAAAGCGACTAAGTTTTAATCAATATTTTCAATATCAATGACAACCGATGTTTAACCTGTATCGCAGTTGGCTATGATATTTCACATTATCAAATCATCAAAATATTATTAAATATATTTTTAATTAATTTTAAGTAGTATAACTTAAATTTTTCTAGATCATTATATCACATTATTTCAAAACAATGATTTAACAATTTGCGACGAATATCCATTTTAAGTTCTGATTAATCGAAAAATCGTGCATAATCTTTCTACTTAAATGCCAATTGCACGAAAGAGGGATGGAATGATTTATGATCGCGATATGTAATCTTTAAGCATCGCGTCGACTGTCAGCAAGTGCATGCATCAACTGATCGTTAAAAGCGATGACAAAGAGTGACACTGGCTTCCTGGTTGACGGGGCCACCCTTTGCTATCGGGGATGAAAACGCCAGTCACGCATACGTGGACAACAAATTTCTCAGTAACCATTTCCACGATATCTGCTTTTATCAATCGCCCTAGTACACGTTTCGTGCAAACGTGGCTTTCATTTCTAGTTGGGGGATCATCAATCTTTTATGACTCGTAGACATTCGGTAATTTGCACAATAATTCATCGTCGCGATGCTAAATAATATTCTAAATAACGTGTAACATAATTACGATGCATATAATTATGAAAGTATTTGAACGTTATCTTAGGAAATTCATTTAATTAATTCTTCTTCACACAGAGAAACTGGCATACGCGTGTACATTTAATTTTTTTAATTAAAATTATTTTTAAAAAAATTGAAATCTGTTGTAGTACTCTAACAGAATTTTTTAATAATAAAAACAAAAAATTCGAAGCATTGATAATATTTTCTTTCACTTGAGAATCGTTGTTTTGAAAGTGTAACAGTACCTTTGATACAGTTACACTTTTCTTATCACATTCTTGAAGAGATTAATGAATTTTTATGTAGAGCGTGATAAATTATTTATTTGTGAAGGAAAAAATTTTTTGAAACAATCAAATCAATCAAATCAAAGTTTTTTTTAGTATCTTTTTACTTTTTGAATAATTTAATTTTCCAATTATTGGCAATTTTCTTCACAATAGTGTATATAAAACATTAAATTCTAAACATTTTGCAATTTAAAATTTTATTATATCTTCCATCATTATATTTAAAAAAAAAATTATATACTTTTATATGTCACACGATAATACATACATAATTTCAATAACGTTCAAATTATTTTATGAGATTTATGTTGATTGTTTTCGTCCAGAAGAATTTTTTAAATTTGTTTGTATATTTTTCAGTTTATTATTAATCATTAATCTTATATTTTAAATCTGCGATAATTGAATAAATATTTATAGATTAATATTTATTCAGAAAAATCATTCATATAAAAGTATAGAAGAAAAGTAGTAATGTTGTATTGTCAAAAAAAAAAAATCTTATAAATAATATGAAATTTTTTTAAGTGGAATATCATAATGAAGAAGAGAAATTATTCTTAAAGTTTCTTTTCTTCGTATTTTTAAAATATAATTAAAATGATACGAGAGAAAAACTCAATTAAAATAAATCTATCTAAAATCTACTATTAATAATATTCACAAAAAAATATTAAAATAAATTCATGTAATAAGTTGTAAATTTTAGTTGTAAATAGATCGAGATACGATTGATTAAATCATTTTTATTAAAAAAATTTAAACAATATTTCAGCTTATTAATTATAACAGTTTATTAACTTACAATTATATATCAATTATTTTATTTATTTAATACGAATTCCAAGTTGTCAATCTTAGAAATTAAAAATTAAAAATCTAAGAGTTAATTTTAAACATAATGGGGCATTTTAATTTAATAATCCATTTCATGTCATTGAATGTAACTTTGAAGAATTCCACTAAAGAACTATAACTATAGAGAATATAATTAAAAACTTAAGGTTCTTTCAATCGATAGACCTTCAACGATCAAAGTTCAGTTCTTGATGAAAGAACAAGATAACTTTATTATTTTCGAAGATGCATCATGACTCGCAAGTGCTTTTCTTTTTTAATTTCAATTAGTTGAAAACATAGATTCATGAAATTTATTTATTAAAATTTCCATCAAGTATTAGTTTAGTAGAGAACCAATATCAATAGAATTTTGAATAGGGTGAACTATAACGATATTCAAGCTGTAATGATATTCAAGTTGTAATCCATTCGAGCATAAACTCTTGAATCTCTTTACCTGTTATCGTAATAATATTGATGGCTGGCGTCAATCTCGAACTAACAATCGAATGGAATCGTATCGAATTTTATTCGTTATAATTATAAAAAAAAGTTAACTCATCATTGTTGTATAAATTTTATTATTAAATTCGTTAAACTGATTTTTTCGCAAAATAAATATTATCTTTTCGAGTCGATAATTATTCGTTTTCAAAGACTAGAATTATTTTACGATATTTATTATATATAATATATTATTATTTTAACAATTTTTAATAGTAAATGAAAGATATGTAACTCGATATATAAAGCAATATGCATAATAGAAAAATATATGCAGATTTAAAAAAATGTATAATTATATAAATTTATTATTAATTAAAAAACATAAATTCTTAGGAAAAATATTATTGTACAAATTTAACAAAGAAAATTCATTAGTAAAATTATATTGATATAAATAATTAGTTAGTCGTGAAAATCTTAATGCATTATGTTATTAAGAAATTCATTTAATCCTGATTCTTATAAAAGTTTATGTTTAGCAAATAGATTATACTTGCAGAAATATTTTTCATGAAATAAATCTAAGTGAAATCCTCCCAGTTTTCATTTCATTTTGTTATTTTTTCAATGCAATTTTATCTGGGGATATTTTTTAAAACAAAATAATTGATAATAAAAACCAAAACATTCTGAACATGAATGTAAATAAAAAGTATTGAAATATTGATTTCATCTTTTCAAAATTATTCGTTATCTCGTTAGTGAAGATTCGATGGGATAAAACACACAATCATTTATTGTTAATTCTAACAACATTCTTAATTGAACTCGAGATATATAAAAATTTTTATTATTAATTACATATTTATACAATTTCAAGAATCAATATCTAATAATAAACGTATACTTCATCCTAAAACGATTTCTAGAAATAAAATAATAATACATGGAACAATAGTACAAGAACATAGTATCTTAACTCGTGCTTTTGTACAAAAAAAAAAAAAAAGAAAAAAGCAATTGAAAAATTCAAAATCAATCAACAAGAACAATTCAATAACGATTAATATTTTCAAATTTTCATTGTTCCAAGTTTTCCAAAAAATATATTTCGAAAGTTATTCAAGTTTACTTTATTTCTTATATTCTACGAAAAAATTTTTACAGTTTACCGTATCTACAATTAAATTACACGGCGGCGAGATTTTTAAAAAAAAAAACAGACGAGTCTTTTCTTTCCACCAGTCTGTTTAAATCGGTGGAAACGATTACGCGAGGAGCAGAAAGAATGGCGGCTGATTTTTCAACCAGCGGAAGTGAATGAAAAGGATTTGATGGCAGGCGAATCGATTGATCTCCTCCGAGGGAATCAACTTCCGTTTCGATTTTGGCAAAAATCATATTGGCTCGCGTGCATTGGGCATATCAATTTGATCGTGATCATCCCTCGTGTCACTTTGATAAGCGTCAGCTCTCTTGTCCCTTATTTTTTGGTAAACTTGTCAGTTTTATCGAGGAGTGAAAAGATAGTTTTTGAACATTGATTTTTTCGAAAGTTTCATTTAGGAAACTGTCTTGGTATTTAATAGGTGGTATGCTTTCTAATTGAAATATTATTTCAAATGATCTGATAAATAATAAATAGCAAAAATGTATTTTAAATTATAGATAATTAACACTTAAACATGATTTTGGTAAAAATTGATTATACAAAATAGTTTAGCTTTCATACGAATATTTTTTCATTTTTTTTTCCATCTGATTTGTAAGAAATGTTTTTCACGAATCGTAAACAATTTTTTAAAATATCTTTGTGGATAATTAATAATATCCGGACGCTATAGATTTGATTGAAAAATTTTAAAAATTTTCAGATTCACAAACTCAATCTCTTTAATCCTTTCGATATAGCTAATATATATATGCGTCAAGCTAAAGTCAATTACCAACATCAACTATCGGATTTTTTCGCTTCACATAATTGGTGGCTATCGTTTATACCGTACCTATCATTTTCACGGTGTCAATTTCTGCGGTATCAAAACAGTAGCTGTCGGCATAATAAAGCTACGTTTTAACAGTGAATTATTGAAGTTCACCAACGATGGATCAACCAATTTGTGATGATACTGTCCACGTCAAGATAACGAATTTCTAGATATAAAAAGCGTGGAATATTTCATTCCAAAATTATCGATCTTTGAATATTTTTTTTTTTTTTTACTCAAGACAATTATTATTTTTTTAATATCTATTTGAATTATATAATAAATTTCTTTCTATAATTAATACATTCGAGAATCTTGTTATTTCAATAAAATAATATTTAATCCTTTTATCGATGTTCGTAGATACGAATAAAAATCATCAGTTTGACTACTGATCTACGATCTAAATGACAGCAAATTTTTCTTCCTATTACACAGGAATGACAAGATTAACAATCAAATTATACGTCAAAAAAAAAAAAAATTATGACAAATTTCTATAAATTATCATACACATCGAAAAGATTAAATAATTTTGTGAGACCAATAATTTTCGTTTCATTTATAATTTTGCATAATTCCGGAATTATTATATCAACGAGATTATATATCATTCCAAATTCGATTAAAACAAAAACAAGGAATAAATCCAATCCAGTTTGTCTTTGCTAGATTCCCTCCTCCACCCCTCCTTCGCCAAACCATCGGAAGCGTGGTTCCGACCTGCAAATGGAAACGCAATCACTCTGGGCATCCAGTTAATTACCGATCAAACAATATATCATTCGAAAATAATTCTACACCGCAACGAGTGGAAGGTTTATTCATTGCAGCCGCAGTCCTTCATTTTCACCCGGCATTAATTAGTATCGTCCATGCGAAACGCTTCTCTCTTTAAAAAAAAAAAAAGGAGAAAAAATACACGCAGGATGCTTCCAATGTTGGGACGTATCTGTTAATGAAAAAAGAATTTTTTTTCAGATTAAGAAATGTCTTGTAACGTGAATAATTCCGTTAAATCCATTCACGAGAAAATTGTTATTATCACGTAATGTATAATCTCGTTCGAATACGTTTAGTGAAAACACTTTCTCGTGATGGCCTCAGGTATTTCAAATCAAATTGCTGAGAAAGAAGAAGGAAAAAATAAAATTTCGAGCCATACGAGTGAGCACACAGATCAAAATCATAAAAAAAATATAGCGGTATCCTAAAAAAGGGAGGAAAAAGTATCGCGTAAATTCATCGATTTTACCGATCCCCATTTCACGATATGTTTTCGCAACACGATAAAGAAAAAAAAAAAAAGAAAGAAAAGAGGGAAAAGAACATGTACGTAAGTACACATACTCACGTATACACACACGAAAAAAAAAAAGAGAAAAGAAAAAAGACAAGCTTTCAAGCAATGGATGTCAACACAGCGTGGTAGCTAATGAAGCGTTAATAAACCCTTTTATCGAACGAACAGCCCATTTTTTCACAGAGAATAAAATCCGGACTGACAACTAAAAATACCCTATTCTGAAATATACGTTCGCTGGATGCCCAATGAATGATCATTCTCGTATGCATGTATCTACCTCGTGATAGTGATGGAAGTAAGTTGATTGTGTATTTAAATCAAATTATAAATGTTATCAATGTTTGAATACAGTGTTATTGTACAAATTGTTCAGACGTTATTCAAATGTTTCAGTACAGTGGAGTTTTATGTGAAATTAATTAAATGGAATTTTATATAATGCCTGATTATTCGAATTCAAAATATAAAGTGACAGAGTTTTTATTATTTGAATGAGCGTCACTCCGCTCATTTATAGGAGCGTTTTTATAATATAATGTAATTGGAAATGTGTATCGTATCTATGATAAATAAAAAATTGATTAAATATTATTATGCTTGCAAAACTGTATTTGAATTTATATAATTATATATATGATGCGTTATTACGTATTTGAAAGAAAATATTTGATGAAATATTTTTATATGAACGTGAACTCTTATTAATTAGATGGAAAATCATAGTCTATAGGGTAATTAGACTATATGTGAAAAGTCTGATTTATATAAATGGAGTTTTTGTGTATTGCACACAACAGTGCGTTTATAAATTATTTATCGTTTATAAATATGTGAGCATTCGAAAAACTCGTTATAACATGAATTTCTTTAGAATTTCGGTTCTAAAATCATGAATGAATATAAATATTCGAGTAATTGATTATCCAGATTCAACTTTTTTTTCGCGATTTCTCAAATATTTGCTTTCTATATTTTTAATTTTTCTGGTACATTTTTGTCCAAGTTAAAGAGATTAAATTTGTAATTATAATAAAGTATTAATTGAGTTCTTTTACATTTAAATTAAACGAGTGTACAGGGTATTCTGTTATTCATAGTACAATTGGATAGAGAGATTTTTTAGAAAAAAGTAAGTTGAAAAGAAAGAATTCAAATATTATTACTAAGATATAAGAATTTATTTTAGTAATAATATGTCTAGTAATCTTTAGAATTAATAATAATAATTAATATAACTTATCCATTGAATTTTCCTTATTAACCATCAATTAAATTTTAAAATTTTACTTACAAGTATTTCAATATGAAAATTCTTATAAACGATCGAACTATAAAAATTAGAAAGATATATATCATTTTTAAAACAAATTTAAAAAAATTATTAAATCTTCGTACTTGTAACAATAATCTAAAAAAATTTAAAACTAATATTTGATTTATTGTATAATCATTAAAATTGTAATAACACACAATGTTTCCAAGAAAATTAAAAAAAAAAATATTATTCCCTGAGATAGATATACAACTCTTTGTTATTGCACAATATGCAAAAATTAAATTTAAATAAGATATTCATAACTTTTTCGACGAACGAATTCTATCCTTAATTCCACTACTTCTTTCCCTTCTCCTCCCCAGAGATTCGAAATTTCACTTCACGAACGATCAAATCAAATCCAATTTGTTAATGTTCGAACCTACTTATATACTTGATCCGATCTCTCCACCTTATAGTCCTATTGACACGCGACGATGGCGGTGTGCAGAGATACAGGCGTGCGCCACGTCGAAACTTTCGTGATAACGTGGCTCGTAACGGTAAGGTGTAACTTTGAACGTAGTTGCGCACCACCTACACTCCTCTGATTACCCTGCAACGTGTACAACAGTGTGTATACATACGGGGCCGGCGCACAAGGAAAGACCCTGCTGGCGTCTGTCCCCGTCTCTACGCGCGTGTAACACGCGTCGACCCGTCTTTTCCACGCGTGCATGCACGAAACCGATTGCGCCGCTATTGGAAACAATATCACGTGGCAAGCGTGGCTAACGAGGCTGCTGCTGCGGCTACAGGAAGCACGATCTTACCGACCGAATACAGCTTCCGTTTTGTAATTAGAGGGAGCACCACGTGTATTCCAACAGACGATACGTTTGCGTGTGCTTCGAGCGTTATATGGCGAACAGAAAGAGAGAGAGAGAGAAAAAGAGATTAATTCGAAAGATAATTAAAACGGAACCGGCTTATGCGTTAGTTTTCCCCCTCCGCTTCTTTTATCGCCAGTTTGATTTACGAAGACACTGGTACAACCCCTCCTCCCCCAGCCTTGTGGCGGCTGTATAAATTTCAGGTTCTTTTTAGCTCCTCTTGACCGCCGTTCGAACCTGTTCCCATGGTCGTTCTGGAAATTTAGGATGGCCACCACCGAGCTCTCGGTTTCCATTCTTTTCTTAGAGGGTGTTTCGAGGGTTTCATAGCTGTCACGATGCAACGATAAAGGAATTCGATGTGAGATAATGTTATTTTTATTTTTGAGAAAGGTATAATTAAATTATTTCGTTATAAAGATTTTACGAATGATTTAGAAAGGTAGGTGAGAGGCAGTCTGTGTTTATTTGCGTTTATTTCCACGAATTAAAAGACTGAAACAAAAGTTAGGTTAGAATATTGTAATTTTGAAAGATTATTATTTATACGTGTTGTATTAATTATTATTGATTTTTCTGTGGATAATTTGGATTTAGATTTATTCATTATATAAGTTAAAAGTTTGAAATTTTTAATGTATTCCATAAAAAATCGAAGCAAAAATTAGGTTAAAATCTAATCTCTAAAAATACCATTAATTTTTAAATCATCAATTAGTAAAAAATTGGAAAAGTGATTTCAAATTTTTGTTGAATACATAAAATCAGATATTTAAATCGTTTCATTAAATATACTGGTCGATTCTTGTCCCGTGCTGTCGAACGTTTAAGACACGGTTGCACTTAGGACGATTGTTTCTTCGAAATAGTAAAGTCAAATGTTGCGGTCAGTGCAATCACATTTAGGTCGATTGATATTTGACTTTCAAAATGGGGAGATCTCGATATTTGTCTTAAATATTGAAATATTTAACTCGGTGACAAAAAATAAAAATTGTATAATTTTTATCGAAGAATCCTTGATTTAGTTTAGTTTTATTTACAATCAATACATCTATTATATTATTAACATATTGATTATTAGTTCACTCACTATATAAATAATTATTTAGCGATCAAAATAAAATCTGACATATATATATATGTAAATTGTAAATCATCATTTTTAAAAAGTAATTACAGTGAGGTTCATAATGAAAAAATTTTGCAAAGAATTCCATTATATTTTCAATAATTATAAATTTACAAAATGTAAAAAATGTATTTTTTTTTTGAATTTTTTAAAAATCGACAAATTAAATTAATAAAAATTGAACTTAGAAAAGAATAAAATTATATTTGAAGCTACGATTCTATTTCTCGTCGTGACATATTATTAAAAATATAATTATCATTATTTTATATCTCATTCTAACCTCTCTAATTTCTTCAGATAAATTATTTTCTGTTATTAAAAAATTCTTACTAATTTAACTTTCAAATATTCCATATTCAATATCCATTATTAAAAATTCCCAGCGTGTATTTAATTTTGAAGTATTCCTCAACGATCTCGACTTACAACATTAATGAACATAAAAAAAAAAAAAAGAAAAAAAGAAAAAGAAGTTAATGGAAGCCAGTAAAAGCGTAACACGATTCATCCGGGGAAATGGAGAAGGAAATCGCACGCAAGAGGATCGTCTGCGATTACGTTTTCCAGAATAGGCCAGCCGGAAGACTCGGAGAAATCCTCGGGTTTCCGGTGATTGCGAGGAAGCGAAACGAAAGTAAAGAGGGTGTAGAGGGGAAGATTTTCAGCGTAATTTTCCTTCGTCCTTCACCCTGCTCGATATTAAAAAACAAAAGAAAGCTGTGAAATGGGGGAGAAGAATGACTATCGCGGGGAGGGGAGGGTTGTGGGCGTGCATAAATACTAGGTCATACATAGTTGCCAGGACAGCAGTTGCACGGTTTGGTCGTCTTTCTTTGGAAGATAGGGATCGTGGTCGATCTATCAATGCCACGTTTAGTCCACGCAGGAACGATATTAATAGTCGTCCTAAATACTGGAGGAGGAGTGTTTATCGAGGAATTAGCGGCACCGATCTGAGGAATTTGTGATTTTAACGGTGGAATAAAAATCTTTTTCTGGCGGAGGTTTTATCGATTTCGGCCGGGTTTTACACGATGTCGAGGACATTTTTATCACGCCAGCTTTCTTTTCGTTTTTCTCGATGCAATGATTGAGATTGAAATTTAATAAAGAGGATAATTCAATTTTAAATTGAAACAAATTGTCCAATAAATTCTGACCATTGTTATTTAGTTTTGATTATTAATTAATTCTAACTTCATTTATTATTATAATAATATAACAATTAATTCTAACAATTCTTCTTTTCTTCTACAAAAGATGAATGTTTTATTATAAAATTTGTGCAATTGTTTTAATAATTTTTTCTGATACGAATTAAAAAGAAACTTGCAAAATAATTTGGATAAATTTAATTATTAATTTGGATATAAACTGGTTATATTATGTATCGAACGAAAGTTCGAAATAATTATACGTATTCTCGATCTCATCATATTTTCGAATCATCAGATGTATGGGTAATCCATTGTTAGTTTGCAATATATATGTCTATGATGAAGAATCACTTGATTCTAATTGGTAAGAGTGATGTATCTTGAATGAGATATTGGAAATATGAATTTCAGATATTGAAATGTATATGATGGAATATTATAGATAGTGAATATAAAATGAATATAAAAGAGAAAGAAAGATATGGATCAATATATGGATAAAGAACTACTTTCTGGAATTATCTTTTGGTAAATCAATATGATGAAAAAAAAAAAAAAGATTGAATTATAATGCAAAGTAAATATTTAAATTAAGAAATAAAAATCAAAAGAGAAAAAAGATGGAGTATGTCATTTAATATACTCGATTTTCTCGATTATCTGATTGTGAATGGGACAAAATACGAAAATCTACTCTGACAAATCTCACGAGGCTTTTCACTAAACTATGTTGACTATGATTGATTTGTGTGCTACATGTTGTTATACCAGTATCCTTTCAAAAATGACTTTGTGTGCCTAAAATTTTAATATTTTTCATGAATTAATTTTCTTTCCTTCACTAATAAATTTTTCATAGAAGAAGATTTACTTATTCTCTCATTTTTTCGAAATCCTAATACTTTTCTTGAACAATTGTAATATACAAATCGAGAACTCTAATAATTTTCCTCTACCAATACAATCACAAGAGACCCCATAATAAATAAAACAAAATAAAATCCTCGCAAACTCAAAACTTAATTACAAATAAATAATCGACGATTCAATTATAGCGAAACCTGACGTAATTTTTTCCCACGAAAGAAGAATGGCAAAAAATCATCCTGGACGAAATAAACCTCATCAACACCCTGAACTGCAACTCAATCTCTGCAACTTTTATAAACGAGACAATCGATGAAACGCAATATCATAAACCCGCCTGCCTCCTTCGCGCATTTACATATGCAAATCCCGGTAGGAAAATCTTGTCTCGGTCGGTAAGGATGGAATCTCCTTCATCAACAAATCTCTCTCCCCATTTTATATATACACGCGAATTCGTAAGTAAATCTTCGCCAAGAGGTTAGGTAGGAATCTCTCCCTCTCTATATATATATCTAGCTTTTCGCCTAACCTTTCCTCTCTCCACTCACGAATCACTTTTCCGCCCGCACAATTGTTAATGGCGGGATTAAACAGCGCGTGTGGAAACACTATATAGCGGTAAAAAGCGCGGCAACCGCGATGACGATGGAAGAAAAATGATATATTTATGAGATACGGCAGGCTCGTTTCCGCTTCATGCAAACGAGGGCGGGAAAAGTGTTTTTGAGATGGAGGCCTGCCCCCTCCCCACAGCCCACGTTCGAGGAGCAATAACTGGTATGCTGAAAAGTAGGTCGTTCGGGGACGCGAAAGGGCCATAACATTTTATTTGTTGACCGTGTAACTGTACTAAGGCATACGTATCGCGTATTCTCTCTATTATGGAGTTGCGTTGCCCGCCCCCTGATAAACTGGGTCGGCCATTGTTCCATATTATTTATCACCGTTCATTAATTCTTCCATTCCATTCCACGACTTTCTTCTCGTTCAATCGAAATTTTGTTTAAGGGAGAGGATTTTGAAAATTTTTCAACAGTATTGGTGTTTGGTGATATTTTTATATTCGAAGTTTCGAATAAATTGATCGATCGATTAACTTTTGTCTCGGTAGAACATCTATTTTTGTTATTGTATTATGTAAAATTATCGCCAGTATAATATACAAGGTGTACTAAAAATATTGGAATCCGTTAAGCGAAGATTTCTGAGGTAATTTTAATTAACAAAAAATACTGGCCAATCATTGAGCGCGTACTTTAATCGAACTGCAAGGGTAGTGTTGGCTATATGCCAACACCAACGAAGCATGAACAAATTAATTTATTTTTCGATAAAAAATTATATCGAATTATATCATGAACAATGAATAAACTATAATATTAAAATATATATGTATAATTAAACATAAAATAATACATAATTTTATACATAATTTTAATAACAAACTAAATCTTGTTAATATTCGAGATATAATCTCCAATTTATTTGCCAAGAAAGGTATTAGAATATAACGAAATGCATAACATGTATAAGATGAGCTATGTAACTTGGCGAGTTATATGACATTTTAAAGAATTATAAAGTATTATTACAAGACATATTTTCGTGTAGAATTTTGATATGTTGCACTGAATCTTAAATTTCGAATTTGAAATAGAAGTTGCATATGTGATAAAAACCTTCAATTATTGACATTAAGAAGTAATCATATTTCTTTAATAAGATTGTTTATTTATTTAGATTTTCTTTTTATTTATTACCATTTGATACATTTTCTTTTAAAATCAGCAGTGTAAAGTAATGATTTTTAAAAGAATTATTTTTTACATGAATATTTAATAAATTAAAAAAAATTATTTTAGAAATTATTATTGATATCCTCAAAGTGTAGACGTATTTACTAATCCTGATTATTAACAGGTAAATATTTTTTTATCGAAGAAAAAGAAATATTATTTCTGAAGAACACTTCAATATGCTTGAATCAATTGCTCTCGTCCCAAAATTAAAAATAAACATTTCAATTGCTACAATACTATATTATCCCTTAACGATTAACACTCCATCTCCAATAACATCAAACTTCGAATCATCCTTCATTATCCCCAACCAATTTAAAAATTAGCAAGTAATGATTAACATCCTCTACGATTTCCTCAGAGAAAAAACTTGTTCTCAAAGGTTGGAAGCAACATTTGAGAACCCATCAATATTTTCAGATATCTCTCTCCCATAATACGTTCTCTGATCGGAAGCTCGATTGCAAAAAGCCTCCCCTTGCTGAAGACGTAGTTGGGGGTCGAACGAATCGTCGTTCCTCCTCTCCGAGGAGGGACGTGAATTTATCGAGGAGGCTGGAAGCAATCGGCGATGAGGCTCGTCGCTTATTATACTTTCTTATTATTTATCGATCCCCATAAATACCGATTCTGACGGTGGCTCGAGATTTATGGAGGCCCTGAATTACTGTCACTATTTTTCATCGGCATATTAATTTGGACACGGTTATCCCTCCCCCCCAGAGAGCATCCTGGGGGATGGAGAATCCATTAACGGTGATCGCCTCCGTGGTCCTGATTCTTAGCAGCGCTAAAACGGGGAGATAACACGAAAGGAAGTCGGGTCGATGATTACCCCGAGCTTTTATCCAGTCCTTTCGGGCACGATAGCCGGTTTAGTGGATTATAATGATGTTATTCGAGGGAGAGTGAAGGGTTGGCGATATTGTTAGGACGCTCTTCTGTCGTTCAGATCTCTTCTCGTGGATGAATTGGAATGCGTACATTGGACGTGTGTTTATGTGTTCGTGGAACATGTTTAGAGAGAAGATAGTTAAATTTTAAAAGATGTTAAATTAATGAAGCGAGATGGGGGACAGAGTTTATAGAGATTGGTCTTGAGAATTGATTTAGGATTCCAAAAGCATCCTGTGAATGTATTAATATCTTATATTTAAATTGGAATGAACGAATAAGTTATTATTATGTAGGAATGCCATTTGTATATTTGATGTGATTATTGGATTATTTATTTAGCTATATACGTGCAGTGTGGCTTTAATTCAATATACACCAAAAATAGTTCTTTACGGATTATTTTTATAAAATGTATCGTCAACGTTTATTTATTTTTCTTGATTAATTATTCTTTGTCGAAACTAGTTATAGTTCTTATTATAAATTATAAGAGATTGTTAATTCTCATTGTTTTTTGGAACATTTATCTGAAAGGTCTTTAAGTCTTTGTATGTAGATAAAAAGAGTAAGTATTATTGAAAAAAATTCGAATTCTACAACCGGTATAAGTTTTTTTTTCATGCTAAATGATATTTATTACATATTACTAATAGGTTCATTTTAATTGGAAAAGTGCTTTAAGAATCTTTAACATATTAAATTGTTATAAGAAGATAGAAAGTAGCATTGATTGATATTGACACTTTTAGACAGTTTTTATATTCCTTTTAATAAACTTGATAATCTTTCATCAAGTGTGTTTCATTAAATAAATATGTGCTCTTATTTAAAGAAATGGCGTAGAAATATTCATTTAGATGAAAATTAATCTTGTTTCACTCTTACAATTACAATATATATATAAGACAAAAGAAATTATAAAAAAAATTCCAAGAATTAAAATAAAGAATTCCAACAATATATCGAATTGCATAACTTAAATGCTATAAGAATCATTTCAAAAATAAAAAACGAAGCAAATATGAATTATAAAATATATTCTATTAATTTTCAATTTCTAAGATAAAATATGGATATTAAAATAATATATTTCGACAGTAAAAACATTTGAAAAAAAATTCCAGCAATAAATAAATTAAAATAAAGGAAAACTATATAAAAGAAATTCTTATTGTAATAAATAAGTAAAGGAGAATTATATAAAAGGTAAAGCAATTTAGAAGAGGAATTAGATAATTAAATTCATAAATTGCACAAATTGCATCAAAAGGAAAAAAGATTTCCAATAATAGAAGAAAAACTCGAAGAAATAAGTAAAAGGTAGTGCAGATATAACCAACGGAATAAAACGTTCGTCAAATCTTTGCTAGTGTAAAAAAATTGTTAAAAAAAAACGCCCCATGCATCCGCCATGTATTCGTAAAACGATGTTAAAATTCACACACGTAGCTCCCTCTTGAAATGACGAATATTCCACTTCGTATTTGTCAAACGGCGAATGTAGATCCAACTTTTGCAACGAATTCCTAAACCAAACACAGAAAAACTCGTCATTTCCTTGTTCCAATTGTTCGAGAACCACTTTTAAAAAAATTCGATCTCTCCTTCCCAATCTATTCTCCATAAAATGGCGATAGCCATAGAAACAAATAAGAACACGCTTATTAAATGTTCTAAAACACAATCGAGACTGAATACGGCCGGTCTAAGTGGTCACTGATTTCTGCGAATTCAATCGAAGAAAGGAGAAGAAACGAGTGTGAACGAGATATCGATATTTGATAAAGCCATAGGCGTCGAATATAGTGTAGACTTCATATTGCAAGAATCGGTGTAACTTGGACAGCCAATGGGCGCTTAAGTGGGCGATGTACCACGTGTATATATATTCGTCGCTTGGAACACGATGCTCGAGATTCTATCGTTACGAATTGATCGATCGATTCTTTCTTCTCCCTAGCATCGCTAATGACGGCCATTTTGCCGGTTGAACGCCTCGTTTTCGAATCGGTTATACACCGAAACTTGGGCCATTCCGCGACACTGGAATAAATGGCGCCTACAGCATTGATTTAATACGAGGCGAGCTATTATACGCGCCCAGGCCAAGGAGGAAACTAGGAGTAAATCTATCAGTGGGAATTATCCTCGTGCTCGAATTTGAATTCGCTGTTATTTTCCTCCGATGAAATACGACCGCCGACGATATTTCACGTCACAAGCTCGATGCTTGTGCCTTTAATAATCGTGCGGATGGAACGGTTGCGCGTCACGGATACAACGATAATCGTGGAATACGAACTCTTTTACCCCTTTTGCCCTCTTTTTTCGGTGTAATTTACCGAGTAATATAACAGCGCGTCGTTAACTGCCGGTTTTTTTTAACTTTGTTAAACGTTTCAGATAATAGATTGACGTGGCAATTTTTTCTTTTTTTTTTTTGAACTATGAAAATGATAAATGTTTGAACGAATTTCAATTGTATTTCACGATTTATTCTTATTTTTATTCTTAACGAGTCTAAGAAATGATTGAAATAGAAATAAGAGAGTTAGTAATTTTGAGAAGTTGCTGGAAAAAATATTTGTACAGCATTCTATTTATTATATATGCTTTTCACGTGCTAATTAATTAGGTCAAATTATTGTAAGATTTGAAATTTTTTTTTTTTTTTTTTTAGAAGTTTTATTACGTTTAATATTTTTCCATTATTCCATTTTCAAACTTTGGTTTTGACTTATTTTGAAAAATATTGATACAAAGAAAGATCAAATATATTTTGTGGCAAAATATTCGGCTATTATTAGAAAATCAGGAGACAATTGAACGTTTTTAAATCTTGACTAATGCAAATATATAATATCTCGTATTATACTATAATAATATAAGAATTAGACATCATGAAAATTAAATGTTAAATTTAAGAAAAAAACTTTTGATTATCCATAAAATAACTTTTAAACTATATGATCAGTTAAAATATCATCATACTGTGCAAAATAATTAATCTAGAAGATCCCGTTATCATCAATTGTTATATATCTCGTTGTTATCATAGATGTATATATTCACAAAATATTGGATACATATCAAAATTTTCAATTGTGTTTAGATTTAATAAAAAAGATTTACAAATTTAAAAATCATAATCATATTAAATTTATTACTCCGTTACGATATTATCAGAATTGAAAGTAGGTCTTCAACGTACGAGACATTTTTTGCTCGTGTATGCATAACAATTATGATCATGAATATTTAAGTACCTCGTATAACTATTACAGTTCAATATACATAAATGGAAAATGCTTCTAGATTGCATAATATATGTTTGCTTTTAGCGAATGGCAACTGCATAGATGTGTTGTTAATGGTAAAAGCTTTCATTAAATTGACAAATGAGAAATGGACGAGAGAATCATCGTAATTTCTATTATTTTAAATCAAACGTGTTTCATTGAGCTTACACATCGTACGAATGTTTCACATTGCATCGATGAAACACAATGAAACTTCATTTTCTTCGTTATCTTTTTTTTTTTTTTTTTTTTTCTAAGAGAAACTCACATTTACAATTTGAAAGTGGAGGAACGACAAAGTTAAAGTTATCCGGAGAAAAAAAAAAAAGGGAAGAAAAGGGGACGATCGATGGAAAATCTATTTTTCTCGATAATTTCCTTTCGATTTCGTGCTGCAATTTAATTCTGCGACGAAAAGTTTCGGCAAGAAAGAAGACGCTCTTTTGTTCCGCGCGTAAACGCCCTGTTAATTCAAGGAAAGCTCCATCGAAGGGAACACAATTAAGAAGAGCAACGAAACAATACGATAAAGTGCTTCGCGATCGAAAGGAAAAAAAAAAGAAAAAAATGATCGTCGAATAAAGAGCGAGAGACGTTCTTTCAAGTAAAGATAAAGAAATCATAATTATTGTTAATAATAGTTGAAATAAATTTTAAACATTTTCATAATTCATAGAATTCACTTGTCCAATTTTAGAAATAGTGATTTCACGAGTGAAGAGATATTAATTCTTTACTGATTTGTATTTGTTTTTACTAAATTTATAATTTTTCGATTTTACAACGTATATCGAAAATATTATTTTTCCGTAGAAGATATATCGATTGATTCATTGAAAAGCATATAATTCTATTTAAAAAAATAAAATTGCAAATGTAATAAAAGCTTGCAATAAAGCTTTATTCGCCCAACTGTGAAAAAATTAATTAGTAGTCTTTTTAAAGTCATTCAAGTTTTATTTGAAAATATCCTTTAATATTTCCATAAACAAGAGAGATATTCGATATTAAGATAAAATTTTATTCCGATTTTTTCGTACCATTTTTTATTACATTCTGGAATTTTAATAACATTTCATTTTTGCAATTGCAATGAACGTATATAAAATATTAAATATACTTCGTTAACATTTTAAAATTCGATTCTAAAAGTTAAAACAAATATACAAAAATATTGATTGATCTTATTTATTAAATTATAAGCAATTTAATTTAAAGTTGTATTAGATAGAAAAGATATAACGAAGACTCTTTTTCAATAATTTTTAATAATTTTTTAATAATACCAACTTTTACATCTATTTTAATTATCTCTAAAATCGATGCTTCAAAATCGATATCTCATGAACAACATGAACTAACAATTACAAGTTCATCATCAAATTTTCAACTTTAGATTTATAAAATTTCACCAATATCGATAATTCCATCTCTGTCACAAAATCCAAGCTATAAAAACCTCTTTTCATCGTCATTCCACGAACAAACAATGAACACGGACAAAGCGAGAGTAAAATAGAAACGTAGTTTCCACTCTAATAGCTTGTCGTAAATGCCAGAGTATTCCGCGTATCGGTTGCCTCGAAGAGTAACCGCAGTTAATGGCGACAGCCTTCACGGAATGTCTTCATATAGAAGGACGAATAGGGTTTTATGGAATCGTCTTTGGCGCACGCATTCGTAATTGTGAACTAAGTTGGAAACGATTCAGCGTTGCACACGCTTCGAGAGAAGTTTCTGGTGCAACTTTGGATATGTTGTAACGATTAGTAACTTGATTAGTTTTTTAACGAAAAATTACAGAACGATGTAATCCGTGTTGCGAGAGAATTTTGTCGGTAAGTATGGAGCATTTCAGGGTTCTGTTCCGTTCTACTGTGTGGAGAAATTGAGAGTTTGATTTATGATGAAAAGAGAACTTGATAGGGATATTGATACTTTCCTTTAAAAGAAGGAAATTGAAACTTTTCATTTGTTATCGGATAACCGAGAAAGTTTCGTCGTTCCTTTGTCGTTGAAATGGAGGAGGGAAGAAAACAAATTTTTATTCGATGAATTAAGTATTTTTATTGTGTTTAATTGAAAAAAAAATTGTTGATAATGATTTTATAAAAATTGCAATTTTTAAACGTAAAAAATGTTTTATTTTTAATTTTAAAAATGATCAATTGTAATTTCTCCAAAAATCTTTTTACACGTCAGCAAATTCTTTTAACTTTTTAAAAAAAAATTCATGTTGTTTGATGGAATTTCAAAAAAATTATTGTATTTTAAAAATCGAATATTTTTACTTTTAATTATAATTCAGAAATAAATTTTCAAGGGAATAATAGAATTGAAAAAGATATTTTCATTTATTTTTTTAAAAATTCTTTTTTCTAATTTTGTTGTAATTAAGCACAGTAGATATGTAAAATATATAATTTTAAATTTAATCCAAAAATATAAAATTTTAAATCTTAATGTTCGTTTGTAATTATCTGTAAAATAACAATGTAAAATAACAATGTAGAATATTTTTGGTTATCTAATATAAAGTAAAACAAAAATTTAAATATTATTTAATTTATTTTAAATATCTTGTAAAGCAAAATATTTTTCTGATTCTTATCTGTGATTATTTTTTAAAATTCTTTTAAACAAACAACTGTTTCAATATTTGCTATTTTATTTGATATTTTAATATTTTTTTGAGGTACTAAAGAAATAAAGAATTTGTTTTTCTTTATTGAAAATTTCTTTTTTTTAGAATCAGCCATTTGATTTTATTCGAATATTTCTCTTTTTTACTTTTTGATAAAAAATTGTATTATTCACAATTATTTAAAATTATATTAAAAATGACAATTATTCGGAAATAATTTATTCCTCAAATTTATTTTTTTTTTTTTTTTTTTTTTTACTTTCATTTCAAATAAAATGTAAAATGTATTCGTGTTGACAATATTATATTATAATCATAATACGATCATATATAAATATTATAATCATATTATCATCATGTTTATCTTGTTTTTTTCGCAAAATGTCAACTTTATTTATTATATGAAAAATAATATGAAATTTCATTTAAAATTTTGATACACAAACTCTACAATATTATAATAAATATTATTATTATTCAAGTTAAAATTTCGTTTTGTGTTATCCTTTTCTATATGAAATTCAGTTTTTGAAGGCAGTTTTTTGAAAACAAATTGTTTATAGTATTATAATAAATATTACAATTATATTAATATTATTTGTTTTATTTCTCAAAAAATTACTTTTATATGCATTTCAGATTTTCGTTCAAAAAAGAAGTTTATTTATCGCAATAAATATTAATATTACATTATCATTATATAAAAAATTTATTTCATATTTTTAAAAAATCGACATTACGATATTTCTGTTTGAATTTTTGTTTGAAATACAAATTTCATAATATTACAAATATTAAAATTATATTATCTGAATTAATTGGAAGACAAATCTGCTTGGATAAGCGATTTTTCAAATAATCAGTTAAGAAGAATCAAATTTGTCAATTAATCATCAATTAAAAATTAAGAATATTGAAAAATTTAACAATTTTTAAATATTTTCAAACATAGACATTTATTACACGAAGCAATACATAAGTACAAAAATACATATATATGAACGCATTACAGAAATATTTTGCAAAAAATAAATTAATTAAATTTTTCAATTTAAGTACTTAAATCCATCTTGCGTTCTTAAACTAAAACTTCATCTTTTTTAAAAACTTCCTTATCTCTTATTTTCTCCCACGATTAATCCAAAAGGAACAAATTCATTTAGACAATCGGAAGAATTTCGTCGAACATTGTTAAATACGTGAATTCAAATGCACGTTAATCAGATATTCGTGTATCATGAAACGTGTAAAACGTTGTTGATATTTTACACTTTCCTCCTAAAAAAAAATCAATTTTGCCATCTCCAGATTCTCCACTTATCGAGACCCTTATCGAAATTCATATTCCCCTTCACGAAAAGAGAAAAGGATATCGTGCACGGATCAGAGAGGTTAGCCCATGGATACTCGATAGCCAGATCCCCAATTTATAGCGTGTCGACGTTTGTTCTTGTAAAAAACTGTCCTCGCACTCTTTTACCTCTCCCCAGGATTCGTCGTTACTTCTGCTTCACAACGCGATTTTACGAGGGAATTTACGCGATTTCCAATACAAAGCTCGTTCCGGTTTTATCGTTCCACGGCCGTGTCGCGAAGAAAATCCTGTCGTCACGATTCTTCAGCCGAGCCCACGAATTACCGTTCCGCCATTTTGGAAATTTCTGCCTCCAATAGGCATGGAGATGGAAACGATCATCATCTGCAATGCAAATGATTTGATAAACGTGGAAACAGATAATCTATTTCCGAAATTCTGAACGTGTTACGAAAGTTTCGAGCGACCTGTAACTATTTGATCGTCTGATGTGTTTCTGAATTTTGATGCTCACCCCAGAATTTGGAAGGAGGAAAGAATAATCTCAAGAGGAGAAGAAGGTAATGGCGAAATATTTCAAATACATCAACCTTAATTACATCTTTTCGTTCTGTCTTCCATATAAAAAACGTATCCAAAAATTGTACGTCCCAAAATATTCAATTACGGATGCAAAGCTCCTCGATCGATGTTACAGCATCGTCAGTTCGCGTCGGCTCCATTGAAGAAATTTACGAGGGAATTTTCCTCCCTAGGCCCGTAAGAAAGTTGAAGTGCCCTCATAATCCTCGTGGAAAGATTATCCTTGCCACGTTCCTTTGTTATGCATGGAACGAGCACGCCCTCGTGGACGATGCTAAAACGGCTCTATTTCTTCACAATCGCCTCCCCCTTCCTGTATCTCATCCGTAAGGTAACCTTCTTCCTTGCCAAACACGAGGTCCTTCTTATGTATATATATGTATGTCTCCTCTGTTTCCGCATTCCTCTGGTTTTATATCAGGGAGGAAGATAAGAGGTGCGCGTACGTTTCTTTTGAAAGCGTTCTTTTGAAAGAGAGAGAGAGAGAAGGAAAGGAAAGGAAAGGACTTGGTTCGAATAAGTTTGGATTCTTGCACACAGGGGAGAGACTTTTGGGACGAGTTAATAGCAGCCATGGGCTTTCGTAAATTTACCCCGTTCTGGGTTAAGTCGTCGTAATTGCTCTGACAATTTTTCATCCATCTTCCCTTTTCGACCCTCCTGGGGGTTAGCTCTGTTCTCGATCGTTGGGATTTTTTGAACGTGGAGGAATTATTATAAACGCGTGTAAATGCAAGAACTGATAGATGTGGGGAAATGTGTGTTTAATAAGAAGAAAAAGAACGTCGCTTGTTGATATTATTAATCGTATGAATAATTCTGAATATTATATAATTTTATATCATGCATAAACTATAAAATACATGATTGAATAATAGATGATTGAAATTTAGTTTACAAATGTTGTTAATATATTCGTGAAAATTGGTATACAAAAATGTGAGTCAAGATTTATTTGATTAATTTATTATTGATTACTCAACTAATTACTCAAGTATCCTAAATCACACAACTTTTGCTCTGAACTGTATCGAATCACATTTATCACATTGATTACAATTTTACGTAATCTTAAACCGTTTAAGCTAAATCGTTCAAAAGATTAGAATCCAGGAGAATCCATTTCTTTCGAAAGAAAGAAAAAAAGGAGTCGTGTCGAAAATCTAATCGAGAGCCAATGAAAACGAGGATCCTCGTTACAGTCGGATTACGGGCGTTCGTTGTAAAAGGGTTGATTCACCTCTCCACTTTTTATCTTCCCTATCGGGCTCGTTACCCATAGACCGTGGGAACCCGTGAACCGTGCAACAAAACCGGGGAAAAGGAAGCGACCTCGGACGTATCGGCCGTGCAATCGATACGTGCCAATAACCGCAACGACGACGTCGTAATTTGCCGTCTCTTATTTCCGGCCTCATTAACCACCACCTCTCGAAACGGATATGTATTGTCGGCGGAGATTTTTCAGAAAATTCGACCGATGTTTTTCTCTTCCGTGCACGACGATTCTAACATATACAGTTTGCGCAGTGTTTTTGCAGTCTAGTTGAATTTGGCAAGCAATTAGTTGATTTAAGATTAGATAGGAACGAGGAACGGTATAACCAATATGGTGATCACCAATACCAAGTCCAACCAATATGGACGATTATTTTCGTTTAAATGTTATTTTTTTATATGCTGTGTGATATTGGAAGGAATGAGAGTTTTTTTTTTTTTTTTTGGTAAAAAATAAAATTATGTTTATCTCTATCCAGTATTAATTTCTTCGAATTTATTGAATAATCTGGGTCTATTTATTTAGAATAATCGAGTTCTGGGGCTGATTCAAAAGACTTTAATCCTATTTAGAGTTTAGTTTACGTGTTAAGCGCAATAACTCAACGATTAATTGTTTATCCAGTATATAAAATTTTAACTCTATGTAATAACCATCTTCTATTTGAATAGAATCCATAAGCTCTAATATATTAATTCTATTAAGTTTTTGGATTTCAAACTATCATATTATTTCGTTTTACAAAGAAAGGAACGAAAGGAAAAGCGTGGACTTGTCGAGTTATTTTTCACAGATAGCTCTATTATTTTTATCGATTCTTTTTCTTCATCCATCCCCATTCCGTTCATAAAGCTGCGAAAAGGAAAAGCGTAGGAAAAATTTCTTTTATGTCCGCCCGAAATAGAATCTCGAGCCAGAGAAGGGTGATAATAATAAATCCTGAGAGATTCGTTCAACGATGTCTATCGAAGCAAGCTTGCCCAACTGTTCGTGGATCAGAGGAACCGTCACCCTTACCGGTATCCCTCGATCAATCAAGGAAATCGTATTCGAACGGTCTAATAGCCGACCGATTCCTCGAGATTGCTATTAATTCGTTCAACGAACCGAGTTGCATCCTTTACGATCGTCTATCCTTGGCTCCGCCGCCGTGGCATTCTGGCCTCGCTCCAAATCGAATCCATTTAAATACTTGGCCCTCTTCCCCTCCACCACCTTTTAATTCCTGATTTTATGAGCTCCTTCGATCGTTAAAACTTGGTGAAAAGGCTATTAATGCACACCGAGTGTGTTATTCTTAAATTGTTTCTCGCCCCAGACAGACATTTTGATGCACCTTGCACGGTTCGTTGAGTTCGATTTTTATCACGTGACGGCGATTTAATTGTGTTCGTGAATCAGGGAAAATTTGTTTTTGGAATCGTTCAAGAAGTTTGAAATTAAAATTTTAAATATGCGTAAAAATAAATGGAAATAAAAAGGATCTGGATTTTTGATGAAATTCAATGTGAAAATTAATATTAATTTGAAGACACAAGTTATTGATTGAGTTATATAGGAAATATTGAAAGTCTGGTGAAATTCTATATTTCTTGCTTTCATAAAAGCGATAATCGATTAGCAATTCGAATTTCACGTTTATTCGTGTTTACGTTTGAAAATGATTTAATGAATTCTGTAAAAAATTTGCATATGTTAAATTTAGAACGATCATATTTGTCTGAACAATGTCCTAACTTGAATGACATTGGAAAACATTGAAAATAAATTTGATTAAAAGATTTTAATATGAAGTCTGTTCAATTTATATATTAAGCAAATAAGAAATGCAATAAAAAAGTTAATAAATTCGAATGATAGATTTGATTGAAAAGATAGAAGTGAATGTACAAATAAAATTTAATTTTATTAAATACAATTGATGAAATATTGATGGATAATTCGAAAGATAAATTTGAAAAATGAAATTTTTAATTTAGAGATAAATTTAATTTATTATTAAATACAATTGATGAAATTTTTATAATTATTCGATACAAATAAATCTTAATTCTCTCCTAATGTTTATATGAAGTTTGTTGTTTAATTTATATATTAAACAAATAAGAAATACAAATAAAAAAGTTAAAATAAATTCGAATGATAGATTTGATTAAAAAGTGAATATACAAATATAATTTAATTTTATTATAAATACAAATTCAAATTTTATTTAATTATTCGATAAATTTTAATTTTCCCAATGTTTATAAACAAAAGTATATCGTTTTACAAATCTTTATTAGAAATATAATAATAACTAATCCATAATTTAACATTAAGTTAACGATTCAACACGATGAAAATTCTAAATGGAACATATATATATATATATATATATATATATATGTATATCGTTGATCAGATATATATCGTTTCAGTTTCATCAATCTCTAATCAAGCATTAAACGCATTAATCACGAGTCAGAAATAGATGAATAAATAGATAGAGAAAGAGCATCGATCGCTAGAATTTATTTATTTAACGCTAATATTCAAATTTCCCTTACCTTGTCGTTACATCTCTCCTCCAATAGAGATATATTCGCATTATTTCGAAAGCAATTCATTCGAATGAAGGAATTTTTATGAGATAAATCGCATTATATCCAATCACCAGCTATCCGATGAAATTTCTACTTTCAAATCGAATCGTGAATCGATATTCGTCATTCGATTAGATTTTAAGCAGCCTTCTCATGTTTGAAATCTTAATAAATTAGGAAAAATTATGAATTAAATTATCTGATTTCGTACATGCGTTTATTTATTTGTTACTTATTATTAATTTCTAGTTTATGCATATCAAGTTTCATATTCGACTCTTATAAGATCGTATTTACACGTATATAATGCTACTTGAATTCAAGTTTGTGTTCATATAATTTCTATACTAAATTACCAAACTTCTGTGTATTCGTATAAATTAGATTACTTCAAATTTGTGTTTACACACAAGTCAATTTAATCGGCTCGAAATTAATTAAATTCGTGTCATTTACAACTAAATACATTAATCGTGATGTAGTATATACCAAAAATAGCATCGTGAATATCAATTACAATTAATTATTCGTACAAAGATAAATAAAAATGTACAAAACCGAACATCAATTGTATTTAAAAAAAGAAAATATCTTCTCGATTTAAAAAATCAAAAATATCGACAAAATTTGTCATTACCTCGAAAAAAAAACCTAAAAACTTCGAAACTCTCACGGATAGAAAATCGCCAGCACGTCAAAATTTTCGCCACGTAAAAATCAATCTTCCCCTACTCCCTTACGACGTTCATAAGAACTCTCTTCGATTTTCCATCCACGATCAAAGTTCCATCAAGAGAGAGGCATCGCCCATTCCACCGGAACTTAACTCTCGCAAACAACAGCGCAAAAACCTATCTGCTAGAATAAAGAAAACCGGGTAACAATGAACCGCGGTCCACGGAATATCAGAGGCGAGGAAAAATGGAAATGGAGTCGAACGCCCTTATTTTCCATGGATACATCGGATTTGCAGGAAAGGTGATGGTGGATTCGAAAACATGGTTGGGCCTCGCATTATGCCGAAACGAGGGAGGGAACGGAGCTTACGCTTTGACGTGACGAAAGTAAATGGCTTCAGCTCAGCTGTCAACGGCTCGTTCCCACAAAATAAGGGTGAGCGGGGTGAATTTTCCACCCTAAAAATTTCGGATAAATAATAGCGCGCCTCGACGTGATGCCGTCAAGAGAGAATCGCCGAGTATCTTTATATAATATAAATATTTCTCGGATATAACGAGTCGAGCTGAGTTTGTATTGGAGCGAGCAATTCGAAACTTGTTTATCTGTTTTCTCTTATTGAATTTTTCTAATTTGAAAGTGATACTTTTAGTTAAAAATATAGGATATTTCTTGCAAAGGCTAAATCATAACTTTGAAATAATAATAGAAAAATTTTGAATAAAATCAAATTGTTTTATATCGCATGGTATATATGCTTGATTCTTAAATGGAAAAGTTCGAAAGATTTTAATGATTTATTTCTAAAAGGGTCAATTTTAAAACAAATACAAGTTATTATAAAATAATGTCGATTGAAATTTATTAAATTAAAAAAAAAGTTTACGTAAGAGATAGGATGCTCTTCACGCATCTTTCGTCTAATGCAAATTTCAACTTCGCTTACAATTAAGCTACAGATTTTTTTACTGTATCATATATGTTTCGTATATTTTACATAAGTAAAATTATTGTTTATACTATTGCACTAATTAATACAAAATATTAGCAAAAGGTTTGACTGTAATTGAAAAACTAATTCTAATTTGTTACTGGCAGTATCCTTGATATAACTCGAAAATATTATTACATATTTTTAAAAAAATTTTAACATATTTATCTGTTAATTTTAATATTGCATAAATCCCATCAGAAACATACTTCACACGCGTGATACGCGAAATTTTCACACGCAAATTGAACCACGAAAATCCTCGCGCGGTCGATTAAAGGATTTAATGCCGATTGGAATCAACCGCGATTCTAATGGTACAAATCGCATTCGTAGCAGAACAATAACGATTACGTCTGTTTTTCGAGCGTGAAGATTTCGCGCTGTAAAACCATTAAACGTTTAAACTAAAATGGACACGATCGAGGTAACGCGGGAAATTCGTGTTCGAAACGACGCAATCGACGATAGATTCGGCCCGCGCATTGTTCCACGGGATATAACAGCTCCCGTTATTGGATAATACTTGAGTTACACGTGTTTTGATTCGCCCGGTGTCTATTTCGCGCATGGCGGCTTAATCAATTCGTAATCGAGGGGTAAGTGACTCGAAATGATCGCTCGTTCGAGCACTGGAAGATGAACTGGATGAGAATTTCGATCATTGTCATTAGATTCAGTGTATATATATTCAATGGTAATAATTTCGATCATCGATTTCGAACAACAACGTCGACGTTTCTTCCTTTGTTTCACGTTTGCTCGTTAGTCTCGTATTGTTTTTTCATTGACCTGTTTTTGGAAATGGGCAATTATCAGTTTTAAGGCAATTAAGGAATGACGTAAATATACGATTGTTGCAATATTATAATTCTCCGTTGCTCGATCGAAACGTTTTTATTTTATTTTACTTTGTAAAATATTTATTGATTAACATCGGGACAAAATTGCGTGTGAAAATGTTAAATTGTTGACTTTACGATTCTTTTGTGCAGATTCTTTTTAAATATTGAAAATTATGTTTAATACTTGAGGCAAAAATAATATTTATAATCCGCTATGATGACATAAATTTGGATAAAACAATAATAATAACGATTAAAATGATGTAAATTTGATTTTGTTAATTATAATTTGATTTGTTTGATTGTTTCATTCGGACAATTTTATTTTACGTTTGATTCGTTTCGATTGATACATAATAAAATGACAAAATATATTATATACGTAAATAGATAGTTTGTTTATATGGAATTTCAAATAGCATGATGAAAATTGCTTTTAATAATAAAATAATAATAATCGTAATATAAATACAATTAATATTGAAATAATATTAATAATAACGATTAATAATTAAATAATAATAATAATTACTGTTGAATGATGATCTTGATTAAATTTGCAAGATCTCTCTGTAACTGTTTTATTAAGTCTAATTCATTTTATGAATTTAGAATTTTTATTAAATTAAAATGATCATATCAAGAGAGAATATTAATCGTGTGCAATTAAAATTTTTCACATAATTAAAATTTCAAATAACTCAATGGAAAATTATTTTCAACAATAAAATAATAATAACGATTGTACAACGAATTAAAACTTTTACTCTCCGGTTTCAAACTTTCACTTGACTTTTCTTTATTTCCAATTTTCCCATAATTTTGCAAATACATTTTTGACTACTGAAATATTAAATAATCAATATTTATAAATCATATTTATAAAATAACAATACAATAATAATTTAATTATGTAATATTATTTATTTTCTTTGATTTTATTCAATTTTTTCCCGTCCTAACAACTGATTTATTGATTATTCATTAACTATATTATATATTCACATCATTTCTAGTTTTATCTATTCTTTTTCTATTTTTCCATAATTTTTTTTTTTTATGATTATTATTATTTTGTGTTTATACGATAAACATGTTCGTTTTTTTCTTTTATAATATTATTATATTAAAGCATAGAATATAACTATGCTATATATTATAATAAATTAATAATTAATTAATATTATAATTATAATTAATAATTATTAATAACTATTGTAATAATTATTATTAATTATCATTATATTAAAGTTTATTATACTATATTAGATTATATTATCATATTATCAAATATTAAATTTATCAGATTTATTCATTCATATTCGAACACTCATCGTTTTATTTTTAAACGTTCTTTATTTGACAAAATTTTGGTATTGATTTATTTTCCATCTTATCTATTTGTAGTAATTTACTGTTTCGTTGCGTTCTTCATTCTTCTACTATTCTAAGAATTTCTATACAAAGTTTCTTTTTTGTTCTTTGAGAGAATTCTACTTTGTATTCTAGTAAATTCTACATTTGAAGAAAAGAAAAATATTCACATTCTTCATTCATTCAACTTTGAATATAGATTGCTTGGTATATTTTGTCGAGTAGTATGAACGTATTACCTTCATTTTAATAATACAGATACATTGTGATAATACGTTATATTTCATGATATGGAAATATATGTATTAATTGGTAAGAATATAATGAATCTTATTCAAATGGTTTATTTTTATAAATCAATAGCATGTATATATTTAAATTAATTTTTCTATGAAAAATTCATAATAAATTTTTCAATTAACATTTTTCTAATATTATTCTATAAGTTCAACATGTTCATAGCATTCTATTTATCCTCCTGGAATAAGGAATATGTTTGTAGAATCAGTTGTTTATAAAATGGGAGACAGCTTTCTCAACATATTAAATATACCACGATGGTTAAAAATATATTCTATAATTTTTCACGTCATTATAATAATAACGATGATATTGAAAATTATTATTTTATTATTTTCTTAAATTAAATACTTTTTAATTTAACTTGTCACAGAGTCACAAGTAAGTGTGTCAGTTACTGGTGACTCTGACAATTTCTTAAATAATATTAATGTTTTAAGCAAAAAATGTTATTAAATTTTTTATTTAAGAAAAACAATATTATTTAAAAAATAATAAATGAAATTATAAATGGTGTATTAAAAATATTCTCATTTCAAAAAATTATTATCTAAAATTATATTCATAAGATATTTTAAATGTTATAAATTTCCAAAACATTATTTATTATTAGATTATCTTTTACACAAACATATTATTTAATAAGAATTCAATTTTTCACAACCAGCATAATTTCAAGACATTTATAAAATCCTAATCCACTTTTTTCAAATGAAATTTTCATAAAAATCTAATTCTATTCCACGCCATTCAGAATTAATGACTTTTTAAACATGGCTCTTAAACAAACATCAGAGCAACCGATCTAAAATCATAAAAATGACGCGGAAAGTAAGAGTGTGCTGCTGGCAAGAAACACCACCGAATTTCTTGGTCGCGGAACGATGATCTCACTGCTTTAAAACACAGAATGAAACCGAGCACTGGTCGTTTGCTCGTTATTTTCCTCGACGCAGTTACCCGGAAAATTTGCATCTTTTTCTGCACGTCCTTCGCTTCTTCTCGTCGTCGAAGAAACGACTTAGAGGCGGCCACGAGATAGCGCTGCGTGGCAAATTTCCTGGTGGCTCTTATCACGAACAGAAAGGTTCGTCGTTTGCAACCGTCGTTTTCTTTCCTCCACGAACGTTAACTCCACTCACCGGAGACAAATACTTTTTATTCTGGTTTTTCAAAACATTTCTATGGCAATATCGAGGCTTTGATGCGAGAAAATTCTTATTGAATCTATTTTTTGCTAATTATGTTTTGATTCGTTTTTGAGGCAAAATTATATTTGAAATATTAAATTTTTCTTTGCTATTTATAAAATTATCATACAATTTTGGTTTTTAATGCAGTTAGTAAATGGAAATACTATGAATATAATCCGTTGGGATTGCGTGAAATCAAAATTTCCAACCTCATCATTATTATAATTATCATTCTATAACCTCAGGTTTAATTATTAACACTAATAATAATGAATTTATTTGAATTTATTTTCTGTTAAATGTACAATTTTTAACCCAAACTCTAATCTCATTATAGGAATAATGTTTCTTTGTTGATTTATTTTATGTATATTATGATTATTTATGATTAAAAATATTCTAATTCATCTATACTTAAATATCTTATATTAACTATATAACTTTTCAATGGTTCCATTAGAGGACAAATGAAATTCAGTTTTATCATATTACATCACAAATCTTTCTAGATAATTTATATAATGCTTCTTTATTGATTCTATTATAAGGTAAAAGACATTATACTACAATTTTTATTATCCAACTTAAATTATATTTAAAGTATACATAAATTCTATTGATAATTGATTACACAATATCCTTCTATTTATCTTATTGGAACATTCAATATATTTAAATATATTTGTTTTATCACACTAGTATAATAATAACGTTCTCCTACTGATTCTCCTACAGAACTCTACACAATATAACCTATAATACATAAACTTTCATAGTATTCAACAATTGCTTTCAACAATGCGTTCAAGACGCATCTGCTCCTACCTTTTCTTCCAAACGTATATAAACTCTGTTGGTAGTTGATCACGCGAGACACTTGTATGTATCGCCACTTGTGAATCCTTGTCAAACATGTACACGCACCATCCATCGACGATATTTTCCCTTCCCATTGGATAACGTCAAGGTTTACGAAGAAAATTCGTAGAAATCCAGGGAGCCTAGGATCGTTGAATATCCCGTCCTCCTCTTCCTCCTCCTCCTCCGTGGAAGGAGATTTGACAAATGGTTTTATCCGGCAGTTGACGCCTCTGTTGACGCGCGTACGTGCACGTGACACGTGTCGCGTGTGTCGCCTCGTGTGACCCCGGCCTCCCAACAGGGGAACCTGAGAATATGTCATTCCTCGACGTTGGTGAAATGGATGGTGCGGCTTGACGCCATCCTCCGAAATTTTGGACGACCAACGGGAGTTGGAAGGGTGATCGCCGGTTGCCGATTTGACAGTCTTTCGTGAACGATTCTCGTCCGGCGAAATAATGCGTCGACAACCCGATTACGTATTGAATGAACATCGATCTAGATTCAATCCGAAAGCAATTTCTTTTTGATCCCGCGTCCTGAGCAATAAATGGCCGAATGATAACTTTGCCTCCTGGCAATCGATTTCGAATAGATGTGAATTTTTTTTTTTTTTTTTTTTCGGTTATTTGATTTTTGCTTTTACCAATTTGGTGGGAGGATTTTGTGAGAAAGGAAAAATGAGTTTTTGGTTTGTTATTTATTTATTTGGTCATTTCGAAAGTTATTTTTTGAAGGTTAGAAAACTATAATCTGTTTTTGTAGTTTTGTAATAACGCGGATTGTTAAATGTTTGAAATTCTTTCAAAATTTGTTGATTAGTAATATTATAAAATTATTGATTAATTATAAACTGTATGAATAGAATAATGAAATAATTCAATGTAAAATTTGATTCTTTGTAAATAATGTTAAAAGCTTTTTCGCAAGTAAGTCGTAATGAAAAAATAAAATAATAAAATTCGAAGAAATTGAAAGTAATATAAAATTTTACAAATATCGCTTAAATATAACTAGTATAATTTGTCTTAATCACTTTTCTGAAGAAATAAAATTATCAAGAGTTTTAGAAAATCATTAAATGTATTCGTTAATAGTAATAAAAAAAAATAATTTTTTTTCTTTCAAACATATATTTTTATCCACAAATTATTAGATATTTAATAATATGTTTTTGGATACAAATAAGTAATATGATTGTAATTAATATCGATTCTAATTAACTATTTATATTGTAAATAAATAAAGCGTAAATATTTCGTTCCACGGATTAAAGAGAAATGTTACAAAATTATAAAATTTACAAATAAAATAATTTTAACGAAATAAGATACGAAACCGAAATATTAAAAAAAAAAATAATAAATTAATAAGATAGAAAATAAAAGTTTACATTTTATTTAATTACATTTTATATCCTATTTTCTAAAAAAAAAAGAACTGATAATTTTTATCCGCATCAGCAACACTCAGCTTACTTTAATCGCGATATACTTTTTGCCGTATCACGATTAAAGTAACGCTTGAGTAGAGCTCCACAAAGCGGAATAGACTTAATAACCGTCTCTCGCAATCTCTCCTGGCTAAATTTCCAAATAATCTCGCTAAATACGCTAAACGCAGGCTCGAGCCTCTATAATCCGAGCATTTGCACCGAGGGTTAGCTCCTTGTTCTCTGAATTGTTTCGCAAAGCGAAATGCTTAATTTACCGATGTCAGCTGCAACGGGCGGAAAAAATCGTCCGGCTATATGCAACATCCGACCCGATGTTTTCGCGTAGCTGCGTACGGTAAACGGGTGGAAACACTGCGCGAGAGCCATCTGGTAATAATGTTCGGTTCGAGAACACGCCGAGCTACGACTGTTTCCACGGCGTTTCAAGCGGGAAGAACGTTGGGTGAAAGAGCGATCGAGAACGAACGCGGTGGGGCGGAACGAGGATGAAAACAACGAGGCGAACTCGCTAATTGCAAAAACTGCCTGCAGCGTCGTCCAGCGTTGGCTTCACGGTCGGTTTCTCGGACGAGGAAAGAAACGAATAGGCCCCTGAAACATAACTATTCGGCCAACACGCTGGAAATTTTCTATGCCTTGTTCGCCGGCCGAGTAAATCTTTCTGTTTAATTCATTTTGGTAATTCACCGGTTTTGATTGTTATGAAAACTCTCGTATTCGAATTAGTAGAGAGAGAAAAGTGAAACATATAGCAAAAATGTAGTGTTTTAGGATGAATTTTAGAGATCAAAATAAACGTTAAAATTGGTATACAAGTTAGAAATGTAAATAGTTGAGGCTTGTTTATTAAATTACGAGAAATTTGATTAGTAAGAAAAAAAAAATTGTTATTTCAATTGTATGTAAATATTGTATTTGTAAAAATTTTTTTAAATTTGAAAAATTTGATATTATTATATATCTTTTCTACGAAAGAAAAATTGTAATTGAAAAGAATTAGGTGGTAGACTTCATTGTTAATGAAAAATTTGGTTATACGAATAATTATATTTATTCAAACAAAAATTCACAAAAGTGACAATTTGGTTTAATATCAAAGGAATCTAATATTTTTGGTTATTTATTTAATTTTTAATGAAGTAATAAAAAGTAATAATTTTTTTAATATCAATACAATGATGATTTTTTTTCAAATACTTTAAATATTTCAATATGAAAGGATCTTTATTATTGTTTTAGTTTTCTATGAAAAGAAAACTTCTATGAAAAAAAAAATATATTTAATAACAAATAATTGGGACTATAACAATCATTCAAGTAAATTTGTTAAATTTTTATAATTTTTGTGATTGAAAAATATTTGTTAGTTTTAATTATGATGGATAAAATAAAGTACTTTAATATGACAAACTTGAATAAAATGAGGAAAATTTTCATAAGAGTTTTAAAGTATATGAATAATAAATAGAGTGCAAATATTCATGCATTTATTAAAAAATTTGAATGTGCAAAAATATATATAATATGCAAAGATATACTTAAAGTAAAATATTCATTATAATATTTAAAGAATAAACTAATTTCTTTTTGAATTCATGAAAATATCAATTTACATAAGCATTCTCCATCTAAATAGTCTTTTAAAAGCATTATGAAAACATTGTATATTTTATAGAAAAAAAATTTGGTGTAATTAATATTGTAATAATCAATATTTATAAAATTGAAAAATTATATACATAACAAAATATTATCATATTTTAGATTTTTCAATAGCATTTTTCTTAAATTTAATTTCTTATGTAAAAATAATATAATTTTAGAATCTAAAGTATAATTATATCATAATTTATTTAACTATTAAGAAATTATACAAAGACTTCTATTAAATAATAAATAATTAAGTAACAAAAAGTCGTTTTTAGCAAAAAAAAATATAAATAAAATAAAATCATAACATTTAATTTAACATTTTAAAATTCAAACTCTAAAAATATAATAATGTGATATTTTAATAAAAAATTACAAAGAAAATCTCTTCTATACATTTACAAAAAATATTACTAGGTAAACTGGAGTATGCTAATACCTTTGTTTGGCATTTGGTACGTATATTTAACACGAGGATTAAAATAGAAAAAAAAGGATTAATTAACGATATTGAATTTTAAAGTTTTAAACATGGAAAATACGATTTCTCACGTTTCTCTCTCGTGGCCATTAATTGTATTTTGCGATAATATTTTCTCAAATTTCCGATTTTTTAATTTTTCGTTTCAAAGAGAAAATTATAAAAAGATCCAGAATTGGTTCAATTTCTGGATATTAGACGATTTGTGGAAAATGTAAAAAACAATAAAAAAAATGATACACATGGTTCGTGAATTGTTCGCTCTTTTGTGGAACACCAGCTGCGTTTTATCTTCGCGACACCGGCAACGCGTGCCATTTTCACGTTCTGCGAAAGTTTTTCCACTTTCCAACCGCTGATAGACGCACTGCGTCTCTATTTCGTATATTAGCGATATCGCGCCACGATAAATGGTACCTGCACCTTCTGTGCACATTTTTCTCATTATTCGAAGGATCTTTAATAATTCCTGATTAATATATGATTTGTTAATAATAAACGTAAATTAATGGAAGAAATCTAGTTTTTATATCTATTTGATTTTTTATTACTCGTTGGCTGAAAGAAAGTGCTTTAATTGTTGTAATCTCATAAATCAATTTAGGATGTGATTCGTCTGTAAAAAAGTTTTTGAATTGATATTCAGAATAATTCTATAATTATGTATCCGGTTTAATATCTGAATAATAATATGTTTTATCATATTTTTTATCGTATTAGAAAAGATAAGTATTTTTAAAGATTATTACTTTGATGCAATATTCTAAAAATTTATTCATCTTTAAATGTGAATTCTAAAATAAAAATTGCTAAAGATTTGTACTCAAATACATTAATTCTTGAATCCAAGAAATTTTTGTGAATATAATATATCTATTATGTACAAAAAATTTTATATTAATTAAATATAATTATTTCTGATCAAACTTTATTCTAACATTTTTGTGGTATTTTCATTTATAGATTCTTGCATTTTATTCAATTACAAATTTATTATATATACATATATATATATATATTTCAAATAATCATTTAGAATAAAGAATAAAAGAGAAAGTAATTTTTTCTCAAATTTTTCAATCTTACCATCAAAATAAATAAAGACAAGAAAAACAACTGCCATGAATGCCTGCAAAACATTATTTGTCATAACAATGCAACGTTTGCCACTTTGTAGAGAAAATAACGATAGATATATAAAAGACACGTTAAAAAAAAAAAAAAAACATTTGTTTCGTTTGATTAAACGAAACGTTTGCGAATAACAGAAATTGAGCGATGATCGATATTTCAATCAAGCCATCATCTCTCTCCGGCTGATCAATTATACGGTTCATTCTACTCGCGTGTGATTGCAGCTTTGTATCCTCTTTTCTAATGTACTAAGATTTCTATCTGCAATTCCTATTCCGTTCAAATATCTTCGAATTAACGAGTCGGTTGTTGGAATTGTGTATAAAGGGGAATCGTTTCGCGAGAAACAACTAGAGATAAGGGACATCGATCAGTTTATAATTACCAAGTGTAATCATCTTTTAATTAAACCCCGTTTCGAAAGAGTGCTTGGTTAAATAGAAGAGTAATTAAGATTGATGAATAGTACGCTATAAAGAAGACAACTTGGAATAATTATGACACCGAGAAAATTGAACATCATCCGGCTAATCTGTTTTCTTATTTATTCTTATGGATAATATCAAGATGTATTATGTTAATTTCGTTATTGTTTTATTAAATCTGTTTATTGGATCAGCGGAAATTGGTTTAATTCGGAAATAAACGAGCATTTAATTCGAATAAATGTGTGCTTCAGGATTAGTAGCGTCTGATTATACATTGACACTTTCTACTTATATACGTATAAATGTAGTACAGTACTTTGTTGTATTAGGTATTCAATTATTTTATTAATTTTATATTAATAATAATTTAATTAAGTTAATATTGATTTAATTTTTATATTTCTTCTAAATTAATTTTATTTATTTATTTTTAATATTGTAACGTGTCTGTTTGGATCATAGTAATTTATTATTATTATATAATTAGTAATAATGTTTGAAATTTAAAAATGAGGAAATAAAAAGACAGAAAAATTATATCAAATCAATTAATTTATTCGAAATATAATAATTTTTATTTACATTATTTATAGTACACGTGATAAATATGATAAAAATATATATATATATTATTTTTTAAAATATTCATATTTTTTAATTGCATTACGTTTGAAACATATTTCGAATATATTTAACGAGCTTATAACGGTTGACTTTTATTGGATTGTTTTGAAACTTGGCAACATTTTTGACAGTCGATATATTCTGTTTTATATTTGACGAGATTGGAAAAGGATTATTTATTATCAGCTTTTGTCAAGCACCGACGTGATAAATTCGGAAAAATACTAGTTGGACATTAAATTCAAAAATTATATAGAAAAATCCTACATAAAAACGTATCGTTTTTTTAACAAGAAAATGATATATTTGTTGTGCCAGTGAAAAATAAATATAAATACTGGAATTTAGCTGGAATGTTGAATATCGTCGAGATATCGATAACATGCATACAATTAATTATATCACATTTATTAATTAATGATATAATTAATAATTATATAGGGATGACATTGATGTTTTATTACTCAATAATTATTATTCAATAATTACTATATAATAATTATATTTTATTTTAAATACAAATATCTATTTCTATACAATTTTAAAAGTAATAACGACGATATTTTAAAGAAAATTATGTATATATTATTATATATTCAATAGATATGTCACATAGAATATATCTAATTATTTTTTTTTCGATTTTATTGAAATTTTTCTTAATAAAGAAACAGATTTCTAAGCAAACTCATATTGACATATTATTTTAAAGAATTTATTATCGATAACAAGAAAGAATTTTTTAAGAAAAAATGATTATTTAATAAAAATAACAATTTCCATAAAGTATTCATTATCTGAATTTTATTTCAAGAAGCAAAGAACGTCTTAAAATTTCATTACACATACATAATTGAAATATATATATACAAAACCAAATAAATATTTGTAACACGTTTTGTACACAATTTGAAAAATAATCTTTAAAATATCATTTTACCAATATTGAATGAAATAATATTTTCAAATATTTAAAAAGCAATCATCCAATATCTTAAAATTTTCTCATCAGAACACTTTTCCTCCAATAACAATCAATACATTATTAAATATATATAATATATTATATTTAAAAAAAAAAAAGTAATATTCCTGCAATGCAAAAAGTCAAAAAATAGCATTTCTGGCCCACTATTGGCCTTTTCATTTTAATTTTCCAATTCTTTTCAAATTATTTCAAATTTTCTTCTAAATAATTTTTCAAACTTTTTCAAACAATTCAGCTAATTTAATTGATCAATAAAACAATTAAAAAAAAAAAAAAAAAAAAGAATCCTCTTTTCATTCCAATTCGCGCAACGCGTAGTAAAAGTTCGATGGGTTCAGAAGCCAGGTACTTCAATACTCTTTGGGGAGGATTTAAGCAGTGATCGATGAAATCGTTGTATTTCCTGGCAATTCGTTGCAGGCTTGCAAGCGGTTACGAACGACCGCACGCGTCACTCGTTCGTACACGTTTGGTCCAACGAGCGAAACGCGAGCGAGCATGGCCCCAATTAATTTGCAATCGATTATACGGGCCGCGTTTTAACGTCACGTAACAAGCAATTCGTACCTGCCTCCCGGCTATATTTCTATTATGCATTATGTTTTACCATCGAGACATTAAAGGAGGATACGGGTTTAAACGCGAACAAAAGGTGCAGTAATTTCGATAACTTCGCTCTGCTTTGGGATAACATATTTGTTAGAGGATTAATTAAGTATCGTATTGCATTAAAAATTTAATTAATTTTTTTTTTTTTTTGAATCGACATTGAAATCAAGTTATATAGGAAGTGAAAAAATATTCGATATTTATCACGAAATATGGAAACGAAATATTTAATAAATGTATACTTTGGGTAAAGATAAAATAAATCTGTTAAATCAAGACAAATAAAATTCGGATGTACACGTTAAATTCTTAAATTTATCGATACAATAATATTCTCAAATCATCGTTAACTTCATCACTAACAGCGAATCATAAAATTTCAGATGTCCTGACAGCGGGCCCCGGGCCACCAGGATGCCGACAGACGACGACTATGGCCGAAGAGAACGTCTCCTACTGCACCAACATCCGATCCCTCAGTACGGGTCCTCGTCATCACCGGTTCCAGGATCGAGTGGCGGAACGAGCGGAAGTGTCGGGTCCCAGATCGGTTCCACTAGCTCCTCAGATTGTTACAAGCAAGCGCAACAACAGCAAACGAGCGATCTACGCACGAGTGTGTCGAGCGTCGCCAGCCAAGATCGTTACCAACCGGATCAATCCTCTCAAGGGAACGAACACGTCGATTATGGAGTCCGAGAGCGAATGTCAGGCATCGAGAGGCACGATAAATCAACGGACAAGCCGACGATCGACGACTTCCCCAAGTCGTGCGCGGAAACTCGTTCGATACAGTCGAGTTGCGAGCGGTTCGGCCATTACCAGAGCCAAGAGAGATTCGGCCAGCCCCCTTTGCAAGCGCACCACCAGTTCACCCCAGGGAGAACGAGCAACTCTGGCCAAACGTTGCCCCAAAACGTTCTTGTCGACCGTTTTCCACGTTTCAACGAGCTCGCGAGCCTCCACGGTGACCAGAGGTTGTCCTTGGCCCCGAGCGAACGTTTCCAGCCGGCCACCACCACCGAGCTTCGATTCCATCACCTGGCCAACGAGCTGGTCAACGCCTCGACAGGCAACGAATACGCGAACACGAATATTTTGGTGTCGGGATGCGCGACCAGTCCATTCTCGTCCGAGACGTTCCCCTCTCCGCCATCACCGGCACCCGCCAACGACCGTTTCGTCCCACCACCACCTTTGTCACCCAGCCCGAGCGAGAAGTACGCCTCGACCCAGAGTCTGGCTGGTTATCCTGCTGCTGATAGGATTCTGGCCCCAGGTTCTCCAAGCACCAGATATGGCGGGGGCACGGCACCAGCCTCACCGATGCCAGCTAAGGAGCGATTCTCCTCGGCGGAACGATTATTGGCCAATCAACAGTCGTCGAGTTCTATGCACGAGTCCAAGGATCAGCAACGATACACTGGAACAAGCGATCGCCTGTTGTCCGGCTCGTCACCGGTGCTGGGAAGTCTACAAGCCGGTCTACAAGGGGACAGGAACGGAATATACACAACCGGCAAGGATACATCGAGATACGGTGCCATTTCTACGGACCGTTTGCTCTCCTCCTCACCTATACACGCCCCAGTGCCAGAGAGATTCGCGGGCAAATCGAGCGACCGGTACCTCGGCGATTCGCCTGTACACGAACGATACCATCGACAGGAGACGACGTCAGGTATCCACCACGATCGTTACTCGACGATATCGTCGAGCGCCGAGAGATTCCTCTCGAATTCGCCCAATCCGGAGGCCTCCCATCAGCGATACGCCACGTCGACGGAGAGGTCTCTGCAGGTGTCGTCGAACGGCAACGAGCAGAGACGTTTGTACACCGATCGTGGCGTCGAGACGGTTTGCCAGAAGTATACGGACAGATCGGCTGGATCCCCCGCGCCCACGGATTTCAACAGATATTCCAGCTTCCAGGAAGCTGTGGGGGGCGCACAGTCCAGATACAGCACAGGTGATCGTTTCAACGATCTCGCGATACAACGTTGCGGCCAATCGCGGGCCAACGACAGATTCTGCGTGTCCAACGATCGTTACCTGGTTAGCTCGTCACCAGGACACGACGGCAGGCTGGCCAACAACGACGTGGCCAACAGGTACGTCGTTTCGGGATCGTCGACGGAACGACTACTCTCCGCGACGTCCTCCTCGTCCTCCTCCTCAACCGACACCGTCGCTCGTTATCACTCCTCCTACACGAACACCACGGCAACGCAATCCACCACGTCCAACGATCGTTTCACATCCATCTCTCCCACTCCCGAGACGGTCAATACGAGCCTCCGCCCGGGAACAACCGGGACGACTAGTTGTACATCAAGTTCCGGTTATCAGGCCGCGACGAAAGCGAGCGTCGTGGACAAGTATCTTCAGGTGTCGAAGTCCGTGCAGAGTTACGCTGGAAGCGATCGTTACGGCAATCCTGGCGACCAGTTCGATACCAGGCTCGGCCAGGACCGTTACGACAGATTCTCGAACTCTGCCGCGAGCACGGATCGTTTCGCACCTTCGTCCGCCACTCCTGATCGCTTTCACTCTGCCACCGATAGATACTCGCCTGTGCGCGCCGCTGACAAGTATCTGTCCCTTCCCAAGCCCAAGGATCGGTACACTGGTCGCATAACGCCGATCTCGTCTTGCGGCACGTCGGTAGCCGCCACGTCCACCGATCGAACTTACGGATCGAGCACAGCGACGAGCTACGTTCCGCCAACGGCTCACACACCTGTGGAACGATACGTGCCTCAACCGCCCCCGGAGGTCCTTTATCCGGACAGATACGTGGACAGATACGTGCCACCATCCGCGCACACGCCCACCGACCGTTATGTACCCACCAACGATCCAACTGACCCTTACATGAGACGAGATCTCGGTTTCCATCATCATTATCGGCTACCGCCACCTGCCGGCTATCCGTACCATCAGTCGCACTTCCGGCTTCGCGGTTTCGCGTACGCGTCGCCTGGCCGTCTTGGCGGTAGCCCAGGTTCGAGCAGCTCGAGCAGCTCGGCGTCTAATCAGAGGGATGGCGGGTTCTCGATGTCGCCATTGTTGCGGCCCAAGGTGCGCGCGTCTGCGGTCGAGTTCCCGACCACGTCCACAGGTGTCGTTACGCGCCACGTGTGCACCAACCCGCCATCTTGCTGCAACGAGGCGTCATCAAGCGGAAGATCTTGCTGCCAGGCGATTAGGAGATCATTGCCACCGGGCGCGCTGCCGTCGATACCTACGCAGTCTTCTTGGTGAGTCTTTTTTTTATTATTATTTCAATTATTCGTAAATTATTTTAGAGATGTATACTTATCGTAGATTGATTTTTCTTTTATTTGGGAATGGAGTGGGTAAAAGAAGTATTTGCACGTCTAATTTTATGGACATAGATGATAAAATGAATGAAGAGTAGTTTCTTATTTAGATATACGAATATTTTTTTCTTATTGAACGTAAATAATGATCTTTGAAAGATTGATTCTGAAATCAATCAAATCAATATATAAGAAATTTGATTTATAAATATGTCACTCGAAGTTCATTTATCAAGTTATGAGCAATTGAAATTTGAATGGATGAAGCGGAGATAATTTTATCTCATTTTCGTTTCATCTGTTACAAATTTAAATGAAATTTATTAAGCTTATAATTTAAATTAGTAAATTATGTTAAGATAATAACTTCTTTTTATAATAAAAATACTATCGACTCGTTTATAAAGTAAAATTATAAAGAAAAATATTAATCTCTATTACTTATCCTCCATCTAATCAACCATGCTTGACACTTAATCAATCAAATGGACACTTTTCCCAAAATATATACTTCTTCTTTTTGGAAAATAAATAATAATACAACAAAGATAAAACAAAACCGAAAGAAACAAATTTTTAATATTCCCCTATCAATTATCCTTCGTCTAATCAACTATATCCAATTCTATGTTCGACACACAATCGATCAATCGTAATGGACACTTCTTCCAGAATATACATTCTCCCCCAAATAAATGAGGAGGGATACGAAAGTAAACTCGAAAGATAGATAAATCTTCGTTAACGACGGAAGTTCTCGTATTAAAGTTGAATAGATTTTTCTGACCTCGGCCAGAATTACGGGAAGAGATTTCTGGTTTAATTCTCGCTGGTGGGCGAGGTAACCGGTGGAAAAAATTAATTGCCACACAAATGGAAGTCAGCAATGGATATAAAAGGAATTGTACGTGGAGATTGAGCCCATGGATTAGGGGATACATGGATCCGGATAATATACGTGTCTCGTGTAATCATACTGACTTTGGGATAAAGCTCACGAATTAGAATAGGTGAGCCTTAATTGCGAGATGAATGTTATTTATGGGGATGGAAAGTGGAAATCTTGTACGGAGCAAGGTTTTGTCGTAATATAGTCTGAAACTGTGCGAGTGGTGCATTGTTCTCATTTACCATGAGGATGGATATTAGGAAAACAACCGTTTCGTAGCAAGCATAATACATACGTATTACCATGGTGTTGTGTTATGGTGGAAATTGAGTGTTGCAGAAAGGCCTTGTTGATTAACCCGTTGATTAATGCCGTGTTTTCTTCGTGGTTATACAGAAACGTGGTACATGTAAATGGGATTATCCTGATACTTTTGATATTTATGAGTGCATGCTTAGAGGTTTTTGATACTTTGACAGATGGCTGAGTGGTAGATAATTAATGCAGAATGTGTATAAAAATTTCCAAAAGTTAATTTTCAATTCTCAATATAATCATAAACGTTAAATAAATAAAGATTTTAATTTTTATTTTACGTTTTAAATTTAATAAAATTAAGAGAAATATATCTATTTGATATCTTAGTCGTTATCTTCATTATAACATTTGTTGTCTGCCAATTTTCAAAATGTAAAATGTAATTCTAAAATTGAAATGATCTGGTGTGAAAAATGGTACATTTTGTGTACAAAATATTACATTAAATGATTTTTTTCTTTGTTTAAATATAATATAATAGAAGGATTAAAATAAGCAAAATAGAATTGATTTAATAAAAAAAAAAAATAAACAGAATATATAATTCAAATATAATCGTATATCAATTTCCAGTTTCATTTTTGTATTAAGCTTTGGAGATTTTTCAAAGTATACTTGCTACAAAAATGACGAAAACTTAAATTTAAACTTATATACAAATGAATTCCATAAAAATTACTTTATTAAAATTTTAACATGAATTTTATGAAAATTTTTCATAAAAATGATTATGGTTCTATAAGAAAAGAAATGCATATTTTATTTTGAAATTACAGACATTATTGTTGAAACTCTAGATAATTGCAAAATTTGCATAAGTAAAAAAAATATATTATTAATTGTAACATTGTTAATCTTTTATGAATGAATGTAAAATATGAAAAAAAAAATATTTATAAAACAATACATATTTTTCTCTATCCCTGATATTTTTATATCTCTAATTTATAATCTCGTTTCTTATAAAAAATATTTTCTTGCTTGAGAATTGGAATTAAAAAGGGTATTGAAAGGATTAAAAAGGATGCTTATTAAAATACTTCTGTTAAAATACTTCAACTTCGAATTGAAATTGATTGATAATTGATAGTTTTAAAAGATTAAAGCTTCCATCGAAATTATATTTGACAACACACGATTTAATTGGAACAGCTAAAGTATTTTGTGAATTTATGGTGCTCTTAATATTCCAATATTGATCACGTGCTAAATTTTTGATCGTTAACGTGCAAGTTTGCGTGGCATTGGACTAATTTGATTAAATCGAGCGTGTGACTTTAAATTGAAACATATTAGTTTCTGGAAAGGGGTATCGTTTTCGAGCAATATTTTTTTCATCAATTTCTATACTATAAAAATGTTTGATAGTTTTATAGGTAGGAAAAATTGTATAATTTTTAATTGGATTTTTTTTTTAAAAAAACGTGATAGAGATAATTTTACAAATGTGTTTTGTTTTTTTTTTTTTTTTTTTTTCGATCAATATACTATTGCAGTAGATATTGAATTTTATAGATAAAGGAGATTTCAATTTCTAATGTCCATTTTTTGACAAGAATTTTCGATGATATTGTTTCATCAATTTTTATTACTTTGTTATAAATATTTAATTCAGTTATCAAATAGAAAAAAATTTCATTGAATTATTTTCAATATGAATTATTTTATAGGAATAGAAACTAAATATATATATAGATAATTTTAGCTTTCATCATTGTAGGAATATAGAAATTCATATTTTTCATTATTTTTCCAAAATAAATACTTGCTACAAAAATAATGAAAATTTATAATTGAGAAATAAGACAGTTTTGTAAACTAATGAAAAACATATTTTTTTAAACAATCTATGAGAATTAGAGCTAATTTTAGATTTGCCTACATCATTGCACACACTAAGTGGCCAAGTTCTTCATGATGTATTTATCATTATGCTTTCTTTATGTTAACGTAAAACATAATCTTATTTGTAATAAACAAACATAATTTAAAACACAATTTTAATTTATAATAAGCAAATAATGGAATAAAATATTTAATATAGTGTGTACAATATCCAAAGCACAGTAATTGAAATATAGCTTTTGAAAACCAATAATGCTTAGCTCAATAAAAAACTTTCTTTTTATTCTCATTGTTATTTGAAACTTGTTATTTCAACATCAAACTTGCAAAAATTTCTACTAATACTAAAAATAATTGTTATACTTAAAAAATACATCCTAAAAAAGATACCATAGTAAAAAAAAAAAAAATATCCAATATCAAATACATACAGAATAATTTCTAATTTCACAGAAATGAAGGTTGAACAGGAACAAATTCGTTAATGGTCAAGGATCACTCGGATCGGGCGCATGGCGCCTGGTAACAGGAGAAAAAGCTCGCGAGGCGTTTGATGAGACTTTGTTTCACGGTTGATAATCTCTGTTTAAAGCGTTATCTAAAAATGAACTGGAATGTAGGCCGTGTCCACATTTAGCAGTCGCGCGGAAGCCGCGAGCACAGAAAGGGTCGTTACTTCTGTGGCAGTAATCAGGTTAATGGAGTATCGTGGCCCACTTTATTTTTTCATCTTCATCGGCTTCGCGCATCTCTCCAACTTTGCTGCCTCCCTTTTTCCCGTTTCAAAGTCAATGATGCATTACCATCCAAAGATTTCGCCCGTCCCCACCCTCTTGGAATCTTGGAGATTTTTTTTTTTCCTTATTTTTTGTCCTTTTTTTTTTTTTTAGAGAGAGATACGTGTATTGTCTTGTATCGTGCACGCCTACGTTTTAGAAGAAGGGAATACAAATTTTTTCTAATCTAAACAAGAGAAGAGAGTATTTATAATAAGTATGTTGGCCAAGTGACCCATCGTGGGAAATCAAATTGATCAGCTTTATCGAGATCGATCAGTTTGAGAATTTTATTGCAATTTTATTGAGATATTTTATTGCAATTTTCTCAGTTTTTAATCTCAGAAATATTCAATTCTTCATAAAATATATAATTCTTTAAATTTAATGAAGAAAGAGATTGAAGATGTTGGATAATAGATAGTAGATAAATTAGATAGTGTATGTAAAAATGAAATATATTTTTTTTAAAGATTGACTACTAAAAAGTAAAGATCTAATTCTTAAGACTTCGCATAATGAAGAAACAAGATGAGACAAAATAAACGTAGTACATTTTGTTTCAAGCTTTTTTTGAGACCTAAATAAATTATATGATCTCTTCTTAACACCATTAATCACATAATATTACATTTCTTGCGAGCATCGTCATCCAAATCCCGTCTCAAAACGGGATAATGTATCTTCCTTATCACCTTGATCAAATAAATAAATTTCATCCCCCAGAGAACTATAAAATACCACGTTACACCATCTCATAAAACTCTATCTAAATTCCAAATTCTAAACAATTGGTTTTACAATTGGATACAATTTCAATCATGTCTCGTTAAACGACGATTCCCCTTAAAACCGGTGATGTTTAATTAGAGTTCGAATCACGTCAGCGAATTTTCACGGAACCGGAAAACACAGGAGGAGGATACTCCACAGAGTGTCTCGAGAGAAGAGGGGAGAGCCCTGAAAACTGAAGCCGAGGAAAGGGCGATTCCTTTCGTTCGTACGAAGAGATTACGTCGGCAGGCTCGTTCCGCTGAGTGTTCAGTTTGCTTTGGGATATCGGCTTCACCCTCGCGAGTTTGCCGAAAGCTTTGTGCTGGTCAAGCCGATTGTGACGTGTCCCCTCCATTCATCGTATCCCTGACGAGGAGGAACACGCCAGTTCGATGGAGAAAAGTGTCCCTCTCTCCCCTCTCCTTTCCTCTCCTCGCGCGAAAGAATTCTTTCTTCGTTCAATCTCGTTGTCTCTTGTTGGTATTGTTCTACGCATGCGCGGTGAAAAATAGTCGAGGAAGGGAATTCTAGGAGGCTCTCGAATCGGTCTTGTGACGAACGTGTCGGGTGTTGACATTTATCTGTACGCTTAGTTCGATCGAATTCAGAATTTGATTCAGAAGAATTTTGTTGAAGTAAAATTGGTATTTATTTATTCTGTCATTGTCAAGCAAGGAGAGAATTCGAGGGAAAGATGACGATGTAAAATAATTCAATGTACGTTGTATGTACATTTAGATGAAAAAATTAAGAAAGAAAGAAAAATAAAATATTCGTGAATATATTTATATTTCTGATCCTCTGAGATGAATAGGTCGGAATTAAAAGTATCGATTAATAAGTTTTTTTCTTAATATAGAACTTCATAACGATCAAGCCGAGATATAAGGAATATAAGAAAATTTGGGAATAATTAATTTGTTTTTTAATTTTTTTTTAATAAGTGTGTATATGTTAAATAACATTTGAAAACTTGATCGAAAAGGAATAAATGATCTCCTCTCCTTTTTGGAAAATGTGCATGAAATATTTTTATCGTGTTTCTTAATCAGTAAATCGTTTTTTCAAGTATATTATTTTGAAAAATGTATTAAATCAGTTATTATATTAATAATGGTTTAGATAAGATAATCTGATAATTGGAAGTTCTATTATGCTATATTTTATTAAAATTATGTGTTGTAAATGTTTAATGTAGAAACACCAAATAAGATTCTTTATCCTAATATCAAGTTTCCTCAACAAATTTGTTTTTGCAATATAATTTCCTCATCTCTTTGAAAGCTTCATAATTCTACTTTTAAGTTTATGATTATACTTTGACTCACTTATAAAATGCTAATTAAGATGATTTTAAGATTTTAAGATTCCACATACACATTGAATTAAATTTCTGAAAAATAAAAATAAATAATAGTCAGAATGTTCCAATATTGATACAAAAATTAATAATGTGATATTAGTCAGATTTGAATAAAGCGAAAAGAAGAGAAATTTTTGGAACAATTTATATGCAAATATATCTTTTTTTTGTCCTCTTGCCTTTCTATTCTTATCTATTTTCTGTTTTCAATGCTTTTACTATCGAGATATCTCGATTCCACAATATTATACATACATACAGACGAGATATCACAATTTTCGTTATTGTTATGAAAAAGAATTTTTTTTTAATGCAAATTTTTTTAATGCAAAATATTTTATCCGAAAATTTGCAAAAATCTCATCATTTATGATATATTTAAGATATTTTGAATAGAGATCAAGTATAATAAATTAAAAATATTTTTGCAAAGTAATTTTTATTTTATACGTATCATATTCATTTTGTTTCGTAATATGAATTATCAAATTAATATCTATTAATAATCGAGAAATGAAGAATACAGTAAATAAAGTTATTATAAATAAAATATTTTTCAATTTAATAGAAGCAGTGTCTGTGGAATTTATAATATTAATAGTTTCTCACATTGTTTTTCTCGAAAGTTTTCAAATTTCAAAAAAGTTTCATAGAATTAATAATTATTTCTTTTTCACTTCGACATCCATCCGCATTTCCTTAACCGGAGTAGTTTCCTTCACAGTTTCCGGTAGTTTCCGCTTCCGTGAATTCGAAATTTCGTTGCTTGCAGGCACAACCATGAGATTCACACAGTGGATTGTCGATTAACCGGATGGATTTTACGGTTCCTCGATTCCTCGAGTGCTCGAAAATAAAATAAACTCTCCTTCTTTCAACTCGTTGTTCTACTAAACCAAGTCGTTTTTAATCATTTTCTCGGTTAACCGTGTAATGATCCTTGAATTTCAAGTATGTCATTTTTATTATTAAAAATAGAGTGGATGTAATAATTGCCACATTATTTATTTTATTATAAAAAATAATTTGATAATAGTGCATGATAAATTCTTTTGAATTAATTAGAAAATTTAGAATATACAAGTATTAATACAAGATTATAATTTGAAGGGGTTTCGCTAAGGAATTTCAAATAAAATCATCAAAATTTATATTAAATTTATTCATTATAAATGAAGTCTGCTGAATAAAAATATAATAGTACAAGATTATTGTTGTATATAAAATTATTATTTAGTACTTTATTTATTATTAAATTGTGCCAATTTAAATTCAATTAGATGAAACGAGAATAGAATATTTTCCAAATATTATATTTGATATAATACAATTTTAATATAAATTGTACAAAATATAATTACAATATAGTTTCATTTTTTCATTACATCTTTTTGATTCTTACATATGAAAGAGTCAATATATTTCTCATTTCAATTTTATGTTACATTTTTTTCTAAGAACATTTAAAATCCTCTTGCTCGATAAAGTTAAGAAATCAAAGAAATAAGAATTCAAGGATCATTGCAGAGTTAAACGAATCGTTTCACAGCTATTATCCTATGCCCATTGATTCCATATTGAATTTCTGATCCGAAACAAACTTGGAAAATAAAGTTTCACGATCATATTTCACGTCTCAGATTTTCCATCGTAAATAATGGCTGAAAGAAGAAGAAGGAAGAAAGAGAAGGGATGCTTAAAAGCAAGGATCACGCAATAGGCTTGAACAAACTTCGAAGACCTTTATTATGTTTCATCTTTCATGCATGAGAATTTTCATTCGTTTTAGCCTAGTTTTCGTGGCAAGTTTCATCCTCTCATGTCTATCTTTCCATGTTAACAACCCGAAAGATCAACACGTTGAAAGTTCGATACCGGGATTAACGAGACGATTAGTAGAGAGACGTACTTCTAAAATTAGGGGAGTTAGAATTACAGCCATGTAATCGATGACACAATTTGCGTTTTAATTTGTTCTTTTGAAATAGATTTATTGATATGGAAGAAACGTTAAGAAACAAACTGATCGTTTGCTAATAAATATATTTAATTATAATTTATATTTCTTCAAAATTGGTTGGAAGTAAAATTAGCATAGAGATAATGTACATCAATGAAAAATAAGTTTTTTTTCTAAATGTTTGCTTGCATAAGAATCGAGTAGAGAAAGTATAGAAAAAATTGATTCTTTCTCAATTCTTGTCAGTAAGTGTAAATCTGATAGAAGTTGAATCTCTTACTTTGTATTTGATATTTCTGTTCAATATAATAGTGGAAATGAATGGAAATTTCTTATAACTTTATCTATATTTTATTTTAATAACTTGAGTATTATCTTATTATTGTTAGTGATAGGAAAGAAATTATTTAATATGATAAGCAAGAAAATTTTTTGAGGTTATGTTTCTCGAGGCTTCATAGACATCAATATTTCTTTTTTAAAATAAGGCTTTTATCGTCATAATAGATTCAGTGATTAAAAGTAAGAAAAAATACAATCAATCTTCTTATAACAATCTTCTTAATTCTTGTTGTATCGAAATTGTGTTAAGTGAAACTAAAACTAATACAAATCAGAAAAATATTAACAATAAGTTTATCGTTAATGTTCGGAACGAATTAATTTTAAAATTAATTAAAATTAGAAAACTTAAAATTAATTATATAAATTTTATTGTATAAGAATTATCGTAATTTTTGTATTCCATTGGAATCGTGTTATAAGAGAAGATTGATCGTATTTAAGAACAATATACGAATAGTAAAACTACTGGAATAAAAGAATTGGCGAGGGAAAATTTATTTAAAAAACTATTCAATGAATGATGTTCACTTGGACAGATATCTGCGGCTTATGAAAAATTTCATAAAGGGATCATAAATTCGATTTCTTTGATGGAAAATGAAAATATTATGAATGTGAAAAAAAAAAAAAAGTAGTGGAAAAAATTGAGGGATTAAAGCTGGTTTAACATTGTTTATGGAAGCTGTTTCGTTAAAGAAAAAAAGGAACTTGAACGGAATAATTTTCCAATGGAATGCGTTTGCCAACTTTCATCCTGATGAGAACATTTTTCGTTGGAGTATTATTATTGAGCTGTTTAAACTCTGGGATTTCTGATCAAATATTTATACGGTTCATTTGCTTGACGTGGTTTAATCGTGATTATATTATTTTAACAATATTTTGTATTTGTTACTTTGCTTTCCTCGTTCATCGATGAGCAAACCACGTAAGTTCATTAACACATTCAGGCACAATACTTTTATAAGAAATTATTATTCCTAATTTAATTTTTTTTTTTATTCTTTGACGAATTTTACAGATTTACAGATATTTTTTCAATGATGGAATATTTTGGTGAAAATTGAAAAGGTATATATAAATATGAGATTTCTTATAATATTTTAAAACAATAACGAAATAAAAAAAAAATTTTAATTTGAAAAAAATTTTTTTGATAAATAGTATTAATTAAAATACTTATAAATATTTTTGTATATTTATTCTTTTTTTTAAATTATTGACTTGATCTTTTTTCTATACATTTTATTTTATTTCTTTATTTTTTTAATAAGAAAATTATAAATGTTTAAATTTTAGAAATAGTATCAATGAATTCGAGCAATAAGATTATTGATTTTACAAGAAACTAACTTTTATTTCACAGGATTTAATTTTATTTTTATTCTATATATTCATATGTATATTTTTTTTAATTTCAATTACGAAAACATTTTTAAAATGCTAAATTAAGTTGTTTACCGTTACCCAAAATCGATCGTACATCACTTTAATAATACATTATTAATGTCAATTTATTTTTTTTTTTTCATTTTTGAACAGATTTTATAAATTTACAAATATTCTTTAGATTATTATTCATTATTATTATTCGCTCTTTATATTTTTAAACTATAATACATTAGTTTAATAACACATTGCTAGGATTTAATTTTCTTTTCATTTTTTAAAAAAAAAAGATTAGTTAAGATTAACAAGAAAAATTTTTTATCAACATTTGACAATAGTTTTCATCGATTTTCGAAATTAACATTTTACCATTTTCCATCAGTGATGATGCATAAAATGAATGAAACTAGCGAGACTACTACGGCATAGAGGAAATTCCGATGGAACCGAATTGAATATTACGCATACGTAAGGGACGGTGAGCTAAACTCTGAAACTCTTTGAATATTACAAAGTATGGATGATTTATCAAAATCTAAAATGCTAAACAGTTAGTATCTCTGTTTGCATAATTGTACGAAGCAATGCAGCCTCTGGATGCAGTCATGAATTCATTATTCGATGCTATTGTAGAAATTTAAAAAGTCCTTTGAATCCTGATCTACATGAGAAATTACATTTCTTTTTTTTTTTTTTACTAATTTATAGTAATATTTATTCAACAATATTTTACGAGAGAAGAAGCAAGTTTTTTTTAAAAATGCTTCAATTTTAAATATTTTTAAAATATTCAATACAATTTTTATGAATTTATATATCGTTGATTTTTGAAAAAAATTAAAAAGATCAATTAAAGAAACAAAATCTTGGCTCAAAGGAATGTTATATTTGTTATTATTTTTCCTTCTTCCAGATTCCAAATTTCAATAATCTTGCTTATAAAAATCCAAGCAAAGTCATTAAAGTAATCTACAATCTAAGATTCATTGACAAGAAGAAATTATCAATAATATCAAGTTTATAACAATAGATATTTATTACATTTCCCCAATAAATAACGCTTCTATTAAAAATTTCAACTTTAAAAAATCTTTAATTTCAATTCGATTGCTCAACTTCGATGATCTGTCAAAACCTTCAAGATCAAATAAACGTAAAATTCATGGTGTCTTTTTTTATATCAAACACAAAATTTCAACACTAAGTATAATCTATATAATAATTAATTCACAATGTTCGTATTCGATTCGAATCGTGCGAAACACAATGGCCAGAGCATTTGTTCGTATTTAAATGGAAGCCGTTCCATCAACAAATCAATTTTCCACAAGGCGTTCGTGAAAGAAGACCAATCGATCGATCCAAGATACAACAAGGGCACGGCAAACAGGGTTCTGTTTAATTAAACACCTCGTTGCCTTGCCAAGCGTTCAAAGCACCCGCACGGCCACGCGAAGCGCAAACACTCGAAACACAGAGGGAAACGTTTTCGCATCGATTTGCGGGAACCGCACGCAAGAAGACTACACGCTTTCGCGAAATTATTTCGACAAGATTGTAGCAAGTTGGGGAAACTCGAAATAATAATGATAAGCAATAAAGAAAACCTGTACAAAATTGTGTATTGCGTTTGGTTTGCCCAAAAAGTTATATATTTTTATGAAAATATAATTTAAATATTCATTCCATGTATGTAGTTAAAATATCTTATTCAGTATTCTATTATAATTCAAGATATGTTAAAATATTTAAAGTTCCATACGTCTTTCAACTTGAAAATGAAACAAGAAAAGTTTTGATAGTAAAAGTATCTGATCTAATACTTTATAATTCAAGGTATATCAAAAATCATATGAATCATTTATTTTCTTTTTCTTTCTTTAAATTTTCATAAGCATGAAAGTAATATAAATATATCCTGTTATCTCAAGTTAAAATATCTGACTTAATATTTTATCAAGATTCAAGAAAATGAATTAAAATGTTTGAAGCTTTACGTTGCTCTTTTTAACTTTGTAATTAGAAAGCTTTGTAGATCTAATTTAGAATTAAATCCTTATTTTTTCCAACAACAAATATAGCGCAAAAGAAATTATAATCCTTTTTCAACAATTTCATTTTCAAAATAATATGTTATACATGAAGAGAACAACATGTAACTTTATATATATTTAATTGCCTCTCAAAATATTCTAATTATCCCCCTAAAAAGCTCCAATCAATGAATATCAACAAATATCTGCACAAGATTTTAATTTTTCAAAATTCAAAACGATTTTAATTTAATCAACGAACGATCCATTATAGTACAAAGTATTTCATCTTAATCGATGAGACATTGAAAAACTGACTGCTCAAACGGCTGATGGATACTTTTGTTCTCGATTTCCGCATCTCATCAATCCTCTTGGGGTAAATCACGAATTAATCTGGGCGACTGTAACAGGCTCGATGATACGGGAGGGTGGTTTAACATCGTAGAGGGTGAAGGCTCGTTGGGCCAGGCACAGTTGGTTGGAGCGAGGCGGAAGTCATAAGGGGAGCCAGGCATTGTCTTCCGGAGGCAAGGAGGTTCCACGTGCTGTTGGCAACTTGGATAATTATGTCGTGTCCGCGACTCCAGCCAATCCTGTCACACGAAATTGCAACCCGACACCGGCCCTTCCCCACCACCCTGAAACCTGCTGCCACGATATACATATAGAGGGCAGGAGAAGATTGGACCAAATGCGAAAACAAGAAGAGTAAAAGTCTTTTCGCTCGGGGATTCATTTTCGAGGAAATCAAATTTGAATTGGAAATTGTGAAATTGTGGAAAAATTCACATAGGTGGATTTCATTAATTGGAAAGTTATTTATGGTTTGAATAAATACAGCTTTTCTGGAAATGTTAAAAGTATATGTACATATATATAGGATGTTGAATAGAATTGTACATAGGATGGTGTATTTGGAAAACATCTTTGGAGATTCTGGAAATACCAAATCAAACACGAAAACAAGAATGTTAAATTGTAAGACAGAGCTTGTTGTCGTGCTCTGTTTGACACAAACTTTAATTATCATGTTTATTAATAAATAAGTCTGATATTTTTGCATATCAAACTTCGTTAATCTTGCCAAATTTATCTGAATCTTTAGAATCTTTCAAAAATGTTCTACGAATATACCAACATTCTCTATATTGTCTTGGATATACCGTATCTATTTCTATATTTCAATTATCATATCATATTATATTTAAAAACGAGAATTTAAAGGAAGGTATTTATTTTTAGAATAATCTTTCTTTCGAACGAGAAAAATATTATTTTTTTTTTCCACATATATAGAATCAACCCCCCCCTCCTTTCTCCGTGTTTTGTACTCGTTGCTTTCAATTAAGCCTTTTATTCGGCACCCTCCTGAAAATTGCCCGCTCCTGAATCGACCTACGAATGGTCCGTGTTTTGAAAACAGGACGATTATGGTTATTAAATGGTCGTCCCCTTTTCATCCCAGCTTCTACCCTCGTGCATCTACAGTGCGATATTAAAATCGTGTGGCCAATCCCCAACTCTATCGAGAAGAAGGTGAGAGGGGAGGAGGGGGGAGAGGGGGGGAGGGGGCAAATTTTTCCGCCTGGAATGGAACTCGATTAACGAAATTGGACGACGACGTCGCAGGTGCTGTTAATGATGACTTATTTTGATTGGTCGCGGGGAATATTGCCACTTACTTGAGCTCCAACTCGAGGGACATTTGCCAAGCAATTCCATTTAAATAGGAGAGAAATAGGAAAGGGGCCATTCTTAGACCACCGGCAATATTTTCGAATGGTATTTCTCAGCTCTCCTTGCAACCCTTCCTCGAATATCTCTTCAGATACGAGATTGAATAATCATTGAAAAAATTAGTTCAGGAAAATGATCGATTCTGATGATGTTGAAAAGTATTCAGACACGTGTTTATTTCTGACAAGATGTATTTTGATTTCTAAATTGTGTAAAAGAATCTGCAACGATTAATATATCATAATTAATTTTTGAAGAATGGATCAATAGAGAGGATTATAATAATAAAGAGAATTTCTTTACTGTACTTCAGAAGCTGTATTTCTCAGAGATTGTTTCATTTATTATTATTTATTGTTATTTATAAAAATAAATACAAAGAGGCTGAACTCATATCAATAATGGATAAAAGTATTAGTTTATTCTTTAAAAGTATAATTAGAATAAATTTCTTAAAATTGGATCAATAGTCTTGAATTCTTTTTTTTATAAGAAGAATTAGTTTAATACAAATGAAAAAAAATGTTTGGAAATGGATTTGGACATGATCCAAAATGACAGGTTTTTTTCAGAAATATTTTCGTAATAAATCTAAAGATTTTTTTACATTTTTCGATTCCTGTCGTTTGTTTCTGCATCAACTGATTTCGATGAAATTTCGAAACATATGTGCTGAAATAAATCTATAAATCTGAAATATACCGTAGATATAAATCTACAAAATGTATGTTTCAAATTTTTATTACAGGCCCAGGTAGAGACAGTTTTTACTTTTTTTTTCTTTTACAAAATTTTTTTTTACGCGTTATACGGTAATCCTTTCATCTTCTCAAAAAAAAAAAAAAAACTTCAAATCTTTTCCAATGTTAAAAAACTTATTCTGTTCTAATTGATGGATTTATATTTTAACAGTTTTCACAATGGAATATTCTTACTATTATTTTTAATAGGATCTTTCGTTTCATTAAGCTTTTCATATATATTCATTACAAAAAAAAAATCCTCTTAATTTTTGTTACCTTGGAGGATCTAATCCTATTAATCTCGAAATGGATTAAATAAGTTCAATTCTACTGATCGATATATGTATAGCAATATGTATCGTCCAAATAATTTTCATTATGTTAATTTTGTTAATCGATACAATTGATTACACACTCTACTATTATCATCCAAGATGAATTATGATAATTAAAAATTAATATTAAGTTGTTAGTTATTAAGATATTTATATGTAATGGAACGATCCTCGAGTTGATCCTATCGCAAAAAATATGGCGGCCAAGCCTAACCTAACCTCTTCGATCGGTTTGGATTATTGAGATGTGCTATAGAACTCGATAATCGTTGAATTTGCTCGTTTTAATCCTCTAGAATTTAATTTTTTTGCGACTCGTTTGACGAAGAAATTATAGCCGAGATACGAATACGAGCTTTCCTTTTTTTCTCTAAACTGAACGAAACTGGGTCGAAAGATGTTTTTAAATGGAACGGCGACATTTCTGAAAGCTTTTGAAAGTTGACGGCTGGATAGTCGTGTCAAAGTGTGAATCACGTTTTATACCTTTCGTTTCCTTTTCTTTTCCCTCCCTTTTTCTTCTCTCTCTCTCTCTCTCTCTCTCTCTCTCTCTCTCTCTCTCTCTCTCTCTCTCTCTCTCTCTCTCTCTCTCTCTCTCTCTCTCTCTCTCTCTCTCTCTCTCTCGAATACTTCTATTCCTTTGAAAGGAGCAATCGAGTTAATCGTCGCTCGAATTTCGAAGTCCTAATTATGCGTACTGGATGGGAATCCAACTAGTCGGTTTAATTACTCCCGATAATCGAGTAGATCCTTCCTAACCTCCTTCTCAAAGGATCCTGCAGAACAGATTGGACCGACTCGAGGTGCTATTCTCGACATCGAACCGGAAATCAGAGAATATAAATGAGAGACACCTTCGAGGCGCCATGATTCCTGTTCGAGTAGAACTTTCTCGTTGAAACGCCGAGAGCAAGATTGCTTGAATTATTTCGAAATTCTCGAAATTTTGGCGTTTCTCTAATCTTTTTACAAATTTACTTTGAGCTTGTCTTTTTCAAAATTTGTCAAACTTTTGAAATTTTGAAATTTTCTTGCTTTTTCAATTTATGTACATTTTACGTTATCTTTCAAATTCATATAATTCAATTGAATTATAAGTCTGTTAATAAAGTAGAGAATAAAAGTGCTTGAATTATCTTTTCGAAATTTTGATGTAAGTTTAAATCAAAAAATCTTTGTATTTTGAAGATTATGATGAATTATAATGAATAACATGCTAAAGAAAAGATTAGATATAGACAAATATATTTTATATTATACATTATCCTTCTAAGATTTAAAACAGATTTTGGTTAAGTTTAATGTAAATTTAGATAAAATATAAGCTCAAGTTTAATTTAGCTTATGTTAGATTAAATTAGATAACAACAGCAATTACGATTTTGTTTAAAGTTTTAAAATACATTTTTATATTATTTAATATTAATTTAATGATAATCTAAAATAAAAATTCGGTTTCATATTTCTATGATAATAAATAATGAGCAATGATTATAATCTTTTGATCAATAAAAATAACGAAGCCAAAATATATCAAAATTGTTAGAAAGATCTTTTAGATTATATAATATCTAATAAAATTTTATAAAAGATATTAAAAAATGTTATTAATATATAATAAAATAAATAATTAATATTTTTATCGATATTTCGAAATCAAGCAATGAATGAATATGTGTGAAGGAAAATTATTCAAAATCTTTTACTAATTTTCCAACTTTTTTCGTTTTTGAAACATTTATCATTACTTTCGTAACCTTGTGTGTATTCTTCGACAAATAATAATGTTCATACGAACGAAATCATCGAATATTTTTTTCTTCTTCCAACGTTCGAAAGTGAGTTTAAAATAGATTTGAAATGAAATCATCTGAATGAATGATAGTCAAATGAAATCGGGCTAAGGAAGTAATTCGTATGCAGAAGGAATTCTTGATCCAAACGATATTTCTTTGGAATAAGTCGTGATATCGTCCCTTTCGTATTCCATTAAATAAAATTTACGAATATTTGAATCAGATTTATAAATGATTTAATGCATACAATAATTCACACAATGAGAAACATTAAAATGAAAAATATAACTGAATAAAAAGGTTATTCTTCAATGCTGCTATGCTGAAACTTTATAAATAAGAGAAGATTACAAGGTTCGATAATTCATGTAAAATTAAAAGATTAATTTATAACTAAGTTAGAATGCTGCAATTATTCTTATAGCGAGGCCATTACAAGTTGAACATAATGGAACGTCAGAAATTACACGCAACATCAAGCCATTGTCATGGCAACGGCGTTGGCTTCTCTGTGGTCACTACATAAACTAAAGCGGGTGGCTTGCAGGGGTGGAAACTCTGTCCAGGGGGTGGCTTTACTACTCCATAAATCGCAAGACATCGGGTCGGCCGTGTTTGTGACATTATCGAATTCAGTGTGCAACCAGATATTTATTACACGTGCAATAATTTACAACCGCACTCTGTTCATTTCTTATTACAAAACTTCTTTGTCTTCCAATTTCTGGAAATTGAAAAATACGTTTAAAGAATGAAACGGTACGATATATGTACGCCATATTTTAGAATTATGAAATTTATTTTAAAAAATAGAGAAAAAGATTGACTTTTTAGAATTTTTCATAAACAAATATTCGATTATGAGAAGTTTGTAAAAATAATATGTTGAAAATTTTAAAAAAACGTTATATAAGAAAATCAGCAAGCAAAAACTTGACAAATATAAATTGTTTTAAGTATTTTTCATTACTTATTTTATTCGAATTATTGGTAAGAAGATAGAAAACATATTCAAGCTTCGATTTTAATTTTTATTTGCATTACTTTTCATTTATTTTGTTCTATTCTTATTTCTCTTCATTTTACAAATATACCAGTCATCGTGAAAATCAGAGAAAGATATCTTCGTCGTTAATAATTGTGTGAAAGATTATTCTTCGCTATTAAACTATTCGTTTTGAGATCAAAGTGAAGCAATCTTTGAATCGATACCCTTTGAATTTGAATTATTTAACGATTCAAGTCATTCCTAAGGGATACGTGTGTTCCATCACAGTTTAGAGTAAACCATTCGCTTAGTATAATGAATACTAATACGTCTCTTGCATCGAGCTAAGTCTAGATAAAGGAGACTGACATCCCTTGTTAGTTTGTCGTTGATTGAGCAGGGTATGCCGGAAGAGGCGAAACTTTTAATTAGTTACTGATCCCTCGGACAATATAATTCCTTCCTGCGGAAGGGGAGCATGACAGAAATAAATTGAAATTGCTTCACTCTTACCGATTTAACATACTTTTGCCTAATTAATTTGGCTTAACGATTGAGAAAAATCGTTTCGATCGAACGACTAAATTCTCTAGTCTTCTAAATGGATCACTTAATTCAACCGATCCGAAAAAGGGATGAATATCCTTCTATTGGATAATTGGTTTTTCGGATAATTTCAAAAATGGAAGAGATAATCTTATCCATTCTATGGACAAATTTTGGAAAAATCTGTGTTATCGGATTATACGAGATGTAGAGTTATCGGATTATTTAAATTGGTCTTCGTAATTGTTAAAATTATAAAAACTTTTGCAAATTGACATTGACTTTTGTAATGCTTAGAAAATGAAATATTATAATATCATAATAAATGTATAAATATGAATATACATATATATACAGGATAATTATATAATTGAAAATTTGTTTATAATATATTTTATATATATTTATGCATATATTTTATATTAATAATCTGACTCTAATCTTCTAAAATTTCTTTATTATATTATTTATTTGGTAATATTAAAGTAGTCTAGTTTTTTTAATACATTATTAGCATTCATATTTTTGATGAATTAATTCCTAATCTAGTTCGAACATAACCTAACTCTGATTTTTTGAAAGAATATTATTGCGCATTATTTATCGTAATTAATGACATAATCTAACTTACATTATTAATATTACATAGAATTTCTTTAATTCCATATAAATATGAATATAAATTTGTGTATTAGTTACGATTTATAATCTAATATTTTAATTAAGAATCTTGAAAGATTTTTATGTATCTCGACGAATAAATATATTACTTTTATTTAATAGACAACGCTTTAGAAATATACACGAGCACCACTTTGTGAAATAAATCGAATAGATTAAATGGAATATTATCTATGCAACGGAGTTATCTGGAACATCAACCAGCAATCCCTTTCAGCCTCATACTCCTTTGTGCATTATTCTTTATCTTATTTTTCACCTGTGTTATTATTTATCTCGAAAACCTCTTGATATTTTCATAGAGCAGAAAAGTTCTTTATCATAGCTGACAGTTTCCATTAGCAATACCAATTTCACCTTCTTTGCAATCCTTCTCTGCGATCATTTCCACCCATTTCTGTTTCGAATCACTCGAAGCGATCTCCACTTAGTTATGCAAGCGTGTATCGATGAGAATGGCGATTGTTCCAACTGTTAAGCTAATTGTAATTCGTCCAAATCCACGTTAACCTGCTGCATGCGAGAGACGGTTTAGGCATTCAACCTTCGATACTATATCTTTTGACGAGCGGAATAGACGGAAGCGCGCGGAACTCCTGGAGAACTTTCCTCGAGTTAATCCGCTTGGAGGATCAAGGCCTTTGATGCGTTTCGAAACTCGTCTGATGGGACACGTCGAGACATTTTTCATGGAAAACGAAGCGTGCACGGGTTCCTTCCCCTATGAAATTTATTAAATTTCTAACTATCTGTGTCACTTTTCAAACCTTGATTCCGCGGGAGCAGCTTTAATTATTCGAGGTAATTAAATCTGAATAACTTTAACCATCTTCTTATTCGAATTGTTCGTTGAAAGTGTAATGAGATATAGTTGATTATGAATATTATTTCTTTGAAAACCTTAAGAAAATTTGAAATATATATCTCGTAATAAATGTCATTGTGCCGTTAAAAAATGTACATCAATTGAAAAATCTAATTAAAAGTTAGGTTTAGAATTTTGAAAAAATAAAAATTCTTTCCTTGCATACTCTAACAATATTCTAAATTAGAAAACGTACAAATTTTAAAAATAATATAAAAATTGTAAAACCAAAAACTCGAAAGTTTCGATATTTAAATTAATTAATTAAGGGAATAGCATATCTTTAATAATATTCCATCGAAAAAATTATTCTAAAACGAAAAAAATACAAAATCCTGATTTACACATTGTCCAGATCAACTTCCGAAAACTTTTGATTCCCAAAGGGAGGAAGGGATCATCGTTGAAAAGTAATTAACCATCGTCATTATCGCTAAGGTGACGACGTTGATACTCGGTCGTTAGAGTTTCTGCGTATGGAACTAACTACATCGGAGTGTTTCTGTGAATTCTGACCCTCCTGGACACATTTATGGACAGGGTAATGGCAGAATTGTCGGAGGGGAAATGCCACGGAATAGGATTGCGATGGGCTAGCGCGAATATTCTGTTATAACTGCGAGGAAACCCGCAGGATCCGGCTGCGGCGATCCTTGTATTATCCTCGATGCATTTCTACGCTTCACGATTGAGACACAGAGATCATTGCCATAATCGTGCACACAAGATAGCCATCGTGGATTTGATATTTCGTCTCGGTTCAGATGAGCTTTTAGCTTGATAAACGATTTGGAAACGATTAACGCGAATCACTCGATGTTGTTTTAAGGATCTTGTATTTTTGAATTTTCATTGCCTAACGAAAGTATCGGAATTTCTGCCTGTTTGACTCTGAGAGACTTTTGGTAGATTGGAAATATCAAAATGTATACAGTGTATCGTGTTTCTTGTATTTGGATAATTAAATTATTTATATATTTGTATTTCTAATACAATTTGTGAGGTATATATATGTGTATTTTATTTCGTTGTGTACATATATGTCCAGTCAAAAGTTTATATTATTGTATTTGGTTCACACTGGTTCACAAAAATGAAATAAAAAATTTAAAAAATATAATGGAATATAATATATGCTGATTAATAAATTATTTAAAGTAAAAATTAATTTTGTTTATTAAGAAATAATGAAAAAAAAAACAAGTAGAAAGAGATATGTGTTAAATTTAAAAGTTTATTCTTTATGGAAGTTTATAGCACAATTATCTCACGAATGAATTTTTTAAATTATGATACTATTAAGAAGTAAAAAAAAAATTAATTTTTTCCATAGAAAATTCTACGTATTCTAAAATCTTACGTTATTATTCATTGTGTATACAGTTTTAAGCAATTTAAATTGATGTTTGATTATTGAAATCGATAATTTGGAGATTTTTAAATAATATTCCACAAATTTGTTTCTTTATAATTTCATTACGATCTTGAAAACTTGACCTTCGTAAAATGTTTGATTTTTTATTTTTTTCCGCGGTTCCAATTTTGTCCTTTTTCATTTTATATCCGATTTGTAAAACCAGAATGCTGGATTTGCTCTTGAGATTTCCACAAACTATAAATTTTTACGTGTAAAACCTTTTGCTCGTAAAACGAACAGATGCAATGCAAAAAAGTTTGAGAAGATTATTCAAATAACAGAGATAAATGTTTCGAATCGTCTAGGGTGTCTAGAAAACTTTCAAGTATTAGTTTCGATTTTACAACTATTTGTTAAAAATACCTTTTTCTGACACAATATGATGTATCTCAATTTTGAAGTGTAATTTTTATATCAAATTCAGCCAACAGTTATTAAAAAAGAAAGAAAAACGCATACTTTTATTATTTATTTTTATTAATAATTTGATCAAAATTGTTTCTATTGTTGTTAATTTTGAAAAAGTTGACGACATTTGACTTCTTTTGTATTTCTTTTTTAAAAAATAAAGATTTGCCTTGGATATTAAGAGATGAACGTTATTTATTTGCTATTACTATTTGTTTTTATTTTCTGAAGTAAAGAATTATCTAAAAAAATGTTGATTTCGATAATTTTATTATTATTATTATTATTATTAATTATCGAATTATTTATCTTTACATGAAAAAAGCGATTATTATTTAACAATAATAAAATAATAATATAATAAAATATAGTATACATAAAAGAAGTTGAAAGAAGTGAATTTAAAAATTTATTTAAAAGAATTCATATTACAAAGAATCAAATATATCAAGTTTCTTCGAAATTTTGTCACGTATTATCATATTCATTGACAAAATTTGGTCATTGGTTGTAAATGATTGACATACTATTTACGAATATTTAGAGAGAAAAAATAAATTTCTTTTTATTTACATCGAAGAAAATTATTTGTAAAACGTCGATCATTGTCATTTCGAAACACATTGCTCGTCCTTTCTAATTTATGTCGATATCCGATAACTTCGATGGCGTCCACATATTCGGTAATAAAGTTTGATAAGCCATCCATCCATCCATCAAGATGAACTACGTATAAATCATTCCTCGCTGGAACAGTGCATTGATTGAGATGAGTCTTCGTGTTTGAACAGTTATCAAAACATGTGTACGAACCCTAGCAAATTATTCAAAATCGAAAATGCAATTTACAATTGAGCTTAAATGTTTTATGTATATCGTAATTGTTTCTTCAAAATTTTTAACATTTTAACATTTAGGATTTTATTTAGAATGCGTGTAGAATTTAATACATTACATTTTTTGTGATAATAAATTATCAAGTTTTCAGTGTATCTGCGAAAATTTATTTACCAATCAAAAAAATCTAATATCTCGATATTTTTTGATCTCTCAAAATTTCATTAATTTCGTTAAATTTAAAATTAAAATCACATCTTCTTATCTTATATCAGAAAGAGTTTTAAAATTAAATTTACGTATATCGAAAATTATTTATCAACTGCAAAATAATAAACATAAAGAAAGAAAAAAATGAATCGCAATGAAAATTCAAATTGATAAATTTTCCAATTTTTTTTTTTTAATCATCCCCAGCGTATAACTCGGTCGATTGGGAGGCAATACTTTGGAATATTCCGTGATTGTCAAGGTATTTGCACGGTGCTCATAATTGTCCAGGATTTTGACCGGCCGATTGAAGCGAGCTCTCGCAAGAGAACGCATCGAATGCCAATCACCGACGTCAGGCATGTGTACATATCCCCAATGTTCGATGTACACATATCAATTTGCATTCAGTATAAATAAGTCGCGCGCATGTTGTGCCCTAAATGCGCCCGTACGGATAACTCGAATTTACCATTGTGGCGTAACGTGCAAATCAGCCGTCCGATAACACCGACAGCATCCACCTGAACAATAATATTGTCCGCAAAACAAGTGTACGTATGATTTATGTTCGTCGTGCCTGGTTAATAACGACCACTATCGTGTCGTATACCGTATATTTTAGTATTCTTAAAATTTCTTGCATGGAAAGAAAAATATAATTACACATATTATAGAGTAAATGATCTATTTATTGAATATTTAATTTGGGCTTTGAGAATTTTTGAATAGTTCGAAGATATTTTTTGATTGTTTTTTTTTTTCATATTAAAATGTTTATCTAATACTTTTTTGTTGTTTTACATATTTATTGGTAATTTTATATAATATTAAAATTTAATATTCTTAGTAATCACAATTTCTTCAATATCGTATACGATGGAATATTTATTTTCATATTTTTAACAAATATTTAAAAAGAAATTATTGCAATGATAAATGTATAGATAATTGTATAAATAAAGATTTAAGTTTTAAATATTTTAAAATATAGTAATTTAATTACTTTGTATTTTTTTACTAATTTTTAAAAAATTAATTGATTGCTTAATAATTGGAAGAATGCATGATAACCGAGCTATTTATTTTATCAGGTTTAAGAAATCATTTTCTCTATTTTTATTAGATAAAAATTTCTTTAATTTTTATAAGATTGAAATAATTTTAGCAATTCGTGAATTCTTCATTCATAAATATCAATGAATTCTCATTCTATTCAGTTTTTTTTATAATTTTTGTTATTTTTTTGTTAATTTTAAATAATTCTAATCTAAAATATTTCTGATACCATTTTTTATTTCTGATATTATAGTAGCAATTTTAATGTAAGTTTTATAAATTTTATCTAAAAATGAATCGAATGGAAACAAAAACATGAAAAATGTGTTTTATCAGCATATTTATAAAATTTTTCTAAATTATATAACGATCAAAATAAATGATACATTATTTCTAAAATTAAAATTTTTTTTCTGTATATACTTTAAAATTGTCAATTAAAAGGTATATAATATATATAAAATATTATTACAAATTTTTTTATTATTTTATAATATAAAATATTATTGCAAATTTTAAAATTAAAAATATCTACATATTAATATTATATTTATTTATATACTAATATTGCTTAAATAACGAACAAAAAATCGACAATGTAAAACAGAAATTTTCACTTTGGAAAATGAAGATAATAAATAAAAATATAATTAAAATATAAATAAAAATTTAATATTATAATTAGTCTTCTATAAATATTCCAATTAATTGATTCAATAATATTAATTAAGTAAAATAAGAATTAAAAGGAATAATATTATTTCCATGTTATTATTTCTATATTATTTATATTTCTCAGAAATAATTAAATATTTTAATTAATAATTTTCATATCAACTTCACGATTCTTTCAAATTCTCTTAAAATTGTAATTTTTTCATAGATTGTTAAATGTGACGTACTTCCTCTAATCAAATCATTGAACAATTCATTCCATCAAAGAGGCAAATTTATTCTTTTTTTTTCTTTATATCAATTTATTTCAATATAGAATATATATTCATTCAAGAATCGGATTTGAAGATCAAGAAGTTCGTTTTCGTTTCTTATCCTCTTTGTACGTTTGTGCATTTTATAGGGATATCCAAAGGGGAATTCGCGTAACAAAATGTATGCGCGTGTATCATTTCATCTCCTGTATAGAGTGGAATTCTTAAAGCAACCAAAGCATCACGACGTTTCAAGGGTTGCTGTGCGAATTTACGGAGTGTGCGCTATTTCAAATGTACACGGCGGAAATATTGAAGTTACGAGAAGCTAAAGACGCTTTTAAAATTTAAATTCTAAGAGAAAATCGCGTGTTTCGTCATATTTAGACTATGAGAGACGCGATCATCCTTTCATATTTGCTCTCGACGTTTTTTTGGACAAACGTATTATCCCTTTTCATCCTAGGATAAAAAATTTAATTTTTTCTTTCATTTCTGAAATATTAAAATCGACAGTTATTTTATATTGCTTAAAGATAATATTCTAGTATGTTAAAACATCAGCTGTTCTAAATTAATTGATTCTCTTAAAAATATCTTTATTAATCTTTTGCTAGTAAATAATTTTGAAAATATTTTGAAATTTATTTTTTTAATACGAATAAAATTATTCCAAACATATATTTATTTTTTATTAATTATTTATTAACACAAAACAATGGAAACTTGCAAAATTAACACATGTACACATTATTATTAATATATAAATAATAAATATTCCATTAAATATTCCATAACCATGAAAGAACAAAACAGAATCTAAAAACGTCCATAAGGAATTTATAATTATGAATAATTTCTTCTAGTAGAATAATTTAATCAAATAATTAAATTTCAAAATTTATTTAATTATTTCTTTACTGCACTTATAAGAAAATATGCAATCTATATTCATGAGTGTACATAATTTATAAAATACTTTATAAAGCATAAATGATAAGATTGAAAGAATGTATGGATTTCTATTTTATGGTAAAATAAGGACAAATTTCAACCACCTGTCGCGTTCAGAAGGTCTAATCAGTAACTTAGCAGATCGTCGCGTCCACCTGTCGGATTTCCTCCCGAAATGTCCGACACATTGCTAATTAATTGTCCGCAGTTTCGATCAGTCTAGGCACTATTAAATTAGGTTGCGTGCACCGCCTATGAAATTCGACGTCGATACGTTTAACAATTTCGCATCATCCTTCTTCACATAATTACATAATGAATTTAAAATTATTCAACATTTTTACTTTTTAAAGCTTCATTTTATATTTTTACTTATCATCCTTTTTTAACGATTTTTCATAATCTTTTAATATTGTATCTTTTTATTCGGAATTCTTTTTTCTTATATTGATAGTAAAAAAAATGGAAAGTATTCTATTTTTTTAAATATGCTGTTTTTTTTTTTTGATTTTTGAAATAAATTTTCTGTAATGATAATTAAATTTAAATAAAATATAAATGTTTAAATTAATATATTTTTTATTTGAATATATTTTTATATTAATTATAATATTTTTTATTAATAAAAGTGAAAACTGAAAATATTATATATAGTAAAGAAAACTATCATAGAAAATGATCATTTTTTACGGGCACTATGTTTACTTTCACCTGCGAGATTGCGTAAGGTAGGGTCTCCCTCCTTCTCTGATCGGTATTCATTTCTTTTCTTCGTTCCGATCATGGAATTCTGAACAAGCTATTCTTGTTACACCGGTGATCGTCACGATTGTCAATGCCCTCGATATTTGTTTTTTTTCTATTCTATCGTCAATGCCGCTATACTATAGTAAAATTATACAGTATATTTTGAACAAAATTAGAATTCTAAAATCTATTTTCATCGTTCATTATTTTATTCAAACTTTGAACAAATTTTTTTTCAATTTTTCTTCTATTATTTTCGTTTAATCATAATTGAAATGTAAAATAGTATATAAAGCAAAATAATAATATATGTATCAAGAAAGAATAAATAAATATAAATAACTAATTTTTAATTATATTTATATTTATTGACAAATATTTATAGAATAATGAATAATAATTTTATTCTTAAAGTAAAATTTTGAAACAACATTTTAAATTTTATAGGAAAGTGAATTTAAATGATTTAAAAGACAAACATAATCTAGATTAGAAAGAGCAAAGATCTTATTTTAACGATAAAAATTATTGTTGGAAAAGGTTATGTCTTAAGATCGATTCACAGTTGTCGTTAATACGAAGCATTATGTCGTGAAGAACACGTGTATTCGTCTACTGCGCATCTTATCCGCGCAGTTAGTCGCAAACCATGGTCAGTGACACAGCTTGTTGATCGTATAGTAAATTTTTCCAATTATTTCAGTAAATATTATGGATAATTAGTGATCTGTGTAACAAAGTTTTTCCGATGAAGTTCAAAGTTACGTTATTTTTTTGATGTGTATCGTTTCTACTAATAATAGTACATCAGAGAAGAAAATAAAATACGACGAGTGTTTCAAGCGAAAGAGGCTACATCTTGTGTCAAAATAGTGCAGGTAAACATATAAATCATCCTTTTTAATGCGAATTTGTATTTAATTATTAAATATCTACTGAATGTTCAGACATAATTGTAATATTTACATACATTATTCTTAAATTTTTAATTTATTATAATTTATACGTATAAATTATTTTATATATTTCAATATTATTCTGTATATTCAATTTTAATGCATGAAATTAAATTTATTATATTTGATAAAAAAATGGCGACAAAGGATATTTTATAAAAAGTTAAATAAGTATTTTATAAAAAAAAATAATATATAATAAAAAAACATCTTTTATTTTTCATAGTAATTTTGAAATGATTAATATATTCTTTTGTCTGAATATATAAATATATATAGTTTTTAATAATAAATAAGTAATATATTTGAAATCAATTAATAATAAATTAAAAATGATATATAATTACATATTTAAGAATATTATAGAACAAATAGAGTTACTTTATTTGTTGCAAAAAAATCGTTCTGTTATATCAAAAGATAAGATAAAAGAAATTTATCGCAAGATAACTTTTATGATCCTTATGAGATAATCGTAAGTCAAATTTTAAATCTGTATTATTGAATCACCTAGTATGCTCATCGATCAATTTTTTTTTTGATTAAAAATGATATTTGAAATTAAATAATTTGTAATAATTATTGAAGATTATAATACAATGAAATAAAAATTCTATTTGTAGAAGAAAAGTTTTACATTATTATTCCAAAAAATGAAATATATACATTCATTCAGAATAAGCATTTAAAATATATATTAATAACCTGACTAAAGATTTATCTTCGATATTTTCTCATAGAATATAATAACATATATTTATAGAAATATTGAAATATATATTTTTTCTCAATCAAAATTAAAATATACCAAGGAACAATATATGCGAATATTACAAGTTTAATTTATTATATATTGATTATTGATTATGAAAATATGTAGCATTGAAATGCTACAGAGTTTGTTATAAAAAAAATAAAATTACATAAAAATTTATAACATAGATTCCAAGATCTTGTAATTAGTTACAAGATTCAAAGTGGAAGTGAAGTTCTGACGAGTGTTCGATGAAACAAATTCTCTTCGACGATTCGAAGGTGTATTTCTAGTTTCTACCTGTTCGAGCAACAAAATGTGAGTAATAAAAATGATATCATTGTATAATTTTAACACGTCATACTATTGAAAATATTGCGTTTCATGTAAATCATCTAGACAAAGAAACAATTTTAATTCTCAAAAATCAATTTCTTTCATACATCAATTTTTTTTATGAAAGATGAAATTTTCTAATGATTATGTAAGATTGTATAATAAGAAATTTATATAATAAGAAAAATTGATAGCAATTTTTAATTCTAATTATATTATAATTTTATTATAATATACCATATTATTATATACCATATATATATATATATATATATATATATATATATATATCATAGAATTTTTTTATTTGAAATCTTTTCAAATTTATTAAAATAGTTTTTCAAAATAGTTAATAGAATAATTATTTTTTATCTAACACTAGTGCGATTTCAATGCTTTCAATGCTCTCTAATTTATACAATTGTACACATTAAGCCTAACAGCCATAACAATAATAACAATATTAACACATATGTGTCAAGAGGTTGCTATTAAAAGAAAATTTCCATTACATGTATAGAGAATAATTTTTCAATAATTATTACAAAATTAAATTTGCTATATAGTAAATTAAAAAAAATAAATTGCACAATAAATTGAATCTGTTGTATCATGTGAATCTTTTTCTAATTATATTATAATATTCATAACATGGATTCTTTTTTACTAAAGATGATCGTGATCAGACTTAAAATAATGTTTGCGGTTATATATACGAATAATTATACATATACGAACAATTATATCGTGCAGTGCATACTATAGTGGCCATTTCACAGAATTTAGCCAACAGTCTGCAAACTGCAGACATCCAGGAACTTTATCTATGGATACATGTCTGCAAACAATATCTGTGAGTCTGAACACAGTCCTATGTGTAGGGCGGATATTAACAAACGAAACTCGAAACGAATAATAATGCCAATTGGCATCGTCTATACGTACTAAAGCTCGATGCAGATAAGCAATGCGATTTTACACTGATGACATTGCGTCAATGAACGCGACAATACACAACTGCAACGAGTTTAATTCTATTTTAAGTACGAAACAGAATGTGATATGCAAAATCAACAATTTTTAGCATATTTAACATATGAATCTACATTGAAGAAATTTTAGGATAATAAATTTAAATTTCTATATTATTATAATAATAAGTATACTCTGAATACATTTGCATATAATGAGAAAATGCAATATATTGTATTACAGTGTGTTATGTTTGTGCTTATTTATTTATTTTTTTTATCAATGTTCAGAATTAGAATAATTGTTAATAAATATCGTTAGAAATCTTTGGTTAAATTTAGAGATTTATTAATAATATTCAGAACAAAATTAAGTTTGATATTAAATGAAATGTTCGTTCAAGTTTAATTATATTTGAATCTTATAAAAATATAAATTTTATAAATATCCGTAATTTATTCGCAATAACATGTTGCATAATTACTATAACACTGAATAAATATTTCTAAAAAAAAGTTTTAATAGCGAATGTATTATATAAACAGGAAAATATTTATTTATAATTTAATTAGCATATGATACAGAATTTAAATATAGAATTTCAAAAATATATTATATCTCTTTAAAATATTATCTTTTGTTCTTGTTATTTTCATATTTTTCGGTTTTATTTATTTACTTTATAATTTAAATAACTACTTATATACATGTGACTTTAAATCTAAATATTTTTTTATTAAAAGTAATAAAATCGGAAAAGTAAATTATTTAATGTATAAAACTTTCTACTTTCATACATAAACATTCGAAATTTAACTTTCTCTATTTATATTCTCGTATATTCTAAATAAATCTGACTTTTCTTATTACATATTCAGAGAAAAATGCAAATCTCAAAGCATTGCCAATGCAAAATCACATCAACATCATATCACTCGTCCACTTTTTAATCAATCGAAATCAAAAATATCATTGTATACCGAAAATTTGTTAATCTCGATCTTGCCACTCGATATTTCCTCTCTTTTAAAGCCTTGACAAATCCATTCAGTGGGCAAGTCCCGGATGCTTATACAATATTGGACAACTGTCGTACAAAATAGCAAGCGTTGCATCTGCGATCCAGCACATCTGACGGCAATGCGCATCGTCGAGGATGGTAATACATGCAGGTGTTGATCCCATTTCCGGCCGTGAAACGGTTAACGCCGCCATGAGTCACGTGCGTTTGATTTACTCTTCTGCTTGCACATATTCCCTCTCCTCTCTCTCTCTCTCTCTTGACCTTTAAATTTTCTCTGTCCCTTTCTCACGAATGTGCGCTTTCTCTCTCTTTCTCTTAACTATTGATATTCCTTTGTCCTCTGTTTATCTATCCATCTCTTTCTCTCTGCTGTCTTTTATCTCTCTTTGTCGTGGTTCTGTAGCTAGTTTGGAGAATTCCGTTAAATCATGTCAGTTCATATAGAGTCACGATACTTCCACGTATCGCTTCATCCTCGTCGGTGTTCTTGCATTTCCTGTCTGTGTGTTGTGATGTCGTTAATCGCATTATTTAATATGACAAGTAAATTCGAAGTTTAATAGAATTTAGTTTGCAATATATTTCTGCATTATATATTGGACGATGGAATTGATCGTTTATATTTTAATGAAGTTTACTGGTTTTATATTAGATTCGTGAGAAAAAAATATATATATATTAATGTCGCTGATAATTAGTGAATTAATTTTTATTGAATGAAATAATATTAAATTTATTTTTGAAATTGTGTTATAGATAAATATTTAAGAATTTAGGGAAAATATTTAAATGTTTAAGATAAAGTAATTGGAAGTTATTAATTGAAATAATATTTAGAGAAACGATTGTTTAAAATAATGTTTTAACTTTGATTATTTCAAATTCAAATAAGAATTCAGCTATACTTTTAAATATACCTTTTTCCAATCGACTATTACGAAGATTGTACAAGCCGCAGTGCAATTGCTACGACACATTAGTTTAATTTCCCAGCAATTAACCCTTGGGCTGACATAAGAAGACTATTAAACACACCGCCAGTCCCAAGGGTCTAAAAATTACCCAGCAAATTGCGTCCATGTTAAATTCTCCACTATATCCGCTATATAATTCGCGAATATCAAAAGCATCCTCTACCCTTAACTTATCTCAAAAGGTTTACTTTTTGAGATAGCTTATATCTTTTATGAATATATGTGCATATATGTTCCCTTGTATCAAAATATATATATAATATGTTTTACAATTTTAAGCGCGTTAGTTTGTCAAGCTTTACTTTTCTTTCTCCTTTATATCAGTTATCTAAGCCAGTTTTCTTTTTCATTCACGATAGAGAGAGAGAGATAGGGAAGGGAGGATAACGATGAGATCAAGTTCAATATGTATAAAGCCATTTAAATTGAGTTCCACATCCGTAAACTGAAGTAAAATACTCAAGTTGAGATATTTCAGGCTTTTTTACTTTATATAAAATCCATGATATTTATCATGGAATATAATATTATTTTGTATAATCATTTATTTCAACGAGCATGATTTCTTTTAAATATATTTTCAAATAATAATCATTTTATTGATGTTTGATATGATATTGCTTTCTCAGTCAATTGTTGAACAAATTTTAATTATTAATTTATTTTTTCCCAATTGAAAATCTTAAGACAATCTTATTGTGTTTAATTCTTAAAGAATTTTTCAAATTTTTGATACGCGATTTTTAAAATTTGTCAAAAAGTTTAAGAAACGTGTTCAGTGAAAAGTTCAAAATTAAGAAATAAGGTACTTTTATTTCTCATTATTAAGTAAAAAAATATATATATATTTTGTTTTTAAACAATCAATTACTTAAAACTCTATATACTCTATAGATTTCCTTCTATTAATAAATATATTGCATAGTGATCAAGTTTTTCGTGATATATTTATTATTGTGTCTTTTTTGTAAAACATTTATATCAAGGATGTAATATTTATTAAAAATACATTTAATAGATATTTTGAAAGCAACTTTCTATTTATTTTCATTGTTACTTGAGATTATTTTAACACGTTGCCTACAATCAAATTTCGATTAATACGAAAAATATCGTCATACTTATAATACAAAAATGAAAAATGAAGTATACAAAAATAAATTCGTTATCGCAAAAACTTTGAAAATGATTATTATTAATCGATACAAATATCGTATAATTCAACCAGTATATTCGAATCTACTTACCCGCGATACACTCAAACCCATCACTACTGGTTTATTCATATCCCAAGAGATTGAGATATTCTCTTGGCGGCAAACTGGTGTTAAGTTATTTCAACTGTACAAAGCGAAACTGATTTCGAAATTAAACGTACCTATGGGCAAGAAAGGTCGTCGAGGGTGGGAATTGCGTTTTCACGAATGAACGCGGAATGGAAAACCGAGTGCGGTGTGAACGACTGGCCTGGGAATTAGGCGTATAGATGCAGCTGCCTCCTTTCAAAGTGGCTGTTGTTAACTTCGACGAGCGAGTATTTGTAGTTCTCGTCACTGGCAACTTGAAGGGTTTCATTGTTTTTTAATGCGCCAAAGAGGCGGAGGAGAGGATTTCGTGTCTACTCGAGAATTCCCTTTTTAGAGGGAAATTTCTAAGTTTCCGCGATATCGTGCCAATTGTCGAGTTATTTGTCATTGTTCCAACCATATTCTTGATGGCTTGAATAAGGTATTACTTTGCATTATAACGGATTATTCCATGGAATGTCTCGAGTATTAATTGTTATTGATGTTCAGTTTTTGAAGAGTCAAAAGCGAGTATACATTTTAAAGACATTTATCTATTTGATGAATTTTAGTTTTACGTTGCGTACATTGAAAATTGATAATTATCATAAATAAATATTAATTTTGTAAGATGTATATTCAGATTGTACATGGATACATAAAGTATTGTAGGATGAGTTGCAGATAGTTTTATTTTGATTTATTTTTTTGAAAATTAATATAAAATTTTTCAGACTACTATTTTAAATTGTAGATGAAGATTTAAAAAATATTATTTCATATTATTTCAAAAATATTTCCAACATATATTTTGTATAATAATTATACAATAATATATAAAATTATATATAAAATTTATTTATCGTTCTTATGTTCTTCTTCTTTATTTTTTATTTGTACATTAAATTCATACTCGTACAAAAAAGAAAGATTTCTTTTTAAAACGAACAAAATTCATTTCATTATGAGATTCACTAATTATAAATAAAATATGCCTTATTTATCATAGATCTCATAAAAATCTTAAATTTCGATTTTCGATCCAATTCCAAGAAATTTGAAAAATACATTCTTCAAAGTGAAATCTGTTTTAAAATTTTTCCCCAAAAGCTTATAAACGACTCAAAATACGCAACCGGATATATGTTTTTAAGTTTTCCTGCTGCATCACAATTACAGCATATTTAGTTGATTTCTTTCTTCGTCTTGATGATCGTTTAACGAGGCAAGTTTTAACAGACAGATCGATATTGTCAAGCTTTGCTATTGGCGGGGTCGCCACTTCGTTATTTATTCTTCTGATTTGAATAAAGCCACCGGAAATGTCTTCGTGCCATCCTCGCAAACACTTCGACTTTACAGTTGGTACGCGATACTTTCATATAATCCTCGCTGTAGAATTCTCGAAACTTTCTCGTTATCGATTCCAAGATTTTATCCATACTTGAAACTCTAGGTGGTTGTTAAGATCTGAAAGCAGAATTCTGAATCGAAATTTTCGTTGGCTCATGTAAAAAAAATGGCTCAATGATAAAATTTAGGAAGTTTGAAAAAAATTATATGCAATTATTCATTAAAATTAATCGATTAAAAAAGATATATTAGAATCGGATATATATGAAATATCTTGGATTAAAGAAGAAATTATTTTTAACATTTTGATAAAAAAGTTTATTTCTAATTTTTCAGAAGATCTGTAAAGTTAAAATTTTGAAAGTTTCCAAACATATTTTTTTAATTCATTCCTTTATTATCATAGAATTTTTTTCTTACAAATTTTATATTACAAATTTATTTTAAGATATTTCAAAATTAATATACAGAATGATTATATCCTCAATATAAATATAAAAATACTTCCAGAATGATTTATTTTAAATCTAGTTCCTTTATCCAAAATTGAATAAGAAATATTATATTCCCTGAAAATAAAAGTTAAATTATTCAATAAAAATCTATCGAACCAAACCAAAAATAATAATTTTCAAACGATTGAAAAAATTTTTTCTACCAATTCTACACTTTATAAGATTTTCATTCATTCGAAATCGTGAGACGACAAAAGAAAAATCTTGTTTCTTCTACATCTTCTAATACGATACTCGTATACTTCTTTTTCTCGTTATACAAACCTTCTTATCACCCACAAGTCTTTCAAAATTATCCGAATAACCTTTAAACGCTAGACGCACACCACCGCCGTTGTTGAAAAATTCAGCGCGAGGGGGGACGAGATCGAGGAGCAGTGTAAATAAGTAATGCAAAGTGTGAGCAAAGTAAAAAGGATCACCACGGTCACGAAACCGCGGGGGGAATTACATTTTCCCCTTGGCCGTTCGTCACAACGAAACTCGTCTCGATTTTCCAGCCAGGGAAATTCGTTGCACCTCCTCTTCTCCACCCGCGTCCGCTCCGTTTTAAAAAACGGAATTATTCAAGAAAAATTTGCGGGCGTCGTCGTCGTCGTGGCCGCTGCGGAAGATTGTTATCGCTGAAAGCCGCGGCCACGTTTTATACATATTTACCACGCTAATTACACAGCGGAGAGACGGGATCCGCATTACGACGCATGAAAGATACACGAGAAGGGGGGAGAGAGTTGAAAGAGGATTTACATTATACCCCCGTTAATTTCCATCGTGAAAAAGGACAGTGAGTATTCACGGAAGGCTGGGGGGGTGATTACCAAGCTGAAAGAGGGAGAAAAGGAAAGAAGGATGGAAAAAATATATTCCTTCTATAAGGAAGATGTAAGGGAACGAGCCTCGAAATTATACAACGGTTTTTCATCCTTTTACAAAGCGAGACTGAGTTGGGGGGAGGTTGAAAGAGTTCTCGATACGATCGAGAGACACGTATGAAATATTCATGGGGCTGCACGAGTTCACCCCTTTGGTTATAGTGAATCGAAGGTGGAACGGCAGGGGATATCGGTCGGTGTTTCACCCCCCATGGAAAGTCTTGTTTTCGAGAGGGGATGCAAATTGTGGACTCGGCTCGTTCGAAGCGACGCGCTCGTTCGAAATCGAATTTCAGATAAATTTCTGGGGAAACTCGAGGGGACTGGTTTGCAAATAAATCATAGCATGAAGCGGGGCTGGATGGAAATAAAATTTCGCGCTTGTTAGCAATTTGGAACGTTGGTAGCAATGAATCGAATAATGGAGGAGGATTGGACGAACGTTAGTGTGAGAAGGGTAATAAATAAATATTGTTTTTGTTTTACAGTTCGACAGTTTCGATAGTTGGTTTTTGCTTACAATTTTAATTCGTGAAGATTTTCAATTTTGCGCAGTTAAATTATGCTTGGAAGAATCTGCAATCCTTTTATTCTTCTTGATAATATATATTTGTGTTATGTTAATTTGGAAAATTCATGTAATAATGAAGAGAATATTTAATGGTTATATTTCTTCAAATTGTTTAATTTATTAATTATTTATTTTTTATAGTATATAAATTGGTATATAAAATATAATATATAGTACGTAAATTGATCTGATTTTATCAGATAGAACAAAACTCTAAATTGGTAAGATACTGTTACTTAAGTTATTAAATGTGTTAATTAATGATATAAATTAATGATATAAATACCTATAAAATTGACCAGTATATGATAATATATTTAATTCTAATTTATCTAGATATATATAAATATATATTTTATAGAAAACAATATTGATTACTAGTCTATCAATTTTATAAAGACGTGATAGGTAAATACTTTTTTATTAACAATTATAATTTCCATACTATTACTATTATATATAATTATAACTTCCATACTCATTTTATTATCAAATATTATAATGAAGATACAGATATGTTGAAAGAAAAGTGAAAAACGATACAGCCTGTAATTAAAATATTCTATTTAACATTTTAAATTACTATTGTAAATAGATAACAGTGTAATTTATATCCTAAAATTTATATAAAAAAAAATAAACAACAAAATTTTATTGTTGTTAAATATTCATTTAGGAAATAAATTTTAAAATATAAATTAAATATAATATAATATAATAAATAGTAACTCGAATAATTGGAAAAAGTATATTTCAACTGAAAGCGCATTTTTATGCTTGTAATAAAAACGAAAAAAAGATACACTGTTAATGTCCAACAGTTTACAGTTCATTCATTTACGATTTATTTATTTTTATTCATACTCATTAATTTTTATCACTTATTTGTCTCGGTATTCGTTGATTCGTTAATGTAATTGAAAAGTTAGATTTCTTGGTTGGTTTGATGAGGATGTAGAATGGTATTGCAACGCATTAGTGCGTGCAGAGATATCGTTTGCAAAGAAAAACGCACGATGCGAGGACAAATTTTTATTGAGGAGAGATTATCTTGATATAGTGGATTAATATTTTTTCGCATCTGCCTGTACGAAATTCGACCTCGTAGTTACGAGCTAACTTTACATCGAGTGAATTGTGGGATTTTTTTTGCGAATTTGGGAATTTTTTCACATGAATTTTCGAAATTTTGTAAACGTATGAAACATTTAAAAATAGAGGAATTTAAATTCAGAAAAAGAGATATTTGTTAATTAAAGATGTAATTGATTGATATATATGAAATTTTATTTTTTTCAGAATCATTTTTTTTTTAAAATAATAGACTAATATATTCGTTAAATTTTGTTCTATTGTAAATTATTATCAATCACTTGTTTTAAAAAAAGAATGAATTTATTATAAATTTAAAGATTAAGAAAATATTTGAGCATTATTTTGATTTGTATAATTTTTTTTTTTTACGTGCTTAAATTTGGAAAATATATTATATATTTTCAAAAATATTAAAATATTTCGAAGAGAACTAGATAATTTGTATAAAATCAATAAATTGATAAATCAATTGATAAATTCTAAATAAATATTTGAAAATTTTTTTCAATTCTAAAACCAACGATATATTCGTTATATATGAAAATAATATACAGTATTGAAAGTTTATTTAAAAAAAAATCATTTTATGACTATTGAAAACATTTTTCACTTTTCGATCTTTTTCACCCATGTTTGAAATTTTGATAGTGCATTGAAATTGAAGTATTAATACAAATTGCAATACAATACATTAATATGCATAGTTCTATCAAAAACCATAACGAATCTTTGGCATTCGTTCATTTATCACGAAATACGGCTTCTATTCGAAGAATTTCTCATTGAAATGTAGAAAACATTGATGGAGGGAAGGAAGGAAGAGAAATCTCTGCGCATGGAAATTAAGACATGTTTGTGCATGTTCATGACAGACCATACGAGCATTTCACGAGCAAACATGCTTGATACGCGATTTCTAAAGCCACCTGTGGGAACGTTCTTCGTGGATGATGAGTAAACTTCGCGTTTCATGTTGGGAAGAAATGTATAGACGATGAAAAAAAAAAAAAGGACAAGTTGTCAATGATATTATATAATTCCTCGTTTATTTATTTCCATATTTACGTGAAAATTGACAATTTCATTATTCTATGCTCTTCATTTTTTTTTTTAAGATACTATAAAATTTCTTATTAATATCGTGACAAATTGTCAACGAGCATGTTCGAATTATATTCGAATATTAAGATTATTTAGTTTTAGATTGAAGTGAATTATATTGAAATAATCACAATGTTATAATTTTAAATTTTGTTCATGAAATAGAAATTCAATATTATTTGATTATTATTTATCGTTTTCGTCGAAATTGTATAAATATTTGAAATTCATAGATATTTAATAATACTCATCCAAAACGTAAATTTATTTTTTTTTTACTGAGATATATCTATAATACAATTTTAAAATTGATAAGGAAAGAATTCGGAAAATAAAAAAATAACCAAATTATATATATATATATAAATACCATATCATACAATGATTTTCGTGTTAACAAACCTTATAAACATTCATCATATTTAACCAATGCATAGAACACACCCCCCGTAAAATTAATTCGATATCTCAAATTCAATAAGACAAAAAATTTCAAAACGTCGTAGATAAACAATAATATATTCCTCCTCAATCCGCAAAAGCTAAGCTTTCCAAGGCACGCAAGAAAAGACACGAATAACATACAAGAATAAACACAAGCATGACATTAGATTATCGCGGTAGATAAACAATAATATTTCTCCCCTGCAGATCTGCAAAAGAAAGTTGAACTCGCAAGAAAATACTCGAATCCCTCGAGCGACGAATACCGACGAAAGGTACATCGATATTTTCAAAAAAAACATACTCTATTTCATCAGCCTAGACACATTATTCTCCCCGACTAACCAAGAGGGAACCTCTCCATCTTCGTCCATCCTTCCGCGTTGCAGAACAAAGCGGGGCAAATTGTGGAGGTCATAAGGGAGACGGAAAGCGAGGTAACGTTAATTAATTATTCTCGACGAGGGAAAAATACAGTTTCGCCTCGGATAAACCCTCCCCCCATAAGCGAGAGGGCGGAATTGCGACGGTGACCCCGAATAAACGTGGATTGGGGCGAGACAATGAACGTGTCTGACGATAATCTCGGAGGGAACGAGCCTGGGATTTCTTGGTGAAAAGAAAAAAATGCATGCTTTGTTGCATGCACCACTGCAGAGACCAGCTGACGCATGTAATTACTCGTGCAACCGAAGCACTGCGCGCCCTAAACGTTTTCCACGTTTGTGAGACGGATTGCGATGAAGTAGCGATGGAATCTCAAGTCTAAAGTCTGGTCGAGTTGTTTGAATATATCTTCGAAATTATCGATACTTAGGTTAGGTTAGGTGAGGTTAGGTTAGGTTGGTAAGAAGTTGGAGGGAGAGTTTGTGCAATTTTTATTCACGTTTTTAAGAAACGTAATGGGAAACTCGTTATCTCCAAAATCATAAGTTTCAGAAAGAAATTTCTGAAATAGACTCGTTCAAATTCATCCCAAATTTTCCCTTCTTCGTTCCATTCACAAACAGAGTGTCTGACCGCCTGAGAGCAAGATTTAGCTTTAGTTTTTCGTCGTCAAATCAAATCCATCGTATTTCCAAATTCCTGCACGTAGGTAAACGCAGGCGAAGAGCATTTTGTCGCGATGGGGTGGTAAAGTAAATCGATAATGCAGGGTCGACTCGTGTGCCGGGACTCGTGGCATACCTGCATCCATTCCCTCCAGTTTCTGACTCACTTTCCTCGATCCTCCACCACGGTTAAAAAGCGTCGCGAGCGCTGCTATTCACGGATTCCATAGACGTTGGAAACATTCTTCTCGTGGAGAATGGTCGTTGAAGTATTAAAACGAAAAAATGAGGGAGGAGGAGGAGGAGGGGGGTGGATAAGACGAGCGATCTTTTCATAGGCTCCTTTGACTTCTCTCTTCGTTGCGTCTCAAAGGATTCGCGGAAGACGGATAAATGTGTGCAGGGATGGAATAGTATAGGGGGATGAAACATTGAGATTTCTTGTTGTCCAATCTGGTGTTTCAGAAATTGCCCATTTTCTGCTTTGCTTGATATTTATAAGTACAATGTGGTTTATGGAATAAAGCAATTGGGTCTCGAGACATTGTTCTCGTTAAGATGAAGAAAGGGTAGTAGATCTCTCGGGGCCCATACGTTATATTGATACGCATAATTTCGAAAGTTTACCACGTGGTTTATATTATATACAGGGGCGATATCTGTAATTTGTGAATAGAAGCGAGGTTTGGAATTATTCTTATTCTATTTTTCGTGAAAAATATATTCCATGTTTTTTTTTTTTTTTTTTACATTTATAATAATCTTTTATCTTTTAGCAATTCATTCTTCGATATCTTGTAGGGAATTTGCTAATTTCACTTGTGTTTGAAAAACTTCGAAACTTGATTTATTCGAAAACGAAGCCTTTTCGTTTTATTTCGAGCCGTAGAATCTTCCTGACCTCATTTGTACCATGAATTTCGAATCATTCAGTGAAACTTCGTCCATTTCTATATTCGTTGAATCCAATATTCATCGCATTTTTTTCGACAAGAAAATGTTTCGATATATTCGTCTAAAAATCCAATATTCGTCACCAAGTTTTTTTTACCGCGTGATTCACTTTCTGCCATCGCGATTTTTCAATAAAGGTTAAATTTCTGCGTAAAAGTTTATTTATTCGCGAGAACGCGATTATTCTTTTTCTTTTGTTATTTATTTATTTTTTGTTTTCGTTAATTTTTATTGGAAAAATTGATTTTATTTATATTCGTTATACAATTCGATATTCTTCTGTTTTTCAGGGATGGATTAATGATTAATATAGAGGTTTCGTTGTATTTTTGTTTTATTTGAAAAAAATATAAAAGATATTAATTAAAAGTTATTAGTACAAATTTAAATATTGATTTTATTTTTTATTAAATACGTGTATAATATGCAATTTTTCAATTTATAAGAAATAAAATAAAAATACTTAATTATGAAAAATATTAAATCGCTGGTAATTGAAAGATAATTGATATTTTATATCATTTTTGTATAATTCGTCAAAACGAAAATTATATAATATTATTTCATACAAGAGATTAAAATTATTAATATTACATTCGATCTATTTAATTTATGGTCCATCCAAGAAATATATTAATTCACGTATGCGTTCTATAAAATCATTTTACTAAATGTATTTATTAATATTATTAATCATTTTTATAAATGTTAAAAAGTATTTCAATTTAAAAGATATTCACATGTTGGACAAATAATATTCTTTGAACTCTTCAAAATCTATAATAAATAAGTCATATTAAAAACACTATAACGAAGAGAAAAGAAAAATATTATTTTCATTTAAGAAAATATACATAATAGTATCGATATTATCGACCTAATATTTATTTCCTTGACTTTTCCTTCAATTCTTCGCGATGATTTTTCTTCCTCGTTCGATCAGATCGAAGATTACATTTCGAACGAAACAAATCCATCGTCATACACGTCATAACGAAGAGTTTCGTGATTGCGGTTCGATCGATACGCTGCATTGTCTCATGGCTGAATTATTTACTGTGAACCTTTCCGTCCGCCAGCCAACCATTCGAGACTTTTCGGCCACTTTGTTCCGGAATATCGACAGAAAGTGGACAATAGAGATGGCCGGTTTCGCGTATTTTTGATCGAACGCAAAGATGTTTCATTTCTTAATTGGCGTTTAATGATGTATCGAGGATGTGTGATGGCCGTTCGTTTCATGTGATTTTTACAAATTGCCATCGACCAGTTTTACAATTATTGTGTCATTTCAAATAAAATTAGATACTCGATATTTAATTTTTAAATATCTCATATTTATACTCGAAAAAAACATTTTTCTTTAGTTGTCGAAAAGTTTGAAATAAAATATGCATCGTAATTTCATCATTTTTAAGTTTATTACTTAAAAATGCTTAGAAATGAAAAAAAGTGATATTTGCGAAATTTTTTTCCCCTCAGTTTTTACAACCGATAAAATGTTCATGCTTATATTTGTTAAATCTTTCTTACTCAAAAATTTCGATGAAACGAATCTTCATATCCTAAAGATTTTTTAAAAAATATATAAATAATATTTCTCATGTCCTTATAACTTGTTACCAAATTTAACATTTGATATTTATACAATTTTCATAACATGTTTTATAATACAAAACCATTTTTATTCCCCGACTTCTCGATAAAGTGCAAATATATTCACGATACTCGTTACTTTCAAATCGGATCTCTCAAGAAGAGTACGAGAAAGAGAGAGAAATCCTTCGAGGATATACTTGGCCTATCGATTAGTCTCTCCATTTTTGCCTCGCAAATTCGGCTAGATTTAAAAAAGAAAATCGCTATTATTCATGCGGCGGTTGCGCCATTATCTTTGGACATCTTAAGTGCTCGTCAAATCCACGCTTATTGATTTTACCTTTTAAAAGAGGTGGCCATGTTGAAGGAAAGATGTACAGGGTGTCCCATACGATCTTGATTTTCTCATGATTCCAACATTGTTTTCTCGAATTATTGTAATGTATTTTTCATCGATAGATCTGCTTATTAGAAATTCTCTTAGATCAACAATAATTATTTCCAAGCACGGATTTTAATATTTCCTCATATTTCCATATTCTTCTTCCAACATCTTCAACTTCTCTCGTCTGACAAAGGTGAATTTGTATAATAATACCGGAGAGAAAAATACGTGAAACTCAGCAAGAGACACCCTGTACATGCACAGCTAGAGGGGGGAAAGGTTGAGGGGGATCAAAAGAGGGTGGCGGATGGCTCGAGAGGAGGAACGAGAGCGGAAAACGACGATGAGCTCTAATTGGATTAAAATTTCATCGACGAAAGGGGGACGACACTCGATGCACAGTTTTCTCACCACTTTTCGGTTCGGTTTAGAGGCCGACTTTCACGTTGGATTACGAAATAACAGACGGTGGAGTGGCGCTGCTGCAAGTGTGTCACACCTCTCCCCTCACACGTACACAGAATCCGTGGCTACGAGGAAAAAGTTAATGGCTTCGAAACGGGAGCAACATTGCCCGACGCAACGACGTGGCCGGCCTCTAATTTTTCGCTGAATTGGACAATCTGTTTAGGACTTCTCTTTCCAAAAGCTCGATCGACCGAGAAACGTAATGAGGTTGTACTCCGAGTATCCGTGAAAACACGGAGTCTCGCGAAAGTGAACGTGCAAACGGCGGATGAAAATTGTTTGAAGGGGCGAGGAAAGTTGTTTGAAAGTGATCTAAGAATTGTGCAGGTTAGTTTGTTGGTAAACTTTTTAGGATCTTGGATCTATTAAAATTTTTTACAAACGTTCAACTTGATTTTTCGGATCGTTGAGGCTTCGAAGCGAAACTCTTGAAATTATTTTCGAAAGATAAAGTCGAAAGATTGAAAGGAATTTTTTTCTCAAATATAGATTAAAAGTTATATTTTTTAAAACAAACGTGAAGTAATTGTTGAATGTAAATAGTTATATTTTAATATGATATTTAAAATTTCATTTACTTACTATGTGGATCAATAATCTTTTTGAAAAATTATTGAAAATATTATCAAGTGAAACTATATAATTTATTATATATATTGTCATTGTAGATAATGCTGTGAAATATATAAATATATAAATATATAAATGTCCAAAGTGTTGCGATTATTTCACAATTTGATTACAATTTTTAAAATATATTTCTTAATTTAATTGTTTTTAAAATTCATTCTAAAACATCTCTCCCCTTTTCTCTTCATCACTTCCTTTCCAATATCTCTTTCAAGATTTACAAAACTCTACTCTGAAATTCACTTCCCTTCGTTTCAAAACTCTGTCTTGAAAATTAATTCATTCAAATTGACTATCCCCACCCCGAAAATTTCCAAATGTTCCGTTTTCATTAAGTCTCTAACAGTCTGTATCCTAAGATTCACAAAACTACGAAGCTAAATTAAATTTCTTTCTCTCTATTAGAAAAAATTTTCATCATCTCCATCTTAAGGTTTACACCATTATGAAAATTTCTTTTCTCCATTACAAAATTCACAATTAATCCATTCATTCTAATCTACCCTGAAAATTTCTAAATTTTCATCGAGTCTCCAACGTCCTTCGTTTGCCAAAATTTGCAAAATGTTAAATTTTTCAATTACATCTCTAATGTCTTCCAAGATGTACAAAACATTCTGTATTCAAAATTAATCATCTCGACCATCTCTCCATCGTGAAAATTTTCAAATTTCCAAATTATTATCGTTTAAGATTTCGACTACATACCAGGATAATCGAGGATAATCGTGGCTCCATAAAGCTCGAGAGTCGGCATTAGAATTCCCCTTAAAGGCGTCGTAAAGAGGGGAAATACCTCGTGGAACGCTTCACGAGGATTGTTAAATTGCATCTTTCGGACATTGCCACTCGTTTCACGGATCACAATGGACTTTTACCAGCCGTGGCACGTTTCGAGCCACCCTGTAGGCTTCTTTAAAGACGTTTCGACCAAGGCGTTTTACCGCGATCCGCAAGCAAACCGTGTTTCACTCGTGTTTTACGAGCGAAATAGAGCGAGGGTGCCGGGCGCCATTACGCTTTCCTCATCGGTTTCCTTTATGGATGCCGAATTCATGGCATCTTTTTTCGACGAAGAAAGATATATGGACCCGTAAAAATGATGTTTTTCCTCTTCTTCTTCATTTATTCCTTCGTAAAAGAAGTCCATCCCTCGGATCGAAACGAGATTTTACGAAGGTGTCTTCGATGTCTTCGACGCCACGTGTCCACGAATGATTCGCGATCAAAAATGAAGAAACAATCTCTGATCTGATCTCTTTTCTTTTTTTTTCAAAATTTTGTTTGAAATGCGTATACTTATTTTATTTTATTTCGTAAACTTTTAAGAAATTTTTTCGAAAATATCAATGGTTGTATCTTTATTTTGAAAGTGTTCTTAGAATTTTTATTAAATCGAGAAGAATTCTTGACGATATTGAAATTTTTATCGTATAATTCTTCAATGAATTAGAATTGAAATACGAAATCATTTGTGATTCTTATTATACAGGAATGGAAAATATAAAATGAAATTCCTTTGAAATTAAACGAGCAGCTATTGTTGTTTGAGTTTACGAAAAATGCCAACTTTTTTAAAAATTAACGAGGTCTATTCGTGAATGTGAACTGATTTTAATAAAACTTAGGTGTGATGTAATCGACAAGAAAAATATTAGCAACAAGATAGATATTTCTTTTTAAAACAGAGAAATAGAATAAATTAGAATAATTATTTGAATAATTGTTAATCGTTGTTATTAGAACTGGACTTAAACTTTCATTGTCCTCGATTATGCTCCAAGTTCAATAATTCGACGAAAAGAAAATCGTACTTCGATATTTTTTATAGATCATCGGGGCAAACGAGAAATTTTATTCTTTCAGTTTATAGTGGGTTCAATCGCGAAAAAATTTTTCTTCGCAGTTGATTGGATTTTTAAAAAATTCTCGAGAAGAAAAATATCTTTAATTTATTTTATTTTGCCACACGGTATAAAAGCATGATTCAAGAGTATAAAAATTACATACGAATAGAAATTTCATTTTCTCTATGTTGATGATTATACGATTCTTTTGTTACAAATAATATAATTGTTTAATGTACACCACAGTTTTTCGTAATTTTAATCGGTTCATCGGTGTGTCAATTTTAATTAAAACTGAACGAGAGATCGAGCGAGATGATTATTAAAAATTAATTACGCTAATTAACAACACGTTAAGTGTATTTTACGGTTGTTCTTAAATTATGCTTCTCTCCCCAAGAAAATGAAACGAAATTTCGCAGTGCATAAATTACCCTCTGCGTTTCGTTGCCAACGTTGGAAGCAATTTCCTTTCCGCACAAAAGAGAAATGGATGATTTCAATTTCGTAGTCGATAATGTATAGACAGGGGAACGGTATTACAGACCATTACTCTCTGTTCCTTCGAAAATCTCGGTACTCTGCTTGCAAGCTATACCGATCAGCAGAACGTTGGCTAAGAATGTTCTTTTCATGCTCTTTCTTTCACCATTTTCTTTTTTCTTTTTCCTCTTTCTTTTTTTTTCTTTTTTTTTTCCTTTCGTTTGCCCTTCTTTCCTCCTTCTTTCATGCTTTTCCGCACTTTCCACTCCTTCGAACTCCGTTTCAATGAATCGGTGGGGGATTGGCCGATGTGAAGACTTTGAAAGTGCAGAAACCATTTTTAGAAACTTTGGAAAAATTAACGCTAAAACTGTGAAACTTGTCAACATTTTCAAACGAGGGGGTAAAACAAATATGAGATATTTGTTTTATTATTTGCTGTTTCTTGTTTCGTATTTCGTCTCGAAATATGGTAGTTATCATAAATATCTTGGATGGATCTTAGAGAATCTTTGATTTCTTTTCTGAATAAAGGCAAAATTGGATTGGCAGAAATTTGGATAATGAGAGAAAGTGTAAAATTGTGTTTCATTAAGAAGTTGGAAGAGTTTTATTATACATAATGAAATAGATAGTATCGAATATTAAAATTTGAAGAACAATTTAAAACTTTTTATTGCACTTTCGATCATGATGGATTTGTAATTGGTGCAATAGACATTGAGAAATTATTTATTAACGAATTATTTATCGATTAATTAAAAATGAAGAAAAATATACCCTTTTTCAAGATACAAAAGAGTAAACATTGTTCTACATTCGTGTGGTATAAAATAATGAGGACAGCTTCGAAATTTGCAATAAATCAAATTTGTAAAATTTTCACCGAACGATGCAAAATATATTTTCACGTTACATTTTGTGTTACATGTTGTAACTCAAAACCGGTCAATAATAGAACTGCCATTCTCTTGCTACAAGTTTTTCGTGTGTTTTTGCGTACAGGAAAAATCGAACGAATAAAAATCGGATAGAGAATCGGGACATAGGATTTTACGACAGAACAATCGCTTTTGTTTACATTCGATATACAGGAGATAGAATTTTGCAGAAGTTTTTTCGTTGTTACCCATTTGTTGTTCAGCAATGCACGCTTAATACGTTAACTCTCTCGAGGCTAAAAGAGTGTTTTTTGTCGATTGCAAAGATTGAAACAGTTAATCAACGATCTGTGGAAAGTGAAAGTATAAATTTGCTTTGCAAGATTTCATAAATGATAGAATTTATAAAGAATTTGAGGGATCTGAGAAAAATTTGCCACAGATTCGACGATTCGATTATCTGAGAATTTTGAGAAACGATAAAATTTTAACAGGTTGATAAAAATTGTGGAAATTTGAATTTTAATAAAATTGAAAATTTGAAAAGTTGACAATTTCCAAACTTTAAAACTGGAAAAATGAAAATTTTCAAAATTTAATTTAAAAATTCGAAAGTCTCAAAATTTGAAAAACGTGATTATCCAATTCTATCAATTCTTGAATATTCATAAATCGTATAAAAATTCACTTACGATCTTTCAACGAACCCTTCACATTCTCCTTTCCACCTTTCAATCCAACTATGCCAGCGATTTCAATTAATCCTCGAGAATGTGAATCGAGCAAAAAAAAAAAAAAAACACAAGAGAAGATTGAATGGTCTGGGTCGGCTGGTTAATGGGCGACTTTGCTATTTTTTCACAGATCCTGCCGAATTTGCATAAACGTTTGAAGGGCCGCCCAGTTCTTGTTTGCTCGGTGGCCGTGCCTTAATTGAACAATCCGATCAATTAGGCCGTGATCTTTGCATCGCGAACACATCTGGAAACTTCTCTCGTGGATTAATTAGCGGAACACAGGGGATGAAGAACGATTTATAAAGAGAACTAATTAATACTAATTCCACTCGTTTTCACGCGCGAGCGTGAAAATTAATACCCTTTGAGTGGAAAAATAAACGATGATGTTAAAGCTCCTCGACTCGGCGCAACTTCACTTCACCTCGAAACTTTCGATTTGGAAAAATTTCTCGATTAATCGTTACTTTTCGAGTAACAGAGAAGAATTTTATTTGTTCGGTTTGTGATTTCAATCTTTGTGAAATCTCGAACGATTTAACGAATCACTTATGGAATTATTTAAGATTTTGAAAGGCGTTCAATTTGGGGGAAGGTTATTTTGAAAAAAGTGATATAAATTTTAATTTTTTTTTTGGTCGAAATATGTTTATATACTACTATTGGAAAAAAGTGTTTCAATATGTTATAATTAATAAATAAATATTGGAATGTGATTTATCAATTTTTTTATGAGAAGTAAAAAGTTCTAAACATATCTAAATTTTTTATTTACAATTTTATTATTGTTAAATTATTATTAAATATAATTAATTAAACAATACAAATTATTGACTTTCTCTATTCGATTTTTATTTCTATTTTTTTTTTCTTTTCTTGAGAAAGATAAAATATATTTGAGTTGATTAAATTTAGTTTAATAAAAAGTTCTTTTTTTTTTAAAGAAAGTAAGAGAGAAACAAATATATATTTTAATAAAATGTAATGAAATATATGAAATAATAAAATTTTTTATGTTTTTGTTTCTTGTAACATGATAGAAAATCATGAACGTTTTATTCTGAATTACATCGTTTCCAGAGAATTATTCTCGTATAATTTCTCCGAAATTTGAAAAGTATAAATTTTATTGTTTGTTGTTGAATTTTCTCACGAGTATTTCTAAAATTTCTGAACTCTGATACTAATTACATCGAGAATTTTGCATAATAAAATTTTCATTTATATTTGAGTTGAAATATGATAAATATATTATTAATTGAAGTATATACAGAAATCAAACTTTTCAAATTCATCGAGAATAATTATTTAGTTTTTTAAAAAAGTTAAATATTAAATTACGCAACTACTGACTTTATAATTAATAAAAAATAATCTCAAAAAATTAATCGATCAATCTTTATTGATTCATTTCAACTAATTTTATTTTATTTTATTTTAAAAATCTAAGAAAATTTGAAAATCTTTACGAATTTGAAAGATTCGAATCCAAAAAACTTTAATATTAATTTTAAGACTTCAAAAAGATTAGAATTTTAAATGAATAAAAATACTCGATTCATTCGATCAGAAAGATAAAATTAATTAGTCACAGAAAATTCTGCATCGATCACAATGTCACGATTAATTTATTCCTCATTTCACAAATTGTAATCCACTCTTCTTCAAGTTTCTCACTTCTACGATATCACGCACACAATTTATGCTTCGTTTTTATTTCACAAATCCACGCAAATTGTAGTCAAATCCTGTTCCCTGTTGCAATTCCAAGGCAAGTAGAAGGATGTAAAAGTAGAAGAAGTAGAAGACGAAGCGAATAGCAGCGCAGTGATCCTCACGGGAGAAGGTTAAATCCTTCCCTACGTGCAATCTTTTGTATCTCGCCCTATCTTCCACGGACCTTAATGGATCGGTGTGGCTGGTTTTACGCTTACACCAAGGGGTTGTTTTCCGTCGGATTCTCTCCTCTTCCGGCTTTGCTCGCCTCTCCTTCCTCCCACAAATTCCGCAGTTTTATGCGTCTGTCGGTTGCATTCGCCGAATCGTCGAAATGCGACTTGTCTCGATGATAAAATTTCCTTTGTCGTTTCGAACGTGTGCTCGGCTATTTTAGAGTGTAAATATAACAATGTAATACTAGGTGGATAAAAATAAGTTTAAAATTTATGTAATATTGCTTTATATTGTTTGGAGAGTTAAAATTGGAATTAACGAAAATGATCCAAAATAAATTTTACAAATAAACGCACGAGTGAAAGTTTCTATCATAATCGACGTATCACGATTTAATCATTTTCTCGATAATAAGGAAATTTTAACAACCCTTTTAAGAATGTATTTAATAGACAACGGAAGTAGATATTCGTACAAAGAAATTCTTGATCTTTTCTCACCGAAACTGAACTCACCCATTCTCGGCAACGATCATTGCTATTGAAACGATATCGAATATATACGTACACATATGAAATATATTAAAATATATTGACCCTACTTTTCGAGACAAAGATTTTTTTGTGACACGAAAAATTAATAACAAGAAACGAGTAATCAAGAAATTCCATCAACAACGACAAATAGCCTGCACGCGGTTATGGATGCTCGACCACTCGATGGAAGAGCGGATCACCACCCCCCTCCCCCCCCCAAGTATCGAGTTTTCAGAGCGAACGTCCGGTCTGGATTGTATCGGGGAAGGAGATGGTCGAGGACAGGCTGTCGATAACATCGATCCCCTCCCTCCCTCTCTGTCCCTCGACTTGGCGGTTCCTTCCGTGGTTGTGCGGACTCTGTCGCGGAAATCCGGATCCATTTTCTTCCGGGATAAACGTCACCGGCCGGTGTTCCTGACGCTGGAAATTTCGGCCCGTTGGCTCGTGAACGTTTGTTTATTTTAAACCGAGGGGGAGGGAGGATTACGCGCCCCCTCGTTTGTATTTCGGATACGGTATTGGCTGGAAACGTACGAGCACCAGTCTGACAATATAGGATAAAGGTCGATCCTTGAAACGCGTGTGAACGCGTGTTTTTCTTTTCATCGTTCGAGCAAATGGCGCATTCTTTTGATCGTTTATGAGGTGGAAAATGTTGTGGCCGTGGTTAATTTGTATTTGGGGATTAAGTAAAATTAAATTAGGTTTGTATACGTTTATATTTAGTCTTTCGATTTTTAATTTATATAAATCGTTTGAATATGTTCGAGAATGAAGGGAATATTTATTGTAAATCATTTAAAGTAGATTCTTATAATTATGTTGTATAATTCAATTTAAAAGTTGATGTATAACATAATAAGATTTGTATTTAATATTTTTGGAAATGTACACTTTGAATCTTAAAATTATATCTCTGATCAAATCGATCGAAAATTACTATAATCTGTGTATTAAGGTGTGGATACGAATTAAACTAAAAAAGTTGTGACATCGCTGTTTGATAAGAAAGAATGAAATAGGGGGGATAGGGAACAGTGGAAAGAAAATCTGGTAATCCATTTTCCATTTCAACATTTTTTGACAAAAACTAATTCCAAAGCGTGTTCTTTAAACTTGTAAAAATATGTTGGATACTTTTATAATACCAGATTTTTATAATGAAGTTATTCCTATTAAAATTAACCCGGGTTAATAAAAAACTCGAATAAAATTCACGGATGATTAAATTATTAAACACGAAACAATGTTTAAATTAAACATAATATTTCGTTTAATTTTCCTTCCAATGTGATATTCTTTTTCAAATATTTTATGAATATTAGAAGTAGATTAAAATTACATTTCAATTCCGATTATTTGAAATTAATTCGAGCATAGACACGTTTCGAACGAGATTATTCGAAATATTAAGATATTTTATTTTGTTAAAAATTATTTAAAATAATCCTTTGAGATAATAAAAAATATATAATTTCAAATAAAATAGAATATTTACGTTGTAATCATTTTTTATCATCTTATTTTATTATCGGTATATTTTAAGTTCTTTTTTCTTTCTCTTTTTAATAATATCTTCTTTTTTCGTCTCCCTTTTTTCTTCTTCTTTTGTTTCATACCACGACATTAGAACATTAGTTTATGCTGTGTCTCGAACACAAATAGGAAAATCAACTTGGAAAATCGTGTGTACAAAGCTACTTTGTGCGCATGCAAATAAGTTGAGTATACGTCACGCGGTCGCGCGCAAACTGAAAAGGGAAGATAGGATTTTGCGTGTATCCCTTTGGGAATAGTTAGAATACATTACGTTTAATCTGTGCCGTGTCATCGATTAAGCTTTCCAAATCTATTATTCGTACTTTCTTCTTAAGCACATTTCGAAATTTTCGTATACAAAATGGCTTCGAATATAATTGAAAGTGATCGACGAAATAAAAATTTAAATGTAGATTTAAGTTATGAAAATATTATTGCACGAGAATCATCTCTTGGAGAATCGAAATTCTATATCATACAAAAATGTTGATCGAATTATTAAATTATTGATAATCAAAGTTGGATAAAATGAAAATATAATTCTATATTTAATACTATTAAAAATAAACAATTATATACAGTCAATTATAAGATCAAAATTACGGTTGATAAAGTGTGTGACATTTTAAAGGAACGTATAAATAGACTGGGGACGGTTCTATCTTTGTCACTCTGTTTCTTTCCATCTCGCTTCATCTAACGTGAATTGGTCGTAACTCCGTAAATAAACCTCAAACGACGTATTCTTCGTACATCGATTTTTATCTTTGTTTTGAACGTGTTCCACGAACATATTAACGTTCCCTTATAAACTCGGTTGATTAAAATCAAGATATTCGAACTAAGATACTTCAAAGCAATGACGAGAATTCCTGTAAAATAATTTTGAACGGAAAATTCCACGGATTTCAAGTATCGGTGTAATAATTCGAAACTTCGACTCGGGGCAAGTTTCTTTGCATCCACCGAGTGTTGTTAAGCTCTTGCCTCTGTTTAAAGCACGCTGCATCGTGTAACGATGCCATTTCGAGTGCAATCTTCTTCTGTTTATTGCGCCCGTATTTTATCTTGGAATTTCCTTAAGCACGCTTGTTGCTGAATTGCTTGCGCAATCATTGAGTGTATAAATTGGGGAAAATTATACCGTGGAAATTAACGGAGCATTAAAAGGAAACGGTTGCGATGGAGCAACGAGATTATTTGTCTCGATGGAAAAATGTTACAGGAGAAGCGTTTTAATCGAATTTTCATTGAGAGATTCGGAGAAGAAAATATTAATCTTTTGAATTGTAATTTGGAACGATAATGCTGTTGGGAAAATTTTTATTGACAGATCTATTTTGATTGCGTATGAAATTTTTTTAAAAAATTGATATTTCATTAAAACTAATATTTTTTAGATAGAAAATTTGTGCAATTAAATTTTTATTAAATATAGAAAATATATGTGTGAATTTTTTTTTCTCTTTTTATTTTTTTTTTTTTTTTATTAATGATTCACAAAATACAGAGAAAAATATGCGCCTCGTTCATAATTTTGAAAACTTTTTATCTTGTAAATCTGAATGGTAATCGATAAAAATATATGGACAAATATTTTTCCAAAAACTACATTAAAAAAATTTTCTTTCTAAAATATTGTGATATCAGATAAAAAACATGATACATATCATTGATACATTTTCCATTTCCATATGTCAATTTAATTATGAAACTATGAAAGAAAAGTAAAAAATTTTAATATGATGATCTTATTTTGAACGATTCATTTGTATTATAAATCACTATTCAACTAATAATGTTTAATATTGTTAAATTCCATATGATCCTTATAAAAAAAATTCCCATTTTCTTAAAAGATTATGAAAAGTAATCATCGTTGATCATCGATGTTTAATGTTTTAAATGTTAACATAATTGAAAAATTAAATAAGAAAATTCCAAATTTTTCTATTTTCTTTTAAGATTGGAGATAAATTCCTCTAGTAAAAAGATTCTCCACAAGATGGCTTTGGAGACAAATATTATTTTTTAAAATCGATTTACACATACAAAAGACAAAATTTAATTAACATTAAAATTTTCTCAGGCTGGAATTATTTTATGAATATCTCTTATAAATAGATTTTTCATCACGAAGTAGCGCAAAGTCACAACTTTCAAGCTTTTTTCTAGATTGTTTTCAAATTATTGATAATTTATTTTGTCTACGCTGTTTTCTTTCAAATGATCAATTGGACAAATAACAAATTTAAAATACTACTTCAAATATACTTGTTAAAGAAGAAAAATAAAAATCTGATAAAATATGTATTACACAATTGCCGAAAATTGTATTACAAATATTGAAAGTGAGTGAATCTTCATGCAGAAATAAATCGAAAATCTAGAATGGCAATTTTTGATATAAAACTTCGTTTTCAACAAAAATCATTCATAAAACTCTTCACATTTTTATTTGTATTTTTAAATTAATTTTCGCAATATCATTATTCTACTACGATTCTACTTTTAATGAAACTATTATTCTACAATTCTTACATTTTTCTGTATAATTATTCCATTTCGACAAAAAAGTGTGGAAGAAATAAATTTTCAAAAACCAATCGAGTCCTCTTCGATATCGAAACCGCAAAGATCCTGTTCCAACAACAACAAAAGAACGAACAACAAAGAAAGTGATCAACATTCTGATATGCTAATAATATTCCCTACATCTTCCACGAGAAGGATGCTCGGAACGCATTTTGGCCGTCTCATCGCGACCGAAACCGCATTCACCGTCTTGTTATTCAAACTCTTTCACCCCAGAAGCTTCCCATTTCGCGAGAGACTGGCGAGGATACAACGAAGGGAAAGGGTGAGTGTGAATTATGAAGTTGAGAACTCGGACAAAGGAGAAGGAGCTTTGTGAGCCGAGTCGTATGGGGCCCCAAAGAGGGATTTGCCAAGACGGTTTTCGACCGGGCAAGGCTGTCTCGAGGGTCTTCTCCGGTTTGGATCGAGCTTAAATATGGCAGGAACGATGAATCTTTAAGAACCGTCTGCCTTCCTCGGCTCCTTTACATTCAACTTCACCGCAAAAGACCCTCCGCTGTACACCTCGCCCCGATATTACTGAAATCGCTTCTCAGATTTTGGAGGGTGAGACGTGGGTGGGTTCGTCTTTGGCTCGCGATTAAGTCACTCTTCGATGTCTCTCCTCGATGGAACTGTGTTCTAAGCAGCATTTTAAATGTGAAAGCTTTGAAATATGTAGGATGGTGGATGAAGTTTTGATTGGCTGGGCTTGTTGGATCAGGTGTATTGGAGGATACTGATGTGTATAGACTTGTAATATATTCTTTTCGTTTCTTTTTTTTTTTTTTTTTTTTTTTTTAATTAATTTCAAATGCGATTCTTAAATGTGGTATTAATGAAGTTTGAAAGTGTATTGTATTGTTTGCGTATAATTTTAGAATGATTTTATATTGTATTAGGAGAAGGAGTAGTTTGAATAGTAAATAAATAATTTTTTTACCAAGAAATGGTTATTATTATAAAATTAAAATATTATAGGATAAAATGATTTTATTCTGAAATCTAATTTCAGAATGAAATTAACGATGTTTCGTATGATGTTTTATTATGCAAGGAATATTACAATGTATAACATTATACATATATTATATATTATGACGTATATTATTAATGAAATTTTAGAATATATTTCTTAATTATAATAATTATTAAAATGTACAATAAATAATGCCATGCGATAAAAGGATACGAAGAATAATTAATAGATTTGAGAATAAAATCATTTATTTTATTTATTTTTTTTTTTTTTACAATTAGCGTAAAATTAAAGATTTCTTATCTTTCACATTATTCGGTATATCTCAAATTTTAAACTTTTATTATGAAAAGATTATTGAAATTAAATAATATTGAAAATTTATCATTGCAAAATAATGGAACAAAGTAAGAAATTTTCAATATTATATATATTTTGAACAAATAGATACTTAAAAATTACAATTGCGTTTTTTACTAAAAAATATACACGTCATATTTGAATTTTTGGAAATGTTTTCAAAAAGACATCATAAATTCAAGAAAAAATGATTAAAATATGAATATACACGTATATAAGAATAATTTAGTACAATCATTTTTCAAACAAAATTTTATTCTTGTGTAGTTTCTTCAACACGAAATAATTTTTTTATTTGATACTTATGAAGAGTTACATTTGCATTTTCATCACTCACAATATGAATTTTTACTTATATTTTACATTAAATGATATTTCTAACTTTAAAATTTTTTCTTAGATATTGTAAATAGATAATAAAATAAATAAAAAAAGGAATTTCCTAAAAATGTAAACATTTTAACAACATTAACTTCATAATTTAAAAGAAAATATAATTATCATCGATAAAATGCAAATTGATAGTTTTAAAATTGGTTTTAAGAGAAAAAGCTTAAAAATATAGTGCCAGTATAAAGTATAAAGTATTCAAAACTATCCATAATCTTTCTTGTTCTTCGTTCTCCATCATTTTATTGCGCCTCCAACTTTATTATAGAAATATCTTTTTACTACCAAACCACATCAACAATCATTTCATTTTTATCACTGTAAAAGACAAATGTCTTGCAATCAACTTCTCCATATATTTCACGATTTACGAGGCATTGAAAAATTATCTCATACCTCATCTTATATCAATCTTCAATCTCACACTTTATTTCCTGCCACTTCAAAATTTTATTTTCGTCTCAAGTTTCATTGAAAAATTCCTAAATCTGAATCGGAATTTTAAAGATTATTTCTAATCAAATTGTATATACTATATTATATACGATTATTACAATTATAAATTTATTAAATCTAGTACATGCATACACATATTTGTACACATAATGTACAACATATAACATGAATGAATGTTACAACAATGCGATCAAAACTTAAATTTTCTCTTAATAAATAAATTTCAACTAAAATTTTTGCTGTTCAGGCCTCTAAAATCGACCCTGTATATATATATATATAAATATTTTTAAGCTCCAAAATATATTAACAGAATTGTTTTCGTCGTCTTCGATAATTCTAAGCATCTACATTCTTTCCATTTCTTTCATTTCTTCTCTAACACGTTTCGCGAGTTTTTCAAAAATAGACACACATAGATATCCTCGGGATAAAATCGAATTGTATTTCGCCACAAATTCTTAATTCGTATTCATATCGAGGTAAACGGATAGATACAATTCGATCAGTCGAATATACGACTCGTTCGAATGTCGTCAGGCGCAGCTGGGACGCCGCAAATTTTATCCCATCATATAGCATCCTTCTTCAGTTTCTCTCGAATTTTACATTCGCCTCTCACGTGACAGAGGTATTTTTAGGAATATCGACCAACATCTAGAAAGCATATAAATGAAAACACAGGTGCAGGCATTTCTGTGCGTCGATGATTTTCTTCCGGTTTTTCCGCCGGAAACGAACCTATTTTCGAACCTAGATCGATAAAAATTGAACGTAGAAGAGTGTGTTCATATAGAAGATAATTTATTAGCTAGAGATATATTCATAAAGTCATTTTGAATATCTCAATTGATTTCACATAGGCAAAAATAAAACGTATAGAACAATCCTACCAACGAAATTTCAATACTCACAAAAATCCTAATTTAATAATTTCATAAAGTCATTTTAAACATCTCAATTGATTTCATTATAAGCAAAGAAGTTTCAAACAGTTATCTGTTTCTATCTGATAAGATAAAATAAAATACAACGAATTGCATAATTGTCATAAATTCGTAGATCACTGTTTATTTATTTTTATAAATCACAATGACCGATATATATATATATATAACTGATAAGATTAATACAATTAAAAATGCAAAAATAAAACGTATAAAACAATCCTACCAACGAAATTTCAATACTCGCAAAAATCCTAATTTAATAATTTCATAAAGTCATTTTGAATATCTCAATTGATATCATTATAGACAAAAAAGTTTCAAGCAGAGATCTATTTCTATCTGGTAAGATAAAGAATTATATAATTGTCATAAATCATTGTTTATTTATTTTTATAAATCACAATGATCGATATATTGAAATATTATATATATAATTGATAAAAATGCAAAAATAAAACGTATAAAACAATCCTACCAACGAAATTTCGAAATTACTTGTAAAAATCCTAAAACCTGAAACTCCTCGTCCAAAATATAACAACAAAACAAATCGAAAGATTGGATTCAAAATGGTTTCTTAACCCGATTCGAGAAACGATGCTGCCCCATAATCTACACCAACGCATTATTCATCGCGTTCGATAACCAACGACTATTCCTGACTTATCGTCGATGCTAATGCTCGTCCCTATGGTCTGTCCGTGAAAAGAAGCAAATAAATGGGACGTGCGGGATCGTGGCGAGTATCATCCGTTTCTCCATGGAATGGAATATTAACCGTTGGCTACGCCTTCGAGCGAAAGCTCTCTGTCTGTCTGTCTGTCTGCAAAGAGAGGCGGGGTGGGGGGTGGAAAAGGACACCTTGGAAAAAGAGGGAGATGAAAAAAAATGGGGACAGATAAAGGACACCATTTCTCAAACGTGTCAAACGGCGTTTCGCCGTGAATTGTAATAACAAGAAACGGGTAATTATTTGTTGGTTTGTCGACTTCTTCGCGAAGGTAGCTATCCTTTCAACCATATTCGAACCGAATTGTATCGGTTAATGCAGTTCGGTACAATGGCTGTTGGAAAATGTTTGATTTATGCGCGAAGACGCCGGAGAAGGATGATATTTATGAGGAACGGTATCCTCTCTCTCTCTCTCTCTCTCTCTCCCCTTAGTTTCCTCTTCTGGCAAGTATCGATAGAGCTCCCTCAAGAGGATTACTTTAACAGCTTCGTGGCGCTCGGGTTAGCTCGGTTAATTCTGTATTATATTTTTCATTGAAAAGCCATTTCGTTAATCGGGATATATATATGTGTGTGTGTGTTTCCTTTGTAAATAACAGGGAGGAAATGAAGTTTTAGACTCGAAGAAGAGAATTTCTAGCGTAATTTTCGTTGGCGAGGGGTATTTATATTTCTGGAAACGTTAATTTTTTTCTTCTTCTTCTTCTTCTTTTTTCTTGTACGCATCGTAACGTATTTTGAGGTTTCCGTTAGAATTTTAATAAAGAATTTTTCTCGTGCGAAAGGAAGTAGCAGAAAGAATGAATTAACTGAGGCGTGTACGGGTATAATTGTTTAATCTTCGTGTAAAAATTTTTCTTTCCTTCTTTTTTTTTTTTTTTTGCAAGTTGTGAAAAATACATTTGTAAGTTTTAAAGATAATATGCGAGTCCTCTTATAGCACGGCCAATTCGTTTCGAAATAATATTATAAAAATATTGTGAAGGATTTTTTCGAAATTTCGTGTTATATAAAAACTGTATTTTCAGAATCAACAGCGGGATAAGACTTAACTTCAAAACTTTATAGGAATTCTAATAATTCTAATGTAAAACATACTTTTTATTAGATTATTATTATCTTAAATACATTAAAGAGAAACAAATTTTGCAAGTAAATTACAAAGATATTTTAAAAATTATTTCAAAACTTTATTATTAAATAAAGAAATTACAAGCATTCGAAGATTAACTATAAATCATTGAATTTAATGAAATATATCATGTTTTGATACAATATTTAAGAAAATGATCGTGAACTAAATTATATTATTAATTAATACTACTAGTATAAATGGAAATTCATATGTATCAACAAAGCTCCATTATATTGCAGAGAATCTCGTAACTCTATTACAAACAATCATTTCGAATCACGATTCTTATACAAAATGCGATTAAATTTATTTCTACTATTTAATTATCAAATAAAATGAATTAATATTTTTTGGATAAGCCATATCGTAAAAACTTACCGTCTAATACGAACCACAAATTTCCTTCTACTTTAGAGAACCCATTCAAAAAAGCATCAAAGAATATCAAATAATCTAAACAACAAGGAGAATTCAACTTCTCTTACTAGGCTAATCGTTGAACACCATTACAAAATATGAAGATATAATATAAAAATAAAAGTCTTGCAGTCTAATCGTCCCCGTGTATCAATCGCTTCTTCGTTCAAAGTAAAAAAAAAAATCGTTGGAAAGTAGCCACGAGGCGTGTAAATCGCGATTGCACAATGATTCATTGACCGGGAATCGATGCCCTTTCAGGCTTCGCCTCTTCGAGACACTTGCACGGGGTTGTGTACAGAGGGAAGGAGGAAAAGAAGAGGAGGGAATTTGCCGTTGGTAACACGTGCGCAACGCCGTGGAAAAACCGAGCACTACCAACGGTGCTGTTGCGGTAGTTTACAACCGGAAGTGGTGGCGGCCGGTAATAACCAGACAGCGCGCTTTTAGAGAGAACATTTACGAGCGTAGATACGGTACATCCACCTTCTCCCTCCGCCTATATATTATTTACCATATCGCGCATCAACGACGCGCTCTTCCTTTTTTCCAAAAGATACGAAGACGTAGACCACGGATCGTAAATCCAGGCGAAGAATTTTTGGCGTTGCACGAGGATTTCCGTTTGCAACCAGAATAATTTCTTCTTCGTCTCGTGTTGCCTCGAATATTCGGGGATATCGTTCGGTAAATGTTTCCTTTCTCTCATAATGCAATCGTGTTAACGATTTATGCAGAGTTGTAATTTTTTTTTTTTTTGATATTACGTGGTATATTTTAAAAGTAGGTTTAGATTGATGTTCGTTTTAATATATGTGATAATGTGATTTTTTTTAACTTGTTTCCTCTTCTTATTTACTTTTTATTTGCTTGTATCGAACAATTGAAGAGCATGAGAAGATTGTAACTTTTTATCGAAAATGATTGTATTCAACTGCTATTATTTGACGCTTTTGAGTAATCGATTATTTATTAAAGTAACTTTATCTTCAATCCGTTAAAATATTTTTGGAGGGCGGATTCTAGAAAAGTAGAAATAAAAAATTTCACTTTCTAGATTTCTAGAATAAAATGTATTCAAAAAAATCTATGAATGTATTAAGATATACTCGAAAGTTAGCACAATCATTGAAAATTTCTTTACAATCACCAGTTTTTGCAAAGTTTCATGAAGTTCTGTGACACGCTTGTTGATAAAACAAATAAAAAGTTTTTCCTTGCTTTATTCTTTGAAAAAAAAAATCTAGTAAATAGCGGAGAAAATTTTCTTATTCTTCTTATAAAGAAGGAAAAGAAGGAAAATAAATTAGTAATTTCGTTCAGCCTTTATTTCTGGTTTTGACGCAGAAAAATGTGTGAAATTTTGTAACAGAATTGGACATACAGTTTATTAAGTTTGAAGATTGAAACGTTCGTAGAAAAGTTCGAATAAAAATTTTATACTTTCAATAAACTAAATAATCTTTTCATTAACATTATCAATAACATAAATTCAACAATTTATTAATTTGGATAATAATTTTTCGTTTTCTATTTCAATTTCACAAAGACTAACTTTTCCTCCCTTTATTAATTTCATTCCTATTTATTCCTATTTAAAATTGTTGAAATTTTGATTTTTACCGGCTGAAAGTATAAACAAAAAAACAAAAAGAATTTCTGTGCTACACGATTCTTCTCCATCCTTTTTCGGTATGCTTTTTGAAAATACCGCACACGGTGGAAACATTTTTCCAGAGCATCGTGTTACGCAATTAGGAAAGGTGAATTTCCCTGTTTCTGGTTACCCGCTATTTTTACGATTCTCTTTTTTCTTTCTTTCTCTTTTTCTTTTTCGAGTACGATACATTTGACACGTTTTGGTAATTGGCCAATGGACGTTGGATAATTTAATAGGATTTCGTCAAACATTCTTTTGTGAAAATTTCACGTCCACTTGCTTATCGTTGATCCTTGATTAAATCTTCTTACCCTCGTTTATTCGTGAAAGGTTCTTATTTACGCACACACAAACACCCCTATACATCACGTAGATGTATGCACGTATTCCATATCCGAGGAAATACGAGATGTTACTCTGCAACCGGTGTTTGTACACTCACTTGCGAAATTGTTTATCGTGCAGGTTTTCCAGCAACATTCGGGAAGGAAATTGGTGGATTAATTAATTCTCAGTTCAAATAGAACTTTCTTAAACTTTTTGAATTGTAGTGCTTGATGTACTTTCTTTAATTTTCGGAGAGAATTTTTTTACTTTCAATTTACAATTTATTTTGGAGTATATTTTTATATATATTGTTTTTAATTCTCTGCGAGTGATCTATATTGATTACAGGAAAATTTAATCAATTCTCGATTAAATAGATTTTATTATTGATTAAAAAGGAATTGATTGAATGAAAAGTTATTCGATATGAATTAGTTAAAAATAATAAATGGAATTTTCTCATATGAATATTTCTCTGCGTAATATAAAAAGAGATAATTCTTTTCTTTTCATGCTTTCCAGAAAATGCCAATTGTTTATAACATTGTTTTTAAGTGTATACAGAATCTGGAAACAAACTTATATGTAGACATATAAAACATATATTCGTGGAATATCTTTGGATAAAGCTCATTCTATCTCTGTCTATTTGACTTCTAGAATCTAGACTTTTCAAAAATATTCTATGAATATATTAATATCGTATGTGCATTATAAATAATTTGAAAATAAAATTCAATGTATATATATATATCAAAATAATATAATATAATAAAGAGGAAAGAAAAATAAAGTTTGAATACACAATAACGAAAAACTCGCATTATTATCGAGTTAATATTTTCAATAACGTAATATTCGAGGAATCGAACGAAGCACAAAAACGGGATATTTATTTTAAACAATACTATATTAATACAATTTTCTCCATATCGTACTCCATTATTGAATTATTTCAAGCATTACTCCTGAAGTCAATTAACAACAATCAAACTCTCTCTCTCTCTCTCCCCCCCCCTTCTGTTTTTACACGAAATATCTCAAAACTTATTACAAAAAAAATTCCCATTGTTTCCTTTCTGCATTAAAAAAATGTGAAAATTGAGTTTCTCTTTTTCGAACAAATATAATCCAGTTTCATCGTAAATGGAAGATATTTTATTTGCAACTCGTGCCCTCACATTTGGTAACGAGAATAAGATATTTTAAATTATTTCGAGTACGTGGACACAAAGGGCTGTTTCGTAAACCATCGTTGGATTGAACCACAAACAACCCACTTAATACTCGGCTTCCAAACGTTGGCCAAAGTCTTACCGTTTCCTGATAATTGGATCGACGCGATCGTACAATGAATATTAACGTTCCAGTCGTTTAACCAGCTTTGCGGAGATCATTGTAGTTCATCAAAAGATAGGAAAAAATAGCAAATCGTTACTCACGTTTGTGGAAATAAATTTAAAAGTAACAATTATTCCATTATACTTGCATCACAATATTATACTCATTGCTGTAGAATAGAAAAGCGCATAGAATTTAAAATACTTATAATATAATAAATACATGCATTAGAAAATCTGTATTCTAAGTAAGATATTCTCGTGACAGACTCTCAAGTAGAGTGTAACATTTTAACGAGCTTTGTAAAAGTTATCGAGACGAGAAAAGTCTCGTCTCTCCAATATCGAGATATTTCCAACCCTTTGAAAATGGAAGGAGCGATAAGTAAAAATAAAATGAAAAGGATAAGTCTGACTGGTGATTTTTAAAAATGCCCGGGAAAGAAGTGGAAGGATTCGAAGGCTGGCTCGGTCGATAATGTAGCCGAAATGACAGTGGGTTGACAAATGGGGAAAAGAAAAATCGGCCGACACCGGTGTTGAAAGAGGGGGAGGGGGAGGAAAAAAAGGTCTGTGTAGCCGAGAATGAAAGTTCGACCGCGGGTGGGGGGGGGGATGGCCGAGGAAGGGTTAAAAGGGGGACGAGAATAAGGGTGTTGGAAGGATACGAGGTCTGGGCAAAGTGGTTGGCGTGACGGTGGGTAATTACACGACGAAATCTGCAAATGGATAGACACACGTCTGACAAATTAGTCGTGATAAAGAGAGGAACTTGTCCTTCTGGCTAACGTTTCTCGGCCGCGGAGGGAATTTTTGCAAATTCGAATCTCGCGACGTGGCAAAGAGTATGAGAAATAATGAGGAAAAAAATTTTCAGACGAATGTGTTTGAAGATTCTTCTGTTTTATAAATTTTTGTATTTCCACGTTAAATTCTTCTGTGGAACGAGAAATATTCAAGGGGTGTATGCTCATCGATTTGACCTTGAAACGTGTTAGACCGTTCATTGAACGACTTTTTCTTATAAATTTTTTTGAGCTTGTCGTATGAATGTATTTATCGTGAATTCTGATGCAAATCACATTTCTATTCAACGTAACTTGAGCAATAAAAATAAAAATAGGTTATAAGTTAGCATTAAATTTCTTAGCTTTCTAATATTTTTATAATTTTTATTATAAAGGTCGAGATATATGAGATAAAATTAATAAAACGTCATTTGGAAAAAATACATATCAAATATCCAAGTGCAATTAATAATATCTGTTATAAGAATACATGTATAAGAAAAATTTATTCAGAATGATCTTGATAAAATATTTCACATATATTTTTAAATAATTATCAAGACTTTTGTTAGAAATTGAAAAAAAAATAATTAAATATAAATAGATAAATAGAAATAATTAAATATCATAAAAAATAAATATTTCAGATAAAAAAAAATTTGAATGATCTAGAGAGATGGATTATTTTAATAGTTATTTATCTTTTTACATTTTTTTTTTTTTTTAGAAACTTTAGAAAGATTATACACAACTTTTTTTTTGGAAAAATGGAAATTCTTCCAAATATATTAATTTTCAAAGTGAAAATTTCAATCTTTGTCGAAGCTTTATGAAAATATTATATGAAATTCATAAATACATTTAATTCATTTAAGGATTTATCTCTTTCATATTTATCTTGTAATGGAAAATTGACTTCGATCAAAGTGACCCATTTTCCTTGCTGCTTGCAATAGCTAAAATTGCAATCGCTCAAAAATTTCAAAAGAATTTTCAATAATTAATTTATTTACGATATCACCTAGCATTAAAAACCTAGTATCATCTCATCGTATAATCATAATTATTAAACTTTTCTCGAAATAAAAATGCAGACGAAATGAAAACATTATTTATCCATATATATTTTTTAAGCAAACATCAATCGTTTTAAAGTACGCACGCGAAATTTTCTTTATATCGAAACCATCTATCAGATTTTTCTTTCTCTGTCAACATTTTACACAGGAAACCATCCGTTAAAATGTTGGTAAAATTCGCGATAAGGAAACCGCAAAATATTCTTGTTATCTGGGCTATTTATTCACGTGGAATACAGTTTATTAGTCAAAGAGTGCAACAGCATTCTCTACCTTCCTCCATGGGGCTTATCTCTGGGTTAGAAAAATATGGCTCCGATTTTTGTTGTTTCCGTTTTGTTAAGGAGTTATTCTGAAATAACAAGCCACCATGAATGAGAGGAGAAGAAAATAGGGGAAGAAAAGTCGAGGAATATCGTGGAATAGAAAATTCAACGAAGAATCTTTCTCTCTCTCTCTCTCTCTCTCCTCCTACTTTTTTCTGTTTCTCTTCGAGGAGAATTGATTGATTGATTTAATTGATCACCAATAAAAAAAATATATATTATAGACAAAGAATGGATTGGTTCGCATTCAGCCAAATCAATTTCCTTGCATCGTTAAGGGAGAAGAAAAATAAAGTTTCGAAAAAGTTGTATCTTCTATTGTTATTCGTAATTGAATACAAGAGATTTCTCGTGACGAATAAAGATAATGTTTTTGTATCTGATGTTTATCAATTCTCCGAGTCTCTGTAAAAGTTTCGTTCGTATTCTGTAATTTCGTGTCCATTGTTTACGACAGTCGTTCGATTTTTTCTTTTTTTTTTTTTAATGGTAATATAAGATTTTTACATTCATCGTTTGGTTTCGATCGAAATTACATTTCGAAATGAATTTGTACATATGAGGGTTTAAATCAGCTCAGTCACGTAATTTCGTGTACCGAACATTTCATTTTTTTTTTTTTTTTAATTGATTTTAGATGGAATGGAAAGAATTCCAATAAAAAGTTTTAAAAAACAACATGATGGAAATGTCTCTAACAAAATTATATTTTTTCCAAATTTGACCTCATATAAGGAAATTTCTTATATTTTGATTATTTTAATATCTTTATTATTAAATTAATTTATTAATAAATAATCTTCAATTATTTTTTTACTGTTTTACATTTCAAAAAATTTTATATATTTCCAAAATTTCCACTACAATTTTTGTTCTGTCAAATTTTAAAAAACTTCGTTGCCAAAAAGAAAAATCTCTTCGAGGTAATTCAAAAATAAAATCAAATTATCCAAGGTTAGATATGCAAACGTAACTTTCAGCTGTTCAAATTCATCATTCTTGTTAGCACGCTCGTTTTTTTCGACGTCTCCATCCATAAATCCATCCTTCCACGCTGGATACATTTATTATTCTAGCATGATTGTAACAAGTAGTAAGAGAAAGGTTAGTAATGAAGTCACGTAAGTTTTCTCAATGCAAATACGTGTCTCCACGGAAAATAAATCTGACGGTATCAACAGGAAAATATCGATATCTCGATAATTCGCGAATGAAACGTACCGTGAAATTATTCCCGTCTTCTCCTTCGTTTGACCGTGATCCGTTTCAGAGAAGGATCGTTCCTTCTTTCGCGTGTTTTATTTCACGATAATCCCCATCTTCAACCACTTGCCTAGCTGCGCTTGACATTTAATCTTAACTTGGTTGGTGGCACGCGATAAGTCAAAGGGACTTTTCACGATACGTTACGTAAAATTGATGTTAAATATAAAATGTTGGAGAATAATTTATTTTTATTTATTCGAACGAATTTGCTTGCATTAATTCTCTTTTAATTGTATTGGAATCTTTGAATAAAATCGTGATTTGAAATTGAAAATTTTAATGAAAAGATGATTACTTTAAATTGCTGTGTAAAAATATGTAAAAATAATAAAAAAATATATATATTTTATTCTCTCTTTCGTGAAAGCTTTATGAGTTTTATTTTAAATTTAAACTTGTTATTCGATAGAATTTATTTATAGTTCATTTTGGTATTATGTAAAATTTTAAAGATTAAGATGGAAGTTGATGTGTAAAAACCAATTGATATTTTTGTGTTTGTTTTCTAAAATCAATATCCTCAAAGATATACGTATAATAATATTATTTTAACTCTATGAGAGAGCTCTAATCTAAATCTAAAAAAAATTATCGAAAAACATGAAAATTATGTGCTCTCGAGACAAACTTGGAACTTTTTCCGTGAAAAGCAAGCGAATTATTAATTGCCTTTTCGATAAAGGAAATTTTAAAAAAATATATTTCCTTTCATTTTAAAAAATAGATATGGCAAAAAGTGATATTGTATACGCTCTATAATTTCTCAGGATAATTTTAAAACTTGGAGATACAGGATGCCAACAAATAAGTAGTTTATTTGTTCTCGAAATAAGTACACAACTATAAAACGTAAGAGTAATTCACGAAATTCTCCAAGTTTTCCGTTGTGCTTGCATCCGGTCCAGCTTTTATCGAATTTTTGCTCGCCGATTCTACGGTAGATTTTGTGGAATGCTTGTTCCCAACACTCGGCCAGACGTGATCTGAGATCAAACAGAAGTCCGTTGAATTAGAGATGGTCGATAAATTTTTTAATCTATAGTCTTTGCGGCGAGTACCGTGCGATTTTTATCCTTATTCCTTTTACTACTCCATTCTGATTATTTCCTTCTGCTATAAAATTTTCAATTTAATTTTTTCCCCTCAATTTAGACCCGTATAAAATATGGAAAGGTTCGAACCTATCCGACAAATTTTTTCCCCCTTTTCAAAAATTGGTTTTCCCCACTTCGAGCACAATTTTAAATACAACTCGTGGAATCGTTCGCATTTCAATAATATTTCGTTTCTTGCACAATTAACGTGAAAGTTCAATAATTGTATTTATATTCGTACAGTTCGAAATTTTCTTCTCATCAAACAACATTGTATTTTACTTGTTTATTCTGAATTCTGATTATTTCTATTTTTAAATTGGAATTTTTCTTCTTAATAATTTTTTTGCAATTATATATTGTCATAATGAAGTATCACAATAAATTTTATTTTACGTAAATTATATTACTTCGAGATTTAATTGTTTTGTTTATAAACTACGCTGTTTAAATCGCAATTTTTTATTTAATCTTCTTATTTCAGATTTTTTATGTGTAGGATTAATTGTAGTTACTTTATAATAGGATGTTTAATAAAAATGTGCTATTTAATTGTTAATGATTATTTTCTAGCTTTTTATTCTTGCAAATATTTAAATGTTTAATTAATATAAATATGAAATTACTAATTTTTTTTATGTGTTTTTATTCCTTGTTTTATTATTGAGCAAGATTTCACAAATAATCCTACGCATTTCGTATCTCATCTTTCTACAATACACATTTTTTGTCATATATTTAATAAAATATAATAATATCTTAACAATATATAAAACTATTTAACTGATTTTCTGTTTATAAAATATTTTTCGAATTTCGAACAATGTATTCATGCCGTTCATTCGTTGAATTTTTATTAATGAGCGAAAATTTTTTTCAAATTGATCATTATAAATCCAAAAAAAATCATTTAACAGAAAAATTCTCGAAATATGAAAAAATTATATTACAGATCATCTAATTTTCAAAAAGTTAAATGTAAAAAATTTTTACATTTAAATCTAAAAAGAAATTCTTTCTATCATTCTTGTATTAAAAAAAAATCAACTCTTCTTGATACCTTTCAATATATCTTTAACAGACAGAAATAATTAGAATTTTTATTTTTTCTTATTAAAAATTATTCTTATTACTTACAATAAACCGCGACAAAAACAAATAAATTTTATCGAAAAATTAAATTATAATTTATTGAAGATTCTCTTATTAATTACACTTCTTCTATTCTTCTTCATTCATCGTATCTTATTTCAAAAAATCAACGAAATATCACTTGCACACTCATTAATTCGTTAACGTATCAAATCTTTATATCGAATTATCGAATTAACATATCACTATTATAAGGATATACATAGCCACAACATCTCTGATGTTTACGATAAATTTCGTTGATCACGTTCAATAATATTCTATCCTACTGCTCCCTGCAAATAATCCTTACAGACAAAGTCACTTCTCGATCCGCAGGTTTATCCCTGGTGTCGCGCGTGTACACGGAACGATTCGAACGGGCGAATAACGTCTAACCGGTGGTCGTCGATAGTCAAATAATAGCCGACGAGGCAGGGAAACCAAATCGATCGGTTCTAATCTCTAATCCAAGCCACAATCTCGCGAGAATATGGTTTTGGTGGCGGCCCCATCCCAGGATTCCGTGAATGGTTGGCATAGTTTTGGGCCATGGTATTTAGTAATTAGCCTACTGCCATCCTGCCCCCGTGCTTATCGTGCTTCCACGCTCGATAGAAACACGATCTTTCTTTGGAAACGTGGAAATTCGGTTGAAGAAATTCGAGGACTCCAACTTGAAATTGATGATGGCCTATGTGAACTTTTGTTTCAGGATGAATTCAGTTTTCAAATAGTTTCGTGGAACACGGTGACATTTTAAACGTACGAGAATATATTTATATTTCGTCTGCTGTAATCAGGTGTACGATCGTTTATTGTTCGAATAATTAAATTTTTTTCTTGTAAAAATTGATTGTACGTAGTTTCTTTTATTCAAATATGGTTAAATAATAATTGGATTTATCATAGAGTTTATAAATTAAATTAAATATTTGATTCGATTCATTATATATGTATAAATTTATTTCACATTCGAGAAATTCGTTTTAGAAATTTCGGTTCACAATGATTTGTGATTTGAAGTGGATAAATTTGCTTCGTCGATCAAAAGTTGTTTCGTGTAAACGAGGCTTTAATGAATAATGTTGCACCTGTACAGTAACGTGTTAACACGATATAAATATAAACTTATAGGATAATTTGATATTGATAATTATGATTTTGTTAAATAACGAAATAAAAATCAGTGTAATCAGTTATATTTTCATACAATTTTCACAATTTAAATATTCAGGCTTTCAAATAATATTGATTTTTTAATTAATTATTATAATTCAATATTGTATTCTTGTTATATTCGAATCATATTTCCCTCATGGTTGTGACATCTGTGGGATATAATAAAAAAAATATATTAAAAAATATAAAATTAAATTTTACGGATTGAAAAAAGTAATTTAACGTATTTATTATTAATGAATTTTTTTATGGATAGATGCGTAAAAGATATACACAGATTAAATTTATTTTACGGGATCATATATTTTTAATTCATCAATCGATAACAGTTTTTCACTATTTGTAAAAAAAAAAATATTAATATTTTTACAACAAAATATATTGGATTAGGAAATATTTCAATTATAATCTTGCAATATTTGAAGTTATGAAATATTAGGAAAACGTAAATACAAGAATATTTTATTGCTTCATATTTTCTTTGTCTTCCATACATTAAATCTAAAAAATAATCCACCATTTTATGGTCCACTATTCTTTTTTATCGTTTTGAAAAAAATCTGCAAAAATTCCGGTATACTTATTGAAATATTTATTTCATTATACAATCGTTCGTTCGATAAAAAGATCTATCAACAAAAATAAAAATTGAATCTTTTCAAACGAATTCAGAAATGAAATTCTATTTCAAATATAAACGATTCGGATTATCCAGAGGATTAAAGTATTTCATAAACTAATAACTGTCGTCATTTTTCTTTAAAGAAATATATGTTTTTGGAATAGAAAACGATCAAATGTATTAAAAAAAGTATATATAATTTACTTATCACAATGTAAATTTAGCAATAATTTCTATCAAAATTTTCTCGTTTATTTTTAAAAAATTCTTTTTAAACTGAAATAAATCGTTCACACGAGATAAAAAGTGATATATTTAAATTTGCTTTAATATTTTACTAAACTAGAATTTCTTTTAAGCTTCTGACAAGTTTTAGAATTTTTAGAATTTTTGCAATTTTCCATATTATCATAATAATATATATTTCTCATAATCATGATTCTTATTTAAAAAAATATATAGATACGATTAAATTTATTTACAATATTTAATTATAACGTAGATGTATAAATATAAATGTAATAATATAATAAATAATATAATATAAACAAAACTAAATATTGATAATATAACATATTCATTCGTGTCGTTTATATTATTCCTTTTTAATAAAATTTCAATTTTTTTCAATAAAATTCTTAATACAACAATAACTTATACTTTCATAAGATTTAAATTTAATCGTCCATTAAAAAATTACTTAATATCGATAATTTGTAAGACAAATATAACAACAATTATACAACTTTTCAACAAAGATGCATATACACACATATAATGTAAAAAAATATATAAAGATACTTCCATAAAATTTTGCAACATGTTTATATCCATTTTTCCATTACACGTATCCCTTCGCGCTTGAGGGAAAGAATAAATCCAATCCTATTTCGCGTATAGAAACACACGAGCGTCGAATTCATTTCGAGCTCTCGTTGTTTTCTTTCATATTCTTCTCCCCCTTTTTATTTAGAACGGATCGGTTGAAATCGAGACGTTTAATTGTCGCGGAGTCACATTCTGTCAAAGTGATCTTTTTTTCCCTTCTTCTCTCTCTCTCTCGTGGTCTAAATTGTTCTTGTTAAATCGGATAACAACTTTTCAACAACCTTTCAACAATGCCCGTCTGGTTTTGGCGCGTTAGAAACAATGAAACGACCATTGGCAAGGCGATCCTTTGCGTAAAGACAATGATCAGTGGAGCGAAATTTTTTTTTTCCACTGCTGCACTTTGCTTTTTCGTAAAATCAGTTTCGAAACGAAATTCGTTCGAGAAGGATGTTGTGTAGTTTTTCGTGTGATAAAATGATAAAAGTTATATGTCTGGCGATTCTTTATATCTTTTGAGAGATCAATATATTCAGGCCATCTGAATATTCTATCTGAATATTGATGAATAGAAAAACATCAGAAATTTGCTTGGTATCGAGTAACTTATAATTTGATGTAAATAATATTTTGGAAGATAGAGATCATATGAGAGTCAATTTCGTTTTTTAAATTTTTTGTATCTTTTAGTAGATATTTTAAGACTATTGAAAATCAATTTCGAGGAAAAATAATTATCGATTTATAATGAATTTTATTTAGTTTGAGATTTTTTTTTTTAATTATCTGCGATTTGTAATTTATAAAATGTTATTCAAAAGTAGAAAAAATAAATATTTATCATATAATATCGCCAAATTATGAAAACAGCATAATGTGGAAGGATTAAATATTAAATTTTTATCATCTTATAAAAAAATTTTCAAAAAATTGAAAGAATGATAAATAAAATTCTATCGTTCATATAGAACAAATTAATTTCATTTTTTTTCAATCTTGATGACTTTGAATGACCTTGAATCACAGATTATTGTACGTAAAATGAGACTAGTTTATTTTTCTTATTATTTTCGCTAAGTTAAATAACTTATAACTTATATAAATATCTCACAATTATATTATATTCCATCTAGTTTTATTTCGATAGAAAATTTTATTGAATATTTTCATATCAGTCTTTTCTATATTATATTTATCTTTATTCTAATTAAAAATTCGATTTTTTTAAAATCGAGAAAATTCTTCAATACTTGAAAATTTTCAAACATCTCTTCAACGAATGAAATTTTAATATTCGATATAAATTTGAACAATACTTTTTTAGCAAATTATTTTTAACACTTTTACACATTTCTCATTATCTAATATTATAAAATATCAACTTAAGTACTTCATATCTCTTAATTCCATTTAATTTCTTATTAATAAATATTCTAAAAATTTAAAACTATTATATATATATATATGTATAATTATTCGTTCCAAAAAAGATAATATTTCTTCATCAGTCTTTATAAATTTGTTCTCGAAAAGGTTAATTCGAGACGAAATATCGTAAGAAGTGAAGAAAGGCAGCATATTTCGATACTAACTTCACTTCTTCCTATGCAAAGAATGAACTTATTATTGGATGAAGGGATGAAGAAGGGAGGAGATGAAGGGTGATAAGGGAGTGAATGAAGCAGAAAGTGATAAAGAAATAAGGAAGGAAGGGGGAAGGAAGGATGAGGATAATAAAGCAAAGGATATGATTCCAGGTTGTAAGTCGAGGAAGAAGGCTGAAGTTTCTACCGCATAAGTTCGAATAGCGAAGGAAATTTCCCGTAACTTCATCGATATTTTTTGGTTACTCACCAAATACTTCTCAGCTTTGTGAATATCCAGTCGACAGGAATGATATTCCAAGAAAATTCTCGGCGCAGACTTTGGCACAGTTCGAAACATTCACAGAGTTGTTCTCTTTCTCTTCTCGTCGTGGTTACGAATTTCCAAAGAAGAAAATATTTCTGTCAGAATTAAGATGAATCTTGTAGAAATGGTGCATTTACAAAGGGAAATTCATAGTCAAGATTTCATATTGCTTCTTTTTTTTTTAACATTCACTTTAAATTTTTTACATTCAAATTTATTGGAAAAATAATTCGAATGTTATATTTTTCCCTTTTAAATTTCATTTTCTCCAAATTTTCTTAAATTTAAAATGTCGCTATTTATCAATATATTTAAGTATAATTTTATTTTGTTTTTGAAATTTTTAGAAAAAAATCCACCAATTGGATTAATATTTTTAAAAAATTTCTTAAATTTTTCTAAATTTTAAACGCAAATTTTAAAATTCTATTATTTTTCAATTAGAATTAATTAATAAAAATGTTGTAAAAATTCAAATTTTTGATACTATAATAATATTGTTTTAAATTGTAATAAAAATCAAAAAAAAAAATTGTAAATAGAATTCAGGGAGAACTCTTTTGATAAAAGAGGGAGAATTCAATGGTTTGAAGGGAAAGTGCGGATTCTAGGGGTCTAATTGCACGGAAGAAATATGGAATCGCTTCTGAATTATTCATAGCAGTTGATATTCTTTGATTTAACCACCGTTTTGGGTTAGGTCAGGATTGCCGATTGAAGCATTAATGGACAGAAATGGATTCCCCGACAATTGATTTGAATACACTTTGACGCTATTCTCACTTGTTCCCTTTAATTGATTTATTTATTGTTTCATTAATTATTATTAATTATACGACGAGGATTTATATTTATGATCGAAATAAATGAATATGGATCAAGAGAAAAGTAATAAATGGACCAAAAATGATAAAAATTTTTTAAGCACATATATTAATGTATTCTATAATTAGGACAGAATTAAATCGCTTGTAATTAAATAAGCGTCGATCAATATATTTTTTGAATAACAATTTTTTTGATTCTAGAATTTACGTTTTAGATAATGTTACGAATAAACGAAAGAAATATAAATTTTTGTTCTTTTTGTTGAAATGACATTCAAGCAAGTCCATCACTATTAGGCAGTTTTAGTTATTAATATAAAAAAGAATATTTTCATCTGTACTTTTCATAATTAGAATTTTATAGAATTAAGTATATGTCTGATTTGGAATTTTCATTATATTATTCTTATGGAAATTAGAAATATTTGGATTCGTTTCTCTTAAAACTCTGATTTTTTCAATAAAGGAGAGATCTATAAATTAAATATTCATACACATATTGTTGTAATATATTCATATATTTCCATTCTTATAATGTGAAAATTGATTTCATCTGTTATTTCTTGAAATATATTATTACCAATAAAATTATCAAAAAATAAAATAGAAAAGGAGAAATAACCGAAATTTAATTTTACCATTCCTTGAATCAATATAATTCTTATCAAGAAAATAAGAAAAATAAACATCCAATATCGATCAAGGAATTTTATCCCACCGATTTTCTTTGTCTCAGCCAGCAGTTTCATTTGGACATTTTAATTATCCCCTCCCACTCCTCTTACACGATAAAATTTAATCACAAGATCCGCCAGCCCGTATTCTCGTTTGAGAAGAGAAAAACGGAAGTCGATGTCAGAGGGGGAGGGGAGAAACGCGGGTTATTTAGTTTTCTTCTTTGGTTTTGCGAACAATGGAATGACAAAAAAATGGAAAACACGCAGAAAAAAAAAGAAAAAAAATGGAAATGAAAGCCACGCGAAAAATACAAATGACTGACATCGTTGGATGGAAGTGATGTTTGCGGTGTGAAACGTGATCGCATGAATTTTCACGCTTGGAATTTTCGCGAATATTTTCGAATTTCTTCGTGTTTCTTCGCGTCACGTCCGGTTGAATTGAAAATAAGTCGAGCAAACAAACGTAGATCGACGATGATCGTGTTGTGTCACGCTTTTCTTTCTTTCTTGCTACGGTGACAAAGTAAGAAAATTGCTTCCACGCCGATTACAACTCACCTGTATCTCCATTACATTATGATACAATAATTCGTGGTATGAAATGAGCAGCTCTCAGAGTATTTTTTTTTGTTAATGGTGTTCAATTAACAACGCGACTGACGGTTTTACAAATACGAAGAAATTCGAATCGCTTCGTTAATCTCGAAAACATTTTCGATTCCCGGAGAGGGAATTGTTTCGAGTGTCTATAAATTATTTTCTCTTGTTAACTTAACCCGTGGCCGTTTATTAATCGAAGCTTTTGTGTAATAAACTCGTGCACGAAATATTGAAATATTATCCTCCAGTATTCTCTGTCGATCGATTTATTCCAGTCTCTCTGGAAATTTTCCTTTTAATATTTGTAATGTGAAAGTATACAGGGTGGCACGTAAAAATCAAGGAGAATTTCCACGGTAAAATTTTTTCATACGAGGCTTCGTTTTCGAATAAATCAAGTTTGAAGTGATCTTTTAAGTACAAGCGAAATCGGCTAATTTTTGATAGAACTATCGATAAATGATTATATCTACATGTGATAACAAGGAAAATGTAGGATAAAATCGTTTAAGTTTTTGTTTTTGAAAAAAATTTTTGTTTATTCTTTAAAATTTAATCTACATTCAAAATAATTATTAATAATTGATTCATTTGATAAAAAATTAATTGATTTCATTTGTTCTCAAACTTGATTTTTGTCTTATTTTGACTCAAGATCTTCCCAATCTAATTTGTATTATGAATTATTATATACTTTTCACATTGTTTTTTAGAAGATTCATTAGAAATTTTAATAATTTTAATTATCATTCTATAAAAATAATTAATAGTTCGATCCTTCTTTTGGAAAAAGATTTTTTCCACCATTCATTAAATATTATAAATTTTATATTATTGAAATTTTTTTTTATTCTCAATTAAACATTTTATCAAAAGTTTGTAAATTTCTCTGGAAATTCTCCATAAGTTTTCTGTTTTATCTATCTGGATAAATATCCTATATTTTCATATTGGTTTTATGAGAAAAAAATTTATATTATTAATGATAATCCCAAAGTATGTCATTCGTAAGAATGATTTTACAATTTTTCACTTGTTATCAACTCCACTTAAGAAAGAACAAATTTATTATATATATAAATAAAATTTTTAATGTAATCTTTTAATGTAAATCTGATTATCTAAGAATCTCTCTTTATTTATTTACTTGACAATGTTATATTTAAGTTATCCTATTTATCCGTTTTATATCATTTGTCTGGCCATAACCAAATTATTTCACTTAATTGACCACGACCGTCTTACTCCACTTATCTGTCCATGATTGGATCAATTTACTTGCTTGATCATTATTGGGCTTCTACTTGGTTTCATTTCATCTTTTGAAATCTTAGTTTCTTCACTGAATATGAACATGAATATTCCTCCCAGATTTTTACCTTGAATTTAAATTTGAAAAAAAAATTGCAGCAAAAATGAGTGAAAATTGGTTTAATTAATCGAAACATTAATTAAATTAAAATCGAATAATAACTATCACTATTTGAAATAATTATTTTTAAATTATTATTTGAAATAAATTACGCCCATATTTGTTCGCAATATAATTCCTTGTATTGCAAATATGACATATAATATGTGTTTTGTGTTTTCAGGTGAGTATCCATGTTCGACAAAGTTCACTTTTAATTAAACAGCAGTGAGTGAGTATACATCAATCTTAATTTACGAGTGGGAATAAAATAAATTGCGCGAGTTACATTCGTGATTACAATAATACATACGGGTCAAACCATCGGGATATGATGAAAATTTTGCGAAAATATCCCATTGTTCCGAACATATTTATACATTTAACGATACTTTTGCAAATATATTTTTTACGGTTGAAGAGCGATATTTTATAATTCCTGCTCATCAAAAAAATATCATCCCGTTCGAGCGTAATCTAATGCAATTACATCATTCGATATCATCGACAAATGATCCTTTATTTGTTGTTTTTTTTTTATTATTGTTTTATTTATTTAAACGTAACACGATTTTAATGGTTTAATGAATTTAATCTGTTCAATTTTCCGCCGCACAATGTGCGTCGAAATTATTTTTATTTTTATGTTCTTTTTTTTTTCTTTTGAGTAAATTGAATAATTTTTGAAAAAAGGATTTTTATATATTTTTAGCAAATCATTTTTAATTAATCAATATACAGAATATACCGTACATGGTATATTCTAGCTTCAAAAATAGCCAAATTTTTTCAATTATTCTAAAGATCTACATAAAAAAGAATAATTATATGAAATTATATGTGGATTAAAAATTTATTAAAAGCATGATGATAAATCTTTTAAAAATTACTATGGATTATTTTTCTTCACTACAACAAATTTTTTGATATGCTAGATTACACTTAATATCATCTGTAAGGATATTTTAAAATAATTCTAATCAAATTTATTGAATTAATTTAAAACTTATAGGATTTCTGTCAGATTCATACAATTTATAAAAGTATTTATAATATTATAAATTTCTTTTAAAAGACTTTTCCCTACAAAATATCATAATATAAATATATCTTACAAGTTTGGTTCTATTTCATTACCAATAGATTAAACTAAATAATTAAAATAGATTATTAATTTTTTTAATATTTCAATAATTCAATATTTCCAAACTAATTTCTGTTTAAACTAATAAGCTAGTTTAAATTGCAGAGATTTATATAAATTATGTTTCAAAGCGTTTCACAAAGTATCGATTTATCGATTTCATTATGATTTTAGACTATTTCCGTATACCTTTTGTACGCATCGATAATTGACTGTTTGCAAGCACACGGGACAAACCACGTGTTGAATTTCCCTGTAGAATTGCTCAACAATCCTCTACAAATCTATCGATCACATGTAACACCGAGTTTCCGAATATACGCATCTAAAATCGAATTGAAAAATATAATATTATGCCTGATTATTTAAATATTCTTTTACAGTTTCGACGAGTGATCCTATTTATGTGCAATTAATTATCTAGAAATTAAATTCTGATACCAATATCAATTGTTATTTCAACAGCAAAAGTTTCTGATTTGTTCAATTTTTAATTTTATAATAAATAAAATTAAGCTTGGAACATGAATCGGTAAAAAGCTATATAATTGAATTTGAAAATTTTTTGAAAAAGAATAAAAAATTTATTTTGGTATAAATGTGATATAATTGGTATAAATGTGGTATAAATGTGGTATAATTAGATTTCAATGTATTAATATAGGAATTAAGAAAAGGAAGTTGTTATATTTTGCAAAATTTATGATGAATTGATTCATTCAAATATTTCAAATTTTGGTACGAAATATGACTAATATTTAATTTATAATTCGTTTAGATAAAGTTGATGTTGTATTGTTTCATATATAATTTAATTAATATTTTAAAAAGCTCATTTTTGGAATTTCTTTAATGAGATATAAGTTATAGAAATTTCTTATTTCATTACAATTTAAAAATTTAGAAATTAAAGCCAATCTTGATGATAGATAATAGAATATACACAAAATTTTTGATATTTAGGAAAAATTATTAAATTTTCAATTTTTCTTGAATTTGTAAATTTGAAACATATATTTATATAGATCTTCAAGAATGATATATTAAGATATATAAAATTTAATATTTTGATTATTTAATTAGATATTTCATTAAAGAAATTTATCAAAATTTTAAATTCTATTTTTATCTTAATATTTTTATCATAATTCAACGAAAGACGATCTTCGAATTTCATTTCATTCAGAATTTTTATCTCTCAACGAAATATTTTATTCAAAAAAAATGATCATACTTCTAGATTTAATCAAAATTTAAAGAAAAAATGGATTTCCAATAAGATGTATCGAGAAAGAAATATCTTAACTCAAACGAAATTTAAATACTATTAAAATTGTAAGACTTAGAAGATCATATTTTTCTCCATTTTCTTATTTTCTCTTTCACATTTGAATAAAAATTCATGCAAATTCGATGAATCATATTCTCATAGCTGTCGTTTACTTTTCAAGGATTTTCGATATTCATAATACTTGTGCGAATATTTGTGCAAATTAAAACTCGCACAAACGCAATTATAGACAAAGAATTGAAATCTGTTTCATTTTTAAATATTTCATATCTTCTTTCGTATCGTGCTCATTCGATAACATTTAAATTTTAACCCACAAACTTTCGTAACAGTGTTGTATTTGTAACTTTCGTTTTATCGAAATCCATTTTTCTTCGCTTCCACGCAGGTAAATACTCCATATATAAGAGGATTTCACGAACGAATTTAATTATAAGGGATTGTTGGAGTTAACACGAGTCCATTGGGTTCGGTGAAGTTGTGAAGTGATCATACGTCTCCCTAGAGAGGAAGCACATGTTCGCCCCCATAACAATGGAACACACAGTTTAGGTTAGACAGCGTGATCAGATAATGGAGTACCAAGAGTGCATTACACTGTATAGTCGAATTATGCATTTCTGAGGGTGTGCCGCATTTGCTTGTCTCGTACACGTGTGTGTACATTCGTGTTGATCTCGTGCGCAGATGTTCCCTATCCGAAGTTCAATTATCCGTAATATTAATTGAGAAAAATTCGCAAATTTTTAAAGTTTTTAAAAGAGAAATATGTCATAATGATAATTTTTTGGTAATTTTGCAAGTTGAATTTCTCGAGTATTATCAAAGTTATTATTATTTATAATGTTACATTATTTTCTGTTATTTTTATTATATTGTATCGTTAGTTCTTTTCAGTCTTATTTTGTTGTATTGAATGGAATAATTATGCAAGATAAGCTATGAAATAAGATCACTTGAAAATAATTACTGTAAATTATTATGGATAAAAGTTTCATAATTGGTATTTTCTTTGCAATAGGATAAATAAGAATGTGCAAACGTCAATTTTGCTTTAACTAAATGGAATCGTGTATTCTTTAATGCTATTTTTCTATTAAAAAAAAAAAAGTATTAAATCGCTTACAATTGAATTTTGTAAAAATTTATCGTACAAAAGAAAAGGAAAGGAACTTAAGAAGAGTATCGTTTTGCATACATTCATAAGTTCTATTAAATTTAAATTAAAATGAGTTAATAATTTTTTATTACAATACTATTGATTATTTTTTTTTTCAAAAATTACATTAGCATTCAAATTAAAATATCTCTGAAGTTAATAATTTTTTATTATTAATATGACTATAAATAATTCAATAGTCTTTTTTTTTTTTTTTTTAATAAAAATATATATGTTCGTTTCATCTAATGTGAATTTAAATTGCTCATCAATTTAATAAATAATAACAACTTGATAATTAAACCTTAACATTTTTTTACATCAAGTTTTATGTTTATTTTCCTCTCTAAAATTTATCTTCCAATGTGCCTTGTGAATAATATCAACATCCTGCATATTATTTTTCTTCCTTCTTTATTTAATATACATTTATATTCATAAGATAAACAAAACTTAATATATTAAATATATATATATATATATTTATTAATATATTTATTTTCACAAATAAAATTTACTTATGAACTATAATTACTCATAATAAATTATGCGTATATTAATCGGCTTTACGGTAAGGATTGAGAGAGTAGATCGCTAAATCGGATTTCGATATTTGTTAAAAATAGAGAGAAACGAGATGTTTGAAAATAAAAAATCAAAATCATTTTTTATTTATTTTATTCGTTAATTCATTCGAATTGATCGTAACCATCTTTTCTCTATGTTAATAAAGAACAGATGTAATGAAAATTAGTAAAATTATTCACTTTATTTACTGTTCGAATAAACTAAAAAAAAAAAAAAAAAGAAGTAAAAGAAGAAAACAACATTTAAATTAAATAGAAAAAATAATGTAAATATAAAGAGATTTCTTGAAAGAACAAACTTGTTTTACAATTATATATTAGAATTTCCTTATAAGATAGTACAAAGACTTTTGTACAAATATGATTTTTACATAATTTGCTATAAATTAAAATATAACGTTAAAAATTATTTTTTGTACGAATTTTTTAACGAATTATTATTTAAATATATCGACACAAACCAATCTACCAATCTACGTTAAAATATTAATTACTCGAATACTAAAAATTCCTATATTATTACACGAGTCATCGAGCAAACGAAAAAATAAACTCGAAACAATAATCGACCAAAGGATGGAAACTTTCATCTATATGAAAACTTCTTTCTTCAATTGACAGTTTATTAACGACGCCCGAAGCGTGAGTGGAAAAAGTTGCGAGGAAAATGGTCAAATGAGTTTTCAAGTCCTCCCTTTGTTCCGTCGAAACTTCCAAGGAAAACAACAATATTTTTCACACGTTCTTCTCTCTCTGTAGTTTCGTTCGACTCCCCCCCCTCCCCCTCGAGGAAAAGAATAATGCCATCCCTTTAGAAGGATTTCTACCTCTCCTTGGATGCGGAAAGCTCGGCATATCATCATCCTTAATCCTTCTTTTTCTTCCCACCCCTTATTTTCACAAGGCGGTGGCAACACGTCACTCACGAATATTTTATAGAAAGTATGCGCATATATTTCGGACGAATTGCCAAGGAATTGCCAACTTTCTCATCGAAAAATCACCGCAACTTTTGCACTTGTGAAAAGGTAAATTAGAAATTCGCTCTTAATGCGTTCTTAATGTCTTTTCTACGGTATTTTACAATCTCTGTTGCATCTATTTTTTTTTACGCGAATTTCTTTTCATTTTCGATGAAACATTTCGCATTCGTGTATCGTCGAAAAAGTTCGAGTGCTTGCTATTGGGTATTTCAATGGTTTTTGCATATTTTCGTCTGCGCGAAATAATATTGACGGATTAATCCGAGAATTGGAAGGGAATAAATTGTGTATTTTCATTGGTTATCGGGGAAAATTTATTTCCAGATCTGGTTTGAGAATTTCGTAAAATATCGTAAAAATGATTAGATTCCTGATGAATTTAACTACGTGAAGTATTAAGTGAAAGGGATTATGGAAAATTGTGAATTTTCGTTGGATATTGGAAAAAAAGAAATTTCTGTTCTAAAAATTCCGGAAATATTGGAAAAACGTTACTTTTCGCAGAAATATTTGATGATCGTTTTTATATTTTCACTCATTACTTTTTTTATTTTTTCTATCATGTCTTTATCGTGTTTTAATGTTTTTTCTTTGTAAGTAAAATCAACATTATTTTGTATTCGTTTCTTCAAAATATTTAAATCATTCTTTCGTAATTAATTATTCTAAAAAAAAAAAAAAAAAAAAGAATTCAATATTATGTATGTCCTCAAAGATTGCATCTTCTAAATTTAATTACAGGAACACTTTCGTCTCTTCATAGTTGCAGGCATTGTTTAAGAATTTCGGCTAAGAAATATATCCGAAAACTTCGAGGAACTCGCGGAAGTAATGGTGGAATGGGGAGAGTTTGAATTCTTCTTAAATTCGATACAAACTGAAACTCGATTGCCTGTTTGCAAATCCTTGATCGATATCCTTGCCTCGATATTCTTCATCGTAAATTTAATGCAAGGCATTTCCGCTATTCTCGAAGCCCAAATCCAACAACCACTCTTCGCTTAATGCATACTTATTATGAAACGATGAAACTTCTCTCGTAACGTGCGACCAACTTTCCGAAAATTAAACTTGGGGATTAACATTTGGATGGGTGAAACACGAGGAACTTTGGTGGGGCATGGTGATCACGTGATCACGATGTTTTCGTCGTAATTATACGAGATGTCGCCACTGATGTTGGTTCAGTTGAAATTTCGATCGTATAATTTCGAAAGTGATGTCTCGTTGAATTGATTAAAAATATATTGTATATCACGTTGTTGCGAATGAAGTGATCGAATTCTCAATTTTTTAAAACTTTAAAGAAAATTCGTTTAATTAATTCATTCAATATCTATCAAAGAATTAAGTTAAAATTATGTGTATTCGAATTGAAACATTTAATTGATTACGTCGATCAGATGATATTGATAAATTCTTGGTTCATTCCTTACGTCCGTATTTGCTGTAATTTAAATTTTTCTTATTTATTTCTAAGATACGTTATTTTTTAACATAATCTTTTCGTTTATTAATGAAATTTTTATATTAAGTTTTAAATTTGTATAATGAAAATACTCGGCAAGAAAACATAGTTCGTTAAAATGTTATGAATTAAGTTTATTATGATATTCTTTTTTTAAAAAATACAAATAATATGCTATCAAAATTATATTTAATTAACTTCAAGCATATAATTAACGTACAACAAATATTATTCAACGTATTTAAAAATTCTGAATAGTTTTATTTATGAAATAATCATTTCTTGTGTCCAATGATATATCAAATCTGGATTATTTTATATAATAACTTAAAAATAATTTTAAATAATATTATAATAATTTAAATAAATTTTAAATATAAACTCGAATATTTAATATTCGATAAATAGTATATTTCTGTTGAGGTTATGTTTTCTATTTGATCAATTGAAGGAATTTAAGGAAAATATTTGAAAGAATCGATTATTTGAGGAAATAACATATTAATGACAATTATTAATTTAATGAAAATAACATTCAGAATATGTGTTATAATAATAATAAATATAGTATAAATAATTGTAGCAAAGATATAATAGGTTTTGAGATAAAATTTTGAATTTTACAACTTGGAGATTAGAAACTTATTCAATTAAATTGCACTTATATAATGTATAAATAAATTCAACTTAAATTGAATATAAATATTTCTTTTCCATAATTTCACTTTTGTAAAATATAAAAGTGAGTACATATTTTAAGTTTTTTTCTATATAATCAATTTAAAATATAAGAATAACAAATAAATTAAATTAATCAAATTATAATTATAATTTAGAGTCATGTGAATTATTCTTTACAGTTACCAATGCAATATTAATCATTTCATAATTAAAAAAAAAATTTGTCATCAAGTAATTTATCTTATTTAAAAATTATTTTTCATTACATTCTTACATTAATCCTCCATATTCAAAAGTCCAAATATTTTCAAATAGCGTGTGCGATGTTATAATATTTTATTCTACATTGATAAAAATTTATCGTATTATAAAAAAAAGAGACTTAAGATTCTTAAACAAATTATTTCTTCAAAGAATTAATCAATAATATTTCACATTTTTCGATACAGGCCAGAATTCTCACATTTTGTATTTAGATTTTTTTCACAAATAATTCTAAAAATACTTATCATATTTCATTATTTTCATAATTCAATTAATGACTCGTCAGAAGGAATTATTATCCTCTGGATCGATCATTTCGTGTCACGGGCTAAGAATTATGGTCACCATATTAATAACGGAAAAGAACTTGGTATCGGCGAACCTATAATAGAACTTGCCTTCTCGAAACTTTGCAAAAAGCCAATAAACCGTAATTAAATTATTTTTCAGCTCAAAGAATATTCAATTCTCGAGCATGTCATAAGGTTCAGCCAATAACAAACTCGGTTCGATTGTATCGGAATAAAATGAAGGATGGAAGAAGCAATAAATATGGAAGGTTATCGGTATTAAGAGAGGAGGAACGATTCCGTGCATCGCCGTGGGCAAACTTATCGCCGATACGAAAATTGATGGAGCACGGCGTGGCGCGTTAATTGCATCGCAAACTCGTTAATTATGTACGCGAGTCGGTTTCACGGAAATTTGTAATAATTTAACCTGAGCCATGGGTTTCTGACAGATCTGATCGTTTGATAGAGAGATTCGAGAAATCGAATTCTGAATATTTTGAATATATTTGATGGACGTACAATGATTCGTGAAATATTTAACATGTTGATGTTGTTTTGGTGAGAAATTCTGATTATAATAAAACTTTGTATATGTTGAGATTAATGAACTAGAATTATAGAGATTAGATCAGAAGAGTTAGAAGTTATACTTTTTATTACAACAAGTTTTCTTATGGAATAGATATTTTAATGTCTATGTTCTATTAAAATTTTCATTGAAACAAGTTGTTAAGTTGCTTATTAGGAAAGATTAAATTAATTATTAGATTAAGTTAGGATATTATAGTTTCTTTAAAAATTATTTTAATTATCGTTCATTTAAAAAGATTGCATAGTGAAAATGTAAATGAATTAAACGCTAGTTTTATTTAAGAATATAGTATAATATTAATATTATTATAATGTTATTTATTGAATAGTATTCAGTAATTTGTTACAGTTTGTTAGTTGTTTCACAATAGTAGAGAACTTTTTTAATGTTGAAATGAAATATCTGTTTCTAGTAATAAAAGAATCTTTATTTTTATATTTTATCAATTCTATTCAAATTAAAATTTTTGTTTTCAGAAATTTTCTCTTTATTTATTTTCATTTTTCTCTTTATTCTCTTGTTTCCTCTTTCATTAAACTTGAGAACTTTTTTTCGTGAAAGTTTCGTATTATTAATGGAACTTTCTTTTAAAAAAAAAGTTTCGTAATTATTTTTTAATTTAAAGTATTTTTTAGAAAAAAAAAAAAAGACATTGAAATTTTAAGAAAAAATTTTATTTCACTGTTACAATAATATTGTAAAAAAATATTCTAATATTATATCGATTCGTAATAATTGTTATAATTAAAGGAATTATCAAAATTCAAATTTACATATATTTTTATTGTTAAAAATTTATTATACATATTTATATAAGCATTTAAACATTTTTATTAATCATTGTGTAGTTGTAAATCTAAATCAATATAAAAAATTCGTTTTATATTATAGAATCGAATTGAATCTCCCATAATAGTAATCATGAATCATAGATCATGAATCATAAAAATATATTTCATTGAATTTTTATAACTTTTTAAATTTACTAATTTGCTAAATAAATTAATTATTTATTTTATTTTTCACTTGTAATTTATAAATAATACATTTGGTTTGCAATATAATTTCATTAAAATAATATTATTTTATGAAATAGATTTATATTCATTTATTTTTATATGTATTTTTATTATTATTATGAGAATTGCAATATACAAGAATTACTTTCAAAGACAACCAAAAAAAAAAAAAAAAATTAATTTCAGTTGAATTTCGAAGAATTTCCAATAAATTACTCATAATGTATCGAACTTACTCAATTAATATTCGAGTCTGCTTGGAAATAACACGTGCACGTGAAATCTTCAACTTTGATCCCTTGACTTAGAAAGATTTTTATTTTGTTGACGTTGATTAATTATACTTAGATTAAGGATCCAAAACTAGATTCGAACCAAACAAAAAATTCCAACTCAATCCCTTATCTTTTCTCTCCACATTTTCTCTCTAAATTCATCACTGATCATTAATCTTTTATCGATCGGATTCGACGACAAAAATACACTAAATTTTTGCAAAATTTGTGAAACTTTGTCAATATGATTAATTTCTTTCAAAATCCGTCGATTCTCTTGTTGAGAGGCAATTAGATATGTAAATTTACTTAATGTTTTTCATAAACAAATCAACGCAATCAAAGATTCATTCGTAATCACATAGGAAATAGAGAAATAAAACCAAAAAAAAAAAAAAAATGATTTCATGCGATAAGTTTTATTTTAAAATTCAAATTAAAATATTTCCTAAAAAGTAATAATTTTTCACCATAAATCACTCAAATAGTTTCTCGTAGGGAATAATAATATCTGTTAATATCAATTAATTTATTAAATAATACACAATTCCAGAATACTAATAAAATATAATATTTCATAATCAAATCATAAAAATATATTTCATTGTATTTTTATAATTTTTTAAATTTACTAATTTGCTAAATAAACTAATATATATTAAAATAACTAATAATATATATTAAAATATATCCTCCAAATATTCGTTTGCAATTAGAGATTAACAACATCATAATATATCTCCAATATTTTTATCATCATACAACATATTTTTCACAAAACGAATAATTTACGAGTATTACAATGCTCACCCTGTATAAAAAGTATCTAATTTCATCAGATATAATTAGACCACATCTTGTCGATTCGACGAAAAGGAATTAATTTTGCCTCCTTGGTCGCAAGGAGACCGTGAACTCAACGAACAATCTCGAAAAGCTCGACTTCCGCTCGATACATTGTGTATAATCCGTTGGCCGTTGGCCAGAGGCCGGCCATTCGACAGATTCTGTTTCTCTGCGTTTCGTCGATTGCACATACTGGCATAGGGATTACAGCCACCGGCCTGATGGATCTCGTGTTTCCCAGTTTCTCTTAGCTCGTTAAAAGTTTTCGCCCGTGGGGGAAAAATTCGATATGGCTGTGCACGCAAAGCTATACGTTTCTGCGAGCAGAAATCCTGTTCTGCGAAATGTGACTGTGAAAATATCGAGGAAATTTTTCTACGGTATCCCGAGTGGGGAAAATCGAGGATAATTTTGTAATGCGAGAAATGGGGGATAAAATAAGACGGATATCGGAGAATCGAGTGGAGAAAAGATTCGGGTAATTTCAATTTTATTCGTTAATATTCAATATTTTCGATAGAAATGAAGGCGAAAAATGAAGGATAATTTATAAAAGTTTTGTAAGGACGTAGAATTGAAACTCGTGTAGCGTTCGATTATAACGAATTCAAATAAAAATTATTGATAGATAAAATTGAATTGGTTATCTGAATTGATTAAGAAACAATTTTTGTATTTGGATAAGAAAATTCTCGAACTTGGACACTTATTTGTTGTATGTTTTATTAATGTACAATTACGTTTATAAACTCTATTCATACGAAAGAAGTTTTACATAATGGCTAATCGTTGACATCATTTCGTATGTATGAATATCTTTATAATAGAATATGGATATTATACGATAAAATAAATAAGAAATTAATTCAATAAACAGTACTTGATATATCATTATGCATTTTATTTATTCGATTATAAGTGATAAAATTGTTATATAATAATATGAACATGTTTCTTCTTTATCTATATGCTATATATCAAAATATTGTTTTTTTTGTATAATGATGTAAGTTAATAATAATAATTAACTCATAGATGTTTGCATATAAATACGATAATAGACATCTATTTGAATAACAAAATGATTTAGATAATAAAGATTTTAGTGTAAAGCCTTCTTCGTTGTAAAAATGATATAAATATAATGGCATATAAGGTAAAATATTAATGAATAACTTTTTATTTTCTATACGAAACATTTTTTGATTGCACAGAACACAAATTGTACATGAAAAATTTAAATTAAAAAATGAAAAAAAAAATGTCGACAATTTAAAAGATTGATTTCATTTTTTATTTTTCGATAAAAAAATTACTCTACCGTGTAATCTATTACGTTTTACATATGTAAACAAAGTTTCATTAAAAAATCAGAATTTTCCAAGTTAGGTAAATTTCCTTTAAAAAAATTCTAAGTATATGAATAACATAAATTTTATTTGATAAATCGATATAGAACATAATTATTTCTTTCTAACATTATTATCAGAAAATTTGATAACTAAATATCGAATCGAAGGTTATCGATATTTTGTTATTAAATTTTTCACTGACCCGAGAATTAGTCGGAAATATTCGAGATTGCAGAGGAGACGAGAAATTTCAATGAACCGATGTCCATGTTGGTTAATCACCTTTTCAAGCCCTGATTAACACTGTTCGGATCGATTGCTCGCGAAACATTTATTTTGAACAAATTTGTTGACGTGTCTCGATCAATCTCATTCATTATCGAGAGAGACGTGCTCCATCTATTGAAAAATTGGAAAAAAAAAGAAAGAAAGAAAAACGGAAAGGATTGTTTTCTCTCGTGAAAAATAAAGAAATAGACAATAAACGCGTTTTAATTACGAGGAGTATCACTCGCGGTTTCTTTTGTCCGATATTTTTTTCGTTTGGTAAATTTGCGCTCGTGGATGGAAAAAAAAAAGAAAGAAAGAAAGAAAAAAAGAAAAATTTGTTTCGTTCAAAGAGAAACTCGCGTTGAAATGCATCGTGATAAAATAGTGAACTTGATTCCCTTGGAAAAATATCGATGACACTGCTTTGAAGCATTTCGAAAAAGGCAATGGAATCGAGAAAGGGATAAAATAGTCTTTTTGAGAATTGGAAGGTTTGGGATTGTAAAAATTTTAATAACGTTGATATTTTTGAACACACATTTGATGTCTGATTTTCTCGTGTCAATTCTCATCAACTCTGATATTGAAAATTATTTTTTTCATGCTTGTGTTGTTCATAAATCTTGTTGAGTTAGGTATTGTTCAGATTATTGAGAAAATTAATCCTTATTAACTTTGAAAATCGTATCGAAAAATAGAGAAAAGATTAATTATGAAATAGAAATTACATATTTTTTTACAAATAAATCTATAATAATTTATTCAACTTATTTAATAAATTATAATATTAATATTATACAATACAAATCGTTAACAATTCAATAAAAATTAAAATTCAATTAAGAGAATCATTTAATAATCTATTATTATTTATTAATAAACAATATTTTTTTTAATTTTACTTTTACACTATAATCCTAATCAGAGATTAAAATAAATTGAAAACAGGTTTTCGATAAAATCATTGATTTTGATCATTGAAAGTAGAATTTTTAATATATTATTATAAGAATTATTTCGTATAGATCTTAATTAAGTATTAAAATATAATCACTCTCCAATTCGAATCTATATTTATCCATATACAACTTTTCTTCGCGCGCCATTTTTTTCGTAAAAATCCAAATCCAAAATATATTTGAATATTTTTCTTTTTTCAAAGCTTCACTCGTTGAAAAGAAAGGAAAAAAAAAAAATCCAATACATCCCACTCTCAACTTTCTATACGCTCGTCAAGAAAGCCTTCACATCAACGATATCGGAAACAATATCCCCCATCAAACTCCTGTCGAGTGATCGGAATCCTGTCCAAAGTGAAATCCCCGACAGAAATTGTTCCCGATGGATCCATTCAGATTCCGAAGGTACAAGGTACCGATTAATTACACGACGCGTTATCAGATCCCGTTGCACATTATCAGCCGCCCACGCACAAATCTGTCATGCTGTCGGATACTCTCGTCTTCTATTGAATCGACGTCATTGTGGATTTGGCCTGGCCTATCCTTTGGAATACAAGGTTAAACAGAAAGAGAGAGAGAGAGAGAGAGAGAGAGAGAGAGAGAGAGAGATACAAAAGCATTGCTCGTTAATCTCCGGAAAATCTTAATCTCGGGTTCGAAACGCGAAATCGATATTATGCAAACCGAGGCCGATAAATCGGTCGGTAAGGTTGACCGGTCGGTAAGGCCCCTCTTTACCGTCTGAAACGTCGATTCCTTGTATACCGGTCGATCCTCCCTCGATTGTTGTTAATCGTTATGGGAAAGCCTGTATTAAATTCGCTTTATCGCACTGTTTGAGTGATATCTAAGCGATTGGATTTTGGACGACTGTTTCGCGAGATGAGAGAGAGAGATTGAAATTGAAAAGGTTTTGGGGGGAGATGGAAGAAGCGATATGTTTGAGGTAAAATAGGAAAATAGGGATACGTTTGATGTGAATGGATTGTTTTTGTTTGAGAGACGAGATGTTTATTGTCGATCCTCGTTTTTTTTTTTTTATTTTGATCCTTTGTGGAGGAAGATTTCAAAAAATTGAGGATTTTTGGAAAAATTGAAGTTTTTTGCGAGTAAGCTGAACGAAGTGATAGGTTTGGAACGAAATAGGAAGATTTGATTGAAATGTTGGATATGAACCAAACATGTTTTTGTTGGAAGATTGTTTATTGTCGATTCTCTTTTTCTCTGAAAATTTTTAAGAATTGAAAGAATAAGAAGGAATGGTATGTTTAGAATAAAATAGGAAAATTTGAAATATTTGATACGAATAAATTGTTTCTTTTTTTTTTTTTTTTTTTGCGAAACTTTTTAACTTTCGCCTTTCTTTGATCTTTTACAGTGAAAACTTGAAAAAAAAGTTGAAAACTTATGAAGAATTGAATTTTGTAGAAACGTAATTTAAATAACATTAATAAAAAAATTTTTATATTTCAATTCAATTTTTAATTTGGCATGTATGCTATTTAATGGACTAATTTCACATAATTAATCTTGTTCTATTACTTTTATAATTAACATGATTAATTATACCATTATAAATATTATTACTATGACTTTCAATATCTGTGATTTGATTTCTGGCAAATATTAATTTCTCGAAAAGACGAGAATCAATGATAAAAACGTGCATAGATAGTGCAAAATTACTGCGACACATTTTGATCAGATTTCAAAAACGAAACTATGAACTATTTATATAACAACATCGAAACGTTGTTTGATCTATGATCATCAATTAAGTTTCTCGTGATTAATCGTTAAAAAAAGTTTTCTCACGCCGAAAAAGATCGTTGCCTCTTTGAAAAGTCATTCGGTGCTTTCAACGATGATCATACGGTCAAGAATAAAGCTATTTCCCGTTTCGAAACCTTGGAAAACTTCACCTCGAGTGAACTTTACGTGCCGGCCAATTTACATAATTAAATTGCTTCCAGTTTCTACTTTGCAAAGAGTTGCCTCGATGCAACAGTTAACCTAATAACCAGGCTGTTTTTTAATTTCCATTCTTCCTATTAGACTTTTGTAAGAATCTTTTCTCTCCCTTCGCGAGGGCCAAGAAATCATACTGGTCTAATTTCGAGTCAGTCAGTCCACTGGTATTTTTCATTAAATTTCCTTCTGCCCGTTTTTATCATTATGTAACTTGCATTCGAATTCTCCTGAAAAACGTGCATTTCTTTGCAAAGATTTTATTAAAAACAAAAAATACGAGCAAATGTATAACTTTTTAATTGAATGTGTTATTATCATTCTTCGTTGGAAATGATGCATAAAAAGTTTGAAGGAGAGATTCTGATCATTTTTCATCATTGCTTCTTTAATTTCCAAAAATTAAATGGTAAATCACAGTGAATAAATGATACTTATAGATTAATATCTATTATAAATTTTACAGTCAATTTCTCTTTCTTTAATACAATTTATAAGAATTAATTGAACGAGTAACGTTTTATTTTCGGAAAATAATGATTTCTCGATAAGTTTGTTTTGAAGTTGGAAAAATTTGTTCATCAAATTTTAACAAATTTAAAATATATATTATAAAAGAAAATTTCACAACAATCTCGTTGATGCATTCCATCAAAATTCCCCCCTTTTTCCACGCAAAGGATCAAATTTGTGTGAATAAAAAAAAGAAAAAAAAAGAAAAAGAAAAAAAACTAAGCATAAAATTTGTCAACGTTAAATCTGAAAAAAAACTTGGCCTTCGATTGTTTGCTGCAAAGTTACGTTTAACCCCCATCCCCAGCCCAAGTATTCGACGTTCGATCCCCTCCCCCGGGACATAAATATTCCATTGGAAGTCAGAAGCATCCTTAATCCAACAGTTTTGTCGCTAAATTTATCCCTGGGTATAAAGAGCTTATCCTACCGGCTATCTATCTCGCCTATCGACGTTGCTACCGGCTTTTTCCCCTCCCCTCACAACCCTTCACCCCGTTCCATCATCCCCCTAGACACGGAAAGGATGAAACGACGGTGTCCCAAACCTCGTCCATTCTCCTTCGCTCGATCATCCGGCGATCGATTCATCCCTGTGGGTGGTTAACCAACGTTCTGGAAACGCGATAATCAGTAACCGACACGTCTTACCCGCGTAATGCCACAAAGAAAATCCATGGAGTGCATTCCATTTTATCGTGACCCTGTGTGCTGTACACCACACGCTGTTCTAATCTCACGGCGATCGGGGATCGCCTTTTTCGAGCCGGATGAATGTTCATTAGAGCTGATGGAGGAGGATGGGGTGAATAATATGGATCTCGCCTGAGATTTTTCTCTTCCTTTCCTTTTCCTCCGTTCTTTTGGCTTCAACTTAACGAGTTTGTTTGGTTAGGTTATATTGATCATTTGTGCGTGGATTCGAGAAGTAATTTTGTTTAGAATATTTGGTTTCGAAGTTGATTTTATTTTCTTGTTTTTATTTCATATATTTAGGAGAAAGATTTGTGAACAAAGAAGATGTTGTTTATTTTTGTTGCAAGGTTTTCGTTCGCATCATTGATGAACAATTTTTTGCCGTTGCGCTTTGATATATTTCTTCCAATGTGTTGCAAATTGGATGTTGTATTATCTTTAAATTTTAACTGAATACACTTTTCATTAATATCGATTCATTCATTGGAAAATAATGATATGTAATAACAAAGTGAAAAAGGAATTATAAAAAAAATGTAAATTAAAAATAATAATTCTAAAAAGATTGATTGACTTAATTTATTATAGTGTGTAATTAATCCATCAATAAATCTACGTAAGAAAACTTTAACTTTTGTAAGAAAGAATAATTATACGAAATGATTTTGAAAAATGTGTTTCTTAATTTCTTTATTATTTACAATTTATCATTATAATTTATTTTATAATCTTATTTAAATTGTTCAGTTATACAGATATTCTTTTCAAATATAAACCAAATTACTAATAACACCGTTGCTAATAAACAAATTTACATATTAAATGCAATTTTTATAATTTATACATTATTACATGATATTTTTCTCAAACGAAAAAAAAGATATGAAATACATTAAGACGATTGACGAAGAATGTAACATTAAAATAATGGAAAATCAAATGCAAATTCTTTGAGGGCGCGTACGAATACATTACATACATTTCATCGTATAAATTTCCATCGTTATACAATTGTCATCACTGACCATATTTGAATCCATAATGTAATCCCTAAATTAAGACATATATACTTTAACTTTTTATATATCCAACGTTTTGTGATAATAATAATAATTACTGTATTATTTTCACCCTATACTCATAGGGTTCCAAGTTTCTAAGTTAAAAACAAAAAAAAAAAAAAATACATATATATCTTCTCCATTCACTCGCTTTTGAACAGAGGTGACTTACCTGTTTATCGATTCATGCATTCAAACTGAAATTTCACTTTATCGTTCACGAAGCTCCTCGAGCAGTCGTCTTTGAGGTCACATTTGCTGATTCCTTGATTGGACGTAGAATAATCGTATTTCGTGAGGCCGGGTTTGGGATTTCGTTTACCAGCCAATTAGACGCAGGTCGACGGAAAGAGAAGGAGTAGAAGTCCCGATAACCGGATAGTCGGATATCCAGATAAGCAGGCTTTCGCGTGGTGTCGTGGTGAATTTATGGAGTGAAGGTATTCTCGACTCGTAAATTCAGGTGTACAGGTTGATAGGCGTAGTCACGAGGAAGCAACCTTTCCACTTCCGGTTACAATCGTTCAACAGCGGGATAGGTACACTCGCGTGTGTCCTTATCTCGGATTGTTGTTTTAATCGCGCCATATTCTTCCGGAAGGCGCTCCATTATCCGAACGAATTGCATTTCCGCGACGAGATCGATAATTCGATTCGAGAAGTTGGAATGTGAAAGAAAGGATTGTGGGTGTCGTGTTTCACAGATCTTTCAAGGTGTATCGATTTGCTTAATTAGTTGAATTTGTATGCAAGATCATTATTTCTCGTTCATCCCTTCATTTTTGCGATATAATTCAAATAAATAAAATTTTTAAAATAAGGCAACAGAATTGAATATTCATAATATTATATTTTTAAAGATATTGGCTTTTCTACAGGGAAAAGAGAAATGTAATGATGGGCAAGAAATTTCCTCAATATCGTTTATTTTCTTGAAATTTCAAGAATTTTTTTTCGAGAATTTTTACTTATTTGATATGATAGTTATTTATATATTTACATTGAGTACAAAAAATTGATAAAAGTCAGATGTAAATGTAATTGAAAGATAATTAAGAAAATTTGTTTTAATAAGCGTTCAAAATGATGTTCATTAATATCAATAATTTTCTGCAAACGATTTATGAACAATTCTGTAATCATTTCAAAATTAAAATCATTTTTTTTTTTTTTACAAGATATCATTGTTTTTCAGAAATAACGTAATCTCATACAATCATTAATTCAATTAATAATCCAAAAAAAGTTGAAAAGTGTTCTTGTTTTGTTTTATAATACACATTTTAACCATATACCTGTTTCAAAAACTGGATGTTTCAAAAATTGTATATAGATACATTATATATAGAAAGAATCATAAGTCATTCTCTTATTTAAAAAATGAATTACTTTTTAGTGTGATTTTTCATAATAAATATATGAAATGAAATTATTTTAATCAGTTGAGAAAAATAAATAAATAATAAATTGCGTAAATAATTTTTATTCTCTGATATTTTCACAGAAAAAATCTAATCCTGATAAAATGACCTAAGAGAAAAATTAAATTTAGATTATGCTTCCTGGATTAAAATAATGGATCATTGATTTTAAGAATAAAATTCAGTTGTCTTTGTTTTGTTCAATGTTCAGCTGTCAATTTTCCATAATAAATTTCCAGCAAACTTGAAGAATCTGAAATAAGAATTTCAAATACACAATAAAGGAAGAAAAAAAATTATATACATTTTAAATGGAAAAGTGATTTATGATGATATATTTCACTCTTTATTAAATTGATTTAATTTTATATTCATAGAATCGACATTACTTTTCCACCATTCTGTCAATAAACGCGAAGATAACTTATCTATTTGCCTTCTATTTATTGCCATGATGTGCAATAAATAAAAATTATCACCCGGAATAAATCTTGCCTTTGGAGATTTATGAGATCCTTAATGTATCTTTGTTTTGGAATAAAAGTATATTCTAATCGTTTATTTTGTTGTGTTAAAGCAAACGAAATTCTTGGGGAATGAATGAAACGAATGATTGATCGAATCTAACGACACTAGTTTAGCAATATTCTGTACGATTTATGTTTCGAGAAGCAAAATGACATTTTCGATGCGTGCCTGAGGGAAATCATAGAAGCTAAACCATGTTCCCGACAACATACTGTATTACATACTCTACCATTTTTGCTTTTCATCAATATTAAACCTGTGAAAATATCTTGTGATGCGTAGATAATGCTTTGAGTGATTCATCATATTTTTATTAAGATTTATCATATTTTTATTCTTGCAAAAATTTCGAGAATGAAAATCAGTTAAAAAAAGTTAACAAAAGAATACGTTTATGTTGATAATATCTTATACGATTTTCGAAAATACAATTTTCAAAAATTATATTAACAAAATTTCAATTGATTTTTTTGATTAAAAAATTCTTTTTTTCAAATAGAATTGGTTAATTTCAAATTTTGTTATTAATAAACATTGAATAGGTATTGCAAAAGTTTGAGATTAAAAGAATGAAATTAATTTCATGAAAAAAATATTGTTATTAATATACTTTTTATATTTAATGATATTCTATATTGTTTCGTCATTAATTTAATTCTCAAAAGTAACAATTATCTTTATCATGTCAAAAATCTAAAATATATAATATTTTAGATGTAATCAAAGATACGTATGAATACAATAGAAGACGAATATTTTTTTTTTTTTTTTCAAAATAATTATACGATTTCTCCTAAGGATTCAAACAAAAAATCCAATATTGGTTGAACAATAAAAATTCCATAATCTTCAAAAATATAAGTTTCGAATTCCGAATTTTGAATATTTAATTTATAATAACATTTTAATGTAAATACTAGAATAAAATTATACTAAAATAAATAAATGAATATAATTCAAACAATAAAGGATTAAAAAAAGCTTGAAATGACTTTAACTTCATTACAAAAGATTATCACTAATATTTTAATAATTATTAAAAACACACTCTTCTTTAATATGAAACAATTATATAAATTTGTATAATAACATAACATAAAAATCAAAAGCAAGAAGTCAAAGTCAAAAGGAGATTGAATCCATTAAAATTTCAACTTCTATTAAACTTCTGATCTATAATTCACAAAATTAAGGCAACGATCGCAAAGATCCATCGATTCAATCGAATAATACTCTTCATTATTCGATTTCTCTCGTACGAAATTATCTTATTTTACAGTAGGATTCACGGATATATCTCGTAAGCATCGTGTTGGTAGACAACGAACGGCGCGGCGTCTTAAATCAAGCGCAATTCCCAAGCGACGCGAAGAAAGAAAAAGTGATAGAAAGAGAGTGAGGAGGAAAAGGATAGAAATAGGTGGTTGGTCTTGGTCAACTCGGTGAAACAAAAGAAAAATTCGAGGGAATCGAGTTTAGCAAACATGTAAGCCGGGTGGAAATTGCGTTAACTTCCAAGTCAATAAAAGCTTTTCCTCTAAAGGATTACGTGAGGCTCGTGTGAGTTTAATTGACGGGTTTCTCGAATGAAATCGAATAAAATTCGCGAATCGCGAATAAAATTCTTTATAAACCAGAGAAGAGCTTATAAATTTTATCGATTTTAGTTTTTCGTTTTTTTTTTCTCTCTCTCTCTCTCTCTTTTTATTATTACAACGGCAGTGATTCCTTGTTTGATCTTATTCAAAATCCCAATGAAAAATTTCGAAAAAAAAACGAAACGGTTTTTATATTCAACTAGTGAAAGTTAAGTTTCGAGATCGTTTTTTAACTTTAACATTATCAATGTGCTATTTGAGTCTATTTATACTTATATACTATTATATACTTTATGTTAATCATTATTATAATTAGATAAAATGTTAATATTTAATTAATAGAAAATTTATTTCAATTCGAATTAATATAAATCACAACAATTATTTAAATAAACAAGTTAATTGTATTAAGTTACATATTTTCTAAAAACATTTTTATTATTCTATTTATTTTTCACTATTTACGAAAGAACAATTCTTTAAAGTTTCATCTTTCAGGAATGAATGAAACTTATTTTGAGAAAGGACTCGGATAGAACACCAGAATTATGAGAGATGAGGGATATTTAGTTCGTAAACAAAAGTATTCGGTAAGTTTCTACGTTCGATTATCTTCGGTTATTTTCGGGTATTCTCGAAGCGCGATCTAACATGATTCGTGTCACCGAACTTTCTCCATCCGGTGCCTTAACCCATTAGACTGCATGCTTCCAAGAATACAGCGCGTCTTTGCGAACTATCTTTGACTCGAGTTTTAGCATCCTTCGGAACGAGGGAACCGCTTCTGCTTCGATGGAAAATTGATATTGTCTAGGAAAGTTGGGATCGGTGGAGAAAATTTCTAAGTTATATTGTTTCGACGTTGCGCGAAAAGTGATTCGAGAATTTGTTGGATAAATCGCGTGAAAAAGTTTCAGTTCGATTATTGATTTTTATGCGGCTAAAATAAAAAAAAATTCAAATATTGAACAAACATAAGATACACATGACAGATTACAAAGTACATAAAGTTTCGATATTATTAACGCGTTAACAACTATAGAATTGTAAATCGTAAAAATTATAAAAATTTAAGAAAAATTCAGATTAGAATGTAAGAATTTATTTAAATAATAATAAATAAATAAAATTATTATTCATGTTTATAGTATTAATTTCAAAGTAATAACAAAATTAGGCAACGATTCTACATAATTATAATTTGAAAAATAATTTTAACTTCACTGTTTAACTGCACTTACGTAATTCTATATTATATTTTTTTAAAAAATATCAATAATTTTATTACGAATATTTATTTATATATATTATGTAAATCATAATTTACATTACAATATATAATTTTTCCATTTCTTATTGTAAATTAATATCACTTGTTTAGAAAAATTAATAAAATAATATCTGAATATCGTTTCATGTCATAAAACATACTTGAAATATATTTAAATTTTATCTAATATTGTACCACATTTTGAATTTTTATTTCAATGGGTTTGATTCTATTATCCAGACATTATTACAAACTATTATGCAAAGAGAATTCTTTTATAATATTCGTCAATCTTTCTCGTAATATAAAATGCACCATCAACACTTTCAAATATATTTATTATTAAATTGTAATAAACGCTATAGGGATGAATGTTGCATTGAATATTATTGGATATTAAGAAACGCAAAGATTAAGATTATCATAAAGTACTTGTGTTTTCACGTGGAATATCTCGGGCTTCTTCCTTCTTAATGGCAATTTCTGATACAAACGTTGCATTATTCATGCATCGAATATGGTTTGGCCGCGATTTTAAGTTCTGGGCCAACCTCCTAGCTGAATAATTAACGTGAATAAGTTACTGGCATGGCATGGTGCATCTTTGCCTCTTCGAAACTTTTGTATCGAATGTTCGCATCAGATTTGTTCCATTCTTTTTCCTTCGATACATAACGTAAAAATTCGAGTATAATATCAAGAAATAAGGGATGAGAGATAGGAAGCGGAAAGAAAACATATTCTATAACATATCTAAATGATATTCTTTTACTTGATGCGAATTCTTTATGATAGGAATTTTCATATTCATATTTTGATTATTTTCGAAATAGAAGAATATTAGGAAATAATTCGTGGTTAAGATTCTTTGGGAATTTTAAAAATTGAAAAGAATTAATGATTAAGAGAATTAATAAAACGATTAATAAATGTTAATAAGATTTATATAAAAAGATAAAAAGATAAAATTTTAATAAATAGGATATTCGTCGATAATAATGTTTTTTTTTAGAAAAATTGAAAAATTGAAAACAATGCAATAAAATTTCATTGTTTTAAAAGAATTATAAATTATAAGAAAAATATTTTAAAATTTATTGAATTTTAAGTTGCTTATGAATGTTTTAATTGAAACGTTAAAGTGATTGATTGAAATGATAAAAAATAATAATAATAAAATTAATTAGACTAAATATGGAAATTATTTGGATTGAATAATAAATACTTAACAAAATTTTATTATTAAAAAGACGTTATTATTATTAAAAAATTTCAGAAAAAACTCTTAATTAGATATCGATTATTTTATATATACATAAATAAATAATAGATATATTGATTATATCCAAGATGCATACTCGTACATTTATTTAGAATTTATTTCACATTCTACATATCAGTATTCAGAGTTCAAGTATCTCTCGACGTAATCGGGAACAATTCTAAATATCAATATATTACAAAAATTAGGTTATATCGTTCTGTAATTCAAATGTGTTCATACATTCTGTAATTCCACTTAACTTAATATTTTATATTTGCAATGATAATACCTGCGAGAGAATTCAAACGAAAATTTTTCATTCCTTTCAATAAAAGAATTTCATGAAAAAAGATTTACGTAAAACTTTACGTCAAATTTAATTTAAAAATAGTATTTAATCACTGTATATACGTTTAATGTATTTCTAGAATAATTGTTCTGCCTTTTCCTTTGCCAAGTACAATATATTTATTTGAAGAAATGGAATTCAAATATATACTTTATTTAATATGAAACTATATCAATTGCAATTCGACAAAATTAAGGAAATATTTTAATTTTTTGTTCGTTTCGGATATGCCACTGATTATACCTATATTTTCTCTAGAAATCATTTCTCACTGTGACAGAAAAAAATTTCAAATTTCAAATCGCGGTAACGAAAACAAACGAGAGAGAATCCATTCAACCCCCGTTAAAATTATCAAATAAAATCTGTCTTCTCGATGATCAAACTGAAAGCTCGTTTCCACGATAAAGACATTTCCCACCCGTGTGTTCCCATGAAAACTCGATTTCTCTCACGTAACTCTGCTTGGTTATAATAAACGCGCGTTATGCACACATCCACTCCGTGGGGAAATTGATAACGCGAATTCGGATAACATCGTTAAGCGTAGTTTTATCGAAACGAAAGTTTTGTTTAGAAGTAAAACGACCGTCCAATTTTTCCTTTCCCCGATTTTCAGTTATGGAAGATATCTTTACCAACCTTCTGACGATAATAATCCTCACTTCTTTTCGAGGAAATATTCGTGAAAAGGAATTTGTTTCCTGTTCAAGATTTATATTCTTGCGTTAATCTGTCAATGTCGTTTCTTCTGATTTTGGTTTTTAAACTTTTGTTTGTTGTTGTTATGTCTCTTTTTTAGTAATATTCGAGAATTTGACATTCTTTTTTACTGTTGAGAGAGAAGCATTTATTTAATTAATTATTAAAAAGTTTTAAGTTAGAGTAATTAAATAAATTTGAATAGTATATAAAATAAAACTATACGTATTATAATAACGTATTATATCATTATATAATTTTTTTAAATTAAATACTAATTGTAATTGTTTGAATTAAAATTAAGGATTTTACAAACAATTGAATTTGATTAATTGTATTACTATTATATTTAATCACAACAATTAAAGAGACAAAATTTCATTATTCGTGAGATTCGTTAATAAGAAATAAAAATTTTTTATAAACGAGTTTTTTTAAAAAATTCTTATTTTCGGTTCTACTTTTATTTTTGGTAACATTTATATCATTTTTTTTTTCCCCCCCAATTTCATATAAAAGAATCCCATAAAAATTCTGATCATTCATAACAATTGATTAAGTAGAGTTTAATATTTTTTATTATACATCCTTTTATTAAAGATTAGAAATCACTTACAACAAATTTCTTAATTCAATTGGTTAATTCAACTACTTGCAACGGAATATATGATAAGTATTTAATTTTTCAAAACGTTAATACAAAATTATCTGAATTTTTTTCTATTCTAAAAATGTATATATTAATAATTATTAATTAACTATTCAATAATAATAAAAAAATAGATTCCAAAAAAAAACATAATCTTTATATATCGTAAAAAGTGATTAAAAATGAAATTAGAATGCAAAGTAAAATAAAAATTAAAATTGGAAAAAAATATAAAAATAAGATAATATGATATAATATAAATATAAATATATTAATACAAATATTAGTCTTAAATATTATCTTAAATCTTCTAATTGATTATTTGGTTTAATTAATTTTTCCATGAAAATATCGTTGATTCTTTATGTTATCTGTATTTCACTCTTATGCAAATGTATATAACATAAATTACATTAATGTTTCGCAAGAGAAGCTTAGTTTAATTCCATTAATTCAAACGAATGCATTGTTAACCATTCAACAGAACCGTTTTGTCAGTCTATCGTTAATTCCCCTGAAATATCTTGTAATTATAGAGCTGGTATCGATCGTTAACAATGATAATTAATCATTAAACTTGAGCAGATTGGAGAGTGGTGGTAAATTATGAACCATCTTTGACATAATGATTGATACGTAGTTAATATCTTACTAAACCATCCAGCTCATTTAATATTTATTTAACGATCAAATTATAAAACATTAAAAATGTATAAATTACAAAAAATTTAATGGAAACTATTACTTTACCATTTTTCAAATGAAAAATTTCAATAACATATAATTTCTTTAAAAAATAAATATCATAGATTTAATTCTTGGATGAAATTATAAGATCTTATAATTAATTTGTTTAAAATATGTTTATTTATTTAAAATATAAATATGTCATATATTATATAAATTAATAAAAAATAAAATATTAAAAATATCAATGAAAGTATGTTATACATTATTCATAAAATAATAAATGAAAGTAATTGGTATATTATAATTAAAATGATAGCAATGTTCAACAAATGTTTCATTATTTTAAATGTACAAAAATTGTCGGTTCTAGAGATAGAAAATCATTAAAATTTGTTTATAATTAGATACAATTTCTTATACAACGATTTTATTCAAGTTAATTAGAGTTAATTTAAATTAGCTAAAATTCAAATAATTATAATGATTATAATATAATATTGATATTAATAAATATTAATCATTATTGATAATTATATAATGAATAATAATAATCGAATTAATCGTAAATACCATATTTTAATTTTATATTTTAATATTTTAAATTTTAATATTAAATCTACATTAATCATTAAAAATAATAATAATTTGTAACGTTATTATAATTCATATTCTTCTTTCACTTTCTTTCATATTTTATTATTTTCTACGATTTAAAAAGAAATAATCATTGCGAGAAAGATATTAAACAAACATTTTAAAATAGATTAATAAATTTATATTTGAATCGAGTGAATTATATTGATATAAAATAATACTTACACAAATAATATAATAATTAAACTTATTTCATTATTATTTATATATTCTAATCCGGAGAATATATTTAAAAAATTACTCTTACATTCTTTCAATTATTTATATCTAGTTTTAATTTAAAGTTTTTAAGCTAATCATCGAAATTAATATAAAACAAGCGTTATTTATTTAAATAAAGAAGAATATCGATGCAAAAGACATCGTAAAAATACATTTAAAAATTATTACTCTCAACACATTATTATCTGTAATGGAAAATAACTAGATTTTAATCTTAAACTTTTTATTCGTTTACATTAGAGCTATATATAAATTTCATAAAAATCCTATTTTACGTAAGTTTTTTATATTTTCTTTTTTCCAATTACTAAAAGCACGTGATCAAAACTAAAAAAAAAAAAAAAAAAAATGAATAACACAGTAGCCTCGTTTCTTTTACAATCACACTTATTACATTATTCGTAACGTTTCACACGTATCATGCAATGAGAAAAGATTTGCGACGGGAAACTAATTCGGGGAAGTCTCTGTTTCGTATTATCATCGAAAGCGATGTACCATTAACGTGGCATTAAAGCAGAATTCCCCGAGTTCGAAAATTTCATACTCCATGCACGTGCAAAAGTTAACCACGCCGGGGGATTAACTTCGCTTACAACCCAATTTTCCAACTTTGTATATTTCATGCCGCGTTACTATTACACCCGTTTTCCCCATGACTTCGCCCGGTTTGTCATATTTTCCGCGAGTTTCTACCCGGTTTCCGGTATTATTGCCATTTTCTCTTTTCATATTGCCCCCGTCCGCGATTTATCCCTCCTATCGTTTCGACCAAAACACTCGTGCTATTCAAACACTCGGAACGACAACTTTATTGTTGAAACTGTAGTAAAATGTAGAATACAAAAAATGGAATGGAATTAAATGCTTATAAATAATGATTTTGAATTTTTTTTTAACGTTTTATAAAAAGCTACTTTATACAACATTATGACGATGAAACGATAGTCCATATTATATGTTTTCCAGTAATTAATAATGTGGATATGAGAGGATTGATTACTAATGTTTCTCGAGGTTAATGTTGTAATCTTTTGGAAGTTTTTCTTAGTTTAATTTATTTATATATGTATAATAACACGTAGATTATATATAAAACATATCAAAAAAATATTATTGCAATAATGTAGGAAAGATTTTTTGCATATTTTGTACTTAATCCGAATCAATGAAATTTTGTCAATCATTTCATTATTTCTTTGTAAAATCAAATTTGATTCATCGTCATGGGTTTTCTTGTTGATGTATGAAATTATTTTATTTTTAACGTTTGAATCTAAATTTGAAGACGTGTTATTTATGATATATGTTCGAAGAACTATAAGTATGTATTTTCACTTTGTTAGCCTCCAGCTTGAAAAAAATAAGCTCGAACTTTTTCTCTCGTCAAAAATGTAATAACTTCGAAATTTAAAAAAGTTTGACGAATTGATATATAAAACATTTAAATACAACGTAAACGTTCAACTTTTGTAGAATTTTTTACTAATTTGATACTTGTAATATATTTCAATTAATAATAATTTAGCATATGAACAATTATAATACGATTAATATGTTCGATGAATGATCGATGTCAAAAAATATTGATGTATAAAAATGTAATAGTCTTTATGGACTATAGTGTGAAAACTATAACAATTTAAGTCTTTTTGCAGTGATTCCTGGATCAATAAACGGTATCAAAGATCAAGGAAATGTGTTTTCTCTCCTTTCGGGAAATCCAATAATAGCTACATCAGCAAGTAATAAATTTTAACGGATTCGAGGAGCATTATAGACAATGCCTTTATACAGACAATATTTTTATCATAGGGAAAATCGATATTCAAATCTTCCAGTAAGCTTCAAGAACTATCAGAGAACTTTCTAAAGCTGTGTCACAGTTTCTCAAGAATAAAACTGTTGTTCCAACATTGAATTAATTTCAAGAAATAAAAAATCTATTGCTCTTTAAAAGTTTTGCTCATTATTACAAGAGGTGTGTGTTTTATAATCCTAAATTTAACAAATTTGAGGAAAGTTTGAAAAAAATCTGAAATTTTTCTTTTCTTTTCTTAACACGATTTATAAAATTCTGAGAGAGAAAATTATAAATATTATGTTTTGTGAAAAAAGATTGAAATTCCTCAGACACAAAGGGAGGGAAATAAATTTGGAATAAGGAGTTGGAAAATTTTTCAAATAAAAACTTTCATCTAATCATATTTCTCGATATAATTTAATGAAATTTTTCAGGGTGGAAAAGTAATTCGTGAAATCGTCTAAATAAAATCGTCTGAGATAACTTTTAAGTTAATCAGAGATGAAAAGAAATCAAGAAAATTTAGCACGGGATATATAATTTATCAAAATGAAATTTTTATCATTCATTCTAAAAATGAAATAACTCGCAAAACTTTCAAGATAGAAAATTATTTCCTGAAATCTTTTAAATTTGTCCGAAATAAACTTGTAACTTCATTGTAAACGAAAAATATACGAAACTTTAATATAAAAAATATAAAAATTTCATGATAAAAAATATTTTGTCACTATTTATTCTCTACATTATTATTCTAAATTAAATAAGATAATTTGTTGACTTATGAATTATTTACTTTATTACTAAACTTATATTTAATTATCATATAATTTATTAATATTGATTCTCATATATAATTTATTCTATAAATCTAATATTATTTTTGATAATATATATTAATTCAATAATGCAAAAGCATATTGATTTTAAATAAAAGTTTCAAAATATTATTTTTCTTCATTATTTTTAATTATAGTATTTTACAAGCTGAAATTTTCAATATTTCAACTCATTGTGATTTCTCATATTTTATTAAAAATATTTTTTCATCAATCATGTAAAACCTTCCAAATAATATCTTTTTTCATCATTTTCTATTATAATACTATCAAAATTTGTAATGTGTATTCAAAAATTGTATCGTGTAACCCGAGATTTTAAATATTTCATTTCATTATAATCTCTCTTTTCAATATTTCACATATAATATTTTCATATTTTCGCAATGATTCTTTTCTTTTTTATATTATATTTTATTATCTTATCATTTTTTATCAATATTTAGAATACATTTATCTTGTAAGCTGAGATTTTCATTTTCTTTTTATTTAACCTGAAATTTTAAATATTCCATTAATATTAATTTTTTAATGTGTGTAAAAGATTATTCAGATATTCTATAAATTTTTAAATATTATTCTTTTTCTCTTACTACTATCAAAATTTATAATAATATTTTAAAAATTGAAGTTTTATAATCTCAAAATAAATTTCCTGAAATTTTTCTTTTTATTTATACATGATTTTCAATATTTTATTTACACCATTTTCTCAATCATACAAATATTCCAAAGATATTACTCTTCATCATCATTTTCCATCACTATCAAAAATTTTAATGCTATTCAATTTAATTTGTAACCTACAATTTTCAATATTCTTATCAATCGCAATTTATTTATTTTTGATATTAATACATAATAGTTTCTCTAAGGAAATCATATAAATATCGCTCATCCTTGCAATTTTCCATCGATATCAAAAATTTTCTTCTAGAGATGAAAGCTATATGCATGCGTTACAATTCTCCATTTCCTCTCGTTTCACCCTCGTCGAAACGTGGAAAAAATTGAATACTCCCAGTGACTTCGACCAAAAACATTTCGTACTTTCACGATCGATAACGATATACCGTTTCAAAATTGGCATTCTCTGTTTCGAGTTACAATTACACCATTGTATCCGTCCACGTTCATTCGTCATTATTATGAGTTTCAGAGGGGTGGAATACTTTTGCGATCGTGTCTCGCGATCGTAATAATAAAATCTGAGGGCATACGTGTCGTGTTGCTTGAAAAAATTGCAACTTGCAACGATTTATAGGGATAGATACGGGGGTCAGCTGAAAAATAATGCACACTTGCGTATAATTCTGAAATAAAACGTGAAATGCATCGTATATCCGATACCATTTAAAGCAAAATGTATATTTTTCCTTTACGAGTGCGTAAAAAGTGATTTCGTTTGCTTTAATCGTTCATGAGTGATGTATTTTACAATAGAGACTAGTACTATTGATTATTAATGTAAATTGATAATATAAATCATAAAAATTTTGCAAAACTTTCATTCACGTTCAACTAATAAATTATGTTATTAAAGTTGTTAGATATTGCGTAGTTTGGATAGTTTAAAATATCGTAAGGTTATTATGCGCATGCGCATGCGGCAAACCAATATAAAAATTAGAATATAATATAAAAAGGACGAAAAAGTATGCACGCTTGGTTATTAGTAGCGGTGAGGGCGCATCGATCGACATAAAGGCCTATTTCCAAAAATAACTTATTAATAAGAATTGAATTTTATGTGAAACATTATGAACATGTAAAGCATAATGGATATATGAAATAATTATTTTATTACATCAGTTTGAAGAAATGAAATCAATACTTAAAACAATCATATATGATAATATTAATTATATAGTAGTGATGATATTATTGTATCGTATACGATTTCAAAAGAATTGAAATAGATTGCAAGAAATTATGTAAAATTTGTAATATTATTTTCAATATTTTTTTTCATTTTATTTTATATATAATTTTTGTAATAATAGATAGAAGATAGAAATTTTATACTGCAACGTGTTTAAATTTTAATGTTATCTTGTTATCTTTTTAAAATATTTTTACGTTGAAAAAGAAAATCTTGGCAAGATTGCATAGATAATCTAATATATTTTGTATACACATAATCTTTCATTAAAATTGATATTTTATTATTAGATTATTTTTTCAATATAATACGAAGATTTTCATAATTGAATATATAGATATATTTAGAAGCATTAAGATGATGTTAAGAAATTAAATAATCGTGAAAAATGATTTGAAAATTATTTACATTTATAATGAATTTTGCATATTTAATTCTTTTGAATTAACAAATAATTAATATGAAATAATATTGAATAAATATCAAGTTATTATAATGATCAATAAAGGATATTATTAGTATAAAGCATATTTAAACATTATTCGTAAAATAAAATATCGTTAAAAGATTAAGAAATTTTGAAAAGATCCATATGTGAATAATAAATTTACATTAATTCTTATTAACTTCGTGAAATTTTAAAAATGACTAAACTTAGAGTTTATTTATGTGATATTCATAACACATGAAAATGAATAATATCGAAGGATTATTTATTTTTTACGAAACTAAGGAAGATGATATTTATGATCGAGTATGTTCACTTATATAAACTTAATAAACAATTTTAGACATTTCCAATTTTTAATTTTTTGCCGAATAATCATAATGTTATGAAAATATTCATTTAAAAGCGAAGAAAATAAATATAACAATATAACATAAAATTAAATTATTTATATATTTAAACGACATGATATATAATTAAATACGTGTAGATGAATTTTAATTCCCTGTTGAGAAATCAGGAATGAAAGCAATAAGTGAAGCTAGCTTTCCTGAGAGAATATTTAATGAAAATTTCCTCTCATCTTCTATTGCAATAATAACGAAGCTTTAAATTTTCATTAATTCCTATAGCATAGTATATCGTAATTTACATCCCTTTAAATATTAACTACCATTAGTATCACGCCCTGTAACAAGTATATAAAGTTCCTCAATGCATCTCCCCTATCCTTTGAAATCAATATTTTAACACCTTAGATTCACTTCAATCTCGTATCTCAGCGTGTTTCGTATTAACGAATATAGGAAATTGCAATTGTATCGTTCATCTCTTCTAATTGATTGAAATTATTCAAAAGGAAAAATAAAAAAAGATATCCCCACATTGTTGATCTTACACATTGCAGCTTTAATTTCCACACATTAATGGAAACAGTAAATAATAAATGTATTTTTAAGTAGCAAAATAATAATTTTCAAATATTATTAAAAATTTATTGATATAAACCGCTTTAAAAAACCGAAGACATCTGATTAATGTCTCCCACTAGGAATGTGTCAAAAAAAGTCGTTTTGAGTAATATATACACTTAAAGAAATTAATTTTTTTCGAATTTCTCTTGATCCACCATTAGCTAAGTCCATGTTAGATACGCGTCGGTCGACAGTGTAATCTGCACTACTGCCTTGTCCGTACAAATATCGACCGACTCCACTTGTGGTAGCTAAAGTGGGGATAACGGCGAATGTACACGAACTGCGGCGATTTTGCCCGATTGCAGCTAACCGAAGCAACTCTGGGTCAGGTCAGCCAGGTCAATCGCCTCGGCTGTTCGTGTCGCGAGAGATGTCGTCGATTCGATCCTTTCAATCGCTTTGGTCGCACGAGAAACGAGATTGTCGCAATCTGGGCCCTTGGAGACAATCGTTTAACATTATTCTTTGAACGAGACGAAGTTTCGATGTATCTAAGAGCATTGAATTAATTGATAGCTAACTATTATGATGTTTGGTTCTCTGAAATGAATTTGTAATTGAGGATCAAGTATTTTTATCAAGTATCAGAGTAATTATATATATGTATGATTCGATGTCTATAGTTTTTTTTTTTTTAATTAAGTAGGGAATTATATCGTAAAATTGATTGTTGATTTTAGAATTTAAAAGTTTGTTGATTGAAAACATATTTAAAAGTAGTGAATTAGTGAAATAGTTTCTATCTTTTAAGACAATATTTTTGTAATAATTTTCTTAAATTTAACTTGAGACACAGCAATATTCTAATTATTTATAGCGATCGATATAATCAGATTTTAATATTTTTATTTAAAATTTAAAATTTATTTTATAACAAAAAAAGAATACTAAAATTTGATAAAATAAAATAAAATAAAATTTCAATATTTATAATCGAGTATCATTTCATGCGAAATAAATTTTTTCTTTTTTAAATATAATATTCTATATTTAATATTTAGGATTGATCCTATTTATATTTTTACATAAAATATGATCGAATTCTTTCTAATTTTTTTGAATCTTTGTTTTGTATTTGATTATTCATAAATTTATCTTTATTATAAACAATAAATATAAAATGATATATAGATAGGATTAAATATCAATGAGTTTATGCAGTTTATTGTGTATTTTATATTAGTTGGGGACAAAGGAAACTTGTAACAGTTTTTAAAACAGTTTTCAGGGCATTTTAACTCGTATAAAACTTTGAAATCACGCAATATCCTCACGCAAGCTGTATCTTCCGATTATTTAACCAAACTCCAGAGAGAAGCACCAAACAACAAAAATAATTCCTACTCTTCCATTCAACATGATCGAATTTATTTTCCGCTCGTTTGGAAATTGAAGTATGTCGTTATTTGACGATATTGACCTGTTTCGTTATTACATCGAGTCACGATTCGAGTGACAATCATCGTAATTCTTTGATGACAGGTACAAGTAATGTAATTTATTTTTCATCTCGATTTCGAGATTAATTTTTATTGAAAAAAAATTGAAAACGTTATTGAATATAATGTAATAACATATGTATTTTATTGGTTTTATCGATGGACAGAGTAGTTTCAATATTTGTAAGAATCATGGAGAGATTATAAAAATTGTGAATTCTTCTCTTTGGAAATTAGATTGAAAAAATATGAAATATGAATATTTTAATTTTTTATTCCATTTTCGAGATTAATTTTCGTTTGCAAATTGGAATATTTAAAAGGCATAAAATGCGATTTTATCGATTTTCTCTACATTATTAAAATATTTAAAAATTTGTGTAGAGAAAAAAGTTGTGAAATATGTTGTCTTATATAGTTTTGAAATTTATATAGAAAATTGTGTTGAAAGTAATCAGTATAATTAATTTCAACGGTAGTTTTATTTATTTATTTTTAAAATATTATAAAAATATGAATATATGCTTCTGTTATGTGTCCATCTGTTTTACAAAAAAATTGTGCGATGGAAAAGTTTTTATGTTTGTGAAATTTGTGCGAAAAGTCATATTGAAAATGGTCAACATATAAAAACAACACTTCAAAAATGAAAATGTAATTTTAATACATCTGTCTTCCAAAAAATCACGAAATGAAAGAAATTTTATATTTCCGACTTTTGCAGATTGACTGATTTTTTGCAGAAAATCACGTTGAAATCACGACCAATTTATGAAATTGAAAGAAGACAAAAATTTCAAAAATAACTCTATAGATTTTTTTCTACATTTTCTTGCGCAATTAATCACTGTATAAATTCCTTTTTAATAAAAAACATTTTAATATTTTGAAATATACGTAAAAACTGAAGTTTTTATCCTTTCATTAGAAAAAATAAATTATATACGACGATAACAAACTACGATGATTCTAGATCTTTTCGAGGCACATAAAATTTTTAAATTTTTATTTAAAAAAATAAAATAAAGTTAAAAGAAAAAAATTCAAAATGTTTTAATATATTGTTTACGATGACACTCGTAGTATGAATCTATGTGACAGCTGTATTGTGGTGTTGCAAGACCTACTTGTTGTATGCCAGGATCTCGGAAAGGAAGGTCGTATTTCCGGAATTACTGGCCAAACAGGAAGACCTGTCAGTTGTATCCGAGAGCTCAAGTAACAATAAAGAAATATACGGACGATTTAACCGTTAAACTGAATATACCAGTGGCTCTCAACTTTTTGAAATAGAAATACTCGTCAGACAAAATCAAAATTCAAAAAATTCCAATATCACCGAGATATCTTAAATTTATAGGAGCTTAAAACATTTGTTTCCTTGACAATAATCCAAAATTTGTTACATATAACTATTAAATTATTTTTAGATTTATTAATTGTATCGATATAAAATTTTCAATATATAAAATAATAAAATAATGCAGAATTTCTTTGCAAAAGATATTCAGAAAAGATAACAACAAACTATGAAAATTACAATATCATGAAGAATAGAAGAAACGATATATTCATCAATCAATATCACTGCATTTTCCTTTTTTTTTTTTTTTTTTATATACAAATTTTCATCAATTACAATTATAAAGACGTTGAATTTTCAGGGTAAAATTCATACGATAAAATCATCCCTCGTAATTAACAAACGAAATGTTTTGCGGATCGTTTAACGATTCGCCACGGGCAAGGTATTAAAGTTCATGGACATTTAAATTCCTCGCGGCTCTGCCCTTTAATTTTATTACTTCTGGATCAATCCGAAAATCCGTCGAACGGTCGAACATTATCGGGCAAATATTGGAAAACTTATTAACGGGATTGGTACACCGCGATGAACAACGAAGAGAGGAGAGGAGATACCTGATCGATTAAACTTTCATTGATTTGCAAATTATTTTCGCGTGTGAACGTTCCCTGTCGAAGCGAAATTTTGTTCCATTTAAACCTTTAATATCGCTTACCGAGTTCTCCGCGTTATTTATTTTTTCGTTTGCAACGTAATCATAGGATTAAAATCTTATGTAATCTCTGATGGAAAAAATCATATTTCGATGAATTCATCATTATACAGAAATATTTTGAGGGTATTTCAAACTATACTTTGACTTTCTTTCCTTTTTAAATTAAAATTTGTTTCGTTGAAATTAAATTTATACATATTTATTCGTGTCTCGATTCATATTTACTGATTTCTTTTTTACGTTTAAATAATTCGATTTGGCAGTAGTATATAAATTTTAGAAGAAAGTTGCTTCGTGATTTCATCTATTCTTGTGAAATAAAATATCGATTCTCGATCCTGCAATGATGCAGTATTTTTTTAAGTTGTTGTATTCTCTGAATGACACTCTTTTAATGCATAAAATTCGCTTTTTATTCACTTAGCTTTTAAAAGAAAATTATAAATTTGTAATAAGTTTATAAATAACGAAAGTGATTATTCCAATATAGGAATATTAAAATGTTAAAATGTGAAAAATCGATTGATGGTTAAAAAAGAAAGGATTAAAAAGAAATTATATTAATAGAGAAAATATCCTAATATCTAAGTAATTTAATAACTGCCATTTTATTTATTTTACTTGATAAAAATGTAAATAAGGAATATGCATAAAAAATTACTATGATTAGAATTTAGAAAACATATATATTACGTATTTGCATTATAATATTTAAAAATAAATATTAAAACGAAATTTTGAACATCCATGAACTCCATAAAAATTAGAAGAAAATTAATAAATTTTTTATCTAACCTGATAGATAATAAATAAGATGATTAATAATAATATTAACAGAATTAACAATTATCATAACTTTGAAATAACAATTACAGAAATATTATGATCGTAAACTTTTAATTGATCTGGTCGATTAATCATTCGTGTCCATACAAACATATTTGAAAAACTTAAATTATGAATTTCAAAAAGTTCAAATTATAAGTGTAAGAAAAATTATAAGAAAGCTTAAGAATTCGTCGAATTCAAAGAATTGAATTCGATTTGATTGCAATCGAGCTAAATAGATTTTAATAACTGAAGAATTTTTTATCCTATCGAATAATTTCAATTGACAACGCCAGTCAAAATTCAAACGGACGTTCAGAATCAATTCGATTAGATAACACGTTACGATATCTGATGCTGGTTCGAAGATGGAATTGTCTCGTTAAAATAAGATGGTGCCGTTACGTAGGCAAGGATATCTGTCGGACAAATCGAAATTTCAGCCGGAAGTGCATATCGCGATTAATATCGGGCCGGAAATGAACCATCGCGAGGGAATGGAGCGGCCGCTTCCTTGACAATGTCTTATGGGTTGATCCACTTCCTCGAATGATATCGTCAATGATTTATGAACCACTAAGCCCCATCCTGCATGATCTCTCTTCCATTTGACCTCACTCTATCAGAGTAGCATCCGTGTAAACACCCTTTCTCAAGACTGATTGGATATTACGTATAGATAAGGCTACTTACCTTTCTGATAAAGTTTCAACCCTCGAGATAATGCTCGTAGATTTTCTTAAGCTGTGTTCTTACAAAAGGGACTTATGTACTTTGATCATTATTAGAGTGCAAATGCATGTATTCATAGGGTGCAAGCAATGAGACAGAAATATGTTATTGTAATTAGATTATGATTTTAAAAATATGTCTTTTACATTTATGTATGCTTTATTTAGATTTAAATTTAGATATGCAAGAATATACATGTACATGTTATTTTCCGTGTATGATGCATTATTTTGTATTAATCAAATTGATAGTATAAAAATATTATAGCAATAATATGCTGATGCTGATTATGTGTCATATTACTTGATAATTGAGCATTATATATGTATTTAATTTTAAATTTGGATAGGTAAATATGACACAAAAAACTAAATTGTAAAATTTTACAGAAAATAATTGTCTCATAATAAAATTTAATGCAACTATCAAAACAATTTGTATAGATTTTAACTATTCTATAGCTATTAGATCAATTGAATTAATAATATCATATCGTCGCTATGGAGTAATCCAAACTTTATTGAAGAGAAAGAAATAAGAATAAAATTATTATACATGAAAGAATATTGGGAAAAAAATTCAATCATATTATTCATTCATTATAGTTACATGCACATGTGGTTTTACAACGTAACACGATTAATTATTTTCCTCATTTGAATATTCTTTTTAGAAAATTTATCAACTGTTAGAAAATTACAAGATTATATTATAAACTATTCTTTCACATTTTTAGATCAGAATGAGAGGAAATAATTAGATGATAATTTTTTTTAAAAAATTCGATTCTTTATATAACATTAAATTACTAAATGAAAGTTAGTTTGAAGAAATATAATAACAAAAAATCTATAGAAATAACATTTTGGTACTAAAACGTTCATTGCAATATAAAATTACACTATATAATAATAAAATACTATCAAAGTGTATAAAAATTTTTTCGTTCTAGAAAAAATGTTCCAAAAAAAAAAAAAAAACAGAAAAAATCTTTAATACATCATTAACTTAATTATTTCTACAAGCTTTCTCTTTCTCTCTCTCCTTCTCCTCCCCTCCAAAATATTTATATAAAACAACGGGTTTCAAGTCTATTCGTTTTCAAAATTTTCATCGAAAAATTTGTTCAGTTTACCAACGACAGCAGAGGAAATAGAAAAAGGGGGCAAAGGGCGAGGATCGGGAATCGAATCACGACACACGTATCAGAGGCGAACGTGTCGAATCCTTGTCGGTTTGGAAAAGGTCTTCTCCCGACTTTCTATCGGGTCCGATAATAAAGACAGATCGCGGCCCACGAAAAGGACTCACGCGTGACGGAAATTTCTAATGCCGTTTGACGAGCATTCCCCTCCCCACACTCTCGATCTCCCTCGATGCATTCGAAATTTCTCTTGATACTCACGCGTGTCTTTTTGCCATCGTAACTTTATGTACCAGCTACGAATCCCAAAAGGAAGACCTTAAATATCGACCGTCGGTAAATTCGCTGAATTTTCACCGACTACGAGCATTCGATGTGAGGAGTATACATTGAAAGAAAATTGGGAACCGATTCTATTGAATGGAATATTCGGGGAGGAATGAAATATTTTGGGTTGAGAGGGAAAGAGGTATGGATAATGAGATTTGAAAGGTGATTGAAAAATATTTTAATACTTGTTAAAATTTCTTTTTTTTTTTTTTTTTTTGTGAAATGCAATGAGATAAATTGTGTGTATATTAAAGCTTTTTAAGAAAATTTTTTTAGTTGTGACTGAATGATTATGATATTGAAATGTTACTCATAAATAAAGTATATTAAAATTTATTTTTTGTATTTATTATACTTTAGTATTTTTATTTTGATGGGTGATTTCATCAATCTGTGAAAATAATTCGGTTTTCGATTATTAATATTTACAAGCGTTGAAATATTTACTATCAAAGTTTAGGTATTAATTAACAATAAAAAACGTTTTATATAATAAGAAAAAATTAAGATCTATGATATCTTTTATTATACTAAAAAATGATAGATTATATTTTTAGAAAATTAAATAATTAATTTCATTAATAGCAGCGAGTATCATATTATGGCAAAATTCACATTCAACATTCGACAAAACAAAAATTGAAATATTTTTGTAACAAATAATTTTCTAATTGTCTTCGTATTATAAATAAATTTTTATTAAAAAACAAAATTTACGTGTTAAAAAAAATATTATTTATTTAAGGAATTTGGTACTCAATTAACATTTTATCATTTATAATTTAAAATTTTTCATAATTTTCATAATACTTTCGTTTTCATTTCAAGATTCAAAATTATTGGACTCTTTCATCAAAAAAAGATTTTTCAAATATTTTTTCTTGTTACTTATTTTTTGTTTTTTTTTTTTTTCATCAATCTTCTTATTTAGTTTTTTTTCTTTATGTGTTTCTATAAATATCTCAACAATAGCACGGTTCTTTTATAAAAGTGTATTTATTGCTCTCATATTTTGGAATTATAGTTATAGTATCCAATATTTTTCTTAGAATTGAGAATATTTTCAACACAAAAATCAATATAATCCTAAATCTCTTGTGATTTAGAATTACTCTTCTAAATCAGAAAAAGAAATAAAATATTTTTTTTTATTATTCAATGGATAGAACAAATGAATTGAAATTTTCTTGAATATTCTCAGTTTATTTGTAACATTCTTTTATTCTAATTATTATATTAGCATATTTCATTTCAAAAAAGAAATTTTTTTACTCATTATTTTAAATCAGAGTAAAAGAAGTGTATTAACTTATTTCATTTTAAGGAAAGCAAACATTTTCTCATTATTCTAAATCACAATAAAAAAAGTGTATCAAAAAATACTTAATTATAAAAAAAGTATATATACTTATAAAAGTCTTGATAGTTTTGTGCTGTTTAAATTTACTTTGAATAAATAATAGATACATTTAAATATCATCCTTAACACATATAACATACATAAATAACATACAATTAGTTTCACCAATTACATATTATTTAGATATTTTTTATAGATACAAGATAAGAAGAGCAAATCAAAAAATTCTTTGTAATATTTATTTTTAATTTTTATTAATCAACTAAATAAAAACAATTCCTTCTAATTTTTAAAATCATTTTGTAATAATCCATTTCAATAAAAATAATTTATATAATATATGATTTATTTCTTACCTTCTAAAAATCAATAAACATTTATTATTTACTATTTTAAAGTAATATTCTAATGAACTGCACGTTTTATTCCATTATATTATAAAATTAAAATTTAATTTCGACCAATTATAATCTTCACAAAACACTCTTAATATAATCTCTAAATCTGCAACATCAGTTCCAATTCCTTTTACTAACATTTTTACTCGCATCGTCCACGACAGAACACAAGCTTTAAATTATAATTTCCGCCTATCCTTCCCGCGAAACGAGTTTCCTCCCTTACGAAAATAAAATCCCTCGACATCCTTCCCTTCCTCCTCCACTGTCAGTCTCACCAATTCTTCTTCAACTTGAAGCTTGCCAACCCGATTCAGCAAGAATTCCCGCTGCTTTAACGTCCTCCCCTTTATACATGTATTTTTTCCCTCTCTTTATCCCCCTTCTCTTCGTATCCAAGGAGACAGATTAAACGAGATTAGATCAGGAAACGAGGGTGGAACTTTCTTCCACGGCACCGTTAATTTTCGATTTCAATTCTCGAGGCAGACCAATGCGTTATGTCGCTTTCTTGCAACCCACGCCACGACCTGTGACCAACCACTGCTCGTAATTCATTCCGAAATTGCATTTTTTTTTTTTTTTTTTTTCGTGTTTACGCCCTCGAATAACATTGTCGTTTTACTTACGACTCGGTGGTAAAAGTATTGGCCTGTTGTTATTATCCGAATTGGAGTTGGAATTATGATATATGACGTGATGAGAATTGCTTTCTCTCAAGATTTGTACTTGTTGGTTGCCGAGGAAGATCCTTCTTGGCGATGTTCTGATGAGATTTTCAGAATTACATTGGAACAGAAATTTCATTTGAATATATTTGTCCAAGATGTTTGATTCTTTTTTTTTTTTTAATTCTATTATTGAAAATTTTTAATAATTCTTTTCATTTGTTTAAAGTAAAATTTTTGTATGAAATGAAAATAAGTGTTTTTATTTTGACGATGGCGATCGAGTAATTAAATGTATGTTACAATTTATTTTTAAAATAAATTTTTTAAAATAAATGGAGCAAGAGCTACTGTGATGTAGAAAATGTTTTGATAAAATTTTTAGCATTCGAAGAAATGTAAAAAGAGAATGAACAGTGACAAGGAAATGTAAGAAAAAAAATTATTTTTATAATTTTGTGAAAAATTTATATCATAGTATAGAAGTTTTCTTATAAATTTTATGAAATATAATTTTTTCTTAATATTTACTCAATTATTATATTTATTCAACACACCAACATTTAATAATGTAAAAATTCACGAATATTAATCATTAAGTAAAAATAACTTTGAGGAATAATATATTTGATAAATTATTTTCAATCAAAATGCATTTCAATAATAAAAATAGAAAATTTTTTAAAGATAAATAAGGAATGATAAATAATTGTTAATCTACATATTTAAATTTTCTTTAATAAAATACTGTAATTATATTATAAGTAAAAATATATAAGAATATCATAAAATTATATTTTATGAGCTTATATTTTAAATTTATTATTTTTTTATTCTCTTGATTCTTCTTTACAACTGAGATTGATCATTTTCCAGTTTCATTATAAATTAAAATGAAATTGTAATGATTCTACTTTAATTATATACTATTTAAATATCGAAACAAATACATAACTACAAATTAAATTTTTGATTGCAATATTAAAATCGTGCAAATAAGACAATTTCAATTTCATTAATCTCGTTAGAAAATTCGAATTCTGTTTACATTTTTTACAACTTGATCAAAAATTGTAATTTTCTTTTTTTCAAACAATTTTTTTGCAAAAAATCGATTGGATTGTTTGCTCGTTCGAATTTACGTAACGAATTCGCGTGCTAGATAGTTAAATTTTAACTCTTTTTTTTAAATTTTTTTAAACCTGTGATTCTTGTTTTCGAATATTAATGAACATTGTCATCGTGAATATTAATGATCAAATTAATAAAAAATGGTGGGAGAAACGATGAAATTCACGAGCCTCTCACTCGATTTCCCAACTCTTTTCTTTCTATCAAAAATTTATTTAAATTAAATTTTTCATTTTATGTGAATTGAAGTAATAAATTAATAAATCGAAACTTTATTTTTTGTAATATAATAACCCATAATTTATGATACAAAGAGATTCTATGGTTCAAAATAATGTCCAGAATATTCAAAGCTTCGTTTTCAAATCAATCAAGTTTGTAAATTTTTTAAATAGAAATAATAGAAAAATTATTTTCAAGAAAATTGAATTATAAAAATTCATCAATTATGTGGCTTTTTTCAAAAAAAACAAAGGCTCAAGCGATAAAATATCACGTTCTTCTTAGCTTCACGTAGAATAATCACCTGTCGATAATTCGTTCAATCAAGAATCGGCTAATTTCACTTGTATTGCATTTGAAAATTTTTCGAACTTGACTTGAAGAAAAGAAAGCCTGAAATAAAAAAATTTTACTCCATATTTTATCGCGATTTATTTTTAGCATTTCTCATTTCTACTATAAATTGGCAAGCATCATCCTGTATATATTCACATTTTAAATGATAAAAAGAGAATTTGTATATATCGGCAAAAGAGAGGCTGGAATAACGAATTGACAGGGAATATTGAGAAATGGTTAATATTTCAATATATTTTGTGCACGAGTTTGTCACAGAGAAACTTCGATTAATAAACGGCTATGGGTTAAGTTAACAGAGAAAATAATTTATAGGCTCTCTGGAAAATGCTCGAAACAGTTCCCTCTCTGGAAAATGTTTTCGAGATTAACGAAGCGATTCAACTTCCTATATTTCTTCATATTTGTAAAACTGTCAGTCGCGTTATTAATTGCCATTAACACGTTCAAAAGTCGAAAATATACAGCTCGTCGTTTATTCGATTTGCATTTCGACCGGTTTTTCCATTAAAATTTTCTTCTTCGAATAATTAATTATTCGAATCGAGAAGAGAAAAATATCGTAGAGGAGAGAATAAGTTTCATCATCGTATAATTTTCATTAATGGTACAGTCCGTTATAAAATATTTTATATATACTTTACACGAGTTCAATGATAAAAAGCAACGAAAATTTTGTTTTCAATGAAACTTTTTGCGTATATAGCGCGTAATAAAGTTTTTCTTCTTTAGTGAAAATATCTGTTTGAGGAGGTGAGATCAGCCCTGAAAGTTTCAGTATTTTCTTTTTTCGTTCTTTAGAATACTACTTGCTAATAGCGTAAGAGCGAAACTTTTTTCTTTGGAATAATTCCATAAAAAAGTGACATTTCCACCAACTTCGATAAAAAAAAAACATAACTTTTCTTTTTGATTCTTTTATTGTATTCATAAAAGTTTATGTTGACAATTGTGATCATTTTTTCCATATACAACAAAAAAGAAGCAAAAAATTTAAATTAAAAATACAATTACATAAATAGAAAAATTTCTTTTCCATATATTTCTTTGAAGAAACGAAGTTAACCTAAAACGTAACTTATTATATTACACAATATTTTAACAATTATAATAATTAATCTTGTTATAATAATATCAATAACATTAAATATATAAAATATACATATTTGCAGTATTCTATCGTTGCACAAAGAAAATATTTTCAAGCGAGATTTTATTCGAAAAAATACTCTAAAAGAATTTTCCGAAATTACTTCATGCATAAACCGTTATACTTTGCATACGCATAAACTTTCATACAAGTCAGAATTTTCAGAGGAATAGAATGAATTTCTATTTCCTTTGTACGAAGACTTTCGTGACTGACTGTATCCATATGATGATACCCATGCAAAGAAATGAAAATTGAACGAAACAAGGGATAAAAGATTCGAAAGAAGAGATGAAAGCGAGATACTATTCCGCTCTTATTTTCTATTTCGAAGACATCAGCAATATTGTATCCGATATACCAGCTCTAAGGTATATCGCCCTTTGTTCTGTCTCCAACACTTATCTCGGGTATCCGACATTTTCGGGGGCTTTATTGTCGGACATATTGAGCTTAACTCAGTTCTTCGCCGCTTTGACAACGTTATCACGTTTAATCTACCTGCTATCACTTTCCTGTTTCTCAATTTTCAATCGTTGCAACGTTCATCGTCCGTAACAATGGAATACAATTTTATCATAATTTTACAATCCATTTCGATTCATTCGGATGGCTCGAAATTTTTTTTTAACAAGTTAATTTAATCTTTCTCGTCGTCTTATTGTTTTACTTTCTTTATGTAAACACATTATTTATATTGGCCAACATTCATTTTCAATCAAAAATTCATTCGTGCCTCACATTCTTCTCTCAAAAGAATTCTTCTGTCAAAAAATATAATGAAATCCAGCATCACCGGTCAAACCCTAAAATATTCATACCCTAAAAGTTTCTCCATTTCCTCGTAACTCGAGTTTTGCGATCGATTAAACCGGAAACGGAGAGATTTGAAACGGGCGAAAATGGAGCAATCTCGAATTTTTCCAGACAGTTTCGGCCCGTCTATCGTTCCCTCGTTATCACAGACGCGATTGATAGCACGGTTGGCTGCGGTGTACCTTAACACGGCCGTCCAGAAGCCGCAAATAATAATTACGATCGCGTGTTAGCCGGTTATTAGCACGAGTACCGGAAACTGCTTCCGTTACTAATGATTATGTTCGTTATTCAAGTACCACCTACCAACGGTGCCACTTAATCAGCACCACTTTGCAAACCCGTTCAGCCTTGCTAAATCGCGGCCGGTTGATGTGAAAATGGAGGACGAGTGGGGTGAAACAACCCATTGGTCTCCGCTCGAATCACCGGTTTTTACGTTTAAATCGTTGGAATCGTTGGGTGTAAAATTCGGCGATAGCGAGGAGAAAATAACCGTTTCTCGCTTTGTTTCTCGCACGGTTTTGTATTTTAGGATGGATGGACAAGATAGATAAACCGAGCAGAGGAAGTGAGAGAGTTATTAACTGTAGAGTTTTATATTAAGAGACGAAGTCTATGCAGAGACATCTAGCAGGGAAATACTTTGACAAGCAATGATGCCGTTCTTTATAGATCACTGTTTCGTTGTTCTCGTATTCGTTACTGAATTTATTTAGATTTAAATTTAAATTTAAACAGATTTTTCTGATTTTTTAGATGCATTATATTTCGTAATAAAGTTTACCAATGCATATTTTACATATTTAATTTCCAAGTTTCGTTAAATTACATACGTTTGATTAGAGATAATACGTGTAATGTAATGTTTGAATAAAACGTTTAATTTCGGAGAAGTGGATATTTTGTGTTAATCGAATAATAGGAGAAAGGAAAACAATTTCATGACAAACATATATTTTTCTAAAATAAGTGAAACGATATTCGAGAAAGATGACCAAAATTCGCGTGTGTGTTATTATAGTATTTATTAAAATAATATTCCGTATATCTATCTGCAGTAATAGCCGCATTGCGTAGAACGTTACTGCAATTGTACGATGTAAATGCATTGTTACGTTGAATATTAAGAGAGAATAACGTCTCATAATATACGTCAATTCGTTATAATTGCATTGTTGAATTCTTTCTAATATTGTCAGAAAGAGACATTGAAAAGAGGAAAAAATGTGAATCTTTGAAAGAAAAAATTTTACAAAGAAATGACCTTTAAAATTTTTTATAGAAAGGAGGAAACAATGTATGATTCAAAGAATTATTTATCAGTATATAAAAGAGATCATAAGAAATGGTTTCGTTTTATATGAAAATTAAAAGTTTTGTTTTTTTTTATATAAAAAAAAAAAGTTAGAAAAAAAATTTGATAATTTCATATAATAAAATATTAATATATATAAAATAATAGAAAAATAAATAGATAAAAATTAATAATAAATCTAAATCAATCTAAGATATCGATTGATATAGAATTGATTAATTAATTTGATATGAATTAAAATTTGTTTAATGTAACTTGTTTCATATCAATAATACTTACACGTGACATTAGTCATTATATTAAAGTGCTAATATAAATAATTTCATTTCACTTATTGTCTTTTAGCAAACACAATTAATTGTTATGCGATTAATTATCAGATAATATGAATTTTTTAGTGTTTCTCATTCCATAAAGAAACAATTTGAATACTTTAAGGAGTAATTAAAATACTCAAAATTATTTCTATGATTAAGTATAATATCTTATTTATGACTTTGAGAAAGTAGAAAGCATTATAATTTTTTTTTTTTTTTCATTAGGAAAAGCAAAAGTCTAATTTTAGATTTTTATAAAATATACAAGGCTATCTAACTTTATTTCAAAAGTAAAGAATTGTTTCAGAATTAAGCATAGAGATAAATAAGACATTTTAATATAGATATTATATTATATTTAGGAAATGAAAGAAAAAAAAATTGGAGAATACTGAAGTTAGATTGTAATAAATAATAATTATATTGATTCGAAATTAATCCCTTGATTTAATTTAAGAAGACAAATATTGGATCAACAAATATCCATTCGATGCTCTGCATACGAATCATAAAAAATAAAATAATTGAAAAATACGAATATTCAAAGTTATAGTTTTGCAAAATTTTGCAATAAAATTTATGATAGATTTCAAACTTGTACGATAGTTTTCTAGTTATTATATATTGGAAATCTATAACTTTAGAAGACGTCATTTTAAGACAGAAAGTTATACGACATCTCAAGAATGCATTTACGACTTTCTTTAAGATAACTCGCAAAACTCTCAAGCACACATCTTTCGTGCAATATATCCTAATATTCGAAAATTTTCTTTTTTTTATTTCACAATTTTTTGACTTGTTTCAAATAAAATACACCAACGTTGTTTGGTATTATTATCTAATAAAACAAGTGATTTTCATCACAAGATCAAATTACTGGAAATCAATATATTAGTATAATTTTAATACTTAATAATACATTTAAAAATTTATTTTTTCAAGTATCTTTAATCTTTAATAATCATATTTTATTATTAGACTATTATTGACTTAATCTAATCTCTTTATAATTTAATCTAAAAAACAAGTTGGAACAGGAATTATTTAATTTCAAAAATTTCTCATATAAAATCAATCAAAAAAGAGATAAAAATATTTTTATAGAGTATAATAAAATTTTTAATAAGTAATTTTCAAAGCATGATGTTACGACATCTTATTAAAGTACTAAAAATCTATGACGTTTCCAAGACATCATTATAAGGCAAGAAGTTGAACTAGTATTTCTAAAATGTTAGTAACATAAAATTTTCATGCTACTGAAACAACAATTGAGAAAATTTCTATCGCCTCTTGTCGCTACGTGTTTCCAAATATTACAACAAATGTTTCCTTTTATTTCATAGTCATTTATTTTAAACTGATAACTGAAGGAAATTTATTCTTTGCAATTACATTATTTATTGTTATTAATTTATTTATAAGAAAAAAACAAGAAGAAGTGTGAAATTTGACTGACTAATAAATTCAGATAATTAAAAATTCAGAGATGTGTGCAATATTTATGAATATCATCAAAATGTAATAAATAGAAAATTATTAATAAATAAGTCAGATTTAGAATATCCACTTTAAGGCCTCGATCCTATTATACGAGAGACTAAAATATAAATTGTAGACTAAAAATATCTTCGTAGAACGGCTGTTATTTATGTTATGAACGAGTTATCGTTCTTCGAATAATGTCGATTCTAATTTTGAACGCTCAGTTATTCTCTAAAAATGATCTCGCTAAAAAAATATTCTCGCAATATTAACAATTTAGTAAGAAAAATGAAATTTTGTAGATATTTCCAATACTGTTAAAGAAATAATTTGTTTAGGCTGAAAACAATGAAACCATCGAATATCATAATTTCATTTTCCAGTTCAGTGTTTCGTGGTTATTGTCCATATCTGGTTTTTGACGAGAAGAGTACAATCGATTGAGTGACCATGAATTCGAAAGCGCTTACCTTTTGTCAACTAATTTTCATTCACTAGAACAAATCGACCATCTCTCTAATCGCCAATACACCATTTTCGAAATGGCTTTGAACGTTTAACAAAAATCGGGTAAACATTTTTTCCATTTCAAAAAAATCAGAATTCTTTTGATCATCGTATAAGAAATATAAGAAAGTAATATTCATCTGATTTAATCTAAAGATTTGAATAATCCTTTTGAACTTGTCAAAATTTTAATCAGCCGATGTTTCTTAGTCGATTTATTGACTAAAATGTCAATAACAACAAAGTTTTTAAAATAATTGAATAGAAGAGGAAAATTTTTTTTTTAAATTTTTAAAAAAAAATTTAAAACCATTTCATAGATTGTGAGCTGGATTGTGATTTCTCTTTCCAAATCGGTGAATATTATTAAATATGAAAATTTAGCTACAATGTTATAACAAATTTTTATTTTTAAGACACATATTATAAATAATAGATTTAGAAAAAAACTTTTGTATATGATACTTTGTCAAAAAGTATCACGAGTTTTTAAGTTTTTAAAAGAGATTAAGAATGGATATAAGTTCAAGTTCAAGAAGTTACATAGTGCAAGGAAATTCAAAGATCATAACAATGAAAAGGAACTGGATAAGAATAGCAATTTGATATTTAACGCGCGAAGATTATTGTGGCGCTGCAATCGTTTTCGATTTCGAGATATCGATTACTATCTTCATCGTTTTATTTCAATTTAAAAGTTTTCTTTTGATATTCTTTTCGTTTATATAACAAATATTTATATTCATTCACGTTCAATAAATGTATAGTTTATCAAAGAAAAATACTATTTGATATAAAAATATATTTTTCGATACACAAATCTTAAATGAATTTAAAAGAAATATTTGTTTTGTTCTATATTTTATATATTAAATCTTTCTCGTTATTGTAATAACTTTTATCATTTTACAACCATGAAACATATTTTATTTAATAAATAAACGATCTGAAAATCGTATTACATAAAATTGAAAATCTAAATAGAATTAGATTAGAATTACAAACTTATTTTATGAGAAAGTAACAAGAAAAAATGTTTAGCAATTTAATATAAATGTATTATAATATTCTATATATAATGATAAGTGTAATACAAATTGAGTTATAAATTATTTATTTAGTATAAAAGAAGGTTACATTTTAAGAAACATGAAAAATAGTTTTATTTCGATAGATTTCAATTTTCGTAATCAAAGCAAGAGAATGAATCTACATGAATGAACGAATAAACGAAAAAAATATTCTTATAAATTTTATCGCAAAGCAAACAGATTCATCGTTTAAATTTTCTTGTATCGAGTGAAAAAAAAAAACACAAAAATTAAAAAAGAATGAATGAAATAGAATTGATTGCTGGTTGATTAAAGCAATTCGAACTTGTTAAAATAGATGGAAATACCTATACCTAGTACATTTTCAGAGAATTTAAAAACGATACACACTCGTTGTAACTCTATATTACCTCAAAAATATTTTATTTTCACGGATCGACACGTAAAGATACATTTTTGCTTCTCTTTTACGAATATACGCGAAAGTATTTTCGTGAAAATCTCGTCTTTCCACGTAATAAAATAGGATGTCAATGTTAGATCTCTTCGTTAAAGAGTTTAACTCTAGTTTAATATCTCTATATAACAATTTTATGGAAAAAATCGCCTTGAAAAATCAGATTTTCTTTTTTGCTCGTACTAGAAATAAAACGATAAAACGATAAAACGAATTTTTGGATTGATTTTTTATTCTTTAAATATAAATAAATTAAATTGTTCATTAATAAATTTTTTATTAACAATTTCATTATTAATAGTATTTTTGTCAATAAATTTGTTAGTATTTTATTTATTTTATGAATTAGGATTATTATTAATTTTTTATATAGTAGTAAAATGAGATTATCGAGAAAATCGTTGATTATCAGGTTTTTATTTAATATTTTATACTATTTTTTCTTTGCCTATATTATTTATTATATGTATTGAATCGAGTGTAGTTTAATATTTTTAATAATAGAATTTATTAATTTTGAATTATATGAATTATTATTTATTTATTTATTAATATCTTTTTTAGTTAAAATTCCATTATATATATTTCATGGATGATTATTAAAAGCTCATGTTGAGGCTCCGTATTATGGATCAATAATTTTAGCTTCAATTATGTTAAAATTAGGTGGATATGGAATATTACGATTAATAATAATTTTTAAAATTAAATTTATTAATGTAACTAATTTTTTAATGATTGTTAATTCATTTGGAGTTTTAGTATTAAGATTAATGTGTTTATGTCAATATGATATAAAATCAATTATTGCAAGAATAAAGAATAGTTCTAGTATTACGGTTTTTGTATCTCGATATAAAAACTGTAAAGTTTAATATTGGAAAATATTACAATAAATAATATGAGCATTTTTTTATGAGCATATTAGCTTCGTAAGATGAATATACATAATTCTCTTATACACATGTTGCAATACAAAGTACGTGGTGCACAGAATATAAGAATAACACATTCATAAGAGATAGAAATTGATTTATTCTTTTATTTAACGGAGTTTTTTATATTACATCATCAAACAAGATCTCAATATGTAAATATTTAAGTATTCACATCAACTATTCCGATTGTCTCACTTTCAATTTATTTTTAATTTTTTTTTTTTGTTTCTCTTCTTTTTCTTCCTCATCAAATGTATCAAACATTCTTTAGAAAAATGTCTCCTAAACGTCTTCTAACATCAATGAATTCACAGAAGCAAAATTATAACAATTAGAAAGATTTTCATAAGTAAGTATTTGTCAAATTTATAATTCATGTAATAATAAATTGAAGGGTGAACCAGTGGAAAATGTCAATTTCATATACAGTTTCTTAGAGCGAATAATATTTCTCATTTCCATTTTAGCAAGGAAAATTATAATTTTATGTGCGTTCTTATTCCATATCTCTCGGTTGTTGCTTATATTTAAAAAAGAAGAGAATGTAAATTGTAAATTTCCGGCGATTTCGATGATTTACAGTAAGTTCTTTCGCTATCCTTATGCAGAATGCAAATTTTATGGATGCTCTTCGGATGGTTGTTTGTTTTAACGCGAAGAGAAGTGCATCGACTGATTTATGGAAAATAAATGATAAGTAATGAATAACGAGGCTCGATTGAATTGTAATTTTTTTTTTATTGTCATAAAATAAGAATGGAGTCAATATTATCAGTGAATTTGGCGATAAAGAAGAAGAATTGAAGAAGTGAGAATTGGTGTGTTAATAGTAAGGGATATTATCTTGAAATGCAAGAAATATTATTCTTATGAAATATTCAACAATTCATGTAAAAATACCAATTTAAAAACAACAAATAATTGTAAATAGCATGGTAATTTAAGAATCCATGTAATTTCTTCTTTGTTCTTGAATTGGTAATAGTCATGCAAGGGATTAGCGTGACTGTAAATAATAGAAGGAAAAAGAATATTTAAATATTAATTTAAATTTTATATAGAATATTTGATAGAAATGGAATATTTCAAATAGAAAAATTTAACATTAGTAACTTGATTATCAATTATTGGAAATTTTTCATTTATCGTATTTATTGTAAAGAAATCATAATTCTTATTACATCCAATTATATCCAAATTATCTTTAATTTCATAATATAACTCATATTCTATCAAAAACGATATTTTTTCACTCTAAAATAATAATCTTCATAGCTTTAGAAAAATTGCAATTTTTAATTGCGAATTTTAATTTTAATTTCTTTCTATTACATGATCAATTTAATTTGTAAATTGTTTATTTTATGAAAAGAGTTTCATACAAAAATCGCATAATGTAAAAAATCATATGATTTTTAATAGCTTATTATTTTCTATAAACAACTATTTTAACTAAGCCACTTTTTATAATAAAAAGCTATTAATTCAGGTAACATTTTACTTTGAATTTTCTAAAATTTATCATATTAAAAACAAAGAAAATATCGATATTTTCAAAAAGTCTCAACTAATTTTTATATTTTAGAATTTTTATATTTCTAGAATTGATTCATGAATATATTAGTACTCTATACATATGTTTCATAGAACTTCCATATGAAAATAATAATTTTTTCATACAACCGATTACATCACGTGTCTCAATCAAAAAAAAAAAAAAAAAAATTCAAAGAAACAATAACCATCGTTGATCAGAATTGAAACTGTAGCATATTGCTCATCAAATTTAGCATCGAAAGGTATCCATCTCTACGTGTCCAAATGCCAGCTCGCCCAACAGCTGCGAGTTTTTTCTTAATTGCCTTTAACGATCGCGTCCCTCGAAAATGGGAAAGTCTCTGCTTCTAATTCCTTCGTATACCCCTCCCTCCACCTCGCTGCGTTCCAGTTAACGTTTTTTTCCACGGTTCCACAGCTGGCAGAAATTCTAAAGACACTTATTTCGTGAGCTTTGGCCGCCTCCTTCGTGTAACAATGACTGCACTTTGCGCGAGGCCCGCGCGGCAACTTGACCCACTTGTCGCTCTCCCCTCCTTCCTCCCCTCCTCCTTTCTTCCTATTTATTCTTTAACCAGCGCCCGCGCACGATTGACACACACAACGTAGAACAGAGGAGCGTGCGCAAAAATTCTCACTGCTGTTTTTTTTCCCCCATTCGGATCACTAACACTATCCGCTTTGACAGCTCTGATTTTTTGCATTGCGTGCGAGGAATTCGTGGTTAAATGGCAATGTTGTGATAGTTGAATAGGTATGAGAATTTTATTTTTTTCTTTTTTTCTTTTTCACAGCCTTGAGTTGTGTAGTATGATTTTGTGAGACTTGTAACGAAACGAGGATTTCAAAAAAAAAAAGGATGAAACGATAATGTAGAGTAAAGGAACCATTTAGTGAAAATTTAATGAGAATAAAATCTTTTTGAATAATTTTTTAATTAAGTTTGTATAGAAAGATGATTCTTAATTTTTTTTCTAATCTTTACTTGTATAAATCTATACTTGGTATATAATTTTTTACTGATATTCTTATACTAATAGAATAAAATGTTTAAAATAAATTACGTTGTTTGTTGCAGAATAATATTTTCAACAAACATTTTTTTGTTTTGAAAAAGAAATTATTGCAATGATTTGTGTAAGTAAATAAAAAATCAAGGTTTATCTTAAAATGATGTAGTAACTGAATTATTTCATGTTTCTTTTCTAACTTTTTTTGGATAAAGATTTTTATATGTGAAAATTTATATTTTTATAAACACAATTATAAATAAATGAAATCTATTTATGCTTCTTAAAACCTATGATACTTTTCTTACGTGACTTTGTTAGAATTTACAATTAAAAATTTATAACAATTAGAGACAATTATTATTTTTGAAAAAATAAAATTTAATGTTTTCCGTTCGAATTTTTTTCTAATTATTTGCACGAATTTTTCTCATTTCACTTCATTATCATTTCTTTAAGTATTATATAATCTTCTGAATGAATAACGTTCATATAGATGAACTAATTTGTCATCTAGTGATTCTATTTTCTGTTCAAAAATAAAATAATCGGTTGGAGAGAAAATTTAAAATTGAGTATAGTAATATTGAAATTGCGATTCAATCCCTTTAATAGAAAGCAAAAATATTATGTAAAGAATACAGAGATTCGAGGGTGCAATTAAAAAAAATATGAGAAAGTACGCAATTGAAAATATAAAAATTAATGCTTGTAAGTTATTTAATCTGGTCAAAGCAGAAGTTGGTAGGATTCTTAGCTCGTTTATGTTTAACTTCGAATACAAGTGGCGTAATTATGTGAGAAATGGTAAGGATAGTGGTGGTGAGGAAAGTTAATTCGTGTAATTCATAACTGATACGAAATATGTTTAAACTTTCTGTAATTTAAAATACGAATATACAAAGATTATAGAAATTAATATTCAGAAAGAGAACTTCCAAAAAAAATTCATATTCACAGAGTTTATTGTACAATTTCAACGTAACAAACTTTTTTGAGAAGAAGAAAACTATTTTTTTTATTTCTATTTTTATTTTAGAAATATTAGATTGTAGATGAAAAAAGTAAGTTTTCCATTAATTTGAAGGTTTCTGTAATAAAAAATTATTAATTGTCATATTATTTAGCAATACAAAAAAATTTTTTCTGTTTCTAATTAAAATTAATAATAAAAAGAATATTTTTTATGTTATAAAATATAAAATAAATAATATTTTTTGCTATCTATTTCATTTTTCTATTATAAAATATCTTTATAAAATTCAAGTTTTGATTTAAAAACTTATACTAAGTGATTCTTTAATCATTAGATATTAGAATCAACAATAATTTTGCTTTATATAATATATTGCAAGTATATATGTTATAATAAATTATACATAAAATTTTTTTATTAACATTAAGAATATCATTTTGGAAAAATATTATCGAATATTATTCAATATTTTCAATATTGTTTCCACTTCAAAACTCAAGTTTTAATGCTTTGTTATCGCATTAAAAAATATTCCATGTTGAAAAAGTGATAAAAGTTTGAATTCAATTTCAAATTTTCCTAGAATTAAATTTCATCTAAATCTCATCGTGGCCACTGATAGCCTCAAATGTTACATATAACCGAGACTTGCAATAAAAAAGAAAGAAAATTCGTTCGTTCGTTTCCAAACTCTTCTTCAACGAGATCCTATTACCCACGCCATTCCTTTTAACCATCATTATTCGAATTGACTTTCGCTCAACCCTGCCACTCGTTAATCTATAAATCATCCTGCTGGATGTCACTGAAATAACGAGCGCCTCTTAACAAACAAGAAACTTAATAACCGAGCAACTTTCGTCCCCTTCATTCGTCACGTGAACCTTGTGAAAAATCTTAGCGACCGACCACCGTAGTTTGTGTCCACCAAAAACTGAGACTGGTGTAAGAAATACAAAACTCCGGCTAATAAAACACCGGCATCAAGAGCACCGGGCAAAAATAGTTGCCGTAGTTTTTCGCGCTAATTCGCGCTCGTATACTTTTTGCTCCATTGTGGACAAGTTGGAAGAAGTTGCCAGCCAAAAAGAATATTGTTATACTTTATTCAATCGATTATTCAATTATGTTGTTACATTTTTTTGGTGAAAAAGTAGTGATAGTACACACCTGTGATTTTCAATGTTTGTCAAGAATAATTTATCTAGATTTCACGTACATGTACAAAGTAAGGGATTATCAGGGTTAAGACGAGAAAAATGTTTGTGCTGGCAAAACGATAGCACACGTATGAAAAAAGATAAATTAAAGAAGATTTTATGCACTTTCATAAATCAATCGCATAAAAATTTAGTTGCGTTTCAATATGTGTGTCTAACAGTTTTGCAATATTCAACTCGAAATGGAAAAATCTTATAGAATCTCTTGTGGAAAAATAGGATTTGATTAAAAGTTTGTCTGTTTCTCACACTTCTTTTCATCCTAGAGAAGATAAGACAAAAAAGGAAAATTTAAAAAATTGTTATCGCTTCAAAGAAAAAGACAGAATCAAAATATAGTGAAATATTTATATTGGTGATTAATTTGTTCTTGAAAAACGAATGAGTGAATTGGAACATACATATCAACTTTTTCTATAAGAATTATAACGGGAAAAAAAAAGGAACAATTTTATACAAATAAAAACTTCAATAAAAATTTATTGAGAAATTGTAAAATTTGGAAAATAGACAGAAAGCGAAGAATTATGCAATAAGAAATTTTTTTGTAACGAGTATTGGATTGTTTGACGAATATCGTGTCGAAAAAATGTGATGAATATTGGATTTCACGAATATAGAGATTCCACGAATTGAGTGGCAGCGCAAGGAACACAATTTTCATTTTTCGCAAGAAATAAATTTTTTTTTCAACAAAGTTAATAGTCTTCGACACTGCTCATGCTTGAAAACTAAATCGTATTAAGCAAACAATTTGCATAAATTTCATAATAATCTTATTATGAAACTATAATATTTAATCAAACACAGAAATGCGAATCTTTTTTAGCTCGAACAATCCTCAATTTTAATCACGAAATACAAGAAATATTCATTAATAAAAGAAAGTCTTATCTAACTTAATTTTATCCTAATCTAATCTATAAACCATATAAAATGAATCCTTTCTTATTATATATTCTCGTTTCATCGATCCACCATGCAACATTTTCGATTATAACATTGTACATCGTCTGGTCTAAGTTCAAAGCCATCTGGTTTAAGTTTCGACATAAATACTTCGAGATGTCGCTACATGTCATCTTGGAAGCGGCGCGCGTGTCTCGTTTCGTTAGGAACGTGGTGCAGGCCGGAAATTAAATGCAGATACTTCGATGCTTATTTCCAATTTCGCAGTTAATAGCTAGTTTATCAAACAGTATTTGCTGCTCGTGTCAAAATTATGTAGTATATGGTATATAATTTGAATCCATTTTATTATTTATGAACAAATATCAAAATCAATAAATGTCTCGTATTATTATATACAGGAAATTAATGTATTCGTAGTATATCTTGATTTGAATTGATTTTTAAAGGCCAGAGAAAACTATTGAATAAATACAGTTAGACGAAGTGAGAAAAGTATAGAAAGGCTCTATCTCTCTCTCGTATAAATTAAATTAAATTCATTATAACTTAATAAATAAATCTTAATCGAAGTTTTTGTATAAATTTTTGTGTTTTTTTTTTTTTTGGTCTCTAAAATCGATTCTCCAAAGGATAATATATTTCAATGTATCAACATCTTGTATATTAATTTTACTTTTTTTTGCCATTATAATCAAATAACACAATATACTTCAAATATTAATATCTTTAAATTTCAATTTTTGGATAATAATTTATATTTGTGTTTTTTTGAAGAATCACAAAATAAAGTAAAATAAATTTCATTTAAAATGTACGTACACATAAACTTTCTGTTGCGTTGGAAACAAAAATCCATTAAATGAAGAGAAATTACGAATAACAACAGTTTTTATCTTCATTTTATTCAAATTATTTAATCATTGTTTTGATCATTGTTAATGATCTCACTATTATGTACAGATCGATATTTTAATATTTCATATTTTTACATTATTTTTCAGAAATTTGATTAAAAACAATTTGACGTGCTCTCTTTTTAGAATGTTAAAAATCAAATTTTAATATTAATTTTAAAATTTATATTTTTTTCTCATTTATAATCGTAATTACAAGTCTCGACTATTAATTTTGGCACTTTGACTATTAATTTTTTCGTTATAAAGTTCCATTTGATTGTAAAATTTTGTACAAATCTTTTTCTGAGTTTGACACTATTTTCCAATTCCAAATTTTAACCAATAGATAATCAACTAAATAAAATTTTATTTTTATTTTTTGATTTTTTAATTTAACAATATTTATCGTAACATTAATAATTTACATTATATAGAACGAATTCCATAAAATTGATTAAAATTGTTCTTAGCTCCAAACAAATCTTAAATTTTTTCAAACTTCGCAATGATCAGTATTATATGAACGATCTACACGTTCAAATGGAATTGGAACCGATAAATTCAAGCTCAAGTCCGGACGATCTTGTCAGAAATACAGTCGCACACACGCCACAATCAGAGACGACTAATTATGCACGATACACCGGTGAAGTTGTGCTTTTCCTTCTCTAAACCGGATGCTTCTCAATTATCCCTGTAATCGATCTTTCGTCCTTATGACTCAATAATTAACAAGGATAATTCGTGTGCCAATAATACATTGGTTGGTTTACTTGTAATGAAGCTAATATCTAATCGAAGCTAATATTGTGTAAACCGTAATTAGATGTACGATGAAACTGACCGTGTGCATATGATTGCCGATATTGATACACAAATGCTGTCTGATGATCAAGAAGGCGAACAAATATGATTTGCATAATATTTGAATTTTTGGATGTTTATCAGAATTAATTTCATTGTTGATTAAAAATCAAAATATGTATTTTAAGAGATAAGTAATTTATCAATAGTTTGATACATATATTTCTATGAAATCAACTATTATTTATTTATATTGAAGGAAATATGACTGATACACCAATTTTTCAATTTTTGGTTTTTAATAAATTATGTGGGCAAAATTATAAAGATTATATCTAATAATTTATATATTCGGTATATTTATATATCTGATTAATTAATGAAATAATTAATTAAAGATTATCTGTAATAATAAGTAAAGTATTTTAGTATTTTTTTAACATTTTAGGTAATAATGTAATAATTTCATGATTGGAATTGATTGATTACAGATATAATTATTGTTAATGTTATTAATATAAAAAATGTCAAGAAAATTGGGTAATATAAAATATTACCTATCTTTTTTTCATAATAGATTAAAGATTTTTCAACTAATTAAACAAGCATAAAAATTATGTTTGAAATTTTTTTAATAATATTAGTTTAAGTTCATTCTATTATAGGAAATATATATTACATCACATTATAGAAAAAATAACTTAATTTTTAATATCGATATTTTTATTTTATTTTAGAATATTTCAATATTAGAAATCTCTTAATCATGCAATTATTTTACAAATATATTCATTTAATCTTATATTCGTATAAAAATATATATATATATAATTTTCGGAATAAATTTATTCATAACAATTAATTTTTTTAATAAACGACAAAAGTAATGAATCTTTATGTAAATACAAATTTTATGAACGCGACTAAAAATATGGAACTTGAATAAATATCTCGTTTAAATATCACAATGTATATTTTACTTCGGATACTTTATAACTTCTTGCGTATATTTTCGTATATTTAAATTTTCGATAAAACCGAAATAAAAATGATTTAAATTATCCGATAAATTCGAATAAATCCGAGCCTAGTAGCAAGAATTCAATCAGTTAGCGTTAATTGATATCGCGTAAGAATGTCAATTGAATTAGAATTTTTCCTGGCTTTTGAGAGCAACGGAGGGTGAAAAAATGCGAGGAAAAATTATAACATTCTCGCAATAAATTCACAGTACACAGGCGTGTCCGCGTCAATATGTATGCAAATTCGAAAGGGAACTCGGTGACTGCTGTTTTAATATAAAATTCCCTAGAAAAAGTAGTTCGTACCTTGTGAAATGCTACACGTAGTGAATTTTCACTATGTGCATTGGAATAAAAATTGATCCGTGTAATTATAATTGAAGATTTTAGGGATATAATAAGGAATATCTCTATTTTTTAAATATTTTTCGTTATTTTATTTTTATATTAGGAAAAAAAAAAAAAAATTAATTCGAATTAACGAATATAGGAAATTTTTGCAATGGATGTGTTTGATTTAGATTACGAAATAATCTTGCACACATAACTGTACATATATATATATAAATTGATTTTGAAATCTTGATTTTCTCAATATTATTATTAACGTTTCAAATGTAAAATTGCAACATTTATTGCTAATAAATATGTGTGTAAAGTAATAACATGAAAATCAACAAAAACATATGAGTTAACATTTTAATTTATTAAATTCAGTTTATAATTTAACATTTTTTGTAATTCATTTAATTTAATGTTTTATAAAGAACGTCGAGCTGCATATATAATTCGTTTAAGAAAACAAAATTGACTTGACAATATACACTTATTCGGAATACATATCCGTTTAAATTTTATCTGCAATATTTTTCACTTCGAATAACGAGAAAACGAGATATCCTGTATATTTAATTATTGTAGAACAAATGTGGACGCATAAAATAAATAAACGAGTGTCTTTAATATATTTCCATAAGGAAAAGAAAAATTTTATAAATCAGTATTCTGCACGAGGCGTCGCAATGTTTCGTGGCAAGAAAAATGGACGAACCGTGTACCAACAATTCCCTCATGGATTGATTTACATCTTCAAATCATCAACATTCTTTTTCTCCCATTTTTTCTCATATACCATTAAAAACAACGGAGATATCGTACGGAGATTTAAGTGTTAATTGACTGCAATGACCTTAAAATATAAATTAAAATCCGTTTCAAATTAAATTGTTCTATCAGCTGTGTATTAAAAAAGATGGAGTCTGACTACATTATTCATTTCAAATCCTAAATGAAATTTCTTAATAGGAAATCTATTATTTAACAGATTAAGTATATAAAACTGTTATAAGTAAATAAAACATCGTTCTATTCATTCTAATCCGACTCGAAAGCATTGACGAATGAAGAAACCGGTGAAATATTACAAGGCAACGCTCTCTATTGGCTTTCTTATGAACCCATGGCTCTTTTTCCCGACTAATGGACGATTAAATTAAAATCGAGAATTTATCGAGATTCCTTGGACTACGTGTACTATAATTTATACTCTTCGTGTACAGAAGAGGTATCGTGTGATTTTTCTTTTTCCATACAAGAAACGTGTAAAAGGAATAAAAATGGCCGCAATTTGTCTTTCTTGCATCATATATTTCGCATAATACTGATGCACAGGTTTAAAAAAAATTTTTTTATAAATTCAATATTCAGGAAAATATTAAATATTCGTTAATACATTAGTTGATCGACTTGTCGACAATAATTCGTTTTCATCGATTCGATAATTAATTCCTTTCACATAGTTATTAATTTATCGATTATTTAGTCAGGGCATTAATTAATTTCATCTTTCATTCGATAAAATTGTATTAAGAGGGGTAAAATTGAAATTGTACGTAGACAGGAAAATAATTAATATACATAAAAGCATATATAGAGTATAAATGAATTTAATCATAATTCTTAATTTGTCGGTTGCCACAAAACGCCAGCACTTTAAACATAAATTTTTTAATTTATATTCAATTTACTCGTTTTTTATTATATCTATTCGTGTTATCGAAATTATTTTACGTTCTTTCTTTTTATATATATATATATAGCAGAAACGTTATATACAACATTCGATTCAATGACATGATATATTATTATGAAATGTAATATACACATAGAAGATTATACAAAACATAGTGGTAGAAAATTTTATTTTTCAGTTAAATCATTTATAATGATCCAGAACTGAAGACATTTCAAATATTGCAACGTCATTTCATACTTTTTCAAATTGTCGATATGTTCTTTTATTCTTTGTAAATATATGCATTAATTACTTATGTCGAAATTTGATTAATTTAAAAGACGTAGTAATCACTTATATTAAGTTATCAAATTTTAACATATTTAATTAAAAAGAGAAAAGAAGGAACAAAGCACTGCTCTTGTTTTTATGTTTTCTTTATCTTTCGTATGATTAAAATTTAAAAACTAAATTAATTAATTTTCAATATAAATACTTTTTTGATACCTAAAAAAAATACTTTATTTAAAAAATAAAGGTAACTTTAAAATCTATAAAATTTCCATTTTTAGATGAAACATGTGCTCCAAGTGATACATCTGTCTATGTAATTTTATCCAATGAAATTTACCCTATGCTGTTTTACTTAAATTTTCTTTATCTTATACTCTATAATTACGGCTTGATCCAATTGAATTTTGTATACCAAGATAGAAAATTTGTTTAGAAAAATTGCTTTAATATTTCTTATACGAGGATGTAATCATTCATTCTCGAATTTGATATTTTAAAAATCTTTAAAATACATTTTCTTTCGTATAATTATCATTACAAAATTATATTCATATCTCATCTTTTTATCAAATCATAATTAACAATAAAACAACAATTTTTTTAACAACAATTTCGTATACATTCGTATTCGTATCCCATAGCAGAATAAAAAAGTGAAATAATATCCCAAAAAGAGTAAGAAAAATTACGCAGGAGGAGAATTCAGGATTAAACGAAAAGAAACTTTTCGGATAACTCACAGAGAAAGATTTAAAATCGCTGGCTCGCTACAGTTTCATTAAAAAATCATGATGCTTAATTACCAGGGCAACAGATTGCATAAGATTGACCCTCTAACGTACAGCACGAACAGGGGGTGAGCGTGCAGTGGTTGAGCCTCGGGATAAACTGTTGGAAAAGCATAACGAGGAGGGAGAAGAAAAAGGAACGAGATGTGGAACGGCACCTGCTGCCTCGAAAACTCAGAGAAATGGTTTGTCGTCTTCGTACGTGCTCGTTTCTTTGGAATATTCAAACCGTTTCGATGAACAAAAGATTCTATTAATAAATTAGAAAAAAGATAGTAGCTCCATGGCCACGTTTTTATCTTCCTTAAAACATTGTTGATCTTTCATTTGTAGATTAAACCATTTCATCCTCAGATGTTAAGCAATTATTTGCTTTAAAAGTGTACAATATAAAATGAAATGTGAGAATGAAATTATTTCGATTATTCGTAACGTATTCGTACACGTTACGTTCATTGATAGTGACATAAATTTTAAAATTTTAGAAGAAAGGTTTTAATTATTGTGGTTTCTAATAAATTTATATGGAAATACAATGTTGCATTCAATAAAATTTGAAATTTGTTGTATTATTATTATCAATGCAAAACAACGATACGTTATATAATGAAATAAAGACTTTAATTAAAATTTTTTGAGAGCTAAACCAAAAATTAGACATTATTTTCATTGATTTTATAATTAAATTTTTATTTTTAATAAATAATGTTTTTTACTGTATGTGAAATGTAATAATTTTAGATTGAAATTTTAAAAGAATTAAAATTTAAAACTTTACTTTTTTACTGCGAAACTGTAATTAAACTGTATTAAAACAATCTAAAATCAAATAGAAAATAAGGATTTAAGAATAATATTATTTTTTAAAATTATTACAATAAGAAATTAATAGTATGATATGAAAAAACTTAATCATTATCATTCTGCAAAATTAATTATTACAATTCAATTCCATATTATTAACTCCATTATAATTATTAACACATCTTTTTTTTTTTAAAGAAATATGATGTCTATTGAAAATTGTACATATAAAAGTTTTTATAAATATACAATACAAATTATTCATTTTCAATTTTTTGTACAATAAAAAAATTGATTTATTAAAAAAATAAACAAACAAATAAATTTCATAACGAAAATATCATAAAATATCGAAAAATTGAAATCTTTTCGCGCATTAATTTTTTTAAATTGATTCCATGAATGAAAAGCTCATAATTTTTTTCATATTGCCAATTATCCCTATTTTTCTCTTTAGAAAAAAAAGAAATATCGTCGTTTCGTATTCAAATAAGTAAACTTCACAAGCGTTAAAAGAACAATTTATTCTTTATCAAAAAAAAAAAAGAATTGATATATCTGTTCAAAAAGAAATTCGAAAACGAAAAATTATGACAATTCGCTATTTGTGTAAACGACAAAGATGAACTCCACGTGTAGCAGGAACAAAGAGAGAGAGAAAGAGAGCGACAAAAACGATTTACAGAAGAGGCATAATTGTGTCTCGTGACAATAAAACTCTAATATCCGGGCATGGAAACGAGGTGTGGGCAATGCACAGCTCACTTTTTCTATCGAGAATGTGGGACGTAGGAACAGAGAGCAGAAAGCGGAAACTCGGTCGGTCGCCGAGTTTCCCGCGCAAACTCTCTCCCCTATCGTTGAAAAACGCGTTGCACCGTTCTTCATTGCTCTTAAAATTTTTTTCCGTCCAACACTGACGATTATTTCTTTTTCGACAGAAAAAAAAAACAACATCGTCGAATTTTTTTTATCGATATTTTCTTCTTTTTTTTCTTTTTTAATGTCTCTTTCGCTGAAAGATGGATAATGATATATGGTTCTTTGGAATTTAACGATAGCAATAAAATTAATTATTCGAAAAATATTGTTCTTAGAATGCAGTCGAAGAAATTGTATTTAGAATATTTATTAAATGTGAATATATTGTCTTTCGATCAAAAATATCAATCATACGTCAAATTGGTTAAACGAACGTGAATTGCATAAATATATAAAAATTATATTTCAAGATTTATATTTGTATATCTTTTTTTTATAATGTATATAGTTGTACATATATATAAATCGACTTTAAAATTTATATTTTTAAAAATTCTAGAAGAATACAATTCTAATTAAAAAATATATAAAAGAGTACAAGAAATTTCAGTTTCAGAAATCTTTCTTATTTATTTTTCGATTAATTTTATGTATGCAATTGAAATTATATACTTATTAACTGAAGTTTGTAATTATGATTTTCTCATTTTCAATTTCAATTAGTAATATTCAACATATATATTTTTGATACAATGTTATGCAGGATAATAAGAATTCAGAATTTTAAGGACAAATAATACATATTAAATAATAATATTAGAAAAATAAAAAAAAAAATATTCTAATATTATGAATCTGAACTTAATATTTCCTTAATATTTTTAAAATTGTAAGCAATTTTTTACTTCTATATCAAATCAAAATAATAAATGTACATATATATATATAATTAAATGTATTCTACTAAATTATTGTGATATACAATAATTGATAGTGCATATTAAATGTAATCATTTATGATATTGTAAATAAAAATGATCACCATATCAATGAATATAATATTCATAGAGATTTTCTAGAGATTCTAACAAAATTCAAATCATTTTTCGAAAAAAGTAAAAGAGAAAAAAAAATTTTTTTCAGATATTCGATTTTTCTTTTGCATATATATTCAGTAGTTATCAATATGTTCAGTCGGTTTTGTGAATTTTTCACTGTTCTACAGTTTTTTTATATTTTTGTATTTATAAAAAAATATCGATTTTCATCACTAAGAACTCTTTTTGGAACTACATGTGTTAAAAATGATAGAGTAGTAAATTTATATTTACAAAATATTATTATTACGATCTGATATTTGGTTTAAGTTATATATATGCATATAAACAAGAAATCACGTATAAATCTCTGTAAATTGTGAATAAATATTGGATGTGTTAACGAGGGAAATCAAAGGAATTTAATTTTGTTTAAAAAAATTTATTAAAAATAATTATAGTTTTTTTGAAAATTTTTTATTTATCAAAGAAAAGTAGCAAAGACACAAAATATTATTTAAACATATAATTTCATTCCAATCTGTATAGTAAAACCAATTATGTATTACTAAAAAATTTAAAAGTATTCATATTTTTAATTAAAATAAAAAATTTATAAATATTATAAAAATAATTATTATATTATAATAAAATAAATGCAAATTTTTCACTTTTCTTTTTATACAATTATAATAGATAACAAATAAGACAAGAATTATGTGTCGATAAAGCAAAAATTTATCTTATCATCCGTAAAACCGCGGTAAAATATAAAAATGAAAACGTGTATTTTTATTAAAACAATAATCATGTAACATTTATAATAAATGTTTATTATAAGATTACATATGCATCATGAATATTTTATGTGATAATTGACGTACAATTGTATCACGAATTTCTCCAAAAATAAATTTTCCAAAAGATCTTTCTACATATCCACTTTTCCTTTTGCATCCAATTACTATTCTCGATTTTTTATATTTTATTATGAAATCAATATCCATCATAGAGCATCCTTTCAATTTCGAGAATGTTAACGATAAATTTTCAAAGTTCGTTGAAATTAATAAGAACATAATCTCTCAACAAATTATCATATGCGATTCATCTACATTCTCGCTGTTTATTATTATTATTATTTCAATTCTCACGTGAGAAATCATTTCGAAAGTATTCAATCGCTCCACGTCACTTCCAATCGTCGAAAATCTCCTCGAATCACGTATACAACCCTCCCTCTCAAACCATCAGAATCTCGCTTATTGGACTTCCGTGGTGGTCGATTGTTGTCGAGCTGACTGGCACCCACGTTTCACGTGGAATCCCGTAAAAGAATGCCGGGACACGAAACCGTCGAGTCATGAATAGATGAGAGGCAGATAAAAATTGAAAAGTTCGCCGCCTCTCCATAGGGATCCTGTACACAGGCTAGAACACGAGCCCGCCACTTTTGGCTACTTCTCTGACCCGTGCAGGGCTTATACTTTCCCTGTTCTCCTTTGCGGGATTACGTCGCCGGGGTTCATAACCGGTGCACATTCAACCAGAGGAGAACGTTTCAACCGCGATTTCCGATCTGGCCACAGAAGAAAGAACCTCTTTACCGCTCTTGCGGCTACCACCGTAGTTTTAATCATTTCCATGCGATCCACGCTGAAAGAAAACGAGATACGCCCCGTTGCTGGGCTAAAATTCGCTCTTCCCTCCTAGGAGGTTGATTTTAAAATGTTTCTTCTTTTTTTTTTTATCAGGGGAGATGTAGTGTTTTATCGAATCAAGAGAGACAGAAAGAGGTTCTCTCTCTCTTTTTTTTTTAAGTTAATTAACAAAAAGATGAATTAATTTTCTTTTCTTTGTAAAGCATTGAAGATTCTCTTTTTTTTTGTGTGTGTGTTATTTTGATGGATAACTTTTTAGGAGAAATGTTCTTATTTCTTGAAGTTACTGGAATTTTTTTTTTTTTTGTTAATCAAGCACGGTTTTTAAATAAATATAGTTATGTATACAATATAAGAAGATGTTATTTATTATATCTTATTTATATTGTATTTCATTTATTGTATGATTTTCTTTTGAAGAATATGAGACGAAAAATAATTGTCAGTATCGTATTAATAAAATAAAACATTTTAATATGAAAAAATTATCTCTTATTACAATGAATATAATCATTTAATTATTTCATATGTTCATAAGAGGATTTCACTCTAATCCACTTCATTTTTTAAAAAGTTTTAATTTTAATCCTAAAATAAATAATGAGATTACCTTCCAATAGAATTGATCAATGTAACTTTAATGACTCCGATATTTATGCTCACTCAAAAAAAGAAAAATCAAATTGAATTCACAATTTTGATTTTTAGAAAAATTATCTATTATTAATCTGTAAATAAAAAATACATTTATAAGAAATATAAAATATCCAAAAATCTACAAAATCACATAAACAAAAAGTGGTACAGAAAATATCTAAAGTGAATTATATACATTATAATAGTTAAGAAATGAGACAAACCCTTATGTCACATCTATTTTAAAAAAACATTCTATCTGTATATCCAATTTCAATTTTCCAAGAAAATCAAAAAATTATCTCGTAAATTAACGAATTTTCAAAATCAATTTTCCAGGCAACCATCACCAGGATCCGGCACAACCGGAACGTCCACGGTTTCCTCGAGTGCCCCCGATGGAGAAAATGGCCAGAGCATCAGTCTATATCCGGTGGGAAGCGTGGGTCCAACACCAACGAACCCAACAACGGCCACACCGATCACTACCACGGCGACGATATCACTGGCCACCTCTGGAACCAGGAGCCAAGAGCCTGGACCCAGTATCACCAGAAGCGTGTCAGCGCCTACTGCACCCAGGCCAGTCGTCCAGGTGGCTGCCAGTACCTCCAGCAACAATGGCACACAAAAACAGAGATTGAGGAGGACTATGAGTCGCACTGAGGCTATCAGGAAGTTAGTTCATATGATTATTTATAATGATATTTTTTAACAAGTTCATGTGATATCAAATCTATATAAGTATCCTAATAATTGTCATCTTAAATTTGTTATATAAATACAGTTAGAGTAGCTTTTCTCAACTTGTTATACTGGCTCAATATATTTATTTTTAATGATAATGAATTATAAATATTTATAAAATATAAAATTTTTAGAAATCTGATAATCTGTAATTATTATGTATGAAATGAGTAAAATTGTGTAAATTTGAAAATAATTTCTGCATGTGTAATATTTTTAAATTAAAAATTTAACAATTTAATATTCAGCTATAATCTATAGATTGAAAAATGCTAGTTTAAAGATTATTTAATGGAGAAATCGCCATGTTGCTTAAAATCTCTTTTACATAACAGAAAAATATTTATTTATGTGTTTCGGATATGAAAAATTAATTAAAATCTATAAACAAATTGAAATTGTTCATTAATGTGAATATTATTCATATCAATGATCCCAATATCGATGATCGCTATTATTATAACTTATAGATCAGACAGAAAAATGATCAATTTATTTTTAGCATCAATTTTCTATTTTCATAATCGAGTTTTAAAAGCACATAAAAATAATTGATATGATACTAATTTGAATAGTAATAAGAATTAAAAATATTTACAATTTTAAGAACTAGAATCAAATATTTGTTAGCTTATCTTTGTAACATTAAATATAATATTCGATATTATTTATTATTAGGATAAAATAACACAAATTTTATTGGAAATATTTAATTATTCCATTTATAATAAATTGTTCGATAATCGTCAATTTTTATTTGCCACGAATTCATAGAAAAATATTTTTAAAAAATTGCCATCTCATTATATTAGTATATAAAAAGAAAAATTACAAATCAACATTATAAAAATACAATAAACTTTAGTTCTAAAATAGTTTAAAAAAATCTTAATAGAAAAACAATAAAATAATAATCCTCAATAAACGTTAAATTACCACGTTAAACTACGATTGTAAAAATTACATTCAATTTAACACCACCATTCGATCCAACCATTGTACCCACGAAAAAAAATTCCATCCGAATTCCAAACTTACAACTCAATGCACCATTCACGGGGAGGTATTCAAGAACGTTTTTACGAAATTAATCAAGCCAGTGTCCAATCTTTTGTTCCTCACCTCTTATTGCCCCGATAACACGGATGGAACGCGGCGTAAATAGATCTTTTCGGCCGAATAACTCGAACTCGACGCTTTATTTTCCGTTTCAGCTACATCAGACGCGAAACAGCGCAATTCTTTGGGGTGGACGAGGAATCCGAGGCTGTGGAGAGACAACGATGGCTCGATCGAAGACGGAGAATGGCGTCGAGGAAATACGGTGCCCTTGTTCCGGAACACAGACCACCGGATCCTGATATCACCAGAGACGTGCCGGATATTACGGATGTGCCAGAAGTATGTCGGATGTTTATTAACGTCTGCTACGTTTCGATCATTCTCTACTAGATTTCAAACAATTTTCTTAACTTTCAAGAGAATATGAAAGTATCATTAATTTTATACGAGAAACTTCTTTCCAAGAAGACAATCCATTAAATTTTTCAATTTCGTTAGCTCGAGTTCGTTAGATACAGGATTAATGTTCGATTTGTTAAATGATGTTAAATGATTTGTTTTCATAAGTATATGTACAAAGTTATTGGATAGTTTATTGGATATTATTATCTGGATTTTCTTCATCATTACTATTCGATAGGAAAAGATATTTGATATGATGTGAAGTTGAATGTTTCAGAAGGAAAGCACATTCTGATGTTATTAGTTTTTGGAAATGCGTAAAAGAACATGTTTAGATTGATTTCTTTATAGATATATGTATATTTACTTTTTATAGTTAATTCTACAAGATATAAAATATATAGTGTGGAAAGTAGAATTTTTTTAAAATAAAGAAAATATACAGAAGTGTATATTAATTAAATTATCATAGTAGAAAAAGAATATTTAATATTTTTTCTTTCATAAAATATGGATATTGTCAATAAGATAAATAATCGACATGTTAATATTAATATTTCATATTCAATCAAACGTGAAAATGAAATCATGAAATTTTTGTTCTCAAATATTCCATTTCATGGCGGTTTCAACATTTATAATCACTTGCTATTTTCATTTTGTTTTCATAAGATATTACATACATTTCTCATTCATTATTTCATTTCAACTACATTCTTTATTCTGAATGAGGTAATTAAGCTCATTAAGCTCGTTATATCCCTACATGGAAGATATAAAGTTACATTTTACGCCCGAAGTATTAATTTTAGAATCAGGCAGTTTTATTCATCCTTGATGAGTAGTAGTATCATAAACTCCCTTAAAATATTAAAATTTCCTTTATTCTTTATCAATTCGATTTAAAAATTTTTTTAAATTTTTGCTTAAAATATTTCCGTTTATACACAAATTAAATTCTATTAAAATAGATCCATTTAAATATCTCATCTTGTTGAAAAATTGTTAAAAATATCGAAAAATTTTTTCAGCAAAATCAAATAAAATAAGAATTGAATTTTAATTAAAATTTATTAAATGTAAGATAAGAAAAATATAAATAGAATTGCGTGTTTCTTATTCCTCATATAATAAACACAATATTTATATTTATATTGTTAGAATATTTTCCAATTTAATAATCTTTTAAACGATTTATTAGATTCTATTTAAAAATTAATCTTCCAAACAATGTCTTTTTTCTCTTAATAAAAATTCTTTTATCATCTCTTCAAATTAATTCAAATTTTATTTCTTTAAGCTTTATTTTAAATATTATCAATAATTTTAGAAATATTCTCCCTTTCTTTCTTTTACATCGTGAAATTTTGTGAAAATTTGTTATTTATAACGACAGAAGATTAAAATTTTTTTTTCATGATGTATAGCCGATACACTTGTCGAACTACTATAATCTACAAGGAGGCAACGTTATCCTCTCTTCTTCCAAAGTACAATTTCTGGTGTCTGGCGGAGATAAGAAAGTTTTCGTTCACAGGCCTCGAAGAGGAAAAACGTGTCATCTTGAAATATCGAAAATTTCCTTCCCTCGAAGGATAAAAATATTATGGCATCGCGAATTTACAAAAGAGGATATCGATCGTCTTCTTTCTAATCATCCACCTTTCTATCTATCCGCCAATTTTTATTAATGAATTTGTTTAATTATATTTAATTAAAAACAATTTCCCTTTGCTCCAGAATTTTTATCGAGTTTTCCAATCCTTTATCCTTCTGTCGTTGTTTAAATTTAAAAAATGCAAGAATAATATAAGCATAAAGCTTTTTGTCAGCATATATGTTTCTGTTTGAAATAATTAAAGACTCTTTTTGTTCAGGGTGTTACATTGAGAAGATGGCAGCAACCTGTGAGACGAAAAGATTCCGTGGCCAGAATGACTCTTTCGGGGCTTCATTATGTCGTCGAGGTGAGTCCTTTTTCTCTTTTTCATTATTTAATTTTTATATACATTTATATAAATATTAAATGTAAATATTTATGCGGATAAAATTGAAATTCTATCAATAGTTAATTATTATTTTTTAAGAAAAAAATATTTCACTTATGATATTTTCTGAAGATTTTTAAGTTTCAATTTGAAAAGAAAGCATTATCTTGCATAATTTAATGGTATTTAATATATCAAATTTATGAATATAGAATCATAAAGATATTGAATTTTATATAATTTTGAAATCTAGATAAAAAAAGAAATAATAACAAAGAATAATTTAATTTAAAAAATAAATCAAGTCTTAATAATTAATGAATCTCGTAAATATATACTTTAAAGATATGAATTTCATATAAATCTAGAACCTAAAGAAAGAAAGAAGGAATAATAATGAAACGTAACAATTGATCAAATCTCTAGAATTGAATTTAAAAAACAAAATTTAATAATAATAGATTGACTAGAAAAAATTAGAATTCAATATTTTATTTAATATAATTATCAATACATTATAAAAATCCTATATATAATTAGTTATTTATAAACAATAAATTATAAATTTCTTTATAATTACAATATTAAAAATATTATTCATAATTAACTGAGAAATATTTTATAAAATGAAAATAAAATAATTATATCTTCGATATTTCAATCCAAATGAAAACACTTTCAAATTTGAAAAATTCATCCAAAATTAAAATTAAAGACTTATCAATAACTATTGATTATCGCATAATCATATATTTATTTGCATATAATCTTCCCTTATTAAAGAATTTTATAAAAACTTTAAAACTTCCTAAACATTATCAGAAGTCCCCCTTCTTGCTTCAAGCTTCTCAATTCTCTCCATCAAAGTATCATCGTGCACGAATCACGCAAGACACTTTCCATTAAACGCCAATCAGAAAAGGAACCCATCCAGACATTGGATAGTCATGTTTCCTCCGACAGGAAACGAAGTATCGAACCGTTCGCATGTTCCATTTCCCGTTATTACCGATCGAGGAATCGAGGTAAACGAGTAAACAAGTTAATCAACGTTTCGTTATCATCAACCGACACACCGCTCGATCGGAGGCTAAGTTTCCTTCCAGACGAGTACGTAGTGTGTTCCAACGGAAATCGGCGCGATCATTAAGCTAACGAGCTTACCCTTCCTGTTTCGGGCCTGCGTCGAACTGACTTCGATATTTGGGACGAATTTTTAGACCTGATTTCTGCCGATCTACTTTGATTAAGATATCTCGTTTCGTTTTAGATTTTTTACTATTTACTTTTCTCTTTTTATTCCTTTTTTTCTTTTGTTATTACTTTGTGGAACATTTGGAAGATTTTTGATGCTATTATTCTTTGCAAAGTTAAGAAAAATACAAAATTCATTAAAAATAGTTTTTTAAAGTTTTAAGTTATAAATAAAAATGCATTTACGTATAACCTAAATTAAAATAATTTCAATTTTTCTTTTATATAATAAAAACAGTTTCTTTATAAATTCACGAATAACATAATAAATTGAAAAATTACAGAATTTTTAATCAATTTCGCGTTGGAGAACGAAATTTTTTCTCTAACTTTTTTTTCTAGAAAGTAATAGATAGAAGTATCGTTGAAAAGAGATTGCGAGTTTTCCAATTCAGAAAGGGATTTTTATCGATGAAATTCGATTGGCAAATGTTTGTGTTATAATTGTTGCATTCTTGAAAATTTCTCGAGGAGGATGTGCCTGAAGTTTAACCGCCGATTAAATTATAAAGTTGAATGCTCGGTAAACGTTCTTAATAATTGAAATTTTTTAATTAATAAAAATCGTTTATAGCTAAGTAGAATAAAATATTTTTACTAAGATATATGTAATATTGGAAATTAAAATAATTTTGAAACTTATTAAATAATCGAAAAAAAGTTTTAGACAAAAATTAGATTATTTCGAAGCATGGATACATAACGAATATGTGAAGGTCAATTTATTTTTTTAAATAAAATATATATTAAATATACATTAATGCAACTTGTTATTTTCTTTTGTTCTGTATGCAATTTAAATAATGATACAAATATGAATTGTAAAGCATTTAATTAATAATGGATATCGTCATTTATACTTGCTTATATATATTTAAGAATACATTTAAACTGTCAAAAATTATTTTTCAGAGTTATTTTATCAGTTAGTTTACATTATATCAAAGTGTGCATTTATAACATAATTAATAGTAATTATTTTCTAATAATCCAATGAGAAATGCTTGTATTTTTGTTTTCAAATTTTACTATTTGCATCCTACGATATAAGAAAATATGCAATAAATGGATATCAAACTAATCCGATATATGCATAATTATAAAAAAAAATAACACTAAAATGTACTCGAAATCATTCAACTTTTATCCAAAAAACATTTTTCATCATCATCCAAAAAAAGGTTCCAGACAATTAATTGTGTCATCCTATACATATATACATATATACATACATACATTTCCTTCTTCTCTGATCGATTAAAATTGTGGATGAAAAAGCGTGTGATGGCGAAATTATTATCTTGAAGTAAGTTTAATTTTAACGAGAATTTTCGTTGGGCGAAACGATTATCTTTTTATCGAGAGTTCGTTGAAGGTACACAACAAGTTTCTATTGGGTAAAACAATCTCGTTTTCCATAAGTTCCCGCTTGAATTTTCATCGTTGGGAGCCAACTTCAACTTATCTCGTATCTCCCTGCTTAATTACTTTTTTGACTTTGTTTCGAATTCCATTCGAGATACCAAGATATGAAAAGTGGGCTCTGATAAATGGAACTTTGTGCCTCCTTGAATTAATAGGAACGATGAGAACGAGAAATTATTGAAAAGGGAATTGCGAGCGATTGAAAAGATATTGAATCTGTCTTCCTTCTTCTGTAATGATATTATTTTCCCATTTTTATTATCGAAAATATAATGATAATTTTGTTGTTCTTACGTGTCGTTCGATGTTATAAATATTAATTAACAACAATATTAATGCAAATTAAATTGAAATGTCGAGGGAGAACGAATATTTCGTTTATTTTTTAATTCTATCGATTAACAAATGGAAATGAAATATAAGTGAATTATCGATCGATACACGTATTTTTAGAAAAATGAGTAAATATATACGAAAATTTTATTAATAGTGAATTATTATTTTTTTTATTATAATATTTGTATTTGGATTTCTATATCATATATCACTGCGAAGAATTAATTTTTAATTGAATCTGTTTCGCATGAAAGCTGTGATATTTTGTTATAATATTTTTTTTAATATTTTTCTAAAAATCTATTATTCTTTGTCATTCTGGTAACACATTATTGATCGATTTCAATCTTTCTTGGATTGAAGATTTTTTTTAAGATTTATTGAATCTTTAAACGAAGAAAGATTAATTGTTTAAGCAACAATAATTAATAACATGATTTCTTCAGGATTAAATTTTATAAAAATGTTTCTTTTTTTTTTTTTTTTAGAAATAAATCTGAAAGTTTATAGAATCTTAAACTTTCCCGAAACTTTTGAAACTTGAAATTCTATTTTTAAAGATTATTTATTTTATCGTAAACTGGGATAGAATACGTTTTTCTATCACGAAAGTAACCACAGAATTCTTTTTGTTATCGAATATCTTACACAATGGCTATAAAAATATTTGCACAGATGTATTTCGACGTATCACGATGCATCAGTTGGGAAACACTGTTTTCTAAAGTTGTGCAGAGATATCTTCCTTTCCCATTCTTTTTTTCCTTTCATTGGCTTTCAAATTTGCTGTCTAGCAAGCAGATCTCACGTCTGACTTGCACGGGAGAATGGTACTTGTGTCGCTTTACACCGAGCTGTGAACATAAGCTTTTATGTACAAACCCAACGGAGAGAAGTTTGTCAAGAATGAGCCTGGCAAAGAAAGTAGATTTAAACTGGAAGGCAGCATGTAAATCCTCTTTGACACTTTGCTTCAACGTTTTTGCCTTTACTGTATCTTTTGGTGACTTACGGAAACGAATTTACAAAATTGTCTCTGTGCATAAAAGGCATACATTTCTGGCAAAGTAATTAGAAAATTTAAAAGAATGATCCTAGAGATTAAAATGTATTGATATTTATTAGTTTTTAAGTTATTTATTAAGTTATAAATAATTTAAGTTTACGTTAGATGAAACGAAATGGAAAGAAAGTGAGATAAGTGTGATGTGACAGAGATAGAGGTATCGTTCTATCGTCATCTCACTTTATCTAAATTGCTTATAACTTTTAACTCTGGAACACTAATGCATAAATATGTATTTACTTTTCTTTTTTTTTAAATTGAAATTATGTTAAGTAAGAATCTATTGAAGAAATATCTTCATTACAAAATCTTTTAATAAAAATAATAAACTTGAAACACTAATAAACTTGTTATTTTACTTGACAATCACTGCTTTAAAAATGCTTAACAATGCTTTTAATATCTTATAATATCCATGAAATTTTTGTACCAATTTTTATTTTAATTTCTAGAACTCTGCTAGAAGATGTATATTAACAAGCTGTATATTATAATATGAGTTTATAATATCTAAATTAAGTAATCTGGAAAAATAGTTTTTTAAATAACAAAAGAATTCGTTTCATTATTATTAATATTATATTAATTATAAAGAATAAAATCATTATGTTTTCTTTTATATATAATTTTAAAATTACAATACATTCAATATGAAAAATATATACACATATATGTATAGTTTTGAGTGGTGGTGTACAAACAATTTAATTTTGCACTGGATAAAGTAGAACGAAAATATATGATGGAGATATAGATATCTCACTCTACCATCGTCTCATTTCATTTAATGCAAAATTAATCTTTCCACGACGCCTTTTTCATAAACTCAATATTATAATATTATAAATTATTATAAATTAAAGAAAAAACTCATTTTCTGATATGTAATTTCATTTTTAATGACATTTTATGTCCATCATATAACATCAAAAAAATAATAACAAGTAATTATTATAAAAATTAATTTAGAATATACTTTACCAATTTCGAAAGGATTAAGATTTTTATATTTATTTTAATCTCTAAAATCATTTCTTAACTTTTCCATTATCTATATTTTATTCTGACATTCTATAGAAGAAATATACTATAGATCTACAAGTTTTATATACAAGTTGCTGTTTTGTGTTCGAAAAAAAAAACTTGATAATTTCAAACAAGTTTTACAGAATTTCTTTAGATAATTGGATTATGATCGTGAAAATGTTGCAGAAAGAAATGTTACGAACTTCAATTCATCTGTAAGATAATTTGCCAAAAAAGTTCTTTTTAATAAAAGATTTTTTTTCAATGAGTGAATAGTAACGAAAATTTAAGTTTGTATTATTAATTTTTTAATTGTCAAATAGATCTATTTTTGGAAAATATTTCTTTATATATATATATATATAAATCGATAGTCAGTTAATATAAACTTTAATTGCTTGTAACTTAATAAATAAGTTTTCAATCATTTTTTGTATATTATATAATTTTTGTATTTCTTTTGATTTATGGAATCCATCTTCCAAAAATCCTTCATGAATATATTAACATCTTTTATTTATTGCATATACATATACTATACTCAATTAATTATAGTATGTGATTCAATCAGTGTTACAATCTTTTAGATGTTTATTTTCAAAGAAATTACAAATTTTTCTCATATTGAACATAATTAGCACAAATTCATACAGGATACCCCAAAAATGCAGAAACATTGGTTAACTGAAGATTTCAAACAATATTTTCTTTTACAAAAAACTTTTATTTTGGCTTCGTTAACGAGTTACTGGCGAAAAACACCGATCAATCGCCTATTATATACATGCCGCCGATTGAGAGCTCCAACAAACGCTGTAATTTTTTTCTGGTCAATGTTTTTCGTTAACATAGCCGAAACGAAAGGATTTCTTTCAAAGGAAAATATCGATGTTTCCACATTTTTGAAACCCATATCGCAAGAAAAACCTTTCATCTTCAATTATAAATTCAATCTCAATCAAAAGAAAAAGAGAAGAAAATGATCCATCTCTCCCTCGAAGCGAACGATTATATACGAAAATTAAAATTTCACATCCAAAACATAATTTCTTATTCATTTCGGATAACCCACCGCATTTGAATAAGTTGAATCACCTGGTTATCGATGTAACCGAGATCGTGGAGCAGAATCCAGGATTGAGCCTCCGTTTTAACTGGGCGGAAATCCACGCTTAATGACCCGTGATACCTCGGGAATTCTGTTAAATGCACGCAGCCAGCTACTGTTGGAATCAGCCGCGATTCGATCCAACGATTCGACCCGGGAAGTCCCCTCGTAATCGACGGATTATTCGGCGAAAAGTAGCTTATCGAGGAGGAACGGAGGAGGGATAGCATTGCTTCCTTAATAAATAATCACTTGTTCGCGAGAGAAACGTTTCCATTAACGTTTAACGAGCCGAAAGATATTTTCCAACCGGGTTAATGGCCCGTTCTTTCGAATTGTTTTTAAATTATTGGATTATTATCGATTATTAGCGAGAAATTCTTTATGAAGAGACATCTCGGGAAGATTTATTGTTACTTGGTAAAGTGAAGCGATACTTTTGATAGATTAGTCGTTGGTTTTTTTAAATATTTTATTTATAATTATTTTATTTATAAACGTAATTGAAAGCAATTTTTTTTTAAACATAAGACGCGATATTAAGGAATTTTTTATGTCAAGTTTTTATAAGTTTTATAAGTATATGTTTCGATATTATAAAGCTTTTCTAATAGAAGAGTATAAATTAAAGATTAAATTTACTCGCAATTCTAAAATCAGTTTATCAGTTTCTCTGTAACTTATCAATTTCAAAAATTAATAAAATCAAGCTCCACGACGAAATAATTTTCTAAATATTTTTCTCACTCGTGATGATACGATGAGAGTTTGTATTTTGTCTTTTCAAATTTTTAGGAAAATATTTTATTTCAATAAAATTAAGTAGATCTCATTTTTCTTCCTCATTCATCTTCGAAAATTTCTTTCCTTCTATATTTCCATATATTTTCTTTAAATTTTGGAAAAATATTTTCGAAGGAAAAGGAATATTTTATTTCAATAGAACTAAGTAAACGATTTCTTCGAAAATTTCTTTCGTTTTGTCTTTTCTTAAATTTTAGAAAAATATATAAAAAAGGGAAGAAAACGATTTCAATAAAATCGAATAGATTCTCCATTTTTCAACACATGATCAATTTCTTTGAAAATTTCTTCTTCCACGTTCTTAATGAATTTTATAATAATATTTGCGAAGAAAAGATATCTCGTTTCAATAAATTTAAATTAAATTCCCAATTTTGTTTCCCTAATTGATTTCTTCGAGAATTCCTTTAACCCTTTTATTTTATCTTAAATGCTGAAAAAATGTTTGCGAAAGAGAAATGATATTTTATCTCAACAGAATTAATAGGATAAAAAATATTCTTATTTTCTTCCATTGTGAGTTATAAAAAAAATATATGTTGTAACTTTTGGAAAAAATATTTATAAAGAAAATTTTACTTCCAAAAATGTTCCTCACTTTTATTTTTTTATCGTATGCATAGAATTATACTAATACTCAATTTGCATTCTACTCGATTATCACATCTATGCAAATCGAATACAAATATTTTTAATAATCAAGTATGTAAATAAATTAATAAAAATATTATGTAACTCTTTGTAATATTTGTATGTAATATATATTATATATAATAATATCACATGATTCTATTTAAAAAAAAAAAGACATCTTCGTATGATCTCCATCTGCAGAAACTATAAATAATGTAACAATCTAATTCCTTACACCAAACAACATTCTTATATAACATTCTTTACTTAAAAGATATTTCTCTGTATTTAAATAAAACAAATACTCCATATTGCATATCTCCATCAGGTTTATACTCCATAAATATCAGAGAGAATTGGAATTATAATTGGTACGTGCAAGACAATAATTGCAGCTCGCCATTTATTCGTTCCATTTCTCGTTTTCCGTCGTCCAAGTCGATGGCCCTCGTATATAAATTAGACTACGTTTGTGAAACCTTGAAGAAGAGATAGCGAATAATTATCTAGTGGAAACTCGTGAACAAATTAATACCGTTGCCCTTCTACGGAGGGCAATGTCTGTTTTATTTCAATTATTATTCAGAAATTGAAATTGGTAGAAACGATGATGGGACCATCTCTAAGAATCAATAATGTTTGAGCTGAGGTATGGATTGTTGGTATGATACCAATCGAGCCAAGTTTGAACTTGGAAAATAGATAGAGAATAGAAGAGATGGAATTAAGTCTCGTTACAATTGGGAAATTGATTTTTTCTCGGGAAATTTCATGTATACGTGTGCGCGGGGATCGAATGTAAGTCTTTGCACACGGGAACAAAGAGCAAACCGAAGCAGACCAGAGCAAACAGTGAGGAAACGGAAAGAAAACTGAAAGGAAAAATTAATCGAATGGCGAGTGTGAGAATAATTGTGCAAACATTATCAATCGAGGATCGAGTTAATCGTTTCTCTGGCTCGTTACCAAGTAGAACAGAATTAATTTGCAATTTGTAATTCTTATTAATAGATAATATTAGTTTAAAAATTAATAATAAATAATAATAATATGAATAACTCATGATGATGAGGAAAAAACTGGAGTAAAATTTATAAAGATTTTAAAAAATTAATTTAAATTTTTTATTTCCTTCTGCAATGATAATTCTAATACTATTATCTAATTATACTTTGGAAGTTTTCATTTCACTTAACTCTTCGACACAAAAAATCAAAAGTAAGCTTTTCAATAGATTTTTAATATTTTTGATAAGAATCAAGTTCGAAATATAATAATAATTTTTATTAAATTTTATTTTTACCTTTTCTATATATTAAATTCACAGAATGTATATATTCATACTCGTCTAATAGATAATTCTCTATCAAAATTATTTTTAAGTTTTTAATTATTTAAGTCTCAAAACAAGATTAATATTTAATACAATATAGAACATATAAGATTGTTTAATTATATTTAAAATAACATCTTAATATCTAGAAACGATCAATTAATTTTTTTTTATTAAATATGTTTAAATATATTTTTTATAGGATAATTATATTATTGATTTAAAAAAAAAGAAGAAGGAAAGAAAGTTGAAATGATAAAAATTATCATTTGTTGTTTCTATTATTTATTATACTTAATTTAACAAAAGAAAAACAAGAGAGAAATGTTCAAAAAAATGAAAATCATCAATTTCAAATGAAACAATGAAATTATCCCATAATCGAGTTTTGTACACGAACAATGGAAAATCCTGCACAATTACGAAATTATTGTACTATCTATCGATCTAAAAAAAAAAAAAAAATGAAAAAATGACAAAATGAAAAACAAAAAAGAAAAACGAGAAAAATGAAAATCATCAATTTCAATTTTAACAGAGAAATTATACTGTAATTCAATATATACGAACATGGAAATCTTGCATAATTACGAGATTATTGTTTGTCCTGTATCAGCCTGTTGTAGTGAACTAAATAAATGTGGATTCACTGTTGTAATTTCGACTAGGGAGGAAATTGATTCCCGACAGAATTCACCTATTGTTCTTGTATTCGAATACGCCCATTGTAACGATATTCTGTCTCTTCCCTTCGATCATGTAGTATTTCCATGTCACCCTTTATTACCTGTTCTTTGTTCTTCCGCGTGTATAATAGTCCCACGTTCAAACCTGTTCTAAATGTTGTAGAAAAAAGAAATGGATTTTCATCAAGAAGAATAATCGAAGTAAAAATTTTTTGATCGACGATTCTTAATTTGGTTTCAAGGTTTTTTTAGTTTTCGACAATAAATATGACTTTCGAGATATTTTTTCTTCATTCCTCTCATGATAAGAAACAAATTATTTTCATTAATTTTTAATGGCAGAAAATCGTGTCTCTTTGTGATTATTGTCTTTTCTTTTAAATTTGTTTCTTGTATTAAAATCTGATTTTATATCCTTTTTATATTTAAAATACATAAACTTTTATATCATATTTGTTTCTTGAATCATGTTGTAAATTATTTTTTAATTACTAAATTTTAAAACTTTTTTGGATCTATATACATAATTCAGATGTTGTAGAATAATTTGTAGAATATTATTGATATACAGCAAAATTCAAAATATAATATTAAAAAATCTTGTAGAACAATTTAAATAATTTTCAATTGCACGTTTCTGTTTCGTAAATCCCCCAACATAATCATTTTTCAATTTCTAAAATATTTTCTTTTTAATATCTATTGTCGATATTATATTTTTACTTCTGTAATATCATACATGAAACATTAACATTAATATCAATTTCATAATACAGTAATAGGAAAAGTGAGATTACAGAAAAAATAAAATACATGATGTAGCTCGAATAACTCGAGCATTATTTTACAGACAAATTCACTTAACCCGAAAATTCTGATTTCAATGAAAATTTTGTGCGCGCGTAGGTCATATCAGATTGCACATAGAATAACTTTCTTTCAAAGAAAAATCTTTTTGATGGAATGAAATCCATCCTAGAAGTTTTTTCATATTTTGGTTACTATTTCGTTGGGAAATATTTTTTATATACAAAATAATAAAATACTAATTTTGTAAAATTTTTCTTGCAAGTGAAAAAATTATATTTAACGAAAGAAACTGAAAAAAAAGATTGAAACCTTAAACGTCTATTTTATCCTTTGACAATCTATTTCGCTGAAAAAAATTCGCATATATAATCTTACTATTCGTATTTTATAATAATTATAAGTATTTTTATAACATAAGATTAATATTTTTATCACTAACAATTTCGTATGTATATAGAGAACGAATAAATTCTTTGAGAATTAATATATATCTACTATATGTTTATTGGGAAACTATGTAAGGATAGTAGAACTTTTGGATACTAAATCTTCTAATATTATAGAGTTTTCTACATCCATATTAGTAGAGGAGACAAAAGTAAGAAGATAATAGAATTTCCGAATAATAAAAATCACTTTCTTTAATATTAACTTCATTTATTCAAATGGAAATAAACAAAATTAACACATTATTATTTTTTTATAGTTTTATGATGTCTGTAGATTGTAGACTTTTTTAATTATTTTGCATTTTATTTCGATAGTTAAAATTAATTTTTAATAATATTTAATATCATATATAATTTAATATACATAATAGTTTTTCGTTTGTCATCGCATATTAAATTAAGCTTAAAATATATAAATAAATTAAGGTTTCATAATTATTATGAAAAGAATTATTTTCGAATACAAAAAACTGTATATATAAAATTTAAATATCGCTAAGAAATGGCTATTCGAAGATACTATATGCTTAAAAATATTATCTAAAAATTAATTCATTATCATCTATTTTAAATCTGGAATTATTGTGATAGCATACAAAATTTTATTGAAAAAATCTTGAACGAAAGATATACTTAAAAATAATTGTATTATTTGTTCATTGTTATTATTAAACAAACGGTACTTAATCGAATATAAAGTTTTCTTTCTTACAAAATAATAAATTATTATTGAAAATCATTTATTATAATATTCGTTAAAAGCATTCTTCAGATAGTCATTAACTAATCATTCATTAACCTCTAATATTGTATTATTTATAATAAAATAAATAAACACATGTACAACATACATAGATTTCAAAAAATTTTAGTAAAATTGATATTCACTTAAAACACATAACAATTAGCTTTTAAATATTGTCAGAATAATAAAGTACAACAACAATTCAAAATGTAATATCTTGAAATTGCATCGATTATAATAGATAGATCAATAGATTAACATGCAATGAATGCGATAAAAATAATTTCTATGCACTATGATTGTTCGTATTTCAGATTTAAGAAGAAGAAAAAAAACCGAATCGATACGATTCTCGTATCACCATGAAACATTAACTTCACGATGTGAACAACTGTTTTCTGTTTTTTTCTAGTGAAATATTTTAAAATTCTATCAGCAGATGGCAGCAGCAATCAAAAACATCGAGTATATTTCTTTGAATATGGCGTTAATAGATTAATACATAACGATAAAAATAATTTCTATGCATTGATTGGTTTTCAAGCTTGAAAAAAAAAAAAAAGAAATCGATGCGATTTTTAAGACGTCGTAAAACGTCCAATTGCATCGTTATTCTTTTCCAGGTCACGTGCAAAATATTCTAATGCGTCTTTGTATATACAAACGGCACACTTTTCTCGAACAGCAAGGCGGAACCAAGATGGGGCGGTGATTGTCCGGCTTGTTTCAGTTAGTAGTCGGAAGAGCTAAGTGGCAAGTTTTGAAATACGGTCGACTGTAGCCTCTGTATAACTTTAGTAGACCAAACTTCCGGTGGACAATGTTCCCGTACGGAAAACGGGGGCTCGTATGCGCAACGCGTTTCCTCTGTTTACTATGAAGAAAGCCAAGTCCCATGGCTGTTGTTTCCTCGCTAATATTTGAATTTTCTACCAAAGGCACGATGGAAATTACTATTACGTGGAAAAGTACCATTCGGTTTTAATGAATATATAATTTACAGTCGAACGTGTAATTTTGTGATAAATGAATTTATTGAAATTCGAACTTTGTAAAGTTATTTATAAAAATTTTTATGGAGTCTTCTTTATTCAATTAAGAAAAATATAACGAAACATTTCTATTCTATATATTAATATTATAGAAATTGTTGAGATGAAAAAACTTTAGAAGAAAATAATTTTTTCTCATTTGAAAAAGAATAATAATTACATTGATATTAATATTTAAATATTATATTTATAGAAATTATCTGTACCATTTATGTTAACTTATTTAACGTATCTTAGACTTATTTATTAAGTTACAAACAGTTTATATTTTGTTTTGGCTTTTAGAATATGCTCTTTAAAGATAATCTCACGTATATATTAGCACTAGATTGCATATAGATTAAAATCTTAATTCCGGCTTCTCATATTTCCATCATACATCATACTCCTATCTCCTTCTTTGCTATTGAATAATAGAAAAACAGTCTTCTAACAATATCATACTACAATATCATATCCATAATTAAAACATTTCTCTCACTCGAATCACGATCATCGAAATAACATAAATTTTGAAATATCATAAACGTCAAACGGTATAATCCGACGGTTTTAATCAAATTCCAATTCCGTTAAGACCTGAAAAATATCCTCCGGGGAAAAATTTAAGTGGCCTGGAAATATTCTATTCAATTTTCCGTAGCAACGATTACCATGTCAACTGGTTGACGTTCCCCGTTGCGTATCGTCGGGGAATATAATACTCGGCAGGTTGGAACCGTAACAAAAGGTTGTAATTGCGATCAAATCGATCCGGTCAGACAGTTCGATTTTCCCTCGTTGAACGTCGCCGACGCGTGCACTCGTTTCGAACGCCAATTCTCCCTGTTCCGCAATAATGAAAGTATAAATATTCAGGGAGGAAGCGGCATGGGATCGCGAATCGATACAATTCATTACGATATCTCACGTTGATCCCGCCCGATGCCACGCACGTAGTAAATGCGTAGACGGAGATATCTCTCGTGTCTATCGAGCGACATGCACATGCATTTAAATTGCCGAAATTATAGATCGAAATACGGGAGGATCTTGGCGGTGTGGGGGGCGGAATGGCTCGAGGGGGTGGAAATATTGAATTATTTTATAACTGCGTGATACGTGAAAGGAACAATGATGTTTCTTTCCTTTTTTTTTTTGATTGATAAATTATTGTTATTAAAAAAAAAGAAGTAAATAATATTGTAAAAAGAAAAAAAGAATAGTAAAATAAACGAATTGTTTCGATGAGTTATTCCAGTCAGATCATCATTTTGTAGATCAAATGGTTTGAAGCTTAGATCGTCTATTAATTATTAATTAGATTGTCTAAGTAAAATTCGATTAGTCAACTCGTTGGGATGAGTTCTGATTCTTTTTTCATAGTTTATATTATATTATTTTTAATCATTAGTAGGTTTGGTTTATATCTATAAATGGCCACATGATGTGATGTGTTAGGGAATATCAAATATTAGTCTTAGTTTTATGTAATATTTTTAGATTGGAATTAGTAGGAGACTTCATAAGGTAAGTCCATATTAGCTTTGTAGATAATTTATTGTATATATTTATTATATATTAATAACAGTTAAAATTTTCTATTAATAAGCCAATACATTTTATGTAATTTAAAATGCTGACATATGTTTTCGATTAACGATGAAATCAAGTTTAATATTTCAATATAATAATATTGTGTCATGATGATATTTGTAAAATTTTCTTATAAATTTATTTTAGAATTTCAAGATTATTTTATTACACATGAGTAAATGCACTTTAATGTTAGCTATAATACAAAAGAAAAGAAATTTATGTATATATAGATGATTTTAAAAAAACATTGTAAAAAAAAATTGTTCATTTATCTGATTTGCTATTTAATATCAAAAATTAAAAATTTCCTAAGAGTAAAAGTTTTTAAAGTGATTTACTTATTTTCATAATATATTGTTAAATTATGTGTTTAATTTAATTGCTTTTTTGTCTTTCATTTTTTGATAATCTTCAAATTTTAAGAAAAAATATAAAAATAATAGTCATATTACCTTCTTTATATATATATATATATATATGTAATTTCTTTTTTAGACAAGCATTTATTTCTTTTTCTAACTTTTTCTAATATATACAATTTGTATTTTGTATATATAATATTTGAAATGAATGTATTATTCTTAATTCTTATTAATAATTATCTATCAATTCTTATCAGTAAATTAAAAAATGATAAATGATAAAATTTGTCAGTATTGGAAGTATGGCAACAAATTGAAATAGTGAAAATGACCATGAATTTAAATTGTTGAAATTATAATAATGCAAAAGAATTGGAATACAAATGGATCATTGGTACCTTACTGATAGATAGAATAATGGTTTGAAGAGAGAAAATACATTACAAGGAAAAAATAATTGATATTGACAGCTTGAGTTGAGTTTTTCCTGTATAACTCGTGCAATGTCAATATTGGTTTGATAATTGGATTGGATTTCTTATTTTTGTCATTGGGAAATGTAATCTACTTTAATTTTAATAATTTTCGGATAATGAAATTATAAATTTGAAACATGAATCGATAACAAATGCATTTCAAATAATAATCTGAATCTACAAAATTTGTTAATGAAAAAATTAACAATTTTAAGTTTTATCTTATCTGTGATACATGAATATTAATAAAAGTGTTAAAAAAAAAATGTAATACTAAAGTATCATAATATATATGCGAATTTATTCAAAATTTGCGATATATAATTATAAAATTTAAAGAAATAGTAATGAAAAAATTATTTTAAAAAATCTGTTAATGCCATAATTATTGTATTTATTTTTAATATTTTCATAATTACTATGCAATATATTAAAAAATTAAATTCAATGATATAAATAAATTGAAAAAAAAATTGCAAGTGATATATTATATTATTCGTAATAAATAATAATCTTGATAATTTTTTAAATTTCTTTTTAATATTTACATTTTAATTCATTCTAAAACAATAAATGAAAAAGATGGACGTAAAGTATATACATAAATATATACTTATGCAAAAGTAAGTTTTAGTTAATTAATAAAAGATAATTAGTAAATTAATTATGCAAATTTTGTAAATAAAATTTCATATAATAATAAATAAAATATAATGTATAATTAAATATAAAAATCTATTCCTGATTTGCATTAACAATGATATAATATAAAAAATTTTAAATTTGCTTTCATTGAATTAAAATCTATATATATACTTTTATATAAATTTATCAAAAACCACAATAATTAATAAGATTTATATTTAATATTTTGAAAAATTTTAAAAAATTTTTCCTCTAAAATTTATATTTTGAATTGTGTCATTAAATGCTGAACAACGATTAATTATTGTGGATAACTTTGTACTATAATATGATATTTTAATATATTATAATAATTTATAATTCGATACATACATAATACGAGTCTATATATCTATAAAATCTAGAAAAAAATGCTGATGATAATAATAATAACAATACAAATAAAGAATTTGAGTTGATCAATTACAATTAATTAAGTGTAATTAATGTTTTTTTGTTCATTTTTTTTTAACCAAACTATACAAATAAAAATGTTTGCATGAATTTATAAATATTTTGAAGATTTTCGCAAAAAGAACAAACCTGGATACCCGATATCAATATTTGACGAATAAAAACCATATTGCCATGTTGGTTTTCCGAGTGGTCAAACTGAGTCGAGTTTTTCATTAAGCTGAATTCGAAATCTTTATGATTTTTACTGTCCATCTGCGTATATACTTTAATGTTTGAAGAGATTTCCAAACTTTCATATTAAAAATTTTTAGTTGATACAATATAATAAATATCAATTTTTATAATAAACTTTAATAAACTTAGATAACAGATTCTCCATTCCATGTTTTTATAATTATTAAAATCGTGCATGCAATATCGGTAAAATTAATTTAATTTAATTTAAAAAAGAAAACAAAAAATTAAGACTTGAAAATTTTTATAATCAAAATTAATTTTATAAATCTTTTGCACAAAAAGTCTTAAAAAAAAAGAAAGATTAAAATTTTTTTACCATTAAATAAAATAAAATAATCATAGAATTTTAATTTTTTCGTTCTAACCTAGTGTATCCTTTTCTTCCTTCTTTTTGTAATATTGTATTGTAATGTATGTGTAATATTTTTATTTACTTTGCATATATATTTTACATGCTTTTGTTTACTTTTTGTATGTATAGTATACTCTTTCTCTATCTGTCTCTCTGTTTATCTGTTTGCCAATCTATCTATTGGTCTGTTTATCTTTCTCTCTCTCTTTTGCATGTGTTTCCATTGTGTATCTATTGTGTATGCTGTATCTATTGTTTGCCCATTTTCCTTTCTCCCTCTCTCTTTTGTTTTATCTGGTGTCTATCTACCTATCTATCTGCCTGTCTATCGACTTTCTGCATATATATACATATGAATGTTTTTGTTATATAACGTATAAGATAGGACATATAACTGGAATCATTTTTATCGTTGGTCCACAATAATTTCAATAAAATATTTCATATAAATTTTATACTATATGTAATATATTAAATAATTTCAAAAAAAAATAATTTATCCTGATTTTTTTTATAAATGTATATATAGAGAATACTTGAAAAAAAATCATGATTTTTATTATCTTAACTATGATCTAATTATTAAATCCTCTATAAAAAAAAAAGTGTTAATAGGTTTACATAAAAAAAAAACATTAATTTAAAAAATATTTAAATTTTAATAAATTATGAATAATATATTTTCCTTTATTATAATTTAAATTATTATATTTTTATCGGAAAGATTTTTCATTAAAATTCATTTATTTACGTAAATCGAATTTATACTATATGATATACTATATATATTTATAATTTATAAACATATTTGTTTAATTCTATATGTATGTAACATATGTATTTCCCCTTTTTTTCTTTCTTTTTCTCTACAAATCTACAAGTCTATTTATTTACATATCTATCAATTTATCTATGTGTATATAAGTGTTACTTCAACATACAAGATATTAATATATTCGTAAAACACTTTCGAAAGTTTAAGATTTTAGAACAATCTTCTTCGATTTCTCAGATTTGTCTTAATTTTTAGAGCATTCGAGATTTTCAGTAGTAATTCCAATTTTACCAAATTTAAATGATATTATACTTGTAATGTATAAAAATTCATAAATAATTTCTATTTATAATTTGTATTTACAGAAATTGTTGTCCTCGATTATCATACTAAATTTAAAAAAGTGTTGAAAGTATTCAAGCGAAGAAATCCACGATTTTATTGCTCTTTGTTTCTTCTTCTTTTTTTCTTGTATTTGTATGCATATCGTGCGTACATGCAGATGTGTATCGCGTCTGCATAAACCATACAACGCGATCGTACAACATAACATGTGAAGTATCGTTAATTCCCATGCTTTTAGGAAGAAAAAATTAAAGAACAGGATATCTCTCTGTTGGTTTCCAAGTTAATCTACTTTGATATTTAAACCTTTTAATTGAATCCTATGAGGTAAATGGAAAACGTTATTGTAACAACGTGATGTTTTTATTTCTCAATAAATTGTACGAAATAAAATTGGAAGGTATTTTCAAAGTTTGCTTCGTGGTATCAAGCAATAATTATCTTTAAAATTATAAATATATATATTATTTTTAGAAAATTGACAAATTCTTTGCAAATTTTTAAACTTTTAACGATTGTATTTTCTAATAAGATCTATATATTCATAGAAAATCGTGATTATGAATCTACTAATTCATCATCTATTCTATTCTATTCTATTCTATTTTAATGTATATATCCTAACATTGGTAATAGAAAAAGAAGTGATTTTACATGAAAAAATAAATAAAGAATAAAATTTTTTTGTTCGAAAAGCTTTGTTTTTAGCAAGATATATGAATACATTTCTTACCATAAATAGAATTCAGATAATTCAGATAATAAGAATTCAAATAAAGTTCGAATGATCAGACACAAGATTTTCATCGTATAAATATAATTCCAAATGTATCACAAGATTATAAGCGAAAGATTATAAGAGAAATATTTGAAGCAAATAATATATATATATATACAAAGAGGTTTATCATATTTTGTCGATTAGCAAAATAAATCCATTGCCAACTGTGGTTTCAAAAGTTGTGGTTTTTAAACTGGAGAGGTCGTGTCTCCAAGGAATAAGAACTGTGTTCCATCATAAACTCCTCGTGGCGCAGTTATATTTAGGCCACGCTAATTTTTCGACCTATTCCCCATTGGCTGAATGCCGCGGATTTATTCCCCCGGAAGTTGTGAAGGATGCTGGTTTAAGAAATAAATTTAAGGCACCGCTGGGTGCAGTAGGACGCGCGCTGTTTGCTTCAGGCGAACTTTATCCCTAAACTTTTCAGAAGAGGAACAAAGAAAATAAAAAAAAAAACGTGGATTTTTTTCACTCCACTTACTTCACCCCGCGAAACGTTTTGTTTCATAACTACCACTTTTTTTCTTTTAATTTGAGACTCGCTTCGTTACGAAAGTCTATTTTTATTGTTTCATTTATTTTTGCGTCATGTTAGAAAGAAAAGAAATTTGGTTATGCTATATGGTATAATTTAAAAATAGGTGAATTGTTTAAATGTAAATTATAACGATCAATAAGTTTTATTGAGAAATTGTTGTAAATTAATTCTTGATCTATCGAAGACATATGTGATGGAAATGAGTAATAATAAATTTGAACGAAATACAAGTCTTAAATGTAATAACAACACGATATTGTTTTGTTTTTTCTATTATTATTAAGTTAATTGATTTTTACATGTCAATCACATTTTTTCCTTTTTGAAGTTTCTTTCTCTTTCTTGAAATTTTTAAAATCAGAAATATACAAAATCATTTATTTATTATATTAATACAATTTAGGTGTTTCAAATATCCATTAATATTCTGAAATTGTGATTATTGTAGAATAACTTATTCTTTCCTTGAAAATCTTGAATAAGTTTTTTACTTTAATATGCAAAATTTTCTTTTATAATGGAAATAAAAAACGTTTTTTAAATATTCTATTCTCTCTTCTATCTTACTCTCTTAACTGAGAAGAGTAAGTACGAAGTACTTTCTTATAATAAAATAGAATTTTTTAACAAACAGAAAGAAATTTTGAAAATTCAATCATAAGATTAAAAATTGCATCGTTGAAGTGCTATGATAATGTTGTATGTCGACTAGAATCGATAGCACAGAGTTTAAAAATGTCCATTTATTTTCAGAAAAACTTAATAGCTTCGATAAAGTAGAAGTTTTTTTTTTATGCTGGACTAATAATCGACACGATATTTCGCGATCTCGCAGGAACGTTAAATAGATTACACTATTAGATTTCGGTAAACATCCCAGAAGGACATTTCGAAATGTTGGTAATCACGACTCTGCACGGTAATTTCACGGCAACTCTCTTATTTTTCCAATCGTTCTCCAAATGAATGTTCGGGCGTAAAACTTTCTCAATCGTTAAATCGCAGCAGAACAGTAAAAGAAAATTATACGTGTCTCTTTTTCGGGATGAAAAGTGGTGCACGAGTGGGTCACGAAAGAAATTTGAACGGTTTTTTTAATGAAACAATTTTTTTATTCGATGAAAATTTACGAGTAGAGCAAGTTTTTTTCAAAATCAAAATATCATTTTAAGAAGGTGAAATCAACACTCGATATTTCAGTCAGCTTTTATTCATTCATTTTTTAATGTAATTTTAAGATAAAGTAAAATTGTTTAGAATTTAATATTCTTTCGAATTGTTGGAAAATTAATTCATAGATAAAATTATGTTTAGAACATGAACAGTTGTTGAACTTTGAGAATTGATTTCATTTTATTGAAAACATTTTATCTATTTATTTATATAGATTTACTTATATTTACATATATATATATATAAAAACCTTTAATTAAAATTTTCGAATCAATTAAGTTTCTCTATAAAATAACGTTTAAATATTCGTAAATCATTTAATAACATTGATACAAAAATAAGATATTGACAATAATCGTTTCATTCAATGATTATTCTGATAATATTCATGAAAATTTAAATAATTTAATTTAATTTAATTTTGTATGTAGATACAGGAAGAATGAAGAATAAAAATATGAATATAAATAAAAAGTAAGTCATGTTTTGTTTACATATAACACATTGTTTATTGTTACTTATGATATTTTATTATTTTATTATTAGATTGAAAAATAAACAATTTCCTATAATAATGACACATCATTATGATTTTTTTTTTCTTAAAATATTTTACTCATCTTAATATTGTAAATCAATGTCAATTTTCTTTTAGAAAAGAATCTTAAATATCCTCAGAAAAAAAAAAGTATAAAATTAAAACTGAGGTATGAATACATTATGATAGAATAATTTATTTTTTTCTACTTAAAAAACTAATATTACTTTCCTATGTGCAAAACCAATATATGATACTTCTATTAAATATCTGTTTTTATTATTTACAAAATATAATTTGTTCGAATATTGCATGTATTTTCATGCACATTTTATTATACAAAAATTTATATTAAAAGTAATAATTGAAATTATTGCGATCTGATTTTTTGAGCGAAACAAGAAACAAATTTTGATGCACGAAAGATTAGCAACTATGATGTCGCAATATGTATAGTTATAAAACAAATGTTTTCCGACGGAGATGCACGGTACACATAGATTAAACAGAGTTTAACAATAGACCAAGCTACCATCCGAACGCTTTTCGAAACGGTATTGTATAATTGAAAGCAAACACGGTCGAACGATCAATGGAATAATTAAACTCCGAAATGAATAATTAGTTCGGCGCTTACGTTTCCAAATTTCTAAATTCGCTAAATACTTATTGTATAGAGAGAGAGATATATACGTTTCTTTTCATTTAGAAATAATTCGAGAATGTAATTTCTGTCAATTGAGGGATTGTAAGAGGAAATTATTTCAAAATATTGAAAAATGATTTTTTTTATTATTTAGTATATATTTTAATTTTGGCATTTATAGTCTCTATTAATTATTCCTTAATTGAGAACTATGTAGCAAAAAAAAATTTTTAGTAGATTTTTATTCAAATTTTTGATGAATTTTTAAAATTCGTAACTATCCAAAATGTCATTATACCAAAATATCAAAAAAATTGTTATTTATCTTAATAATGAACGATAAAAGAAAATTTATGAATTTATTGTTATTTCGTTAATTAAAACTAAATAATACATATTTTCCAAAAATTATACATCAAAAAGTAACATTACTTTGTATTTCTATCATAGAAATCAGTAATTGAAGCATACTTAAAATTTGTAATAAATTACATAAATCTGTATATATAATAATCAATTAATAATAAGTAATAAGTAATGATCTACTTATATTTGACTTGAAGAAAACTTGCATATAAAGAATATAGAATATATAATTTTGATGTAAAATTCTTAATTATATTATTTAATTATAATCAGAAAAATATTTGTCTATTTCTAGCATTTAATAAAAATAAGGTTTTTTTTTTTAAAAATATATTTTTACTAATCATTAAATATGTATCATATAAAATTAATTAGATACCGATTTTTCATCATATTAAAATATTAAATATTACATTAATGCAGAAATTCGTTTTGAAAATTTTGTATACGTATTAATGTATATTTTGATCAAGTTTTATACATATATACATAAATATCATAATAACAAAAACAAAATGTAGATTTAATATAATTTCTTAATTCATTATTCTTTGATACATACAACCTTTTCTATTTCCAATACTTTATTAAAATTCTTCTACCCATAAACCCAAAGTATTTTGAAGAATGCTCCCAATTATTTCTCCCCTTTTTAATTGACAAGGAAAATAAGTTATTCTTAAACAAATACTTGCAACAGCGTTTGTACAGCATTGTAGAACGAGAGCGTTGTGAAAATTTTACAATTCTCGAGCGTTTTGCCAGGGAAAACACTAAAGCAGGTAGAATTTTTAAAAAGTTGCTGATTCAGGGGAACAATGTTGCCCGTTAACTTTTCACAGAGCGGAGGAGGGGGTTAATGTAACACGTTGATTCAACAATCGACGAATACACGATGCACGCATGTTTGTTACAGCTTAGTAGCTTGTTTAACATTTATTAAAAGGTGTGCTGTCTACGTATTCCATATCCGTATATCGTCCGACTTTTCATTCTCTGGGAATGCAATTCGTTATCTGGCCAGGTTATTTAAATTCGAAGTTTTAAAAAATTCCTATTCCCCGAGAATAATATGATTCGTCTATGCATGCTCTTTGTTATTTGCATATTCTATATTTCGTCCAAGTAATATCGTTGGATTGGTGAGTGGTCTTGTAAGAGATATATTCTCATACGAAAAAATTTTGTAATTGTTTAGCAATTTTTTGTTTAATTATATAATTTGATAATTAATTTTAAAATCAATATATAATCGATACATAAAACCAAGAATGGAATCAATATTGATTCGATTTTATAATATTTATATATATATATATTATATTATAATTGCATTGAGACACTTTGTATGATAAATAATAGCAATAAATTAATGTACAAGAAATGTGTAAAAATATTTCTAAAGAGGTCGTAAAATGGTTTTCATCAGAGTCATCAGAATTATTTTTATATTTTTTTTTAGTTTTAATTTTTATACAGAAACAAATGGAAGTGATCTATGATCCAAAAATCGAAAAAATATTAAGAATATATAGGATCTTACACGTTAAATATCATTTTATATTTCCTACGACAGATTTTTAATATTTCATCTGATGTTTTATTAATATTTCACTCTCGCCGAACACTTAATTCACTCCTACAAATAAATGTTATATTCGCTGTGTACAATTGAAAGTGCATTTTTATGGAATTATGAAAGGAAAGTGGGTCGCAGCTTATTTGAATTCAATAAAAGGAAATCGTATTTCAAACAAAAATATTAGTACATAGATTTTTATCGAAAAATTTACTCATAATTTCATTAAAACTTTTTATAGTCATTTTAAGGTCGAATGAATATAACAATCATTCAATATTTCAAATTTTTCATCTGAAACACTTTCCCAAATTTTTCAAAATTTATATTATTCTTCAATTTCGTATTTAAACTGAACAAAAAAGTTTTTTATATTTTCTTAATAAAGATAATTTATTATGAATGAATTTTATTAAACTTAATATAACTTTTTCTTATATAACATAAAAATCATTATAATCAATATTTGTCTATTGAGGTATAACGCTCTTAATTGCATGGATCTTAATATATTTAAAAATCATCAAAATTCACGAAAATATCGATAGATTCATTAAAAGATTAATCAAAGCTATATTATAATGTAACATATAATTATTAATTTCATCGATAAGAGGACAAAGACGATACAAGAAATCTTTCAAGAGAAATGATTTTGTATTTATTTGTTACGTTAAAAAATATTTTGGATGTCATGCTTCTCTTTCATCATCCAATAAAAATTCGTAACATCTGTTAAAAAATAATGAAATTGGAGAACGAGAGCACACGGTTCACAATCCGTAGGATCGAACCGAAGCTTGAAATTTACAACTTGTGCGATGCGATAATACATCTCCATAAACAAGGATTTGCATCGCAATGCAATCGTTTTCATCCTCGACAAATTCTAGAGGACTTACTGCAATGAAATTTATTTGACAAGTTCGCAAACAAAACGTCATACAGTCTACAGATTGACTTTTAGATTATGACATGTATAACTTCAATGAAAAAGAAATAAAACATATGTTTTAACATAAAAACTATCTATCTAACTAAATCTATCTTTTTGGATTTTGAATTCTTCGATATTTAATTTTGTTTTATGATTTTTTTTTTTTAATTGTAATATTAAATTATTCTGCAAGTAATTTCGAAAGAATAATTTTAATAGAGAAATAATGATATCTATTTATTACATATTTTTAATCGATTAATTATTATTTATGATGATCATTTTTTGTAATTGAGATAATTTTCTTTTCAATAAATTTTTATCTTTTTGATTAGAGATTATTCTTGTTAATCTTTATAGTCTATATTTTTTGAAAAAAGATTTTGAAAAAAATAAATATCAATACTTGAAGAAATATTTAATGAAAAAACAATTAATACAAAAATCTTAACTCTTTTTAAGAAAAATAAAAATCTTTTTGGAAAAATAAGATAATAAAAATATTCTAATTATAAGTTAATATTTTTATGAATTAAAATTAATTACTATATTAATTATTAATATATTAAATTTATCAAAATAACAAATATTAGATTTCTTTTTTTTAATAAATCTTAAAAGTATGCTTTCTTTAAAAATAATCCTTAATCGATGGTGCCAATTACTATAAAAATGCTACGTATTTTTCTTCATTTTCATTTTGTATTTTTTATAAAAAAGTTTTCACTTTTCGGAATCTTTATTTAGATATATTAAATTATAAGATTGATATATCAGATCTTGCATTAAAGAAATAAATGAATTTTTATTTACATTCTACTATGATAAGAAAAAAAGATAAAAATTCATAACAATTTAATTATGTATTATATTAGAAATCCATGATAGCAATTAAAAATAATAAATGAGTAATTAAGATAAATAATTAGTTATATAATTTTTATAATTATTCAAGTAAGGTATATAAGTTAATAATTCTAGAATTATACAAATTATCAATTTATTTATGTTAAAAAATGAAAAATAAAAAATAAAAAAATTGATATTTATGAAAGTTTATAAATATAGGCAATTTTGATTAAAATTTCAAATTTTCTTAAAAAAAACAATATTTCAAACGAAAAGAAATTCTATTATTTCTATTTGTATTGTATAATATAATTTTTTGTACTCCATTACAAATTATATTATATTTCGCTTTATATATAATTTTTATTTAATTAATTTTGATTGCATGACGTATCTTTTGCATAAAAAATATTTTCAAAAAAATGTATTACTATATTTTCAAATATTTAGAATAATTACATGCTCAAAAGAAGTTTTATATTTTTGACAATTTTATGCAGCAATTACAACGAATGAAATTTCTTTTTAACTCCAAATATCTTTACAATTTATCCATATAAATATATGAATTCTTTGTATAAAATATTTCTCCAAAATATCGATAAGTTTTATCCATCTTATCAAACCTTTTATTAGATGAGTTCAACAGAATTTTCTCTAATTTTATTGATTATGTTTACCAATGGATTGTTATGAATGTTCTATTCTGTTAATAATGAAAATGAATATTCTATCAATGTTCTTATATCTCTAAGTAAGTAAACTAAATATCACATAAACTGTAGAATTTCCATACAAAGCATCCATGTATTCATGAGTTTTATCAATCTTTCAGATCTATTTATCGAGTTCGACAAAAATCTTAGATATGCTAATTATAAATATTATTAGCTAATGGTTGTTATCCCTCGAGATAAAAATAAAACATCTTAAGTAAATCGTAATACAATTAATACAATAATTATTAAAATCAAAATACAGATTGAAATAACATACAACTTATCTTCGTCGAATCGAAACCATAATCGATCTTTGTTATCGATCTGTCTTACCTCATAAAAGAAAAAGAAGAAGAAGAAGAAGAAAGAAACAAAATCCGCCAAAAGTTCGACATTTATTTCAACCGACGTAACTGATAAACGATGCTTTTTTCGAGGAGGGAGGAGGGAGGGGGAGGCGTGTCCCTTGAATATATGCGACACTGCTTAATTGCGAGCAAGAATCGACCGATAGGGCAATTAATGGTTCAGGGACAAGCGGGAGGGGGTCACGACAATATAAAATCCCATCAGATGGGCTCGATACGGTGCAATAAACATGGAGAATGTTAATTCCGGCATGTCGGGCACGAAATTAAATTCCATTCGATTTTAAAGCCTTTCCATTCGACCAGATTCCACCCTGTTTGTCGATATTACGTAAATCCTGGCTTCTTTCATGCACTCTGTATCTTATATTCTTTTTTTTTTTTTTTTTCTTTCCAATTTTCTACTTTTCTTTCTCTCTCTCTCTTTTTCCTGTTTCTCTCTATTAACTTGTTCGAGTCGCGGTGTTTGTTGTCGTTTAAGTTTGTTGATTACTTTCAGCTATTTTCAGTCTTCTCTCGACTAGGATGAATTCCTGATTGAGAAGTTTAATTCTCGTAGCAACTCTCGATATCGAGTGATTCTAATTTATCCTGGATAAAAATATGAGATTTTTCTTGTTGTTTCGTTAGTCGATTTTTTTTTGGAAGGAAAGGGAACGATCTTGTTGAACGATTTTGTAATTGTAGATTTCATTTTAATTTCGATTATTAGTAATGCTACTAATAATTTTTTCACATTATTTTGTTTAATTGCGTGATTGAAAAATGATTCAAATAAATAGATTTGAACAATCTTTTGAATATATAGAACAGAATATATAGAATCTTGCAAGATTTTTAATTTGATAAGTTATTTATAATTCATTACAATAACTTCAGTTAAAACAAGAGCCACAAAATATTTTTAGAGAATCGTTGTTGTCATTTTTAGATTGTTTTGATGATTTTTAACATTTATTTATTTATTTTAATATAAATACATATTTTATAAAGATATTACAAAACTAATTTCTTTAATTTTAATTAACTCAATGTTAATTTTTTAATTTTTCTTATATGGAGAAGGAGAATCATAAGTTGATACAAAAGAAAATCGCAATTGAAAAAAGGAAAATAATTAAGTAAGTAATACTCCGTTAAATTTTACTTTCAACAAAATAACATTATAACTTTACTCTCCAATGATATTAAAAAATATTCTAAATGATAAATCCTTTTCAAAGTTTCTTAAATCAGAGAAATAGAAAACATTGAAAAAAATATATTTATTAAATAATATATATGTTTTTTTTTTAATAACTCATTAACTCATTCTGAAATTTTTTTCAGAAGAAAATATTGCATCAAATTATCTCAGAAATCCATATTTTTGGGACACTCTATATATACGTGCAATACATTTTTGCAATACAATTCAAGAAATATAAATTTTGCCAAAATTTACATCTTGAAAGATATCAAAATATAAGCCTCATTATCGATCATTAATAATTAATTAACAATTCCCTTAATTTAAAGTTTTTCGAATTAATGCATCATCTCACATTCGATTTTTATCACCATCTCCTCTTGTTTTTTTCACCAGCGAGGATGAAAGAGAAAACGGGAACAAAGAAGGAAAATAGTAAAGGGGCAAAAGGAACAAAAGACTGTCAATTACACCGAGTGTATTTCTCGTGAGGATTTAATTTTTGAGGTCGTGTCAGGCTGGATTTTAATTGGAATAACGCCACTCGCACGACAGTAATTCGTATTAATTCCTGGCCCTTAATAACGGAGGGGTCTGTTGCTCGAGCTGCCGAACTCATGATATTGGATTACACCATTGATTCGTCATTAATATCGATCACCGTTGCTCCACAAGCGACATGCTTAATGAGTTCACTAGAAGCGTTCGTTGTTCCACGAACACGATAATTAAACACAGATCTGCATAATGCTATAGAAATGCCCCATCTCTTTCCCGCCACCTATTGTCAGAGGCATTGAAAAACGAACAACGATTCGTTCTGGAATAACCGATTAATTCGAATCTCGCGCTCTCCACTCATTGTCAAACGTTGCGAAACATTGATTTTCCACGTTTTCCAAACACAAGATACTTTTAACTATCGTTGGATAAAATTTTTTTAGAGAGTTAGATTTCTCGTTAAGTGAAATTGATAATTGTATTGTATATTAGTAGATGGTAGATGTTTATGCAAATGCATGTTTTCGTGGGAAAAGCAAGGAAGAAATGAATATTTTGTAATTGAAAGATTCTAGAAGAATATATTTTTTATTTTATATTATTTATTTCGTATAGTGCACATGTTTTACATATTTATGTTTAGAACATAAATATTATTTTCCATGTATATGCATTATTTTGTGTTTATGTAGAATATTCATTTCGTTAAATTAATTTTGTCCACCGATGAATATTGGTATTATGTAAAATTGATAATAATAATAATAATAATATGTAGTCAATGCTGTGGCAATTGTGTGATGTGATCCATGTTAAATTTTGCATCCTCGAATTGATAATTGAGCGTTAAACGTCTGTTTTGAATTTAAAAGATTCAATGTAATTCGAAGAAATAGAATATTATTAGGGTTAAAATTGAGTTAAAAATGAATCCATTTTCATCAAATAACGAAAGTGAATGAATAAAACATTTATTGTAAAATTTGTAATAAAAAATATGAAATACAAAAGAAACGCAGTTAAATAATGCACTGATAATATTGCTGATTATATGATAAAAAGATTTTTAATGCATAAATTAGATTTTTAGATTTTAATTTATAAAATAAGAACTATTTATTATTCAAAAAAAAGGTTTTAAATATTTTTTTTCGAAAAAGAAATAATTTATCTGTATTATTAATTAATTTATTTGTATATAATGAAGAATATGAGGATTAACATTATTTTTTTGAATGGAATTGTATATCTAATTCTTGATGTATCAATCGTTTTATCTTAATATTCATTACAAATATATTAACATAATAAATTTCTTTTGCGAATCAATAAAGCTATATACTCAAGCATACTAATTAATCAAACATTCTCTTTTGCTAATTATTAATCATATGACACTTCAATTTCAATATATCTTGTATATATCAATTCAGTACAAAAATAAATTTTATCATTTATCTCATATTACGAATGATCATATTACAAATATATTATAATTATCATTATTCTAAAGTTAAAACAAAAATTTTTAGAAAAATTCTCCAAAGCAGCATACAATTTCTAAAATCCTAAATTTCTAAAATTGAAAGATCCATCAATAACAATGTTTAGTAAACACAGGGCCTGAAATAGACAATTTTAACACATTAAGTTAAAGTCTTTCCTAAAGTTCCAAAGGGTTGATACACGCCACGCTCGATCGAAGAAACGACACGTTGTCGTGACAGGTTGTTAACGCCGGATAAAGTCTCGAGATATCCATTGTACGTATGCGAGAGGCAATTAAAATCTGGGATGCGAGAAAAGGAGAACATAGAAGGTGAATTCGTGTGCAGGAGAGATTTCGCGAGGAAACGTAATCAACGTGGTAACTATTAGAGGGGCATTACGGTTCGTCGCCGTGCAAATTAATGTGCACACGAGACACGACGTTAGTTACGCTCGCTCTGTTTTCTGATATGAATAATTGCACGGTTAATTGCATAAAATAATTCCCGAGGTTGTTATCGACCGCCGGTAAAATAGCATTACGCTGGTTCCAATCAATTGGCCGGTATTGTAGCATTGTTGTAACAGACGTAGCCGGCCCCCCTAGTTTAATATTAATGAATGATGGTTACCCTCCTCGAAATTAGCAGCCTATAACAGGGTCATAGATACACACTACGTTCTAAACGGAAAACGCTTCTATTTCGAAATCCTGGTTAATTGGTTGATTAATAAAAGCAATAATATATAGATAAATGTTATTTAGAATGGTAATATCAGCGGTAAATGCGTGCTTGTTTGCTCATTAACGTATTGGTTTGGAAAGATTGATGTTGAAGAAAATGATAGATTAAGTAGAAGATAGTGGATGGTAATAAAATAGCAAATAAATAATGAAATGATAAAATAGAATATGGATATTGTCATTTATATATATTGGGATATTTTCTAATTCTAGTAGGAATAATTAATCTATGTTATCAAAAATATCATTAAATGATTGATATTTTGAATAAGATGGTAGTACTAAGTATGTAACAAAGATTTATAAAAATTATTTTTACAAGTATGTATAATGAATATTATGATAAATCATGTGAAGTTTAAATTCTATGAAAACAATTTTTTTTATAAATTAGATAGATGTTTATAATTTAGATATATGTAAAAATAAGAATGATTTAGACAAAAAAAAAAAGTAAATAAAACTTTAATTCAATTTTGTTAATTCGTATAATTTGTTAATAATCGTTTGTATAATTAATTATTATATTAATTACAGTCAATAAATTCAATATTATAATATTATATATACAAATTCTTTTGATATCTTATAAAGATTTTTAATAATTTTTTAATAACTTTCCTAATACATAAAAACGAAAATGTATAATTATTTTGTAATTGAGACATATATCAAATATATTATAAAGAAGTAGAAAATAGAAAGAGTAGCATTCAACGAAATCTGATTTATTATTAAAATGGCAGAACTGCTTGACTTTTCAATTTATTATCTTATTTACGACGATCACTTCGTACAGAGATCTAGTAATTTCAAATAAACTACGATCTTAATATTTCATTCGATGAAATCTCTTGAACGATAAAAATGAAATATATTGAGATTCTCGGCATTTCTCATCATTTCTGCCGCAAAACTCATATTACAGTTTGTAATTGTATCATGACCCAAATATTTATAACATGAAATTTTTAAAAACTTGATAGTTAGAGTCACTGCATGATATATATTTCAACTAATTTCGAGTAATTAAAGAGTTCAGACAATTTTTATTTCGCTATCCATTAAAAATTTAACGCAAAATCCAATATTGTAACGTGACCCATGTATGTTGAAAAAAAAAAATATCGAATCGTTAAATCGAATCTTTCATTTCGAGATAAACGACAAAATGCACAAGTTAAACAATTCCATCAAAAAGCAAAATCATTTGATTTTTATAAATTTAAATTCTAACAATATAAACTTTGATATTAATATCAAAAGAAAATTAAAAGTTGATCGTAATTTATTTTTAACATATTCTTAGTTATATTTAAAAAAATTGGAATTTAATTTAACGTATTTACTTAATGCATAAAAGGATAATGTATATTTAAATTTTCTTTCTCCAATGCGTACAAGATCAGATATATATTGTATTTAATTAATTTAAATATGATTAAAATTAACGATAATCATAACTTTTGTTGACGAATTTTATATTTTTGTTCAACAGTCGTTGACTCGACCACGGCCCCGAGAGGGATCACAAGCAAGACCCGAATCACGAAGCTTCCCACCAAGCGTGCTCACCTATATGGCGAGGTCAGAATCGGCGACGTCACCTGAAAGCGGCCAGGACGAAGAGGAATCGTTCTTCGACAGGCCACCACCACCCCCGCCCCCGCTTCCGCCGCCTCCCACGCAGCCACAATCTCAAGTCGAGCAGGGTCTGGGTGGCTTGGCGAAAGACGAAGAGGACGGCGCAAAAGTCGCGGATCTGCTCGATTCCGCGGGTGACAGAGAGACATCCGAGGAATTGGTCAGGTGAGGCTTCAGAATATGTTGCGTTATAATATTTTGTTTATTGTAGAGCAATAAAAAGTGATATATAGATATTTATTATTTATATGTTGTTATTTTTGAATATATAAATGCAAATCTTTCCTACTTAATTGTAATAATTCCGAATTCCTTAATACAATTATAGAAAGCTATTTGTATGATATTAAGTTCTGCATTCTTTTAAATGAATATTGTTTAAAGGATTGATAAAATAAGTGGGATAATTATTTCGCAGGTTTGCTCCACAGAAGGATGAGAGGACGACGATTGATGGACAGGTCAGAAGATCTCGTCACATCTCGAGGGACCATTACATTTCAAGGTAAAGAATTTTATCCTTTTTATGGAACGAATATATTTTTCAATCATCAATTAGATATCATTTAATATATTAACTAAAATCAAAAAAGAAATTAATTCTATTTAAGTTAAATAATATTTTTGTAAAATATTCATATATTTAATATTGTTACAATCATAATATAAAATAATAATTTTTTTTTCTTTCTTCGTATTTTAGACTATATTTACAAATTAATTAATTCTTCATGCGTCATATATTATTTTTCATCTGATAATCGACTTGTTAAATCTATGTTCACATCAAAAAAAAGTTAAAACATCTACTGCGTGTGTGTTAATCAATTGTAAAAATTAATGTAATATTATAAGAAATTCAATTTCAATTCGAATACATTCAATATATTTTTTCTGTATACATACGATATATAATACGATTGAATTCATAAAAATTCATAAAAAGAATCAATCGCGAAAGTTGGTAGTTGTACGTTGATACTCGATTTTGGATAAGATACATAAAAGTATCCAACGTCGAGTGTAGCGTATTATAATCTACAACAAGAAGGAGATTACAGAAAAACGAGTTGAGGCAGGTTGAGGTATCATAGCCCGTTGGCCGAAAGTACGAGGGTGCGGCAGGATGAGGGAGTAACTCTCAGGAGGGATTTTACCGGTCCTACGAGAATTTCTCCAAGTACCATTGACCGAATATTCGACAACAGTAACAGGAGGCAATATGGCATGGGTATCGTTGGAAGATTCTTGGGGTGAGTTTCCAAATATATCCTTCGAGTATACTTAATAATAGCAAACATCAATTTTAATATTTATAAGAAAATAAGGAGTTTTTAATTTTTTATACCTATTTATTATTTTGATATGGTTAAATTATTGTTTCATTAATATGCCTTTTTATAAATGACAGAGAAAAGAGGAAAGTGAAATATAAAGTAATTCTTTCATTAGAAATATCGAAAACGTTGTCATTGTATTATAATATTAGAGTAATATCAACACAATATAAAATATTAATATAATAAATAATATAATAAATATTACATTATTAAACTTATTTTATTATATATAGAATAGGGAAGAATGGAAAATATTGCTTAATAATTCACGTGATAACATGAAATTAATCAAATGTAATGAAATTGTTCTTCGTATTTACATAGCATGAAATTATGAATCAAATTTAAAATACAATTTATAAACATTCTTTTTATTGAACAATTATTTCGTTTATATGAAAATATTTTATTACGATACGTGTTAATTGATCAAAAAAATATTGCAAAATTGTTCTTTATTAATATATTAAATTATTATTTCACTTAACAAGGCTAATCTATTTTTCATCTTTTATGAAAATATTTATTCTATCTATAAATTATACATTTTAATAAATTTCCAAATTGTGTATTATTAAGTTATTTTAATAATTTAAAATAAATTAAATTAAATATAAAAAATTATTTGTTATGGAATTTAAAGATATTTAAAAAATTCTTATAAATATTATTCTTATATTAATAACCTCGCAATTAACACAATAGCAGTAAAAAACTTTAACTTTTTATATCTCAAAAAAAATATAAATAATCAACAACATGTAAATTTAAACAAAATATAATCTTTATGCAGAGTAAAATGTACAATTGATAACTTTGTTCGAAATCGATATCTCGTATCGTTTCTGAGATATGAAAGTTTAAAGTATATCCATGCACATAAACACGAAAATATGAATGGGATCGAACTCGTGTGACCTACATTCTTTCCTGGAAACGCGCAATAATACGGAGAAGACGCTGAGTCATAGTCTGTCACTGACCACTGCTTATAAAATTTGCTATAGGTCAATGAATGCGTGCGAGGAAAAGGCTGAGTAAAATGGCAAAAAATTACAAAGTTCTTTTTATACAATGATATCTCAAGAACGAGAAGTTGAATCGATACGAAACAAAAAAAGGTCTTCAAAATAAAGGTTTCCTTTTTCCTGTGATTGTAAATTTATTTAAAAATTGTTTTTGATTAATAATTGAATAAAATTTTGACAATTACAATGTTGAGATGAGAAAATTGGATTAACACGAGGATATTCGAATTTATAATATTCGATTGAATTAATGATTATGATTAATAAATAATCTTATTATAGTAATACTTCATAATAATTCTCGTAACTTGTATCGAGGCTTTCTAAAGTTTTGAATCAAAATTTACATAAGAAGAAAATACGTTTATTTATTATCATTATGAATTTTGTATCGAATAATTACATCATAAATATTTTATCAAACATAGAATCTATAAATTTATGAAAATATTTTATAATATAAATTGCGTTATTCGATAATTTTTGATAATTTATTATATTTGATTATTTATTAATTTAATATTTTATCGTTGAATTTATTCGCAATATGAAAAATATGTTAGCACAATGCGATTAAAAATAAAGTCGTCAAAAAGTAAAAAAAAATTAACAATAAATCAAGTTACTATTATTAATTTGGAATTGTCTCATATACATATATACGTTTAATCAGATATCAGTCATTGTATATTAATGCGATTGCTGTTCCACGTTGATGAAAAAATTAATTTCGAAATAAATAAATTTCTACGCGAATAATTTTATCGGCCGATATTTTTTTCCTCTTAAAAGTTTTCATACATATAAACGTATATATTTTAATTCTAAGATTTGCAATTAATTTCTAATATTTTCTAATTAAAAATATCTTACGAAACTTCAAATCTTGAAAAATGCAAACGATTTAAATTTCCAAAATAATATTTTAAGATTTATAATTAATTTCTATCAATTTCTATTCTAATCGCAAGACCAATCCTTGAATTCTTCGATTAAATTCACTATCCACTGTAAAATCTCTATTTTTAAGGTTTTAAAGATAGAGGAAAGAAGAGGAAAAAACAGGAAAGGAGGAAAGAAAGGAACGAAAGAGAGGATAAAATGTAACTATAGGATGGAAATTTGTCTTTCCTACGTTTATTTTATACCATTGCCCCGCGGATAAGATGATAACGCGTTCGTTTTATTGAAACAACTTTCTCGCTCTTCTTCATTTCGTTTTAACGATCGAATAATACGAAGGTTTTATCATATAGGTACGACCCGAGTTCGAGATACACGCAGAACACAAATAACAAACGTGGATAAACGGCAAATGTCAGAAGTGAGTGAGAGAGAGAGAGGGGATGGGGGGGGGGGGAGAGAGAAAAAAATCCCGTGACAGCAAAGCGTCTTGCTAGGGTGGCGTGATATTTAAAAAAATGCCAAGAGGGATATAGTTATCCATCATGTGGTATAGCTTTCATAGGTGTCAGATCTCTGTTTGCTTGTCATGAAAAGTTATTATTTATCGACAACAATTCCACAGAAATAGATAGTACATGGCACAACAGATAATATTCGTGGATTCATTTGTGTTAATTATAAATATAATTATTAATTTTGCGAAACAAAGAGAAAGGATATTTGAAAAGATTGTTGAGATTGATGTTATAAAAATGTAAATCTTTCTCTTTACGGAAAATACAAATGTTATCTTCTTTGAAATATTTTCTTTGAGAAGATATTGTTCCAGATATGATAATGCTATAACATTTTACTGAAATTATTTTCAATTGTTTGGTTACAATCTTCTAAATGTTGCCTATTGTTCCAAAATAACCACTCTTGAGCTAATCTTTTAGAAAAATCATGCAATGGATTTTAATTAGAAGATAGAAGATGTGGAATCGCAAGAATATATTTGACCAAATTTAAATGATGTTGAAATTGGTATAACGACGTTATGTTTCATTTCCATAATACGTCAGTAATGCATATTCATAAATCTCATCGCCAAATCGTTTGTTATTGCAATCTAATTAAAATTGATACTGGAGATAAAATATATATAATTTTAAATAGCAAAATGGCATTTGTATAATATTGAAAAATCTTGAAAATTGAGATCATTTTTATCTTGTATGAGTTAAAGAAGATCAAAAAATAAATTAATTTTTATGATGATTTATTTGATTGATATTATTGGAGATTATAATTATAATCATTTAAAAATAATAATCAGATTTGTTTAATACATCATTTATATATATATATATATCTACAAAAGAAGAATAAAAGAAAAATGAAAAAGATATAGATTATTATCTTTACAAAGCATCAAATTAACATTGAAATTACTATTATAAATTTTTTTTTAATAAATTTAAATTAATTGTAACAAATATTTACGATTCACTATATGTGTTAATCGTTTTATATATAAATGATAAATTTTGAAAGAATATAGAATATAGAAAGATTTTAATGAGGAGAAACTAATACAAATATTTTTTAATACATTTATTATTCATTTGTTTTGTAATTAAAATATGAATCATAAATGAAAAAATTTTTTAATTTTGAGAACTTTCGTAATAACTTTTGAATAAAATAAACAATAAAATATAATGTAAAATATTTTGTACAAAGATTAATTAATATTTAACGATGAGAATATGAAGGAAAATTTTCTTATATAGATAAATTCTTAATTTATATTATAAAATATTTATTTTAATTTATGTATAATTTAAATAATATATTTTAATTCTTATTACATAAAAAAAATAGAAATAAAATTGCAGATATAAGAAATTTGATTTGAAAGCAGTTAAGAAGAAATTATTTAAAATAAATTATTCAAAATTTCTGAAAATTAAAAAAATAATAATTTACGTAATAAAAATTTATTGTAACAGATGTATAATGAAACTCAATATTATATTTTAAAATAATTTTTATTTAAATTGAAAAATGAATTGAATTGAAAATTTCAAAAATTAATATAAAACGTTTATATTAACAGATATGTAATATTATTTTTCGAGATAATATTCTATATGATATCTATTCTAATATGATATCAAAATTATTTTGTGATTGCAGAAGGTCATTTCGAAAGAGCGTGTCCCAGAAACCAGACGTCAGAAAACAGTTGGACGATTTCGAAGATCATCGTCCTTATTTTACGTATTGGATCACCACTGTTCAAATTCTTATTCTGATAATATCGTTAGCATGCTACGGTTTCGGACCTGTGGGTATGGATCTCAGTCATAGATCAGGCTTGGTAAGTTCCTGAATCTTTAATTTTCTTAAATTTAAAAAAAAAATTCAAAAGATAAAAGAAAAAGGAAAAAAAAAGATAAAACTTTTTTTAAATTTCTTTTTTAATTTTAATCCTATATTTATATAAGTAAAATGTTCATATAAAAAATGTCATACATAAATTTAATTTTCTTAAAAAATTTATTTACTGAATTATATAATTTTTAGGAAATACAAGATTTTTAACTTCTTGCTGATTAGTATAAAAGTTTTTCTATAATTTCTTCAAAATATTCTAATTCTAATAGATTCTAAAAATTTCTTTATAACTTCACAGGAAATGTGAAAAAAGAATTAAAAAATATCTAAAATAAATATACATAATTTACTAAATCATGTGATTAAAATAGATACAAAATAGATACAAATAACACATCTGATAAATATAAAAATTTCTCCATTTTTTTGTATCATTATTATCAAAAAAAATATCACAGAATTCAATAACAATTTGGCAGAAGATTAAAATTTCACGATAATTTTCAATTCATACAACAGGTTCTCGTTACCAGTCTGTCGTTGCAACAAGTGGACTACCAGGAACCAGCGAATTTCTGGTTTGGTCCGAGGGCCGCCGATTTGATTCATCTGGGGGCGAAGTTTGCGCCGTGTATGCGCCGCGATATTAAAATCCTGAAGGAGATCGATGTCTGGCGGGAAAGGGAGCGAGACACAGCGTGTTGTATAAGGAACGATGACTCTGGCTGCGTGCAATCCAGCAAAGCAGATTGCTCTGTGAGTTGTTATTTCGTTTCGAAAATTAAATATAACTCGAATCAAATATATATATGTATATTTCGTCCTTCCTCCGGTTGTGTTTATAATATAATCTTCTCTCTTTTGCGAACCAACTGGTCCGGGGATTGAGATCGACTGCTACGGTAAATTTATTTCTTTTTCCAGCTGTATAGATATTCAAGTTTAATATTGATATATATTTATTATATTACAAATAAATATCGTATATTTACAGATATAGATACATAGATACATTTATTTTTGCATGATATCGTCGGTCATAAGTTGTTAAATATTAATGCGATTTTGAATATGAATAAATGAATTTTATATTTAGAAAGTAAAATTGATATTCATTGATGAACGAAATTATAAATCATTTTAATAAATTATGAATTGTAATGATTATTAATTGATTCGTGATAATTATTATTAATTATTAATATGATAATTTATTAACAAATTATATATATATATTATATGAATTTCTTATAATATTGAAAATAAAATTGTAATCTAAATTCTAAAATTCTATTAAAATATATATAATATGACACTAATAATATATACGGTAAATTTTTTATTCAAAATATACAAGTGACCGATAATTTATGGACTAATATGTCCGTTTTCAAAGGCATTATTGTTGATTTCAAAAATTGTTAAAAATTTGAGAATTAATAATATTGGAACGATAATAAGTTTGCATGTATTATAAATTTTTAATTTTAAATTTTTTATTTATTGTATTTCACGAATATATTATGATTATAAAATTAGAATACGATATCGACGTGGAAAAAATGGGGACCTGGGGACAGTGGACCGGGAGGACGCATAAGTGGATCGGTTTGCGGGTTGGATCCAAAGTTCTGCGATGCTCCAGCTAGCATAGCACCTTACGAATGGCCAGACGATATCACCAAGTGGCCCATTTGTCGAAAAACTAATCCGTTCAATCAACGATTTAGGTAAATTCGTCATCCAAAGATCCAATTCACATCATTTACATCATCTCTTGATGCATTCAATTTTTCAAAAGAAATTTAAATAATGAATTTTGTTAAATTTTAAAGAGAAGATGTTTTAAATCTTTACGTATAAGTTAAATCTTTTCATTGAATCATTTGTTGAATTTTGTTTATTTGTAATAATTTTTATTTTTTGTATTTGTTCTGGATACTTAAAAACTCTTTGAATAACACATAATAATATAAATAGGCCTATATTTATCTTTATATTTTTATATTAAAATCATTTATAAAGAAAAATTTTATTTATAAAAAATAAAAAATAATCTTATATAAAAATAAATAAATAAATTGATATGATTTTTCATACATGAAAGTAGTTTTCTTTACAAATGATATTAATATATAAAATAATTTCCAGAACATTAAGAGCTAAGAATTTTTATTAATTATATATTTATTTTACTAACTTCAGAATCTTAATATATAAATCCATTAGAAAATCTATTAAAAAACTCTCGAAAGTTGTTTCGTTAATTTGTATTGAGAGTAAAAATTGAACAGTTTTATTTGAATTCATGCATTTTTAAAAACTCTTTTTAAAACCGAAAAAATTCTAACTCCGCTAACTTTTTTCATGAATAATATCGAGGAAAACATATTGCCTTGCTCAACAGTAGAAACGGAAGTCAACGGGGCAATGGAAATTTCCCAGTGGGCCGATACAAGGATAAGATGGCAGAGCACATGGTCTGCGAGGTGATCGGGCATCCATGTTGCATCGGAATCCACGGGATGTGTCGCATCACCACAAAAGAATACTGTGATTTTGTACACGGATACTTCCACGAAGAAGCGTCCCTCTGTTCTCAGGTCGAGTGTTTGCACGATGTCTGCGGTATGATACCCTTTCTTCATCCCGAGTGGCCTGATCAATTCTATAGGCTCTTCACCACCATGTTTCTTCATGCTGGGTACGTGGAATTATTTAAAATTTTTAAATAAACTATTGTCCAAATAAAATATGTATTATATTTATATTTGAAAATATTAATTATTAAAAATGTATCCTAGGATGGTATTTAAAAGTGATTATGATATATATTTGCCTTTATGTAATATATCTATATAAATGTATAAATGTATATTTAAAAATTATTTAATTTCTAGATATTTTGTGATCTTATATTAATCAACATCTATTGAACATCTAATTTGAAATATTATCTTCAGAACGTGAAAAAATAAATAAATTAATAATTAGTAATATAATTTGTTTAAAAAATTTATTATCTTCAATTTGATAGTATTATAATTTAATAAATTAAAATTTAAATCAGGATACATCAATCAGTATAAATGCTTTATTTAAAAATAGTTAGAGAATATTTTATTAAAAGAGAATTTTACTAAATTGATTGCTTTTATATATTTTATTTGCAGAATTCTTCATCTATCAATCACGCTATTGGTTCAGTATTTCTTAATGCGGGACTTGGAGAAGTTAACTGGCTCGTTGCGTATTGCTTTGATTTATTTCATCGGAGCACTTGCTGGAAACCTGGCCAGTGCGATATTCGTTCCTTACAGGGCAGAGGTAAGGTACATTTTAATCTATAAGGGAAATTTTGAAATACATGAATACAAGATAGAAATTTATTTTCAATTTAATCACCTTCTCGTATAGAATAAATTAAAATTATTTTCAATCAAAAGTAATTTATATTTTTATATTAATTTGAAAAATTCTAGTCGTTTATGTTTCATATACAATTCAATTCGAATAATAAATTAAATAAATTATATGATTTACATATTACTATCAAAAATAACATCTTTTAAATATAAAAAAATATATATATATATATTACTAAAATAAAATAAAAATTTTTGAATATAAATTAAATATCAATACTTTTCTGTAATATTAACTTCTTGAAAATTTATTCCATTTCTGTTTCATGCAGGCAAATTCAATGATTTGTAATGATTTACTAAATCAAATAATCAAATTAATTAAATAACTTATAAATCATTATTAAAATAATATATAATATTAATTATATATTATAATTTATTTATTAACGATCTATTAAAAAAATTTATAATATAATCGAATTGTTCATATAATAAAAGTTAATGAATGTTATATGAAATTTTACAAAATATATTTTCCAAAATAATATATCAAATGTGCCAAATTTAAATTTGGCAAGAATTTTATAAAAATTATAAATATTTAATTTTTAATTTACAAATTGTTAAAAAAATTCAAATTATAAAAAGATCAGCTAGAATTTAAAAAGTACAGATACTATTTAAAATTTCATTCATATTAAAAGTTAAAAATTAAATATTCATATCGTAAACCCGTGATAATTAATAAATTCCAAAGATAATAACTTTCTATCTAGACAATCTTACGCATTCATATTCATATTCACAATTTTCATATCCACCTGAAATAAAAATTAAAATGTTAATCCAAGAAGGGGAGGAAAATTATGCAGAAGAGAAATTTAAAATTAATAGCCATCGAATAAAGCCATCATATATCAATATTATATATCGTTCAAAAATTATACACGATAAAAAAATGCGATTAAAATTAAAATTCCATGACGTATATATATTATAAAAACGAAAAATCTTACTTTACACTATATATTAGACCACATAAGTTTTAATGAATATTCTCGTAGGACATTCAATTGTGTATCGTCGATTTAATCGGATATTTGATCCTAGTCGAGTGAAATAATTGATCAGAGACCACCATGACTCATACCCATGAAAAGGATAACACGGTCACAAGCATTTCCTTTACGTCATTCCTCGTTGGTCTTATCGCCCAACAGTTTACCCTCTTAACACTTCGGTAAACTCTAAGTTATACGTCAATTCTATTCCCCCTAGTCTTTCTCTATTCCGAATGTTTCTCCTCTATCAGGAGCGTACACTCGTGAATTAAGGTGTACATCGTGGTAGGTGGAATAAAGGGGGCGGACAGAAAGCATCGTTCCTCGAGAACTAATACCGTCCAATTTGTTCTAATTAGTTTGGTTAAACGTACCTTCCGCTCGAGGGAGCTCCGCCTCCTTCACCCTTTACAAGGTATAGTGTTAATTATTGTTTCACCTAGACTGCTTGAGGAAACATGGTCGCAGGCGTTATTCCCGTTGCGTGGATTATCGATAACTCGTGTCATTCAACGACTGTGCTTATATTAATCCTTTAAATCTTAAATGGTTATTTGGAAATTATGAAATTTATATTTATAAGGAATAAATATATTCGTAGAGCATATATAAAAGTGTTGGTTGAAGCTTATTTAATTCTTAATTTATGTTTTATTAGGTTAATTTAGAGACGACTATTACTCGCTAATTAATCATGTAAAATTTGATTGAAAATATAGAAGTAATATTAACAATATTACAATAAATATATTTTGTCTTCATTTAGACGAGATCTTATAGAAAGTTATATTTTTCAGAAATTCCAAGACTATTTTTCTAATCATCGAAAATTTCAACAATAATATTTTTAGAGGTTTGTAGAATCAATTATATAGCAAAACTTTATTTATGAATATATAATAATTATGAATATAATGAAATATTAAAGATTTGTACAAGAATTCGATATTCGATTAAAAATTTGGAATTTCACAAAATCCAGATTTCAAAATTTTAACTTATTTTATGTTTTTCATATTTTTATACATTTTTTTTTTATTCTTAATTCATATTTTATCTAGTGTATCATTGATCTTGTCTATCCTTTCATAAATCTTTTTAATATTAAATCCAAATAAGAATATTCCAATCAGAGTATTCCAAGATTCGGAAGATAGTACATATAAATAAAAAAGTAAATGAAAGTAAATAATAGAGAAAATTTCCATATTTGGTCGTCTATGTTCTGTATATGGTAGTATTAATTAATTAATGTTAATTAATTCTATTACTTATTCTTGCGTTCATTATCATAAACATGTATTATCCAATCTTTAATTATCCAGATATAGTGCTCATTTACTCTACATTACTGTACATTAAAATTGTTCGTGTACATTCGGTGAATATCATTTAAAGTCGATAATAATATCGAAGATACTAATTTTAATTATATTTTTAATACTAAAAAGTAAGATTATAATATGTTTATTACTATTGAGAAATGTTTATTAGATATAAATTTTAAAAATAAAATAAATATTAAGAAGAATTCATAAAAATAGCAATGAATTATATTTAGCAGAAAACTTTTGAAATATAGAATGGTCCAATCAATATTTAAGTATATTATATATATATATATATATATATATATATATATATATATATATATATATATATATATAATTTAATATAATTCTATATCTTAAAATATACATTTCATTTCATATATAATTACAATATATTCTTTATAAAAAGAGATTTATAAAACTTATATTAACATTTTAATATAAATAATAATATAAAAATATAAATAAATAGATATAAATATTATAATATAATATGAATAAAATATATAAATAAATTTAATACAAATAAAATAATAATATTTGCGTTAAATGAAATAAATTATTAAGATAATTAAGATTAAGTTGAATGAAATAAAATAACAAATTTATTGCTGTTTCTATATTTTTTAAATTGTTCAGATGTTTCAGAACATAGCATTTTACATTTTAAAAGTTAATATTTTAATAAATTTTATTTTGCGTTTAATTGAATTTTTCTAAGATATTGGATTCAATCAACGAATATATATCTCAAAATATCTCTCAATGAATTCAATCATATTATATTACATTAATATTAATATTTGTAATTATCTTATTATCAATATTATATTTGTATATTGGTCTGTTTCTTTACTAATTATGATTAAAAATACTTTTATATCATAAAGTTCATTACATAATTTAAATATAATTATCTAAAACAAGAATTTGAAGGCATTCAACTCAAATACGTCAAGAAACATTACTGAATTTCACAATATAAGAGAATATTTTAACAGTTGGATTAAAGTCGAAATCCACAGTGAATAAATGTATTCAAATGTAGTCAAATATTATAATATAAAGGCTACTTTATCCAAAATCTTATAACTAGATTATGGACGTTTTATATAATATAATTCAGAAATATAAAAATACTTTATAAAAATTTATAAAAATATTTTTTACCCAAACATTCTTAGTCGAATACTTATAATACTTGAATATCATCTCTAAAATGAAATAAATTATATAATTTCAGGTCGGGCCAGCAGGAGCACATTTTGCCCTCCTCGCAACGTTGATCGTCGAGGTGTTGCACTGTTGGCCGATGTTGAAGCATCCACGACGAGCCTTGTCCAAGCTGATTTTCGTCCTCATAGGCTTACTAATCCTTGGCATTCTTCCATGGGTGGATAATTACGCCCACCTATTCGGTTTCATCTTCGGTTTCCTTGCCGCTTACGCCCTCTTGCCATTCATCTCGTTTGGCCAGTACGATCGTCGTCGCAAGATCTGGCTGATATGGATCTGTATGATCCTCATCGTCGTTCTGTTCACTCTTCTTCTAGCTCTCTTCTACAATGTGCCGGTGTACGAGTGCGAGGTGTGCAAACTGTTCAATTGCATCCCGTTCACACGTGACTTTTGCGCCTCGCAGAACATCAATTTCAAGCGAGAAGAGCCCGTATGACACACGGGGCCGTGTTTCGAAGTCGAGTTCGAACCATCGTTACACGTGATCGAGGATCAAACGAGGCCCTATACAAGCTTGGTCGTGCTGGCTCTGCTATTTTCAAATCGACGCGGAAATCACGATTGAAGGATGAAAATAACGTTGCAAAAGAACCCCTGACGCCAAGTAATCCAGAGATAACTCGTCCACGACGAACGACACTGCCTTAAAGTAAAATAAACTCCACCTGGATCATTCTGGTAGTCTCTTTAACCGAGTGTGTTCCACGGTGGGATGTAAATATTAGAGAAGAAAAAAAAAAAGTAAAAAACGCGCCTTTAAACGTAACACAACTATCGTTACTAAAAATCGTGGTTCGAGGGTGGATGTTTATCGAACAGTGAAAGAGGACTGGTCGTGATAAAATCTGATGAATCGAAATGGAAGAGTGTTGCATACGAAATGAAAGAAGGTTTCTGACCCTCTTCGAACGTTTAGAAACGAGAAAATGAACACACGTGTATATATATAAAACGAAGACTCTTGTTACTTATACATATACATATACAAGCGTAAGAACGACTTTAGTAAGACTTTAATTTTAAAAAGGAGAGAGAGGGAGTAGAGAGGAACGTTGAAAGTGTTTAAAGCGTACCTCCCAAGCTGGAACTATCTGTGATGGGTGAACACACGATTGTCTTCGAGAATATTTTTCATAAGAGAGAGAGAGAGAAAGAGAGAAAGAGAGAAAGAAAAAATCATTCAGAGAGAAAGGATCTTATTGCTGATGAGCTTAACTCTCCGCAAGATCTGAATGGTGAAGATAAACGATCGAAAGAAAAAAAGAATGAAGAAGAAGACGACATCGAGAAGAAAGTGTTGTAACGATAAAGTAAATCCCGCGATGAAGAGGATGATAAAAACGAATCAATTTTTTATAATAGTGTGCGAGAGCGGGAGAAACTGATGAAGGGAGCGATTATCAGAGAACACTTAATCAATTTTCACCTTGTACATAATTATAGATGCGATCGGATGGAGAGAAGCAAGGAGTTGGAAATGAAAGAGAGAAAACGATGGATGGGGAAATATGCAGGTGGAGCGATTAATTGCGTTCAGATAGGGCAAAAGAAAAAAAAAAGAGAGGGGGAAAAGAAGAAAAGAAAAGGAAATAAAGCAACACTGTGACATTCGTGAATGTGTATTTTATTATAACGGGTATGTAAATGTAAGAAACGAGGAAAAATTGTCTGTGAAAAGGAATGAGAGAGAGAGAACGAAGAATAAAAGAGAGAGAGAGAATGAATCTATTCGTCTGCGTCTTAATCGCGTGTAAACGATGATAATTGAGTATGTACACACGAGAAATAAAAATAGCAATAGCGAACGTGATGTGCCACAATGTGGAGATCGTCGCAAAAAATAATTGTGAAAGTGATTCGAGATAAAGAAAAAAAAAAAAAAAGAAAAAAGAGAAAAAGAAAAGAAATGCATTTCTTCTAAATATTGTATCGCACGTTCGTGATCTCTCATTCATTCTAACGTAGCATGCTCGACAAAGAAGTCGATTAAGGTTTCGTCGACGCAGCTACGTCGATCGGTTCACGGGAATCATAGAAACATGCCAGTGGAAGGAAAATGTGCTTTCTGCTTTCGTATCGTTGTTCGTGATTCTTTTTTAATATTGATAATGAATGGAAATTTGAAAAAAATTTCAGTTTTTTTAATTTTAAATGAATTCATTGATAAAATATTGCAAATTAAGTTGTTATTTTATTAATATAAGAATTTTTATTATGCCTTGGAATATTTATTTTTGTATTATTATTTTTTTAAGAACAAATATTTTATTTATTATTATTGAAGAAAAATAAATTTTATTTTATGAAGCATTGAAATAATTTAAGAGCATAAAGATTATTTTTTATTATTTTATCATTTTGAAAATGAAAGTTTAATGAGAATCAGCATTAATTCATTAAGTGGTACTGTTAAAAATTATAGATGCAAAGTAAATTATACAAATATATAAGTCTTTCTTTTTAAATATATATTGTTACAAAATATAAAATTATTTTATCTTATATTATATGTATTTCTTTAATAATACATATCAAAAATTTTTAAATTTTTTACAAATTGCATATCATTATCTCTAAATATCTTTCTTTAAATAAAGAATTTTTTAATTTTTAAAATTTTATTTGAAAAAAATTGATTATCTCAAATTTACTTCCTAGATCTTTAAACATTATTATTATTTATTTATTATTATTAATAAAAATAAATAAATATTATTTTAATGTATGCAGTATTAAATCGAATTGAATATACGTAAGCAAAAGCATCATTTCCTTCTCTCAATAATTTCTTCGTACAATTTTTAAAAACGTAACAAGAATAGTATCATATTGCTTATCGATTCTTAGCGATTTCTTTTCGAATTTCATAAATTCGAAGGCATGGTTTTCTATCCTCGTATATGTTGAGCATGCCACGAGAAAACAGTGATTCGTACACGATAATGTAAAATGGATAATATTCATAATCACTCGAAAATATTCATAAGTGTAATATTAATCGGAGTAACGTGACAATTATCTCGAGGTATAAACCTACTTTTTCAAAAGAAAAAAAAAACCTATTGGTAAAAAAAAAAAAAAAAAAGAAGAGAAAAAAGAGAAGGACGCGTCTCTTATGATGATATATTAAACGCATATAACGATTTGATTATTCTTCATATAACCGATTTTTATACATTTCTCTGCGTATAATATATCGCTAGCGCTTGAACGAAAAAAAAGAAAGAAGAAAAAGTCTCAAAATTTATGGCGAAATGATTCTCTTTCATTTTTCATCGGCGATGATTAAGAAGAGATAAAGGAATATTAATTTAAAATATTTAAATTAAAACATTTTCTGGCTTGAGTATACATAATATATATAATCGTAAACAAACTTGTAAACGAAAAAAAATTCTTGAAAGTACAATGAAAGCCATGATTAAGTATATTTTACTTCGATTCGTATGTATATTTCCTTTTTTTCTTTTTTTTCTTTTTTTTTTATATTTGATCAATATGATAAAATCAGAGAGCTAACGCCCTCTGTAAATTAATGGCAAATGCGACAATTACGATAATCGAAAACCATGCTCGATGAAGAGAAAAATAATTAATTCATCGTATCTCTCGACCAAATCTCATATTTTTCAATTTAGAATCGTGTATAACCCTTTCATGCTTCCTTATCGACTATTTTTTACCATTTGCCCGACCAGGCTACGCACAAGTTTCTACATAACCCCCTTAATGACCGGTTAGCACGAATTCACTCGTGTTTCTCTATACGAACGAATCAATATTATAAAACAATTAAACAAGAATTAATGAAAGTTAGTTCAAAAAGTTGTTCTCAAGGCGTGGTTTAAGCTTAATTTTTCTCTTTCATGAAAATTATTCTTATCTTGGATGAATTCAGGCCTGACAATGCAAATGAATAATGTTCCTTGATTAAATGAATATTCAACATGTGAAATTTTTAACGAATATTTCTTTCTGATAAACGTTTTTCTTAGTACCAAAATTTTTTTCAAAATAAGATTGAGTGGCTGTGAATATGATACAATTAATTAGAGGAACTTGATTAAATATTACGCGAATTTTTCCAGTTTTCCAGACAAGAGTCTTTTTCTAACCTTCTTTTGAAAGAAATGAAAGTCTGATTTTTTTTAAAAACATTATCTTTTTAAGAGAAATTTAAAAAATTTTAATTAAATTTCTTTTTAAAGGAATATTTTCTAATATATTTTTACGAGGAAAAATATTTAAATATAATAAACAATGATGAATTTATAATCCAAATTAAATTTAATTAGAATTTTCAATTATTTTAAATTTTATTTTAAATGAAATATATAATTTATCAAAAATTCGTAATTATATTATATTATATAAAATTTTGCAAAAAAAAAAAATAGAGTTTTAATTGATTATGAAAAAAATTACAAATTTCAATAACCAAAGCAAGAAAGCACGATAGAATAAGGTTATATCTGACCACGCACACAATATTTATAACTTGTATCGATTTCATGTGAATCGCAAAAGCTAACAATTTTCTGTAAAAACATCACTCATAAGTATACATGACATGATATCATATGCAAAAATATTTATCTATACTCTTTATCATTTTCTATTCTTAATTTCTCATACTACGAAAGAGAATGAACATTAATCAAAATCTGTCTTCAATTAATTTTCTCATTGTAAATGACAAATTTGGAGAATCGTAGCCAAATTCATTTTATTGTGTAATAAATTCATCGATAAATAAAGTCATTAAATTAAATGATTTAAACAAAACGAATCACTAAATATATTTCATTTTAAAAGATTAAACGATTTGAATTATACAAGGAATTTTGACGGCGGAATTTGAACTTCTCATGATGGTACACGCATTAACAAATTACACTCGAATTGAAACGATTTAACATTGGAAAAGTATTTGCATTAAAAAAGATTGGCTAAAATTATTATATGTTGTATAAAAACATTTTTTTGTGTTTTTCAATTATTCAATAAATATATATTTGGTAGAATAGTAGAATATAAATTAAATTAATAAATTATATACGACAAATTTCAAATTTATAAGAATATTATTTGAATTAAGCTTTTGATCAAATTTTTAATATAAGTATCTTTATATGAATTGCATTTCTTGAGTAAAAGTGAAATGATACATGTTCTTTCGTAGAAGAAAATATAAATAATATTTCTTAAATTTTAGTATATTATAAATTTTTTTAAACAATATTTTGTTAAAAATGAACAGCTGAAAAAAATTTAAATTGTATTTTATAAAGACAACATAATTTTTTATTTTTTATTATATAATTTTTTTATGTACAATGTACAATACTTTATGTGATTCAGTTTTATGATAAAAATTTAAATTAACTAGAAATAATATAATATAATCTTAAAATCTTAAATATAATATATTTTAAAATTTAATATCTTTTAAATAATTTGTGAAATAAGAGAATCTAAATTAATATTATTTCATTGTTTTGAAAAAAAATATTAAATTATTAAAATCAAAAGAAAGTAAAAAAATTTTATTAATTTTTTTATCTAGATATAAAATATCTAATGTACCATAGTTAATATGTTAAATGTTTAACACATTATAACTTTAAAAGAATAATGTAATGTTAATATTAATTCCTTTTTTTCATTTTTGATTAATACATTTTTATATTAATAACTGTAATTGAAATTTCATTAGAATATTGCATATTTTAAGAAGACATTGTATCATTTTACTTTTTCCATATCTAATCTCGACAAAAATTAACACTTTCGTTACTACAAACACATATATTATATTTTCTCAATTATTTTAATAATGTTACTAATTTTATTATTACATATTTGTTTTCATTAAATATTCATTGTTATTATATTCTTATATTTAAAAAGAAAATATGTATTAATATTTTTTTATAGATTCCTTTTGCATTTAAATTAAAAGTTAGCAATAAATTTATTAATAGCAATTAAATTTATTAATTATTTAATAGCAATAAATTTAATAATAAAATAAAATAAATAAATGAAATTATTGAAATGATTTAGTTCATTAATTCATCAATTTAATTCATTCTATTTATCATAAAATCTATTTTAAATCTAATTTATAACTTATCAATACTTAATAAATTACTTAATAAATTACTGCGCAAGAGGGACCGATAATTATTTTAAATTTATAAAACAACAAATCTAAAGAAAAATTTTATACATGAAAAATAAAATATTAGTAGCAACAAAAGTGTTAAATAGTCGAAGGGATATAGCACAAGTTCATGTTATGAACAGAATCAGACAGAAAAGATTAATTTTATTGCAATAAAAAATTATAATTGCCGATCGATTAGAAAATATAGTTTAATCAAGAATTTGTACTGTGATTTCGCAATAAAATAATGAACGGCAAACGTAAGACTCATTTGTTTGAAAAATTTGAGAAACTTTGTGATAAATGATCGAGCAAAAGGCGAGAAAAAGCGATTAAAAGGATTAATAGAAGACGAAGAAGATAGGGATAGATTGTGAGAAATGGAAGGATAGGAAGGGGGTCCAGGACCTTTGAACATTCAAAAATACACGTACAGGAGACACGTATAAACACATACCATCAACACACAAATTTTCGGATTATATAAATATATAAATATATAAATATGAGTATATATAAATATAACACGTATACATAAAGAAGAAAAAAAATAAGTACGAATTAAGGACCGAGGTGGACCGAGGTGGCGATTGTCGACGAGCAACATATTGTTATTATTGTAAATGTGTCATATACAGGTAATAGCATGTCATACAAGCGAGAGAAAGAGAGAAAAAGAAAGAGAGAGAGAGAGAGAGAGAGAGAGAGAGAGAGTGTGTGTGTGTGTATGAGAATAAAGAAAGAATGAGAGATGGATGAAAAAAGAGAAAACAAGAAGGAAAAAAAGAAAAATTCGAATGAAAGAAATCTGAGAAATACCTTCGATATTTCCATACCGATCACGGCGAGGTGGAATATCGTCTTTCGCCTGCGGGGACGATCGGAGTTGACTGCGTTATATTTGCCTAATCTTCAGAGAGAAAGAATTATGACAAAGCTAAAATTCTAATATATTATAATTTCATTATTTTATTGATTATTGATTATTTTAAATATATTAAAATTTATTATTGTTATCAAAGTATAGAATATTTTTTTATTATAAATTTTTTTTTTTAAATTTTATAAAGTATTATATTGTGATGAATGATATTTAAATATCTATTTTATTGTAAAATAAAAAATGTTTTTATTTTAAATTTTAATATTTTAATCTGTTATTCTAAAATAAGATTTAAAATATTTCATTGTGAAATATATTTTGATTCTACATTTTTCCAAAATGTAATTTGTGATGCCAATTTGTTATTTTGAAAGATTTAAATTATTTTTTTTATTATTATTTTTTGAAAAATAGTTCTGAAATAAGAATAAATATTTCATTATTTTGTAACTTATCTAATATAGACTAGTGTATGGAACAGAATGAAAAACTTGAAACATCTTTAAAAGTATTAATATTTACTCAATAATTTGCACTTAAAAAGTATATAGTAATAATAGAATATAATACGTACATTTTATTAAAATTTTGATATTTTAATAATTCTATTATACATAATTATCTCAAACAATAAAGAATTTCTTATCAAATTATGTATTTAATATTATGTCACTTAATAAATTGATTGAATATTTATGAATGAGTTCATAAAAAGTGAATCAAAAAACTGATCAAACCAAAGCTCTCATAACTTACAATTTTCTGGTTCTCTCCGCAGATCAGGCAATTTAAAAAAGTGCTTAAACAATGTTTAATCCGACAAGAACCATCCGATGTAAAGATTGTACTCGTTTGACCTACTTTGATTAATAAGTCCCTTGATGAAAAAACAAAAATAATAATAATATTAAAAAAATATGGACAAAATAAAATACGCAAGTTTCTCGATCTACTTATTGACGATATATACAAAGATCCAAAGATCCAAAGATCCTCTCGACGATTCGCTCTCAATCTGTTTTGAAGAGGATGATATTATGCATACAAATCAAGTAAAGTAAAAAAAAGGTGAGAAAGAGAGAGAGAGAGAGAGAGAGAGAGAGAGAGAGAGAGAGAGAAACAGAGTAATATGATAATGCACGTACCAAGAAGAAATAAATGAAAAAAAAAAAGAGTAATAATGTCTTGTAAATAAAATGTATGCGTCGAAAATGGACCAAGGACCTAAATAGTGCAGCTCGTGTAAAATTGATATCCCGATCTCGCTAAACGTAGACGAGTTCGGCTGGTAGAATCGTTAAGTAAAGCTACAATTTATCCTAATATTGTTTAAAAGCGGTGTCGAATATTCGCGATCTGGAACTTTCTGTGCATCGATCCTGTCATAGATATTTCTTATTCGAGATAGAAGATCGATGGACAAAGATTGGAGATTATTTGAATAAATCTTAATCTTTGTTCTTGAAAAAATTGTAGATTTAAGTTTTGATACATTGTAAATTTCATTAGAAGTCTTAGTTTAGAATTTTTATACATTGTATATTATATATGATATATTATCGATTTTCGTAGTTTGAAGTTCATTCAGAATTATATTAAATTAGATATTATTAAAGAATCATAATTCTCTGAATTTGTTAATTGGCAATACGCATTGCTTTCGGAGAATTTCAGCTTGAACTTTCTTATCCTTGACGTAAAACGTGTATTGTTAGAAATATGAGAGAAATAGGTGAAAATAAGATTTTATTAAAAAATTATCTACATTTTTTGAAATATTTAGACGAAACTTTCATAATAATTAACGATCTCGTTCGATTATAAAAGTTTGATATTCAAGTATTTCTTGCCAATGTGACAAGAATAAAGAAATGCATTATAATGATTAAATATTCTGTTTAATTTAACGAACGATAATTTTACTTTCACTATTTTGTGCGTTAATTACAGATCAAAGAATCAATGATATCTAATAAATTAAAACTCTATTCACAAAATTCATTATAAAATGCCATATGATATATATCTTGAAATGAAATCAAAAAAAAAAAACCGATTTTATGATAAAAAATTTTATAAAAATTCCATAATCTTCCCTCGAACAGAAGATCAATTTTTTGAGTACTCAAAAATTTATGAAAAAAAGTTTTTATTAATTGTAATATTATGAAATAGAAAATTTACAATGATGAAATTTTACAAAAATTTCGAAATAAATAAAAGACAATTCATTAATTCATTAAAAAAAAAAAAAATTTTCCCGTTATAAAAATTCGATATTCTTCGAGAGGAAGATCATTCGTTCACGATTGGATCTTTGCATGTTAGATCTTGGATCGTGATTGAAAATTCGATACCGGAGACAGAGCGAATCCGTGCGAGAGAAAATTTATTCTAATGACAGTCCTCGATCCCCTTTTATATATATATACATATATATATAAATATAAATATATATATATATATTTATATATACATAATATATAATTTAAGAAGATTCCACCACAGCCGCGCGGTATTATTTTTCTGTATCCCTGTATCTATAACGAGTGATATAAGCGTTAAAGACAAAAATAACAAAAAAAAAAAAATTATGAATTAATGATGGACTAAGGGTTACGAGTAATAACGACTGTACTAATTAAACGGTTAATTAATTATGATTACTTCGCCAGGTATTTTTTCGGTTTCATCTAGTAATCGGTAAGGTTTTCGATTACGATTATTATTACTGATCATAAACGATGCATTGTAATTGTCGCTGTTATATACAATACATACATACATGCGTAATATAGACGTATACGATATGTGCACGCGTGCGCATGTGCGCGCGTCATTTAAACGCCTGTGCACATATGTATATGTGTATAAATCCTTGAACAACATATTAATTTAATAACAATAAAGAAAAACGTGAAACTCATCTAATAGATGCGTTTTATATTTGCCTCTCGCCGTTTTTTGTCTAAATATTATCGAAATATTCTATTCTTTATAATATTAATTATTTTTCTTTTCTTCGTTCCTTTTATATATCTTTTTTAATTATTCTATAATAATAATTCTGTATGATAATTTTATAATTTTTGAATATATTATTTAAAAAATATAAAATAATTATAATTTTTATAAAGTATACAATAACAAAATATATAAGATAAATTAAATTAGATTAAGTTTAATTTTAGTTATAATTTTAGGCATGAACTAGATTAAATTAGATTATAGTGATTGATAAATATCATTCACCAATGACACAACTTCACAATTTCTTTTAATTTTAATAATATCGTTGGAATTTTGGATTGTTTAAAAGATCTGGTATCCAATCAAATTTGAAAGAGTAATAGGGAAGAAGAAAAAAATATAAAATTATAAAATTTTAGCTTCAAGTATTTTTTAGTTTTTGACATATTAATAAAATCTTTCAATATTATATTTCGAAAATTGCTTGTATAAATGTTGTTAATACATTGAATATCTATCCAAATATTAATATAACAATTTTTACTAAAAATTGTTGATATCAAATATTGATTAACAGATTATGTTTAATATTTACATCAGTATTTATATAGTGTCCATCTGAATTATCTATATCAATTATTATTTTTACATCTGATGGAGTTTGAGAAATCGACTAATTATTAAATTAAAAAAAAAAGATTTGTACATTATCGATCTTATGAAATCCATATAAGAAAGTATCTTAAAAGTAACAAATATCAATATGTTCAATATCTTTTATATTGAATCATTGATGACTTGAAATTCAGTGTCATAAGGACAATATAAGATGTTAAACAAAAAATAATAAATAATCAAAATCTTCAATAATCAAAATCTGGGTTAATCGAAATTCCGAATAATTAATTAATGCTCTCATTATATATGTTAGAATTCATAAATTTTTTTCATAAAGTGATTGTACGATGCCGAAATTTTGTAAAGTATTAAATAATCAATAATTCTCTTATCTTTGCTCGGTAATCAGATTCTTTAAAATCTAAAACATTATACTATTGATAATGAGCTATTTATTGAACCATTTGTTATTTTAACTTTCTTCATTTATTTGGAAATCTTTGTGACAATCAGTTATAAAGACTCAAAATAATTACTAATCACTAATAATTTTTTCTATATGTAACTAAATCATGAAGAAATTCTTTTCGTTTAATAGCAAAATAATAGTAGATCAATTGTCTTTGGTTAAATGATACCAATAATGCATACAAATTAATATATTCACATATGCAAATTAATAATCTTTGGAAGATATTTTGGAAAACAACAAGTAAGTATTCAAAAATATACAATTAAAATTTATTTATTAAATTATAAATAATTAAACATATTAAATAAAATGAAACTGAAACAAAATATAATAGCAGTGCAATGTATGACAAAGTCAGACTCAATAGTCAAACAAAATACATTTTTAAAAATTTTTTTAAATAAGTAAATCAATCATTCGAGAAAAATCGAGAAATTTTTATTAATTTATTTTTAATGATGGTCCTTATAAACAAATAAAATTATTCCAGTCTTTAATTTTTTTTATATTATATATTTTTGTAATTAATATCAAATGTATTATATGTATTTTTACGTAAATTTTGTTGTTAATTTATTATCACTATAATTAACTCGCCAATATTTTTAAAACAAAAGACTTTTAATATTTTTAAATATTAGAGTATTTAAATTAAGATTTTTACAATGATCGAGATTTTTAATACTCAAAATTTTTTAAGCAGAGTTAATTCTTCAATCAGATTCAAAATTTTTTAAATAACATTATTAGAATTATAGTCTTCAGATTATATGATATAAAAATTATCTGACAATTTTTTGAAGTTTCTGATTTCTTGTTCGATTGGAAAAAGTATTTAGAATAGAATACATAATTTCATATGATGATAGTTTCATATTTTAATCAAATGCAATATATTTTAACATATATATCTCTTATTTATTATCTATTATTTATGTTTATTATAATATTTAATATATTTTTGATATATTTTTAATATATAATAATATGAAATTATCTATATTTTGTTATTTTACAAAAATCTTTGTATACTATATTTAAAATATAAAGTTTTATATACCTAAAAATTATAAGCTAATTAATTAATTTTTGGACATAGATTAAAAAAATATAGAAACGAATCAAAATGGCGGAATGAACCATAGACTTGATAAATAAAATACTTACTAATTCAGTAAGTGAAGTGAAATTCTGAATTGACCAGATTTATACAAAATATAAATTTACGGAAGATTTTTGAATTTTAACATTTAAAAAATATTAAATTTATTAATATAAATGGCTACTCTTGAAGACAAGTCTCTCTGGGAAGATGGAGAGGTATAAATTGTAAATTTATTTGGTATAGGTTAAGATGGAATGACAAGCATATCTAAATCGTTTAGAGTTTAATATATTATATGACTCTAATACAAATTACTTAAAATAAAATGAATTTTACTAAAATTAAAAAAATATTTTTTAATTAAAAATTATATTATGTTTTAGTTAAAAAGATCATACTTATTTTTTATTTGTAAATATTTATAAATATTAGTTTGCAAATGTTAGCAAGCTTTTAAATTTATTTCTAAATATGTTTGTAATTTATAATTTATGAAGTTAGAGAAACTAAAAATATATAATAAATATTTTTATAAATCTTTTTATAGGAAGCTTTGGGTGAGGATGTTTGGAGAATGTCTACAGATGAGATTGTCTCCCGTACACGTTTATTAGATAATGAAATCAAAATTATGAAAAGTGAAGTGATGCGCATTTCTCATGAACTGCAGGCACAAAATGATAAAATTAAAGAGAATACTGAAAAAATTAAAGTAAATAAAACTTTGCCATATTTAGTATCAAATGTTATAGAATTATTAGATGTGGATCCTCAAAATATTGGAGAAGAAGATGGTGCAGTTGTTGATTTAGATGCACAAAGAAAAGGCAAATGTGCAGTTATTAAAACTTCTACTCGTCAAACATACTTTCTACCTGTAATTGGATTGGTTGATGCAGAAGCTTTAAAACCAGGTGATTTAGTTGGTGTCAATAAAGATAGCTATCTTGTACTTGAAACTTTGCCTGCTGAGTATGATGCAAGAGTAAAAGCTATGGAAGTAGATGAAAGACCCACTGAACAATATTCAGATATTGGTGGTTTGGATAAACAAATTCAAGAATTAATAGAAGCTGTAGTTTTACCTATGACACATAAAGAAAAATTTGAGAATCTTGGTATTCAACCTCCCAAAGGTGTATTGTTATATGGACCACCAGGAACTGGAAAAACTTTATTAGCTAGAGCTTGTGCTGCACAGACAAAATCTACTTTTTTGAAATTGGCAGGACCCCAACTTGTTCAAATGTTTATTGGAGATGGTGCAAAATTAGTGAGAGATGCATTTTCACTTGCAAAAGAGAAAGCACCTGCTATTATTTTTATAGATGAATTAGATGCAATTGGAACAAAACGCTTTGATTCTGAAAAAGCTGGAGACAGAGAAGTGCAACGTACTATGTTGGAGTTATTAAATCAATTAGATGGATTTAGTTCAACCGCTGATATTAAAGTAATAGCAGCTACGAATAGAGTAGATATCTTAGATCCAGCTTTATTGAGATCTGGTCGTTTGGATAGGAAAATAGAATTTCCGCATCCAAATGAAGAAGCTAGAGCTCGTATAATGCAAATTCATTCGCGAAAAATGAATATGTCTCCAGATGTTAATTTTGAAGAATTATCAAGATCTACTGATGATTTCAATGGCGCTCAATGTAAAGCTGTTTGCGTGGAAGCGGTATGTAATATCTTGATATGTAAAAATAATAATAATATTTTTTAATCTTTTTTTGTTTTTATAGGGAATGATAGCATTGAGACGCAATGCAACAGCTGTTACACATGAAGATTTAATGGAAGCTATTAATGAAGTTCAAGCGAAAAAGAAAGCTAATCTTAACTATTATGCCTAATATGCTTTTGATTTATTTATTAAAATACATTTTATAATAAATAAAAATAGACTGTAATAATTGCAACAAAATTAAATTTCAAGAGATTAATCTTATTTGTAAAATAAATAGCTCAATATGAGCTTTAAAATTTATAAAAGAATTCAGTATATTTAATTCAGAACTTCAATTTACGATTTTAGAAGAACTTATTTGAATTCACAAATTTTATATGAAATACTAACAACTTAACTGTTAATGAAATATAAATAACTGTTGAATAAATATAAATAATATATGCATAGATTATTTGAACTTCAATATTTATAAATCCTTTCCAATTTATGTTATCAATTATAATATTAATTTTAAATGGAAAAATTTTTAAAAGATGATAAATTAATTTTCTGTAAACTATATTATTTCCAATATCTTGTTTTTTTTTTTTTTACAATATCTGTGAAGTACAAAACAATCTTCCTTATTTAATCTTTCTTAGTTATACATAGAGGAAATAAAATTATTTTTTTAATAATTATTGCTCTTTTTTTCATCGTCTTCGGTGACTTCTCTTCTTAATTCTGTAAATAAAAGAATTGATTTGTTAATAAAATTTAAACAATTATTATATTTTAAATGAAATTTTTATATACTTTTAATTAAAATATATCTTACTTCTTTGGTCCTTTTACAAAACACCAATCAACTGAAATAGGCTGTCCTAAAATTTCTGTTCCATTTAAAGCATCTTTTGCTGCTTGAGCTTCTTTAAATGTTTCATATTCTACTAAAGCATATCCTTTTAAGAAACCTGTTCTTCTATCCAAATTTAAATGTAAATTCTTTATTTGACCAAATTCTGAAAATTTATCTTGAATATCATCTTCTTGAGCTTCTTCATGCACAGAATTTATAAATAGAATCCAACCTTCTACGGCTAAAAATTATAAATATATTTTTTTATAAAAATGTTAAGTATCAAATAAATTTTATTTTTTTGTTTTTTACTTTTTATTTATAAAATTTATTTTTTTTGTAGTTATAATTAAATATTTATTCAAAAATAAAATACATAAAATATTTTCTTACATCTTTGTGGACCTGGTTCATCGTCATCTTCCTCAACAACGTTCATTGATTCATAATGACCGACATCATCACGAGTAGATACTAATTCTGCACCGTGTCCTCTACCTTTTCTTCTTTTCGCTTTTTCTTTTAAACGTGCAATACCTTCTAAAATGTGAAAAAAAAATATTAAAAATAAGTATTTATGAAAATATATATTTTTAGTCAAATTAATTCTAATTTTAAGAGGTTATAACAAATGACGCTTATGTATAACCATAAAGTTATCTAAAAAGATAATCAAACTTACGATCGTCTTCATCATCCACTTCAAATTCTTCTGCATTATCAATATCTAGCACATCTGCCATAATTAAATTATTATAAGTTTTCTTTTAATAAATACGTAAGCACAGTATTTCTAACAAACGAATCAACACGTAAGCTTGACTAAATGCCAAATAGTGTGTTTACGATTTTGGACACAATATATAATATATATATATAATCATTAAGTATACATTATTTAGATATACTGAATATATTTATATAATTAATAAATTGATAGTTGAAAAGAATGCTAATCCGATTGATTACTTTTAAAATATATCCCAACAATAAATTTAACCATATATTGTATATTTTATTTTTATTTATTTAATCTAATATAAAAAAATAATTTTATTTTAAATAATTAAAATAAAATATGTAAATATATATAATTTTTTATTATGAAAAGAAATAAATTAATAATAAGACAAAGTTATTTTTTAAAATTATTATCTATTATAAATATGTATACATATATTTATAATATATATTTATATTTATATATTTATATATTTATATTTAATTTTTCAAAATTACTTGTAGAAAAATTGGTAAGGTTTATTCAATAATTATAAAAAATATTATTTTATTGTATTTTTCATGAAGTAATAACAATAGTATTTCAAATGTTCGTAAGATCGATCTTTTAATTTTACTATATGAAGAGCATCGCGCCAAATTTCAATCCATAGTTTCTAAATTGACAAGTTATGAAACTCCAATTTTTTCAATTCCAACATTTTTTTTTAAAAATTTATTAGAAATATGTAATGAAATGTAGAAATGACATCGTTGCAAGTATTAAAATTAACACAAGCATATGAACAACCACAAACAGTATAATAATGCATACAAATATGTATATTCATTATGAATTTGAATTTAAAATGTTACAATAATAATTTACATATAAAATGGCAACTGCACCTATAACAGATAATTCTCCAAAATCCTTATTAAAACTCGTGGAAGATAAAAATGACAAATCAGAAAAAAAATTAACCATTCTTGAATCACATGGATACACTCTTGGTAAAACAATAGGTGCCGGTTCATATGCTACTGTAAAAGTATGTTATATATATAACATATGTACTAATATTACAAATCAATATTAATTTCATCAATATTAATTATTTATAATCATATATATAAAAGATAGCAAAATCTGATCGACATGATTGTCAAGTAGCAGTAAAAATTGTTTCAAAATTTCAAGCACCTGGTGATTATTTAAAAAAATTTTTACCCCGTGAAATTGAAGTTGTTAAAGGTTTAAAACATCCAAATTTAATTCGTTTTCTCCAAGCGATCGAAACAACTCATCGGTTAGTCAATTTATAATATTATTTAAAAAAATTACAATATACTTTTTATTAACTATATTTAGTAAATATAAAAAGATTTAACACCTTAATATTTATATCTTCATTAATTTAATAAACATATATTTAATAAATAATTTAACATTTAGCGTTTATATTATTATGGAATATGCTCAATGCGGTAGTTTGTTGGACATAATAAGACGTGATACATTTATCGATGAATTTCGTAGTCGTCGATGGTTTCGGCAATTATTAGAGGCTATTGATTACTGCCATGGACGTGGTGTAGTACATAGGTAAAAATTTGATAAGAAATGTTAAGTGCCGTCACATATTTAACTACATAATTTTATTTAAGAGACATCAAATGTGAAAATCTTTTGATGGATCAGAATTTTAATATTAAGTTATCTGATTTTGGATTTGCACGTGGACAAATGAAACCAAAAAATGGCACTAATCCATTAAGTGAAACTTTCTGTGGTAGTTATGCTTATGCATCACCAGAAATATTAAAAGGTGTTCCATATTTACCTCAACTATCTGATATATGGTCCATGGGCGTAGTTCTCTATGCAATGGTTTATGGTCGACTACCATTTGATGATACAAATTACAGTCAACTACTAAAGGTACCCAGGTACATTAAAAAAGAAAAAAAAACGTAATAGAATCTAGATCAATTTAAAATTTTATTCATATAATGGTGTTATTTAAATAAGATTTTTATGATTTTCTATAATATTATTTTCTTCATAATACAGCAAGTACAAAATAAAGTTGTATTTCCTAAAGAACCAAATGTATCTCAAGCTTGTCGTTCACTTATCTCACGAATACTTGTTCCACAACGAATACGGATGAATATTGATAATATAAGAAATGATACGTGGCTTGCTGAATCTCTTGTTACAGTTGAAACTTCTACTACTGATATCCCAATGGTAATATTTATTTTCCGTCTTTATATTTTATATTAATTCTTAATGATATGTTTTATATAATTTTAAAGGATACTTCTACATTACGAAACGTAAAAAAAATGACGAATGAAAGAAATAAAGAAACAAAAAATACGACTGATATTGGAGCACAAATTATTGATAAACATTTAACATAAACATTCCAGATGAAAACCATAGATATCCAAATTTGAAATAGGTTCCTATTTTATCTTCAAACAATATTTTTTCTGATTTTTCATATTTCATTTAACATTAAAGTTATCACAGTATTATGGCACATTTATTTATATTTGTTCTTTAGTTCATTTTTTACTTATAAATAATATTACTTTTACAAAGTTTAATGATCAGTATATTAATATCAAATAATAACCTAAATATTTGTTAGCAAACAGGACCTGCCCAAATGCATTACTTGAGATAAGTACAGTACATGGTACTGTACTCGTTCAGTCATAACATAGAATGATATTTAGCAATCATAAGTAAAAGTAATGTACTTATCATAAAAATACCTGGAGCAGTTGCTTTATGAATATTCTTTATATTATCTACAAAAAAATGATCTGATGTTTTAGATAATTTAACAAAATCAATTTTTATTGAAAAAAAAAAAAAGAAAACATACCATTGGTATTAGAAACTGGTTCCCAACCTAAACTACGATCAATAGCCATTTTCCATTGTGAATATAATATATCTCGTTCTAAATAAAATTTGATTATTTTCAATAAATTGAATATAAGATAAAAATTAGGAAAAATTAATAACATACCATTCTCAGATATTGAAGGTAAGAAGATATCACTTGGTACAGCAATATCAAGTTTTAAATCCCATTTTCGTATACCATCTGCATTTCCTGCAGCAATTGCAACTCCAAGTGCGGTAGTTTCACACATTAAAGGCCTCACTTTCTTGTAAAATTGTTCAATTAATCAGATATTTTTTTATCTTTATTTTGTTTTTTTTATTATAAGAAATAAATTTTTATGAAAATTTATACTTACCAACTGGAATTCCACAAATATCTGCTTGCATTTGCATTAACAAATTATTAGTAGTCATAGCACCATCTACTAACAATTTAGATAATGTTAAACCTGTGTCTTCTTTCATAGCTTCCAAAATATCTCTTGTCTGAAAACAAACGGCTTGCAAAGCTGCCTTTATAATATGTGTACTATTTGTGTCTTCAGTAATTCCACATATAACACTGAAATGTTAAATACTTTGCAAGGAATATGTGATAGTAAAATTAATTACAATTCCTAATTCCATATTATGACATAATTATAATATTATATTATTATGTAATTTACCTTCTTGCATCTTTCCTCCAATATGGAGCATATAATCCAGCAAATGCAGGCACAAATGTAACACGATTATCAGTTGGAATTTGTTCAACAAGAGATTCAGATTCCTTTACATCAGATAGTACTCCAAGATTATCTTTTAGCCATTGAATAACAGCACCAGCTATAGCTACAGAACCTTCAAGAGCATATATTGGTGCTGCTTGTGGTCCTAATTGATAAGCAACTGTTGTCAATAATCCATGAGATGAATCTACAATCTTCAAAATTATTTATTAATATTTAAATTGTAAAGAAATATTGAAGAATAATAAAGTTAATCTTACAGCAGTTCCAGTATTGTATAAAAGAAAACAGCCTGTGCCATAAGTGCTTTTTGCTTGTCCTTTTTGTAAACACATTTGTCCTACCAATGCTGATTGCTGATCACCTAAACACTTTATATAAATCAATATTTATTTATAGATAATTACTATCTCATTTTGATTAATATATTAATTATAAAAAATGCCTACTCCTGATATTGGTACACCAGATAAAACTTCATCTTGTATGTAACCATATATTTCTGATGAACTACGAATCTCTGGTAAAATTTCTGGAGGTATATTAAAAAATGATAATAATGTTGGATCCCATTTTAAAGTTGTGATATTCATTAACATTGTTCTTGAAGCATTTGTAACATCAGTGGCATGAACACCTCCAGTTAAATTCTAAAACATATATATATAATTATTTAATAACAAATTTTATTTTTATAATATATCTTTTATATGAAAAATTACTATATAAAATACATTAATTATATTTTATATTTATATTTTAATAAGTAATTATTACTCACCCAAATTAACCATGAATCAATTGTGCCAAACATGCACCGTTTTAAATCTAAAGCTTCACGTACACGAGGTACATTTTCTAACAACCATTTTAATTTTAAACCACTGAAATATGGACTAATTGGTAAACCACAAAGTGGTTTCAAATAGTTTTTATTTTGATTACGTATTTTTTTTAATATATCATCTACAATTGAAGTAGTTCTCATATCCATCCATACTATAAATTAATGAATATAAATTTTATTTTTATTAATATTAATCATTATTAAAAAATATAAAATATAAAAATATAAAAATATAAAAATAAAATATCTTGTGTTAATGATTACCTATAGCATTATATAATGGTTCTCCAGTAATGGAATCCCACACAACTGTAGTTTCTCTTTGGTTTGTTATACCAACTGCAACTATATCAGTAGGATCTATGGTAAGCTGGCGTAAATTAAATATAGTTTGATTAAGACATTCTCTAACTGCTTTTAATATTTCTATAGGATCTTGCTCAACCCATCCTTCTTTTGGACATGTTTGTGTTATTGGAACCTGATGATATGTTAATACTTCAGCTGTATCTGCAGCAAAAACCTGAAATAATTTGTATATTATTAATAAAAATATAAGAACATAAAATGAAGAACTTTATACAAATTATAATATATTATTCATATTTTTTACAAAAAAATTAATAAATTATTAAATTTTTTGTCAAATTTTATTAAAAATAAATCTAAAAAATTTTTCTTTTAATTTTTAACATAGAGTAATAATAGTAGAAAAATACATTCATATTTTAAAAATATATTTCTTTATTAATTTTAAACATTTAAATTTAAATCATTATTAATTATAATTATAAATTATAATATTTACAATTATATGTGATATAAATAATTATTAAAAATTTAATACCAAAAATCTAGCACTACTTGTCCCTTCGTCGATTGCACCGACGAGGGGTCCATATCTACTTGTCGACTCATTTTTGTTCATTTCATAGAAGACTATTTGAATACTTGTTATTAATTATTTCTTTTAATTTATTTGTAATCAATCGGCAAATTAAATAATTAAGTATCACAATCATGAATATGAAATTAATAATGAATGGTTTTAAATTAATATTAAATTAAAGATATTAGATAACTACAATAACTCTTTTGATAAAAATAAGTATCCAGCTACGCGCACGTTGTTGGCTGTTTTTCATCGATCGCCTTTGCTTCAAAGAATAACAATTTCCATGCACCGATGTTACAAACCGATTGTCAGTTTCCATTTATGATTATGTTTAACATAGAACGGAACATTACTATTTAAAAATTGGCGGTGTTTCATTAACTATATCATATTTTGAATGTCTATCTATAGAAAGAAAAAAGTAAATATAAAAGAAACATCGTGATTGGTTCATGGAAACATTCCTATAGAATAGAAAGAAAAAACATTACTTTTCTATAGCAAAAATTTTTACAAATAGAATTATTTATTTAATCTTTGGTATTTGGCATATCTACATTTTGCGTGTTTCTTTTACTCTTAATTATGTTTATTTTTTTAATACGTTACGAATATAAATTTTATAAATTTAGACGAGAAGTTAATATCTTAAATATTTTAAATATTTTATATTATTCTATAATAAAATCTTAAAAAAAACTTTGTTATTATTTTTCTTTAATTTATACAATAATATAATCAATTCGCTTACGAGATAAATCAACCTTATCTATATATTAATTAATTTATAAATACACAATTATATGTATATCTTTTATTTTTTACTTTATTTTATTTTATACTTAAAAACTGAAATCTTAAAACAGATATATTATCAATTAAAAATGTAATATAATCCAATTAAATAATTTCTTTTTTTATTCGAAAAATTGAATTATACAATGTTAATTAATATTGTTATAACTTATAATTATAATATAATTTGTAATTCAAATAATAAGATGTACTTACTATTATTTAAAATGAAAATTTGAATTCACCAACAATAAAATTCAACATAAAATTCCCTGGAAATTCATGTAACAGATATTAATGTCAAATATGGTTACTAATTTGTACAATTTAATAGAAAGAATAAAAATAAAAGTGTTTTATATTAACCAAGATACATTTCCATTAAACTATTTAAATTTAAAAAAAATATATATATAAAAGAGATGACTAAATAAATTTTAAATAAAAATCAATTTTTGTTGATCAAAATGTTTATTTTATATCAATATGTTGAAATGTCAACGGATTTTTCAAAATTTTATATATTTTGGAGGGACTGAAATGCTGTAAAATATGGCTGAATTACGCGTAGAAATGATCCGATAGAGGGCATTCGACGCGTGCATACGCAATCGTGTTCCTCCACCTAACGCGAAGGCGACATCGAATTGTCGTTTACGTTCTAAAAAGTGGCAACCATTTCGAAGTGTATTTTTCGTTATACTTTCGTCGCAATCATCTACCCTACCTGTCATGAGGACTTAAATGGCATCAAAACCCATTTGCCGTTTTGCTCGCTGCCAATCGTTCGAACGGAGACACGAAAATTTCAAGTCAGTGCTGGCAACTTTTTACATTTATTATAAGGCTTCATTTTGACGAGGAACGCAGGCAAATATTTTGTTTACTGTTCCTCACACGTTATTGTTAGGGTTATTGGATTTTAGCGGTTACTTATCGATGCGAGCAAAGAACGGAATGCTTCGTTGCATGGAACGACGAAAGCAATCTTGTCAGACGCTTCATCGCATTATTTCTTATTCCTTTACTTATAGAATGAATCGTCGGATACGTTATTGTTCGACAATGCAACGATATCAATGGTTGCTTTCTTCTCAGTACACATCGTATGCTGTTACATAAGGAGAGACCATTATAAAAATTTTATTTTAATGAATTTTACTTTTGCTTGTATGAAAATTAAAAATTATTCTGCGAAATACAAAGTACCACAATTATTACTTTTAAAATATAATTTATTTTATTATGTTTAATATTTTTGTTTTTTTAATTTTTAATATTTTAAAATTTTTAAAAATACTTTTTAAAAATATAATACCAATAAATATTGATATGAATTAAAAATGAATTAATTTAAAGAAAAAAATATATATATATATATATAATATAATTATAAACATATTTATTATTATTCTATCATATTTTTAAGATTATGAAATCATATTTTTAACGTATATAATTATATTTGCAGTTGCCAAAAAGATGACAGCTGATTCAGAAAAAGATAGTACTCATTGTTTAGTATGTAATAGTAAAGTTGGTGTATCTACTAGAAATAGTATACGAATTTTTAATGAAAATTCTTTAACATCATCTGAAAAACCACTTGTAGATACTATTTGTACTGTCTTAGAAACAGATTTAAATGAAGAGAATGTACATTCTCTTGTTATATGTAAAAAGTGTTATAAATTATTTAATGAGGTAAATGAGATATGAATTATTATGTTTTATAAAATTATATAGCAAATATAATGTTAAAAGATAATTAATATTTGCAGATTGATGAACTTGAAAATCGACTATCAGAAATAAAATTAGAATTATTCAATAATTATAAGAAAACTATAAAAAAATTATCTGATATTCAAAATGAAGAAGAATATAATGATCACGATTACATAGAAAACATAGAAAGTCAAGATACAGATGGAGAAATTAAATATATAACAAAAGTAATATATAAAATAAATTCAATTAAATATCTAAATATATCTAATATATTTAGATATTTAATCTAATATATATATATTAATAATATATTAATTATAATATATTAAAATTATAATATTCATTTTATTATAATTTAAAATTTAATGTGAAGGATGAACAAGAAATGCAAGATATGGGAGAAGGAGAAGAAGAAAGATTAGAGGAAGAAGAAGAGGAACCTTCTTGTGAGCCAGAGGAAATCATTCTTAAAGTTGAACCTATACCAGAAACAAGTAATGCTGAGGAAAGAAAAAGAATAAAACGGACAAAAATTGCACCAAAAGTTGAACCTTCTCAAGAACGAGTAATTATCATATTATTAATTTATATTACTATAGAAATATAAATATATAAAAATTTATATTAATATAATAATATTTCTTTATTTTTCATTTGTTTTTTAGATTGTATCTAGGGATGGTTCTACATATACCTGTTTATTATGTACAAATGAAGAAGATAAAGCTGTAGGAGATGCAAAATCTATTATTGCGCATGTAAGAAGCGTACATGAAACTCGTTTATACATTTGCGATATATGTGGTGATGATTTTAAAAAGAGAAATGAATTATCTGTTCATCTTGATGATCATGTTGCTAAAGAAGAGGGAGATTTTCAATGTGAAATATGTAATAGAATATTTAGTAATTTGCGATTGTTTAGAATCCATAAAAGAATACATTATCCACAAGTAAAATCTTGGCCATGTGAGACTTGTGGTAAACGATATAGGTAAATATAACTTGCAATTTTTAAGTGATATATAAGTTAACTTATATATACTATAATTTTTTTTTTTTTTATAGTTCCAGAAATTTATTAGAGGAACATATCAATACACATACGGGTGTTCGTCCATATGTATGTGAAAATTGTGGTAAAGATTTTGCTTCAAAATATACTTATAAAGCTCATGTAAAAACACATGAGATACGACCTCGTCCTTATGAATGTTCACAATGTAATAAAACATTTTTAAGTCAACAAAATCTTAATCAACATGAAAGAACCCATAATGGTGTAAAAGAATATGTTTGTCACCAATGCGGTATATTTTGTTTATTTATTTTTCGTTTTTTTTTGTAATATTTGAAACAATTTTATAATATAAAAATTATAAAATTATAGGAAAAGCATTTGGTTCACCACATAATTTGGAAGTGCATAATATAGTGCACACTGGTTACAAACCTTATATATGTAGAGTATGTGGTAAAGCATTTGCCCGTAAAGCTGAAATTAGAGATCATGAAAGAACACACACTGGAGAGAAACCATATCAGTGTGAATTTTGTGGAGCTACATTTAGGCATGTTTATTTATGCATTTATTAAATATATATTAAGTGTAAAAATAATTTAATTTTTATAACTTTTTAGTCAACGATCAAATTTACAATCGCACAAACGTGCAACACATTATAATGATAAGAGGTATAAATGTGATGATTGTGGAAAAGGATTTAAACGGCGAAGATTATTAGACTATCATATAAAAGCAGCCCATACTGGTGAAAGACCATACAAATGTGATATATGTACAGCAACATTTGTATACCCTGAACATTTCAAAAAACATATGCGTATACATACTGGAGAGAAACCTTATCTTTGTGAGGTATTTAAAATCATTTATTTAATATTAACTTAATATTTTATTTTTATTTGAAATTTTTGAAATTTCAGGTTTGTGGAAAAGCATTTAATAGTCGAGATAATAGAAATGCACATCGATTTATACATAGTGATAAAAAACCGTATGAATGTCTTGTATGCGGAATGGGTTTCATGAGAAAACCTTTATTGTATGCTCATATGCAAACTCAGGTTGAAGTGATATGATATAATAAATTTTTTTTTTATTCAAAAGTTTTGATACGAATATTTATGTAAATTTTTAGGGCCATTTAAATGATACTATTGTGGTCAATCAACCGCGACTCACTACAGAAGATGATCAAGTCATAACAATTTCTGATGGTAATGTGGAATTTTTAGTGGATGAGGCAGAAAATGATCAAGTAATAAAATATATTTATTCTTTTATTTTTTATGTTATGATATATTTATTAATTTTTTCTATATTTTTTCCGTTTTTTTAGTTAGATGAAAATGATTTATATGTGACAGAATTAAAAGATCATGTTATTATACAACAGCAAAATGAGGATCAAATGTATAATGAAGAAGATGTATTAAATATTTCAAAAGAAGAAAATGTTGCAGATGAAGAAGTAAATCATCTCGCTGATGGAGAGGTATATACGAAGATACATATTCGAAATATTTTGATATTCATAACAACAAGTTTGATAATAAATTAAAACTTCATAATTTTAGATGAATTTTGTGGAAAATGAAGTAATGGAATGCAAAGTTGAAGATTCAGAACAAGTAGAAGAGGTATACAATTATAATGAAACTGAAGACGGGGAAACAATAGTTGTACCAACTATTTCGGAATACAAAGAAGAAGAAGATGAGAAAAATGCCGTTCGATTAGTGCAAATTCGATTTCCAACGTCGGTTGGTGGGGAAGGCCGAAGTTGGTTAAGCTTAGTACAAAACACGTGAATTTTTGTGTCATTATGTACCATAGCTCTCTGATTAGGAAATCGCTTTTTTAATAAATCTTTAAATCAATATTAATAAAAACGTACTAGTATACATAAACGAGTGGATAAAGAAATTCGCCTTACACAAAATGGAAGTATGATATTACATGATACAAATGCAATTTAATTGCAATATCATGTGATAGATTCATGTTTATTTATGTGTATGAAGCTATATTATTCTTCTCATAAACAAATAAAAAAATAAAAGATAATACTAATTCTATAATTAACGTAAATGGCAAAAAACTTAAAGCGAAGAATACTGCATCACGTTTAATATATTAAGTATATATTTAAGTTTCATTTGGGAAAGATTTTCTCAATCAAAGTTGACGCAATAGAAAGAAATTTTATTATAGGGCAAAAATATTAAAAAATAATAACATACAATTGGACATCCGATATAAAACCGATATTTATAAAACCAGTCAGTAGTATAATTTTAATTGTAATTTAATTTTTTTAAGTCGCGTTTATGTTTATGTTTCTTACTTCTTTCGTGTTTTATAATGATTACTGCGCGTATTAATAATACATGCAAAATAAATCGATGAAAAGTGTAGTTGGTCGTTTCAAAATGAATTAAGTATATTAATTTGAGACAGTACATTTTGTACATCTTATAATAATTTTCGTATTGGCGCAATTTTCTAAATGTTTTATATCCATTTTCCTGATATTGATATTTTTTTATGCATTTAACATAAATTATAGTTGTTAATATCTAATAAGAAAGTTTTCTTAAGATTAAAGTTAAAATTTTATAAATATTATCTTTAACTTATCTTTAACATTGCTTCCGTAATTCTTTGAATTAATTTAATTATTTTACTAAGTAAAATTCCAATGAAGAATGTTTATTACTATTTTTAAAATTTTGAAATAATATGTTACATCATTTATATATAATATGTCATTGTATACATCACATAAAAACTTATAAAACTAATACTATAAACAAAATGATGTATCGAATATTTAATTTCTATGTATTATTATTAGTTAACTATTATTCTTTATAAATATTAATATAAACATGTACAAATAAATAAAATTATAATGTTCTTAGACATTGTTTCTTTTTTTTTTATTTCTTCTTTAATAATTAATTTGCGAAGATAAATATGACGATACATATAAATCAAATTTAATTTGAGATTAAAAAATTAAAAGATATAATAATTCAAATTCAATTATTTAAAGACAACTCATACATGTTTATTAAATGAATGTTGGAATCAATTTTTATATTACAATAATAAATGATAAAAGTCAATAGTGCATGTGTTTTGCAGAAATGTTAAGAGGATGGTTTTGACAAATGACAGGAAATTACGGCGCACTGAGATACTCTATTCAGCGATTAATTGTTACGCTATTGTAGCTTAAGCCATCAAGCAGCATCTCGTGGCTCTCAATAAGTTAAATTGAGTGTGAATAATATTCGAATCCGCCAGTCTCTATGTCGGGGATTCGTACCTTAATGCCTCTTTATCCACTCCGGTCTTTCAAAACGAACTAACACAATAGAATCTAAGGATATTCAATTTTTCATAAAGAAATGAGATTTTAATAGTCCCTTCTCAATAGTCATCATTTTTAAACTTACATGATGTGAATACATCAATTTTATGAAATTTTGTTTGGTACATTATATTTATTCTATATGAATTTTTATTTTTATTTATATACAAAAATTTATATTCATTTTAATTTAAAAAAGTCTAATTAAGCAGTATTAATAAATACAATAAAAGAGAATGCAAATATCTTTTTAAGCTTTTTTAATAATAGAAAATATATTTGTTTAATTAAATAAATTCAAACTTCGATAAAATGTAAAGTGAGTGGATTTAGGAATGATTTACAACAGTTACTCCTCGAAAGAATAATTTACTCCTCTAAGATGCTTAGGAATTCTCTATTCATTCAATGCTCCGCAAGTGCACGAATACATGTCGTTTCTCACATTAATTAATCGACAAGTCTAATTGAATTGCCTTGTCTATGAACCGCCATTTTAATGTATCCCCAACGTTTCATCAAATTTACATAAACGCGTGATTGTTTATTAATAATATAAAATAATTACAATCTATTTTGCTTTTTATATTATATTATATTATACAATAAATATAAATGTATGAACAAAATATAAAATTTTTAAAGACTTAACAAAAAAAAGAAAAAACAATATTATAGAATTTATTGTATAATTATATTATAAAATTTGTTTTTATAATTTATAAGTTTTTTAAATATATAATATATTTAAAATCTATAGAATGTATAAGAGATTATTAGAGTAAAAATGTGACAAACATAAAAAAAAATATATAAGAAATAGGATCTTAATGCTTTTATATTCAAAATTCATAAATTTCATATTCTACGAAATTGAGCAAACGAAATTGAATATTTTATTTAAAAAAAAAAAAAAAACAAAATTCATCTTTAAGCCTTCTTTATGTACCTATTTATAAAAAAGATAATTTTTTTTGTGTTTGGTTTAAAAAAATAAAGATATTTCAAACGAATACAATTTGTGGAATAGATTGTATAGTTTTTTGTAAATTAAATAATTACACGGCAGAAAACTTTTCTAAATAATGATATACTTAATCATAAAATAATACCAACGTATTCTCTTTTACATTCCCACATCCTTCCACAAAATTTCTGTTTCATTCATAATGATACCATCCTCTATCCTTCCGTACGTGGTTTCTCTGTTTTCCCAACTTGAATCTTTCTCTCAAAGTTCTTCCCTTTTTCCTCTGAACACGCACTGCATGCAAATGTATGTATTATTGCGGCATTCCACACTGATTAAGCGCCGTGTCCAAAATGAATCTTTAATGAATCTCTCCAAGACTTCAAACTACGTTGCTTAATGATAACGTTATCATACATTATTTATAGCTGTAGCAATACAAGTAAAATTATAAAAAAACAAAACTTTAATTGAAATAATTTTTTCTTTGGACGAAAATTTCAGAACGAAGATCCAAGAAATTGATAAATATATTTGGAGATATATTATAATTACATAGAGTGGAATTTGGAGAATAATATTAGTTTTTACGACAATATAAAGTATTAATAAGTCAATTTTTTTATTTAGGATAAAACTTAAAAAATTATAAGTTTCATTATAAAATAGAAAATTATATTTTTCCTTTCAATGATTCTAAAATTTAAATGGATTGCCATTATTTATCTAATTATATATTATATTCATAAATATAGAATAATTTATTACTTAATATTAATAGAAAATTATTGAAATCAGAAATTGAATAATATGAAAAATTCTGAATAGATATTGATATAAGAATTGTTACCTTCGTATTTTATATATATATTTTTATAATTAAATAACTAAACAACGTATATTAAATATAATATTGTATAATATTTTTTCTTATTTAAACTTATAGAATATACAGTAAAATTTCTAAAATGCAAAAGATAGATACATTCATACAAAATCAAGAGAGCAAAAAGTTAAAACTAAATTAATAGTTTCCATTTTATTTTATTTAAAAATAACATAAAAGTTTTCCATTATATAGAATAATTTAAAATAAAAGAGTAAATAAAGTTATAATTTAATCATTATCAGAATCGCTTAAAATTAAGTTCAACCGACATCGCTTTGTGAATTTAGTTTTTCTTAAGAATTTTTTTTCTATATCTTATTTTCTAATCCTTAATCGTGCAATTTTTATAGAAGCAATAATTTAAAAGATTTATTATCATAAATTATTTTCATATTTTCTTCAAATCCACATATTTCCCTTCTCCCCTCATTTTATTTCTCTCTTCCCTCTTTCATCTATTTTCACACCGCGCGTAAAAAGTATGCAAATGTACACGCGTATTATCTCAGACTACGTGTTTTTCAAGTATCACGTGTAGAATGAGCGAAAACTCTCGAGAGATTTGTTTTTTTTTCTTTCTTTTTTTTTTTTACCGATACACGATACACGAAAGATATACAAAGACGGCGCAGGAGGGAAGATACGATGAGGCTGGAACGAATACAGGTCTCGGCCTATCCATACGTCGACTCGATCCTACGATCCTTTGATCCCATTCTGATTTACTCGTAGGTGGAAGTGTACTCGTAGGGGATCGGGAGAAACTTGCCGGAAGTACAAGTTCGTCGTATGTTGTCGGAATTTTCATCGTCTACGGTCTCGATACGATATCACACGGTGGCTGAAGTTGCTGGCAGCCGAGATTTTCGTGACATTTGTTCGCGTTCCTCGCCAGATTTATGAACCATTTTCACGACTTACTTTCTTTTCCCACGGATTGACGCGGGTGATTCTCGAAGGGGATAAAGTTCTTCGTGGGAAATTACAGAGAAAACGCAGCGTGAAGATTGACCGACGTTCCCTTCAATCTTTCGAACGAGGATCATAAGTTTCGAAGTTTCGAAAAGTTTTAATAAATAATTACCACTCTTTGTAGCAATGAAATTTTTCACTTAATGATGGATGAAGTTTTTGCTCGAAAAAGAACGAAGAACAACAAGATTTATCGAAAAGCGTTTATTTGTATTTTTATTGAATAATTTGAAAGTAATGATAGAGGAGAGAATTAAATCTTGTATAATGATTTTTTTTTTTAATGGGAGCAATGTAGAAAAATATTATATAATTTCGAAAAAATTGAAAAAAATCATACAGAGAAAACTTTTTCGATTATTTTCGTTATTAATTTTTTATATTTTTTTAAATTCTTTATTGCGTATTTCTAATTGCAATATAATTAATTGTATTTTTTTGGAATGATTGATTGTTATCGTTAAAAAATAATATAACTGTTCATTTGTTAGTTAGAATTGATTGAAAAAAATGCTAAATTATTTTTAAGGCGAATATATTTGATCTTTTTTATGTAATTTTTTCCACCAAGATTTCAAGATTATCTATTCCAATTTCCTTTTTCTAATCGCATAGAAAAGATTAAAAATATTAGAGGATTCTTTAGCTAATTTATTAGATTATATATAAAATTTATATAAAATTTAGCGTCGATTCAAAATTTATAGCTTCTAAATATAAATCATTAAGTAATATTTGTTGCAAAAATAAATTTTATATTATAATTTCGACATTATTAATCATATAATTGAATTAGAGTGTTTTTCTTCAACATACGTAAAAATTGTTAATATTATTAATAGAAATAATTTTGTTAAATTTTTGAAATGATTAGGTTAAAAGAACAAGCAATGTGCTATGTGGTAAACATTTAAATTCTAAAATATAAACGTAAACACTAAAATAAGGAATTATTAATAATTTTCAATTGGAGACAATTAAATTTTATTCAATGAAATTATTAATAATTATATAAAAAATTTTATTAAGAATTCGTTACATTTATTTAATCTATAATAATAATAATAATAATATGATAGATAATATCAAATTTTTAACATTTATGATAGTTTCAGTAATCTTGTATAATGATTGTAATATGTAGAAGATAAAGATATATCATTATTTATTGAGTTATAAAGAATCGAAATTTGTATTAGACAAAGCGAAACGAAAAGAGAATGAGATCCAAAATGATCTAAAAGTATCAAACGAATATTAATATTCTATATATCGAATATTTCTAATATAGTATAGAAAAAAAAAAAAATAATACTTAAAATTAATTATAATAATTAATTCTTGTGTATTCAAAAATGTATCACAAATATTATTTATATTAACACTTTGTATAAATCGATAGTTTTTTTTAGATTTATCATGTTAAAAAATATACGAAAGAATTGATATGTATTGGAAATGTGAACATTGATTATATCTTCAGAAATTATGATACAAATAGAACACGCAATTTTCAGATATAAATGTTAATGTTTTGTTTTATATCCACATCTTTATATTAAAATTTAATGTTCATACGTATTTAATTTAATGTTTATATGTATTTTTCTGTTAATTCAGTTTTCGTGTCATCCACATTCATTACACGTGAAAATAAAATTTTCATTACGAACAATCGAAATATACATTCGAAACGCTTTAACCGAATTATGTATTTTTAATACGAAATTTATTATGTTTTCTCAATAATTTTGTTATTGCGATCTGTTTTAATTACACGTCGAACAATTCCCTTCTTCGTCACAGATTCTCCAGATTGGATAATTTAATCGATTAATTATGTGTTAATTTAACAATGGGCAAAATTAAATGCTAATTCGAAGTATAATATTTGGTTATCTGATTAATCAACATATAATATTAATATACGATTGTTAAAATATTTGCTGATAACAGTAAAGTGTTCGTATCGTGTCTATTATTTTATATATAAAAAGGAAAATGTAAAAGGAAGATGAGAGAATTTTCAATCCAAATCATAATATAATTATAATTATATTTATTAATTAATTATAACATTTGTAAGAAATTTAAATTTATAAAGAAATGTATGATACATACATGTGAATTATATAAAATATTTATATTTTATTCATAAATCTGTATTTAATTTCAATTTTTATAGTTGAGTTAATATAAAAATATTATACATGAATAATAATGTTCATAGTATAATTACATTAATTTGAATAATGTCTTAATATTTAAATCTAATATTATAATATTATATTATAATATTTATTATAATATTTTTTTTATTTATATATCAATATAACAGAAAATCATATAGAAAATGTTAAAGAAAAAAGATTTAAGATTTGTTAAGAGATTATAATTTAACAAAAATAAAATATTTTACATTAATTATTCAAAATTACTATTGTAATTATTATTTATTAGATTCTTGTATTAGATAAAATGAAAATTCTTAAAAATTCTTAATTCTTAGACTGTTTATGTTTATAATTAAAAATAATATTAATCAAAGTTAGATTTAATACAAATTTAATACATCTTTTTCAAAAGCAATGTTATATTATTATTATTATAATTAAAATATTTCATTGATTATCTTTTGTGATTATGTTTTATCTTTTGTTTGATTAACTTTGTCATTATCTTTTTCAATTATTACAGTTATATTTAATAATTTTAATTTTTTTAAACTAATGCCAAATTGTTTGTTTATAAAATATAACTTCTCTATCATTCCTTTCAGCAATTTTTTTTATCATGTTAATACATGTTGCGTTAAATTTTAAATTTGTATAAAAAAAATATACGAGAAAACATTTATTAAAATAAAATTTATATTTTTCTTTTCTAAGAATAAGAGTTCTAGAACAATTGAAGATCATAAGAGAAAAAAAAATTTGATAACACACATTTTCTAATTTTATATTTTATATTTTGAAAATAAAAAAATAAACTTTTAAAATATATTTCAGTGCTTTTACAACATTTTTCAAATTTTCTTTAAACTTTAAAAAATTGACGTGCAACAATTATTGTTTATATTTAATAAATATTTCACAAACAACACGTTTACTCACTATAATTCCAAATATTAATTTATAATATTTATTTATTTTCATTCCTTTCCTAATTCTCCACTTTCTTTCACGCAAAAAATTCTTCGACCCCGTACAGAAAGTTTCAACATACATCTCCCCACCCCCCCTCCCCCCTCCCCTCCTTCCCATACCATTTATCGCAAAACAAAGCTCTCATAGGTTTTGCGCGTTGCAAAACCGCGTGAACCTCGTATAGACGTTATTTGAGTGTATCGGTCCGCATTACATACATTTTTTATCGTTGTAGTGCAAAAGCGTGTTACCGTGTCCGATATTATTAATGGTCCTTCATAAGGATCCCGATAATGAATCGGAACTCGACAATCAAACTATCCCATCTCACGTGCAAAAGTAAAATTTGCGGATTCTGCTCCTCTTTCCCCTCCCCCCTCCCCTCCGTTCCATCGAATTGCCAATCCCGGCTGACAATGGCATAATTATATCGACGAACATATCAAGATCCGCCGGTCCCTTCTCTCGAGTATCTGTGGATGGGGAATCGAGAGGATCCCGCAGGAGAAATGTTCATCGTGGTTTGATTTTGTCAAGGACGTACGCGGACAGGAAATTTATAGGGATTTCTTGCAAATCTGCGCGAAAGCCTGCATTACCCGTGCATCGACGAGCACGGTGACGATGGCGACGTTTAACTTTCAATGTCGTCGGCCACTGCAGATGTGTGCTTAGTCCTTTGAATCCATCTGTCGTTCGCAGTTTCCCCATTTTTAATTGAATTTTTTCACTCGCCAGGGAAGTAATTTATCCTTTTTATCTCCGAGCAGAATCACGGATTCCAATTGAAAGAAAGTTGAACTAGTGTCTTCCCCAGATGGCCGCTCGTTTGCCAGGGGTGCTCCAAAACACGATAAAGGGAACTCTTCAAAAAAATCGTCGCGGATATTTCTGATACATTTTTTTTTTAATAATTATAATGATACTTCGCGATCCGTATAATCGTGCTTGTCTGGTTTTCAATACACTTTTTGAAGAGTAAAATTGTTTGGAGGAAAGAAAAATTTGAAAAATCAGAAATGAAAATTTCTATCTGAATAAGAAGAAAAAGATTGTGTATGATACAGATTTAATAATGAAATTGTTAAATTTTTAGAGCGAATATTTTTTAATAAATAAAATTGGGATTGAAATGATAAAATTATTTAGCAAAATAATTTGTTTTTTTTAAATTTTGCATATTTTTCCATCCAAATAAGAAATTACTTTTACAGATATATCGTTATTTGTTTATTTGTGAGATAGATATCTCGTGCAATGTATTTTTTATATTTTTACAAATATGAAAATTAAGAAAGGAAGTTAAAAATTAACCAAAAAAAACTTTTTCTATAACGAATTATATTATTATAGAGTCCACGAAAGTCTCTAAATATAATTAAAGCCAATTTTAATAAACATTATCTATCTTTATTTTACTATATCGAATTTAATATACATTATAAAATGTTATCGAATAATTCACAAATAAAAATGAGATTTTATAGATTTTATTGTGTTGAGCATTTATTTTTAAATTATTTATTTAATATAAAATGAAATAAAAAAATTCAATTTAGAATCTATTTTATGAATGTTATAAGTATTTCGAATAATCCTGTTTTAAAAAAAATTTTAAATTATATTATTTTAAAATTACATTTTAAAATTATTTGAAAACTAAAATGCACAAATATTTCACGTAGTATTTCATATGAAAAATAAATGAATGTATTTGTAATTAAATGATTTGTTCAATATTTCACGAAATAAATTATTTGTTATTTCATTTCGGTGGAAATAATTAGTTTCTTTATATAATATATGCAGCGAATATTTATATTATTATTACTTTTGATTAATATCATTAAACGCTTATTATTATTCAATATATATTTTAAAAATTACTTTAGAAACAAGTTTTCCATTAATAGATGATGTAAATGTTATTTTTTTCAAATAATCAATCGTTTAATTTGTTATTTTCTCAAATATTTGCCAAATATTTCGAAATTTTGAATTTAATAACTTATATATTATCAAATGTTTGATTATTTTATTCTATGTATGAAAAATACATTATTTTATCATACAATTAAATCAACAAGTGTATATAAATCAAAAGAAATATATTTAGATTCAGATAATTTTTATATAAATTATATAAATTTTTATATAAATATAATTTAATTAAAGCAAGTTCTAAAACGACAAACATTAAAATAATTTATCTTTGAAATTACGACTTAAAAATAAACAAGAATTTATTTTAATAATTTGCAAAAAACCAAAATTGAAACGTCTCATTGTCTAATTGTCGAACACTCATACATTAATCCCGATTACAATTAATAAATTACACACACCTCTGAAGCAAGGTTCGCGTGGTGAGCCGCAACAATCGATCGGCACATCTCACGATGTAATCCTATTTACCTCGTTAAGAGGGGAGCGCGTTAATTTCAGGTGTCTTTGGGCTCGTGGCCAAAGGATCCTTCGTCCTTTCCACCTGGAAGGCACGTAGCATAAAGGTTCTTCGGTATACATAGGGTCGTCGCCTACGCTAATGGCATTCACCGCGATTTCCACACGGTAAATTAGACTCGGGATGAATGTGACTTTCTTTTCCCATCGGCCGAGGGCTTCTCTGCTACGTGCCAGTTGTCGACGGTCGCAAAGATCTCGAAAGAAAGAGAGACGTCGTCGTCGTTGTCGTGTCTCGCCTCTCGAAGAGGAGACCATTCAAGAAGAAGAAGAAGAAGAAGAAGAAGAAGAAAAAGAAGAAGAAGAAGAAAGAAGGGGGATGATGCCAGAGACACAAGACGTGTCCAGGGAATCTGTTCGAGAGATGGGGTAGCTTTAATGAGGCGAGACTGCCGCGAGGAGGAGTATCACCCCAGAAAGAAGATTTAAAGTTCAACTGTTCTTTGAATCTGGCCGGATGTCGCAAGTAAATAATATGCTAATCCGTATTCTCACTGCCTTCTCGCTTCGATTCCTCGTCCTTCTTTTCTTCTTTCCTCTGTCTTCGTTGGACCACAGCGAGGGGACCAGAACCAGCTCGAACCCCTTCGGCTCCTCTCTAATCTGAAGAAAAGGCTAATGCATGTTATTCAGAGAGGGTGGAGGGGAAGTGTATAAGATATCGACTTTGGACTCTTGTCTCTCGAAAGATTTGCGATGGATAGGAGAACGTTTGTAGTTCTTTTCGCTGTAAAATAATTTCAAAGGAGGAGGGTAAAGCCGGAGGACTTGATCTGAGGCAATCCTCTGTTGCTTCAATGCTGGACGAACGAATTAATGGAGTTGAATACACGTGAACGGCACGATTTGTTGATCCGTGACAGGGAGCGAGGGAGACCTTCTTTGACGATGGATTTAAAGGGAAGATAAGATGTATCTCCGGTTAAAATTATATCTTTCATTGTGTCTATAACGTTATTTATAATTGATTCCATGAAATTTCTTTTTTTTTTAATTTTTGCAAAGTTCTTGATATAATTTTATTTTTATTAACTTTTCAAATATAATCTATTTTCTTGATCTAAGAAGAAATTTTATTATTATTGTGAATATATGAATGATACGTATAGAATGAAATATATGTATGTAGTGTTGTAAAAATATAGATATTTTCTTTTCAAAATAGTTCTCTTGAGAAATTATATGAGAGACGTTGTTCCAGGTTTATGATTGCTCAGCTACAATTTTCTGGAATTCTTATTGCTTCAAAATGACAACTTTTAAGATGATTCTTATGATTTTTTGAGAAGAGAAAAAATTTACATGAATATGGTAATTGTGGAACCATAGAAATATATTTGATCAAATTTAATTGGCAAAATTTCCATAATATTATTGAATGTTATTTCTACTTCATTTTTATAAGATTCTTATAAAATTCGTCATCAAATTGCTTGTGTTATTCCAATCGAATTGAATACATATATATATATTTTTAAATAGCAAACAATGTTTATAAAATATTGAATAGGGATCAGTTTCACTATTTTTCAAATACATCTTATAATTTTATAAATTTTATTTTTAGAAAATCTATATCATTATACAAAAGTGTTATTTAGTATCTTTATTTTAATAATAATAATCTTGTGACAAAAAGAAATTAAAATCATTTGTACCAACTTTAGCAAAATAAAAAAAATTGCTTATAAAATTATTTCTTCGACTTAACATTAGAAAAAAAACATGAATCGGAAAAATTTATATTTCATATAATACTGAATTAAATTTCTATTTCAATTTTTATCAAATTTTGTTTATTGAAATAAACAATAAAACACAAAATTTTATTATTTTTTAAATAAATAATATCATCTTCAATTAGATGTAAAATAAAAGTTTCCAATTTTTATCGTACAAAACAATTATGATTCTTCTCGTAAAATCTGTAAATTGTTTGCTTTTTATCAATATTATCACACGATATAAAAATTTTCTTTAAATATAAGTACCTGTTACGATAAAAAATAGATTTACTTTTTCCTTGTTGCAAAAATCCAAGATTATTATATAAATTTCTTTTCAAATGGAAATCATAATAGATAATGGATTAAAAAATGAAATTTAATTTTATAATTATTTTAATTAATTAATTTCCTAAATGTTTTAAAATTACATTAAAAAAAAGAAACATTAGAAAATTGAATGGAAAAATTATACCTGACACTACTAGAGAAGAGGGAAATATTTTCCCTGAAACTCAAAGTTTCGTTGGAACAAGAAAGATTAAATACTACAATGTGTATTGTACAATCATAATTGTTCGTAGAAAGTGGGTTTAAACAATTCTATTGTACTATGCATTATTCACGTGGCACTTTTCTCGCATTGTAAAGTGCAAGGCTAAGGTGTAGGGATCTTTTTCTACGTATCCGCGAGGGTTCGCTAACTTTTTCTGCAGAAAATTCTTAAAAGGTTGTTGAATGTCTCTGTTCGTGTGCTTGGATCGTGCGCTCGTCTACGTACAGACCGTTTCATAAAATGTATACCGCTGTAAAACAAAGATTTTGTTCTTTTGTATTAACAAAGGAGAAATTCTGTATTCTATAAAATAAGTTTTTCTCGCATAATTTTTTATGTTTTTATAATTTTATGAAACATAAATTGATAAGGATTTGATAAATTTATTCTCATCATCTAGATATATAATGCTTGTTATGAATTTTATAAAAAAAGATTAATTTCTTTTAAAAAGAAATGATTATATGGTTAAGTTTAAAAAATGTGAAATTATATAAAAATATTTTATATTATATGAATATTTTATATTTTCATATTCAATACAAATAAAAATTCAATTTATTTTAGCAATTGATAAAAATATTTATTTAGTCTATAGATTTTGCTGAATATTTTATTATATTTTCTTTGTTGTAGAATAAGGAGAAAAATTAAATTAAATTATATATTCATATGAAAGTTTTAATAAATTTTTTTCATTATATATCAAATATTCTATGAACGTATCTTATCTTCTTTCTTTATTTTAATTTTTCTAATAAAAAAAAAAAAATAGAAATTTTCAGAAAAAATGAAATTTTTCATTTCATCTTTTTTTATAAATTCTTGTATCTCTTTTAAACTATTCTCCATATCATAAAAAAAAATATAACTTAATTTATCCTACATTATATATTAAATTATCTTTATATTTTATTATTCATATTATTAAATATTATAATATCGTATATTATCTTAAATAAATTTTTACTTATTTTCCTATTTATTGTCTACTCTCTAGTGCATATGTATATAAAATATATTAAATGTAATGTATTTACTTTTGTCACTAATTATACGTTAATTAAATATTTTTCAATCTTCGACTTAAACACACATTGTGGAACACGCTGTATGCAACGTATATCGATAGAAAATTACGAAAAGGAGAGGACTTATTGAACATAGCCGTGGGCTATAAGAAAACTTCCGATCCGGGTAGTCCATTAAAATCAAGCTTCCTAGAGAAATAATTTTCACATATCGAGACGATCGCCAATCACTAATATTCGGCGAGATTTTTATTCAGCTCGATTTTTCATCGAAAGTAATTATTTACATACCCGCGAGCTACGATATTAATAAGTAGAAAATATCTTTTAATAATCAGTCTTTTTTTTTTCTTATTTGTTTGATGATCCATTTAATGAACAGAGCCTCGAGACTTTGTAAATTTTTCACTAGGAATTTTAAGTAAGTGATTTATTTTAAAGACAGACATTTTTGTATTTTTTATTATTTTTTTTTCGTTCTTTTTATTATGTTTTTTCCTATAATTAATCAATGAAATGAATAAAAGCAGAGAATATTTTGAATGTAGATCGATAAATTTTGTAAAATTTACAAAAGTGTATTTCCTTTTGAAAGGAGGCTTCAGAAATTCAGATTCATATTATATTTCTTACGTTTTACATTGTAAAGAATAAAATTGCTGTAGGAGTAACGAAGTTTAATTTTTCCTTGTTACAATAGAGGCTATACGCAAGCTTCTGAAATTTAAATTAGAATTTTAAATATTTAAAGTTTTCTCATTTCTTGTTTCGTTGTTAAAATTTCTTTATAAATATTTTCTTCAACCGTCGATCCTCATTTCTTTTTTTACCTATTTTGACATAAGACCTCGTTTGAATAAAATATGTGTAAAGAAGAATTTTCGAGTTTTAAATAGATCTAATAGATAAGTTAAAATAAAAATTTACGAAAATCTGGATATCTGTTAAATACACACGAATGTCTATTATTAATTTGTGATAACTGATGTATATATATAAATAAATCAAAAAGAAAAAAGAACAATATTTTGTCACAGCTTTTATTTTCGAGAGAATCGAATTTGAAAATTTGTGAAATGTAGAAAAATACGACTAACATTCTATGAATACACGTGGATTACCGTACATACAAAAGTAAACGAAAAATTCAAAAAAGTCCAAATTGAACAGAAGTAGTTAGTATAATCAGATAACTCGTGTATTCGACGAATTTTTAAATTTGATATTTTCGAAAATTAGCGTTGAAAAAAAATGTTATTCTCCATTTTTCGTTTATTTTCCCACGTAGAATAACTTTCCACCAATAATCCAGTTTCGTTAATTTTTAAATTTGATTTTAAAATTTGATTTTTCAAAAACGAAACTTGAAACGAAAAATTATTTTTTTTCAATTCACTTTTCACACGTAGAATCGTCTTTTGTTCACGCGATTAAAAGGGAAGTTAATTAGCTTCAATATTGATTTTGATCGATGAAGATGATGCACAGAGGTAATGAAGGATGACGAAATTCCTCTGCGAGTGGAGTGAAGTATAGGACGGTAATATTAATAATTTTGTTATTGTAATATTTTAGATTCAATCCATTAAGAAGATTTTTCCGTGCAATTCAACTTTTGCGTTTGAATGCGGTAATACTTTAATAATTATACAATGGTATTATATTCTCAGACAATTATATTACGCTTGATCTCTTAATTAGAGAAATAATTTTATACAGTCATAATAGTTAACCGCAGCAAAGATACACTTCGCTTTGCACGAAGTTAATTAACTCATTGGACAATGAAGTTCTAATTAACAAGAAGGAGTATTACATGGAAATGGGATTTCATTTTAAAATCGAGAATTAAATTACTGTTGCCATTTGATATTCTTAAAAAAAAAAAATTACTATTTCGATTCAGTGGTAATAACAGAAAAATAAAATCCACTAACATCATCAATTTATCGTTCATTACATATGTTTAGAAATTAATAATATTTCGAAGAACATTAACAAGTTTTTTTTATCAATTTAATTATTCAATACTTACTCCTATGAAAATCATATAATTGAATATTTAAAATTATAAAGTAGTAAAGTTTATTTTCTTCAGAAGTTAAATGAAGATTGTATAATACATGTTATTTTGCATAAATGAAATGAATTAATATATTACATATCCTTATTTACGTATAAAAAAAAAAAATTTCGAGTAAAAATTATAATTGCAATACGATATTATCTAAACTATCAAAATTCTGATATCCATAGAAAGATTATAAAATACTCTAACACGATATTGACATTACTTTGCCTTATCACATTTTGAAACATATGAAACAATTATCTCAACTATCTTATATATATAAATCGTAATAACCATTATTAAGAATTAAAAAAATAATTTTCCTCTTAGAACTTCCACCATTTCCAAGTCGTTCACCAGCCTAATCGACATTAGGATCGTCAGTCAACGTGGATCAACCAGAAAGAGACGAATGTAAAGAGGCGAAGAACCCCTTCTTGGAGTAACAGGAAGCTTCTATCCTTGCGGAGGTCCCGTGTCACGTTGGCGGAAGTGGAGAACTAGGATGGAGGAGAGGGAGTAGTTGCGGATTGAAGCCGCAACCAGTCTGCAGTATATTCTTATGTAGGCCTATTGGAGCAGAGTTTCGGCAGCTTCCAGGAAAATTTACGAGCTTCGAGCTGATGGGGTTTCCGTGCTTCCTCCGTGAACCTGCCACCTAATATCTTTACCGAGCCACCCTCTCGATCTCTCACCCTCTTTACTTTCCTTCCGCCACTCCGCTCGAACGTATATAATCGAAATACACCCCGAACACCGAGGCATTGCTTTATTATTTCACCCTCCGGGGCCAGGCTTCTTCTCCGTCGGACCGTGTAATGCAGTTGTGCGTTAAATATGACGAACGTTTGACGGGAATTGTATCTATTATTGTAATAGCGTGTTTGGGGGAGATGTTATTATATATTTCGCTTCTTGTTTGCTTGATTTTGACAAGGAAATTCTAGATTTATTGTGCTGTGATTAAATTGTAATTAGTAAGACTATTTATTGAACATGTTATAAAGAGTGTCCTTTATTATAAATATTTTAGAAGAATAGAAAAAAGAAAGTTGTTGGTAGAAATTGATCGAGGAAGATTAAACGTATGAAATGTACAATGTGCATATGATTCAAAGTAATGTGTAGTAGAAATGTATAGTTTCTTTTGAAACAATTGTTATTCGAATATTTTATCTTTTATTTGCTCTTTTTTTCGAACAATATATTTTCTATTTTAAGTATTATGTAAATGTATAAGAATATGCATATTCAGTTATGTTTATTTTCTTTATTAATGTAAAATTTATTCATAATGATTCAATAGTGAAATTATAATCGAAAATTATTTATAAGAGATTTTAATATATCTTGTATTCTCGTAAATATGTAGAAATCAAGAAATATCTGAAATTAAATATAATGGAAAAGATTGAAAATTTAATAAGAAATTTTATTATTATATATATATATATATATATATATATATATATATATATATATATATATAATATTTCATAAAAGAAATTTAATGATACTTCAACTTTTTTTTTAAAATTGACATTATGTTTAATCTTGATTTTGATATATGTTGTAAGTTCTCTTGAATAACTTTTAAAAAATTTTCGTCGCTTATTGTTGTTAACAAATTTATTAATTATTAAATAGAACACGAAAAAACATTTTGTAATAAAATTAATATATATAATTACATTTAGTTATTGAATTAAAAATTTGTTTAAAATTTCAATACAGGCATTTTTTTCTGCATTTCTATTAAATAGTTTGATTTAATCTAATCTAATTTATTGTATCTTGACTATAGATTAATTTAAATTCTATTATTTTCTTTCTCTTTTTCTACCTCATTTTTTATTTACAATATCATTTTATCATTTAATCAAATTTTATTTTATTTCTTTCTTTATTTTCTTATTCATTTTATTACATTTTCTTTCTATTTATCCATGTCTGACTTTAATAATTTAGATAGATTTATCTATCCTTCCTTTTCTTTTTATATTTTATCAAAAACTTATCACACCAATTTAAAATAAAATTATTGGAATTCCGGAACATTTTATATATATAATCCTTTCTTTTTATATCGTGTATTATCTCTTGATCCACGATGAATACCACAGTGAGTTTGTACACACAGCTGGATCATTAAGTAACCAGCTAGATAGGAAAGAAAAAAAGTGAAAAACTTGGCCACCGGTCGATCTTTAAGCGAAAGTTTTCCTCTTTATTTTCTTCTCGTTGTAATTACAAAGATTTTAAAAGATAAGAAACTTGTAAATTCTTTCTTTTTCCCTAGTATTGTAATTTTTAAAAGTATACCAATATATTTTTGCTCAACTACTTCAATTATTATTCTATTGTTTGCATTCGTTCTTTCTTTCTTTCTTTTTTTTTTTTTTAATAAAAGAAAACAAAGTTTCTTGTTGAATTTAAATATTAAAAATAAAAAATATAGAATATTGAAAGGTAAAGAGATAAGATGAAGTGATCGAAAGAGATTTTCTTTATTGTGATACGATATGGAGGAAGCTGTCAGAGTTTTGATCGAAAAAGGATATCTAAATAGGATGTAGGGTGAACTTCAAAAACAATCTCGCAAATCCCTTAAGTTTCATAGGAGATCATCAATACTTTTACAAAAAATGGATCATGGAAACAGTAAGGAATTTTGAATAAATATTGTATATTATTGAATATTATCTCAATTTGATTGATTATATGTATATATATATATGTATCTATTTTTTTAATAACATTCATGTTTGTATGAAAAATGAAAATTTTTATTATTTAAAAACTTTCTTGATAAATTGTATAATTCTTTCTTCTTTAGAATTATGAATAAAATAAGTAAAATATATTCAAATAATATGTTCATATAGTCTAATAAAACAATGAAATATATTTTTGTAACTTTTTCTTGAAGATCAACTATATTGAGAAGATTGAATATTGATTTTTCTTCAAGGTTAAGTTCCCAAGACATATTTGAAACAAAAATAACTTCATTAAATACACATCTTTATTGAAATTTTAAAATAACATTTATATGTTATCGTTTGAAGTGGAACGTTAATTATTAGAACCAATTTTTATTCTTTTCTTGCAATTATAAAATTTTCATTATTTGCAATAAAAAAAATTCGTGCAATTCAATAAATAAAAGTGAAAAGTGAAAAAAAAAATTAATATTTCAAGCAATTCAACGAAGATAATATCAAATAAAATTGTATACAATTACAATTTTTATATCGTAATAATTGAAATTATTTTCACATAATAAAATATCAAATTATCCCAAAATTCTTTAAAAATAATAAAGTCTCAACTTTTAATGTGTTAAAAAATTTACCAACCAGCTAACATATTAAACTAAAGTAACAAGTTAAACTTTTAATACATTTTCCTCGAGATCTTTACTTAATCTTAAGGAGTTTTTCTCACCGTCAACAGCCAATCACTCTTAATCAACAGAGGGATGCTCTCCGTCTCAAAATATGAATCGATTGTGGCCTTGGTTATATATTTAGCCACCCCAAATTGCAGTAAACAATTACAGCCTAATATGGGGATAATCGAGTAATTATTATAAAAGCCGGAGCTCCATCAATCACCATCGTTTGATAACCGCCGATAAAGTGATTCTATTTCGAGAATTCGAGCCACGCCTATCCCATCCTAATCTTTGCCTGTCTTAAAAAAGAAAAAAAAAAAAATATTGCAGTTATCTATGAATCAAGGTTCATACGATAAGGCTCGTTCCACTATCTATAATAGTATTCCGTATAGCGGTTAAGGGGTGAATTTATTGTTCTGTTTCCACCAGAGAACCCTTCATTTCCTTGGTCAGTTACTCACATTTGGCGGATTATATTGTAAAGCAATAACTATATTATAATTTAGAGAACAATAAGATACAATTTAAAGTCAATACATTAAATTTTTTTTTTAAATTTAACATTAAAGATTCTCATTTTTGTATAAGATTTATGTCATTATTATTCTTAATTTATCATTATTTGTAATGGAACATATGTATTGCACATGAATTTAATAAGAATTTCTCAAGAATAATAACAGAAGAATGTTTTTAAATAATAAATTCGAATAACTCATAACAATTGCAATTTAATCTTTAAAATTTTTTATTCCTTTTTCTTCCTTGTTTTTCCATTGAAAAATTAGTTTATTTAAAATAATCATCAGTTTGTTAAATAGATAACAATTTTCTTCCTTTTATAAAAAAAGAAAAATAATCATAAAAATAATGTATTCAAATCAAATCTAATTTATATAAATCACATATAATTTATATTATACATTTATATACCGTTTGAGTAATAAAAAAATGTGTAAATATCTTTATATTTAAAATATAAATTTTATTACGTTTTAAATTCTCTAATATGTTTCTATATAAAAATGTTTATATATCTTCTTTTATAGTAGTCTTATATAACACGTTAAACCAAATAACTGTATTATATGTAAAGAAGCTTGGAAGAAGCTCGTATTATGCTTTGAAATCCTCCCATCGCGATTGAAATATATCGCTGAAAGCAGGAGCTAAGACCGCAAAGAAGTAAAGTTGTTTGTACCTCGTGACTACGGTTTATTCATCTCTTTACAGTTTCGTTTTGCGCTACAAGATGAGAAGAGGTTCTGGAATTATTAAAACCAGTGTATCGATCATGAAACCTGTTGATCCGTGAACGTATACATATACAATATATGTATATGCGCAATATTCGGGTAGCAGTGTCATTATACTGTAGTTTCTTTTTCTTTTTTCTAGAACTTTACACGAGAGTTTAATTTTAAACGATATTAATAATCTTAAAATTGGGTTATTGAAAATATTGAAAAATTTAATATTCGATAATTGATTATTAAATGAAATTAAGTAATGATATATATATATATTTTTATTATAAATTGATGAATTATGATAAAATTATAAAAATATTTATTAAAAATAATAATACAAAAATAGAATTAGAAAGTTAAATTATGCATAAAAAGCAACACGATTGATTTTAATAGAAAGAATGAATAGGAAAATCAATAATTAAATTCTGATAAGATATTGACGAAGTTTCAAATTTATTTATCAATATTTGAATACTTGAAAGTATTGTTTTCGTTTTAAAGATATTTATAAAAAAAATTAGGTTAGGTTCGAATCTTGTTTAAATGTATTTGTCATTTGGCACTTTTATTTCAAAAACACTTTTTAAATTAATTTTCTATTTTTAAATTATATTAAAATATATTATAAATTTTTAACAAGACGAAAACGAAAGAAAGCTTATTATATTTTTTCTCGTGTGATTTTCAAAAGAAAATTAATTTTATAAGTTATCGCAAATACAAGTATTGCGTTATCACTAGCGGCAAGACGTTTGTTTCGTTATTAAAGCTACCTATCTTGTTTTTTTCCTTTACTGATTTATATTTTCCTCTTCCATTCCGGATGGAAATAAAACTGTCCCAACAAAAATTCAACAACTTTCATAACTCTACAATCTCTACCGCAGGAAATTCCATCGAATGAAATCGAGTTTGCATTATAATCAGTTTCACTGGCACGCTCTTCGTCAAGAAACATTCTCTTGTTTTTCTCATTGCACCAGGAAAATCCCACTTCACGTGGCAAATATATTTCATATTATATCCGATAACAAATATCTTTTTTTACAATAAAATCAATTTTCGATTAATTTCTCAAGAAAAGAAGAAAAAGTATTTAATATTACTTAAAGCATTTTTAAAGTATTTTACTTGTAGACTGTATAATAAAATAAATAATATTAATTTTTAATTTTTTAAACTATAATAATAATTTTATCAAATAAAAGTAAAAATAAATTTATGAAATAAGTTAAAATCTTTATCTAAGTTTCGAATGACAAAAATAATAAAAAATGTTAAATTTTAAAAAAATTATGAGATTTCGAGTCAATTAATCATATCATTTCCCTCATGAAAAATATCAAAAGAAATTCCATCAATATTCCAAAACACTAAAACCACTTTGATTCAATAAATTATAAGAATCAAAACTGTTTCATCCATTCAAAAAAAAGCATTAATAATCATCTCGTTCCTATTTCCACCGACAAATCACAACTATTCAAAAAATTTCAAATGAGAAACTGCATGAAGAGTAGCAAAAATTACAAAAAAAGAAAAAAAAAATCTATCCATAGAATATGAAAAAACAGTAGTAATCCCAAATCACCAATAATCGCTAACCCATCTTCCCGATTTCCATCGGCCATCAAAATAACTCATGGACTTAACTCCCAAAATCACTGGACGGTCGATGGATCGTTTGTTATCAAGCGACACTGAATCATTGTGGGACGAGAGGAGGAGGGCTCGTGATAATTCGTCGAAGGTATACGTCGTCGTGGAGATCGGTGGCCCTGGATAGAGACAGTGGAAACGTCATCGCCTGTTCGACGAGGAGAAAGAGGAGGGCGAGGATATGGCTCACTCCACTTTAGCCCTCCTCGAAGAGGGCTCGTAGAGATAAGCCGCCGCCCTCACGAATGGCATGATGGGACACCAAGACGAGGAAGAGCCGAGGCACGGATACGAGGCGTGTTTCGGTGTGGATGGCCTTCCTTGTAACGGCGTACGCACGATAGAGGTACATGGAGTCTCTCGCATCGCACCCTCATCTACCTTGAGGAACTCCGCTGGGGCTTTCTCAGGAACGAATAAGACGTATCCTGTGTTGGCAAGCCGGGGACACGGTGCCTGTCTCTGTTGTAGGTTTTGTAATGTAATTCGCGAGGGTGCGAAACCTTGTAGGGTGGAGCGTAAATGTTTTTCGGCCGTGCTTCTGATTGTTCTCGATGGGATGGGATTGCCACGTGAGGTGATTTTGGTTTCTCGATGGACATTGATGGGGGGATGTCCGCGTTTCTGACGATTTGAAATGATTCTTTCGAGGTTGAAGTGAGATGAAACTTGGTTCGTTGGTATTGGAATTTTAAGAAGAAGAGAAGAAATTTTGGAATTAAGGAGATTTCAGAGATTTTCGATACGAGAAGTTTATATTTGGTTATGGTATATGAAGAATTTGTACAGGAATTTTTCCAATTATAAGAAATTAAGAAAGAGAATTTTTAATTAATTCGTTAAAAATAAATAAGAGGCTAGGACAATTTAAACAGATGAAAGAAAAGAGATAATATTTAAAGATACATATTAATCGAAATAAGATAATAAATTGTAATTGAAATAAGGAATTATTTATTATTTTATTATTTTCACTTTTCAAGTAACAGAAGAATAATTTTATAAATAAATTATTTAATAAATAATTTTTTATTCGAATTAATTTACATGAATGAAGATTAATTTGAAAATAGAAATGAATTAACATATAATTATGAATGTAATAAATTATAATAATCTTTGAATCTGGAAATTTTTACAATATAATCATATTTGTTTTCAAAATTATTCTCACTTTAAACAATTTGTCAAAGATATCCATATTATGATAAATTTGTAGCATAGCAAATAAATCTCTAAAATTAATTCATTGAATATGAATCAATTGAAGTAAAATGTAGATTGTTCGCATAACAAAAGATTAAATTATTATTATAATTAGCCAAATATTTATATCAATGTGTATATAAATTATTAATTAAGAAAGTGTTCTATCGTTTTTTTATGATAGAAAAATACATATAAAGTAAAATAAAACATTTCTAAAACTGTTCCACAAATAATTACAAACTGATTTTAAACTCAGAATTAAGTGCATGGTAGAGTAGTATATTTAAAATTATGCATTTCACATACATGTATCGTTCAATTACAATGAAATTTCTGGTAAAATTTTTTTCACGGAAATAAAAAATAAAAATTTTCAAATTCTCATATCCTTGAAGATCTTCGTATTCAATATGGACATGTTAAAATAAAATATTACATTTATCACATTTTACGTATCTTCCTTTTTTTCCATTAAAAAAAAAAAGAAACGAAACTTTTTTGATTACCTAATATAATTATTTAATTACCAAAGTAAATGAAGGATGAAGTAAACACACGCGCTACATCTTTGGCGGATTATTTTTAACCGAATATCTATCTTCTTTCGAAAATACCGAGAAGATAAGGTGGCACCGCTGTTCCATTCTGACATCTTCATTCTATTTCTCTTCTCTCCCGGCCACCGGCCCGTGACTCTTCCACGTCTGGGATACGTAAGTGTATGCAGAAAAGTCGGATACACTCCTGTGTGAAATCTGAATAACGATCAAGCCCAGAAAAGCTAGGAGAAGGTGCCCAAGTGACGATTCTGCAAAGGAATCTCCAAATAGTGGCTCGTATTTTACACACCTCTCTCTCTCTCTCTCTTTCTCTCTCTCTCATTCTCTCTCTCTCATCTTATTCCTTCCAATTTATTTTTTCATATTCAACGAAAAGAAGAAATCGTCACAGCCACTCGGCCTCGACGCTGCTTCTTCAAACGTAAAAATTTCAATTACAGATTTAGGAATCTCTCTCTCTCTCTCTCTCTCTCTCTCTCTCTGCAAGTTTCCATAGGAAAAGGAAAAGAAGAGAGAGATAGAGAGAGAAAAAAAAAGAAGGCGGAGGAAAGAAGATAGAGAAGTTCCAGGGAAACTTGAAAAACTCGCAAACGCAAAAGAATCGATGAAAGTTTTCGAACGAAATTCTTATTCTCTTAATTGCTTCCCCTTCGATCTTTCCAACTTTTACGATTTTATAACATCGTCGAATCGTTGATCCTGAAAGAGATATTATATAGGTCTTTTTAAAAAAGAAAAAAAAAAAATATCGAGATGAGAAAATTCCGGCGAATTCACGAGTTGTGCGTTATTTTAACTTATTCCAGATGTCCTGAAAGTAAGAGAGGTCTTCCTCAACATTTTTATATTTTTCCCTCTTTGGAGATCGTTCCTCACAAACCCACGAACCGAGAAGGCAGAGACAAGCTCGATGCGACGCAGAAAGGACGCGTATCCTTTAGAGATTCGTAAGGATGCCTTGACACACGTGTGATAAATAATTCTGTTTATTGACTTCTCTTTTTTTCATCCCTCAGCCAGGACTTCTTGCTTGCTCCACATAAATCTTGCGCTTTCAATTCGCGCAATGCTACGAGCAGAGATTCTATGAGATTCCAAATGTTTCAATTGCGATACATTAATACACAGACAATAAATTGTTTCTAATTTTTATATCGATACCTGGTTCATTAGATAATTTATTTATTTGTGGTGAAATTTTAAATTTGTTGTTTGTTTTCTGTTGAATTATTTTGAAATTCAAATAATACGTGCTTTAATATTACAATTTTCGTTTACAATAAAAATATTATTCTTATTATTTTTTTTTTTGATGTTTTTGATCAACTCTTTTGTTTATTAAGAAAAAAACAATGGAATAGTAAAGACATGTGATTATATAAAAGTTGAAAATCATTAGATAGAGAATATTTTAAGAAATAATGTTTATTTCTTTGTGAATAAGGATACCTTTTCTCATTTTTCCCGGATAAATAATTAAGCATTCAACATTCACACGTGTTTGATATTTCTGTATCATTTCAAAAATTCAACAAAACAATATCTTGAATGAATTTTGTTTGTGTTAAATCGAAAACTTTTATTAGAGATAGCAGCATTTTTATGTGACATAAAATTTTAAATCAATTGCTTATTGTTTTTTCAAAATATTTTCAAAATTGGGATAGTTGTTTTCTATATTAGTTAATAATATGTTTATTAATAATATGCTTCAATTTTATAATTTTTATTTGGGATAAAATTGGAAATTTAAATCACATAAATCACAATATAAAAATGAACTTGATACAATATAAAAATGGAATCATAAAAATCTATGTATAACGAAATAAAAGCATTTTAAAATAATTTTAAAAATATAACTTTAGAATAGTATATGACATTCGAAAATAAAAAAACAATCATCGATTTAAGAATTTAAATTTTTTTGAAGTAATCACAGTAATCTACGATTTAGAAATAAAAGTTAATCAAGCTTTATTCAATATCTTGAATATCGACAGACTACTTCCTGAATCACAAAAACTTAAATAGATTATCTAATCTTATCTCACAGACAAAAGTAAAATAGAATATAGAATAATAATATAGAATATTATTACATATGTATTGTTATATACATGTAAAGTATTAATAACTAAGTTCATAATATTCTGATACATGGTTGCGAAAATAGGTTATGAAATAGGAAAAGAAGGTCACATTTCCGGAGTTACTGACGGAAAAATTCAGAATTGTACTTTGGAACTCAAAAACGTACGTATCATTTAAAAATCTTTTATTGTGCTAATTCATTTGTAAATTATAAACTATCATTGTTAAAAGTTATTTAAAGCCAAGAAAATAAAATGAGGTAAATTTTCGAATAATCAGTATATAAATTACAAAATAAAATTTAAAAAAATTAAATTATAATTTAAGAGACATTAAGAACGTTCGATATTTCCTGAAATAACTTTCCTGATAAAATATAAAAATAAATAGAAATATAATAATTAAAAATGAAAATAAAATGTGCTAAGAAATTATTATCATATTCTTACTAATCCTATTAATATTATTAAAAATTAAAAAATAAAATTTAAATAAACTTTGAAGAAATGAAGTAAATTAAATTGCTTGAAATGTGAATTATGAATTATGAATTATCTTTAATATTTCTTAATAAAAACTAGCATATAACAATAATTCAATAATTTCCTAAATAGACTCTGATGAAACATAAGAGTATAATAATACAATGAAACAAGCTTCTCAATAAAAATCAGCATACAATACAGTTCTCGAAAAATTGTCACACTCTCACGAAATAAAGCTAGTAGAGGAATAAAATAAATTAAATTACGCGAGAGACCTGTGTTATCTTCGATATTTTCTAAATGCTCTTTAACTTTCATATAAATTTACGTCAGAGCTAAACGGTTTCCCATCGCGCAGAATCGTAATAAACGCGAAAAATTCTCGACTCCATCGTACACACGTTTTATGATCCCCTTGTTGTCAAGACGAAGGGAGAAAATTTGACAGCAGTACAACGTCATTTCGAACCTTTTCCATGTAACAGCGACGTCGCATCTACCCTCTGCAATCCTCGTATAAGCTTTACGATCGGTACGTGTTTCTTCAAAATGCGTTTCTCCTCGCCTTAACTGTCACGCTCCTTCGCCGGCTGAAAGAACTGTTACTGTTGAAATAGTGAGAGAGAGAGAGAGAGTAGTAGATAGTGTAGACAGCAGAACGAAATCACTACTTAAAGTCGAAGCCTCGAGTAATGCACCGTATAACGGCGAGGCGAGTTTATTCCACCCCCCGCATCTTTAAGAGATAAAACGTTGATGTTTCGTGGAAAATTAGCGGTAGCAATATGAGCAGTCCGGAAGAATCTTGAATCCCTCGGAAGATTAACAAAGGAAATGTTTTGTCATGGCATTATTTGTCATCAACGAGGAGGGAATATTATATTTTCGAAACGAATTTTTGGGATTATTAGAATCGTTGGAGGAGATCACGAATCGAAGGAATATTGGTAAATGATATCCATATCCATATTAGATCCAAAGATATCCATATTATGATAAATTTGTAGCGTAGCAAATAAATCTCTAAAATTAATTCATTGAATATGAATCAATTGAAGTAAAACGTAGATTGTTCGCATAACAAAAGATAAATTATTATTATCATTATTATTATAATTAGCCAAATATTTATATCAATGTATATATAAGTTATTATTAAGAAAAATATAAATTATTAATTAAGAAAGTGTTCTATCGTTTTTTTATGATAGAAAAATACACGTAAAGTAAAATAAAACATTTCTAAAACTGTTCTACAAATAATTACAAATGATTTTAAACTCAAAATTAAGTGCATGGTAGATTATACTTAAAATTATGCATTTCACATACATGTGTCGTTCAATTACAATGATAAGATTTTTTTCACGCAAATAAAAAATAAAAATTTTCAAATTCTCATATCCTTGAAAATCTTCTTTTGAGATCATCTTATCAAAACATTTTTTAATCTTCATGAAATTTATTCAATATGGACATGTTAAAATAAAAATAAGAATAATGATTAATAGAAATATTACATTTATCACATTTTATGTATCTTCTTTTTTTTCCATTAAAAAAAAAGAAACGAAACTTTTTTGATTCGGGACATCACGAATCGAAGGAATATTGGTAAATGATACAATTTGGTAAATGATACAATTGATTTCGATGAAGTTTTGCTACAATTGTGAAGCATGTTGAAAATATAAAAAAAATAATAATAATAAATAAATATGATAACAGACTCAGAAAAATTTTGATATATTATTTTATAATACGTTGCATTTATTCATCTTTTTTTTGATAGAAAATCTTTTTCAGAAAGTGAAATTAATTTAAGGTTTTATTTTGAAAAATATTTTGAATAATTTCGTTTATAAATATTTTTTATAAATTTTTTTAAAAGTTGAATTATTTACAATTTATCTATATCATTATTATTATAAGATTTTTTTTAATAAAAATATTTTTATTTGGCAAAAAAAACAAAAACATTGAAATTTTAAGAATTGATTACATCTTTGAGAAATAATATTTTGTAAAAAAAATTATTTTATGTACATGTAATCCTGTATACATATATATATTATTACATATAGATTTAAGTTTTTATCAAAATTTTCAATGATTAAATGAATTTGCTACTACTGATTAGTTTTTGTTACTGACTAGATAGATTTATATATAAATAAATTTATTTTTTTTGATAAATTACATTTAACTAATTATTATTTTGTAAATATATGATTGAATAAAATTTCTTTTATATTTAAAAAATTAGATATCATTCTTTGTTTTATTCATTCTATATTTTAAATAACTTAACAATTTTTTCAGTCAATTTAGATCAATCAAAAAAAATTCTATTCTATTCTCTTATTTTAAAATAAAAAAATTGTTTACTACTATAGCTATATATTTAAATATCTATTTATAATTGTAAAATAACGAACGAAATGATTTAAATAAATTTTATGTTTTTAAAGTATCGTTAAGGATAAAATTCTTGAAAAAAAATATTTATATTTTTATTAAACAAAAAAAAATACATAAAGTTCTTAAAAAAAATCATACTTTTACAAAAATCAAATTAAAATTAAATTAATTAATAATTAAATTAAAAATAGATTTACTTTATTTTTAAGAAGTTTAAATATAATTCATATACAATTGTATTCTTTTCAATGGATTAAAATATTAGACCGAACATACAAATAATTAATCATAGCAGAATTCGGTTGACCGCTTTTACGATCATTAATTTGACGACGTAAACAAGTCGGATGCAAGCAAGTTAAATGCTTCTATTAAAAAAAGAATCAACAAGAAACATGAATTATCAAGAACACAAGAATTATACTTTTCAAAAATAATACAAATTAAATTTATATTTTTCTTTTTTTAATATTTTAAAAATCAATTCTTAATTCTTCTCCAAGATATTCTCATTTGTAGATTCGTTTCATCGTTGTATTAATACATTTTCATCTAATAAAAAAGCATCATGAGTGTAATAATAAAAAACAATAATAATTACATTTCATATCATATGTGAAAGACTGAACGTGATTGTTGATTCACGAAAATTCTTATTTATGTTCTTATAAAATTTTTCTCTCATCTTTTTTCGAAACATTATCGAGTGTTAAAGGCGACAAACTACTTCCGACCGGAATTGCCCCTTTCCCTCCCTCTAAAGTCTGATTCCTACAGCTTGCATCGATCTATAATTTAATGTCACGTCGTTAATTTAATTTTATCCCTGATATGATCATTTTTCACCGAGAGTGGAACGGATCGTTACTGAGAAATGGCCGGCAATATCAATTCCACATAATACAGTTTGGTTAGATTCTTCGCGTAAATTATGCACTTAATTTAAGTGATCAGAACCACCTGTTCCTTGTCCTTCGATTCGTATTTATCCACTTCGATTGATAACTACTTTTTTTTACGTTTTCTTTCTATTTATAAAAAGTAAAAATGTGTTAAATTGTTTTTTTTTTTTGTAAATCTCCTGTATTTTTCTAGAATTTTTATTGATTTTATTCTTCCAGAATAATTATTAAAATGGATTATATTTATGTATTTTAATGATATTTTATAAAATTTTATATAACTTTATATATAAAATATCAATATCCTTGAAGAATTTTATATCCTTGAAATTTATAATATATTATTTTATTCTGTCAAAACGATTTTGAAAATTTTTTAGTATCATTAAAAAAAAATCGATATTTTTATGTAGAATCATGAAGTTATTCTATTTCATATTCTTAATTAACTTGTGTCATTTTTTAATTTTTCTATTATTATTAAATAAATAAATTTTGCTTGCTAGAATATCTAGGAAGAGAATTTATATTCTTTTGGAAAAATAGAGAAAAATTGAATGTTCTAATGTTAATTAAAAATAAAATAAATCATATATTCTTTAAATTATGATTATCTATATTCTACGTGTAATCTTATATAAATCAGAAAAAAACTTTGGACAATCTAATGAAAATATAATAATGTGTAATATATAACAAATAAAATTTCTTTATATTTATGAAATTTATAAAAAGTGGAACAATATATATATAAAAGAAGTGAATACTTTTTATTTTTAATGAAACTTCTCAAATATGTAGAACAATAATAAATAACACAAGATGTTAATAATATAAAAAATCGATTCTAATCAAAATAAACATAAAAGTTGATATTGAAAAATGTCAATATCAAATTTTATTTATTAAGTTACATATACGCAATTGAAATTTAATCAGACGAAGACAGACAGAATGAAATGTCTCTGTCGTCTCTGTCACACTATAGTCTCGCTCTATCTCCATCTCGCTTCATTTAACACGAATAATGAAATAACTTAATAGTAATAAGCTTTAACCGACATTTTTGCACACCAATTTATTTGTTCTAATCTCTAGAATCCTCCAAAAATATCTACCGAATATATCAACACTTTCTGTATAAAGAAGTAAAAAAAGAAGGAACAAATTTTCATATAAGAAGAAAGAAACATATTTACACACTATGGCGATGAAATTTCATGTGGTTACGTGCATCGTCGCGTCGTATAAACACGCGAGAGGTGGGGCAAGATCACGTGGGATCTACGTTGCGCCTTTTTATCCAAGTTTTCGGCTTCTGGCTTCTGATGTCAACGAGTAAACTTCAAATATATATCGTTGGCCGTTAAAAGTGGATGAAATTGTCTCACGCGACCGCACGCGATTAGATCCGCCTTCTTACGATGGAAAATGTTATCTATTTAATTTCCTTTTCCAAGCCTTCTAACGCCTTTGCCAACCCTTGTTCTCTCCGCTCAATGAGACGAGGGAGGGTGAATATTCTCTCTATCGTTTCGCTTTATTCTTTATTTTCCCACCCTAGACGTTCTACAGACACTAAGCCTGCGGCAGCCAGTCTTGAAATGTCTTGCGAAATTACAAGGGGCCTCTGACGAACAAGTTTCGATGATCGTTCCTTGTTATTGTTACTTTAGCTTCGTTATTTCTCTTCTTCTGTTCTTTTTCTTTTCCAAATGGTAAAACGTTTCGGGCAAATTACGAATCTTTATAATTAACTTGTTAACTATATTTAATGAGTATATTTATTATAAAAATAATAATTTTTTTGCGTTACGATAAATGGATATATTTGTTCGAAAAATATTATCTATCTTTTGAGATAGATGTTTGATTTATATATTATTAATAAATTATTTCACTGTAATTTATTAATATTTATATTGTTGTTAATATATTTCTTAATATTTTTTTATAATTATATAATAAAAATGAAATTAAACTCATTTGGAAGAGTGAAATTAATCTTATTTATATATAGTGAAATATTTAAATTAAATTTTTGAAAAGAAATATATTTTTTTTATTTTATCTAAATTTCTTATCTCGACAAGTTTATTTAAGAAAAATCGCTCTCAGAAAAATTGCAAGATAAAAAAGATTGCAAAAAATTAAATTTGCGTGTAACAAAATTTCAAAAATTAATTAAGCAATGAAATGATATATTTATTTAAAAAAAATATTAAATATCATTTCAATTATAATTTAATTTAATTTTATAATAAATGAATTTATTCTACGAATATACTTGTCTTTCGTTAATTTTAATTATAAAACTTTATAATCAATAAAATAAAATTACATGATAAAGATTATCTGTTCTTTTTGTACAATGTCGAATTAAGTTTCGCCGTAAAATGACGTCTTGAAAGACGCGACTGTCGTTTTGTGTCAAATTAACATTGCTAATATCATTTCGTATACATCGTTTTAGTTAATTTCCTGTTTAACCTCGAGACAGGAATTCTTGAATTATATTACGAGAAATTTATATTGGAATGCAATATTATTAAATTTTTAATTTGCCAATGAAAAAGATTATTTAAAGAGAAAAAGATTATTAAAGATTATTTAAGACATAGAATACGAGTACATAAATTATTTTCGTATAATTAATTTTATATATTCATTATTCATTATAGATATTCATTTATTCATTGGAAATTATAAAAGAAAACGTTTCTAGATATATAGGATAATACAATTTCGAAGAATCGATTTTAAGCCAAAACAAATATATACAAAAGTATCGATCAAAAATAGGCTTATTTATTAAGTTTTATTCATAAGCAATTTAAGTTTACGTTAGATGAAGCGAGACGGAGATAGAACGAGACCGTGTGACAAAGACTTCCTATTTTGTTCTCGCTTTATCTAACTAACGAATATATATTCAATTACCTTGTATAATAATTTTTTAATTTTTAATTTTACACAAAATATATTATATTAATACGAAATTAATTTTAAAACAGAGTAATATAAATAACATATGAATAATACAAATAATCATACAAGATAAAATAATAAGAAAATATATGTATATTATAAAATAAACAGTACATGTCACAGATTATAAAATTTTCTCTTAAAATTTAAAAATTCCATTCCTTCAGAAAGAATTATAAATATAATGTGATATGAGATGATGATAATAAAATAAATATAGTAAAATAAAGCTACAGATTATATATTTTTGTTTTAAAAATTAAATCAAGTAACTTTTTAACCAATTAAATGTAAACATTATATCGAATTCTTTGAAAATTAATTTAAAAACAAATAAAAAATTTGCCATCTTATACGTTCTTATTATATATTTACACAAATTTCATTGTTTTCTTCTTCTAACTATGTGACCAACATTTCTTTGCTTACTTTACCTGGTGGATTCACCCTTTCAAATATATCCATGCAATTATGAATCACTGTAAAAACACACTATGCAATCGCTTCAAGCGGATCAACGAAACACAGACTTGTGTATTCGACAAGTTTACAGGTTGATCAAGTGTATACAAAGTTCACCGGATATTAAAGCGAATGGAATAATATTACGTGACGAGAAAATAACGAACCAGGCTTCGGGTTAGACCCAAGTTTTCTCTTCTTTCCGAGTCACCAACAAAAAGTCTCCGATGCAAAGGAAAAAGAAAAGAAAGAGAATACACGTTTCCGTGCTTTTTGTCCATGTTATATTCTATTCCATAGGCGACGAACTACTCTGAATTTTTGTATGAAAGGAAGTACACGAGCAGACTTTACGTATGTCTCGTTACTCGGTTAGGACTTTAGAAATTTAACGGAAACCACGGTGACTTTCGTAGATGTACTATCTTCGCGTGCTAACTTTTAATAACCAGTGTATTTATACGCATATTATACAATAGTTATACGTTATATAATTTGCCAATTTATTCACAATTAATAGATTGAAAGTATATAGTATTATTATTAAAATAATATTTTATAATATTTATAATGTTAATTTCTTGAATTCATATTTATGATTATAATGATTATAATTTCATCGTGGTTATTATATTGATTGAATATTATATATATATATATATATATATATATATATATATATATATATATATTAACAATTAATAATTATAATATTTTATAGTATTTATAATTTATTTATAATTTATAATATTAATTTTTTGAATTCATATTTGTTATATTCAGTCACAAATATTTTCAATATAAATTATTAAATATTAATAATTAATATTTATATAAATTTATTTTGTTTATACTATTAACTTTTTTAAAATTATGTCTGTTTAACCATAGATATGTGTAACTCTACAAAAATATTTTTAGCAATATAAATTACTAAATATAATAACTATAATAACTTTTAGAATATTTAATAATAATAAAATTTTATCTATTATTAATTTTGAACTGATATTTTGTGAATTTTAATTTTAATTTTATTTTAATTTTCCTGACATGGATTTTTTTCGTTTTATTTAATAAATAATAAATATATAATTTCATCTCTGAATTAAATTCTTAGGAATATTTTCAGTAGTAAAATTATTATCAAAATTTAAAAAAGCTTAAAGTTTTTTCATAAAATTTCATTAAAATTTAAGGAAAGAAGAAAAAAATAAAAATTTTGTTTTCTAAAAACAACCAATTAATTATTTTTTTGTAATCTTAATTCAATCGATTTTTAAAAATTTGATTTAACTGAATCAATCTTGCAATCATCTTCTTAGATATCGATTTAATTGAAGAAATTAATTGAATTTAATCGAAGAAATGTAGATTCGATTTAACTTTTTTTTTATCGCACGTTAATCTATTTAAAAATACTGCATATATGGCAAAAGGAGAAAAAGAAATAAATTAAAGAAATAAAAATATAGTATTTTCTTCATCATTGTGATATTGATTAATAATAATTTTATTAAATATTTTAAAATGAACAAATACATGCAAATATAAATTTGCTAAATATTGTCTCAATTTGATTGTACGATGAGTGTGAATTGTATATCTAATGTACACATCGTGTTAAATGTATACCTAAAGTGTTAACATATTAAACATAACATAATGTTTCGTTTTGTATGATTAGTCAAGAGCGATATTGAATATTGGTCTTTAGGGAATAGCTATTATCTAGAATATCTGTTTAGTTAGAACTAATATCAACTATTGACTTTCAAGAAATATCTGTATTGTCTGTAATATTTGGAATTGTAGATACTGATTGTTGACTATTAGAAAATATTGTTCTTTGAAAATGAGATTAAATGGTCAAATAATTTATATATGGATATCTTTCCAATATAAGTTTATAGTTTATATTTATTTTGTCAAAATCTTTGCATTTGGTAACGTTTCAATATTTTGTTTCAACTATAATGTCAAATTTAATATAAAAATTGTACAAATATGTCATTATTTTACATTTATATTTTATAATATCTTTTAAAACAAAACTTTTTTTCCTTCTTTAGCCTTATTATATTTGAAAATATAGTATAATATATGGTATTTTCTTTAACAATAGTCAGATATAGAATCGTAATCAGATATTGGTTCTAATTATAGCTTCGATTATTTGAAATGTCCAATGGACAACATGAAAAATATTTTGATAAAATATTATCACGATCTTGTGATAACTTTTTTACATTACATTTTATATAATGGGTGAAATATTCACGTAACATTTTCAAAAACTTGAAAGAAAGTTTCTTTTACCATTTCAATATTTTTGCAATCTATGAACAAAATTTACAGTATATTATTATAACATATAAAATAAAATTATTATTAATATATTAATATATAAAAAATTACAAATTGCAAATTTAAAAATAAGACTTATAAAAAGAGACTTAAATAAACTTGTTAATATAATATAATATAAACATATCTATATTATCATTTATATTATTATTCTTATATTTTCTTAATAGAATGATTCAATGATAAATCTCAATATCAATCAAAATTAATCGACGATACAGTTATTGTGCAAAATTTTTGTTGTTAAAATAATCGAATAACTGGTACACAATTGAATCAATTGATTAAGAGGACATATTTCAAAGAATCCTCGAGAGCTTAATTATCGTATTTAATTTTTTTTATACTTTACTTGTACAAGATACCTATGAAACGAAGCGAAGAATTTTCTTCTTCAGATTGATAATTTTCGAACATTTGCCGCTTTTCGAGGAATTTACGTCCAAGTAATAAAGAACCATCACGAATATTTTCTATCGATTGCCTTTCGACGTTTCACGAGATCATTCGGCCGAGCTATCTTTTGGAATTAGTTTCCTCTTCCCGCGAGTTTCAACGATCACAGGATATTATTTTTCCCGGCACTTCGGAATATTATTTAAATTGGAATTACTTTTCTCATTATAATCCACCCAAGAGGAAAATCTTCTTTTCTACTGGCTTACTTTTACTATTTTCTTGAGAGGCAAAAGAAAAAAAGGAAGAAGAGAAAACTTTATTTATGACAGTTGACAACGATATAAACGTCTCCACTGTTCCAAATATATCCGACAATTTTCAAATTGTTTTAATTAATCGATTAATGTTTCAGTAAATTAGTGTTATAATAATTTTTGTGGATAACTTATTAGGTACAAGAACGCCTTGTATTTCAAATTTCTTTGAAATTTTAGTTGACAATTAATTAAACTTTGGCTACATTTTTATTATCTGACTAATTGCCTAGCATCACTTCAGTTATTTGAAATCGAATTCTTTGTGAATATAATAAATATAATTGAATTGGAGATTTTTATGCAGCTAACACAAAATATTCAATTAAATTATTTAATGTTTGCAAGATATTAATAATTTTATTATATAGGTTTATTTATATGAAACTTTTCTCAAGATTTTCTGATAAATTATTATTATTATAATTGAAAAAGAAATCGTTTTTTAAATAATTAATGTCTAATATCAATATCTTATTAGAAATTTTTCTAATGCTTTCTTCGATCAAAAATTTTATTCAAAACATGATTAAGTTAATAAATAAAATATGAAATATGAAAAATATATATTTGCATAAAAATCCACAATAATAACTTTTAGCATCCATCACAGAACAAATAAAATTTACTCAAAAAACTACATTCATAAAATACATTTGTCTTTTATAATTCTTTTATATTTCTTATTTTTCTTTCGTAACATATTTCTGTACATCAAAGAATTCTTTTTCTAAGAGACTTATCTAATACAATACACAATTTGTAATATATTGTACCAATTGCGTGCTCTATCTATTTTTCATAATTGTTTTGCTTAATATCTTATATATTAGAAATTTTTTAAAAAAATTTTAATAACAAAACAAACACTTGTAATTACTTTCCAAATTTCCTGTTCTTCATATTTCCGAGGAAAGATGACGAAACTCTGAGAAAAATCTCCAATAGAAACCAAAAAAAGACAAGGAAAAGAATAAATACACTTGTAATCCCGTATTCGGTTGGCGAATCGAGGACACGTTGCGACGAAATGGCGGCCTCGGTTTCGTTTTGTGCAACATTTCTTGACCAACGTGGTCCGCGGAACGAAGCTTTCGTGTTTTTTGCGGATTGATATATGAAGTGACGTTAGCGGTACCGCTAAAAACCAGTGTACTACCGGCAAGTAAGCATCGATGCACAATACCGTTCGCGTAAAAACAGTGTAAGTGACCGAATGTGAATGCATATCAAGTGCAACACGGTACACTGCGTTTCGTGAATGCGAAATTAGGCTGCTAAAAACCGAACAACGTTGCGCGCAACCACCAATTATAATTCTGAAAATCCTGAAAGATTTTCATGTTAATTTTGGAATAATTCTGTTTATATATATATCTTTTTATTAATTTAAAAGTTTTTAAAAAGTAGACGTTTGAAAGAAATTATTGGAATTATCGAGTTTGACAAATGGTTATTTATTTAACAATAATTTTGAAACTTGATTAATATTGTTTGTTTTTGTCTCGTTTCAACTAACGTAAATTTATATTGTTTGTGAATTTATCTAAATATATCGATGTTTTATGTTTGTTTTAATATTTATTCAAATAATCCTTCAAAGGTATTCCATGAATTATTATCTTTAAAAAGGATATCACATTCTTGTTAACGCAATAGTAGGATTATAGTAGTGGAATACAGTACTTAACCATCTACTACATATTCCAAGACCATGTTATTACCACGAACAAACTTACGATGGCCGAGCACATTTGCACTGTAACAGAATGTTGCATTGCGGAGAAGTCGGTATGCATTTTGAAATGCACGTTAAAATAGGATGTGGCTTTTTTATATTTTATTTACACTCATTTACATCAAAGGATTATAAAATGACGATCACTTTCAAAAGATATTTCATTACATTTCATAAATAATTCGAAAAAAAAAACAACTTAAGCATCATTATCTTCGTTATTGTAAATAAAATATTATGTTAATTAAAAATATATAATAATGTTTTCTGAATTCGCCTTAATATCTTCTATAATATAATAAAGAGAAGGATAGTTTTATTCAATCAATCCCAGGTGATCTTTTTTTATTATCGAAACAAATTTTTCGAAATTTTTATCATATTTTTTTTATTACACATTATTCTATTGTATTACATTTTTCAAAATTAATCTAATGATTTAATTTGTGCATTGATAAAATTAATTTTTCATAATTTCTCACTTTCAATCTGGTGGTATCATGTTCAAAAAAAAAAAAACAACATCCTGGCGCGCTTGATTCGCAAGAACAAAAAAAACGAAAAAAAAAAAAAGAATAATAAAAAATAAAAAAGGAGAAATATTTCGACGCTCTTTTTTTGGTATATTGCGAAAAACACAGGGAATTTCGCGGTGAAATCCAGCCGTATTAATGAACGCATCACGCCGCTCGCGTACAGGTGTGATCATTAATTCTGTTAAACGGCGATAAATGACGAGGACGTTAAGTGACGCTGACCCTGTTTTAATAATTGTCACGTGCATCGTATATCGACCAGATCTCTGTGTCTCGCGTTACGTCACGATGGAATAAAATGGATAAATCAGGTGTTTTTGCCCGACGGCCAATTTATGAACAATTTCGATGGAATAACTATTTTAATTGCGCTTCAATTAGCGCCGATAATAATCTTGTTACGGGGATGATGGAGAAAGCAATCTGCAATGGACGGTTTTCACCATCGATTTCGCGATATTGTTTCGACGCAACGAAGTTGCGTGTTGTTGAAAATTTTTTGTTTGATTTTTTGATCGTCGTTCGCCTATTCGTTTTTAAACGAATGTTTGAAATTTCTGATATTTTTAAAATCGTATATTATTATATTTATATATTTGTGCAAAAAGTAATGCTCGTGTTGGGCGAGAGAATTTCATTACGAAACATTTGTTCTATATTATTGTTAATAATTTGCAAACGTATTATGATTTATTATTTAAATTTAATGAAGTAAAGGAAATACATTAAGAATGAGTATTTGAGATTAATGAAATAATGAAAATAATAAGAAAAATTCAAATAATAATATGTCTTATTTGACTTTGTTTTCGAGTCGTAACAAATCTACTCAATATCCGATAACTTAAGACATTAGATCATTGAAATATATCGTGTACGAAAATAATGATACTTTTTTCGTAATGGAGAAATGTATCTAATCTATGGCCTAGTGTAATAGTGCTAAAGCAAGATGTCAGTATGCACAGCGTTTTCCCATTTGACGTCTCTAATGATTCATACGTGACACGCTAACAGGAAGTGTTTACAGAATTAGAATAGGAGATTCGACATCAAATATTCTCAGTTCTCTTTGTAAATAGTTGGATAAAATTAGTTTAATTATTTCAAATTCTCTTAAAAACTTAGAAACAAAATCATACGAACTTTTTTTTATCGTGTGTTTGTATAAGATTTCTTATATATTTAGATCGAATTTTACGGAATATGTGTCAATATATGAGTGAGATATTTTTTTTATTACAATATAACGAAATACCTTTGGAAAAATCGATTATAGAGATCGAAAAAAACATAAAAATTTTAAACGATTCGAAAAAAATATATTATTTAAACATAAGAAAAAATATAGTACATTATTTACAAAAATTATGTTATATCGAATCACGAACTTCATTATTTAATTTTACTTATACGTATTAACGATAGTAAAATATATGATTATTGTTTAACTTGTTAGAAATATATTTTTTTGTTCGTCTAAATATTCACAAACAATTCATTTCATTATTTGAAATTGATCTCGTTTTATATTTATTTTATTCCAATTGTAAGTTAAATGGTATTCAATTTTCGATTAAGAATATAAATCTATAGATTTAAAACGTCACGTTGAAATTTCAAACAAATTGAAACTGTTTGATCGTATTAATAGATTTCCGTGCGTTCAACTTGGAACAGCTGACTTAACGTATTAACCGGTGTGTCTCTTTGCACGAACTTTGCAGAACATTCAATAATCGGTAAATTTGCGCATAGAGCGTTGAATTTCGCATATCAACTATAATATTTTGTGATCCACCAGCTATAACAATCATTTTCATCTTTTAAATCTCTATATAATATTAAACAGATTAAAAGTTATCTATTTACAATTAAAATTGAAGAAAATGGATATTACTAATAATAGATTGATATTTTTTATAAAAAAATTTATGAAGAAATTTATAAAATAAAATGAATAAAGTATTCTATACAAACTTTTTTCTAAATAGGAAGACTTATGCTTATTTTATTGTATTATATTAATTTATCGTTTGGTATCTTTATCCTTGTCAAAATGCAAATATAAAATTCGTATAACTTTCTTTTAATTATGCTAGAAAATTATATTGATGTATAATTGTGCAAAATAAAAATATTCCATAATTTCATTACTTTAAATTATCTTAATATATTAAATATAATTTCTATTCAATAGAAATATTAAAATCGAAAAATATAACTTGTATTATTATTCTCAATCCTTTATATAATTGTACACAAAAAACTGATCGACGATTCAGCATATTACCGATGAATAGCCGCGTATAATACTTTAATTATTTGTTCAAATTCGATAGCGAAACATATCCTACACTACGATCGATTTATAATCTCTGCGATTAATATTTTTTAATAGCTGTTAATTAATAAAACCGAAACAAAAATTCTCGAGAAGAAAAATGTATTTAAAATCATCTCAGAAATTATTAATTAAGTTTTGTCTCTGGGACATTATATATTAAAATTGAATATTTGAAAAATATATCATTCAATTATTTTGAAATATTTTGACTCGATTAAAATCAAGCTATATTTGAAACACTTCAATGTATTATTCAATAGATAGAAAGAATAGAGATATCTGAAAGATTTCTGAAAGAGTTTTATATATTTCACGATTCCATCAAATTAATAATATCTCATATAATGTTTTCCATTCAAGACACTAATTTTATCCACAATTTAAATTAAACATTTTGTTGCTCTGGCATTCTCAATCTTTATTTTTATTACTTTTATTATTGTACAATTCTTGCCATAGAGAGTTCTGCATGAAGTTCTACTTGTTTATTCACATTAATTCTGTGTTTTATACATACACAGAATAACTTGAATCGAAAACGGTACACGTGGTACGTTAAGACTGCACGATATCGCGGAGGAGAAAACATGGCGCCTTTTTGGTCGATTTTGAAACGGGGTGATCGCATGCCGGTGACGGAGATGACTGCACGATGTGGAATCGCTGATACTCCGACTATGATTCATCGATGCTCGAATGTCAATCACCATTCACGCACAAATCACTTCATAGATTGCCGGCGGATGGAAGACTGGCTCTGCCCATACTGAACAGATGTTGACAATGGTTTGCAGAACGTGGAAAAAATCCTGGTGGAATGAGTGAAAGTTTTCAAAATTAATTCTTCGCGCTGTTGGAACGAACATTGAGGGTTCATAGTTTGATCTTCAATGTTATTTGATATTAAATAAAGATTTAAATGGTCGTTTCTTGAAAATGTTTTTATTGTTACGCAAAGAAACTGTTGTAATTGAGAATTAGATAATATAGGATTAAAAAGAAAAAGAAAAGAGAGTTGCGTTTTTAAATTGTCCATATAATAAAATGTAATGAAAAATAAAAATTCGTTAAAATTCGTTTTAAATATATATTATTATAAACAGTAGGTATATTATAATTTATATTTTTTTAACATTTTATTACAAATGTGACAATGCAAAAATTATTAACCCTTTCTTTTTTAATATATGTTAATAATGTTACAGAATAATTATGATATTATATATTATTTATTATATGATATGATATTATAGCATTTTGAATATTAAACTCGTTCTATTTTTTTCTTTCATTCATTACAGTTCATATTATTATAACAATATTGCTTTCATTATTGAATACAAAATTTGAATGACTTAAACTTCTAAATGAACATGGAAAACAAATATTAATAATAAGAAAATATTTCTATCTCGTTTTTCTTATTTTACGTTCGTTAATTGCATCTTGCAATTAAGCATAACTTGTCTCTCTCTTTCTGCCTCTTTCTCTTTTTAAAGAGCAAAACAATAACGCAAAACAAATTATTTTTATTAATAATTAATAAAATATTGTTACATAAGATTTTTTTTTTATTTCTGCGGTTTACACTACGGAGAAACGTGTAATTCGAAGGTTCAACAATGCAAAAGCTTGCCAGAGAAAGATATGACTGTTTCTCTGCAATCAGAATGTCAAGTGAAATCTAATGCGCGGAATAACTGGGTGGAAACAATTTTAATTTTAATTCTTTTAGATTTATGTTTTTTATAAATTTGTTCGAAATTCGCAATATTTACAGGCAATATTCTTCTAATTGAAAGTTTCGGATGGGATAGTTGAACATTATCTTAGAACATTACGATTACATTTGAGTATTACCAATTATATTTAACTGTATTATGTAATTCTTAAGAATTCTTTTCTCTAAAATAAATAATATGAATTTTTTTATAATTTTTACTAATAACTTTTTAAAAAAATTTTTGTTTCGTTAAAAATGCTTTGTAAAATTGTTCAATATTGATTGACAATTTATGATTAGAATTCGACAATTTTTTGTAATTATTTGAATTCTTGTGTGTTTTGTATCAATATCATGATACTTTAATATTGGATAATACACTTTTATACTTTTATCTGAAATGATATCTGAAATGAATAAAACATTAAATAAATAACAAATGAATGTAATTTTAATATTGTAGGCTTGCAGAAAAGTAACATAATATAAAAATTATACGTAATGTTATAAGAATACAACATCAAAATATCAAATTTATAAGAATTTATTTATAGGAATTTATTTCTGCTAAAAAGTACAAGCAAGAATGGTTTTTTTTATATCAGTCATTTATTAATAAATGAAAATTTTGAGTTATGTCACTTTTCCACTTATTTCATTTTTCTTAATTTGTGATATAATTTTTATAAACATTATAATAAATTATTAAAAAAAATTAAGAAATTAATAGATATAATGATTTTTGTAAATCTATTAATCTTTCTAACTGGATAATTTAAATTCTTTTATAAAATTTTCTTTTATAAGTTTTTTTTATTTTAAACTGAATTTGAATTAATAATTGTTTAAATAATGTTAATATTTGACGATCTTTCATTAATCTTCAAGTAATTTGATTATTATTTAATCACCACAATATGTTACTTTTATTATTTTTGATATGCAGTACTTATTGATTCACTTAAGATTGTTTATAATGAATAAAACATTATTACACTAATAGAATTATAAATAAAATATTATGAATACACACAGTTGTTTTGCAATAATTTCGTTTTTAAGAAATTTTTTTTTGTTCTATGATAAATTGTTTTATCATATCCAAATTTATTTAATGAAATTATTCAATATTATTCTTACAGTTAGTATTTTTACATATTTTGGATACATGTAGAATAATAGACTTAAAAAAAAATTAAAACTCTTGTATTTTCACATAGATTCATAATCTTTGAAACTCTAAATCTTATAAAAAAAAAGAACTACATTTAACTAAATTTTACTGAATAAATTACTGTTTAAATTTTAACTAAATTTTTAATTATACAATGAAAGAAAAATTGCAAGAGAATGAAGCTGTGAAGTCAGTTTTGCGATAGATTCATTATCAATTGATTTAAAAAGAGGAATGGAAAGATTATTTCCGGCGGTGACTCGCCTCAATTAATATTACAATCCACTTCGTTAATTGAAATGGATCTTCTGATCCGATTTTTCAAATTTAATTCGATAATACTTCGTTATTTTATCCCATTGTATTTTGTGAAACAATTTGCATCATTTTTGATCATATTATCATTTATCATCGATTTAATTATGCACATTGGCGAATAATATATTTAATCAAACATTACGGGTGGTCTCGATCGGGTGTAATAAGAAAAGAGTTGGCCACGAATAACAAGGACGACTTGAGACGACGAAAGAAAGGTATAAGCCGGATTACGTTTTCGTTTCGAGGACGGTGGATTCTTAATTATCGGATTTAGAGTTATATGAATGTGCATGTATATACGCTGGGAAGTCTGATAGAACTGGGACTCGATTAAAAATTACACGGATCTGGATTGGAATTTCAATGAACGTTGAGACGACATTGCTTATTGCTATTCAAGGAGAAGATATTGAAGGAGATTTGTTTATAATCTTAAAAATATTAATTTTTCATTTATTGGAAATTTTTTCCCTTTTATCGTATTTGAGTGCAGAGTATTATCTACTCTTAAGATTCTTTTTTTTTAAATCATTCTGTAGAATAAGTATTAGAAATTCGTTTTAATTCTTTTAATTGTTCATAATTTTGGAAATATTAATTAATTTCTCAAAGAAATTTAAAAAAATTTTTTTCAATTACTTATGATTTTAAAATTATTAATTTTTTTTCTTTACAGTCTTATTTCTGAATATCTTCTTCAATTCGTCTTTCACAATTTTGATAAAATAGATGAAATTTAGATGAATTAACAAACTTTTTTCGTGTTAAAATTTGAAATTATTAAATTAAAAATTGATATAATGTTTTTAATTTTGTAATAAAAAAATAACAGTTTAATTTATTATTTCGATCATCTCATTTATTTCAAGTGTTATTTAACACTTAATGTTTGAGTAACTATATTTAGAATGATTAAGAATCATAATGTCATAAATTATGAGAACGAATGAACAAATATTATGTGATAAAATGCATAGAATAAATTCACTTATTGCGATAAAGAGGAAAAAATATATTATTTTTACATATTCAAAATTTGTTAACTTCAAAAAATAATAAAAACTATTTTTTAAAGAGAGATATTTAAGTTTTCCTTAAAATAAGTTTTTTAAGAAATACTTAATTTTTTTTTGTAAAATCTATTTATGATAATGTTATATGCATTGGTATACGCATCATGGTGAAAAATTAAATGCACTATATAAAATGAAAGGAGAACAAAAATATAGAAAAGAAAATTTGCGGTGGAAACGAACAACAGAATTTTTTACATATTTCTATCTTTGAAACGTTTGCGTTTAAAAGTTAGGAATGGAAAAATGTACTGTGAACGAGGGAAAAATTTGTCTTCAACTTTTCATATGTTTCAAATTAACTCTTCTTTCTTCGGCTACACTGAATTTAAAAAATTTAATATTTGTTCCAACCATAAGTAAAACATTTTAAAAAATTATCAAGATATTGAATTAATATTTGATTATTTCATGGATAATTTGCATATAATAAAGTAAAATTTACGTTTATCGTATATTTATAATTTATTTATAACTTAATTGTCATGGATTTGTTATGCTTATATTTATATATAATATAATTGTCATCAGATAAATATTGATTGATTTTGATTAATTTTTAAAAAAAACATTTTTTTAATATTTATTAATAATGAACTATAATTTAACATCTGTTTTATTGAAAAAAGAATATTGTATATATTTCTTGTATAAAGTAAAATTAAATTAATAATGTATATTATACATATATATTTAATATTTATTAATTAATAAAATATATATTAGATGATTTATAAACATATAATAATGTATACTCAGGATATCAAGATTGATAAATGTGATAATTTAAAGTAAATTTAAAGACACTCTAGAGATAGGAGAGGATGAATGAAATAATAAAACGAGGTATAACTTTTATTTTTCAATGCACTTACTTAACATGGCAAACTTACAAACTTTTCAGATGCTTCAAACGGCCTCAATAACAACGAACTTTTGTTTTTGTGAGACGTGGCAAAGTAGAAGTAATGAATCTAAGAGGACTTCTCAAGCTAGCTTAAGGTTTATTACAGCTAAGTGAATATTTAACAAACCCGCGAGCGAGCTTTTAACCTGTACATATCCGTATATACCCATCAATTTATTATCAATAAATTAATTTTTGAATATCAGAAAAATGTGAGATGTTGTTTATTTACATTATATTTTATATATTATTCAATAAAGATTTTATGATTTTGATTTAAATTTATGGAATTTTTAGAAACATCTTTGTAAAATATTTCTGCAAAAGCTTTTACTTTATATCGAATGAATTTCTTTTTCTTTTCTTTTTTGGGAAAATATTTTTTTGTTTTTTTGTTTAAATTTCTCTTCTAAAATTTGAAAATAATTTTTTCTTCTTTCCTTCGATAGATTTTTTTTTCTTTCTTTTCCTTTCAAAGAAATTCTTTTTCTTTTCTTTCTTTTAGAAAAGAAACTTTCTTTTTTACTTTCTCAAAGAATTTTTTCTCTTTGTCTTTAACGATTGCTTTTTTTCCTTTCTTCAAAAGGATATACATTTTCTTTCTTCTTTTCTTTGAAAGAAAGATTTGTAAGAAACGATAATTTTTGAAAGAATTACTTTTTTTATCTTTAATCTATTTGTCTAATTTTAATCTATTAGAAAGTTTATCTTAAAGAAAGTTTTTAAAAAATTGTGAAATTGAAAATTATATTAGCACATATTAGCACATATTAGCATAAATTAGCTATGCATATAATGCTCTGTAATGTTTATTAGAAACTATTGACTATTCAAAATATAGCCGAGACGGATTGAATTTCTTCAGTAACTGGTTAATTGTTCATTCTAAAGCAGAAAAAGAACTGATGGAAACGACACGAAAGAAACCTCTTTGCTTTTCAAATGGAGCACAATTGTGTAGCAATATATTTTCTATTTTTTTTTCCAAAAGTTTGAAAAATAGGTCAGGAAAGATCAGCATGATTAAAATGGATTTTAAAATACGATTGACTTTATAGCAATTTATTAAACAATTCTCGATAATTTTAATTATTCAGAGATAGTCAATAATTTCTAAAAACTCAATATTCACACTACATTAATAAATTACATAAAAATGATTATTCACTTTTTCACTTTTTTTTTATTTTATAGAAATATTATAAAAATTATATTAAATTTTTATTTTTTAATAATTAGATTAAAAGATTGTGCAAACATGAAAAATTAACGACAAAGACTTGTATAAATTTTTTTTTTAATTTTATTCATTTATTATTCAATTACATATTTTAATTAGATCTTTTTATTTTAAATTATTTTTATTTCATTTTATAATTAAATATATATATATATTTTTATTTCGTTGAAAATTAAAAAAAGAAATATTTCATTTTCACAATTACATCAATTATTCCTTTAATTTTAATATAAATTATATCTTTTTATTGAATCAGAATTTTATCCTATTAACAATTATTTCAAATAATTTGTATTAATAATGATCATGGCACGAGTAATAAAAGCGAAACACAAATTCAATACAGTTAATATGAATTTATTTCGAATAATTTCATATTCAATAATTTTAAGTATTTTAAGTATTCCATCGATTTATTAAATAAGCATTATGATTCGTAACATATGTATGTGATGTGATTTCTACTATTTATTAAATAAGTATTTTTAAAATCTTATTTTGTTCGACTTGGATTTATTAAATTTAGATCATATCATTTTATATACATTTATATTAACCATTTTAATTGCATATAATAATCATATAATAATCAAAAAATCAATAGAAAAAATTAAATTCTTTTTTTTTCTGAATGATTTTTAATATATTTTGCATATATTTTAAAGTATACATATCAAGAGGATTTTATAATTTATATAATTAATATATTTTATAATTCGTGTACATTTATTATATTTATATCGTATAATCTGATGATTTTACTAGTAAATATGAAAAAAATATCAAAAGAAAAGTTATATTATATTGAAATGTTTCATAGACATTTATAATTGAAAAAAAAAGGAAATTAGGAATTAATGAAATATATTAAGAAATTAATTTATTAAATGGTATTAAGAAATTTAAATTGATGAAATTTATATTTATATGTAAATATATATGTTTGATATAACGTTATATTTCTTTGATATAACGTTAAATTCAATTATAGTTTATTACAATTTAAATTATTATCATAATAAATAATGAATTATTAATATTTAAATATCATAATATATTTTTTATATATTATATTTTTATATTTATTATATTTTATATTTTATATTTTTCAGATTAACACTGTTTTTAAATGTTTAAATATTTGTATATTATGTTAATATATGTGATATTGCTTTGAATCGATTTTGAAAGACAAAATAAATATAAAAGTTGATATACAATTTTATCGGTCGAAAGTTATTTATTAAGTTATAAGCTTATTATAAGTTATTTATTAAGTTATAAGTTTATATTTGTTTCGAATGAAGCGAGATAAAAATAGTTATATTTTTATCATAGCATCTATATTTTCAAATTTGTTTTATCAAACATAATTTAAATTGTTAACTAAAAAAATATAAATTTAAATTGGTTATAGCATAATAAATAAGTTATAACAAATTTTTGTATAATTTTTGTAGAAACTTTTTGTAAAATTTATCTTTATTTTTATATTTATTTTGTCTTTAATTCATTTTTGTCTATAAATTCTGTATAATCAAAATTTAATTTTTAAAATACATTATCATTTTATTTTCATTTGTTTGAGATATAAATTAGATAATTATTAGGAATTCAATAGTATTCGATAAAATATATGTTTAATACTATATTTTTTTTGTTTTTAGTGTTTAATAATCCAATAACATGACAAAGATTTAAAACAATGAATCAAAAATAACTTATTCATTAATATTTAATGATTCATTTTTCGAGAATTAATACTTTATGAAATGATAGATTTTTTTTTCATCAATGAATACAATATTATGTTTAATAAGATCTGTTTGTTTTGAGGAATTAAATTATACTATTTTAAAATCACTTTTTAAATTTTCATGAAAAACAATTTATTTTTAAAAATGACATAAATATTTCATATGAAAAATGAATTAATGTATTTGCATATTAATAAATAATTTATCATTCAATAAAATGAATTATTTGTTATTTAGTTTCAATAAAAATAATTGGTTTCTTAATATCGTCAAATGTTTATATTATTATTGTTTTTTATTATTGTCAATTATGTCTTTATTATGATTGTTATTACATTTATTATTTTATATTTTGAATATTATTTCAGAAATAACTTTTTAATTAAGAAATATACATTATTTTTTCAAATATTTAGTTCTTCAATTCATTATTTAATAAAGATCCTCAGATTCTTTTAAGAAACTAAATAGAAAACATAATATCAATTGAAATTATTTATTTATCAAATAATGTTTAGTGTTACTGGAAATAGTTACTTTTAAATTATTATTTGAAATACATTTTGCTCAAATTTATAGTTAATAATAGAATATATATACAATAATATTAATAATATTAAAATAATTATTGTACAATATTAGATTTCGTGCAAAAGTTCTTTCTCTCTTTTTTTCTTTCATCTCTATTCTCTAAAATTATGTTCAATTACAAAATACAATAATTTCAAATATCTCAATAATTTAAATATTTGCTTTACAAATATAAACAGAAAATTATTTCAATATCTGAATATTGAAAAGAAGAATATTAAAATTTTTGCACGTATCTAATAAAAAAAGAATGTATCACCTCGATTAGAATATTTAAATATATGTTAATAAAACATTTGCATACACCTAATAAAACTTATCTTAGAAATTATATTATTCCATTATCCTTAAAATGTTGGAATATATTATTATAAATTCAATCGTCACATCTCTTTTCGCGTTGAAACATTTAAAGAAGCTTCTTTTTCCGCTCAAACAGTTTCTGTTTCGATGAAGAATCGTCCCGTGCAGCGATCGGGAAACCAGAAACCGTTAGTTCCTCTCCACTAACGAGATAACCAGCTCCGGTTGACCGAGAATTTTTTCCCTCAACGTCCGGCCTTCCGCCAAGCTAACCTCGTGAAAGGTTCAAAGATAACGGGTTCGTTCGAAATGACATACGCGACGCGTACGTCTTACAGCTCGCCATCCCCCCCTCCCCACACAAGAACTCGCAAGATGGCGCTGGCTCCACGCTCGCACGGGCGCCGACTCAATGTACCAGAGGAAATCGCTGACTTATGGCTTCACCGGGGAGTCGTAGCTTTTTTCATAAACCCCGAGTCAACCCCCCCAACCTCGCGACTCTTTTACATTGTACCCAGATTTCAGCGATTAATTTTCCCCCATTGTGCCGTGGCGCATCTCTCGCCACCCACCGTCCCTCTTTCGACCTCCCAATTCTCTCTCTCTCCCTCTCTCGCGTTCCTTCATTCCTCGTCTCTTTCCGCCTCACGTGCCGGTGGCAAGCGTTTTCAACCGCGTTTTCCTCTCCCCCATCCGCGGCCTACGCCTCTCTACGGCTGCACAGTCCGCATTGTCATTGGCAAACAAATCTCAATGGTAGTATTAAAAGTATCCGCTCTAATGGAACCTAGTATCCGTTCTACAAAAATTCTCGTTCCATCTGTATCTCTCTCTCTCTCCCCCTCTCTATCCTTTGTTTCGTACGTTTAACCGTTTCTTCCCGCGGTGGGATGTGCAAAGATACGCGCGCGCGCGCGTGTGTGTGTATGGGTGGAGAGCGTGTAACTTGGGACGAATGCATGGCGAAAATTTCTGCTAACGTCGGGATAATTACTCGCGCTGATAGTCGCTTGGCAATTGTCTGCTGTAATCTATAGTTAAACGTAAGGGGGGGTTAGCGGAGGTAGGGGATAGTGCGTGGCGTGGGCGTCGATGAGCGCTCGATCTCGCAGGACCCCCTGATTATCATGTCGCTCTGCCAACTATTTCACTATCCAAGCTGGCGCGCTTTGACTTAAGGGAAATCGATTTTGCCAGGGATTTTGCGTGTCGTGGATGATTACCGATTGCCACACGTGCGATGTACGTTTGCCTAGATATTTATGAGCACGAGGGAGGAGGGGAGGGAGGGACGATTATTTTATATATTATATTTTTTAATGATAGTTTTATATTTGATGATCGGTTAATCAAAATTGAGGCTGCATTAGTAATTAGAGTAGTAATTTTAATCAGGTATTTTGATTAAACATTGATAATTGAAATTACCTATAGGAATAAGTAAAAGGAAATGTATTATATATATATATAAAAGAAAGGAAATAATTTTATGCGTTCATGTAATTTTCAAATTTATAATATAGGTAATATTGAAAGTTAATTAATGTATTTGTACATTTATACATTTTCATATTTGTGATAAATAAAGATGTTATAATGAGATTTTTGAAACATAATAATTTTAATTTTATATTTTAGTTTTTAATATATATTTTTGTATAGATAATTTATAAATATATTCTACGAATCATGAATTTCAATTGTGTATATTTTTTAGTAAATTAGTATACGTTGTTTAATAAATTTTAATATCTTATTTTTTTCAATTTTCAGAAAATTGTAATATATATTTTAAGAATATTGAACAAATATATACTTGATTAAAAAATACAATTTTAATAAATTAAATAAATAAATTAATTAATTGAGTTATATTTTAAAAAAGTTTTAATTTTAAATTAAAACTTTATAAAATTTTTGAGTTGAATCTTATCATTAATACACTTATATATGTAATTAATTAATTTTTATTTCTTACTTTTAAATTATTGGCAAAATTAACAAAATATATGTTTATTGCGATTGTCAGTTATTTACATTAATAAATGTAAAAATAAAATGTTAATTAATTACAAAAATACATAATTTACATTTCGTTAAAAATTTTATTCATGCTATATCAGTCTATAAGAAGATATAAAACACAATTATTAATATTTAATTTATATCTTGAAAAAAACTGTATAAAAATAAAAATCGTTTATATTACGATAAATTTGGTCAATTGTGTATAATATATTTATAACGTCATTTCTGGCATCAGAATAATATCAATCTGATTTAAAATTTCTTAAAATTTTTATTGCATTTTCTATTAATACAGATGAAATATATCAGTCAGATATTTTTTAACTAATATAAGGGAGAAATGGTTTGAATGTGACAATTTATTATAATAATCCACGATACCAAAAAATTCCTATTACATTTATTCTCTACTTTTAGAAAAGTGCATTTTGTCCCATTAATAAATATTATATATTAATTGTATTGAATAGATATTGGATATGAATGATATGAACAATGTAAAATAAGATAGATTTTATAATTAGTTTCTTCAAGCAATACAATTATAATAACATTAATTTTTTTCTTCAATATATAAATATCACAATCTTATTACGTTAAATTTTACATTGAATGTAATATTAAACTTTCAAGATTATCTAACAGTGATACAACAAGGAATATCTGGTACATATATACGTATCACACGGCTATTACGTGACCGTCCATAAATAAGTGAGATGTCCAATTTATAAACCTATCTCATTCATAAATATGACGACAAGATTGGAAATTTAAATTATTCAATTACTATATTAAGGAATTATTTGATATTTAAAAGTTATTATTCTCGAAGAAATATCTGATCAAACGATAATTAAGTAATGAATCAAACATAACTTTACAAAACATTTCGAGAAATTTCAATTAGAAAGAATTTTGGTTTGAAGCAAGAAAAAAAAAGTTAATCGTTGTTAAAAAAAAATTCGATTTCTTCATAGAAAGATTAAATAACTACAAAATTCTTCTTCTTTTTTAATAATATCCTATTCATGCGATCTCTCTTTTCTTAACTTAAACTCCGTTATACATTCAACCCTCTTCATAACATTGTAATCTAAAAATACGACATAACACTTTCTATTACACAATATTCTTATAACACATATTTTCCATATTGTTTAATAAATTTTTTTTATATACTTCAATCCTCATGTTTCCATCACACTCTTCTTGTTCACATTTTAAGTTTTCAAGTTTCGAAATTAGTTGCAGTTTCGACGCAACACGGAAAACGAATTAATCTACATCTGAAATATCATCATAAAACAAGGAGAAAAACTTACGCTCAATGCTCGATATCGTTTCAATCCAAGAATCGCCTCTCGATTTCGGGACCACCCAGTATTAATCGACGTGTTCACACTCGCAATATATCTAACGCACGAGCGTAAAGACGAGCGATTATGGCGACTTATCGCTCGGGGGTGCAATACCGAAGCGTAAAACCGTAACTATTGTTTCCACCCTCCTTCGCTCGAAATGTCGCCCCATTGTTTAGATTTTTTTTTTTTATTCGCAAGGATCGAGGCGATCGTAATATAGAGGGGATGGTTGACGTGGTTTGAATGCACGAAGAAAAGCATACCTAGCCCCCTCTCTATCCGGATCCTCTCGCGTGGCTCGTTCTAAGAAACTGGAGTCGAGGGTGGCGCGGTGAACAATGTCTTAAAAATACGTGTTTCTTTCTCTCCTACTTTTCACAACCGAGTGAGTAAGTATGAATCTTTTGAAACCGAGACGTGGTTTTCCTTTCGGCTTAGGCGTTCGTGAATCTCCCTTTAAACGTTAGAAATGTGATAAGGATCACGTTTAACATTTTCCACACTCCTCTCTTTCTTGATATCTCTTTGATGATGTAATTGTTTAGCAATTATCTGAAGATTGATTATTATAAAGTAAATATTTTATATTTTCATATTTGCAATAATAAGGAGAAATCAGTAAATTTTAAAATTTAATTCTAAAAAACTTGGAAAAGTTCCTTACTATTTTTTCTTTGATGATGTAATTGTTTAGCAATTATCTGAAGATTGATTATTATAAAGTAAATATTTGATACTTTATATTTTGCAATAATAAGAAGAAATTAGTAATTAAAATTTAATTGTAAAGAACTTAGAAAAGTTCCTTACTATTTTTTTTTCTTTTATATAATGTTATTTATTCCGTCGATTTAATTTAGAATATGTTATATAATCATTATATAATTTCAGGTTTATCATTGTGTATTAATAACATATATTATATAAAATAACGTGCAATACAATAATTTTGTTCACCGCTACATTTTCCAAGATGCGTTCCCTTCAACTTTCAATTTTTCCAACCTCTACGTTTTAAATTGCGAATTAAAAAACGTCGAAATGTCTTTGCCGTTTCAATTTCCCTCCCCCCGTACGTACGAGAAACGCAATATACACGGGTAAAGTTCGTTTCATAAAAATTGGCGGCAGAATAGAGAGGGGCAAGGAAAAGCGAAACCGAGCTCAATCATCGAAATCTCCCGGAAGCGAGTGTAAACCCCGGAATGGATCATTGAACGACAGCGGTGGCGGGACGATAAATAGCGTAATTGTGCCGATGTCTTCCTCCTCTTTCGTATACGTGGATGGGTTCAATATCCATCCACGGAGATACAGACGCAACCTCTCCATAAAACGTCAAGATCTCAACTGAGATTGAGATCGTAACGCCGCTGATGGTTTCACATGGATCTCGGCCTCTGATTTAGATCGGTATTGTACCAGTGTCACCTGTATAAATGTATGCAGTATCTAGGCGATATGTAGAATTGAAACAGATTTTTAAGCTGATTAAAATTTTGATTTTAATCAATTCTTTTTTTTTTCTTTTTCTTTACATAAAAATGTATTTTCGACGAAAGATGAAATAAATAATATAGAATAAATAAATCATGAATCATGATCGTGATATGTAAATTTGTTTGATGTATGTAAATCGAAGAGAAATATTAAAAACTGAATATGAACGAACGATGTAACAATTGAAAAGAAAGAGGAAAATTGTGTTATGTGTTATGAAAAATGTGGGATAATTTTTTTTCATTTAAAAATTAATTTTCAAGAAAATCGAATTTGAAAATTCAATCTTAAAAGCAAGGATTCGAGATAAAACTTTATTCTATCCTTTTCGATTATTGTCGTACGTAGAATAATCTTCCATCGATAATTTATTCGTATCCAACTGGAAAATATTTAAATTTGATTTATTCGAACGAAGTCTCAAATGAAAATATTTTATTCTTTCTTTTCAATTTATATTTGCATATAAGAAGAATCATCCAACTTATTCGAGATTTGCAAAATATCTTTTTTAATAATAAAGTTAATATTTTTTTAAAAACATGATAAATATTTATAAATATTAAATCACTTTTGTTATTATATATCTATTATTGTTCATTTTTAATTATATAAATAAGTGTTGAAAATTTTCAGTATAAAATTTCTTATATAAGTTGTATATAAAAATAACTCTGACAATTTTTATCAAGATTGTTTCAAATAATATCGTTTGAATAATAATGTATTTGGAGGATAAATTATTGATGGAAGAGTAATGTCTTCTCTTATATACTCAGATGAAACAATAACTTTTAAATAGCCAATCTGATATATTTAATATCATCAAAAACTAATACAACCAGTACAATATTAACTCAATATTTTAATATTTGTTATTTGATTTCATTAGAAAAATATATAAATACAATTTCTCTTTTTATTATTCTAAAGTTAAAAAACTTAACATAACTTTTCCATATTTTATTATAAATATTTCAATATTTGTAATTTGATTTCATCAGAGAAATTTACAAATATAATTTTTTTATATAAAATCATCTTTTCTTCTACTTTTTAACTTTGATCTTTAACACTTGTTGATTTGACAAAAAAAAAAATAAAATTTTATTATTTGTTATTATTTATTTTCTCAAAAGAATATTGAACCGATCACCGATAGTTTTTCAATATTTTCTTGATTGTTTTCTTAAAAAAAAAAAAAAAGAAGACGAAAAGATACATTTCCCTTATAACTTTCTAAGAGATTCCAAACACTTGGACAACGTTTCTCGAAGGAAGGAAATACGGAAACAGTTTAAGAAACGACGATAAGGAAGTCAATTAAGCGGATCGGAGTTCTTTGACAAAAGTAGCTCCCCTGGTTCTTCGATCCGTCAAATTAAAAAGGAGTCTAAAGAATAAAACATTCCGCGACAGGGAAAATCCCGAGAGTTCGATTGCAGAGCGGGATAGAAAAAGAAGGAGTAGGTAGTGGAAAAAGGAAAAAAAGGAAAGGGAGGAAAAGAAAAATGAAAAGAGGAGGATGACGTATTAGCATTCATTCGATCGGATCTCTATTGTTCATCCGGTAGTTTTCCAGCCGTTCTTTCAGGAACGTCCAGACGACAATGGGTTTGTTAATTAAACAGGGCAGTCCTTCTTACACGTTACCTTCAAATCCTCAAGAGTTCATGGGTGTCCTTTAACTCACCGTGACAGAGGCAGAAGCTCTTATGCAAACCGCAGGGTCCAAGCTGCTCAGAGTCGGAAGAAGCTTATTATGGTCATTTGCCATCCTATTTAAATGGGTGTACTGAAAATTGTCGTAAACCCTGAAACGACAGTGTCGCTACCTCGAAACGACAAGCCGACTATCTATTCGTACAATGAACCACCGCGTTGATTATAAAACGAATCCGTAAAATTACGTAGGAGCAAACGCTGGATTATATTTTCAGAATATCGCTATCTCTTTTTTTGGAGAGGTTTTTTGAGTGGCGTTTAATCGAACTTTTATTCTCTGATGATGATGACGTGTCGTCTGTCGTCTTTATAATATTTATCTGTTTTTGAATATTGGATCGATGTATCAATTCGGAAGAAGAATTAATTATTTTTTTATAAATAATAATTTTTATATAGGAGCAGTTTTAATTTTAATATATTATTGATTAGTAGTTTATAAAGATGAATGTATTTTTTTGTGCTAATACTTTTGGCAAAAATTAAATCAATTGAAACATAATTAATTATTTTAATCTTAAAATAAAGAAAAATTATTGTATTTCATGTAAGATATATTAAAAGTGTTGAAATCTTTTAATTTAATTTAACAGGAATGCAAAAAATACAAAATATGCAAAAATTGGGATTTGAGAAAAAATAATAGAGAAGAAGAAATATCGATAAATCATATATAAATTGAAAAAGTCTTATTATATGCATCTATTATTTATTGTTATATAAATGTTTTTAAACAATCTTAAAATTTTTAAATTATAAATTTTTAATCCTTTTATATTTTAATTTATAAAGATATAGAGATAGATATATTTTTAAAATATTTTATTTTTTAAGATATTAAATTTATTTACATAAACAATTTCTTGAATTCCGCAATTATACATTATTAAAAAAAATTATATATATATATATATATATATATATATATATATATAGAATTTATGTAAATGTAGGATTTTTAAATTTATGTAGTGTAAAATTAAAATAGTAATAAATTAATTTTAATTATATAATTAAAAAATTAATCAAATAAATATAATTCTAAAAAGTAGATGAGTAATAAATATAATGAAAGTGAAAACATTTCTTGCACTCTATTTTCAACTAATACACAAAATTATTTCATTACAATTTTTTATGATTTTGAAAATTATACCATAAAATTATTAAATATACATTTCATTCTTACACTTAAATAATTAATCAAAGATTAGATAAAAGATTTTGTATATAAGAATCATATTTCCCAAAAGATAAATAAGTTCCCCAAAAGAAAACATTTATGTTGGTATTTTTCTCAATTCGAATAATCGTGGCAAAATGATTGCGGGAATCGGAACGAGGTTCACGTTGCCTTCTGTTCACGCGTCACAAAGCGTTGAATTGATTTATCCCGCGCGTGAGAAGTCTATCGACCATGAAGTTATTAATTTCATCCCCATTCTACTTTTTTCTCTTTCCTTTTTCATGGACCCATCTTCCAGGATGGAAAAAATCTGGCGAAGGTCGTCGATTCAAGGAAGCTATATATATAATAGCTTGTGTCAAATTGATAAAATCTTACAATTATACTGCAAATTTTTATGCTTTAGATATTCAACTAATAAGTCGTATCATTTAAAATATACATTAAATATGATATTTATACAAATTTTATTTCACTTAATAATTTTATTTTGTGTAAATATAAGTGATTATATTAAAATTATAATATTACATAAAATATTACATAAAGTGTTATAATTTTTTGATAAATTGTTATTGTTTATTTGAAAACATTTTCTATAGAATGTTATATAATATGTTGATTTGTGTTACTTCCATAGATTCATATTCAATTTTTAAATTGGATTTTTCCAATTTTTATATTGTAACACATATTTATATTGATAAAATATAAATATAAGTTTTTTTAAAAATATTTAATTAATAACATATTCATTTATGTCGTTCATTTATGTAAAATATCATCCCTTCTATCGATGTTTTGTTTTGTTATTTGAAAAATTTATATTATAAAAAAAATATGAAAAATGTTGATATTTCTAAATGAATTTTAAAACGTAAAACTTGAATTATCAAAAAAAAAAAAAAAAAAAAAGAAAAATAATATAATTAATTGCAAAAGCTTGAAATTGACTTTATATTTTTGAATATTTAAAAGGAAAGAAAAAGAAAATGCGCGGTTTAAATCGGTTAATGGTTGACCTATTTATTTACGTTGGACGATTATTTATAGCAGAAATTAAAGTGGAATTAACTGTACGAAGTTTGAAAAGAGTAAATAAGAAAAATAATAAAAGAATAAAAGAAAGCACGAAGGAATATGAATTTTTAATGTATGCTAATTTTCACTCTCGATTATTCTTAGTTGATAATATAATATCTTCTTTGCAAGTGAAAAATATTCTTATGTAAAAAATATTATAATATCATTGATGAAAAAACATTTTCCTAAAAAAATTATTTCATATATTGCAGTTAGCTTTTGATAAAAAAAATTCATTTTTAACAACAAAATTTACAGAAGAACGAAAAAATAAACAAGGATGTAAAATTTTATGATACTCTGGAAAATAAAAATTATATAATTTCTATATAATTTCAAAGATTAAAAAATTAATTTTTCGAAATAAAAGAAATTGTATTTGAATGCGTTATACTCTTCTAAATTAAAATAAGAAAAGAACACCTCTTACATTTTGCAAAATTCAATGCTTCGTATTTTTAAAATGAATTCAAAGTTAACAAAATGAGACTCTTAAACTCTTCTCAATTTTATATTAGATTTATTTCGGTTCGAAGAAAGCATCGAGAAAAAAGTTCAAATCGATCTGAGAATAACACCCTTACATATATTCTTAAGTATTATTACACAACTGATAAGAAAAATTATTTTCAGAAAATCATTTAATATCGTACAACAATCTCGTGATGATAAATTCATTCTCTATAAAATCACGTTCAAAAATATAGGTTAAACTAAGAAGGAGGGATGGGTTTAAAAATTAAAAGGCCAAATGAGCCGGAAATCGTAATTGCACAACATACTAGTAAATTTCGATGAAAACACGACCCTAAATAATCCTGAAAAAGATCTCTGCCCTTTAAACGTCCGGCACATTTATAGCTGGATCCATGGAACGAAACGTACTAGTTGCAATTAATGTTTACTCGAGTAAATTAATTTATTTGACTCCTTCTTGGAGGGACAATAAAGTGTACTCTATTTTCTTCCCCTTATTTTTTTTTTTTTTTCCATTTTTTTACTTTTTTTTTTACCGACGATCTGCGTTCACCACGCGCCGTGTAATTTCCTTTTCTAGTTTATATTATAGTAAACGTAGAAAGGGAAACTTTGTCTCCTGGCGCGTTGTATACGTTGTGCATAAGAGGAGCGAACTTTAAAGGGAAAAATTCACCTGTGAAAAGTTTATATCGCGCTAGTTATGTAGCACAAGAAATCATAATTATCCGTTTCTTTGGACAACAATACTACGTACATTGCGACCACGCGTCTTTTATATTCGCTATCTCTGTTTTATTCGAATTGATCGCATAAGAATCTTACTCAAATTTCTCCCATTTTCGAATATACTTCGAATGTGTTCTACGAATATTCTGCAAATATTAATTATATTCGTTCGAGTTTTAAAGTTGGTGATTGATAAAGAAAAAAAAAAATTCTATAAACGATATAAATTTTTTTAATAATTTTAATATATGAATTTAATGAAATTTTAATATTAAAAAATAACTTTAAACAATAAAGATGACTGAGAAATTTATTTAGGAGGAAGGAGAGTGATAATGGAAAACTCAACATGAAATAAAATAATTGACTATGTGAAAATAGATGTATTTTTTGAAAATAATTTGAAGACCTTGATTTTGAAATTTATTTTCTTGTACATAAAATTATATATATTTATTTAAGAAGAATATCTTTATTAAAAATCAAGTATATTATAATATATATTATAATATAATATTATTAAATATTTATAAATTTCATAAATTTAATACAATTGATTTATAAGGATGAGGAGGAATTGAATATTTAATTAAAATATTATTTACAAATTATAATTTTGAATTTTATAAATTAAATACAACTAATTTACAAGTTTTTACAAGTGTTAAGAAAGAAGTTTCTTCTTATAGTATATCGTATATAAAAATCACAATATTACAAAATTTAATGAAAATATACGATTTTTGTTGTTGATATGAAATATGATTTTTCGAATATTAGTAATTAGTAATTTGATAATTTTTAAATTTTTACTATTAATTTATGTTTTTATCAATTTATCATGAAAATAAATGATTACAAATAATATTGATATATTTTTATTAATTAAAACTAGATTTATATCATTTCATATTATTAATTCTTAACTTATAATTATTTTAAAATTATTATAAAGTGGAAAATTATTAATAAATGGAATAGAAGAGTCAAGAATAGTCTCGATAAGAAATAGAAATTATAGTTTGTGTTAAATAAAACATGCAACATGTGAAAATAGGAAGAACTTTTTTAAGTATTTTACTTTTTTCAATGTTATGGATTATTTGATATTTTATTGAAATTATTATTTCAAATATATAATTTTTCTATTAAGCATAATATTTTATCACAATACATAAGTTATTTTATATTATTTTAACATAAACATTTGCTAAGTTCAAAGAATTGTTTATTTTCGAAAATTGTTTAATTTTTTTAAAATTTATTTTTCATTCTATTTATTATATTATTTTACTTTATATACAATGTTTTCCAATATATATTTGAATCAATCAAATATAAATCAATCATAAATTTTGCAATGACGTAATATGTTAACTAAGTTTTGTATCTGGCGTGTAAAATCAATATTTTGTATTTAATATTAAATACAAATAAATGTTCTACAAATAAATGTTTTAAAGATAGAAATGTTTCCAGAATTAATATATCAGTTTTTTGTTTATTTATTACAAGAAAAACCATATTTATGATTACAACGTATATAATCGAAATAAATGAATCATAATCTTCTTTTTTTTTTTATTAAATTTATGCCATTTATTTATTGGTGAAATTACAATATATTATATGAGAGTCGTTATATTTTATCATTATTGTTACTTTAAATTATTTAAAATTTACGTGCTCGTTAAAATGCTAGAAGAAATTTCAAAATTTTAATATGAAACATTTTTAGAAACTTTTTTCTTCTTATCACGAGACATAATTTAACATAATTACTCATAGTCGTTACTAATATTTTGTGGAGATCGTTTAACCCAATTTTATCTGACTGGCAAAAGATTATAATCAATTTATTTCACAATTTTTCATGATTCATAAAGAGTAAAGTATTCTTATTTTCTTTGCAATCATTTTCACATTAAATTTAAAGCTTTTAATGCGATAAATGAAAGAATTTTTAATTATATTAAAGTATAATTTATTAAATTCAAATAAAAATTTTTCATTTTTTTATTTTATTTATTAATTTAAAATTCGATTGTTGCTAGAATGAAGTCATAAGTTTAATGTGAAATAATCTTTAAAGAATTATTATGGATTAATAAAAACAAAAAAATTCAATAAAATGATATAAAAATTATACAACACATAAAGGTTCCAATTTTTGAAATATTTTTAATTCTAAATTGAATCAATTCAATTTATAAAGTATAATTTTGGAAAAAATGTTAAATTTTGAATTATTATATTTTTATATATTTTGTTCAATGTTTAATCTCAATATAATTATTATTAATACAAATATAAATTTGAATAATATTATTATTGTAGTATAAAATATAAAATATATATAAAAGATTGAAATCGCTTTTCTATTTCTAGCTATATCTAAATTCTATTTTTTAATTTAGTTATAATTTCTATTAATTCAAAATTAATATTATAAATATTAATAATGACATAAAAATTATTAATTTAACTGATTATATATTAATATTGTTTGTGCTAATGATATCCTAATCTGATCTTTTTTTAAATTTTTCGATAATGTAAGATACGATTAGTGATTTTAATTTTTTTTTTTTTTTACTATGGCATGTAATGTATGCAGTCATACATATCTAGAAATTATAGTCTTTATAATATGAATATAAATATGTATCTATATAATAAACTTTTTTAAATATATTTTAGAATACACTTTTATGCCTGTATCTATATTCATATTTTATGAATCATTCTAATTTATTAAAATGAATTAAGAATTTTTCAAATTTCAAATGACTGATGCAGATACTGGTCATAAATATTTGTTTTCCAGGAATTATCAAATTTACTAAACGATTTTAGATTTTGAAATTATAGAAATAGTATGAAAAAATAAATTTGTATTACATATTTATAATATATAATACAAATAATCTTCAGAATTGTTAATAATAATTTTAAATTTTTAAATTTTTTTTTATGCTAAATATAATACATAAATTTCATTTCAACAAAGAATGTAATTTAAAAAAAAAGAAAAGAAAAAACTGAAAAGAAAATATATTGTCTCAAAATGAATGTGGTTTTACAAAAGTGCTATTTTGTGTAAAATATCAATTCTGTTGGAAGAGATAGGATTTAAAACTTTTTTTAAAATCCTAAATGAATCAAGGGCCATTTTGAGAATATTAAATCAGCATTTTTATATAAAAATATTATATTAACGTGTGAAAGATATGCAGTTTCGTTTCAGTTGAGCTCATTTCGAAACACTTTTACACGATTAAATCCAAACGAAAAATAAAACTTAATATTAATTTTATAAACATAAAGTAAAGATATGTAGATAAATGTAAATTAAAAAGCAATATTTTGTTCCTCTTGCTTGTATTTACAAACAAAATTGAATTAAATCATAAAACACAAGTTTTAACTAATTCAAATTTAATGAATTTTGCATTTCATTAATTATATAAATGATGCAAGTCTATTTTTAACTCTTCAAAATGAAATATTGATTTAGCTCATTCTAATTTATATGATGTATTTGCATAATTAAAAATATAAGCAATAAATAAATTAAATATTAATAATTTCATATCAATATACTACTATATACACTATCTATTCCAATATAAGAAAATTCTCGTAACAAACGTTCCATACAAATTAAAAATCGTCATCGAACTTTCTTTATTTCTAAAATCTTTATTTTCTTATTCCATTCCCTTAAATTAATTTCAACAATCATATACAACTTCCCAAATTACAAAAGAAATCAAAATATTTTTCTTTTCGAAAAATAAGAAAAAAAAATCGAAATAATTCACGAAATTCTTTCAATAATCAAGTTTTCTTTCCCCAACTCGAAAGAAGCTTCGAAGCGTCCACGACACGAAAAAGATGGTTTATACGAGGGGGTTGAAAGTAAAAATTCGACGAAATAATATTTCGATGATATGCCGAACCACGTCACAGCTGCGGCGCACGAGCAACGGCTCCCTCGTCCCGCGTCATACAAGATTGTTAAAGCTGAGATCGGAGGGCGAGATTGTGGGTGGTTAGCTGCCGGACCCGACGCGGGGGCTAGCGGTGGAACAGCTGGCACACACTGGCGACAGCCCGCCCGTCACTAACTCAACCTGGGATACACACGCGCCATGTGCGCCAGATACAAACTTCATTGATGTTGGGTGAAAAGAACGACTGAGACTTCCGTCATCCTCGACTTCGGATGCTTCCAGACTTCCTCTGGATTAACACTTTCGCCCCTCTTTCTTTCGAGGGAAGACGATGCCTTTCGTCTCGGTTGAGGTGTGGACGAAAAGTGTATAAGAATGAAACTGGTTGAGCGAGACGCGGATTATTTGAGTGGAAAAAAAAAAAGAAATTTTTTCTTCTTTTTTGTTATTCTATGATGGATTTAAAAATTATTGAAAAATAAATGAATTTGATGAATTTTTTTAAGGTAAGGTGTTGTAATTAAATAATTCGTTTTCGTTGATTTTGTAAATTTTGGTTTGGTGATTTGGAGTTTTTTAAATTTTTTTTTTAGGAAATAAGGTTTTTTTATGTGTAAGAAATGAAAAGGAGTTTGCATTAGATTTGGAATAGATTCAAGAAAATTATCGTTCTATAAGAATTCTTAATTTGCTCGTTTGTAATACGAAGATTGTTATATATATATATTGAAATATTAATACATTTATATAATAAGATAAAATTAGGGAAAAAGATAATATGATAAAAATTAAACAAATAAAATATATTTAAGAGAAAATTAAAAAAATTCATTTGATTTCTATTACAAAAAATTTAAAGGATTGAAAAAGAGACAAATATTTTTCATTACTGGAAAACAATTTTGATCTTTTTTATTCTATTATAGTATATTAACGTTACATATCAATTGCATAAGTATTATATAGTATGTATATCAATTATTAATTTCACTAAAATCCAGAATATATATTTTTATAAAAATAAAAAGAGAATATAATATTAATCAATATTCAAATATAGAAAAAATTCAAAAATAAGTAATATATGTAAATATAAGTAAAGTAAGTAAATATATGTATTTATAAGAGGATTCTTGGATAAATTATTTTCAGAGAAAATTTTGATTCATATTGATTGGCTTCTGAATCTTCTATATAATCTTTATTTAATTAAAATTTAAAGGTTAAAATTAAAAGAAGAAATAAATAAAGAAAAATTAATTTCTTTAGATATTTATGACTGTTATTAGATATTATGTTTTATCAAGTGTTTATAACATTTTAAACAAATAACAGTGAAACAATAAATATTAGATATATTATTGTAATTTTAATATTATTTCTTCTTTTATTAAATTGAATCATTCTTTAAAAGAACACTTACTTTTAATAAAACATATGTACATATACTATAAATCATGAATTTTAATTTCATTAATATTGTTTTTAACAAAATTTTAATAATTAGAATTTTATACTTTCTTTTTATTAGTATTAAGAATAATTATAAAACCAATATTTAATCTTGATCTAAATACTTTTATTAGTCATAAATTAATTTTAAGATTTTCAAAACAAAATATATATCCACATCAAATGAATAAAATTTTCAGATTTTATTTAGCTAATAAAAAAAAAATAATATTTAGAAAGTATAGTTTATGGAATATATGAATATTTTATCTTCTTCGAAATATGAGGTATTTTTAATAAAAATTCTATCGACACTTCACTAAATAATTTTTATCTCATGATATCGCTTGTGTCATAAGTTTTAGAACAGTTTGAAACTAATATAAACCATTAGATTATCAAGAAAATAATATTTTTTAGATTTTATTTATTCGCATATTATATGAAATAACGAGTCGAAATAAACGATGAAAATGAAAAAATATTCCGCAGGAAATATTTTGAAATAATTACAGATCGAGAGAAAAAGAGATAGCGTAATGCTATTATTTTTACACCCGGCTCTTTTATAACGTACCTCTATCTGATTACCACAATTCTTTATCCAATTTCATACGTTTATAACATGTTTTCATGGGATACGAAATACATTTCACCCGTATTTTTGTACAATTTTTACCATTGAAACGAATGCAATGAAAATTAAAATCGCTTTGAAATAAAATACGAATTATTAAAATTCCATTAATCTTTATTGTCGTTATTATTAATTATTCGATGAGAGAGACAAAAAAAAAAGAAGAAATTTAGCGAATCGTGTTAAATTCGGTATAATAAACCAACTCGTCGCAGACAGGTCGCTAATTTTTCCTAAAGTAATAAAGGTCTCTTAACACGGGCGGATGGTGTGACGCACAAAATGAATCTCACGTTTCTTTTAATAAACGCCTTTGCAAGAACAGTTTCGCGTGTGCACAGACTGCGACTTTAATTATACATGGTACCGTTGTCTAATGAAAAGTGTAGATGAGCCTCGCCCATTTATCTCGCCTACAAAACTCTGCTTTAGCCGGCGGCATCTTGCAGTAGATTAGGGGCGTGCTTTGGTCAACCACGATTCCCGTATCGGGATAAAAACAAGAGGGAGGGGGTGAGGATCTCTTCGTTTCGCAATTATCAGGACGAAAAAAAGGGAAGTAAATGGGCGGGAACACGATTCCGTGTTCGTTAACAGAAGAGATAGGTAAAACAACGAGGAGGGAAGAGTTGTTGGTATAAATTTTCAATTTTTTTCTTTCTAATTTAAATTATAATTTTCTTTATTGCTATTTCCTTTTTATTTGTGCGAATTTATCTTCCGCGAATGCTATGTGTTCGTGGAATTCAAAGATATCGTTTCGTTAATTTTGTTTTTATTTTTATTTTTAATAGAATACGATATATAGAAAAATGGAAAATTTATGAATTTTATTTCAACGTTTTTTAATTGATGATGAAGGAATAGCTAATATGGATTATAATAGAATATATAATTAAATAGATATGTTACTTGTAAAGTATATTGTATAATAATGATTTTATAGTTATTAATCTAACATTTAAATTCCGAAGAAATATTTTATATTTTTTAATCTGATAATAATAATAAAATTAAACTGTAAAAATAAGCTGGTAAAATGGAGTCTATAAAAAATAATGAAATGATCTATATTAATAAAAATATTTTTTTTCAGATATCATGTTGCTTGTTTATGAAAAACATTTAAACAATTATAAAATGATTCAATAGATAGATCGAAATAAAATATCGAAATATACAAAAAAATTTAGATCACTTGGAATGTATCTCAACAATTTATTCAAAAATCGATAATTTTATATTATAGAAAATTGAATAATAATAATTTCAGTAGTTGACAATTTTTGATAAAATCAAGAGATATTAGTTTATTCTATCAACTATCATATCTCTTTTTTATATAACGATATTTTTCTTTTAAACAATCGTATGTATCACAAAATCAATTCGAATCGTATATAAATAATATTTTGGTTGAAAAAATAATCGAAGAAATTCATTGAAGAAATCAAGGAAAATTCAAGATCTATATTGCAATTTATATGAATTTTGTATTATACGAAATCAAGAGTGTAAAAAGTTAGAACTAAATAAATAATTTCCTTTTAATATAACAGAAAATAATATTTTATTATACTTTATTAAAACAATAAAAATATAAGTAAAATTCATTTATTGTACAGTATAACAACTTTAAAAAGGTATAACAACTTAAAAAGGCAAGTAAAAGATAAATATATAATCATTAAGATTAAAATTTTCATAGATGTCGTTTTTTAAATACGTTCAATTTTTTTTATCGATTGAATTTTCCTCAAAATTTATATATTTTTTATTTAATAATGCACCTCATGATATTATTTCGATTGATTATTGATTAATAACCATCATTATTGCTAGATGGCTGCGATTAATCAATTAACACGCGTGTCAATTTGTAGTACCAATTATCGCCGCTAGACGACTCCAAACGCTATCGCGATTCTCGTTAGTATTTACAGTATTTCGTGTATTATTAGACCGAGTGAACAATTCATTTTTAGATGTAATTACTAGACGGAGCATACAAATTATATCTGATTTCTTTTATAAGGAGGATTTTAAGAAACATTTTTACACAATATTGCAGAAAATGTTTTGAAATTCTTCTTGTGAAATAAATCAGCTTTTACCATTTGTATGCTCAATCTAATAATTATAAAATATAATTATAAATAAAAATATTTCTATTTTTACACGTATTTTTACTTCTATTATATTATATATCTATTATATATACTCATTCAATTGTAGCAGAAAGGAGCAATCCTGTATCTAAATTACAATACATTAGTATAGAATTCAAATTATTCTAACGAATTGATATAATATAAAAATTTTTTTTTTCTCACAATATGTAAGCTAATTATGATTTATAACAATAATTCAATTTATAAATGTAATTTTCTATTTAACTTAAGATAAAGTTAAGATAACAATTGTATATATACGAATAAGTTAAAGATATTATTAATATTATATCAAAATATTAAATTAATAGTTTCGAAAATATTTCAGCTTCCAGTCTTAAATGATTATCCCTAAGATAACTTCATAAATAAAAATAATTTTTACGATTTTGAATTATCAAATTATAGCTCTTTTTCTACTGTGTAATGTCAAAATTGTCAACAAAGCGTTTGAAATGGAATATCGTTATATATATATATAAACGAAGTATCCTATCGAATGGATCTCTTGCCCTTGTGCCGTCCCGCGAGACTTCTTTCTAGCAATGAACTATAGATAGTACTAGTAACATTGGTATCATTTACCTGCAATTAATACTACAAATCGTGGCGCATTTTAGTTTGATCATAATCGTAGAAATTTTGACTTGATCTTGGTGTTTTTGATAATTATAAATTACAATGTGATAGTCTACCGATAATCCTACCACTAATTCAAATTAAATAATTAATTTATCGCTCATCCAACGAAAATTATATGAAAATAAAAGTTTAAGTCTGTATATAATGAAAGAATTAAGATGGTATAATATATATATATATATATATATAAAACTCTATTCTCATTGTAGTAGATAAGTTTTTATAAGTATTATATGATTTATGTGTATTATATTGTTATGTATAAGTCAAGTATTGTATGACTTATGTATATTATTAAGTTAATTCAAATAATAAGTAATCAATTAATTTAAAAAAAAATAAAAACGTTTTCTTAAAATCATCGAAGTAACTCTAAAATTTAATAAAAGTTTCTTTGATGTTTCATACGAGATTCGATACGAATATTATATAATACATTCGTGTCATCGTTACATACGTAACTGTTTACGCGCAAGAATGAACGCGAGGCGTTTTTCATCGAAATCCCACAAGAATGCGACTAAAGCGGAATATTTTAAAGAATTGTGAAGATTCTTGGAAAGATCTCGTTCCATGGGATTAAAAACCGTTTCCCTGATCCGGGAAACGAGCGACAATTAAAACTGGAAATCGCGTTCGCCTGCTCGCGGATTGCTAATCGTAAAGAAATTAAATTTAAATAAGCTTTTGCTGGTTTACAAAGCGAGACAGAAAAGAGGATCTTTAAGCGGCTGATACTAATTGGACGCAGTTTCTAGCGACCACTTTCACAGCCACTCCCGAGGGTACTATTCGTGGTCGTTAACAATTTTTCTAATTAACTTTGAAAATTCTGCAAAATTGTCCTACCTACCGGTTTTATGGCAAGCAATGTTGTCAGGATGATCGTTAGCTTCGAGTAAAATTAAATATGAAGACGAAGAGAATTCGTTGTTTTTGATATAATAGTGAAAAAAATATTAAGATATATAATAATTTTGATATATTATCTTGACTTTGATACGTTGTAGATGAATTTGGTATATTATTATGAAGACAAGTATATAATAATTTTACTGTGAGTAAACGAAATTGAACAATTTTAGTGTGATATAGATAATATGTAGTAATAATATAATTTTAATATATTATAGAAAAGATATAGTTTTTATGTAAGAGAAATTAGGAAATGGATTAGAAAATTGGTAATACTCTGGTATTGTGGACAGTAATTTATACAATATTTTACAATTAATATATTATTAAGTTGAAAAATAACATATATCTCACTAATTTAGTATTGATAATAATAAATATAGAACAACTATTGAAAATATTTAGTATCATATAATTATGACAAAGTATAGAGTATTATTTAAATTATTAAAGATAAAAATTTTAAAAATGCATATCAATACATTATCAATTGAATATACAATCAAATTTTTAACAGTTTAATTGTTATAAAAGAAGCAATTACTTATTCTATTTTGACATATTTTATAGATAAGCATTTTTTTTTACATTTTATAATATTCAAAATTACTTAATTTCGTCGTATATTATGTTATATATTAAATTAAAAAAAAATTAAAATTTTTATAAATTAAATGATAAAGGAGTTAAATATGTTGAAATTTACAGTTTTAATACGTGAAATATTATAATTTATGCATATATATATATATACATTTTAAATATTTCAAAAGCAAGTTTTCCAAAATAGAAAAAGAATATATGTGTATACAAAGAAAATTAATTACAAAATTTAAAAGAAAATTTGTAGACAATCGATATATAATATAATTAATATTATTATAAGTTTCTTTCCACATAATTTTGGTTGTCGTTAACAAATCGTACAATCGTTTCTAATTATGATTACAGTTCTAGCGCGGTTTGTGCGTGCGACATCAAAGAAAATTCGGTTCGCTTAATTCGACTCTCTCTGTATCTCATCACACCAACGATAATTGCTATATAGTTGCTGAATTTCAAGAGGGTCTTTAAACGTGAAAAAGCTTCGCGCCATTTTTTGCAACATGTGGTATAATATCCTCGTTACACTCCTTCAAATAGCATTATAATTATTTCAATTGTTAAATTGAATATTATAGAAGAACATTATACCCTTTTAATGATAAATAATTTTAAGAGATCGATACTTTATGAATTATATGTACTTTATGAATATTTTCACACGTTATGTAATATTAATAATATTGATTTTATGTACAGTAGGTATAAAAAATATTACATAATACATTTTTCATATTATTTATTTCAATAAAATGTTGTGAAATTTCGTTTGTTAATAAAACTTTTACGAATAAAAAATACGGTCTTATAAGTCGTATATATAGAATAATTTATAAAAAATAAAAAAAATATCTATGTATTTGTTATTTGATAATGTATTAACAAATCATTCAATCATATTTTATTAAAGACAAATTTTAAAATATTACGCTGTAAAAAAGATAATATAGAATGTATGAGACAATGAACGTAATGATTTTACAATTTTTCCATTAATTAAAAATAGTTTGAGAATAATTGCAATAAAAATCGTATGGTTTATTATATCTTAAAAAATATTTAAAAAATGTTTTTACAACATCAAAATCAATTTGTATTGTAAAAATGAGTATAAAAATTAAATCAACGATAATTTTAAATAATTTGGAATTTCTTTTGGAATCTCTCTTATATTATTGTGAATTAAATCAATAAAAAATTAAACTTTCATACTTTTACTAATATAATATAATAAAAAAACTCTTAGAATTTTTATAATTAATTTGATAAATTTTTTAAATTAATTTTTTAATAATTAATAATATAAAAATTATTGTAATTCTATAATAGTTATAAATATTTTATATATATATATAAAATCACTAATCAATAATTTTTTAATATAAAAATATAAAAAATATATGTATATAACATTATGTATACGTACAATGGATTTTCAAATTTGATTTTTTTAAACTTTATAATGAAATTATTACATATTTTTTTAATATTTTTTTATAAGTAATCATGTTGTACTTTTTGAATATTATCCAGCTGTATTATATATTTTTATGTCAGTTTATATCATGAAAAAAAAATTCTAAAAAACTCCTCTGATATTCTGAACATATTCATTTTTCATCTAGAAATAGTGTATCCTTATTAAAAATATTATAAGCAAAAAAATATACTTTAAAAATATACTTCCTTATTTGAATTAACATTTTTGGAATCGAAAGTACAAAATTCTAAGTGATTGCTTTTTATTTTTTGAGGTTTTTTCTAAAATAAAAGTTTATTAATTTTCAAGCTTTGTTTTAAAATTAAAATAATTTAATTAATTAAAATACTTAATAAATATTAGAGTATGATAATTTGTATAGTAACTTCTATAAAATTTTTTTTAAATGTAAATATTTATTTAAATCTTGAATGGCTTAATTTCTATAAAATATCTAAAATATCTAAAATATTTTTTTTATAAAAAAAGTTCAAATTGAAATATTTATTTGAAAATTTTATCATTATTATTACAAATTATTATTACATTATGGATTTTTATGCATTTATAGAAAATTTGTATGTGCAAAAATATAAAAAAATATACATAAAACGCAAAATTATATGAAATATCCAAAGTAAAATTTCTTTAGAACTTAATTGGAACTAATATATACATGTATGAAATAAATTTTTATTCAATTTCTTTTTCATTTCTTTTTATATATGCTATTATTTAATTACATTATTATTATTAATTACATATTATTTTACTTCATAATTTTTTATAATCTACTTCATAATTTATTATGTACATATAATAAAATAATTTTATTCTTGTTATTTTAATACAAAATAAAAATTATTATATATTATTTTCTGTTATATTAAAAAAATTGTTATATTAAAAACTATTTATTTACTATTATAATACAGAATATATCTTTTGTTTTATACATAGAAAATTCTGTAGTATCTACAAAAAAGCTATATTATCATCATACAATTTGTATTTAAATTTATTTCAATCAACATCAATTCATCAATAGAAAATAAACTTTCATTTAATATTTTCACTAATTGATTTTGATTAGATTAAATAAAAATGAATCTATGCAAAAAAAATTATATAATATAAAATAATTAATTAAAGTATTAAAAAATCGCGTAATATTATTTAAATGAAATATATTGTTAATTATTTTTTAATTAACAATAAGCAATGGCTTAAACTTTAGAAATTAATTACTGAAAGTTAATTAGAAGGATGAATTCTATAATATATCTGCATGTTAAAGTAAATATTATTGAAGTTGGTTTCTCTAAATTGTATAATTGAATAGTATTGAAAATATTTTAGCTAATATTTCGGAAACTAATTAACTAAAGTCATATGTTAATTATTAGAAAAAAATTGTTCAAAATGTTGCCACTGATATTACATGCACATCATTGAAATCATTAAAATATTAAAATGATCAAAATTATTTATATCTTTTTCGAATATTATTATTCAAAAAAATTTTTGTCCAAAACAATTAATGAGAAAATACACGTACTCTTAAAAAACCCCAAGAAAATTGATACCTATCCTCTTAACTATTAAAAAATGAATTAGATTTTGTATTTCACAAATAATGAGAAAATAATGAAAAAATTTCATCAAAACTACAAAATAACAAAAAAATTGAAACGTCTCAATAATTATCTTTTACTTCAATTTCAAATCCAATACCTGTATCAACAACTATTTCGCGATGCCAAACGATTGTTTGTTCCCTTGTCACTCCTACTTTTTTTATTTTTTCTCAACAAAAGCGGGATAGGTCCTCCATCATCAATTCCTCGCGTCCTTAAAACTTTCAACGAATCCGTTCACCGAATCCATCGATAAAAATCGTCGAAACTCTCCTTCTCCCAGGAATATCCGTTCGTCAGGATAACGCCGGCCATTCCGAAGTTGCACGAGTATTCTTCAATTTCCAACAGTTCTTACGCCCCTAAACGCGCGTGCACGAGGCTAATACGCGACATCAAAGAAACTTTGCTGGGGATCGGTGTCGTTTAACACGTTGCGACGATCCGCATAGACATTTTCCCGGCGGCGGTAATTGCTATGGTCCGGCATCCCTGTGTACAGCCACGCGACCCCGGAAAATTAAGAGCAAATGGAGTTTTGTTCCGTGGCTACATGTATTGTACGAGCCACGCCTGGCTTCTAGTTATCTGCTTTCCCCTTTGTCTAGCGGCCGTTACTCTTTTTAGCGGCCACCTCTTCCATCGATTCTTTTTTCCCGGAATTATCATGGGAATTCCATTTTAATTTTGGTCGAGATCGGTTCGACCGATGTTAGGTTGGATTGGAAGTTAATTCTTAAATGTTTTGTGAAGAATGGAATTATTGTTTTTTTAAAGAAAAATTTTATTTACTAAGAGATATGTTTATTGATAAGAAATTTTTTTATATTACGTGTATAATATAAATAGATACGTTATGTGTTTTTATTCTTATGTTAATTGTACGATAATTAAATATTTGTAACATTATTTTTATCATAAATATATTGTGAATATGAAATTTTGGTATTGCTATACAATATTAAGAATTGGAATTATCTTGAATTATGTGTAGAAAGAACAGGGAAGATTTTAATATGATATATTTATCTATTTATTGTTATTTGTAATTTTTTAAGATAGATTTTTTACAGTCTATTTTTTCAAACACACAACAAACTATTTATATTTATTATACGATATCGAGAAACAAATTTTATGGTAAATAAATGTACATAATAATTTAACATTAAGCGCTAGCTATATTAAAATTGAGTTTAGTTATATAAACTCTTAATACATTCAAATGAAACACCTTTAGAGAGTTAATTCTAGAGGTCATAACAAATGCAAAAGTTGGTGTATAGAAATGACTTACTTATTAGTTAGAAGCAATTTAACTTTGCATTAAATGAAGCGAGGTGAAAATAGAGTGAGTAGCAGTGTGATAGATATAGATTGTCTCATTTTATCTTCATCTAATGCAAACTTCAATTATTTATAACTTAATAAATTAGCCTTAACTGATATTTTATATCAACTTTAATATTCATTTTGCTTTTTAAAATCGACTCTCTAAGTATATCTTACAAATATATTAACATTATTAATATGTACAGAATTATATATTAGTTAATTATTTATTGTGTACATGTTCATTATATATAGAAAATGATTCATTGAATATGAAGATCACTTAAAAAAATGAATCCTTATAAAGTATTGAGAATTTCTTTATACTACAATTATTATATAATATATTGTTACTAAATGTTGAGTATTCGTTCCATAAAAATTTACAATCAATTAACGATTGATGCTGCTTATATTTATAATATATTAAAAATTGCTATAATCATCGTATACAATAAAATATATGTTTTACATTCAAGATAAATGTAACAGTAAAAATGCAGGAAAATAGAGTATCAGCTTGAGCCTGTTAATGGAGTCATCAGTAATGCCATCTAGCTAGCTCTTCGACACCGGAATACAAATCAGAAAATCAGGTTAGAAAAGTATATAGTTAGGTGATTGCTTGCAAGGATCGTGTTACTGTGAAAATCCCTCTGTGATAAGAATAAAAGAGTTGCGAAAGTAAAAATATAAAATAGCATTTTTACCACTTTTTTAATTACTTTTTTTTTTGTTATTCTTGATTGTAAACTCAATCATAGGAATTATATGAAATAAAAATTATGTGTATCATAATTGACTCTTTTTAACATTAAATGGTTTTAATTAATATAGAGTGACTATAAAAAAATGATAACAATTTATCTCTGAGCACTAACCAAAACGCAGAATTTCTATGTATTCTTCTTGTTATTTCAGGATAAGTTCAATCCCATTTCCGGGGATCGAATGGGTTGAGCCATTGGATTTGCCCGGTTGATTCTTGAAGACGAATATATGTATAGATCGATAGATATTTTCACATGTTGAAATTTAGTCTGATTCGGTGTGAAATTCACTTCGACTGTAATAATTATAGAATTGAATTTCTTTTTTATTTAAAAATGAAAAGATATTTCTTACGAAGTTACATAAAAATAATTATAAAATAATCTCCGAGTTCAAAAGAAAATTGAAGAATAGACATGAAAATTTTTAATAACATTTTTTAATTGTCAAAATAATATCATTTAAATAATATTATTTTAATATTCTAAAGTTTTATTATTCAACATAAAAAAAAATTCTTACCATTAGATTGCAAATGTTAATTTGCATTTATATAAAATTTAAATATACAAAAATCTACAAAATACAATGACACAATAAAATACAATTTAAGCTTTATTTTTTTAATCACATTTATCAAAATTTGATTTTGGATAAACATTCATAATTTATATTAACAATCGTAATAATATTAACAATTTTTCCAAGTCCTTATATTTTAAAAGATATTAAAAAAGATGAAGAAAAAGAATTATAATAAATTAAATTCACGCTAAATGTGATAGATTTTATTGAGACAAATCATTGGAAATTCTAGCTATTTAACTTTTAATTACATTATCCAACCTTCAAATAAATGTTGCAAATTGAAATTATTGTACCTTTGTAACAATCACGAAACGAATTGCTGGGAATATCGAAACGGGTTAATTATTTTCAATTTGTATAAATCATGTCGCTTCGATATTTTCTTCTGAGAAAAATATTCATTTTATTATATATCGATATTAAAATAAACCTTAGATATCATCATTATGTTCTGTTCATCGAATATTCAGATATTTTAACATAATTATCCCTTCAATACACGTGTACAATCAATTACAAAAGTCTTTGTTATAAAAGACTATTTTATAAGATAATTTATCATCCTGGAAAATATTTATTTTAATTTTGTATACGTGGAATATATATGATGTATATTGAGTTATACATGAAACAATTTTTTTTGAGGGAATGAAATCAATTTTTTAAATTTGTTTTGAAAGAAATTTCGATTCAGAATATTTATATGCAATATGACGATGAGGCAATAATATGAATATTTAAAAATATATAATCATTTAAAATTTTGCTTTCTCTTGTACGATTACAAGATAAAATTATAAAGAAAATTAAAAAAGAATTTTTAAATTTCAATGATTGACTTTAAACGTGCAAAGTGATATTCTATTAAAAAAAAAATTGTTTTATGAAACAATTTGTTGTATGAAATAACGTTTCATAAAAGTGTTGCATAGTTTGAAGGAATATATTACATATTACATGTTTTTTTTTTTTTAGATATTAAAGTCAATTTTGTTATTGTAAGTGAAATAATATATTTTTGTGCTAAAATATTACAAAATATTCTAAATAAAAAAACACTAACTATTATTATCTTTAAATTAATGATTAAGAAATAATTTTGTTTCATTTTTTGAAAATAATCATTCAATATAAAATTGGAGATTCTAAATACAATTACATTTTAAATATAAACTTTCATTAAAAACAGAAATCGTTGATTTTGATAACAAAATGTAATCCTTAAGCTCGAGAAACGTGTACGAAAAGTTTTGTGACTGATTGTATTATCTTTTATTCATATATACGTCAGAATGAGTGAACCGATCTAAAGACTTGTTTAAAAGATTTACATGTGTATAATAAATCATTAAATAAATAGGTCAAAGAATACGATTCAACTTTTTTTTTATTTTTAAACGTTATAATACAAATTTCAACATCCTCCATTAATAATATTGTTCTACAAAGATTTCATGAATGAAAATTACTGCAACTCACATATCGCATGATGAATTTATAAAATTAAGTACGTTAAATGCATAATGTTGTCGCAACGATCGAAGTCCATATTCTCAAATTACATTTAGCAATCTAGAAACAATTTGATCAGTCATAACATCATTCGTGTAATTTTGATTTATTGATATCACTAATCATAAAACTTGTGAATTGCATAATGGAAACAAAATTAAAAATCAAACAATCGATATATTTTTTAATAATTTTGAATTAAAAACAGAATAAATTGTATTGCAAAATTAATATATTTAATTATGATAAAGCACAAGCTGAAAGTTACGATTGCATTTAAAGACAGGATCCTTAAGAGATAGATCGCAGAAATTTGTGCTATGTTCGTTTAATCATCTGAGCATATTTAGTTTGAAGAGCAGACCATATGACGCTGGCATATTCAAGATGATGACGTACAGAGTATTATATAAAGTTATAAAACTATTATATTGAGACACTTGAAATCCTTGCAAGAACAGATTGTAAAGTCAAGCAATTTATTAACCACGTTTATAATGTTACTGCTAGAAATCGAATGAAACAATTAATTTTTATAAATAATAGTTATAAAACATATAATCTTTGAATTATTTCTTATCTTATATGTTTTTAATTAATTATATATATTAACATTAACATAATATTAATTTATTGAAAAATTTCAATTTTAATTGTTATTCTGTATTGGATCAATAAGGAAGAAATTTTAAAGGATTTTATATTTCTTCATCTTTTATATAGGTCAAAGAGCGGATATATTCGCGTAGTAACACAATTATATAATTAAAAAATCTATCTATTCACATATTAAATCTATTCATCAAATTAAATATTTATATTTTATATCCTATATCAGTCTCCTGTATAAAGTCTCAGCAGTTAAATTCATGATTCTATAGTTCATAGTCTATTAGTTGTGAATTGTGAAATAGGAAAAGAAGATTATATTTCTGGGATTATCGATAACACGAAAAATCGAGAAGGAATCGTGCTCTATAATTCGAAGAATAAAATATATGTAGACTATTTAAAATGTTATAATCGTTACATATGTGTCCACTTGAAACTATCGTGAATTGTTCAAAAATATTTTTCATGAGTTGATATTGCATTATAAGTGATTTAAATATTTAAGAAAAAAAAATGAAATACGTAGCAATATGATTTTGTAATTTGTGCATTTATTGCTTAAAAGAAATTGGCAATGAGAAAGTAGACACAAATTTTAAATGTTCTATCAGATAGTAAGCGAGTTCTTTTATCATTTATCTGAGATTAAAAATTTTGAAAGTTGTTCTTAAACGAATATATAATTTGAGAATATTCTTGAGAGTAACTGTTAAAAGAAATTCTTAAATCTACATTTATAAAATATTTATAAATATAAATATAAATATAAAATATAATTTATAAATTTAATATATTTATAACTATTAAGTATTAAATATTGTAAATAAAGTTATTCAAGTGCATTTTGCATTATCATTATATATATAATATGGTAAAAAAATTATAAAAATATTAATTTATAAGACTTTAAATTTTTATTTTTTCTAAAATAATTTTTGAAAAATTGAATACAATTTATATTATATGTTGTATACATATTTTAAATTTGAAAACAATATTATAAACATAATAATTATCTAATATTTAATGAATTAATTTTTTTAGTTATTATATTTAAAGAATGTCCATTATATTTTATTATAAAGACGTGTATATGAGTAGAATGAATAAAGAAAAGGAAATTTAGATAAAGATTTCGTTCATATAAGAGGAATTCCACTCTATTTTAAGATAAAATATAAAATTAAAAATTTTTTTTTATTTAACATTATTTAAATTGAATACAGTGGAAGAAATGTGATTTATATAAATAGAAAAGAAAATTTAAGAATAATTAATTATATATATATATATATCCAAATTGCAGGGTTTAATTATATGTTTGTATAGAAATAGAAGTTCATCAAACAATAGGTTCTGAATAGTTTCAACTTCGAACTTACATATACATATATTCACAATAGCAAATCTGCTTTTATTCTAATTTCACAACAGAATAAATGTTGTTCTAGAATTGTTCTTCTTTTTAGAATTTCTTTTTATTTCTAAAAAAAATAAGAGTTCTCTATTTATTTAAATGTATGAAATAAAAATTTCAAAAATTAATACTGTATATAGTTATATTTCAAAGAGAAAACAATTATTGAAAAATTATTGTTTATTTTACAATTAATCGTTAATTATATATTTTTATTCACATTATTTAATTTTCATTTTAATCTTACTTCAGTTTTAATTCGATTTTTGGTTCATGATATGTTTAAAATATTAGATCATTATTCGTGAATTTCAAAATTTGTAACGTTATATTTATTATTATATTTGAGTTGAATACTATTCGAATTATAATATTTATTGGCTTATTAGATATGGTATATTTCGCTACGCATCTGTTATCGATTGCTCAGCTTATGAATTTCATATGGGTGGGATTCAGATTTTGTTAATTGAAAAATAAATTTTTTGTTGAGATACTTTTTTTGACATGTGTACTTCTTTGTACTTCTTTTGAGTGAAAATAAAAGTTTACCCTATGAAATTTTTCTTTCGTAACAAATTAATTATTAGAATATTTTTTCGAAATAAAAATTATACTCATTCTATTTTGAATTCATATTTTTGGTGTCAAATATATAAATAAAATTAATTTTGCCTTTTTATTATTATTATTATTTTTGTAATTCTTGAAATCTCATAACTAATAAAGAAGAAAAAGTAAAATAGTTTTTATAAATCAAAAAGATTAATATTTTATTGGTTAAAATTCTATAATACAAAAATTTATTAAGATTTTAATTTTTTATAAAATTTTTTATAAAAGAAGAAACATCTCGGATTTTAAGCATGATTTCGAGTCATAAAATTTTAAGTTAAAAGAAAATTTTATCCGTCAAATTTTCTATTACAAATGCATCACTCAAATAAAAAATTAATGCGATATAAATATCTTTCTGTTCATTTTAATCCTTTCTCGAATCTAATAAAATCAATTTCCATTTTAAGTATATATTTTTAGAACTAATTTCAAGTTCGTTAATTTCTTCTCTTAAGAAAATAATATTCGAAACGATGGTTAATCGATATATCCAGGCGTGACGAAAATCGAGAAATCACGATTCTCACAGCTGATTTTCGTTCGAATTACTCTCCCCCTCTTTCTTAAACGACGTTCTCGCCCGAAAGACGTTGCCTCTTTATGAAATCTATCATCAAGAGCGCCTAGAGAGCTCGGTGTATTCTTAACGGAGTTGGCGTCTATTAATTTTCAGCCAACAGTGACACAGCCCTTGGCGGCCTAATGTGATTACAACTTTCTGGATAATCAGACTTGCGCGAGGGAAATACGCGAGATAGCTTGAAACTTCCTCTTCGTGGACTTCGTGATGATTTGTCCAAGGCGTCGACTAAGAGTTTTAAGAAAACGTCCCTTCTATCAGGTTCATTGGTTCTTGCATAAAAGGCGAGACGTTTCTATTTCCCCTGCAGTAAATTCTATCAACTTTTCATTGAGTCATAAAAATATCCTGATCATTCTAAATTAAGAAATTTGTTTTAAAACGATAAAAATGATAATTAATGTTTATATAATAGGTAAAAAAATATGTGATATTCATAAACGAAAAATATATGCAAATATACACAGTTATGTCTGGAAAATTTTTTTAATATGAAATAAAGTTGTATTTTTAATATAATGGAGTAATAAAAATATAAGACTGAACAAAGTACACGATCTATCTAATAAAGTTGTGGATTTTAGAATTTATCGTGATATATAAAATTACTTCTTATTTTATTATAATTTGATTTCTCTCTTTTTTTAAAGAAAGTAAAAAAATATATGCAAATATACACAGTTATGTTTGGAAAATTTTTTTAATATGAAATAAAGTTATATTTTTAATATAATGGAGTAATAATAATAAAAATATAAGACTGAACAAAGTACACATACTCTATCTGATAAAGTTGTGGATTTTAAAACTTATCGTGATATATAAAATTACTTCTTATTTTATTATAATTTGTTTTCTCTCTTTTCTTAAATTTCAAAGTACCATGATTACTTTCAATTATCTTGTATAGTTCTTGGCTTATTTTCATTCAATTTTTATTCCACCAATTAATCACTCAATTCGTTGTATGAACTCAATTAATATTTTCTAAATTTTCCGTTTAAATTTAAATAATCGAATTATTTCGTAAGTACACGCGTAATGATTTTTGTTTGCTCCCTTTTCTGTACGGATTTGCATTTTCCTTTAATCCTCTGAAAACATTAATTTTCCAATAATGGAATCGAAATAAATCACAGATGTAAAATATAAAATCTACTTTGGAACAACGAGAATATAAAGTAACGGGACGGGGAAAAAGTTTTTAAACAACGTGGAATGGTCGCTTTGAGTAGTATTCAACGAGAAACTCGTTCACGAGCAATTATTGAAAATAGAGCGTGTTCTTCTTGGTGCTTGACATCGCGACCACGATTTCTTATAAACCAAATAAACGTAGTAAAGAAAGTAAAGATTCAAAGAAGAATGGGGCGTCAATACAGCTGTACTTTCTGATGAACTTTTCTTTGATAGTATTAGCTTTGAACGCGATCGTTAAAATGTAGTCAATTCATTATTTATTAACAATATACAGATTGCTTTGAGAGATAAACTAAAATTGATTCATTTATCGTACTCTTTTTTGAAATTAAATAATTTTCTAATGAATGAAATATTCTATGTATTTTTAATAAATAAATAAATTTAATATATATATAATTTTATTAGTTTTATAAGTTTAAAATAAAGTTATGATAAATAGCTGAATTGAATCCTATTATAAATATAGGGGATTAAAGAAAGAATGTAAAAATTTAAAAAATTATAGAATTTACTAATTTTTTTTATCTTTTTAAATATAATTAAGTCATTGTTATATTATTGAGCAATATCACAAGCTTAAAATTATATTATTAAACGATATTTATTATTTATTAAAATAATTAAATTAAAAAATGATGTGGAGAATTTCAGATTGATGTAATTTCTAATATGTTTTTTTTTAAATTATTTTTGTTTACTCTTATTCTTTTTAAATTCTATGTACTTTTTGTTTATTGTACATTAAGTATGATATAATAAAAAAACAAAGAATGAAAATTTATTTTTTAAGAATAACTTTTATAAATCTACATATATATATATATATAAACTTTAAAGTTTCATGAATTTTTTTGCTGTTTTATGAAAATATTGTAACTTTTGTAAACTATCGTTCTACATCGAAGTTCGATCGATCTGACATTTTGCAGATATTACATCTCATTCTACGAATGTGAATTTTCAGAGCACTGATTGTTTTCGAAGGATCGATGCTATTCTCATATCTGAACGTGTGTAATTTATGCACCGTGAACTCGAATTCTGCCGCATAACTGCCAATTGTCCGATACAAGAAAATTCCCTCTATAAATTCAGGAAATAGAAACTGAAAATATCATTTATTATTTAATTTTATTTCCAGAAGAACAATATTGCATGACTTTAAAATTCAATCAAGGAGACTATTCTTTACAATTCTACGATTTGTATCGGCAAAATGGCTACGATAAACGAAATTTATTAAAAATAATTGCAACTTTTGCAATGAAATATTGTAATGTAAAATAAATAAAGATGTAAAATTGTTCGAATATAAATTACATAAAAAATAAAAAGTAATTTAAAATTTTTATTTATATTAATAATTTCAATGTCAATACACATAATAAACATAATAATACGAAATATGAAATATATGAAATATATGAAATATTAAATATAAAAGAAATATTTTAAAAGATAATTAAATATTTATAAATATTTTCTTTCAACTATTACTTGTTCTTCTACTACATTCTCCTTCATAATATACAATGTAAAATTTTAAATTATAATTTTTTTTTATAATGTGTTTTATATTCGTGCTATAACATTTTATATTTCAAAAATTACAATAAATTTCGTTTGGTCAAAAATTATTCTCTAGCGATAATAAAATATACAAAAATTTTAATTTTACAGTGAGCATTCCTCCGTTCACTGAACAAATAAATATATGAATACTGCTCGATGTAAGAAAAAGAGAAATTCTAGAAATTCAAGAGATAAATATTAAATATAACTTTTATTTTATTTCTTTAAAAGGAAAATTTTATTACTTGCTCTTATAATTCAAGAAAACTGTTCTTCAAAGCTACACGATTTCTAAAATACACAAAAATTTAAATTTCACATCAAACATTTCCTGTTCACTTTTTGCGAAACGATGAATTAAACCTACGGATATCTACTTAAATTCTTCATCCTTCCTGCATCCAAACTTTATCAGCTTCCATATTAAACGCGCTCCATCGAGATCGAGTAGAGAACTCTTAACTTTAATTCTTTATCTTCACCTTCAACCTTTCTTGAATTCCAAATTTCTGTAAAAAACGTACCGATTTCGATCATCTCGAGCTCAAAAATATTTCTTCTTTCGAAATTATGAAAATTTTGTTTGCACAACAATCAATTCGATATAATTTCGCAATCCAAATTTGTTTCTTATTAGTTGGAAAATTTGAGTACAATTTTCCTCGAGTACAATATTTCGGCTGATTGATATCGAATCACCTTCCTTTATACTCTCTTCAATCGTTTAACCAACATTTTTGCATATTAATCGTTGAATTTCTAAAGAAAAGTGAATATATCGAAAAAATTTAACTTACTTCTTTTTCATGTAAAATTTTCAAATTATTATTTTTTTTTTTTAGTGTAAATGATGAATGATGTACTTTTTAAATCAGTTTTTAATGAGCTTTATTTTTAAAAACAATAATAGTTATATTAGAAAAAGAATCGTTGTTAAATTTGAGGGATATATTCAATTACTATAATATTAAAATGAAATTCAGAATAATCTCAGAGAATGATATTATAAAATAGTGTATTATAACAACATAAGATTGTAATTTTTAATAATTAATAGTTTACAAGTAATATATTTCTAAAGAAAATTTATTAAAACAAGAAAAGTTATTATTGGTATTTATTATGTTAGCATTAATTTCGAATTAATAATAAAATCAGCTGAAAATTTGATATAAAATGATTTCAAAGTGATTTTTTAATTACTCGGTAATATAAATCAATACAAATTATTAATTAAATGCAAAATTAAATATCTTTATTTTAATAAATTATCTATCAAAAATGATAGAAAGATAAAAAAAAAATGTTTATTTCAATTTAGTTTTATTTTATCTAATTTTAAATATTTTTATATTTTTATGAAATTAATGCATGAATTGATGAAGTTTGTTTTCTTGTATATGCTACTTTAATTAGACAAATATATAGAATTAATATATTTGTGTAATATAAAAGTTTGAAGCATTGATTCTAAAAATTAAAATAAACACAAAAGTTATACAAACATCTTTTATTATCTCTCTTAAACTTATTCATTAAATTATATGTTGTACTATTTTTCAAATTATTAAACAATTCTGATTTCATTGTCATCAACGTAAATTTTTTATAACTTAATAAATAAATCTCAATTAATTTTTATATTCATCTTTGATTTAACTTTTAAAATAGATCTTTTAAAGATACAAATATATTAATATCCTATAATTTATTAAATATTATATACTATATTAAAAATTAGAAAGTCACAAATAGCTAATTATGATATAGTTATAATATAATTTTAATATAATTGTGAATAAAATCCAAAAATAATTTTCTTTATTATTTCTCTTTTTTATTAAAATTATTCAATCAAATAACACAAGAAATACTCGAAACCCAATTTTCTTAACGATAGTAGTATTAAAATTATAATATTAACATGCTGAAAACATTTTTCAAAAAAAGAATTCTTTAAAATAAAAATTATGAATTCAAGGAGTACACCCCAATCTCCATTCTTCTCCAATCCAACTTCGCATGAAGATGAAAAGTTCTAAGGTTAAGATTTCATAAATCCAATAACGATAATGCACTCTGGAAGTCGGTTCCTCTTCTCCGTTTGTAATCGACGCCATCCAACCTCGCGATACGAATTGTCTTCCGCGTTTCTCACTCCGCGTTCCAGTGCAAATTACCAAAGCTTTTTATCCTTTGAAGGACCCCTCTTTGCGATTAGATCAAGTCTGATTTTTCTTTCCCTATCCTCCTCTCTTCGTTCCTCGTCGTTTTCCACTTAGATACCTACTCTTCTTTTCTTGTTTCTCTCGCTTTGATTTTCCCTCCTTTTCTTCTTATTCGCTTCCCTCTCTGTATGCTTCTCTGGTATCCTTGTCTTCCTCTTCCTTCCTTTTCCAATTTTTACCCTTTGTATTTCTTCTCGTTTCCATCTTTCTCCGGCTAGTTTGTAGATGCTCTTTGTATCGATTTCTCTCTTCGTTGTTTCTTTTCCCCCTCGTGATTTTCTTCCAAATAACGTGTCACGTAACAAAATGTTAACTATGATGGAGGATGTTCGAACAAGAGATCCTTTTATACGTCATCATTAGGTAATTTTGTTCTTGTAGATAATTAAGATATGTTTACTTATGTAAAATAAAATATATATAATTTTGTATATTTTTAAACGTTATTGTTACATAATTAATAAAAAATATTTTTTCATGTTATTTATTATGTATTTATGTATATATATTATGTATTATGTATTTTGCATTGTATAGTATATTGCATAATTAATTTATATTGCGAATAATTTATTTTTAAATATTAATTAAAGTTAATATAAGAATTTTAATATTCGGTTGTTAAATTTGGGTTGACATTTTAAATTAATTTGATAATAATTTATGATTTAAAGTCTGGATTCGATCATGTCATTTTATTAAATATTAGAAAAACAATTTTTTTTATAATATAACTTATTTTATATATAGAAATATATATGTTAACTCAGATATTATTACCAAAAGAATTTTAATAATAGATGCATTTTATGTATATTTATGTATAATAATGCATTTTATTTTTATATTTATAAATAGATTATGCTTATAAGTAAATCTTTAAAATATTATTCAAATATAAATATTCAAATATAAATATTTACTTATTTATAAGTTTATATTAGATATATTTTCGAAATATCGTTATTAAATTAGAACAAAATTTTTTATTCTTTCTTGCCTAAGGATTAATGCACGCGCATAAAAAGTTCCAATTCTTTATCAATTTATTTAATAATAAACAATTAAGAATTTTAGACTAGACTAGAGAAAAATAAATGACAACAAAATACCACTTATACTACCTCTTCTTCCACTTTGTCTTCTGTTTTTTCCTATCACTTTCGACCTATTTTTTTCCATTTTCTTCGCTTGTCCTCTCTTTCTATTTTCTTTTGTTTTCGCTTCTAAGCCTTCTCCATCTGTTTTCTCGACTTTCGATTAGCTTCCAACATCTCGCTGTCTTTCCATCTCTCTTTGCCTTTATTTCTTCCAATCATTTTTTCTGATCATTTTCAACACCTCTCTATTCTGTCACTTCAATATTTTTTTCTCTTGTCTATCGCCATCCCTTATATTCACCTTTATATTTCGCATCACTATTCTAAGCTCCCTCCGCATTTTATTAAATTTTCTTCCAAACTCACCACCAAGTTTCACTTTTCATCTCATCGTCTTCATTACTTTGTCTATATTTTTTCTTAAATATATTCACTTATCTTCGCGAGACTTATCATATTCTCTTCTCATATTTTACTTTAAATATTACATGATTCTTCTTCCTTCTTCTTACATTTTTATCTTGTCTCATGATAATCTAAATTATTTGTAAAGCATTAATTTTGTTTCGTGAAAAAATGTTTTAAAAATAGAGAATATTGTTAATTGAAATTTAGTTTCTATGTAAATGGATACAAGATATTCCCATTAAACGATACGATTCAGTAAATTGTCATTCTATATTGATATTTAATAATAAAAAAACATAAATAAAAAAAAATTCTTACGTTAATTATTAAAATTATTGTAATTAACCATATAATAAACCATAATACATACAAGAAAATACATGAAAAGTATTATTAAAAATTACTAATTCATCATAAAAATTAAAATATGTTGGAATTTATTTTTATTTTTGTAATAAAATTAATTAATTTACAATAAGTAAATTAATATGAAATTTTAAATTTAATATGAAATTATGGAAAGATTTTTGTAAAAAATAAGAATTTTAAATATTAATAAATTGATATATTTTGTATATATATATACTCATATTATTTGATTATCTCTAATATTATTCTTTATTTTTATTTTTCCTTCTACAATTTACTTTATGATTTTTACCTTATTAACTCTCATATCTCTATCAGTATATACTTTATCACAGTATCATACTCATCATTCTGACCATTTCCCAAAAATTTCACCATCTCTTTTTTCACTTCCACCTGACTTCTCCCCTTATCGTTATTTTCCCTTCGATTTTTCATCTCAATCATTACCTCTCCATTCTTTTCACCCTCTTATTTCCACACGTTATCTTTCTTTACATTTTTATTTTTATTACAAAGATAAATCAGAAATTAATTAATGTTCGAAGCGAACGAATTTCTTTTTATTATATTGTGAATTATAAAATAGTAGATTTTAATTAGAATTAAATGATTGTTAGACAATTCTTGAGAATGATTGTTTGAGATATAACAATAAATTTGATAAATGTTTTACATGATATTTATTTATTTTTTTGTATATTATTTTGTTACAATCTTCGAATTTTTAAATTTTATGTTTAACTCACTAGAAAAGATATTTAACATCTTCAGAAAATTTTAAGAAAATTTATAGGAGAAGTCAAATAATGATAATGATAAAATTTCTCTTTTATATTTTCTTTGTGTTAAAAAATGTTTGAAAAATGATTCAAAAAATATAACAAAGTCAATATAGATATATTTTTCATGTTCACATATTTTTTGCGTTTGAGAGGGAAAATTAAATTATTTTTCAAATAAATGTTTTTTTTCTTTTTTCACATATATTACTTTTATTATTGAAATCGTTAATACAAAATTAAACGCACAAAATAACGTTTGAAATAATTATTTTTATAATTTTTTTTTTAATCAAAAAATTGATAATGATTATATTTTAAATCAATACTTTTAATAGTTGTATCTAACGTTGTAAATATTGTTTTCTTTAACCAAAAGTATTTCCAATACCTTAACAACAATCGACGAATATTATTAATCTATAAAATTCAAAACTTTGAACAAGCTACATTTCATATGCATCGAGTACTTTAATATTCCTGAACTATGCTAAACATACCGTTCACTACCTAGTAGATTATCCATGACTTGTGACGTTCTATTATTATTATCATTACAAATTTTGTTAATATTATCATTAAGATAAAGTTTAACAATCGTCAATCAATTTGAAACAACCTGAATGAAATTTTTAAATATTCTTAAATTATGTTGAATGTTCTCTATTCATTATTTATATTATTCATGAGGATTCATAACGAGATTCTAACATTCCTTTCCTTTTAATAATCGTAAAATGCTATTATAAAGTAAATAAAGTAAAAATATTCTTGAACATACAGTTAATAATTTCAATACTAATGTGATATGGACATGGAACACAATATTAAAGGGGATTTTTAACTATTTTTCTTTATATACAAAAATTTAAAAGATTTTTCTTATATTATATTTACATTCATGTTACATTTAATATTTTCGTACGTTTCATTGTACTTTTGCCATATTATTTTATATTCAAAAAATTACGATATTTTTAACGAAATTTATAGAAAACTTTTTCTCGAGGCAAAACATTGATTCTTCTAATATTTTTAAATTATCCCAAACATATCATAAGATATCAATAATTAGAGTTTTCATGTTTACTTATTCAAAATTATTATTAAAGCAAACGAATAAAAGTTTTTCCAATGAAACCTGTTTATCTTCAATTTATTACAAGCAACGTGCTTTAATAATATCACTTTGAAAACGAAAAAATAAAAAATCTTCCATCAATGCAAAAACTATCAACACGATATCGTCAATTATTAATCACGATTCTGAAACTGTTCATCCCAAAACACCAAGTTTCAACGTCCCCATTACAAATTTTCCCAAACAATCACCTCCACCCAATAGATAAACAACAGACAAACTCGAGCGCCATCAACCTACAAAAATTCCTCGAATATTTCCAAACTATGCTAAACGCACCCCCCAATTTCTCCGTGTCCACGATGTCTTCCTCAGACCGTGTCTCCCCATCAAACTCTTTCTCTCTCTCTCTCTCTCTCTCTCTCTCTCTCTCTCTCTCCCTCCTTTTTCACTCTTTCTCTCTACACCCTTCGTTAGTCCCATTCTCGCCACCGTCCCGATCCACTCCTTCCCCCCGTGCTCATGTGCTCTTCGTCGCTCCTGCGCTCGAACGAGCTTGCGCGCCTCATCCTGTACGGAAGAGGCCTCCTCGACGAAGGAGGACCGTCAGGATCCCGATCAGTTTACCGGCATCCCTCAGTCCGTGCGGTGTACGCGTCCAACGCTCGATCCAGTGCACTCGATCCACGTGCGCCCTCGTGTGCCAATCCTCGTGCTCCTTCCTCTTTTCCTTCCTCCGCCCCCCCGATCGTGATGACGACGGACCGATCTCCACGTTCGAGGAGCAACTCGAGATCCACCATCGAGATATGAGAAACTGCTTCTTCTTTTTCATCGAGGATAACGTGGCAGGTTTGAGACAAATTCATTCACGTAGGAGAGGATCGACGCGGATTCTTTGACGTGACACGGGGAATATTCTCAACTGTTGGTTGAGAAAGTATTATAGTCGGTCTTGGAGAGGGTTATTGGTTTGACAGTAAGTTTCTGTGAATCGATGTACGAGCGAGGTCGATGGAGCCGAAGATTTATGCAAGTTGGAGCGAGTTTCTAGGAACTAACTAACGTCTAACTGGTGATAATTCGATTGCGGTTGTGTTAATGGAAGACTGATCGGAGGAAGGAATGAGGAAACCTTTCACCGTGAGTAAAATTGACACGTGCGGAGGAGGGATGGATTATTGGGTTGGGAAGTTTTGAAAAAAAAAAAAATAAAAAAGGAGGAGAATGCAAATGTAATATAAAAACGTGGTCGATACCACGTTTCATTGAAAGTTAGTTTTGTGGTATTCGCTCGCCATTGATCGTGAACGCGTGATCTTTGTTGCGGTAGGGAAGCATTGCGTCCCTTCCTCGATCATTTCGTTTGAACGCAAGTCAGCTTTTTATGTCAGCCGTTCCATCATCACGATTTAAGTCGGATACATCAACCTCGAGGCTCGATTTAGCGAAAACATAAAAATGATAATTCAAAGTATATTCTGGAGGTGACTGATCTTTTCTAAAGATGTTCCGAAAAATTTTTCTACGGAAGAAATGATTATGGATGGGATTGTTTCTTGGGATATGATTGAATCTTAAGAAGACTTTTTTTTACAGAAATTGTCAAACTCGTGTTAAAATATTCGATTCGATCGTACACGTGTCTTTTGAAGTTATCGAATGTTTGTTGGGATTCGATATATATATATAAAACGTTGATGGAACGTAGAATATATAGTTGGAATATATGTAAGAAAGAAAGAAATAATTTTGTGAAAGAAGAACATTTGTGTAAGTTTAAACTGTTGTTTAGTTTAAAAACAATGCGAGTGTGAAAAAGTTTTTCACAAGTAGTTGTAAAATAGTTAACTTTTTTAGAAAAGTAAAAAGAATTGAAATCTGTTGAAGAACTTTTTATTTTTATTTAGAATCTTTCAATAATAAAAACAAAAAACTCGAAGTATTAATATTTTATTTTATTTGACAATTACTAGTTTGAAAGTATTATAATGATATCTTTGATGTCTTAATATTCTTGAAAAGATTAAGATAGTTTAAATTATTCGTTTTTCATTCAAAAAAATGAAAAATTTATTACTTAAGAATCAAAACAAAACTAGAATTTTTTTAACTTGTTGATCGTTGTCTATTCTTTAATCATATTTATTTTAAATAGATATCGTAATGTTATGTATGGAACACGTGGTTAACAGATATAACTTCATATAATTGTATCCATTAGATTTTTCTTCTTAAAATTTAGATTCTTAGATAAAAATTAATAATTCTAAATTAATTAATGTACTTTAAGACTTAGTCAAATTTGTTAAGAGTAGAAAAGATAATCATTTTTAATTTATCAATTGCATTTATTTAAAATATACTTATAAATATGAAAACAGTTAACATCTAAAAACATTTTTAAATGTTAGAAAAAAATAGTTTGTATTGTATATGTATAAGACAAATATTATCACTTCAAAGTATATAATTCACTTCTGCATGAATTAGAAGAACACCAAAAAATCATTATAATTTACAAGACAAAGTATTTCAAAAATTAAAAATGAAAAATTAGAGTCTATTTTTTTAACAATACTAATATGTGTAATAAATAATTTATTTTTAAATTGTCACAGTTTTTAGTTTTTACTGAAAAATATATAATAGAATTGTTTTTTGAAACCAATGTACCATGAAGTATGAAGTAATTTTTTTTGTCAAAATATAATTTTAAGAAGATAAAATCAACACTCGAAGTTTCAGTGCGTTTTGTTTTTTTTTAAATTAATAACATGAAAGCACAGTAAAATTTTAAATTACAAAATATTTAGAACTTAATTTTTCACATTGCTGTAAAAACTTCTTATGTAAAATTATATTTATGAAAAAAATATTAAAACTTTGTAAAATTGATTTCTGCCCTCGAAGAAAATTTCCTCATTAATAAAAATATTATTCCATATATAATTTATTATAGTTTATCTATAAATTGAAACTCAAAATTTTTTAATCAAATGAATTACCCAATAAAATAATATCGAAATACTTTCATAAACTGCATAATATTATACTAAATTGCAGATATTTATACATTTATAAAAACTATAAATATAAAAAAAAAATAATCAGAATGCATCTCAATATATTCAAAAAACGAAACTTTCATTCTAACTTCATTTCTTTTAGTTCTATTCATATAAAATTTATTTTGCCTCCTCTATAGTGACTCATAAAATTTTCGAATACGATAAACATTTAAATAAAACGACAAATATACAAATATACAACAATAATAAATATCTTGAATAATATAATAATAAAATATCTTAATCTAATATCGAATCTAACAATCTCCCTTATCATCCTTTACAATCGCATTTATCACGTCGAAAAACAGAGGAGGAGCAAAGCAACGAATTATCGTGGAACGCAACGTGGAACGAAACTAATTTCCATCAAGAGGCCTCTTTTCGCGATTTCTCCCCACAGACTGGTTCCGTGTGTCTTCCCCTCCCACAGCAAACTTTTAAGCAACCCTCCCCTCGTTCTTTTCGCGCCACGAGACTCTCGAAATCCCTCGAATTCGTCCATTCGTCAATCCGTGAAAGAGCGATCGCGGGAACGTTAATGAAAGTCGGTGTCCGCGTGTGAAATTAATTTAATTAAAATCGCCGAATCGGCGCGATACTCGACTCGCCCTGTAACGAAGTAGACTCGGAAGTTCGCTTGGATTCCCCGAATTTTCCGGGCTCGAGAGATTTTCTCGTTTCTCTGGATACCTGGCGCATGTACATACACGCCTCTCTGGGGAAGGAGAGAAAGTCTAATTACCGGTACTTTAGGGATTGTCTGTAACGTCATGGTATATTTTTTTTATTTGTCGATCGATGTTTGTTGTTTATTATCAAATTGAAGATTTATACGTAAATAACATAAAAGGGAGGAAGATTTTATATTATTTTTCATTCGATGAAATTGTATTGTTATTTGTATGATGATCAAATATTATAAATAAATTTTGGATTACGATATAATGTTAAAAAATGGAAAAAATATGAATGGTTAAAAAAATGAAAAAGAGATAAACAATAGAATAATAAAATTTTTATGAGAAAATCAGTGAGAAGCAATTTTAAACGCTATCACATTATCAGCAAATTTTCTAATCTTCAATATAGTCTTTAATTTTTTATTTTTTCTGTTATCAAATAGGTGATTTATCAATTACATATTTATTAGTTAATTTAATTATAACTTCACAGATTATATCTATTATAATTTATTTAATTCATTTGTAAGAATAAAATTCAATCGAAATGAAAATATAATATTCTTGTGATATTCGAATAATCGAACATTCTGTTAATCGAAGTTCTGATAATTAACATCGAATTTATCCTTCGAATCGATCGTTTCATTAACATTGGAATCACTAGAAATTTATGACATTTTTATCTAAAAATGATACATATAGATGTATTTATAAATATCGTTAGATTATACATAATTATGTTATCTATTAAGAAACTAATATTAATTTTATCAAAAATTAACTTGGAAACTTTTAATAATTACAAAAACAAAAATTCAAAACTGATCTGATAATTTGATTTCATAATTCCAATGTTAATAGATGTTCTTATAATTACTATAATATTATAAAACTATACTATAATATTTATTAATAATATTGTACATTAATTTTATTTTTTAAACTTGATTTCAAAAAATTCAAATTAACAATAATTTAACAAGTGTTCCTAATTGGGTCTCGCACCCTAGTTTCTCTTGTTGCCTCCGTTCTCATTATTCGATTAAAAATCAAAAAGCTAAAAGTCAGGAAGTAAAGGAACAAAAAAAAAAAAAAAAAAAAGGAAAAATAGACAAAAATTTAGAAGGGGAAAATTGTTGACCGATTTTTGCAGACCCTTTCTAGCCAGAAGTGTGCATCGAAACGCGAGGAAAACAGCGGTCGCGAAGTCCTTAGGCACCGAAATAAATGGCGGAAACACCGCGAGAATAATTGGATTGGTACTTGTGCTCGGTGTCTTCGTTATCTTTTTTAATTGAGACACATTGTACACAGAGGTACGCTTCTGTGCTTGCATTGCCAGTGCTGCCCCCAAAAATATACGAGAACGAGCCTTGTAGTATCGAGGAGATGTGTATACGTGTGTGTGTGTGTGTGTGTGCCGGATCTTTTGTGAAAATTAAAATTCGACGGAACTGGCGCGTCTTTCGCGAGGCCTCTTGATCGTCTCTGTAATTTACGATAATTGAGCAATTAGCAGGAGCTCTCTAATCACGGGGGATCGCGTGAAACAACAAGCGGGGAATTGATTTACACCGTGCGCGAATGTCGTGATTGCCAGATTTTTCTACCGATTATTTTTCCTTCCGTATTTTCTTGGCCAAGCGTTATACGTTCGTCCACGTGGGTGGGAGAGAAACACGCGGAACGTGGATACGCAAAGACAAGAGGGAAAATTTTGCAGCCTCTTGCATCACGTGTTTATGCCTCGATGATTCTGAAATGTAATTCATGGCACGATGCTGCGATGTGGTTAGGTTAGGTTACTCGAATTGAAATGTGTTTTAATTCCATTTTGAATCATTGAATTGGTGAAAAGTGTTGTATCGATTTTTTGTATTGTAAAAATAAATCAATTCATTATATATATGTATATATAATAAATATTAGTTTTTAAATCATTCGAATGGAAAAATGTTAAAAAATTGTTATATTTGGTTTATTAAATATCTCTTGAAAATTTAATTAAAGAAATATGAAAATATTCGAGTACTATTTTACAGGAAAATTTACCTAACCTAAAAATCTTAATTTTTATGAAAGAACTTTGGCGATTCTTAAATGTTTATGGTAGGTTGTTATTTTATAGAGAAGTTCATTTAACTCTTAAGAAACTTAGTATTTAAAAAAGAACTTTAAGATTCTGAAATATAATTCATAATTGCAACGATGTTGTATCGATTAAATTGAATTATTCAAACGAACAATGAGTTTGTGTGTAGGAGTAAATCAATTTATTTATAATGTATAATCCATATATTTAAAGTTTTTTAAATCATTCGAATGTTCTTTAAATTATTATTTAGTTTATTAATAAATAAAATTAGTGCTATTTTTGCTGAAAATTTATGTGTATGTATTCAGAATTATTGAATTGGCGGGAAGCTATGTTGATTTTGTGAGAATATAGAAATAAATTAATTTATTATGATATAATCGATATATAAGTATCATAAAACTAAATGACAGTTTACTAGTAAGTATTTTTTGCTGAAAATTTATATAAATAGAGTATCTCATGATAAATATTTGAATACTATTTTACACAAAAATTTATTTAATTCGAAGATTTTAATTTTTATGAAAATTTGCGTGTAAAATATAGGTTATACACGGATTTTAATAATTTTTTTTTTTTAAGCGGAAAATCTTTTTGAGGGAGTGAAATCCACTCTAAAAGTTTTAACATTCTTTTATGTTTTGAAAACAATTTCGCTTGGAAATAGTTTTTACGATGATAGGATGATAAAGCATTAAAATTTGAACATTTTATGCATTTAAGATTTTTATTATCTCATTATAAAATTATTTTAACAAACAAGAAAGTCTTGAAACTTTAAAAATCCTTTTTATAATATGAAATGATATCCCATTAAAAAAATTCGTATAATCTAAATATATTTCATATAGCAACAATAATTTCATGATTTAAGTTTAATATATATTTATTATTAACAGATTTATTTGCAAGTATTCGAGTCATATATCATTTATCCATAAATGATGTTATGTTGTAATTCAAACTTGATAAGCTATTTATTGAAATGTAAATTTATTCATGCATTTGTTTCAAAAATATAGAAAACATTTTTTTTTCACAAATTGTTGCATTTATACTTTCTTCAAATCTATAGAATATCCATATATTCGGGATAGTTCTAAAAATCGATTCTAAAAGCCAGAGCAAACGCAAAAGTTGATATACGAAAAGTTTGCATTAGATGAAGTAAGACGACGATAGAATATAAATGCTCCATCTCTGTCAATGGTTTATCCTATCTCCGTTTCGCTTCATCCAATACAAACTTCAATATGTAATTTGTATATTATTACAATTATGTAATTCAATAAATAAATCTCAACATTTTTCTATCAACTTCTGGGTTTATTTTGACTTTTAAAAAATGTCTCATGTATATATTAACACCTTAGACATAATATGGACGATTCAAAATATAAGTTTTCTTTTTTTTAATTGTTTAATTGTGACAACAAATTTTTTTGTTTACAATAAATATAGGACATCATCCATATAAAATAAATTTATCGTAAGCAATGAAATTATTTGAAATTATTATATGAATCAAAAAATATACATATATAAAACAAAACGTTCGAATTAATTCAATAATTTGTGATTCTAGTTGTAATAACCGTTCATGATATTTATTTGAATGAGTTTATTCAATTCTCTTTTGAAATTTTCTTTATTAAAAAATTGGAAATTTATATATTTTGGATTAGTTTGCAAGTTTGATTTTATGGTTTATGAATAATTTTACGATTGTTTGACGTTTTATTTTGGAAATTTTGCGTATTTTAAAAGATAAAATATTATCGAAAAAACTTTTATTTATTTTTTATTTAATTTGTTTTATTGTTTTATTTTAAATGTTTATTTTATTTGTATAATAACGTATTTGGGTGGTGAATATTTTAATACTTGTTATTTTTTGTAAGAAAGTAGGTTATCTAGAAATGAATTGCAGTTTTTGATGGTACGAGATTTAAAGTTGTATAGCTTTACTTAAAATAAACTCGTTTAATCGAAATAAAAACCTTTATAGCGATTTTCTCGATGAATTATTAGATATTTTGTTTATTGCTTTAAAAATCTGACATTTTAGGAATAATTAATGGATATATATCATATTCATATACATATATCGACATATTAAAAAATATCGATATAAAAAAACTTTTTTAATAAAAATATAAAGTTGATAAAATGATAGTTTTAAATGATATTTATGAGTTTTAATATATTGTTACAATGATAGCGTTATATATTTCTTTTTAAGTATCTAAGCATAAATTATAATTAGATTATTGTATTTAAAAGAGATATATAATTATTTATCGTTAAATTTGGTAATAAAATTTAAGATGATATCAAGAAGTTGATGTTTTCCTGAATAAATGAATAATATATATCTTATTAATCCAAAAATATCTTTACAAACTCTTGCAATGGAATTGACTATGAAGAATTGATATTACAAGTGAGAGAGAAGAGATTGTAGTAAATAATTAAGATGATATGGAAAAAAATTTTGTGAAAACATGGTAAATAGAATAAGAATATTACAGGAATAACTGCAAATATTATTACAGAACATCACAGATAGAAGTAGTAATTTATATTCATCTACAGTAGAACTCAATTAACAAGCTTAAATGGCGGACAAACATTCTGGATAAATTGAGGATCTGGATAAATCTACCTACAGATAATCAGAAGAAAATAACTAGAAAACAACATTTTTTTTTTTGCAAATTGCTTTCTTTTACAATTAATTTTTACGTTTTAAATTATGTACAATCAAACTTAATATGTATCAATTAATAATATTTAATAGTAACTATCTAACAACTTCAAAAAGTGATGAATAATCGATAGAAATATAATATGGAAAATTAAAAATCTATAAATTAAAGATTTCTATTATTAGAAATTTAATTATTTCATTCATTCATTTTCATGAAATAAATACTTGTCATATAGACGTTTTGTTACGTGAAGATTCTATGTGAACAGTATAGTTTCTATTATAATATGAAAATACAAAGTATTTATTTTTATTTATAAAAATTATAATAAATTATATATAAATTTATTTATTAAACTAATGATAATAGTGATGAAGATGTATCATCTTAATTTGGAATTTGTAATTTTCAGAAATAACATTTAAACAATTTGGTCCATAAACATTATACTATATACAATATTACAGAATTAATGATAATGTTACAGAATTACATATATGTAATGTTATAATTGTTATAAACGTTAATTAACGTAAAGAAATTAATATAATTTAAATAATTTCTCTTAATTTAAAGTTCTATTGTATTGAAATATAAGAATATAAACATTATAAATAAATATCAAATAACCGAGATTTTGGATAATTGAACTGAGTAATCTCTTTACTAGTCTAATTAGAATTTTCTTTTTATGTGAACAGAGAAATTTTATACAAAAAATGAAATTATCTTGTGTTTTCTTAGAATATCCCTCATATATTCTGTAAATCAAATATTCTCTGGTTATTCTGTGAAGCTAGTAAGATTTAGATAAAAGATTTCTTCCATACTTTATTTCTGACACACAGAATTTTATATTTAAATATTTATTGGTATTTGCTAAAGAGATAGAAATAAAGTAAAAAAAGTTGAATCTATATAGTATGTAGAGAATAAGTGTGAAGAAACGACAATTTATGCAATGCATGGAGGATAATGCTGAAAGATTAATCCAAGGCTCCATGTATTTATATTATTAAGGAAATAAATTATCGACTAAAATATTGAATAATATATTGAATATATGAAAATAACAATATATTATAATAAATGTGCAAAAATAATGCAAAAATATAACGGATTTTACATATCGAATTTAAAATGTATCAGTTATGAATTATAATTATCAATAAAAATAAAAGGCATTAGTCTTTATGCCTGAAACAAGTTATTTATTCTTATGATAAAATTTTGGAATTCTAAAAATAACGAATTCAATGAAATATTGGTCTTTAAAAACTTGCTAAGAAATTATTTAATAGTTAAAAAAAGTGATATTTTGTTGAATAGTTATTAGTAAGAGGAAAATAAGATGATGAATGATGTTAATAATAATTTGGTTAATTTTTTAAAAATATTATGAGACATGTTACAAAACAAGAAATAATTATAAAATTATAAACTATTGTCAAAAAATAAAAAAAATTTATTCTTTTTGATTAATTACTATTAAATAATGCAATTTCTCATGCATTCTTTTCAATTTTTTAATAATATCTTTCTATTATAATTGTTTCACAAAAATTAAAAAAAACTGTGATTAATAATGTCATTTAGCAAATTTAAAATGATAAAAATCAACAAAATTAAAAAAAATAAAAAAATAATTATTATCTCATAATTTAATAAAATTTTCATTTTGATACATGTCGTTTCTTCATATCTAATCTTCAACTATTTTTATTTTTAAATATAAAGTTAAATATAAACTTTAATATAGACTGTCCAATTCATATTTGATAACAAAAATTTATCAGCATTAAACATCATATTCGATGATTTAGAATGTATTGATAGAATGTATAGATGTAATTGACTATTATTGGTTTCGATGATTTAGAATATATGGATGTAATTGACTATGCATCAATGAAGTTATACGTTGTAAATATAGGCAATCACAATAGAACAATGCATTTACAATATTATGTTGTGGCAAATTGATGTAAAATTTACAAGGTATTATGTATATTTATAATTAGCTGCGTATACAATATATAGTACTGGCTAATATAAATGAAACGAAATATCAGTTTGTCAAATATTCTGTACTCTTTAATTATAAGAATTCTGTGAAAAGAAATTTATGAAAAAAAGAAAGAATATTTTTTTGATACATAACTTTATTTAAAAAAAAAAAATAAAGAAGATATTTTTCTCAACATCGAGTTCGATTATCTAATTTTATTATTGTCAAATTACATTTTGTATAGAAAATTGAGATGATTATAAGATATATTGTGATCATAGTTATAAAATTATGTCGATATATATAATATATGACATATTTATTATGCTTTAGAATAAACATAAATGATTAATAATGATTATTAATTTGATTACAGTTAATTCAATTTTACGTTTTACTATTTGAAAATATTTTATACTATTTTGTATTTACTATTGAATCATTCCAAAAAGAATAATTTAAAAATCTAATTTTATATAATCCAATTGTGAAAAATAATTTATTAAATTTGTAAAATAAAATCAAATTATTTTATAATTGTAATTTAACTTTCATTAAAGCATTAAATAAATGATATGCAAATTTGATAAAGAATCAATCATCATTTAAATCATAAAAAAAAATAAAAACTCTAAAAATTTGTATAATATATATCGATTATACACAAAAACAAGGAAATTGTTCTAACATTAATGTTCAAATAAAATAAACCTAACATTAATGAAACGTAACATTAACATTTCTTATTTTGTTTGTTATAAAATTTGATATGTAAATTCAAATCTTTAAAAATGTGGATGTTGAAAGAATCTTTGAAAGAAATCTTTTTGAAAAAATGTTTATATTTTTTTTAATAAATGCTTCAAACATTTTGGAAAATCAATTATATAATAAAATAGAAACTTCAATAAATATTCCAGAATTTTTTTCAGACTTTTTAACAATTTAAAACATTGAAAAAAAAATAATTATGAATATAAATAATACATGAAAGTTGCTCATGAAAGATGAAAAAAACATTTAAAAAAAATTCAAAAGAGGATTCTTTTGTTTATAAATGAGAAATAAATTATAAAATAAAATTAAGCATAAGTATTAATCTTTTTATTGAAATTTTATTTATGATTCAATATTATTAAAATTGTTTTAATTATTAGATTATTATTATTTTATACTATTAAAGTATTAAAATAATTTTTCTTTTCGCGTAAAATAAGTTGTTCATGTTCAAAAATACCATTTTTTCTGCTATTTGAACTTGAATCGTATTCGTTTATGAGAAGTTACAAGTTTACTTATGCTCAAGATTATTTTTGTGAATAAGAAATATTTATAAACGCACTGATATACTATTCGAAATATTATTTTTATTTCTTTAATCCTGATATTGAATAGCATGATGAATTCGTCTTGATACTCATTTTCATACGACATAAAAAAATAAACACTATTTCATTTAAAAAATGAAAGATCATTTCGTTTCTTGAAAAATATTGCAAATTTAAAAAATTTACATAGGCTATTATATTTTTCTTTTTTATTTTTTCTTATTTAAAAAAAAAATTCTGACTAGTAAATATGAATATTCTGTATAGTATTTTAATAAATAAGTTAATAAATAATTAAATATAAGTAAACATATTTTTTCAATGAAGTAAATTTAAAAATTAGTACATTATCAATATATTTTCTATAAATAATTTTTATTAATACTTGATAAAAAGAATCTTTTTTACAATCTCCAAAAGAAATTTGGTTTTAAAAAAGATTAAATAATCATATAATAAATAACGTGTCACCTGAAATAATATTTTGAACAAATTATTCTTATCGTATTTCTTCGTGTGTCCACACCAGACCTATCTTTACCAATCAATTTACACACAAAAATGGATGCGTCTTGGATTCAATGCTGCCAATCATAATCATAATATTTCCCTCCATGCTGAAAGGTGCTCGATTGTTCCTCTCGAACCATTAATTCCCTTAATTGTTAAGAAAATCGCACCGTCTCGTAGCCCATCCATCCGTTTCCGGTCGCTGGAAGGAACAACAAGAAACCGCGAAATTCGCGAGAGAACGAATTAGCTTCCACGTTCTATTTTACGTTCTTTGCGAATCGTTAGACCCGTTGTTCACCGACGTACAAATTCGCCTTATAAATCTCACGGTTGTTTCATGGTTCCTCGAATCTCGAAGAAGCTTACTCGCGAATTTAAAATTCGGTTCGAAAGTTTTTCACAAGGCCTCGACATACAAATCAAATATAAATCGCAATTCATCTCTTTCCAGTGAGGAATATTTTCCAGTGATGAATAATTGCTGAATAATTAAAATTTCAACAATATTATGCGCGATTCATGATTCCTGAACTTGATCTAATTTCTCTAGAATTATAATTATTTTTTTTTACAGAAATTTCCTTTCTTTTTAGATTTATATAGAAATTAATGTCGGAGTTGTAATAGTGAAATATTAATAAATAAATGAACGAAAATTTTTTCAATCAAATCTTTCGTAAAATAATTTTATTTAAAAATAATTTCAATTGAAATTTCTGGATTTATAATATAATATTGAAATAGTGATCAATTACATCGGAATAAAATTGAAATTAATCTTTTTTTATTTATGAAAAATTTCAATTTTCACGAAAATATAATGTTTCCTGCTACTTTGTTGAGCTGCAAGCTCAATTTTAAAATAATCAATCCAAATTCGAAAAAATTAATTCAAATTGTAAAAAAGATGAACGATAAAATTGTTTGATCGAACGAAAATTATTTTTTTATCATTGCTTCGTCTTCAACTTTTATTTACAGTTAATTTGTACATATTAACTATAAAATATAACAATCAATATTAATATAAAATGTTATATGAATATCAAATTGATGAATCTTATGGAAGAAGAATGTTCTATCTTCATTTCTTCATATTCATTGTTGCACTTTATCTCGATTTATCTAACCTCAATTGACATTTTTGTATGTCAATTTCTATGTTTATTTTCATTTCTAGAATCGAGTCTCTAGAAAAGTATTCCAAATATATTAACATTCTATATGCATATATGCCAATCACATATAAAAAAATGATCGAATACACGAATCATATATACGAATCCCGAATGAAAGAAGACCTACAGTGATTTACGTAACATTTAATGCTTTGCACAATATTCAAAATCGTAATATTTATTTTATTGTAAATGAGCGATACAATCATAGAAGATATAAAAAAGAAGGAAAAAAAATATTATTACTAATAATTAAATACTGAAACTAAAGAGCAATTGGATTTTATAATTTCTTTGAATCGACCAACTGTCTAGGTTGAATGCCATCAAAACAAAAAAGAAAAGAAAAAAAAAAAAGATCGAAAGGAAAGTCAATCGATTACGATTTCAGGTCTTTGCACACGTTTCCTCGACAAATTTCTGAAGCGAAACCGATCGATTATTCACAAGAACAACGTGGCTTACTAAAGTCCATTGTATTTGAAGAGAAAAGAAGGAAGGAAGGAAGGAAGGAAGGAAGGAAGAAATGGAAGAGGAAGATGAGGAAGCAGAATTTTGCGATGTAAAAAATTTTCGTCCCGTTGAAATTGTGAAAAAAATGGCTGTGCTTCTATTTTTGGTCCAATGGTAATGAGTAGTTAATTTCTTTTTTTCTCTGTATGTATGGTCCACTGTTTCGGATTAACTAAGTTAAATTGCGTTGCGGTTTACGGTTTTTCCGCTCGAGAAACGTGCATCGATAACTCGAATGTCTACGTGTTGCCTGTTCTGACAGATTCGAACAATTGTTTAGGATACGTAATGATGGATAATTAATAGTTTAGGCTTATTGTAAACATTTGATAAATATTTACAAGAACGTGAATTATTCTCTGTGATCTCGATGATTTTTTTTTAATATGCTGTCAAAATTATCACATTGAATGGCGTTTTATTTATAAACAATGCAATTGTTTAGAAATTTTGGTTATTTATTAAAAAATTATTAATAATCTAATTTAAGCTAAACGAAGCTCTATATAAATCGTGAAATCAAAAATTAAATACATTTTTTTTATTAATTAATTTATGTTAATTTTAAGTTCATTTTAAATAAAAATTTATTTAATTATTGGCCGATTTAATAGTTTGCATTGAATTTGAACTAATTTTTTAAATTTGAAAATCGTGATTTGATTGGCTATAAATTATTTATAATGTAAATTTGATTAAAACTGAGTTGATTTAATCTAAATTATTTCGGAAAAATATTTTTATTAATAATTTTTTAATGGAGAAGAAAATCTTTATGACATAATTTAGAGAGATAATATAAATAACATATATTAAAACATAATCAAGAAGAATAATACTATTTATAAATAAAAATAATAATTGATACATAATAACTTACTAACTTACAATAATTTATAATGTATAAATCACGAATATAAAATTATAATTATTATATAAAAAGCTATTATATATTAAGATATCACAAAATTTTTTTTATTATTGCATATTGGATTATGAAAGTAAATATTTAAAAAATATATTGATTTATTTTTATATATATTTAATTTTCTTTTACGTTTTTTAAATCTTAAATATAATTTATTACTCAAAGTTTTATAGATTATAATTTTAAAATTATATCCATTGGAATAATCAAATGATTTTATAAAAAAGTTGATAAATGATTTAGAAGCCATCTCGAATATTTTGTATAATGAACATTTTAAAAAAATGAAACAATAAAAATTCTATGTTCTATGAAAATCTGATTTTAAGTATAAAATAAAAATATTATTATGATATATTCAAATTTAATCACTTCCTAATTTATAAAAATTGTGAAATTTCTATAAAGATAAAGAAAATATAGTATAGTAAAAAAGTAAAAAAACTTTTAGGACAATAGTTAAATTTTTAGGATATAAAATTGTTAAAAAGAAAGTTATAAAGTTTTATTTAAAGCAGTTTTATGACACAATAACGAAAATTAAATGTTTTGCTATTGGTATATTTTAACTATAGGAGAATTAAATATAATACTATGTCATAAATGCAATCTAATATATTAAATAGTGCAGAATTTTTTGAAAAAATTGAATTTTTTCTTTTTAACTACATAAATTGCAACATTTTTTCTTTTTCTTTTTATTTTTCTCATAATTATTTACATAAAAGTATACTTTTAATAAAAAATATACAAGGATTGAAAAGTTATCATATACAACAAAATATGAAGTATTCAATGTACATGATCATGATGAATCTTTAATATTTTTTATTCGCTATTATATGTCATAAATCAATTTCGTATCCCATATATTAAAATAAATAACTAAGTGCTAAAAAATTTTCATTTTTAATTTTTTTTTATAAATATTTATAAATAAAAATAATTTCAACCACTCTCTAAAATATTAATGTTTCAAAAATATTGAAATTACACATTAAAATTATCATAGTCATAAAAGCATACGAGTTAAAATCAATAATAAAAAAAAAAAAACTAAATATAAATTATTAATTATATTTAGAAATTTAATGATTGTAGAAAAATAATTTAATAAATTTTATTATTGGAGCCCATGGTTTTATTGAAATAATGAAAAATAATAAAATTTTATACCGAAAATTGTTTTACAATAATATTTTTTTTTTTTGAGAATTTTTGTTTGAGAATTACGTAATTCGCGTTTTTCTCTAATTTTCTCATCGATCCATTATACTCAACTCGATAATCATTTGCATAAATGGGTCTTGGACAGAATAATCCGGCTAACGCTTTAATATCATTGTCAAGTTTTAATGATATGGAAATAATATTTTATTATTGTATAATGTGGAATGAACAGATCGAGCAAGAAAGTTTTCCTCTTTTCCCGTCTTAATCGATTTAATGATAAGTGGTGAGCCGGTGATTAAATCGAGCAGTTTGTCAGACTTGAACAGATGGAAGATTTTATTCGATGTTTTATCCGATTTTATAATTATCGAAAATTCTATAACTTTATAAGATATAATCATTAGGCTTTATGATATGATAATCTTTATTAACGAATATAATAATAATAATTGTTATTTAATTCTTTGAAAAATTAAATAAGGAAAATAAGATATGTGTATAAAAGATATTATTAAAAAAATGAAAGGAAAGTAAAAAAATGGAAATGTTGGAATTAAGTTTGTCATACTCTTATTATCAATTTAATCAAAAGAATAATAATTTAAAAAAAAAAGATAAACGAAGTAATTTAATATATATACATACATGTATATATATACAATATAATATATAATTCATAAATTTCAAGAATAATAAAGGAATAATATAGATGTTATAAAATATAAATTTATAAATTATAACATATTATATAAATATATTATAGTGATTAAATTGTTATTAACATAAAATTTTATCATATAATATCCTCTTGAAATTTTCAATTTTAAGAAAAGAAAATAAAATATTTAATTTTGAATTTTTTTTCAAATATTTTATGTCATACAGAAATATTTTAATAATATATTCATGGAATATTATTGAAGAATCTATTCTAGAAATCAAAGCAAAAACAAAAATTTGTTATATAGAAATGTTATATATATAGAAATGTCAATTGAGACTTATTTATTAAATTACAAATAATTTAAGTTCGTGTTATATGAAATAACACAGAATTGTAACAGAATAGTTTCTCTTTCCGTTTTTATTTAACACAAATTTCAATTATTTAACTTCATTTAATGCACATTTCAATTCCTTAATTGCTGTAAATTGTTATCAATTTTTTTGTTTTGGTCTCCCTTTAAAAAATATTTTATTTTTTTATTTCATATAATTGATTTTCATAATGAATTATAATAAAATTTGACACATTATTAAATTTATTTATAAAAGATTTATTATAAATTGGACAAAGAATTATTATTTATTTTAATATTACAATTAATGAAATTATGCATTTATTAGAAAGTTTAGTAAATTTAAGAATATACAATTATCGCATATTTACGATATAATTAAGAATTAATTGTAAGAATCAATTGTGTAACTGTGTAATTAAATTTCTTATCTAACTTGTTATAACCTGTTATGGAACTTATTTTTCAATATGTTATATATAAAATATCGTTTATATAATCTTGTTTATACATTTTAAGTTATTGAAAATAATTGAGGAACTGAGAATTATAGTAATGTAAATTACTTTGAGAAATTCATATTTCTAAATTGATATTGAAAAAAAAAGAGAGAGAGAAATAATCTTTATATATTTTTAAATTCTTTACTTTTAATATAGTGTTGATTTTAAATTATAAAATACATAGAAATATCAGATAATTTAAAATAATATGAAGTTATTTGTTATGGTATAGTATAGTATAGTTTGTTATGAAAAGTATAATTAATTCTATTCTATTCTTATTTACTACATAATTACTATATAATTACAATTATAAATGTGTTTATAAATTATATTCTAAATCTATCATGATTTCAAATTATAAATTTCTAATATTTTACACTATTCATAAAACTCTTATTTTTTTATTCTTTCTTTAAACGAATTTCCACAAAAATTTAATTCAATCGTATTTTCTATTCTAATTATTATTTTAATTATTATTAACATATAAATAGTATATAAATTATTATTTTTTTTTTATTTCAAATATTATCAATCAAAATTGATTTCGTACAATAATCTAAATATCATAAATTGCTAACACGACTTCAAACTATTTACAGAGCTTTTATCCAAAATCAAATTTTTAATTTGATCCTTCCTTTTATACCATGAAATATCCAGAAATAGAGTCCATTTTCATTTTCTCGGAATCGGTCGACAAGCGGCGATTAAAATAATGCACCAGTAAAAAAAAAAAAAAAAAAAAAAGGAAAGAAAAAAATCCCGTCATTTCAAAGTATTCTCTCAATTCCACTGGTACACGAGAAAATCTGAAGCATTATCTTGCTGTGCCACGGCAAAAGAGTTAATTGTACCGGTTTGAAAATTAGCTAGTCCTGGTTGGTGGCGTCGAGAGAAAGAAAAAGAGAGGAAAAGAGATGCTTCTACCATATTTCAAAGAAATAGCTGAAACAGTCCATCGTGACGATGTATTCCCGAAGAGGACCCCGATGAAACGGTGTATTCACGTCCAGAAAATTCGATTCCTTTGAGCTCGTTGTCCGGTGCTATTCTGTTCATTGCAATCCTACGATTTATCTCGACGCCCGTTTAGCCACCATTTCGCGGACATAGAAGGAATAACGTTGACAAAAAACCTTGACAAAAATGTTTCCGTGTAATAATTTAATTTAACGACTATGTTTTTCCGAAACATGAGTTAAAAATTCACTCTAGGTGACGTGAAAATACGGTTGCATCTCTGCGTATATATATTCTAGATATTCTAAATATCTTTAGTGGTTCATTTATTCCTGTAAATTGTCAAAAAAGAATTTTTGAGAGAAATAAGAAATTATTTATATTTTAATATTGGGGATACTGTTATTGAATTTATTATTTTATTATTATTGTTTTTTTTAATTAATTATTTTATAAATATATAATTCAAATAAATATAATCTAAGAAAATTAAAATTTCATGATAGTAAATTTTATAATAACTTTACATACTTGATTATGTATTACTAAGTTTTAAGTAATTTTAATTTATAAATTAATAACTAATTTATATAAATGATATAAAAAATAATAATTTTTTAATTATATGTATTATTGCAATTCATGAGTGATATTATAAATATCATCATGAAGATTTAAATAAATTGATTTAAGAAAATATATATAATATAAGTTTCAGAATATTTATACATAAATATTACTTAATGATTAATTAAAATAATTAAAAAAATAAAAAAATATTAATTTTTTTAATAAAATATTCTAAATAAATAAAAATAAATATTTCGATATATTTTTATTACATTAAATAAATTTGAAAAGTTATAAAAAAAATTATTTCTTGAGTAAAATATTAAATTTCTCAGTTTTATATATTTTAGCAAGAATATAAATTATTTGAAAAATAAAAACATAAAAAAATGAGATATTAATTAGAAATATGTTAAGATTTATGCAATATTTTATATTTAAGATAACGGTGCTTGATAATTAACCGCAATTAAGTTTTCAACTGCGGGTGAAATAAAATAATGTTGGCTTTAAATCTTTAAAATGTTTCTGTCCAGAGGAATTTCTGTAATCTGACTCATGTTCTTTCGAAATCGTGCAACTTTTTATCTCATTTAGCTTCCTTCAGAGATAACAATGACAATTTCAAGCGACTCGTTTCACGTTAAAAGCTACGATACATATTTTACCAGAAGCAAGTTGGCTATTCTTGCCATAAGTTATTCAGGATCAAAATAATCTTAGAGATTATGACATGTCAGCTTATGAAATTTGTCTCCGGTTGAAAGATTATACTGAAATTAGTATCACGCTTCATTTGTAAGAACTCAAAGTGTACTTTTACTCTGAAAAAAGATTTAGAAAATTCTTTCCAAATGTTTTGCGCGTATAATTATCTAAGAGTGTATTCCTCTTTCAAAAAATTCTTTTTCTGGCTTCAAAGCTACGAGAGCACTGCACTAGAAAATATCATTTATGCTTAATTAAAAATATTTAATTCATTAAAATTATTTTACAAAAATATAATTGAGAGATGGCAAGAAATTGAGATGCCGGTAAAATTTATCCTGAATTAAATTGGCAGACAGATATGATATTACGTATAAAATAATTTCTGTTACGTATAAAATAATTTAAAAAAATTATTCAAAAATTTTCCAATTAAAAAAGATATAAAAAAATTATACTTTAAATATTTTTTAAAAAATATTCTCATTCAAGTTTTATGTTTGATTCTATAAATTTCAATGGTATTAATAATGAAAATTATGACAGGAATAAAGATCATCCATTGAATCATTGAAATTTGAAAATATGATCGATTTTTATTTTATTTTATTTTCGACATTCCATGTTAAATTAAATCTTTTGAAATATTAAACTGTATTCAAAAATTCTACGTGTACAAATTATTCCATATATATAGAATAGAATTATAGTAGTGTAAATCCATATTTTCAATACGAAATAAAACTATGTCATAATTTCACATTTTTATATTTTATTTTAATCCATTAAAGACCAATGAAATAATTCAATTTTCACATTAACGATATTTTTTTAAAATATAAATACAATAGTTTGATATTTTATCAGCAAATAAACAGAAACAAATAAAACATGCACATTTTATTTGTTCTATTTGTTTTTTTTTTTTATGTTTCATTCGATATCTAATTTATAAGATGTATCTAGAAGAACATGATAATCTCTTATAAGAAATGTCTTCCAACAAATTACTTCTAAAACATTAGAAACTTGCACTTTTTAAAGTTATATCAATTCTTGATGCTTCTAGAAACTTAAAACATGCATCGTAGAATAAAAGGCAAATATTTTCTTCTTCTCTTTATTTTATTGACGAGAAATATTTTTTTTCTTATTCTCGGAAATCGAGAAAAAAATGTCGCAAAAAATAATTTTCAAACTTTTGCGAATAATTAACGTATTTCACTTTCGATTTTGTAAATAGATTTTACATAAGTATCAAATACAAGAATTATTATTTCTTACTTTATTAAAATTCAATTCATATGAAATAAATCTTTTACATTAAATTCGATTTTATTAAGTACACATAAGATTAATAAATTATTTTATTGTAAGATATAATTATTTCAAAAAGTTATATTGAACACAATTTAAAGAGACAATATAATAAATAAAATCCAAAGAATATAAAAATTATACAAAGAAATCTATTCTTTCTTAATTCTTAATTATAATAAATGTAAGTAGAAAAATATTTTGTATGCCATTCTCATCATTCTCAACCCGTCAATACAAGCAAGCAAAGAAGAAAGTGTTTAAAGAATTGAAGATTTGTTCATGTTGTTATCATCATACCGATGTCATATATACTTCCATGAGATACGAAGCGTGACCCATTCATGGAACAACTTCTGAAAACATTTTTCTACTGCATTAAAGCCTTGGAATGCGATGAATGTATCAGGGAATCTTGACTGTGTACATTCCCTGTTTATTGACGAAGAAACGAAGAATAAAATGCTGAAAGAGTCAAAAAGACGCAGAATGAGAGCGAGTCAGTGACTGAGAGAAAGAGAGAAGTGAGAAGATTGGAGAAAATTGAAAGAACGGAATTGCGATTTTCGTGTGTTTATCATAAAAATAAAAACGTTAATGGCGGGAAACCGTGATCACGGAGCTCGTTTCACGAGGAAATGAATGACGATTGCAGAATCGATATCTCTCGATGTTCATTTACCGGGAAAAAGATCGTGTTTTCTGGTGTTGTGGCAATTTCAGATTGAACTTCTCTTCTTTTTCTCTCTTTGTTTATCTCTCCTTTTAAAAAAAAAGAAAAAAGAAGAAGAAAAAAATATTTGATAAAAGGTATTCTGATTTCGTGGATGATTTACTCCTGAAACAGTAGAAATTCGATTAGGTTGGCGTGAGTTATAATTGCGATGCTTAAAGTGTTTATCGAATGTAATTAAGGTTATGGAAAAGATATGGAAAATTAGATTTGTATTGGAGAAGATGATATAAAATTTCGTGGCTTGTAATTGGAGATTGGACAATTTTGTTATGATTAATTGTTGAATTATATATGTATATTTTATTTGTTTATTTTTTTATAAAGTCATTTTAGTTTTCATTTATGTTTGAAAGATAAAAAGATAAAATATTTTAATATTTGTTATTTGAGAAATTCATTGGAAAAATAATTTGTGAAATTAGATTTTATTTCTTTTTGTATTTTTTGACTTTTATATTTGTTGACACAAACTATATAATACATATAACATATAAGTGATGAAACATGTATTTTATTTACATATGAATTTTATTATTTATTATCTTTCATTTTAAAAATTTTACCATACCAATATTATTTCATTTATATTATTATTTACAAATGTACATATATACTATTATTAATAATTTATTTCTCAAATAAGATTTTAAAGTTTATTTACAATTATATTTATTTCAAAGAAATTTATTTTATTTTATTTGTTATTCTTACTTATTATTTATATTAATGCTGTTTTAAACCTAATATTTTTTTAATTTTTTTAAAAATGTAAATGTTTCAGAAAAGAGATATTTTTGAATGAATTCTTGTACGTTTTCTTTTTATGAAACTTAAATACTCAATATGTTCTTTTAGTGATTTTAATGTGAAATTAAAAATATTCGAAATATGAAATAGTTTTAAAAATTAATTCGATAAGAAATAAAAGAAGAAACGGATAATTATTTCAATAAAAAATAAAAGAGGTAGAAATTTTCAATTATTCGATGATTTACTTTAAAACTAAAATTATGAATCTATAAAACATGAATCTATAATTAACGAAGAGTGCTAAGTTTATATTACAGAACACAGTAATAGATATTGATTACATAAATCAATTACTAAGATTTTTCTTCCATCTAAAATAACATTAATATTGAAAAATTATACAGTTTCTTTAATACACAGCACAAAGTTTCTCTCTTAAGAAACTTTAAAATAATTTTTGAATTTACCATGTTGAAAGAAATTGAGTAAACTTTAATATGAATTTTATTCAATTACAAAATATTCTTTAAAGTGAAAAGAAATCGTTATATTGCGTTTTTTTTTTTAATATCGAAAAAACGATTCGAAATTTCAATAAAACTTTAAAAAATTTTATTCTTTTTTAATCACTTTGTGTCACATGTTTGGTTTATATGTATACATGTTGTTTCTCCGTTTATTGAATTTGCGAACAAATTTTTTGCATGGAAGTTGATAGAATATTTTCATTTCTCTTTTAATTCGTTACTTGTAGAGATATTCAAATATAATACAAATATTTCTTTCTTTTCTATTTTTAAAGTTTTTGATAATTTATTAATCAATAAATAATATTTTTTATGTTTTATTTTTATTATTTTTTTAAACTTGATAAAAATTATATATATAAAGCGAAATTAAATAACTTTAATAAAGAAAGATCAAATTAAATAAATAAAAATTGAACAAAATTGTTGTTCACAATTAAAATATTTCTGCAAAAGATTAAAAACAGCTCATTAATTAAACATTATTAAAAAATATGATTTGATAATTTTAGAGGAGAAAAAAATACTAATCAAATGCTAACAAAAATTATTTTATTATTTGAAAGAATGACGAGTTTTCAAATCATTTATTACCGTTCTTGATTTTCTAAAATTTTTCAATTCTCGAGAAATAAAAAATCACACATTATATTTTTGGAATAATATTCATAATAGTTAATAAAAACACATAAACATTTTGATCAAACATTTATTCGTATCTAATTTAAAATATTCAGATTAAAAATACAATCTTAATATAAAATTCTATCAAAATAAGGAAGCAATGCTTTTATGACAAAATTTGTAATTATAAAAAAATTTTTTGTTTTTTTGAATCGATCGTATATATCGAATAGATAAATAATGATAAAACTGATCAATAAACAAATAAGTTTATAATCATTCTTCCAAGATTGAAATTTCAAGAAATAAGAAATTATGATTAAAAAAAGCAATTATAAAATTTATCTCTCGAAAAATAAAATTCTCGAAAGAAAACTTTCCTCGAGATAAGATTAATTAAACGTGTTAAAACGCATTATTCAAACAGGAAATTCGATTGATGCCGAACCGACATCAATTTCACCAGTATTGATACCATAAATATAGAGTCGGACAACGGTCTTGGATTAATAGCTATTGTAATGACCCTTAATGCTCATGAGCAGTTTGGCTGCAAAGCCCTCATAATTCTCACGAGGCGCAAACGTTGCTAATTTTCTTGCTTAGAGATTCTTGTGCCGCAAACTTACCCTTGCTCTGTAAAAACGTAAATTACACCCACGAAAAGCGAGATCATCGTTTCCATTCTTATCTACCATGCCAGAGCTCGATTCATGTGTGCTGTTGCTGGCTGAGTTTAAGCAACTTAATGGACGTCTTTCAAAATGATTCATTGTGCCAGAGTAAATATCATTTATTGACGTGTTTTTCTTGAAAAGTGTCTATAAATAATAGACAAATTAATTTTAGGGACAGAGTTGAGAGATTTAAATAATTTCTGAGATACGTGCTTTATGCTTCAACGATTAATTTACTTTAGTTCTATATTGCTCTTACAAATAAAAATTCTTTTAATTAATAATAAGTCGAACTGACATAACACAAATATTTCATATTTTCTATTTGAATCGTATATGAAAAATCTTGCGTACAACTTTTATCTTTGTAGAAGTAAGGCTCATATTTTATTGAGCTGTTTTGTACACAATAAAGCAACTTGAATTTTAATGTAATTTGTTAAGTATCAAATAAGAAAAGGTTTTGAAATATTTTTAATTTAGAAATATTTGAGAAAGAATCTATAACGAAGTAACAGCTATGATTCTTGAAATAAAAATTCTTCAATTTACTATTTTCACAAATATTCCATTTGTTTAAAATAAAATAATCAAACAATTAGAAAACATAATATTAATTATACATTAAGTGATAATCAGTGAATCATCTGAAATATTTATTTGTAATTACTATTCGAAACAAATTTTACTCAAAACTCTACTTTTAATAAATGGAATAATCCAATAAATCTCGATCGCATCTAATGTGATTTTAACCTCTGCTTAATTTGAATGGCTACCAACAAAAGGCTGCTATAATTCTCTATAAACCCTAGGGAATGGTTTCCAAGAACTACAGAGAATAGATTAATTCACACGGAACAGATACCTAATTGTAACATGGCTGCTAAGAAAGGGCAACCGCCGCGAATCTTATATATACAAGGTGTTAATATATTCATGAGCTATCTTTGGAAGATCGATTGTAGAAACCAAAATGAAAACAAAGTTGATGTGCAAAAGAATGTCGATTGAGATTTGTTCATTGATAAATTTTACAAATTTAAATTGCTCACAACTTAATAAATAATATACCAATTTTTGTGCTTCTAATCTAATTGGAATTGTTCTAATTCAAGGCATTTTGTATAAATATTAATGTTTCGATAGCCTTCCACTATCAGTACCTTCGCCTTTGATATCGGCTACATAATCTTTGAAAAGTGCCGTTTAATTATAGATGTAAGATAATTTCCAAGAACCGCAACGGCTAATGAATAATCTGTTGCGCGTTAAAGATAATCTGACGATTAATTTTAGAATATAATATTATATATAATTAATGCAAAATATTAATATGTTCATATTAATATCTTCGATCGATTTTAAAAGCTAAAATGTAAAATTTTCAGTCGAGACTTATTTATTTAATTAAAAGCAATACGAGTTAATGTAAATTCGTTGTAAAGAAAAACTTAATTCATATATAAAACCTAAAATATATAGACGGAATGGCTACATTTTGATTAGAATAATAAATTGATAAAAATTAAATAAAAATACATTTTTTAAAAACGAGTCATATCAATATTTTGAATATCCAGTTATGCAAATTACATTTGATCACAAGATATGCCTTGAAGAAAGTTTCATTGTGTAGACGATGAAATCACTGGCTAAAGAACTGGATAAGTTTAAAATGCTACTAGAATTGTTATCTATTAGTCTTTAATCTAATTTATGGAAGCGTGTAAAATGGATTACTTGAATATCTTGATTATTATTCATGTTAAAGAAAAATAACCAAATTTGATTGATGATTTGTATAATATCGAAAAATACCGTTTTAATATGTCAACGCATAAATATGAAGATTAATCTTTTTTAAATGAAATAACGTTTTTTTTTTTTTCTTAGACATCATCTAGAATAGAATAGTAGAATATTTAAAGACTCGTATAATAATCTATGATTTAAGATCATTCATTGAAGATCAATTGCAAGAGAAAATAATTTACTTCACGTGAACAACAGAACTTTTTTAGTAATTTTTTTAATTGTTAGATACTATGAACTTTCGAATATAAACATTCATTATTTATTTTGTACAATAAATATTATTGTTTGCAATATTTTATGTGCAATTTGTATATAAATTACACATTTGATAATCTATTCCTTTTGAGATCGAGAGTTCTGTGTGAAGCATTTTAGCACAGCAATAAATTGAATCAATTCAAGTCAATGAAACAAGTCATTTTTTGACAGCAAGATTTAAATATAACAAGATTTGACGAGAAATTTTTATTATTGCAAATACCAATTTTCCATAATTTATGTACAATTTATGTTTAATTAAAGGAACAATAGTGAACAACTTATATTAAATAAGACCAGAATCAGGACATATTCAAACTCATATAACACGAAGCGGAGTTTTAATCAAGTGTGTAGAAAACTTTCATTGAATCTTGCGGAGAGTTTTAGAGAAATCTTTGCAGAGTTACACAAGAGTTTAAAACACGACCACATCGCGATTCAGAGATTTCATACAAGTTCTAAAACAAGGTTAATATCAAAATTCAAAATTATAGATTCTTAAAAATTACGAATATTTCAAGTAAAATATGTATTATTTTAAAAATTTTTTTTTAAAGAATTATTAATGAGATAGTTAGAGTTAGCAATTATAACTGCTCAGCAAAGTGCATGCATTGTTTGCGGAAGATGGATTAGAATTTCGTGATACTAAGTTTGAAGTATTAATTTCTCGACATGCAACTGTATTACAGTTGGAAACAATTATTGAAAGCAACTAAATTGTTTGGAGAACAAATAAAAATTTAGGAAGATCTAGAAATGATAAAACTTAACAAAAATGAACTTAAAATTTTCGTGATGAAAATTCACTATTTTAACGGATCCTTAATAATTAATTTTTTCTCGAAACATATGTAAATAGATTTCTGTTACAACATCCAAATGAAATCAAATATATAGTTAATATATGATAATCTTTCGAGATACAACAAATTAAATAAAAATAAATTGAATCTAATCTTCAAAAAGAACTTTATTAATTCTATTTCGAATAAAATAATAGCCCTTCGATCGATAATTTTCTCATCAAAATTATTAAAACATTTCAAAAAAAAAAAAAATAAAAAAGTCACTTTGAAACGATCGAAATGTTAGTTATAATTAAAAGACATACTTATCTATCTAGAAATTTTTTCATCGAGCATATATAAAAAAAAAAAGTAAAATAAAATAAAATAAATTCCTTCTTTTCCAGACCACTCACTGTAAATTTCCATCAACCATAAAAAAACGCAACAAAACGGAAGGGGCCATTTTAATTTTTCGCCCCTCCGCTCATATCGGCTACCGCTCATATCCGCAAGATCGACATTCATTTACCACGATTTTTGCATTTTGGACGGTGGCGTTTTAATCTCGTGAACCGTGGTCCGATAATAACGTAATCAGGAGATCGCAATTAACGCACAACGGCTATAAAACGGCGGTGTAAATGAAACTTATCAAACGCGATAAATTTTTCTCTCCCTTTTCCTAACAGCGAAATAATATAGACCCGGCACGGGTAGCATAAACCCGATATCAGTTGTTAATTTTCCAACGGTACAGATACAAGAGACACTCAAATCGGTGTATATGTAACAGCATTTGCTATCGATGTACATATATCGTTACGATATTCGGTGATACAATTTGTGGTATCCTCGTTATTCACATTGTATTACGCGAGTAAATTGTGGATCTGGAAAATTATTCCCATACTTTTCTATTCGTCAAGCGGTTTTTTTCTTCTTTTTTTTTTTTAATAATATCGCAGCGTGAAATATGTGTATTTCGGTTTAAAACGTTTCACACGTTCTCGAATATATGGAGATTTCTATATATAATTTTAATCTATTGTAGTCATCTATTATTGTAGAAAAAATTATGAAATCATTAATGACTTTTAGTAAATTTTATGTATTTTGCATTGCTTTCTTATATTGGAATATATTTTGTTAATAATGTATTTAATGTATTTGAATGTTAATAATAATAATAATAATAATAAAATTATTATATGATTTAATAAAATTAAACTTTTTTTTTTCATAAATATATATATGCTTTTATAATTGTTTCTGTTATTTTTTATATCTTAGTTATTAAAATTTCATTATTTCACGGAATATATTTTTGTATTTGCTTGTAAAAGTTATCATATTTCTGATTTTAAGTATTTTGTTTTTAGATTCGTCTAAAAATTATCTAAAATGATTCTATAATTATAAATATACCATATAAATTTTTAATTTACTTGAAGAATTTAAAAGATTGAATTACTTAATTTAACATGTATTATTAAATATCTATTTTTAAATGTGAATACAAATACATATATGTGGTAGTTGAACAAATATTATTTTATATAATAATAATTTGCGTTATATGCCAATCATCCATTAACATGTTTGTTATCACATATTTTATATATATGCGATATCCCAGAATTTCGTTCATTATTTATTAGTTTTCATAAAAGTTTCTTATATTTAATAAAATTCTTCACGATGACAGTGATATAATTATAATAAATTTATTCAATTTTTTATTCTTTTTATATTACATAAAATTATTATAAAAGTATTTCTCTGTAAACACTAATGATAAAAATAATTAGCTGAAAATTTGAAATTACCTTCCAAATTTTAATTAATTTTATGAAAAATTAATTAATAATAATTCAATAAAATTTAACAAAAATAAAATATACGTTAACAATGTCCTAATTTGAAAAAATGATTAAGTTTAAAATTTTTTGACTCCATATATATTATTGATTGTTAAACTTTTGGTCGATAGTGTGTACAATATATATTCTGTATGCCCGATCCGCTTGAATAACGAAATCTCCGTGGCGAGTTTTCAGTATTTTAATGGATCCACGAGGTTTGAAACCACGTAACCACGTAAATTACGTGATGATGGTAGAAACTCGATTTAACTAAATGATTAAAAAAAATGAGAAAGTCTGTAAATTGAACTGTACACGTTTTAAAAATTGATGAAATCTTTGGAGAAAAGATTTATAAAATGAATATTCCGTGGAATTTCATTTGTTTGAACTTATCTATTTTTCGGAAGAATATTCATCAATTTGAATGATGTCTAATTAACTTCCTATTATTATCTGAATGTTACAAAGAATATTCGCGAAAGAATTGGTAAAATGGTAATTTTTCGAGCTAAAAGAAAAGGAAAATTAAAAATACAAAAATTACGCTTGAGTTGCTTTTGTTATTGATTATGAATGAAAACAATTCTTCCTCCAAAAAATTTTTATCGTGTTGCAATTTGAAATAAAATTAAAAGATAAAATACAAAAATGCAATTTCTTTATTCTTGATTTTTGTCTCGTCTTTCGTTTTATTTCCATTCTATTTTGATAATGAAAAATGTCTGTTTACAGTATTATGAACAGAAGTAGCATACAACAAAATTTTCCATTAAAATATTCAAATAATGAGTATTTGAATACTGAAGATTATATTATAATTATATAATATAGTATAATTTTTAAATGATTAATTATTTCCGCTGGAATTTTGACATGGATGGATGCATTAGATCTCGAGAATTCGTGGAAAAAGACGCGAGAAAATGGCTTTTGTGGCAATTCTACAAGAGTAATGTCCCATCGGTAAATTCGCCAAGTGGAGATAACGAGGACTGAATGAAGGTTGAACCACTTATGTTCACATTTATGGTCGTTTCGTGAGACACATTGACAGGCTATGGTTGATCTTTTTTACAGCATTTTTCGACGACCTTTGCCTTTGTTCCTTTTAGCGGGATATAATCTTTGTCCTCTCTCGAATTTTTCATTGTAATAATCCTAAATTCTTGCAAATATACTGAAACTGAGCGATTTTATTATCTTATTTTTGAATCTTTTCAATTAATAAAAATTATTACGAATGTAACAAATGATTTTAAACCTATTATTTTTTTTCATTCATAAATTATAATTTTAATATCGTTTTGAATTTTTATTTATAATCGTTAAAAAGATTCTGTTCTTTTTTGTTCATTATTTATAATTTTTATTCTATTTCAAATTTTTATTTATAATGATTAAAAATTCTTATGAATCTTTCTTTTTTATTAATATTAGAAATCTCAAATAATTAATAATTAATATTTAAATTAGTTAAATTTATTGTTTTTATACATATTAAAAGTATGTAACTTTTAGCAAAATTAATATTTATTTTTATACAAGCAGAAATATATTTTATGATATATATAATATATCTAATTATTTTTTAAATACTGTTTCAATTTTATTTATTTTTATATTTAACTACATATTATAATAAATTTTATAATCAAGAATTAGAATTACATCGTATTTCAAGAATTTAAGAAAGAATGTCAGAGATGATGTTAACGCAGAAAACTTTTCTATCTAAAATCTATCAAAAACTTATTATTGATATTTAAAACATTAATTTCAAATCAATAATAAAATTAATTAAAAATTTCAATAAATAAATAATTCTTAATTTTTTATCAGTTGTGTATTAAGAATTCTTGATTAAAAATATATAAATATTAATAGTAATATAAATTAAAATTAAACAATTATAAGATAAATATTTATATATTTTATTTTATTTATATGATTATTATATATTATTTCTATTATTTTTAATATAATAATTATAATTTAATATTACTATTCTTATTTTATTTTATACTTTATACGTTATTTTTATATTTTATTTTTTATTTTACTTGATTTTCTAGTGATATTGAATATGGAATACAGATGGAACAAAAGGACGAATTAATTTTCCATAAATCGAACCGATCGAAAGTATTCCCGATTCGCACAAGTAATTATAATGACATTATTCTAACCAATGACGAGAAATAACAGGAATAATCGACAAGTATAAAATTCTTAATCGAATACTAATTGGAGAATAGATTTGCATGAATTTGCTTAATCCAGAAATGGAATACATTTCAGCCTAAGTCTCTTTCATTAAATCGTGATCAATAGAAGATACGTAATAAATAAATAATCTTGATTCTCTAGATGGCATACATTTGAAATTCGAAATATAATTAATCTCATTACAATGTACAATGCCACGAAATACAATTTATTTTAATTTTACAATTTATTATTATATATATATATTATATAATTTTATTACTTAATAACAATTAATAATATTATTATATAATAAATACAATGAGTAATAAATTTCTGATAAAGGAAAATTATTAAAATAATTTCGAAGATTTATTATTTTTAATTATCAATATATATTGATTTAATTATTGTAAATACTCGTGAACATTTAAATTTGATCAACGATGAATTGAATAATTTTCAACGTTAAGACATTGGTTTACCACAGCGACTTGTTCTCGACAATTCCTCCATTCTTTTGTATACACATTTCCTTTGGGTCAAAGCGTAGAGATATAATTCACACATTTTATATACCTTTTCCCATAAATCTTTTAAAGGAATTCCTTATCGTTTGGCGGTGCCACGTACTATGTGCAAACACAAGTTTTATATGTGTAAAACATTTAATATAGCTCGTGTCGTGGAATAATTGCGGTTGTTTTAAAACGAAATATAAGATAATAGAGGAATATTTATTTATATATAGTTAACATTTTTTTTTTCTTCTTAGAATAATTTTTATTTAAATTTAATTTAGAAAATTGTCTTTACATTTCATACTAATTATATTATACAACTATATTATTAATTTTAATATAATTTAACATAATTTTTAAAATATTTAATAATATAATTTTTATGTTGCAATTTTTTTGTTTTAATAAGAATTCTCTAAATACTTTTCTCAAAAATAATATTTTCTCGTAATATCATAAGTTTTAACAGTTCTTAAAATAAGATTCTTCTTATTTCTTACAATAATAGGCAATAATATTTGGATAATCGAATGTTTTATTAAATAAAAATGCTAATAATTGAGCTTCTATTATATCTGGATTGATTGAAAATTAAGTACTTATTTTAATTAATTATCTTATTGTGTAATCATGTAATCAAACCAAATAATAATTTCAACTTTTTTGGGATCACAACAAATATCTTTCTTTTGAATTTTTAATTGCTCTAGTTAAATTTTTCCTTAATTATTACAATTTTTCTTTTTATCGATATATTTTCTTACTTTTATCCATTTTTTTTTATAACTTTGAAGAGCAAATTGCAAATTTATATAATAACGTAGAGTATTAAGTAGCAAACAAGTCTGCAAAACTTAATGCATGGTCTATAATATTCCATAATTGAAAGAATAGAAAGTTGATACAATAGAATTTTATATATATGAACTTGTTGGACGATAAATAAATTTATACACAATAAACTAAAATTCGTGATGCAAATAAAGTCGAAGAGATACTATACAATGAAACGAAAATCTAGAATAACAAAATTCAGTTTCATTTTCATAAAAAAATGAATTTAAAATTCAATCATATCACGTAAATATATTTGATTTACATTTAATTAGAAACGATTAGATAATTAGTACTATATGTTCTATATATGAAAATAAGTATAATTTTTTTTGTTTACGTTCCTTTTTTGAAAAATTCGATATATATATGATGGTTATATTAGTTGTTGATTTAACGTTGTTTACAAATCATATGAATATGTCAAACATTACAAATATCAATACATGTCAATCAGATTTTCTATTCATTTTTTTATTCTTGCAATCTGTTTGAAAATTAGAATGCAAAAATAATCAAATTTATGTGTATTTAACAAATTTTAATAAATTTGATTAATATTTAATAAATTTGATTTTTTCAAAAATAAAGATTCTAACTCAGTGACAATTATCACTTTCTATATCTTTAAAAAAATGAGTTCATTGGCAAATATTAGTTTACAAAATACATTATAATTTCATCAGTTTTGAAGATAGAATAATAAAATTTATAGAGTATTTATAAAAAAAAAAAGAACGTAGAATTAATTTACTTAAAAAATCTGATTTTTACATCTAATAGCATAATTTCATCATTCTTGATTTTTCTATTTCTATTTTGAGTCATGCTGTCTTTTTAATTTTATTTGTCTTACGAACTTTGACTATATAAATAAATTATATATAGAAGTGCATTTAATTCTTTTAATAATCTATGATCTTTTGTTTCAATTTGTATTTATAAAAGAGAATTTTTTTCGAAAATATGTAATAATTGTCAAATATTGGAAATAATATTTATTTTAAATTTTGTAAATTGCTTATTAAAATAGCATTAAAAAATATTAAAACTTTTTGAAAATGTTTCAATAGAAATTGTGTAATCAAAATTGGAATTTTTTAACATAAATTAGCATGAAAATAATGTATTTGAGAAAATATATTCTATTTTTTATTTTATTTTCTATATATTTAAATCAGAAAATTGGATCGAAAAGGAACTTCACAGAAAGTATTTTTATTATGATATTTTATATAGAGCTTTATTATTTATTAAAATATGTTTTTGAATATATTTTATTAAAACAAAAATTTTGGAAAATTGTTTTATCAAATAATCTAATTTAAATATTTAACTATATATAAATTAATTGACATAATTTAAATTCCATTTTTATATATTTTTTATTTTAATATTATTTTATTGTAATCTACAGTTGAATTTTTTTAAACATCATATGCAGATTGAATAAATGAAGCTATATCATTCAATTTTGTTATTCTGTTTCACCTACCATGTTTATGTATAATAATTACGAATATTAAGTAAAAATTCCATGCAGCATTTCTTTTGCAGAAATTAAAATACATAAAAAAAAAAAAAAAGAAACATTTACATACATGTATACACGTATAGTTGCAGTATAGGCAAAAATTTTGCTGCATGATTATAAAATGATAAACAACAAGAGAACGAATAAAAAATTTTGTAGTATATCTTCTTTCAATTTTTATTTTGTGCTAAGAATTCAAAATATATTTTCAATTACAATATATAATGTATTTATTCAGCGATACTTCAAAAAATAAAAAGGATCTAATTGAGCCATCCAAAAGCTAAACTGATCGATTTCGTAAATTATAAAATAATGAAACGAAGTTAATAAATGTTATTTACTTCAAATTGTACGATTATTTGTATAATGCGAGAAAATAATGAGATTAATAAAAATACACAAGACTGCGAATTTATTTTTCTTCTTCGAGCTAATTTTCGAAGAATTCAATATACAGTATCTACATCGCTAGGTTAAATCGGTCATACAATATTAATTTGCCAGTATAACTGCAACTGTTCGAAGCTTTGCATCGCGAGAAATTTTTAATTAGTCGAGTTGTCCAATTGTGTTCGAACGCGATTATTGTACGAATATCATTCGAGTACACACTTTTAATGGGCTTCGACACGAAATTTCTGAAATAAACAATTGAATCGATTTATCGTCCATTCGTGATTATTCATGTTCACGATTATTCTGCTTCATTCAACATAAAAGTTGTAAATAATGATGGGATCAAATATCTCGCAAGTAGATATAAACTTTGATTGAATTGAATCTTTTACTTTGGAGAACAAAATCATTTTAAAAGCATTCTAAGATACATTCGAATCTGTATGAAATAATTGTAAATAGTTTGAAAAATAGAGATTTATATTTTGATATAAATATGTGAGACAATATAATAATAAGAATAATAAAAAAAAGTAACATTTTAATTATATATAACAAATTCTTTTTTTCGTTAAAATAATATTTGAAGAATTCAACACATTGATCATTTATTGTGTGAAAGAATTTAAAAATTGGTTAATTGAATCATGTTTAATTGTTTTATCATTGAATATCAGAAGTTAAGTTGGAATTGTTATTAATTATGAAAAATTAAGAAAAATGATGCAGAAAACATTTCGAAGTATTAAAAACTTTTTTTGATCTGAATTAAAATTGAAATTGAAAGATAAACGATTTCAATTCGTGATTGATATTCAAAAATGTGACAAGACAATTAAACACAAATTCAAAAGCAGAATGACTTTTAAACTGAATTCTTGATTATTTATTAAGATTATTTTTGAGGGAGAGAAATAAATGCAATATTATTATTTTATATTTTTATTAGCCTCGTTATTTTCTTATTATGTTGCTATATTATGTTTATCACATTCATACGAGGTATATTTAAAAAGTAATAAATCCAATATTGATTCTCAATATTTGATAATATTATACAAACAGTATAAATACTACAGTATCGATTTTAATTGAAATAACATAAACAATTTAGCAACGAGATTTGAATAAGAATGTGTATTTGCTATTTTGGAAATGAAACAACGATATCAAGTAGTATTACTATTCAAATTTAGTCAATTAAATTTGGTTAAACGTTTCCATACTCTTCTAATCTAAATCTATGATGACTTTTTCTCTTTCCAAAAATCTTTTCATAACCGCTTCATTATTATTTTAAAGTAATAAGTAACATCCAGAAAATTGTAACTGAAATCAATTGGAAGCAACAGAAGTATTTTAGCACTGTCATTAAGATTTTGAGTTACAATTATTCGATTTAATGTTTAGACAGTCTAATTTATAAAATTACTTTTTATATACTTATTTAAAATACAATTATACAAATTCTCCGTATTTTCTGCACAATAAATACTTATTGTATATCTTCGTTGATGAATAGAAAAGAACTGTTTCGAAAGATATAATATCACAAAGAAAAAGAAAAACCTCTTATAAACAAAATAATATTTATATACTGTTCCATTGTAACCCCATATTTGTTCCTTTTCTATTTTCCTATCTTATCCCAATAGCTGAAAGAAGTAGTATCACCAACCCAATAATCTCACTTTATACATCCACATTTGCAAGGAGTTCGTGCTTCCACTGCCTGAACGTTCTTTCAATCCTACCCAGTCCTTTCACCTTTCCAGAACTTCATTCTTCGCAATTTGCTCTTGATATTTCGACGAATTTGAAGTAGAATTTGCCGCCGCACAGAAAAGAAAAAAAAGGAAAAAAAAGAAAAACCTTCGGCATCGGAAGCCCCCTTTTTTCCTCCATTTTTACGATCGCCGGAAACGGAGCGCGCTAAAGGACGTGACTGTCAGCACAAAGTTTCAAGGCGTGCGTGTTACAAAGAGCTCCACTCTGAGCAAAAACCTCAGCGGATAAGGATCTCGAGAACTGTCAAATTTTCTTCGCCAAACTTCCTCTGGAAATACTCTTGAAATAATGTAGGCTAGAAATTTTCCTCTGTGTACAGGGCGTACGATTTAACTTTCGCACCTCCTTCGTACGAGATCTTCGAGAGAGAGAGAGAGAGAGGGGGTAAAACGTAAAACATCCGGGTAAAGGAGCGGCGGAGTGAATTTCGCGAAATATGCATGCTCGAAAAATTATTCGAAAAATTATTCTCATCGTGAAATTGCTAGCCTTAGGGGGAAGAGCTTTTTGGCAAAACTCGGGAATGCGTGAAATTTATTAAAAATAACTGTAGTTTTTGGGATGCAAGATATTTACAGCATGAATATCAAGCGCGGGGGAATGTTAAATCGCGGATTTGATGCGAACTGGAATACAAAGAAGGAAGAGAAGAATAATTTGAACTTTTTTTTCCTTTTTCTTATTAAAGAGGAAATCTTAAAAGTAAAATAAATAGCAGTAAAAGCTGTTATACGTGGAAATATCGCGAGATATTAGATGGAAAATATTTTAAAAGTTAAAAAGTAAAGATTTGTTTCTTTGTGAACTCTTTTGTCTATTTAATACTTTCATTTCAATATCATTTTGATTTTCAGTTTTCTTTTATAATATACAAAAGTTTAAATTATTTTTTTCATAATCTTTTTTTGAAATTAGATTATTTATATATTTTACGTTTCATTCATTCATTTATATCTTTCTCTTTACACATATTCTCTAATATCATTTTCTCTAATATCATTATCTATATCATATAAATGTTATATCATGTGTTATATTTATATCATAGTATTTTACTTTTAAAAATTATATTCCTTAATGAGTTTCAATATTTGTCAAAAAATTTTTCAGAAATAGTTAAAAGTTTTTCTGATTAGTTACACATTGCAAATGCAAGAGAGAGAGAGAGAGAGAGAGAGAGAGAGAGAGAGAGAGGGGGAGAGAGAGGGAGGGAGGGAGGGAGAGAGAGAGGGAGAATCAATTTAATTATAATCAAATATAACATCGAATTCAGCATTGAATTTTAATTAAATTTTGTGTAAATATTGTAATATAGATTCTTTTATTGATGTATATTAATAATTTTATTATTGACTTTTAAATAACAAAGACATCAGGTTGAGATTTGTCTTGTATTTTTAATTGGGTTACAAAATTCAGTAAAGTAACCTTTATGTATGTGCTGATGTGTAGCTTAATTTCAAATATTTATTATAATATCAGTTGCATTGTTTCTTTTAAATTATACGAGTCACTAAAATTTCTCATTTCTTATTCAATTATTGCAATTATTATTAATCTATTTTAATTTTTAAGTTCAAACAAAAGAATTTTTAAGCATAAAATATACCATTTGAAATTGTTTCTGATTCACTGCCTAATGTAATATAAGGATAAGATAGAAAGAAAAAAAAAAAATAGATAATATAAGATAATATAAATAATAGATAATATAATTTGTAAATTAATGTACATCAACGATCAACAATAAAATAAATGCGATAAGAAAAACTATGATTTGAATTGTTAATTGTAATGTAATTAATTAATGAAACTAACATTATTTTTTTATTGTTAAAACGTTAATTAAATTTAGGTCTGAATTGAATTTTTTGAATAAATAATTTTTCCCAAAAATTCTATTTAAGAAAAGTCTTTTAGAAGCTTCGAGAAATCTTGAATTCTTTTCTGGATTTCAAAATTAAATCTTTTATTCCTTTTCTTATTTTCTTTTTATAATATAAGACTATATAAGAATATGTGCTAATTTGGACCAATTAATATTCTCATATATTGGAAATAGAAATTGACAAAAATTAACAAATAAAAAAATAATAAGAAAAATTATTTTTCAAGAACAATGATTTGATGTGTTATTTGAAATAAATTCTTTAAATATATAAGTATATTTTTCTACATCAAATGATTTTATTTAATGAAGGACCAGTCAAAGAAACTTTGAGAAATTTTCTTGAAATCTTCTCTCTATATACATAAAAATAAAATAAAATATATTATTCTCTTATTTTTCTTTAATCAAATAATAATATTGATATCATACTTAGATTGCAATATTTTTCACATTACATGTAGAATACAAATGTATATATTTTCTTTCTTTATATTAATTTTATTTGCATGATATTTGATATTGTTTTAATTGGATAAAAATCCAATAATCTAAAAATAATCAGTTTGTAATTTGAAATTTTAAAAATTATTTTATAAAAGGTAAACAATAAAGCATCGTGTTTTCTTTATTTTTCATACGAATTTTTCATAAATAACAATATCTTTTAAATTCTTGATTTTTCAACATAAATAACTTAATAGTTTTTTTTATTATAATGAACTGCATCATTTAATGCATAAAAATTATAAAATTCCACTAGAAAAATTAAGTGATCTTTATATGATCTCTATACGTTTATCTTCAGAAAAATAGGCACTACATAATATATTAAACAAAATAATTTTTTAAATACATATTATTTCATATTAGTTCATTTATTTAAATAAAACAAATACTTTGTATATATAATTAACTTGTTTTAACTGTATAAAAATCTGCTGATAACTCATAATGATAAGTTGCAATTAATATAAAAATAAAAATTATTTTTCATTTAAGCTGATGCAAAATTTTAACGAGCAAAGAAATTGTGCAAAAATTATTCTCTAAATATCAAAAAAGGAGAATTGTAAGAAGTGAAGAAAAACGTTCGATACGGCGTGAAATATTAAGCTGTCACTTTCAAAGCAGACGTAGTCTGATTGTAGAGAGCTCGACAGTCATAAAAAAATAAAAATCGAGTCAGATAGCATCACACTTTCGGACGATATCGTATGCGAGAAGGTGAATAACCAGGATATGTGGAGTAAGGATAGTTATTCAAATATTTATAGCAAAATGTGAACCTATCTCGACTTGGACCGACTTTGACATTAGGAAAATATACAGGCCGACATCGTGGGAAAGGGAAATATAGAGAAAGAGAGAGAGAAGTTAAGAAGGATTGGATTCATAAGTTACTGCATTAGTAATTCTTGTGCGTTAGATATACAAAGTGATATTAACAATATTTTAATGAATCTAATTTACTTAATTTATAATTTATAATTCTCAATTTGCATATATTTTGAATATATGTAAATATAAAATTTAATACTTTTCAACTTTTTCCTAACATACAAGATGAATTAAAATTTATACTCATTTATAAATATGTCCTTCATTTATTATGATATAAAGAATATTTTTGATACAATGTTAATGATTTCAAAAAAGAAAAGATCTTTTTTTATTAGTTTTGTCATTTTTTCTTGGATTTTTTTTTATGGCATTGATTTTTTTTATGTAAAAAATATGTATTTTTTAATACATCTATAGAATAAAAAATTATATTTACATATATACGAATTATAATTTTGAAATGAAATTTGAATTATGACTTTCATTTTGAACAATGAGATGAAATTATTAAAATAATATCCAAACTTATTTATGTTATTAAATGATATTCAATCATTTATACATCAATAATAATACATTAATAAATATTACGATCGTTATCAATCTCATTATTATAGGCTTAAATTATCTTAAATTCAAATCATGCCAAATTATATATATATATGTGTGATTCGATCGAATATGATTTAATATTACTTTTTGTTCCAGCAAATCGAGTATAATTGATCAATAAATAATATAAACAAAAATTTTTAATAAATTTAATTGATAAGTTTATATGACATCTCAAATCACCAATTACTATCCAGTGAATAGAACGAAAAATTATATATTATTTTTTTACATCCACAAAAAAAAAGATTAAAGATTATATAATGTGTTCAAATTGCAAAATGGAAGAAAAAAGATTTGTTACATATGCGAAATATATGAGAGATATGCAAGAAGATATTATATTATACAATAATGTTTTACATTATATAATTATAATTAAACTGTGAATGTTTATGAAAAAATTAAATATTTATGAATTAAAGAAATGAAGTTTAAATAAAGATTTATTCTTCAAATATTATAATTTTTTGTAATATTATACTTTGAATATTTTATGTCTTTTTTATGCCAAATGTGTTCTATAGGTTTTTAAACATCTAAATTTTGTATAAAAATAATATATAATTTAATTTTAACTTATATTATATTATAATGTAAATTATAAATGATAATAATTAATTTAATTTATATTTCTTTTTATGTTTAATTTACATTTACATTACATCAAAATATCTATGTATCTAAAATGTTATTCTATTAATTAACTCTTGATTGAAATATTGAAAATAATAGTGACTCATTAATGGTGACTAATTATGGATTGGCTGAATGAAAAATCTAAAAATCCATAAAGGATTAAATAAATTATTTTGTCAAAGAAAGGTTATTAGTTTTTGCTATGTTTACGTCATTTTAGAGCAAATTTGAAATTAACATTGTGATAAAATCGGAAATAAAGGAATTGACCTAATTAGATTGAACATTGAGCTATATTTGCAAATCCTATTTATGATTCGGATATAATTATCAATGATCAAATCAAAGAAGGACTACTTAACGTGTGATATTAATTCACTGATTGTTTTAATTTCTTTTGACACAATTACATTAATATCAAATTTGAATATGAACGTAATTATTTTTTTTTAATTTTTATTTTTATTTTTAAGTAAAAATCTGATAAAACTTAAATTGTCATTTTAAAGTTTTTTCCTCTTGTCTTATAATTTTGAATTTTTAATATAGGGATAATTATTTTCTTTTTTAGATTTTTATTTTTAAATAAAATATTAAATACAATAAGTGATTTAATTATTATGAACATTTAGAAATTACAATTACAAAAATTATTATCTGATGTTTTATCAAGACATTTGATCAGGATAAATTAAATTAGATAATAATTCTTATAATAGTACAATGATATAAATAATAAGAATTTTTTAAACATGTAATAGAATGTATTTTATACTTTTATATGTATGTATAATTTTTAACATTAAAAAAGTACATTATTTTTTTTATTATTATTTTATTATTTTTCTTAATATATATAAATTTAAAAAAGATTAGAAGGACAAATTAGAAGGATAATTTTTGTAAAAAGAAAATATTTGTATACAATTATTTTTTAATAATGTATATTTTTACCGTTTAATTCTATGTTTCTTTTTCATGAAATTTTTTATAGATACATAAAAATATAAAATATAATATATCTGTATTTTATTAATTAATACTATAAATGCTATAAATACGATAATTTTTAAATTCTTTTTAGCTAGATATTGTATGTTATATATTAAATATTAATTGGAATATAAAAGTCTCTGATTAACAAAAATCTTTTTAATAGGCAGTGTCATACATGTCAAACAACATTATTTTCTAAAGTATATGTGTAAAAAAAATTATTTAAAATTAAAATTTTTAAATATTTAGATATTTATTGATTTTTCTCAATTATTTAAATAATCAAAATATTATTTATCCAATATTGTGGTAAAAAGTGGCGAAAAATATTATTTGCTGACATAAGAATTAAAGGCAAAAATACTAAGAATAATACAGAAAATATATTCATGCATTTTTACAACAGATGTTGTAATCTAGTAACAGGATATTCGTTGTTTATTTTATTGTCTCTACACCAGCTTGAATGTGGTTTTTAAAACCTCATCATTTAACAGAAATTCGTCAGAAATGTTTTCGCAAAACGTTGTTCACCAACAACAATGCAAAACTTGGCGTTGCAGACATTTATCATAAAATACGACCTCGTTGCTCAGTTGGAAGTCAAAAGTAGAAAAGCCACGCACATAGTCCCATATGAGAATTCACAAAAAGAAACAATACAATGTTCTAGTTTTTCCATGACGTAAATTTTTATTATTTAAGAAAAAAAAGGGGGAAAAAAGGCAAAAAGTAAATAATACAACAATGAGGAAAAGTTTACGAAATTTTAATTTTAATTTTAATTAATATAATGTTAATATAGATACGATCAATTAATAAATAATACGATTGAGATAAATAAATTTATTATTAATTTTCGTTTAAATAAAATTTGTTGTATTTAAATAAACAAATATATCTATCTATTTATCTATATGTAATTTTAAGAATCAATAAATTTCGAGCTTGATTTTACAGATCATCTAATATTGATATCGTCTTTATTAATTATTATTAGGATTCTATGTTTATGTAATATTTACATTAAACTTTGAATCAATTATTCATTAATTTTGGAGATCTAGATTTGCAAAATTTATTCAAAATTAATGATAAACAATAAAAATATACATTAGTGAAAATAGATATAGATATATACATTTTATGAATAAATGTATATTTTTTATTAAATATTTAAATATTTCAGATATTTTAAAACAGCAATTTTTAGCATTTTCAAAAATTTATTCCATCAAAACTGCAATTAGAAAATTCCAGTATATATATATATATATAATATTATATTATATACATATTATATATTATATACATGTAATAATTTAAAATGTATATATGAAAATATAAATATTATTTTCTTTTAATAAAGTAAATATTGAAACAACCTGTAATTACAATTTTAAAAGCAACATTGAAAATTCTATTATGAAAGAAAATTAGAAAATTGAGAATGTTAGAAATTAATCAAATAATCTTAATATTCTCATAACTATCATTTATTCTAAAAAAATTATGCCAAATCGTAAAAGGTGAATGAATATAATTAGTGACAAGTCTCATATATAAATTATTATATTATGTCTCTTATATCTTTTTGTCTTTATTTATAATTAATATAATTAAAATCATAAATTAATATAATAATAAAATCATAACAAATATTATATATTCAAAAATTTAATTTTAAATTCCAATATTAATTATTTGTAAAATATTTCTTATATTTCTAATCTAATCATAAGTAAATATAATTGTATTATTTGTAAATAAAGCAAGCTAGTTTAATTTCAAAGTAAAAATACTTGATTGATCACTTGATTGATGGATTAATTTTCATTTTCCGCTAAAATTTCGTTTCAATTATACGCCCTTATAAAATTTACGAACGGCCATGAAACGGAAGAGACTGAATGTAGAAATAAATTCCGCCTATGAATCTCGATAAACGAATTTCACGTAGCATCCTCACTTCTAAATTACTTGATTCTTACAAGGCACGTACGAGCACTTGATAATTCGATTCTCTTTGCGTCAATATCGGAATTGATTGCGTGCCCGTGCTGCGTACTCTGACGAATGCGATAATCGGTCTGCGAAACGATGCCCACTCGAATCATGATGCTAGCCAAGCTTTCTGTCACGGAATTTCAACGTGCAGAAGGAACGACAGGTCCCGTTAGTTCTGCTATGTGTTCAACGATTAAAAATAAAAAGGAAAGAGAAAAAAGGAGAGGGAAAAGATATTCAATATATTTATTGTACTCGATTGTAAGATAATTGAAAATTAAAAATTTAATTGTTAATATATTTTTTAATTGAAAATTTTTGAAACAACATTTGAAATAATTATAATATAAAACATTACGTATATAATAATCGTAACAAGTGTGCAACTATATTATTTAAAAAAAGAAAAAATAATAATAATACGAACATTCGAACACTGTATACTAAGAAATCAATTATTTTCATCGAAATGAAATAACAACAGCGACGAACAAATGATTTCTTTTTTTCCAAAACGACAAGTAAATCATTGAATTGCAAATACATCAATTTACTTTTTTCACGCGAAAATACGTCAAAACTAATTCTCAAAAATCTTTAAAAACAGATCTCCCCTTCTAAAACGAAAGCAATAATTCGTATTATTTCAAAAATCTTAGTTATTTCTCAAAAATTTATTTAAAAAGTAATTCTAAAGCAATATAATTCTCCACCGCAACCCAAAATTCCATTTAACCCCGTCAAAAAACCTCGTAGAAACGACAAAGAAAAGATCCCAACCCCTAAAATGAAAGCAACCTTCCACTCCTCTCCCATTCTTCCCTCCTACGTCATTAAAAACAGACCCACCCTCTCCATAATCTCACCCTACATCCACACAACCCTTCCACTCGAGTCACAAATTAATAGTCGATTCATCGTGAGAGCCACACACCAAGGGATAACTCCAACGGAAACTCCACCCTTGAAAACGAATATCTCGGTCGCGAGATCAATTAGGATCGACCCCCTTCCTCGTTCGTTGTATCAAAAACAGGGACACGCAAGATTGGACGCGAGCATCGTTGCCTTAGGTAAGGAATACTCCCCTCTAGAAAGATTTATGAACAACAGAGCGGCCCTGACTTCGACGTGAGCCAAATCTATAGACGACGTCCGTGTCGTCGTTTCCCTCCCTCCCCCTCACAGGAAGCGGCCAACGAGAACTTAAGGATGGGGATATATACCTGACGTCCCCGGGATATATATCGCCCGGTGGATCTCTCGACCCGTGCTCTGATTTATTTTACGCCGACGAGCTTCCGCTTTACACACCACCCCCTTCCGCCCCTCTCTTGTCCGCGATTCCGAAAAGTCAGCAGACTGCCGGCGCGCAACGCGCAACACCACGCGTGTGTACCGGATTTAGGGAATTTCGGGGGGAGGGGATCCTGCCAAGACTGCGAGATAAATACCTCTCGCGTGTCCCGCCAATCTCCTCCCAACTGCTATGACAGACAGACGCGCGTATTGTCTCAACCCCTGAATTTTACCTGGAAGGATACGCGATGTACTGTGGATTTTATTATTAGGATTAGGCCGAATTCGATATGCGAATTTAAAGCTATGCTTCGTTCCAGATTAAGAATGTTAGTGTCTAAAGAAATTATTACTTGTGAAGTATATTTATGTATATTGGATTTTAATATTCGAATTAATAAATTTATATCACAGTTAGTATGATAGATAGGCATAGATATTATTAAAATCATAGAGATATGTGATGTATCGTGAAGCTTATATGTATTACAATTAGGGATGATTGTTATAGTTATTAAATTCGACATATATATACGATTCCAAATATTTATGTTTTGTTTTGAGAATTGAAAATATTACTCTGAAGAAATAATATTTCGATGATAAATTCTTGTGATTTGAATTTATGTTTGAATTTAAATATTGGAATTGTACTAATTGTAAGTTTTAAAAGTCTTACATTGTAAAAAGTATGTAGAGCATAATGGATTATATATGCGACAATTTCTTTTTAATGGAACATTATTTTAAGAAAATGAAGTCAACACTACTTTTTTTGTTCTTTTAAATAAAATTTTGAGTAATAATATATAGATATTATTAAAATCATAGAAATATGTGATGTATTGTGGAGCTTGTGTGTAATATAATTAGGGATGATTAGTATTAAATTCGACATATTAGTTTCAAATATTTATGTTTTGTTTTGAGAATTGAAAATATTACTCTGAAGAAATAATATTTCGATGAATTCTTGTGATTTGAATTTATGTTTGAATTTAAATATTGAAATTGTACTAATTGTAAGTTTAAAAATTTAATCTTTTTAATTTTTTTATTTTTAATGAAATGTTATGAGTATGTAGAGCATTGGATTATATACAATTCAACAATTTCTTTTTAATGGAACATTATTTTAAAATGAAGTCAACGCTACTTTTTCTTTTAAATATAATTTTGTAGTGTAAAAAAATTTAAATCATAAATTATGTTGTGAAATTAGAAATTAGAAAACTTATAGCGTTTATATGTCATTCTTAAAGATTTCTCTTATATATAATTCTTATATATAACTCATTATAAATAATTCAATAAAATCAAAATTTATCGGATAAAGTATAATATAAAATATAAATATTTATGACTGTAAATATTTCATATAATATCAATTATTGGTATATATTATTTAAAATATCAATTATTTCTCATTTGAAAAATTAAAATGGTCTTAATTCAGGAATTTTCTAGTAATTTTGATAAAATTGTTAAAAATACAAATTGAATAATCATTAAAAAAATGAATTCTTACAACTTACAATCCTTGGATTTTTTTAAATTGCAATTCTCTTTTACATTTACGTAAAAATAACACGAAACGTTTTTAAATTCCTAAAATTTTACTTTTTTAATATCGATTTCATAAAGAGAAAAAAAAAGAAAATAATTGTCAAATATATTTTTCAAAACCACGTCATACGTATTGTTTATAATAAAAATTATATATTTTCAATTGAATGTAATGATCTTTGGAAGATTGTAAAGATTGCATATCATATCAATAATGAATTTTTATATAAATCTCTTCACTATTGTATCGCAAAGTTTAAACATCCTTTCGACTTTCGCACAATAGATTCTTTTTTTCCCTTCGATTGTTTTAGATTTCAATAGGACTTGAATAGAACCATAAACTTTGGATTCAATGTTCGTGGGAATAGATGGAAGTTTCGAGGTGTGAAACTTGATGTGAAACCGAAACTGGTCTCGGAGGACTGAGTATAGGGTTCGGCGCGTCTGTCGGATGTTAATCTTGCTCACGAGGGCTGACTAATAGAGCGGACTGCGATGAACGAATTAATCCATTGAAACATTCTTGACTGTGAATTATTTAACCCTTTCCTGTCCCAGTTCTAAATCAGATATGTGTTCCACGTGATATTTTATGCTTTTGAATCGAAAATTAGTATTTTAATGTATATCATATACATTTGAAATTTAATGTTGATAAAAAGTGAAAACTAATAAATAAATAAATAATTGATAAATCTTAAAAAGTATTATAAATAAATGAATAATAAAAAATAACACTGTTATTTATGTAATATTATTTAAATTATACGTATAATGATATTAATATAATATATTAAATATTAATATTTAATATTAACAATCCTACTACATTCTGGATTTTTGAACTAATTTAATTTTTCGTCTCAACGTTGAAATTTTTTTAAAAATTTGTTGTTTATTGAAACGAGGGGAAATTTAAGATAAAAATTCGAAGAAAGGATTAATTAAATTATGAATATGATATTGCATTTTTAAATAATTAAAAAATAAAATAATTTTATTGTGATTCTTGTATCAGTTAGTTCTCTTTGTATATAAATATAACTTTCTGAAGAATAAAATTAATGCTAGTTATAAATTGAAACTATAGAAATTTGAAAGAATATAAAAAACTAAAAATTATAGAAATTTATAAAGACTATAGATCTTAAAAGCTTTAAAAATTAAATTCTTATCAATTATTTTGTTATAATATTAATTTCTATACTAATATCTCAATTATATGTTAGAAAATTTTAAAAATAAAGAATTCTCCAGTAAATTATTAACCATTCTCATTTAAAAGTTAATTGGACTATGGAAGATATTTCAGTAAGAAAAAATCAAATTAAAGTGATTAACGTTGTTACATTAGATTATAATATTTTTTTTATTTATTTCGCCAAAGTTTATTACTTAAATAAAATTTTAAAAATTCAAAGGCTAAAAGAGATCGTGATTAAATAGAGATTCTTGGTAAAAATTATTCTATTGTTTTTACATTGATATTAAAAAATAAAATGTTATAAAAATTTTGATAAAGATTTCATTAAGAAAATAAAATAACACATAGATATATTTATTTTGTTTTATGATAATATGAATCGTTTTAAAAAATGTGATTTTTATTGATTATCTAAATTATTTCAAAATTATTTAATAAAGAAATAGAATTATTTATATTATTATTTGTATTTTAATTTTTTATTTTTTATTGTATAATCGTAATTTTATTTTATTCTTTTTTTATTTTTTTTCTTTTTTTTAAATAAATAAATGTTATAATATAATTTATTTTAATATTTTATATAATATATATATGATATGAAATATATGTAATATATGTAAAAACTTTTCAAATTCTTATTCAAACTTTTTGAATGACTACAATTTCATTAAAATATTTAAAAAAATATTTCATAAAAATATTTTTTTTGATACAATTTTATAATATTTGATGATACTTTTACATTATAACAAAATTGAAAAAATATATTCATTGTTAAATACAAATGAATTCTGAATTCAATTATAATATAAAATTTTTTTTTATAAGAAAAGATTGATTAATGAATTAAATAAAATTGAAAAAGAATTAAAAAGTAAAAGATTCAAACGTCCAATTTTTCTCCATTTTAATAAATTTTATTAAATATTCGCAATAATTAAATATTTTATTAATTTAATTAAATATAAACAAACATTAGATCATAAATGAAATTGAAATTTTTATTAATATATAAATAATAAAATTTTTGCTACTAATATACATCATTATTTGCAACAATGATATAACTAAAAAATTACAACTTTAAAAAATGATTTCCTTCTATCCATTACGAATTAATGTGCATTTAACTAAAATTATAGTAAATTCAAAGCGATGTGTACCAAAAGAATACCTGTTTGAAACGTTTGGTATATAAAAATCTTCGTTTTGAATGCAAATCCATCTCTAAAAAGAGTCTTTCAACGATTGAAAAGATGATAAAACATTGCATAGAACTGTTATTACTATATATTTCCTTGCTATTTATATTATTTTTCTTCAGCAATAAAAATTGTTAAAATGAACACAATATTTTGTTATAAATTTTTCTTTTAATTTTAATTTAAAAATAATAGTAATAACCGTATCATTCTCTGTTAGAAATTTTCATGTTCAAATATTTAATATCGTAAATCTCACAAAATTTCAATAACAATAAACAATTTAATCAACGAATGAAACGGTTTACAATTATCATTATTACAAAATATTACTGTTATCAAATTGACACGTTTAATTATATTTTTTAATCTCTCTGACAATTTACACGCGCTCTATTCCGTTATATTCGCGTTTTTTTCGTTAAAAATTTCGAACTTTTAAGAAAGAAAAATCCCTTTCAACCACTTTCAAAAAGATATTTCATCCATCCTTTACAAAGCAAATATTTTTCACGCAATAAAATTTACGATTGAAAACACGCAAAAAGGACACACACGCCGCCCTTTTCATCCTTTAAAGCGGCCCTTTAACGATCAGTTTGATAAAACATCGTATGACACAGTGTTTCAACGACAAAAGGAAAAAGGAAGAGGAAAAAATGAGAAAGAATGGGGGGGAGGGAAAAAAGAAAGGTTAGAAAGGGTGAGATCCCTAATGGAAATTCACTTTTATTAATTACCGCGGTAAACCTTCCGCTATGCCACGAAAAGGGGATTCATCCTTTGGCCACAGAAAAAGGGTACGTTATAGGCGGATTAAAAAGAAAAAGAAAAAAAAAAAGAAAGAAATCCGTGAAAGATCGTGTTTCTTACGAGCTAGGGGATAAACACGTATTACTTCCGGGTCCTTTGCGGTTTGTAATGCAATGTTTTCGCAATTTTTCACTCTCTCACGTCGCTGATGATCAAACGTCTCGTTGTAAAACTTCTCTCTCTGATTTTAAGTTCGTCGCGCGTGTGGCGCCTCCTACAGCGCCTGTACTTGGGGAGGGGGAAATCGTTTCGAGTCGCCACAAAAGCGTCCTCGAGGGGTTAAAAATTTTAAACAAACTGCGAATCCGCGAGTTTTTACCTGGCTAATCTGTGTGAGGTGGTTGGATGGTGTAATTGTAAAAATTTGGACGAGTTTTAGAAGACATTGAGTTTCAGGGAGCGTATGTTGTTCGATTACTTTTCTCTCTTGTTGCGTCTTGAATAAAATTGGGTGTTATCGAGATAAATTGAAATTATCATTCAAATGAAATTTTTTATTCGACATTTTATTTGAATAATGATGTATTCAAAAGATAAATTATTTTTATTAAATTATTTGTATTATTTAAATATTTTTTGATTATAATTTATGATTATACTATTCGTATAAGTAATTTAATAGAAATTAGATATTATGCCAGATAAATTCTTGTTTATATAATTTTTTGAATGAAATTTTTGTTTTATTCTTTATTTGTTATGTTTGTCTTAAATAACCTTTGTCTTAAATAATGATATTTGAATAGTAATATATTTAGAAGATAAATTATTTCTATATCTTAAAAATTATTATAAATATTTTATGATATTGTATCTATATATATATATATATATATATATATATATATATATATATATAATTTATATATATAATATATATATATATATATATGTATATTATATGTTTATTATTTAATTGTATTTTTTATTTGTTCTTTGATTTTATTAAAAAAAATAAAGATGATTTCATGTAATGGAATAGAATTTTTCTACATTTCTTTTGTCTAAATCGAAGTAAACTGTATATTCCTTCTTTTACATTTTCAGTTACATAATTCTTGATCTGATAATGAAATTTATATTCTTTACGTATAATGATTTTTGTTATTCTTTATCTTTTATTCTATATTATTATTTTGAAATAAGATTATAGAATTTATTTGTATACACTTTAATCTCAGATAATTTTTCTTTTTAAATTATTTCTTTTCTTTGTTATTTTTATTTCATTCTATTATTTGGATATAGATTGGTTCATTGCAACTTGAATTTTCTAAAATATATAATAATTAAAATCCTTGATATCTTGTTTATTTTAATTACTCCTTTATAAAATCTAGATCAAAAATTACGATTATCTATTATTATTATTAATAATATCTAGAATTAAATAAATGATGTATAATAGTTAATTTTATATAAACTATTAATATATTTTATATTTCTAAGAACATATTTACAAGAATCTTTTCTAGAAATTTAGAAGTATTTTTTTTATATTTAAAAATTTTCAATATTTTATTATTCTTTCGTAACTGAAACTTTGATTCTTATCAATTTCGATAAATCTGTCTGTTTTTATTATCAATAACTTCATAATCTTCGTCGCAAAATTTTTTAAACGATCTTTATACTATTCTTTTATTTATGATATCATCAGTATGAAATTTTTCCTTTGAATTTTCACAAAAATAAGAAAAATATAATTGCACGAAAATACATTTTCTTTTAAATCAAAAGAAACGTTGAAAAAATTTAACCAAATATTATATTGCTTTTCTTAAATTACATGTTAAAATTCAATTTTTAAAGTATGTATACGTATATTTTTTTGTCTTAAAGATAGTAAAAATTCTTTCTTGTTGAAAAATCCGATATTATTTACTGGCCAATCACATTGTAATAATTATCCTCCAAGATTTAACGTTCATCAAAAAAAAAAAAAAAAACTACTCCAAGATCACTAAAGAAATCGAAAAATAAAAAAAAAATCTCTTTCTTGTTCTTGTAATAATAAGTTCACGAAACCATTATTTCAAACATATTTTCCCACGTCTCTAAATCTAAATTTCAGATTTTACTACTAGTTTTCGAAAACTGCCGGAAAATCGTAAAAACACCCCGGTCTGAGAACGTCAACTTTCGGACGAAACGGCAGAAGAGAAAGAAAGACAAAGAGCGGGGATATAGGCGAGTGGAAGAGACAGGCGAAGTCGGGAAAAGTTTTTGGGATCGAACACGACTTCCTTCGCAAACCTTCTTTCTCAGCTCCATTGTGAAAACGCGATCCCAGTCGCGTTTGTTTTCGCGATCTACCCCTTCTTTCTTTCACCTCTTCTCTTTTCATTTCGTTGTCCGCCTCGTAAAATTTATAAACCGACCACGGCATTTCAAAGTTTTTTTTTAATTACGTTAATCAATCGATCGTTAGCCACAGAATACGAGATATTATGATCATTAATCAGAAATGTCGAGGACAATTAGAGCTTGAAAGTTGACATCGACGATTAAATAAATCGACGATTCATATTTTCTTCGGTGGGTAAAGCAGATAAGTACAATAGATTTTAGAAAAAAAGAGGTATGTCCGTTCTTTTTTTAATCGAGATGAAGTTTGAGTCTTAAACATGGTTATTTGAATACTAGCCATTTATTTCCTTTATTCGATTTCTGAAAATGGATATCTTTTTGTTTCGAAGAAGAAATGTTGTTTTGTTTTTAGTTCATATATTTTTATAATTGGAATATTTTTGTGGAAAAATCAAAAAAAAATCTTATAATAAATATTTGTAAAAAGATACCATCTCTTAATTTTAATGATTTTTTAATATCAAGATCATCACATTGAATAATATATTTACGTGAAGTATTTATTTAACTCGATCGTTGTTTATTAAAAAAAAGTTACTAACAAAAATAATTTAGATTAGGTTAGATTAACTCGTTATTTATTAAAGTTATTAATCTAATCTAACGTCTTTGTTATTTTAATATGGAAAATATTCGTATATCTCTCAAGAAGATGTATAAGTGAAAATTCTAATGATAAAATGAATTATTATTAAAAAAATTTTTAAAAATAAAATTTTACTATTAAGTGAATATTACGAATTACGTTTGTGAATTATTGATACCAAGATCTATCGAAAGTAGAAATATATTCAAGTGCACGCGTAACCGATGAATATTCAATCATTTTTCTACAAGAAAACTCGCATGAAAAGCAGCTATTTTACATGTCCGATCTTTCTTTTTGAGCAAAACAATTCGTCTCTCAGTTTTATTTTATTATTTTTATATTATTCAATGTATCTTAAGATGTACATTATCTTGACATAAAAATGTAGAAAATATACAAATGAAACATGATAATTAATAAATTATTATCTATTTCTTTTCATTTAATTTAAAAATATTAGAATAATTTTTAATTTTCATTTAAAAATATTAGAATTTAATCTATTGTAAATTGTAATATTTAATAATTTGTAGTTTATAATTATCTTTTTTATGTCAATGATACAAACCTAAAGAGAAAAATATGCAAAACAAAATAATAAATACACTACAATTCAATTACATTACAATTCATAAATATTAGAATATTCATTGGAATATTCTATCGAAGATATAGCAAAACAATTTTTATTTAATACCCCTCAATTATTGAGACAGTTAAAAAAGATTGAATCATGCAAAGTATCCTGAGAACCGATACCAGATGTGATTTTACATTAATTTTACATTACAATGAATCGAAAAAAAAAAATAAAAATTTTTTGATTTGATTATTCCATTTTCGAGTAAGTTTGAATATTTCAAATATAAGTGAGAGATGATGAAATATATCGAGAGATGATTATTTTACAAGTAAAAATAAGAAAAAAAAATAGAATTTTTTTGATTTAAATACCAATTATCAAGAAAGACGAAAATTTATCAATTATACGACTCTGTCGTATTCAATGTCAAAAACAAGCGATCAAATTTTATTCTATATTTTTCTTACTTATTCTTTATTATTTTCTAAAATTAAAAAATATAAAAATACACAAATATATAAATAATCGTTTTTAAAATATTTACAAAATTTTGAAAGATATATCTAAAATTATGTATTCTGTATTATTATAATTTCAAATTTTATTTTAAGATATATCATATACCACTTTAACATGATTCTTAGCCATGTTAAATAATACTTTATTTATTTGCAATCGAATAAAACAAAAATATTACGTATCTGATATTTTCGATAGAAAAAGCAAAACAAGAATAGAAGTACATATCATGGAAAATTCGCACACGGTAGCATTGTTGTTTCATGTACAAGAAAGCATTGGAGGATCGCAAAAGCTATTTTATCAACGGTCTGAACTTCTACTGAGATATGATAGAAATACCATGGATGATCGTCGTTATTCTTTTTATCACAGACTTACCTCATGGTGGGATCAAAACTAGCCAAGAAAGGAAGGCAGAATCGCTGACAATAGCAAAGGAAAACGGAAACAGGCTTTTGAGTATCGTGTACGCCATTGAATTTCCATCCCATCTCTTTTTGTCGGTAGAGAACCTTGACCACGTGGTGATCGCCTAAAAACAGACAAGTTAAAGTTAGGTGAACGAGTTCCTGCAACAAACTTCTTACTTTCACGCGATGCTTTCGAGAATAATAGAGCGTAACTTTTATTTAGTGAATGTATAGTATGTGTATGGTAAAAAGCAAAGTATTTGGCCATAAGAAACGAGAAAAATTGAGTTTGTATTATGAAGATCTATAAGTAATGTTGCAAAATGCAAAAATATATGTAACAACTGAAATGAAAATATTCGAACAGTTTTTTTATTTTTTAACAATTCTTATTGATACTTTGAGTATGCAAAATATAGTGAATATATATTCTTTTTTTTTTTAATGTTTTCGTTTCTTTGAATATAATTTTGTATAAATAAAATAAAATTTTAAATTACGAAATGTTAGATTTTGATAATATTTAATTTTTCTTTCGTACTATTTTTTATTTTTTAAGTAAGTTTTTAAGATTTATTTCAATATCTATTAAATACTAAAAAAAAGAACTATAAAATTACGTAATAAAAAGTTGAAAGTAAGCAACTTTATTGAATAAAATAGGATTTAGGAAAAATTAAATGATCAAGATCAAGTAAATAACCCATTTTACCGAATAAAATAGATAAAGAAAAAAAAATCAAACATAAATAATTAATTTTTTTATTGAATAATATACTGTATATTTAAAGTTATAAAATTTTATATAGATACAAGAATTCTGAAAAAAAAACATTTCGAAATAAAAATGCAATATTTCCTATTTTGTGATATCCTTAAGTTTTTTTTTTTGTCTTAATATTTAATATCTTTAGTAGTTCAATAAAGTTAAAAAAAAATAAATAAATTTAAGTGTATGAATTAACTATGAATCATAAGAAAGCAAGCACTTTGTATTCCTGTATTACGTGAGGCAATGTATCACGTACACGTTTATTAAAAGTGGAAATGGGAGAAATTAGTTCCTTTGTTGCACACGGTGCGCCAGTGTACAACTGCATTTATGTGTGAAATATTGCTGCCGGTAACAAAATTAACGTTAAGCCGTGCAATTTATAACATGTAATAGTTTTAAAGTAAACACAATCCTTCTCTTTTTTTGTTTTGTAAATTACTTCAAGAATTTTTTAAAAAACTGATAGTAATATCATTATAACATTTAATATTAAAAATTTGAATAAAAATTATGCATATAACACGTGAAACGAATAAACTTTTTATTTAAAAATTAAAATTATTAGCAAAATTTCATGTTATAAATTATAAATATTAATTCTTTAAAAGTTTCTTAAAAATCCAAGAATTATTAACAAATCTATTCTTATATAATTTCATAGTTAGATAGCTTTATTTTTTCAATGAAACGAATTTTCCTATCATATTCTTATTATTTCCAGTATAAAATTCTTATAATTATATGAAAATATTATTAAATATAAAATATACTTGGATCTAATTATTTAATTTCAAAATGCTATAATAAATATCACAGTATATAAATAATTTTTGTAACCACAAAAAAGTATATAAACATACGAGAATGCTAAGAATAAATATTCTTAAGCCTTTCTTTTTCTTCTTTTTCTCATTATTTTATCATTAATATTCTGAAACTGTAGTTATCGTACAACAATTTATATCTTTCAATTCTTTGAAAATTACAAAACAAATCAAAATACGCTCCTTAAACAAAAGTATATTAATAAACGATAACATCTATTGCAAATATAAATACAATTTTTCTTCAACTTCATTTTACTTTAAATTATAATCAAAGATTCTACCATTACGTTCTAAAACCTTTTTGTATTTCATCTCTATTTTACTTCGTATTCTTGCCCTTCCCATTAAACAATAAATTATTATGCAAAAGACTAATATAAATAAGTCAAAGTACGAAACAACTTCTAATTCCAACAAGATTAATCAATTACCCGCAACGAACTTAACCTAACCTAACCTTCAAACTAAATTTCAAAGAAAATACTCCAGAGATCCACAATTTCACCCAAGCAAAGAAAAAAGCAAAAGCTTGAAACAAAAGCTTGAAACAAAACGCGACACGAGAGCGAACGCGTATTTTAACGGCGATAATTCAAATTAACCGAGTTAAGAAGACCGTCACGTCGCCGTCGTTGCAGTGGCGTGGCGGGTCGAGGCCGGGCAATTGCACAGGTTTAAAGCTCCGAACATCATTCGGTACGCAACGAAACAGAGCCAGCCGGTTGGATCGAGAACGAGGGAAACAAATATGCGTCAGCCGGAAATTTATCCCCCGGAACAGGCGGCATTAATTTTCCCGCGGGTACACAAACGGGTCTCGAGTCTCTCTTAAAACATTTTCAAACTTGTCCGGATTGTTCGCTGCGAGCTTGTCCTCTTTTTCCCCTACCGAGCGCATAATGGCCAATTCCAACCTCATTTTTTTTTTAACCCTCCGCCCTATTCACCAACGACAATTCAGACGTCGAGGATGACGGAGGATCCGTAATCGTAATTTGTTTGCAAGGGCTTTCACCGTGCCGCTTAACGTCATAAACGGAGAAGAGAGGAGGAGGGGAGAGGAAGAGGTTAAAGAGAGGGAATGGAAGGAAAAACGGAGGATCAAACGGATAAAGCAAGAAAACACGTGCATTGATAGCCTGGAAAAGTTTCTCCATGAAACTTTTGCTCTAACGAGAAAAGGAATATCGAATATTGCAATTGGTGACGAGTATGATCCTCGTTTTCATTTGTTTTTTAACGTACAGTAGCGAGTTTGATTAGATTGATTAATAAGATTGATAATGGATCGAGAAAAATTATGTGTTTAGATATATTTTAGTTAAGAGAGTTTAGTTGGGATAAATATGGTGAAAGTGTATCTTATTTAGATAATGGAGATCAGAATGGGATGGTGAAGTGAAAATAAAAGTTCTTTATTTCTTGCAATGAAAAAAAAGAATTTTTTATCATAATTTGAAAAATCAAACTGATAAATTTTATGAGTACTCTAAAATGTCCAAATATTCTATTAATTAATTAATATAAATAATAATTGGAATTTCTGTAGAACAAAGATTTCGTTGTAACATTGAGATGAGAATAATGTTCTATTTTTCACTGTACGAGATGAATAAATAATATAAATATAGAAAATTATTTTATTTATATACATCTAAATGTTATCTAATTATAATTAATCCTTGAACTATAATAATGTTATTACTAATAATTATTAAAATATAAATCAATATACATTTATTAATATTTAAATAAAATAAAATAGAATAATTAAAATAAATATGATTAAAATAAATTTAAAATTATTTTTTTGTTTCTTCGTATTATTCTTTTGCTTTTCCTTCATTCAACAATTGTACAGTTTATTTCATATTAATAATTTTCTCACTAAGATTTTTTGCAGAAAAAAAATAAACTCATTATGAAATAGTAGTCAAATTTATCATTTTTATGTTTCCCCTTATTTTTTCACTCTTTTATTTTAATTCTCTTCGTATTAAGTGTTCTAATGTTACCAAGATAATGTTTGATCTTCTTTTTCTTTTAAGTATAAGTGATTCGCATCTTCATCCATGATTTTTGATTGATCATCAATCATTGCTTCGTCTAATGCACTTTTTTCATTTGTATGCGTTCTTCATCAATAATAGTCTTCTCTGATATTGAACAGACATCACATCATCTATGCATCTCTTTCTTAAATTGTTCTTTGAGAAATGTCAAAGATTTAAAATGATTCTTGAATGCATTTTAGTTATTTCTTTATTGAAAAATTAAATCTTATCATTTTGGCTTGATTCAATTAAGAATAATAATAATAATATATAAAAACAGATCTTTTTAAAATTAATCTTTATATATCATATTTTATAGATTTTATTTTAATAGAAAAACAATCATTTAAATCACTTAGTTTTTCATATGAAATTTCACATGCTATAAGAGAGATAATTTGAATATAAATAATGCATATGAAATTATTTCTGTGAAAGTTATATGCTACAAACATTCCAGATCATTGTATAATAATTACAAAATTTTTCATTCAAAATTACAATGTTTTTGAACAATGTTGCATAATCAAATATAATCAATATATGAGAGAATTCTTATTTAGCAATGTTCATAGCTTTATTTTGAGGTGACTATGAAATCATTCTTTTGTTCTTAATAATATATCTGTAATAGTAATGGACGAGTCTCTCTCATAATTTTTAAACAATTTTATGCTTTATTCATGCATTTGAATATCTATGTATTTGAATATCAAAAGAATAGGAATCTGGAATCGATACATTATCAGTACATGTCATAACATCAAACTATATCGGTATCTCGACATCAAGAATATGGAAATCATTCGAACCGATATCAAAACCTTGGAATGTTTAGTAAATATGTTGCAATGAAAGCATCAGTAAAAGCATAAAAGTTCAATAAATAAATATATATATATATATATATATATATATATATATATATATATATATATATATGTATATATAGTCAATCATGAAAGTTTTCTTATGTAAACTAAATTAATAAATTATGTTATTAAAATTAACAATAATTTTATTTTATATAAAATATTGTGAATATGTAGATTATGTATATGAAACAATTTTTTTATTAAATATCCCTTTGAAGAAACAAAATTAAGTCTTAAAAATTCAATTCATTTGTTTATCGTTTTTATTGTTGAAATACAATTTCATAATAATAAATTTCGAGATAACGAGAGAGATCAAAATATTAAAATAAAATATTCGAGTTTTATGTCTATCATATTTTAAAAAATATATATCTATTTGCGAGATATTTGATCACTACCTATTGATTTCTACGAATAAATCGAAATAATCTTGACTGGATCAATCGATCCAACTGTAACTCCATTTTGGAAGCATTGAAGTCTACTAAAACTGTGCATTCGAGTAGTGTTCGTACAATAATCGCGTTCGAGCACAATTGGGCAACTCGGCCAATTAAAAATTTGCCGTGATGCAAAGCTTTCCACAGTTGCAGTCATACGGCAAATTAATACTGTATGACCGATTTAATGGTGGATATCAAAGGAGTCCGGTGCAACAATGGTCGATCGTAACAGTGGCGTTGTGTTCGAAATTGGAAACGACGCGTACACGAGCCATTGCTCTTTCGATGAAGTTTGAAATGCGGCTGAGATGGTTCTCGAAATGAAAATGTTGCGAAACTCGTTAGCTGATCGTTCGATAATTAAACACGCAAGCTAATAAAATTATACGTACAATCAAAACAAGAAAAAATTTCAATGTTCGTTTGATGTAGATTTGTAAAATATTGAGAAGAAAATTATATTTATTTTTGACTAGATGGATCTTTTTGTTATTATTTCATTAGATTATAATATTGCTTTTTAGAATAATTTTACAACTAGTTGAATTTAAAATTTATTTATCATTATTATTGTAAATTATGATTGAATATATTTATAGAGATTACATAGCTATCTAAATAAAATTACATAATAAAAATAAGATAAATGCAAAATTAATTATTTATTAATTATTTCAAAAGTTGAACGTAATCTAATAATAATAATAATAATCAAATTAATTGGAAAAATTAATTAGAAAGCTGGATTATTCTTTTATTTAAAAGTTAGATTTCAAATGATCCAGTCATAGTTAATTAAAGATTAATAAAAAAGTATCGTCGTAAAAATTGATAATATTTCATTGATTTATGTTTCTTTTTATTCGTATGAAACGTATAAAAATTGTACACAAAATTTGTTTTATCTAATATTTATGAATTAATTATTTTCTATTTATATTTTCAAATTATAAATAAACAAAATTTTATATTTAATTTTTAATATCAAGTTTCATAAATGTGATCAAGAAAATATTTCAAAATTAGTAAAATGTCTTTATGATATTACGAAATTTTTGAAGATATTCAACTCTTAAAAATACATGACTATGCTTGTTCCTTTACAAATTTTACAACATATTATTACAATATTATATTATTACAACATAATAATCCCTTTATGTTGTAATCCTTCGAGAACAATAGCTTTATCAAAAGATCGTAATATATATTTTATCCTATGTTTGTGAGGTTATATAATTAATAATAAATAAATATTGATCACAGTAATTAATTATTTATCAAATTTTAACAATTCATAGACCGCTCTTTCGACAATTCTATCCTTATGAAAGTGTATGGAAGATATCTTTCTAATTAAGATGGAGATCAGTAAAATAGAAATAACAAAACGAGTGCTAATTAGAAGAGAAATTTTTATTAGAAGTTTTCGATATTTTGAGAATATATTTTAATAATCATTGTTTATTATATATTATATATTATAATAAAAATGATACATCACTATATATATTACAATATAATACAATATGTGTATAATATTGTTTTAGAACTTTAAATAGATAGCAAAAAATTCAAATCTTATACAAAAAAATTGTGTTATTATATAAGATAACAGTAAAAAATACGACAAACATTGCAAAAAGGATCTCAATCTAAATTTTATATGTATAATATTTTACATGGTGCATAAAATGAATCAGTAAAGGAAAAAGAAAAAAATTCTATCTTTTTCAAATCAAAAAAATTTGAAATAAAATACAAGAGAAAAAATCAAAATCGAATCATTTGAAAATAACTATTTAAAATAATGAATTCTTACCTTAAATTAAAATATTATAAAATATTAATTTGATTCCATTTACAAAATAAATAAAGAATTTAAAAAATAATTCCAAAAATTCTTAAATTCATTATTCGAAAAATGATTTTAATTTTTTTAAAAATATTTTTAGACATGAAATTTCAATTTTTATTTTTTGAATGAACTTTGAAAATACATCTCTTTAAACGAAAATTTTTTGAAAACATTATTTACCTGATACTCTTGATATATTTCAATTGTAACTTTTCTTTCCAAATAATATAACAAAACTGTAGAGTTTCAACTTGTAATTAGGTAATTTTATTGAAGTTTCTTGCCGTGCTAAAGTTCTTTCAAGAAAACAGCATGGTATCGCGTTTCACGCGACTACCATAATGGGTAGCATCATCGGTAAATAAAGTGCAAAACTGCGAACTTCCCCTATCGCGTGGAAGCATGCTAAAAGTAATTAATTAACCTCTTTTTGTATCGCGGGTCAATCTCGAGCGAAGTCGACTTGTTTGTTCGTTGGAAGTATGGTTAGATCACGATTAATCTCATTACACATGGGTCACTAAACTTTTTGTCAAGTAATTGGGTTACCATTAAGCGTTACACCGTGCTGAATATTCAAGCGACTCATGGTGAATTATCTACTCGCGCGAAATAACGTATTTCTTGCGATACATTATTTATGACTTGATTTATTCGTACATATTAAATAAATAATGCGTTTAACTCTTTGTTATGTTAAATGCAATAGAGAAAATTAATTTTGTATATATTATTTTAAAATAAATTTTCTTATTTTAAAATTAAACTTATTGAATTTAAATTTACTTAATATTTTATCATCTCAAAATGTCACTTCCTATTAATCAATTAAAATTAAAGTTGGAAAATTATGTTAAAAATTTCTTAACAAAAATCAGAAAAAAGTAATTCTTATAAAATTACCACCACATACTAATAAAATTAAATTTAACATTGAAATTTAATATTATACTATAATATAATATTACTTTTTACAAATTAATTACATTTATCGATATTATTTTTTTTATCCCAAAGTTAATGAAAAATTAAAGTTAGAGGTTGAAATCATAATTAGAATTACAACGAGAAAAAAAGAAAAGTAACATTTGTGAAATAAAATTTTTCAAACAATAGCAATTGACATTTTTTTTAAACTAGTTGAAATCAGTTGAAAAAATACGTCTGAAAAAACACAAAATTTTAACCGCTCTAGATTAAAATTATCTTCGTATCCCGTTCCCTCTATAAAGTCATTTACCTTTCTTTTTCAACGTAATGAATAATCTTTATCAAAATGTTCATCGTAATTTTTTACCCACAGCTGGAATGAATTCTTGGATTTTTTTTTTTTTTATTCCTTTCACGAAAACCATTTCAATTATAATGTGATATTAGTTTTCAAATAAGGCAAAGACTATCCAATATCAATTAATGTCCATCGGAATGACAGAAGGCTTTTCTCTTTTCTTCTTGCCATTTCATTCGTTTCGACGTTTTATAATACCATTCAAAAGTCGGGAACTGCGTTATGATACCGACTGGGATTACATTATTTTAATGAAAAATATCGACAGAGCAGAACTTAACGAGAATAAAACGTAAAAAGATCAACTTCAAACTTTTAGTAACTTTGTCTGTAATTATTAATTGATCGATGTTATTTAATCGCAATGTTTTTTCTTCTTCTTCTCCTTCTTTCTCCAATTCATTGTTATTAAATATATCATGAAAATACAGCATGGAAATACATCACGTTAAGCTTCGAGAGAACTTTATCGAATTTTCTATTGAGAAATTTATTTTAGGATTTAGAATGTCGTGCCGAAGCAGATATCTTTCTTTCAATCTTTTTTGTATTAGTGGATCGGTTGGAAAAATTAATGACAATCTTTTTAAGTCGCAATATAAATGGGATAAATGTAGGATAAATGTATCGAGTATATTTGTAACTTTATGTTCAATTAAAGTAAAAGTGTGATGATTGAAATAAAATTTAATAAGATTATGCAAATTTTTATGCAAATTTATATATTGTGTATTTATATATATATTACATGTAGAAAGTATTTTTGACTATTAAATATATAATCAGATATTTATAAGACTTAATTCGGACTATATATTATAATCCATAAGAAAAATGTAGCAATATAATAATTCAAAAACTATTAAAACTATAATGCAATATTGGTATAAATTTAAATATATTCTTAAACATCTTAATTTTATTTAATAAATCTTTAATTAAAAAAATAACAAGTTTATTTGATATTGAAGCTAAGTTTTGCTTTCATTGAAAGCATATCATATCATCGATTAGTAAATTTAATCATTTCTAAATCAATTTAAAACAAAAATTATTGCATATACATATATATATATATATACTCATTTTTTTCATCGATAATTCATAAAATTCTTATTTACATATATCTTTCATTCACTTTTCAATTTATACAAAAAGAAGTAAAAAGAAATTAAACGATTACGGAAACGTAGATTTTCGAAGTGGAAGCTTATCAATTCAGAAACAATCCTTTTAGAGATCTAGATCTAAATGATAATTCTATAAAAATTTTCAAACAATTTTATAAAATTATCTATGATAATATGATACCATACAAGATTTATTTATTTATCCAATTTATGTTTTATTTGAATGTTTCTTCATTTGTCTGCAGATATTGCCTCTTGTTTTCCATTTCATGGAAGACGAAATACTTGTCCATAGATTCTCCCATTCGTATTTTATCTTCCATTATTCGCGGACTATCCGCAGATAACGTATACGGATTATTTGCGCGTACATATCCGCGAACATTTGTCTCTCACAACCTCTGGACAAGGTTTAAAAATAATCCTAAAATTTGATATCGCGTATCCACAAAAAAAAAAAATAATCCTAAGTCGACTTCCGCTATCCGAAAAAAAAAAAAAAAAGAAGTAATCGCAAGGGCGCAGGATATAAATCCCGTTTTAATCGCGAGCCAAATTAAAATTCCACTCGGTAAATCACTTTTCACATGGCGGAGGTAAGGGAGAGAAGAGAGAAAAATATATGGAACGCGTCACATTTAGGCGAAACTTCGGTATATACAATCTACCAGGGGTTGGGCTAGCCGGATGAATTTCCTTTTTCCTAGGCGGCTGATTGTTCCTGTGGTTTGATGAACGAGCGAACTTTATTTGAAAATTTCCTTAAATTAACGGATCGGCGGAACGCGTTTAAAGAGGCCCGGCCAAACCTTATTCCACATTCGACACGAATGAAATTTCAAATGCAGATTAGCTTCTTCCTGTTCCCGTTTTAAAGAGATACAGAAAGTTGCTGGGGGAGGAATTAAACAGAGGCCGCCGCTTTGACAAATATTTGGACGAGTCTTGGGTGTGCAATGTTGCTTCCGATTTCTAGCCGTGCAATTTCTTAACTTATCGGGGGATCGTCTGGATAAATAATGGCCGTGAAAATTATTTCAAAGGTGTATTCTGATTTGACCTGATCTTATTTCATTTAGCGACAACTCGTGACGAAATTTTGTTGACATTGTTTTCGTCGACACAATTTGAATTGGAATTTGTGTTGATACTATGTTGTGTTGATGATTATGTTTTCAGTGACGCAATTGATTATATTCAAATCAGACTAATTAATATTTTATCAAATTTTTAAGGTTTTAGACTAGTAAATATGTGTAGGAAATTATTTATAACAGGATTTATTGAAACTTTTTTTTTTATTATTTTTATTTATACTCATATGAATGTTTCATTAGATAAATAATATAATATTCTATTATGATACTAAACTATTATGATATGTAAAGTATTTGTATTTCCTTTTTAGAAGATGAAATCTATTCACAATGATTTAATAGCAGAAAAATTTAATACAATAATATATTAACATCTGTTGAATACATTTTTCTTATTTTTCTTATTTTATAAAATATTTTAAATAATATTCAAGAAGTAAATGGTCAAATGTGAAATTATTTACATAAGTAATAAAAATAAACTATTTTATTTTAACATATTTATTAACATATTATTTTAACATATTATTTTAACATATTTTGAAAAAAAGAATTTATTTATACAGAATTAATTATATAATTAATTTATAATTAATTTTGTTAAGAAAAAAGAGAATTGAATATTATTCTTTTTTTTTTCTATTTTGCATTATAAATACTTTTGTCCTTTAATTAATTTCTATAGTGAATATTCTATACAAATTTATTTAAATTTAGTCATCTAAAGATATAATAATGATGAAATAAGCATTGCAAAATAATATAGATCTTTATTTGAAATAAAACATAAAAAGAACAAATTATATTTAAATAATTTATTTACAAATTTCCATTATCCATTTATTCATTGTAAATAATAATAGGAAATATGAAATAATGGAAATTATCAAATCAAGAAAAATAATATATTTAATCCTAATATGTCAGAAAATTTTTAAGAAAATTTTTTTATTATTTTTGATTCTTTTGATTATTAATTCTTGATTCTGATACTTTTATTTTCATTTTATTAATTTAAAGTTTAAATTAAGATTAATTAATAGAGAAAAAGTTTTATTATTATAAGAAAAAATGAAAAAATAAAGGAAAACAAAAGATTCATATTTATTTGTAGAATTTTTAATATTATAAATATCATTTATGATATATAAAATAGACATATTCATATACATTAAAACAATAAAACATATATTGATTAATCTATAATAATTATGAAGTTCAGAGTGTTAAATTAAACTTGACGCGAGATCTGTGTTTGACTAATCTCAGACTCTGACTACTTATTTACTCAAGCAACTTTTGATCTCATTGAAATATTATACATTATATGTCGTTTTGAATATCCGTTATCTTATTAATTATTTCAATATATAAATTTATTATAATATACATAAATTATTGATTTTTTACTATTAATTTTCTACATTTTTTTTTAAAAATATTTTTTTATAGTAACTCAACATATATATTTTTTATCGTACATATCATGTCTTCGGATTTTTAGAAAAACCTTTAGAAACTTATGGTTAAAAAATAAAAGAGCAACGAAAGAAAAATATCGTAAAATGTATCTTATCATGAATATCAAGAGAGTTATAGTAATATATTTATGATAAAAACTTTTTATACAGATATAAATATGTATACATGAAACTGAAAATATTTTCTTTTCATTTTTCAAAATTTTAGAATTGCAATTTTAAATAAAATAATCTTTATAAAGAAAAAAAAAAGATAAAAATAAAAACGAAGAAAGAAAAAAAAGATCGTTTTTATTTTTAGAAATTAGAAATTCTATAAAATACAATCTGTAATAGTATGCTAGAGTACATGTATTTACGACTGTAATATGTTGCATGTATATACATAGTAAAATCGTTGAAAATGTCACACCTGTTGCCTTATAAGGTTATACTGGATTCAAGAGCCACGTGGACTGGCAACATAATTTTCTCTTTTAACTGAAATAATTTTCCAAATCTTTTTCTCACTACTGAATAAATATAAAATATATTGATTTAAAAAAAATTGTATTGTAAATTCTTCTTATGCAATTTGATTATTTACAAAAATAAAATATTATTCTATGATTTAATATTTTGAAAATTTTACATTTAATATATATTTATTAAATAATCAAATCTTATATTATCGAAATTATATTGAAATATAAATGAAAAAAAATTTTATTTTAGATTTAATTAAATTACATATATATATATATATATAATATAAATTTTTTTTAGTTAATGTAATTTTGATATATTTTTTATTTTATTAGATTTTTTTTATTTTAACATGAAATCTATTTTATAATATTTATCATAAACATTTATCAATTGTATATGGATTATTAATGTAAATTTGTAAAACGATATCACATGCCACATATGGAAAGAAATAATCGTACTGATAAAGAAAAAATTAAATTACCTAATTTCATAAGAAAGAGATATCAAATAGCCATTGAGATGCGATTTAACTCCATTAGATTTTTTTATAAAATTTTTTTAAAAGTAAAATTTACATTAATAATTTACATTAATATTTCAATTTGGAGATGTAACATTTAACTTGATGAATCAATATATTCGATATGAATAATTTTCTGTAAATTCATTAATAAATCATTTTTCATATGAGAATTTATTTATACGAAAAAATTTTTCGACATAATCGATTTACAGATTGATTATTCAATAGAGATAAATATATTATTTTTTAGTCAAAATCCAAACTTCTTTCTTTTTAATCAACTTTATAAATAAAGGGGTAAAATAATTCAAATCATATATAAGAATAAATATAATATTCTTTTTTTTATATTTTATATATTTATATATATTTTTTACATATTATTTTTATAATTATTATACATAATGAAAATTGTAATTGATTTTTAAAATTGTTATTTTTTTTTACTTCATTCTTTCTTCTTTGATTATTTGAAAAAGGTACATATCGTAAATTGCGAAATATAAAATATAATGTTATTTTAAACGAAATATAAATTTTTTAATAAAAAATGTTTTTATAATATTTTTCGCTTTCGCATTCAATTTTTCATCGTTCGATTTAGATTTCAAATTATATAAAATTAATGTATTTAAAATTATATCGTAGTATTAAGAATATTGATTTTAATATATTTTGCAATTAAGTTTAAAAATAATCACTATTATATATGAATTTTTTAATTATGTAAAGCAAGAAAATATAATTATAAAATTTTATACTATTAGTTATTTCTATTATCTCTTATTATAATAATATCCATAATTAAACTTATCTGCAATTCGATATTTCTATATGTAAGATTTTTATGAAAAAATAGAAACTATGAAAACGATTAATCTACCATTAAAAAAATTATATTTTATTTTTCTCTGTTAAAATAAATTTCATTTATTAGCGAATTTATTGTTATTAAATAATAGAAGTAGAATTCAATACAGTAACATTCGAATTAATTAGGGGATAAATTCGTAAATAATTATCATTAAGATTAAATAAAATTTGTTAATATTTTATGAAACGATTAAAAATTAAATTTTTAATTAAAAATAATTAGTTAATTAAAAATATGAATATTAAATCAGATTAGAATACATAAATCAAATATATAATACTATTATTATATTTTTTTAAGAAAAAAACATTAAAAAGAAGAAATACAAAAAATAAATAAATCGTTTTTAATTGTCTTTATCATTCTAGAATAGTTTTTAAAAGAATATAAATGTTACTAGAATTGTTAAAATAGAAATGTTATAATAGAATTGCTATTTTATTGTATTCTATATCCAAATAAATCAATCGTTTGAATATCCAAATTTTTATATTATAATATAATAAATTTTATATTTTAAATAGATATTCGATATTCTAATTCAATTGAACTTAATTTTATAATTTGTAATTTATAAAAATTTAATTTTAAAAATACAAATAATACAAAAAATCAAACTTGAATCAAAAAGATTAAAATCGAAATTAAATCCATATTTCTGTTTATCATAGACTGATATAATTTTCATTATCTAATTTCGCTTTTCATACTTTTTTACAAAAAGTCATGATAGCTATATAACTTTAGTCTTTTACATTTTAGTTTCTTCTCGTAAAGTTCTTAATTTATGTTTCTATTATTCTTTACATTTTTATGCGACTTTTACCTCAGAGAAAAAATCAGAGAACCTAAGTTTTTTATTTTTTTTTTTCTAGATTCTTTTAACTTTATGCGAGTTAACTTCACGAGTTTTACCTTCATTTCCTTAAACAAGTCTCTTTGTTCCGAAATATCATTAATGATATAATTTAAGGCAACTAATATGGTGGTAATAGAATAATGTTAAAAGAATAGGATTTGAATTTTATTATCGAACGAGAAATTGGATAATATTTTGTGACAAAAATAGTAAGATAAAAAAAATGATGAACGAATAGTAAATTTTGAACGATAATGGAACATTTAAATTTTTTATTTTAGAACATTAGTGAATCAAATAGACAATATTTAAAATTAAATTAATAATTTTAAAAATTTTCAATTTTCTAAAAATAATTGACAGTTTTAAATAAAATAAGCCTTAATAAAGTTGATATTTTTGGTTTTTTCGTAGTTCAAAATTTTATTAAAGATATTTAGTTATATAATACTAATTAAAAATTTGTAATCAATTTTTTAATTGTAAATAGATAAATTTATCTCTAATTTTATTAATAAATTAATGCTAAAAAGTATCAATATTAATTTCATCTTATTTATAAATATATTATATATAATATTTTTTCTTATATATTATAAATTTTTTTCAAGAAAATTTTTTCAAGTTACAAAAAAAATTTTTAATTTAACTTTTATTTGATTCCTTGTATTTTTGAAAATATTAAAATATCTGCAGAAACTATACAAAAAAATACTATATAAAAATGCGATTAGTCCAAATTGTTATTGAAAATAATTAATAATTTTGTTCATAAACTTAATTTTTTTCCAATTTTAATCAAAATATTCGATAAATTTTTTATTAAATAATAGTGCTAATAAAAAAATTTTTATTTGAAAGTTTTTTTTTTCAAAGTTTACAAATTATAACATAAAATCAGAAGATACAATAAAATATTTGTATGGATTCTATTTATATGAATGAAATTTTCTATTATATTATATTGATTGTTCAAAATTTCAGCTCTTCCATATTTCAACTGAGCATTTATGTGAATTTTCTTACTTTCTATTCTTATAATATATTTAGAAATGTACATCTACAACACAAAATAAACAAAATATTAATTTATTCAATATTAGATAATTATTATTATAAATGTGTTTTTAAATTTATAATATTTGATATATTATTATCTATTTTAGAAAAAATGTTTCATAAAATCGTTAATATGAATTCTTAATTAGACAAAACATCATAAAGAATTAAACATAATAAAGAATTAAACATTACATGAATAACTTGGTTACACGAACGTTTGTAAATGAAAATCTATTGTATCTAGATCTTCAGAGAATTCCTTTAGAATAAATTTGAAAAGTAAAAAATAAAAATTCGTAATTCACATATACACATATCCTTTATTTGTTCTCAAAGTTTTATAATTTTTTGAATTTGCAGAATTTATATAATCTCATATTGCCTTGTAAGTGTTGGAATGGAAATATTTCAGAAGTTAGAAAATATTGAAAGTGCAACAAAAATTACATGTAAAGTATATATATATATATATATATATATATATATATATATATATATATATATAAGATGAAAAGATTTATATTAATGATATTAACAAATAAAAAGGTGCAATCGAAAATTATTCAATTATAAAAATTGATTCATTATCCCTACTATTAAAATTTAAATTTTAAAAAATCATCAAACATCTGATATCAATAGTTCCTACAAATCAGCAAGATAGAAATACCAATATTTTGATTTATGCTATGCAAAGAAGTTTTGGAATTTAATAAATAAATAAACTTAATTCAAATTTCAAAATAAATACTGATTAATTAATAAAATTTAAATTACATTACGATTTTCGAGTGTTAAATATTTCAACAAATGACACTGCAGAAGTTTTCACATTCAACTTTAACTTTTTTAACTAGTTTACAATGATTACTATTGACTGTATTTTCAATAGTTCCAAAAAGATAGAGGATTAGGATCAGATTGATAGATAGATGAATCTTCGTAGGAAAACGAAAAGAATTTTTGGAACAACTCAGTATTAAATAATTTTTTAGATATTATAGAATGAAATCAAATTAAAAAATATATACGTATACACAATGGCATATGAAATATTGGAGAATAGATATTAAAGAAAATTCTTTATTCAATTATTTTATTTATCGATATAAGATATTTAAAAATCGTAAATTATTTATTCTTATATAGAATGATATTTAATAATCAATATTTAATTAATCGGATTGTTAAAATGGCTTTGTTAAAGAAAGTATATAAAGAATATCTTATATCTTTACAAAATATTTTTTTTCTTCTTTCGATTCGATTTAAAGTTTCTTTCAATTTTTCGACTCTACTCGAATCGAACTATATTACGATTACCATGAGAAAAAAGAATTTCAATTCTTTTTCTTTTTTATCTTTAGTTTTTTTATTTCCAACCAGCTCTTTTTACCGTATCTCGTAAAGGACGAAACGAATTGGAATTAAATTGAAGCAGATCGCAGATTTTCTGCCAATATTTCGCACTTAATCAAGTTCTGGTCGAACGGGATATAGCCATTTGAGAACCACAACGAGATATTTAGTAAATTAATTAATATGAACGTGTTCTGAATAATTTTAAAAAGATTATAATTAATAATCATAATACAAGAAATTTGATTTCGATAATGTAATTCTATTTAAATCTAACATCTCTTCGTTTTTTCGACTACGAGAAAACTGTAAAATTTAAAAAAAATACTTATACAATATGATAGTAATTCTCTTTTTACACAAATGCATAAACGAGATCTATATTAATAAATATACAAATCAATTTTGTTTCTTTAAGTGAAATATTCAATTTTTGATAAAATAATGAATATCAAGTATATAAATACTAATTACTAAATTCTTTATTTTTAATGAAATTTTATAAATATGTAAAATATAATGGGTTATGTACTATTTTTTGAAGAAATATTATTTTAAAAAGATGCTCAAAGATGCTTTTAAAAATGTTTTTAATATATTTCTGCATAGGACAAAATTTTAAATTATAAAATATTGTGCTGAAATAAAAAAAAAATTCTAGACAAAATTATCTATGAAGACTTTTGTGGATGATATATTTGAATTTATTTATTCTATTATTTTCATTAAAAAATTAAAAAATAATTTCATAATATTTCAAAAATAAATATATATAGTAAATAAATGTGAATAGTAATATTGTTTCTTAATATATTTCTCACTTTTATTAGTAAATATAAGTAAAATATCAATATAAAACTTTGATTCGAAGAACAATTAAATAGATAAATATTTTCATTTATGGGAGAAAGAAAATTTAAGAAAATTTTAATCAAAGTACAAAGTTTGCATAGTTTAAACTGGTTTATTCGCTATTATCATACTGAATGATCAAAATAAATGATATAAAAAATTGAAAAAAATAAATAATATTGCTGGTTATATTAAAAATTCTATATCCAATGCAAATCATAAAATTATAAATGCATGCATAAATAAATTTTAAAATGAATAAGAGTTGTAACAATTTAAAGATTGTATCAATATACGAAATCCATTTCGAACATTTCGAAAATTTATCATATCCAATGAGAATATTAACATATATTATAAAATAAATATCTCAGAAATAATAATTTTAATTATGAAAAAGTATATCACTATTTTTTTATATTCAGAATTCACTATTTTATCAAAATTCAGCATAAAAAATTCATCAATTCAAAAAAAAAAAATTATTCTTTAGATCTCCTCTAACTATTCTGAAATGTTGAAAATATATAAAAATATTCATAATATGAAAATCATCGAAATAATTTTTATAATATGTATTTTTTTTAATCAATTTTTATATAACATTTTCTCATATTATTTCAATTAAAAAAAATGTTTGACAAAGTTTGTGAGAATATGCAATCGATTTCAAGTTATTTATATTCAAATTCTATATTTATTTACTTATTTTTTTGTATCATTAATTCAACATGTTTAAATGAATGAAATATTCGTGAAATTTCAGTGCATAAATAAAAGAAAAAAAGTTTTAATTTACGTTATTATAACGACAATGAGACAGGAATTTTAACAAGTTAAAATTAATTATTCCATTCGTTAATAAAGAAGAAAAGAATTAATTGTTGTGATTTAATTATACTGAATGTCGTGTTACCTTTTTTTCGTACATTTGATTAACTTTTTCCATTGTTGCAGGATCGATGACCGTGACAAAATGGTGGATCGGCGAAAAGCGCTTCTAATGGTGTTAATAGCTCTCCTAATTTATCCAAACGACATTTTCGGTAAGTTATTTATAAAAGAAAATTTTAATAAAAATATTCTCATTTTATAATACACAAACATATTAGAAATATAGAAACATATAGAAATATTACATACATTACATATTACACGTTATGTAATTAGAAATAATAACATAATTAATTTTTGTATTAGATATTTTTTTATGTAGATATAAAAAATTTGGAATTATTTTCTAAGATATAGAATACATCGAATTTCTTTTTTAATTTCGTTATTAATTCGAAATTAATACTATAAATATCAATACCATTCAATTACGAAGGAAAGCAATATTTATTAAATAATTAATTCGTGATAAATCGACTTAATAATTTAATTTTCGTTTTAAGTTAAATTTATTGTTCAATGTGGATATGTGACATTGCATACATTTTACGCAAATAATCGGATAATGTTATCAGATATTACATGTAAATTGTTTGAAATAATATCTTTCAATCTGGATTAAACTTTAAAGATTCCGAATTTCAAGATTGACAAACTTTACAATTAAATTTGAATTTTTCAAATTTTTAAGAAATTATTTATTTTTCTATCTGCTACGTGATATAAAAATATTTTTGAAAAAGACAAATTCAGAATTGTTAGGAATTTTTTTTTTTTGTGAAATAATAACAGTTTAAATACATTATTTACTATATGCATTATTGGAATAATATTAAACAAATAAAATAGAAATAAAATAATCAAAGTCTATTTAATACCATCGATAAAGAAACTTCTCTTCTCCCATAATTATACCGTTCTAAAATAATCCTCCAGTAATAAGTCATTGTTCGTTCTAAAAGCAGCTGATCGATAATTAATTTCGTCTCGAAGAATGGCCATCCTTTTATTCACTTTTATTAATATCCTAAATACCGCGTATTAATAAAATTGATAAATCGACACGCAGCTTAAATTACAATCTCAATTTCACCAGAATGTGTTAATACAAATTTGTGACAATGTTCTACAGCATTTAATCCGAATTCATAAATCGCATTTGAATATCGTGCAATCAATCTTGCTTTTGCACAGAACCAGTTAAATTTCATTCGAAACAATTAAAATAAAACGATTATTTATATCATGTACCAGGTTCTTTTCGTTCAATCATACGAGCAATTATTGCCAACCTCCCTTTAAAAAAAAAAAAAAAGGAAAGAGAAAAAGATCGAAATAAAATTCGTCTTCCTCCAAAATGTTTAGCAACCAGTTTTCGACGAGTCCGTTGATTGCCACTCTTTCGACGAAAGTCCTCCTCGACGAAGAATTTTCAAAAAACCGACTGGAAAACGACGAATGTCGTGGAGTTATGATGCATCACGAACCGCACGGCCAATTTTGCAACTAAGCCGTTCACTTCACGACCACCTGTAAATACAATACCGGAACTAATCCGCTTTTGAAACGCACGCTGTCACCGGCGATATACGCTGATATTGGCCTTACGATCTTTCCCATTCAGGTGAAATATTACTTTTTTTGCGGATGCAAGCTATGCTGTCCCCTTTTCACAGACAAACAGGATGTGAATCGCGAACTTGACGAAAATATCAATGACCATATGAAGGACACGTTGCAAGTTTATACGGCAATGAAGATCTTCTTTTATTTTTATCTTTTTCTTTTATGCTTCTTTTTCGTGTGGAGAGGAAAATCTTATTGTGTATAATTTAAGAACGATTCTTGGTTTTATTTGGTGTTTGAATAGTTATGATACGAGAAAGGAATTGACGAGTAAAAGTCATCAAATATTCTTACTGATATTGATATTCTTACTGTTCGTGTTCGTGATTTATATCTATAAATTTGGGAAGGCCAAATCACAAAAGTTGTCATACATAAATGTTAGTTAAAGTTTATTTATTAAAGTTTGTATTATAAACTTTTTTTATTTTAACACGTTAATCAAAACTTGATTACTTATTTTATAGTACAGCATTAGAATTGGTTTATTGGATTGTCAAAAAAAGAAAAACAAAAGTATCGAAATTATTTTTAAATTACTATGTTAATAAATTAATCATTTTATAGATATAACATACATTTTTTTTTTTAATGAAACTAAAAGTCTTTTATTTTTGAAGCTTCGTTTGGTGAAAATTTTTTAAGTTTTTAATAAGTTTCATTAAGTGGAGCACCACAAATTTAGAAGATTATTTTCGAAATTGAAAAAGATAAACATTTTAGATTTTTAAATAAATAAATTAATAGTTAAAATTGTGTAAATATTTACAAAAGGGTATCATCTTTCTACTTTGTTTTTTAATGTCAAAATCATTATACCGAATAATATTGAGATTTTATTTGGCAGTCGTTGTTTAAAAAGTTATCTACATAATCTAATTTAAATTTAATATAAATCATAAAAGAAAATTAAATAAATTTTTGTGATATCAATTGATAAAATTTTAATCTTATCAAATTAGAATTAAATAAAAAATTTATCTTATTTAATAGCTTGAATTTTTCTTAATTTAGTCTTCTTAATTAGTCGGCTATCAATTAATACTAATAAATCTGATTAAAACTAACCTTATCTAATGTAAACTTTCAATTTCAAAGAAAAGTTTACTAACTTTTTAATGACCAATGACTGTCAAAAGCAAAATCTTCATAACGACTCGAGTGATGACAATAAATTAAAAAAATTGAATAAAAATGTATAATAAATATAATATATTAAAAATCAACAATATTGCTAATATTACAATTGCTAAAATTATTTATCTTCGATTTGATAATGTTACAATTTATTAGTCAAGAACATAATAAGACATAACAATCGATACAAGTATTCTAAATTTATATGTACAACTCAGTTAATAATGAAAATACACGAAACCTGAAGATGCTCCATTTAATCTGATTCCTCGTCAATTTACGGTCTTTCCATAACGCAAATACATAGATATAAAGGAAATAACAATTATGTTTTCAGTTTCCCGCTTAAGTTATTTCGAGATTCATTAAGTAGACTTCTTATGAAAGCGTGTAACACGAGAGGGCGCGTACTGTGCCCTCTTCGATTCAGTACACTAGGGATGAATTGCGACTTCAACTTTTCCTCCGCTTCATTATCCGTTAATTTTACCGTGAAAGTTAATGAATAATTGGAGCAAACGCAATAACCTTTGCACAGAAGCTTCGTACACTGAATGAAACTACGCCGGCTTTGCTTTAGACGAAATCAATTATCCTCGAGCCTCCGAGCGACATTCCAGTTGAATTTTCCAGTGGTAATCAGACCGTTTGGTAACCATTCACGGAGAGATCATCGTATTGCAACCAAGTGTTTCTAATTAAGTCCTATTCTGTTCTTTGCTTGTACCTTAAACGATATTTAAATAGTTATTGAATGGAGATCAGACTTGATTCGATTACGAAATAGCAGATTGGAGATTAAAATTGTAGGGGCAAACTTACTGGATAATATTTAAATACAATATTTGAAAATTGATTGGTATTATTATGTATAATAAAATATAATATAATTACGTAAAAATAAAATAATAGTTCTTTTATATGGTTTTATATGTTTTCATTTTTTAAATTATTTATATTATACTATTATCTGATTGATGTTTGAAGTTTTATTATTATTTTTAAAATTAGTTTTTTAATTCATTATTATTTATAAATTAGTTTAGGATATAGTTTAGTTAGTTTAGGAATACATTGTGTTAATATTGTACATGCATCAGAATATGTCAGATATAATTATAAGAGGTGAATGCGAAACCAAAGAAATTTTAAAATAAAGAAAAAAGAAAGGTTAAAATAGTAAAAACATTATAGTTTATTATTTAAAATTAAAGTTATGAAAATTAAATTCTCGTTATATCTTATTATCTCTCAATTTTTTATTGTAACATAGGAATTAAAATATCATAATTTTCTTAACTACTCATTTATTATACATTATAACACTTTGAAAATATTGACTTATATTCATTTTTTTTTATCTTTTTTGAATCCTTTTTTTCATTATCCTCCACAGAAGACAAATCACGTTCTCGTTCCAAGAAAATAAAATTTTTAGCAAGAGTAAAAATAAACCTTAAAGTGACATCGACCAATATTAGCATCCTAATTTAAATAAAATTTCAAAAATATTTTTCTAACCGTACAAATATACGACGCTATCGCGATTTCTCGTCAAATTATACTACGACAAAATTTTCACACAGAATTATCCCATTCATCTCCATGTTGTTTTACGCAGATTAGAGCGCAGCAGAGAGGCGCAATTTCTCTAAGGTGCATCCACCACTGATTTCAATTATTCTTTGACGATTTCACGGCCCGTGTTTCCACGCAATTTACAAGCGTGTATTGCACTCGCATTTAAGATCTTCGTGGAAGATGCATAATGCTTCCAAAGTCGCGATTACATCGAATAGTTCACGACGTTGGAACTCGTTTGAAACAAGCATCGGGGCTTTATTGTAAGCGTGGAACTACCATTTCGCGATCACGGTTATTTCGAGTAGTTCCACATTTCGAGGCATCCACCCTTGCAATAAGTGCAGATAGCATTATCTAGGAAGAAAGAGGAAGCAGAGGTATACGAGGAATGACATCACTTCCTCGAATCGAGTATCAATTCCTATCGAAGACAGAAAGGCAAAATGAACGCTATATCTTGAAACTGAGTTAATTAAACTGAGTTTCTTGTATCAATAATCTTGATCGTGTAATACCATTAATATATTCGTGAGAGGATATCAAAATAAATGGAAAGATTTCTATACGAAAATAAAATTTATATTTATTAAATTATAGAAATTGAAGTTAGATGAAACGAGATGGCGACAGAATGACAGAAATAGGGCAACGTGATAGAAATAGAATAGTTTTCATTCTGTTTATATCTTGTTTCACTTGATGCAAACTTAAATTGCTTAATTAATAAATCCAATTAACATATTGAATTCAGAAAAAACAACTTTTGTTTTGACTATTAGAAAAATTTCTGTAAATATATTTTGTATCGAGAGGAAAATCTATTTAAGTAAAAATTTTAGAAAAATTAGAAAAATTGTTTCTAAAACTATTACTTTGACTTAGATTAAAGAAAAATATTTTTATTTTTTAAATTGATGAAATTTTAATTCAAGTTTTGACGAATTTTTTAATTTTGGAATTATGCATTATTTGCACTAAAAAAATTATTTTTCTTCTAATAACAGTAAATAATAAAGTACAATTAAGTGTTATTAGTCAAAAATGGTTAAATCTAAAAAGAATTGTAAATCAAAACACATGTTTCTTTAATGATAACTCCATGTTTATTATATAAAATGATATAGTAAATCGTTTGTTTTTTAAATGATATTTTCGTTTACATCATATGATATAAAAATTTTTCTAGATAATTTTCATATTTTTCATATTTGAGAGATATATTTTCATTTTATTTTATTTTTTTTTTATAGAAATGTATATCTAATAGAAATTATTTTATAATAATTAGATAAATTATGCAATATAATTATTTATATCCATTATTGAATCTATTAGAATTTTCTGTCACAAATAATACGATTTCAGTTATAAAAACTAATAATAATATTTTTAGCAATTTTTTTTATCATTTATAACTTAAAAATCAAATTGAAATTGAAATAATTTTAACCAATTGAAATTTAAATTACATCAGTAATGTTGAGTAATTTGAGAAAGATCAATTTGTTTGAGCGATTGAATAAAAGTAATATTTCAATAAATTTTAATATAATAAAAAAAAATATAATAAAATTACAAAGTAAGATATTATACAAATAGACAAGATGTATACATAGAGAAAATGAAATAATTTAATAAGCTGATTCAATAATGAAGAAATATCGATGTAATTAAATTTTTCAGAATTTTTAAAAATCTAGAATAAATAAAACAAATTTCACGTAGACAATATGTATTTAATAAAATATTATTTTATTAAAAAAATTGTTCAGCCTTAATCAAGAAATTAACGTCTAATTAAATTTCGTTAATAAAATTTATATGTTTGTATACAAAAATTCACTACTGTTTCATACTTTTTCATTATGATTTAAAAGATTTTGGTATGAAATAAAGTATTTTAATATTCAATAACATTTTACCATAACTTTTTATGATATAAATCAATCAATTTTCAATTTTGATCAATTTAATCTGTAAAAGTTCAATATTTTTCGTCAGTCTTCTTTTGTATAACGAAATAAACGATTTATATTACGATACATACATGTTGTAAAAAAAAAAAAAAAAAAAAAAATTGTAATTCTCTAACACTCTATCATACTCATACGAGATATAATATAACAAATAAAATAAAATTCGTAAATTTTTTTTCTTTCCGTAATTTATTTTTTATTATTTCGAAATAAATCGTACATAAATGCCAGAAATAATTCAAGCAAAATAACAATTGTACATCTCCGGATTATTGGTCTGTAATCCTATAGAATCTAAATCTCCATTCATAAATTATACAAAAGTATCCGAGTAGACGGAAGGGGTTCGAGGAGATAAAAAAATAATAAAAAAAAAAAAAAAAAAAAAAGGAAAGAAAGAAAAAGAAACTCGAGTAAATCATACTTATACAAAGCGAGTCTCCCGAGTGAGGGGAGACATTTATCAGAAATAATAATTCCGGTTCCGGTGAAGGGTGACTGTTGAAAAGGGTTATGAACGAAGGGTTGAGCATTTTTCGTTATATCGAATATCGAGCGCTAATGGCCGACAGTGAAAGGGATAAATAAGATTCTGAAGGAACGTGCGAGGTGGTGAAAGGAGACTTCCGGCCAATTGGAAACTTCTGCTTATCGGCTGCTTAACGAACGACGAAGCGAAAGGAGAGTGGGCCATTCAACTCGGCCAAACTCAAGAATAAATTAAGTTGAGTCAATTCCGGCTGCCACTTACCGACTTCTTCGAGTGTCGTTCAACGTTTCGTTTTGACAGCCGCGAAGAAATTATATTTTCAAGCTCAATTCAAGTAATGGAAGTGAGGGAAATAAAAACACGACGAACGAAAAATAAAAATATTATGACAGAATGATGCTCTGTTACTGTTAATATAGATGTGTTACAAAGCTATGTATTTTGTTAGGTTATTATTAATGAAATGATTAAATTCTTAGCAGACTTTTTAATTTTTATTCTGTATTAATTTTAATTTATATAAGGTTTTTTCTATTATATATAAAATATTAATATATATTATTAAATAAATAATACATAATATATTATGTTAATATATTAATTATATAATTGCTTGATTTATTTTTTTATATAAAATTCAATACATTTATTCGCTTTGTTTCACAAAAAAAATTCCTATTCTATTGATTCTGAAATTATTTTAAAATTATGGTGTATAAGATGATAATTGAATTTATATTAACACGAATTATAAGATTAAAAATATAATTTAAAAAAGTCAAATCTGATTTTTACTTTTTGATGAAAAAATTATTTTTTAAACTAACATTGTAGTTTAACTCTCAATTTAAATAGTTTTCTTCTCAAATTATTGAAAATATCTAAAAAATTGTAATTGTATTGTTATTAATTTACTATATATAATTTATAATTAAAATTTAAAATAATTTTTTTTTAATTCGACTACGAATTTTTACTAATGAATAATTAAATAAGAATCAATATTGTATTCAAAAGGAATTGAATTAAAAATTAAAAGAAAGGAAAAGTACTTTTTATGCATAATTATATTTATCATTTTTAAATTTTGAAAACACTAACAAAAATCATTTTATCAATTATTTATTATCTTGAATTATTATTTTTGTTGGTGGTTTATTGTAAAAGAAATTCTCTTGGCAAAAATTATTTGATATAGCAAGTTATTTGAATAATATTGTTTCTCACAATTAATGTTAAACAATTCTCAAACTTCACGTTAAAATAAAGAAATAATTTTTACTTTATTTCAATTTAAAATTATAACACTCCATTTAAATAACTCTTTAGAGAAAGAACATCTTTGAGAAGCAGAGATAATGAACGACGTTCACGTTGAAAATTTTCCAAGATTAATCGAAAAATATCGCCGCGTTATAAAGTTTGTTATGAAAAAAAAAAAATAAAAAAATAAAGAGTAAAAATAATCAATGAAGAAGAAAGTTATTGCGATCCTAAATGGTTTTGCAACTTTTGACCTATCCTGTATTATTACTCCTCCCGTCTTCTCTTTTTTCCACTTTTTCTCACCGGAACAAAAACCAATAATTAACTGCGAATGCATATTTCATTCCTGACTTGTTCCTTCTCTCCTGCTATCTCTCCGTTTCGCGAATAAAATTATGAGGATTTATGTTTTTTAAGCAACCTTACTCGATTGCTCTCTACAGAGAGGAGTGTGCGTAATTCTTCATTTTGTCGTTCGCAGATACGTTATGAAATCTCGTGTTAGAGCTTTCGAAATTAAGAGATCGCGCGTCACTCGCACGGCTGTTAGAAATTTCTCTTTGGCGCGAATTTATATCTGCACGCGTGGCATTTCATTCTCGTTTCAGTGATATAATTGTTTGGACCAAGTTCCAATTAGCACGAGACCAGGAGGATATCATAATTTTTGCACACTCTTGCACGCCCTGTTTATTTTTTCATGATGCATTCGCGTGAAAATAGTTCATTATAAACGTAATTTGCATATTAAACTTCTCGAATAGAGAACCTTTATGGAGGAAAATAATAAATAACTTTGATCCATATACGATGAAGCGATGGAGCGCAGATTCTATGATTACTTTCTAAATTTAAACGTATCGCTCTCGTCGCATATTTATTTCGAAATTTTTATAATTTATGGATCGAATTTTAGAAGTGGAAAATGATAAAAGAAAAGCTTGGAACAATTTAATATGAAAGAGGATGGATCCATACTTTGTATTTTCTAAAAGTATTTTATCTCAATTCAAAGTTATGACATTAATTGAATCGATAAAAAAGATATTGTAAATTTAAGTGAAGGTTAAAAGAGTTTGATCAGCTTGTTAAGCTCCATTTATATGCACTGGAATGGAAATATCAGTCAAAAAAATGAAATACAAAAAAGATATCTAAACCAAAAATCTCGATTATAATGAATATTTAATATATATATATATTGAAGCAATTTTTTTTTAGAATATTATCTGTAGCTGAAATCAAAAGATTTACTCAAAGATTTAGTGACTTTTTCATTTTTAAAATATAACTCTTTAATGATACGAGATAAAGTTTTTAAAAAATTTTTTAAATGAAAAATATTTAATTTTTAATGTTCCATTATAATATTTCCAGAAAGAAATACTGAAATTCACAGAGATTTCCATAAAAAATTCATATATGATTATGCTCTACATATTTATAGTGTTTCATACAAAACTGTCTTATTGTTGACATTAATAACACAACTTGTCGGTTGAATTTGCATAAAATGATGATTTTTCTGATTGATTATCATTAGCAAGTAATAAAATTTTAGTATCTTCTATTCTATTTTCTCTAAGGATGAATAAAAATTATATAGAAATCGTATTAATACAATTATTTATGTCAGAATATTTTGCAAATATTTAAAATGATTTCCTTTCGCAATATCAAACTTTTAGATAGAAATTGATTTACTGCGAAATATCAAAATGACTTGCCCCACTGTAATACGTACTTGTAACAGAGAAAAATGTTATCAGTGCTCGTAATTCTACGTATGACAACCGTAATAGCGGTTGTTCCAGTCATTGATATCCTTGGAAATAGACGATGGGAATAAGTTTCAAATGTATCGAATAAGAAGATAAACCGTTGGACGAATTTTGATTTTGCTTTTTTTCTGTAGGCTTTGTTTTCACGCGATAATAATTCACGAATTTTTTTTGATTCGTTATACGTATTCAATCATTCTTTCACAAAGCGATTGGTAAATTGCTATATCATATAATATTCAGTCGATACAGTATCAGATTTAATGGCACGATTCTTCTTGTTGAATTTCGAGCATATTTTTTAAATAAAATCCGTTGATGAGGAGAATTTGAGATTCTAATTATGTAGTATTTTCTTCTTCTAATCAATTATTTTTTAATGTAATAAAAACTTTTTTTATTAATTAGATTCGCATTTATGTCATAAAATTGTAATTAAATAAATTATGTTAATAGGAGGATTGCTGCAATAAATAATCTTACCAACCGTTATAGTTATCTGCATATTTGTGCTGTTGTTTATTTTTTAACATAAAAAACAATAATCTGTTAAAATTCATAGACGAAATTTATAATTAATATTAAAATGAGGCAATGATGTTGTTTGTTTTGATAAGGACAAAGAAGTATTCATGACGAGAGACGAAGTAATCGATTAATGATGATGATAGATGATAATGAAAAAAGTTATTGCAAAAATTCAAAGAAATTGTCGATTTACGATATTAAAATTATCTATCGAATTCTTTGGTATTTCACGTTAAATTAATTAAAAAAAAATCAAAGAATGGATTAATAATTAATTAATTAAGGCTCTAACAACAGATTTCTTTGATGTTGGAATGAAAAAATTAATGACACACGATAAAAAATCTATTATGAAAGAAAGCAATATGCAAATATTTTTTAATTAAAAGAAATTATTTCTTTTTTTTTTCTTATCCACTTTACAAATGGATCGTATCTTAAAAACATGCCTCTTATATTTTTAAAAATGAACGACTTTGCAGCTGCTGAGAGAATGTTATCATTTGTTTCTATGTTTTATCAGTGATTTCGCTTCGAAGAAATGTCGACAGCCAATCGAAGATATACAAAATTAGAATTATGATTCTGAATCTCATGAAATGAATGTTTCTATAAGCGTACACGTACGATATCCATTATGTATTTAAATTAATCAAGATTTACCATATTATACGTTAACTATGTTCAATAAGAAAGTTACATGGCATCAAGAAACTTTGGGATAAAATTCCAATCTTCATTTATCTTATATCAGGATATTTTAAAATTTTTTCCAAGTTAATAACTCATAAATTATTAAAAATTTATCGTTCGTTCGTTGCAAAATCCTCACTTATTTTTGGCATCATATTTGGTATTCATATTTATTATCAAAAATATATTTTCATTTTATTTGCTTTTTATATAAATATATTTAACAAAGAGTTATTTTATGATAATTGCCTTTATATTCGCATGCATGAGATATGAAAATATTTTCAAAATTTAGATTAAATTGTAGATGAATTATGCAATATAATTATCTTAGATATTAAAAATTTCTATTTTAAAAAGAGGCTCAAAAGTTCTAAATAAATTTTCTTTTATACTGTAATTTATAAAACGTATGATGGATATGGGCAATGAAAGCATTCAGACGACTGTAAAATTCTGTAAAAAACTGTAAAAATACAGTTTCGATTTTGCGTATTCTTGATTGTTACCAATAATTTTCTTCGATTCGAGGTAGTTGACAAAAGATAACATTTACAATATTTTAACAAAATACGATATATCTGAATATCTCTCGGAAAATGAATTATTCCAGAGAGATAGAAAATTGATGCAATTATTCTTTTTCGATTTCGTTCGTCTCATAGAAAATAAAAAAGAAAAACATGGGGTTTATTTGATATAATCAACAAAAAATATTCGATCATCCCTTAAAATAGAATAAATATTTCAAAAATTAAACGATTTGAATTTTCTTGAGAAAATAGATTAGTTTAAATGTATAAAAAAATTTTTGAAAAAATTTCAATTGATCATCGCAAAAAAAAAAAACAATAAAACCTGAAATAAAAAATTAAACAATACATTTTGTAGATTTATATCAATTATATACATGCTGAAAATTCCATCGAAATTAATCGATATAGAAACAAGATATAAAAATCTATAAATTTTAAGAAAGGTTCTATTTTTCTTTGCATCAATATCGAATAATTTTAATTTCTTTTTTTTTTTTACATGTTATCAAGTGATTTTGAAAAACTTTTATCTTATTTATAATCATGCTTTCTATTCAAAACTTTTGGTATTATTACATTGAATTCTGTCTATACGCATGTGTTCATAACAATACGTGCCACAGTATGGCGACCGCCATTTCTCAACTTGTTTGTATAAACACAGTGTAACTAGTGAACAAATATCGTCACACTTATTGTTATCCATCCATAGTGAACCTGGCCATTGTGCAGAATCCGAAAGAAAAATATAAAACAATTCTTGATCGAAATTACAATGATCGAAAATTTTCTCGTTGTTATATATGTACACGTAAAACTGAGTAAGTGTACAATATTAATTGTGTGTATAACGTAATGGTTGTGTATTCACAATCAATTAAATGTAAAGTTTGAATTGTACGTAAGCAAATACGTACGTTTTCACACTTGACTTAGTAAAAATAAAACGCCATGATACGATTGGTTGCACAGATGATATTGTATTTCTCTGATTTTGTTTTTTTGCACGATATATGTAATGATAGAATTACAACGATCGTTTGTTTTATACGAATTGGTTCAATATTTTAATCTATTTTAACTTAGTAAATTTGAAGATATTACTTAGATTTTAATTAAAATTAATGAATTTATTTTAAATTTAATTAATAATTTTATTACTCTATTATAGCAAATGCATTGATTATTTATTATAAATAAATAAAATATTTTTACTGTGTTGATATTTTCATTAAAAATTTAGCTAAATATATGTTATCTAAATATTTACATTGATATTTATAGAAACATATAAAAACAGGATGATGACTATTTAAGAGAAAAGTAGTAAAATTGATAATAAGTGTGAAAGTGTTTTAAGGAATTTTCAAATTGATTATTTTAAAATCACATTGATAATTATAAAATTATTTGAGAAAAATAATTTATTTTTGAAATGCTATAAATATTCCATTAAATATTTCATACAAAGAATAAATAAGTTTAATTTGCAATTAAACAAATTCTTCAACATTTTATGAAATAAATTATTTGTTATTATTATTTTTTATTTAATGGATAGAAATAATTAGTTTTTTTTAATATACAACTATCAAATATATATATTTTTATTGTTGATCAACACAATTACATTTGTTACGATTATTATTATATTTACTTATATACATTGTTATTTCAAAAATAAGTTTTCCATTAAGAAATACACGTTGGCTTTAGCTTGAATTTAATTGATCAAACAAAGAACATAATTTCAATTGAAATATATCATTTATCAAATAATAAGTAGCGTTATTTGAAATAATTATTTTTAAATTATTAGTTGAGATAAACTAAAGCAGTCGCTATTTGTGCAAAATTTCGGATTTATATAATTTTTTTCATCTTAAAAGAATTAAAATACTTAATCAAAATTTGATTATTTATTTCTGAATTGAATTCTTGAACAATTTAATTATAACTTTTTGAACAAATAATAAAATTATAATTCACAAAGATCAAGCTATAAATAACGATAAAAGAAATTTATTAAGAATTATGTAAGAATTAAGTATAATAAAAAAAATATCGGCATCTACCATTTTGTCAAATGAAACAAAGTTTTCGAAATAATAAAAATCGATAGTCGCGAGTTCGTTTCGCACCCGTTCATAAAATATTCACGCTGAAGGCACACTGAATTTCATAAACCTATGTTTTCGCCTCCTGTATCGATGTATTTTGCTATCGATATTTACATATGTGCGACCGAATGCACTTAGCATGCACGTAAATGTGACAGGATCGACTTGAAATCGAACTCACGCTCGTGTCTCCTCTCATTCGCTTTGAATTGATATCTCGTTACGATAGATAGGGGAGGCAAATAAAATATCGAAACAAAAAGCAAAAAAAAAAAAAAAAAAGACAAAAAAAAAGATCGAAGAGAGAATGAAAGAAATATAACGAATATGAAATACGCGAGAAAAATGTGTAAATTGAAACGAAATAAACGGAATGAATCATGGAATTATATGGGAATGTGAAACAATTTCTAAAGTTGTGACAGATAAAGAAGAGAAATGTAAGATTGTGAGGGAAAAAAATGTGAAAAAATGTAAAAAAAGAAACGAGATGAAGTGGATCGGAAAAGAATAAAAGAGTAGGTGGACAAGCAAGGCAAGAAAGTAGAAAATCGATTCATTAGGAAGGAAGGAACTTTTGGCCGAAGATATTAAAGAAACTAAGATATAGAAAAGTAGGAAAAAGTTCTCCGAAACGGAGGCGGAGAAAAAGATATGAAGAGAAACCGAGAAATTACCCAAGAACTGGAACAGTTAAAGTTAAGGAAAGTATGAGTTACAAAATATCAAGATAAAATAGATTAAAATGTTCGAAATAATTAATTTGGCAAATGTTAATAACAAGTCATATAAAAGAATACAAATAAAAATGAATTTTTCTAAATTTTCATGAATTTGGTCAATAATTGATTACAAATTTAAAAAATATATATATATTTAATTTAAGTCGTTCTTTTTACGTAAAATTTATTAAAATTAATATCGATATTATCCATTAATTACATTGATAATTAATTTCGAATTAATAGGAAAATTAGCAGAAAATCACAAATTTTGTAACAAGGAAAGTCATTTTCTGCTATCGATTTAATATTTCTTCTTTGATTTTTTCTTTGTTTAATTTTGTAAATATTAAGAAAAATTTGTTTTTCAAATATTATAACCAATGCCACTTCGCTCTTATGGAAATATTTTAAAAAATTCGCGAATTTCATACTTGAAATTCATTTAAAGTCTGTCATATTCTTAAATAACGTGTGCAGCTTCGTGGAATATTTTGCTACGCTTCTTTGCTCACCTACTATCAGTATAAGAATTCAAAGCATTTGCATCACTTTGCGAAAATATTTAACTTAAAATTCTAAAGTTAATTTTGCTCTATGTATTTAACACCTACACATGTACACACATGGCGCGGTTTTTTGACTCTTTCTCGACCTATTATATTCTCATTTATTATTTTGTGCAATTACATCAATAAATAAATGAAATTTGATAATAATCAATATGAATGTTGCATATGCAAATTTTAATATGCCTGATTATCTAAACTTTAGTTAACCTTTTATTAATTAAACTATCGTTGAACGTCATTTCATTACATGAATATCTTCATTATACAATATATAATTGAAAATATATTTTTATCTTTAATGCAAAATAAATAAAGAAATTATTTATCCGTTAAGCAACTATTGTGATTGCAAAATTTTGTGTTTATTACTGCTATTTAAGATGTTTGTAGCAATAATAAAATTTGAATAAAAATCTCTTATTCCAATTATTAAATATCTTTTAATCAATGTTATTAATCATTTAAATTTAAACTTTTATCAATCAAATTACTGAAACACAATTTTTCGTTTCCTACAACTTTTTTTTATCAATTATTGAAACATAATTTTTCACAAAATCTTTTTGTTAAGTCATATTTATATCATAAATATCATTTTAAAATTTTAATTTTATCTAAAAATCATTCAGAAAAGATTGTTAAAATATATTGAAATTATTCGTTGACAACCAATCTTTCGTGAATAGATATAATTGATTTCCTTCTTTATTTTATATTTTTGGCTATCTATTGAATATTCAATTTCGAAACATACATAATGCATAGCTTCCATCATTTAATACATTTCAAGTTATCAAATTCTTTCTATCTGCACAATAACGAGAATGAATGAATTCTCGTTCGACGAATAAATAAAATTTCCTAAAAAAAAAAAAAAAAAAAAAAAAGAGGAAATCGTTCCACTTATTCTTTTATTTTTTATCAACGACTCGTTTTTTCGACTGCATTTATTTCAAGAAGTTAAAAAATTAAAGTCTAGTGACGCGAACGAGTTTCCATGTAGCGAAAGGAGCCGGCTGTAAAATGCTCTCGAACTAATTTCGGACAGCTGTACACGGTAGTGAAATGAAATCTCGTTTAATTTAATTCTATGGAAATAATTTCATACCAGTTTCGCGATATTGTACCACGATACCTGATTCTTCTGCAATTAATTACTTCAGCTTCGAAATATTATCAATTAATCAACGTTCTATATTTATCTATCTAATGTTCTATTATGTGTCTTTACAATATTTCTTTGCATGAAAACAGTGACATATTTAAATAGATATAGAGAGAGATATACATATGTGTATGAATTGTATGGAATAGGATAGAAATATGAGAAACCAAAGTTTTGATCTGTTGTACAGTTTAATATCTAACAATGATTTCAAATATGATAATTAAAACATTCTTTGATAGTAACTGTTATCAATAATTATCTCTCTTTTGTTTAACGGATATTTTTTGACAATAATAGATAATAGAAAATGTTTATATACGCTTAAAATAAAAATTATTTCAATTTATTTTGTGATTTTCAAAGAAGCAGGATCATAATAATCGTAGTTTTAATATAATTTGATAAAGAAGTTTGAAGTGTTTTTGATTATGATATGATAATCAAAAATGAAATGATAAATTGATAGATACATAAAATACGTAAAAATTTTAAAGATAAATTAATGATGTGGATCGAAAAAGTAGAATTTATATAATGAAATTATTTCATTGTATTTATTTATATTATCTATGCTCGTACATTAATAAAATCTTTCAAATATATTTCTACTTTTTAAAAGAAAATGTCTTATATTACTGCCTGAATTTGTATTAGTCTGATTTTGTTTTTATTTAAAAAAAAAAATAAAAAAATCAAAATTTTATTCTATAAATACATGACACTTATATTTATAGTAGCACATTTCGTATGAAAGTCTTCAAATTTTTTCATTTATTAGCATTCTAAAGTTTCCTATAAAAAATGAAATGGACATCTCATATTTATGCCCTCTTCTCCACACTATTGAAAAAAATTAATGAAAAGAACAGATAATCAATAAATTTGAAAATATTATACTTATATTATATACTTAGAACAGAAAATTTTGCATTCAATGCAATGCATACTCGTTCTATATCCAGTGAACTCTTCGTTTCTTTCATAGTAAAAGATATCTAGATTACGGGACAAATAACTCATGCGAAATCCTTCCACGGTTTAATTAAAGTCATACCTTCTGCAAAAACACCAAGGATTTTTCTATGCAAAGGCCAAATTTTTGAGTGAAAAGACAAAGAAAAGGAGAAAAATAAAGAGAAAGGAGACTATCTTTAATTCTTTCAATGTATATTAAATGTGAATCAAAAATTATTTAATTTATTATTATTTTTTTTTTATTATCTTCATTGTGACAATTTTTTGTTTAATTATTTAATCTTACAAAATTTAGAAAAAAATATTTAAGAATATTATCATGATAAATTATATTTCTTTCTCAAAGAAATCTTATCTTAATTCTATTTAAATGAAGTTTTATATGTTTATATCTAAATTTTTAAATTTCATTTTAAAATTTTTAAATAATTTTTTCAAATTTGTATAATAATCTATTTAACTGTAATATATTTTTTTTTATTTCTTTCTATAACAAAATGAATTACATTTATATTCTATATTTACATTTTTAATAATATTATGCATCATTGTAATTGCTTTATATTTAAATTAATTTATATTGAAAATTCTTCTATATACATTTATAAATCATTCTGATAATATGATACTATAGTAATATGGATTATTAAGATTTTTAACTACATATAGTAACATAATGAAGATTTTTGTGAACTATTTATTTTAATTGTAAAGATAAAGCATTTTAATTTACTATTTTTTATAATATTTAATTTTCAGAATATTTCTGATTGTGATATCAAATATCTACTAAATCTTTTCTAGTTTTTCGATATAAGTACTTTCTTAGGAAATTCTCAGAATCTATTAACGGATCCAAAATTATATAATCCTACTTAAAAACGGAGTTCATCTTGAAATCTTCTCTACTATTTCTTTTCATACAAAAAATAATTTATACTTTTTTAAGCCAAATTATTGACTTTCTTTAAAAACTTTCTTAAAAACACTTTTTTGATAACTTCAATCCTTTATATATGGTATATTTCACTATTCTCGCTTAAAAGAAACACATATATGCACATCGAGTATGAAAAATTTATCAATTCTTGGAATTTCAAAAAAATTATAAAATTCGTAACTTCTACATTTTCAACATTTTAATCAATATTAAATATTTCTAGAATGAAAAAAGGATTAATAATTTCTTTTTCTCTTTACTTGTCTAGAGATTCTCAACGTCGAATAATCAAATAGATATCCTACATCACCTTCTCTACTCAAATAAAAATTTCATAATAGCGTTAGCTTAAGTGAATCTCTTTGAATTCACTTAATCATTCTTGTATATCACTTAAACGAGAAAAGCATAAAAAGCAATGAAAAGACTGCAGACTGACGCGATACCGCATTCCATTCCCTTTTATCGTCGCGATATTGCGTATCACAGATTTACGTTTCGCTCCATAACATATTCTTTTAATATTGTTTACGATTCGTCGCAGCGTGATCTAGTTTTCAATTGAAGATAATAACAGGCGAGGGAGAAATTTTTACTGCGCCTCGTATTTTTCAAAGAAGCGGGAATAGAAAGAAAGATGGAGGGAAAAATTTGAAAGAAAAAAAATGGAAATAAAGAAAATGATCAACGAAACGGTTTTTATTCCGATTCAAAAATAATGTAATGTTATAGTCTATAACTCATAATGAGAGAGAGAGAGAGAGAGAGAGAGAGAGAGAGAGAGAGAGAGAGAACAATGTACATATAGATGATAAATGGATTGATAATGCTAAATAAAGAATATTTATTAAAAATAAGAATTATCTTTTTTTACATCTTATTTATTACGTTGTTAAGACATTGATACGTATAATGATTCATGAAAATATATAATATTTTATAGAGAAAATTCATTTAATTCTAAAATTCTGAAATTAATATATGTGTTTGTAGGAGAGAGTCATCCAATTGGCCAGTTGATTTTCTTTATTTCTTCCATGATATAAACACTTTTTTTTAATAATAAATAAGTACAATATTATAAAAAAGTGTATATATAACTAGAAGTTGATCACTCTTTTTTCTATAGAATAATAATAGGTTATACATAAACAATTTTTTGTCAAGAAGAATAGTAATTATATTGTAATATAATTTACATACAAGAATAGTTATATATTGCTTTATTAATCATTTCTTCATCATAATCATTGCAAAAATCATTTATAAAATATTTCGAAAACGAAAAATGAAATTTTGATTGTTAAAAGAATTTGGTTCGCATGATATTTCGATGAAAAAAAAATATAAAATAATTGCTCCATGGTATATTGCAAGATGTTAATATAATTGATACAAGGACATCTTTCGATTCTAGAGATTAAAACAAAAATATTGGTTGAAGCTTATTTATTATATATATAAGTTATAAACAATTTAAGTTTACAGAATGAAACATGTCTGTCTGCCTGCAATGAACATTGCGAAAATATCTTATGACTTATGCATATTTGTATAATTTATTATACTCTACATACTCGCAATGATGTGTAAATATTTTAATATTTATTAATATTCATAAACTAGTTTTTAGAAAATAAATTCAAAAATTTTGCGAACCGTTGTACATGTTTAAGGCAAGAATACACATGTATTAATATATATTCTTTTATTTCGTGCAATTAATATTTTTAAATAACGTTTCATTTGAGTTATACAATACAAAAACTCAATAAAAATGAATTTTTATGCGTTTGTAAAGAAGAATAATGCCTCGGTTGCCGCCATAAATCGCTCATACCCACGGATTTATCAATATATCACGCAACAGACAACTATCTTACAGCATCCAAACTTTTCACGAACAGCTTATTATCGAACTTTCCTGGATAGCTTATTACCTATATTAAATATCGTAAAATTCTCAACTTCCGCGGAATGTTCGCGTCAGCGTTAGATTAGCATCTTGGATGAAACGTGCACACTTCCTGTTTTATAATAAGACATTTTAATCATGACGCGACAAAAGTTTAATGTGTTACGTGTTTTCTTTTCGTAAAAATTTTCTCACAAATTTTCTTTACTTCACAAATTGTTTATCTCACTTGATGGAGATATTTATATTATTATGTGAAATAATAAAGTATGATATATCCAATTTAATAGTACAGTAATATAGAATCAGAATTATAAATTCTGTCAATATTTCATATTTTGTTTCACGAATTAATATAATTAAAAATTAATATAATTACTAGATTGTTGAAACTTATATAAATCGAAATTTTTATAAATACAGAAGTGAAATTTAAATGGAAATTTATTAATATTATTTATATATTTATTATTGTAAATATCATGATATTTAACTTTGAAATATTTTGTATCTTTTTATATATTAATTACTTATAACTCGTTAAATAAATTTTTGTAAACCAACTTTGGTTTGTCTTGTTCTTTTTATCTTATTCTCTAAAATTCTCTAAAATTAATTTTTCAAAGACTTTGAATAAAATCTTAAAAATCTGGAAACAAATTTTACAAATACAATAAATGCTTATTGCCTAATATAAATTTTATTCATGTAAATAAACTGCAATTTCTACTATAATTTTCTTTTAAATGTTTAATCAGTTTTATAATATATAATATAATATTTTCATTAGAATTTATTACAAAAAATCAATTAATATTTTTCCCTTAATTACTCGAGAAAATTATTTTGTAAAATTATAATTAACAATTCGAAATACGATTATATTCTCTATAAATTTACGTGAAATCAAAATAATGCGTTATAAATAATTTAAGAAGCGATCCAATCGCGCAGATTATATTGAAGAACAAAAGGATTTGTTTTAATATTTCGACGTTTTGATATTTCGATATCGATATTCGATAGAAATACGAAATCGATAAATCAGCCGAGTGAAGCATCCGAACACTTCTGGTATCTCAAATTGAGCGCAAAAATTTCATTCTTCTTCAAATTTCATTTTAGTCAAATCGCGTTTAATATTATACTTGTTTCTCCTTCAAAAAATGTCAAAAAAATTATTATTTAAATTATTTATCACGCAAGAAAAATTTATTTTTAAATAAATACGAATTGTAAAAATTGTATTTCGAATCGAACATTTAATTCAATATTTTGATCAAACATTTCATTAAATCTGCTTTTAATATTTATTTTTATTTAGAAATAAGATTTTTATTTCTTTTATTAATTTAAGATCACTATAATATATCAGTATCTTCCAACGTTTTTTTGAAATATGATCTTCTTTTATAATTAATAAATTACCTGCAATTTCTTTTTTTTTTTACAATTATATTATAAAAATTTTTGACAGGGAAAAATAAATATAATATTTTATTTTTAGGGGTGAATCACACACATCACATACAAGGTCCGGTAAGAATATTATATATTTTGAAATATTAATTGTAATAAAGTGCTAGCAAATATAAAATGTTTATACGTATATGATTAATTTTTAATATTTTTCAATGCTTGCTACGATCTAATATAACATAATTTATTGTATTCATACAAAGATATATTACAATAAATAAATGCTGAAATTTTTCATTAAAGTTAGATATGTAATTACTATATATAGTTGATTGGAGTAAAAATTATTATAGCTTTTAATGTCGTTATTTATAGAAAATATTATATACATATATTTGAGAATCCAATTTTCTTATTCTAATAAGAATATATTATATATTATAAATATATATAAAAAATATATAGACGATTAAATTCTTTGTAATCAAATGTCATTCAAATTTCTTTTAACATGAAAAACATTCTCTCTTATAACATAAAAAAATAAGATTAAATCAAAAATTAAAATTGATTATAAGTTATCCTATAAAATATTCTATAAAATACATTTATTCCGTAAAACAATTGAATATAATATAATAATAACTCACAACAACTCAATAAATGTCTAGTTCAGTGACTTGACCCAATTTTAACAACGTCGTTTTAGTCTTTTTTTTTTAAACTTTATTAAAATAATACTTTAATCGGAAAAACAAAATATATTTTTATTCACTTGGTTTTGAGTTAACCTTTGAATATTTCATCATTATAGGATATCTTTTACGATTTATAACTCGAACTAATTATATTCCATTGTTGGCATTTTATGTTTCAACGCAATTTTGTCGTTCTAGTCATTTTCTCGCTTAAAAAATTGCAACAATAGCATTAATTTTGCTAAAATTATGTAAAATATTTCTCATTTCTTATTTCTTAAAATATCGTCTCAAATTTTCAAAAAGGAAATATCAATATTTTCAAGATTCATAGAGACCATTACTAGACAAATTTTCTCGAATTACGAATATTTTTTTTATCCACTTTACTTGCAAATGATTCGATGAAATGTAAAAGAAAATGCAAAAAAAAAAAAAAAAAAAAGAAACCAGACTATTCTCCCCCGAATAACTTCTCGAAAAGGAGGAAAACGGTGAACAAGAAATGCAAGCGCTACTCGAGAATTAATGCCGACCTTAAATTACAATAATACGAAACTCTTTTCCCGTTCGAGACTCAATACAAGAATTTTATTCCTATCCGAGTGAACGTTTATTCCCCGCTTTTATTTCCACGTAATGCCGTCACCATCAATTTACTTTTGCCCCCAGCCACTCGCCACTCCGCTTGTCCCACGGCGATTGTCACTTCTACTTATAATACTTTCCGATCCTATTACCTCTGTTATGAGACAAATAGGTCAAGCTTGCCTCCTCCAAAGATCCCACGGCTCGACTTCAGGCTTATCTTTGGAAACCGGAATTTCCCTCCCCTCCCCTCCCCTCCCCCGCTCTTCCTATCCTTTTGTCGCGCAGTTTACCTCGATGCCTCGTCCCTCTCCTCAACTAAAAAGTGTCGTACCTCTTATTTCATTATCCCGCCTCTTAACTTTCTCCTCCCTCTTTCCACTATCTTTCGTTGTTGTCGTTTGACTCGTTTGTTTCCTTCCTACCTGTGCACTTTCGACGTGGCGCGGAAAAGAGGTTTAAATGTCTGGGAGGGGGGGAGGAGAGGTTGGACAACATCGAGCTAATTATTGTAATTTCATGCCTTTGGGATACGATCTCCCACCGGCCGCCTCTAATTGGACTTACGCTCCGACTTGTCGACAGCAGCTTTTGAGCGGGAATATTTTACGCGACAGCGCAACTCAAGATTTATTCCACCGTTTTTTTTTTCTTTTTCTTTTTTTTTTTTTTTTTTTTTTTTCGTCTCAAAGATAATTGTCGTGAAAAGTGAAGTGACGTTTCTTTTCACCACGTGTCTTATTTAAGTGTGACAGAATTTTTCAATCGTGAGGACGCGAAAAAATATTTTACATGTAATTCGAATGATCTGATAAATTGAAATTTGTATTTGAGAGGATTTTGTGAAAACATTTGAAGAAAACAAGTCTGCAGAATTAATTATTGAAATACACAATTAAGAAAAATATTCGGAGAGTTTAAATGAGACATTTCTTTATACTTTTTGTTTATAGAAAAAATTCGAGAGATATATATATCAACAGAATAATTTATTATATTTATAAATTTTGTGAGATGATAATGTTGGATGATAAAGAAGAAGAAGAGAATGAGAATGATTTAATTTTGTAAATATTTTATGTGTAATTCGAATGATAAGTACTTTCAAATGATCCTGAATAAATTAAAATTAGTATTTGAAAAAATTTTCTTCAAAACACTTGAAGAAAACAAGCCTGCAGAATTAATTAATTAATATTGAAATACCATTCAAAATTATATATAAAATACTATTTGTGCTTTCACAATTAAGAAAAATATTCGGAGAATTACATTTAAATGAGACATTCCTCTGTACTCTTTGTTTGTAGAAAAAAATCGAGAGATATATATATCAACAGAATAATTTATTATATTTATAAATTTTCTGAGACGATAATGTTGGATGATAAAGAAGAAGAAGAGAATGAGAATGATTTAATTTTAGAGATACATGATTCAGTGATATGGAAATGGTTGAACTTTAAAGAATAAAAGAAATATTATATTCAATGATAAAAAATATTGAAGATATATTACAATATAATATATTCCATTATTATATATGAGGTTTTTCTTGAAATGAATTTTTTTTAATGTGCATTTGTCTAAAGAAGAACGTTTTAGTACTCGTCATCGACCTAATTTTGCTATTACCAAAATTTTGTCACGTGATTAACACTTTTTTTTAGTTTATGTTTAATACATAAACTAATACCAAAAGATTTAAGATGCTGAAGAATGATTTTTTAATTCAAAATTAAAATTTGTTAATCTCCATTATAAAAATGTATATGTTATAAAATAAAAATATCTAATATAGTCTAGTGAAAATTTAATCGTTGTCAATTAAAAGATAATTGATATTTCTATATCTAATTACTCTTGCAATAAAGTGAAATTATTACATTTTATATAGAATAGATAGAAATTCAAAAAAAATATAAGATATGCAAAAATTGGAAATTATTGGAAAATTTTCGAAAAAGCATCTTAGTTTTTTCGTCAAAAAATATTGATTAATTCATTTATATATGATAAATAAATACATATTTTATTTCAATATATAAAAATTTGCAAAATACATGATATATTGTTACAAGATATATATATATTTTTTGATATTATATTAGAATAAAATTAATCTCTATTTAAACTTAAATTTTTTAATTATGTTCATAAAAACATGATTTCTATTATTTGAATTATCAAGCATAACAGTATAATCAGAAATATATATATTATATGATACAAAATAAAAAAATTAATTCATTAAGTATTTAATTCACATACAGTTATTATTAAATTTGCAAAATGGCAATTTTTTAAATTTATAATATTTGATGTACTATTATATATTTTAAAGAAAATTTTCCATAAAATTCTTTTATATGAATGTGAACTTCTATTAATTGGATGAAAAATCATAGCTGGTGGAGGAATTAGCTGAAATCCTATTATATAAATAATTTGGTTACGTGAACATGCTCGTCTCTCGACAAATTCATATAAATGGAGTTCCGTACCAATGATAGTTGAAACTGCTCTCGATCCTGAATATCATCAGAAGATTTAGTTAATACTAGGGAAATTCTCGTAAATAGTCTAACGCAACCTCGTGTTATCAAATGCATTTCTCATGGTGAAATCGACACAATGTCGATATAGAACCAATGCAGGATTTTGATATATCTCGTGATATTTATTTAACTCGAGCGAAGAATTAAGAAAAGAACGAAGAATTAACGTCAAATCAAGAATCACAATTTTATAAAACAGAGATAAATTGCAAAAGCGAAAAATAAAATGATAATAAGAATGGTAATAATAATAAGAATGGAGTTTTTATATAATTTTAATATAATCTTCTGATAAACACAATATATTGAAAATTTTTATTTTATTTAAAATGCATTGAATATCATTTGGTGTAATGTTCGATTGTTAGTATTACATTTTGTATCACTTAGATTGTTGACGAAAATCAGAACAACTAAAAGAACGAATATAACAATATTGTATATAATGTTAAATTATTTTTATACATATCTTTACCATTTATTTATGCTATATATAGCTATGAAAACGTTCTTGTAATTTTGCATTAAGATATTTACAAAAATATATTTATTTTAAAAGTATAAAAATAGTTTATTTCATATTTTTAAAATATTTTATTTTTGAAGATGAATTCAGATTTTCAGATATTGAATAAATAATTTCTTGAATTTCGCAAATTATATGCTATTTACAATAAATATCACACAGAAATTGTAATCATTTTAGAAATATCTATACAAAGAGTAATAGAATGCTATTAAGAAAAATATTTGAGTATTGTTAAATTATTTAAATTTTATTATTAATCAGATTTTAAAATAAATGATATATCACACATAAAATTTTTAAACTTGCTTTTATTGAACGTGAAATACTATTATCACGGTCTAATAAATTTTTGAAAGTTTACAACTTTAATTCAGGAAAGTTTACAAGTAAAAAGTTCATTAGAAAAGTTAAGTTCCCTTCTTTTTTAATTTTTGATTGCATGAAATTAAAATTTTAATATTTTTTTTTTTACACATATTTTTCTAATTCAGTAGAAAAGTAATTTTAATGCTTATATTATATTATTGCAATATTACATGCAATATTATTAGCGACTATATTAGAAACATGATATCATATAAGTATCGTCTTTTCTTTACATCTACAAGCATTTATTACTGGAACATGCTAGATAACTTGAGTCTTTTATTTCTTAGAATATTGAATAAATTAAATAAAACATAGTATCATTAAGTAAAATATTTAAAAGTTATATTTTTAATGAAAGTAAAAATTCATTTTAGAAAAAATTTAACAATGGAATTTATCCTCGGTTCTCAATAATTCATATTGTCTACAGAGAATTAAAAATTTCTGTACTCTAATTCCTACAATTTTTAATATAATGTATCTGGATATTGTTTCATATATATATATATATATTATTTCGCGTGAATTTAATTACACATGTATTAATATATATTCATATTTTAATTATAACCTACAAATTTTTTATACAGATTGTATAAGAATAATCTAAAACGTGATGGTTAATAATCTAAAACATGGTCAATTTGTGAAAAGAATGTTGTTTAAAGTTAATCGATGTTTTCATATTTTTGGAATGTATATTAAATCCGTATTTCCTAGCAGTTTAAAAACAACGTTAAATATTTACAAATACTACATATGTTATTAAATAGTACATAATATTATTATTAATTATGTATTATTAATAGTATATTTATGATTGCAATATTCAGATATATGTTAGTTATATGTGTAAATGTAAAATAAGGATAATTTTATTGAATTAAAGATATAGTTTAAATTGTTTAAAGAGAAGAGAAACAGTGAGAAAATTACAATATATAATTACAATGAAATGAGGATTTTTGTTAAGAAAATTAACTAATTACACAATTCAATATTATTAATAAATCATAATAAATAATTAATTAAATAAATAATTGTTATAATTAATTGTCTTTTCAAATATAATTTCTTTTATAATTAATTGAAATAATAGGGATAAATAAATTGACTTCTAATAACTTTCCCCAATTATTTAGTTATGAAACAAAAAAATCACAGTTTCTGAAACATTGAAATATTTAATAATGGTTTCGTATCGAGCAATGTAATAAAATAAATTGAAAAAAATAAATAAATAATTAAAATAACGAGTTTGAGAAATTAAGACTAATATATAAAATGTATAAAACAGTGAAAAGTACAACGTTTAACGAGTTTGCAACGCAGGTTTTTAAACGTGAATAGAATAGAATAAAACGCGGGAATTAAATAAAGGCGAGCTGGAACAAGAGAATTTTATTAAAATGAAGCGAAAATATGTAAATGTATTTGGTAAAATAATTTAATTCAAAATAAATCTGCAATAAACAGTTGATTTAATTTAGTCTGCGCAATATTTGTACTTCAAAACAACTGCAAACTTATTTGCTACAAAAAGAAGAAAACTGTTAACAAAAAGAAGATCAAGCAAGGAATCTGATTGTCGTGGTTTTATATCGAATATTTCTTGTTTCTTCTTTTGGATGAAAACGATCGTGAACGAAACTCGATTTATTTCTTAGACAATGTCAGAAAAAGTATCATTATTGATCGATAACAGAAAAGCAAATAATAGAAAAATAATATTGTTTTTAAACTTTTATTATTATAACATTTCTGATGGAGAAAGAAATATTTATTTAAAAATTACAATATCAAATTAGCAAAAATGATTTCTGTTACATTAAAATTTAATGTCCTTATTTTTATTTACGTATTATTTATTAATCTTGGCAAAAGTTTTCGCTAAATGTAATACAAAATTCATTAAATGTATTATAGTTTTTTTTAAAATGTTGTGGTATAAATATAAATCACAGAGAAAAATATTAAATCTGCATGATAAAAAATAATTCCAAAATAGATTAAATTTTTATATGTTATAAAAAAGAACACAGTAAAAATATAAAATGACAATTACAAAGAAATATTTAACTGAAAGAAATTTCAAAAAAATAATTATTATGAAAAAAATATACATATAAAAAGAAATAATTATTTTTAAAATTAAAATAATTATTTTTTATTTTTATTTCTTATTTAATATGTATTATATTATATTATATTATATATGTATTATTCTATATTATATATATATATTATATTTTAAGTTTTTATATCAACTTGTTTTTATTATACATACATCTTAACATTGAAATTATTATATATGCAATTAATGTTTTGCTTTTTCATTATTTTTTTTAATAAGAAAAATAATTAATAATAATTTAAATTATTTCTTTTTATATTTTATATCATATTGATTTAACATTTTATTTTAAATCATATTTCAAATCATATAACATTTTCATACATTTGATATTATATAATATCACATTTTAAAAATCTTTTTATTACTCTTAATAAATTTCTTGTTGTTACAATTGGTAACAACAATCAAAAATTTTTCATTAAGTAGAGATATAAGTAGAGATATTGTTATTAAATATTGATAAATATTTTTCTAAAACAATAATATAACAATAATTGTAACAATATTTTTATAAATAATTAAGTCTATAATAATTAAGCTTATTTTATGAACAAGGTTCATCTTTTTTGGAATTGTTCGAATAAAAAGAACAAAAGCATTGAATCTCTCTGGTACCAATTAAAGCATTCAATAATTTATCTTTACAACTTCTAAAACTTCGATGGTTGCTTGGAATGCTATAAACGATGACAATTATTCGAAATAACGATGGTTTTTTTCTCAAAACATGTTTATTTCCAAATAAATTTAAGAAACAATAAAACTTCTTTTAACACTTGAAGTTAATAGTTAAAAGAATAAGAAAATTTCATTCAGAAAAATAAATAATAATTATTCAAACTGAATAAATAAATAATATAAAAAATTCTAATTATTTTCTTTAATGAAAAATTGCGAATTCCATTTTCCATTAAATAATAAATATTTAAAAGTAATTAATTATAAATTAATTTAAAAGTAAATTCAAAGAATTTTTCAATGTTCAATGTTCAGTTTAAATCGCTATTAAATTAATATAATATAATATTTATTATGAAATAAACTAAATTAAATTTAATTATTACTTTTTTTCATTATTATACTTCTATTTTATTTATAATGTACTTTAAAATTTATACCATAGAAATGAAGAAAAATTCGATGAAAAATTTAAAATGTATATATGAATACATATTAACGTTAAGAAGCGAATCTTGTACAACATAAAAATGTTTCAATAAATGTAAATTAAACATTTTATTTGCCAATCTAATAACTTTTTGTTGACAAATTTTGCAATCAATACTGGAGAATGGTTAATAAATTAATAAAAGAGTATTGATACTATCAGAAATTTTAATGTTAATTAAAATTGTAATAAAATATCAGAATGTTTATAAATTCTGTTTTCATTCCCAAATTAAATTTTATTATAAGAATAAAAATAGAGAATAAAATTTGAAATTTCTTTAATACTAATTATAACATGCTGCATTTTTAAAAATCTTCGATAAATATTTAAAAAATTATAAACAATAATAATTATTTGAAATAATAATGGTTTCAAAATAAATTAATAAAATTTATTAAAGAAACTACAATAGAATATTTTTTAAAGAAAACCTCTTTTAAGTTCATTGCTTTTCAATAATATAATTTCCAATAAATAAATTTTTTCCGAAATTTATTATTTTAAATAAATAAATTTTCTTTTCACATTTTATTTATCCTCAAAGCGAAATACGAAAGAAATTTGAGATAAAAGGATAATATTAATAAATCTAATAAATCCTTCACTGTCTTTCAGTTTCATCTTAATACTATAATATAACACTAACGCCGCGTGATTGTTAGTAATTATTATATTTAAATATATTAGTATATTAAATTAATTAATATTATCAAATTACTTAAGTTAATATCTGAATTAATTAATAATTTAAATATATATAAAATATTCGCAAACATTTATTGGTCGAGATTTATTCTGAGAAATCTCTATAGAAAATATAATAGAAAATATAATAGAAATCTGTCGCAGATCTCTATTAAATCTAAAAAATGTTATTTAAAAAAACTATCGTTTCTACGAATTTAATCGACACTTATAATTATATATTTTTAACACATTTCAGTCTTGCTGGAACAGAACTCGATCCCAAAGATGACATATTCCAGACACGGCTAAATTTAACGACACTAACATCATTCTGGTTTCAGAAATTTTCCTCTAACTCGGGAATGTCAGAAATCGGACACTGATCGCGATGTTATTGGTTATTATCGTTCACCGAAAAACTTCCTGAGATCTTTCCAATTGAACTAAGAAGGGATTTTCTGAGGGCACGAGCTTCACTGGTAAAGAGAGTTTCATTGTAAACATGTCGTAGTTTCACCGCCAGATACGACGATTAGTTTGTAAACACATCGTACTCTAACCGTCAGACACGATTACCTATCGTTACTGGTAAAGAGAGACTCATTGTGAATACATCTAATCCCGGGATACGACAATAGATAGTTTCTTTGTAATTATCATCTGCTGTGAGATGATTCTGAGAGATCCTGCTCTCTTATAGACACGTGTACCGCACTAATACAGTTCACTCAATCTTTAAGAAATATATTAGCAGTTACGAGCTTCTTCACATATACATCTCAATCGAAAGAGTATTCGACATATGTATACATACTGTTTACGCCCGAAGCAGTGTCGACGTCGCTGTAGACTGTAGACAAATGTAACTGCTGGGCGCTGACTATTGGAGAGCAATGTCTCCCACGAAATGTATAAGATATCGTGTCTGAGCATGATTCTATTCAACTCACTAGTTGCTGACTACGACGTGCTCTGCTCGAGAGTTTGTTCTGTGCCGATTAGCTACGAAGAAAATGTCTTAACTTGACTCTCTTCCTAGTTAATTGGGAGTGTCCTAATTCTAAGTGGGGAACCACTAACATCACGGGTGTTGATTCGCAATATGGTCCAAGAACGAGAAAATTCGACGCCTAGCCGGTGGCTTGTATACAAAACATTGCATGGTAACAACCACGTGTCTTTTCTAATAGATCTAAACAAAGAGCGATGTTCGTACGCAAAGTCAATGGTGCGATCCAGGAATCGATTCAGGCTGTGCCGTATCAAAACACACAGAAAAACGGAGCGAGGATTAGCTTTTGTTTTAGGTCTATAGCGGCCTGCTGGCCGTGGGAACCTTGACAGAGAACTTTCCCGAAAGATTGTCTGTTTACAGTTCGCGAGCCATAAGCACTTAACGAACACACTTAACAATCTAACAATATTACTTATTTTTACAATATTTTTATTTTTTATTATTATTGTAATTCTACTTGTAGACGTAAACAATGTATACAATAATATATTCATAAGATACATGTGGACAATTAATTTTAAAGGCTAAAATAAACATAAAAATTGGTATATATAAAAATGTCGATTGAAACTTATTTATTAATTAAATTAGTTTGTATGAAATAGAGGGATGAAAGGAGATAAAAGAATTATTCATTTCTATAGAATTGAATGATTCTATATTCTATATTTCGCTTCATCTAACGTAAACTTCATTTCAAAGATTTTTTAAAGATGTCTTATAAAAATATTAACACTTTGTATAATAAATTTTTCAGACGATTAGTATAATATGATCTTTCTTCAGATTTTTTTTTACATATATAACGAGAAAAATAACGAGTCTAAGTTTTAACTTTGGCTATTATAATTTTAGTCGTTCAAAATTGTTTTATATTTTCATATTCCAATAAATTATAAATAATGATATTATTATATTTATTATATAAGGTGTTTCGTGTTATAATAATTCTTCATGAAAAAATAAATATTAAAATTACTAACTAATGAAAATATAGAATAATGATTTTTCATTTTCGAGGCTTCATTTTAGAGAAAATGAACTTTTAAAATTCTTTAAGCATACACTTGTTACGCTTTTTCTTATTAAAGAATTTATGTATGCTGAAGATCATAGAAATGAAAAAAAAATTGATACAGATATTTGATGAAGACAGAAAATTTATTAGCTATCGTGATTCAACAAGTAACAATTTGTTTAACATTTGACAAAATGGACACAATTTTTAACAATTTCTTTACTTAATAAAATAAATTATATATAATTCATCATAATTAACGTTAATTTTTAAAATATTAACATAAAGTATAATTTATGCCAAAAATTTTCAAATTTCATTTTTTCGAAAACGAAATCTGAAATGAAGAATCATTATACTATAGTTTCAATTTATTTCTTCATAAAGAATCATGTAGAGTTTTATTATTCTTTTTGAAATATATTAAATGCTAATATTTTGTTATATATATTCATAAGCAATTGATAATTAGTGATCACATACTGTCACATGTCACTAATGCACTTGTAGATTCAATGCTATATTATCATACATTATTCTTTTTACAAATAACACGAAAACTGAACTCGATTATCTAAAAGTTATTTTTTATATTTCAAAATTATCAAAGTCACTGAGAAAAGAGCTAATCTGTATTGATTCTTAAATCGTTTTCGATATCCATCATTTGAAACAGTATATATTTTCTCAAAGCGAAATGCGAGGAACAAAAATATAAAACATACATGCACATAATTAGAAAATTTCTGGATGAAAACTCCAGTTAATGGTTAATCGAGTACCCTTTAACATCACAGGAAATGTGAGGCATTTAATATTACGTAATATTGCGTAGACATGGCTCGTTTATTCTGTATCAAATTACCCTTGCGCCGCGTGCCACGAAAATGAAACATGAAATTCGATGTATAACTGTACTGTAAGTACAAAGCATCAGTACTGCGACGTTCTGCGTTTTCGTGCAGAATATCTTATCAACACATATCAGGAGTGTGAGTGTTGTTCACGCTTTTTGCAAATAAATATGCGCAACAATATTAATATAATCCGTTCTCGCTGATGAATGTAAATATCAGATGGAAATTTCATTGAGATCCGTGAGTGAACGTAGCGCGAAGTAAATAACAGAAAATCAATTTCTACGTTCTTAGTGTTACCGGTGGTTCAAATCTTTCCTCTTAGAATAAAATCTTCTCTACGTGTCTGCTTTCTTAAACGTCGGGTAAATCCTGGGCCACGTTTCGAGTATTAGATTCACTAAGTGCTTGCTTATGTTTGATAATTAATTATGAGATGAAAGGAAGTATTTAATGGTTTGATAATTTAAATAATAGCAGTTTATTTTATGCAACGATGAATCGTATAAAATAACAAATTTTTTTAAACTTTTTATGAAAGGTTTTACGAGCGATTTATATTAGAGAAATAATTTAAAACATTTTATTTAGTAATATTTACTATGTTTAATTTTTAATAAAAAATAATATTTATTATAACATCAAATAAAATTTGATTCATGAATTGTACAACTCTAATTATAAGATTTATCAAACTTTATGATTGGATTGAATGTAGGTTTTTTGCAATATTATTAGATCTAGAATCTAATGCTTTTTTAAAGCAAAATTATTGTTTATTTGAAAAGAACTTTTAGTCTTTGAAATATTCTTTATTATATGATTTTTTTATTTTTTGAAAGTGTATTTGTAAATGATATTAAATTGATCTCAATCGATAATAGTAAAACGAAATCAGATTAGTTCAAGGAAGAAATTATATTTTTTTTATCTTCTTTGTAAAATGATATCTGAAAAATTTACACAGGAATTAAATTCTAAATCTAATAAATAATTTAGTATTCGTGTAATAGTATGTAATGAATATCTTACTAAAGAAAATTTAAATTCACTGTTCAAAAATCAAAGATTTTGAAATATTTTTATATTCTTCTGAAAAAGGGACAAGGTTTATTTTTAATACGAATTATTTACGTAAAACTATTTTAATAACACTTAATCTTGATACACATTTAAATATAATGTATTACATTACAGGATGTTATCATACTATAAATCAAAAAGAAAAATTCAATAAAAAAATAATAATAACTAAATATAATAAATATAATAAAACTAATGATGTAAGTTCAACTAACTTAATTAACTTAACAAAATATACTCGAATTTTTAATTTTCCTTGAAAATAAAATTTTGAACAAAAAAAATTATAGATTTTCTTCTTATATAGATTCATTTCTTTTTTTGTTTATTATATAGTTCATATTCTGCACACAGTTTAACATCATAGCGTAACATGTATATTTGTATTCCCTTTTTAAAAATAATTAGTTTTATCTTACCATCTGTTTAAGAAATTTATTACGACATTTTAAATGCCATAATTACGTATATCATTCCGCACACGTTGAAAAGAATTCGCATACGTTAAAGTCAAAAACAATGGTAATGCTTACGTCAGGATCACGGGATATTATTCAGTATATTTTACGAAGGGCAGGATAATGGATTCGCATAAATAAACGCGTATAGTGTAGGGGACGAAATGGAAAGAGGGGAAAGAGAGTAACATCATACCTACGCGAAAAATATTTGAAATGTCGTTCCGTGCAACCGAGCCATTAAATAATAAATAACGATTCCGTGTTAACTACAAAAATAATTTAACAGAAGCATTAAATGTGAAATATAATATACAAACTTGAATGTTATTTCGTTTTCGAAATAATCATTCTATTATTGTATTCTTCTTGTTTGTACATCATGTACTCGAATTATATTTTCGAATATAAAGAAAAAAAAAGGATGCATAAATGTTTTTGATCAAAAAGCAATAAGTATTTGGATGATATTATCATTTTTTTCTTATGGATATCGATGGTTTATTGTATCATTTTTTTAAGGAAATTCGATTAAATAGAAGTCTTATTCTTCTTTATAAAATTATATTTAAATTTATTTCAAAAATTTATTGAAAATTTTTTGTTCATTGTATATTCCTGAATAATTATATATTGTATTCTTTGAATCAATTGTATCATTGAATTTTTAAATCTATTGTTTTCTAAAATATTCAAAGTAGATATACAATATTCGTGCAATAAGTCATCGATATTTTCTTCAGTTTATTATTTTAATTATTAGATGACGTTCGATTACCATATATTAATTGGACAAAATTAATTTTCAAATATAGAAAAAATATATATTATATATGTGTAATGTAATCCAAGTAACCATGTATTAAAACTTTTGTACGTTAAAAGTTTAAATCTTCTTTTAAGGTTAAATAAAGTTTCTTTTTAAAGTTATAAATTATATAAAATAAGATTTATAGGCAGACAATTAATCGATATCATATCAATAGTCAAGAGAAATATTTTTTAAATTTATCAAGATACGTTGAAATTTCAAATTTATGAAATAATATCTCAAAATATTTATTACTTAGAATCTATTTTGAATCACAATTTACAATAATTTTTTTATCTTTTTGTAAATCGAACTTCGAGTCAAGTAATTAATTCATATTAATATATAATTAACGTAAGAAAATTAAAAAAAAAATTGATCGTGAAAAAATAATAAAAATTGTTTTTTACAATTTTTTTATCTGAGCCTATAATAAAAAATTAGTCAATATCTTTTGTAAATTTATATATATGCTGAAAATTTTATCAAAATCAATTGATGCAGAAATCAAAAGATGTGAAAATCTATAGATTTTAAACAGAGCCAAATAAAATACTATTTCAAATAGTAAATAATAAATAATTCTATTTATTAAATAAAATTATTAAATTATATATAATAAATAATTCTTATTTTAAAATATTGGTATAATTTTGAAAATGAAATATTTTATTTACATTTACAAATAAATTTTTAATATAGTATTTGAAAATAATATTTTACTTAAAGAATATTAAAAATATTTCAATATTGTCTCGAATTATTTTATTCCTTTTATTTTAAATATTAAAATAAAAATGATTCGAATTCAATACATTTTTGAATACAAAGTTTTCTAATTTTTCTTTATATTTATATAGTATCGAAAATCATGGTATAGTTGATTTTTCTAAGTGCAAAAATATCTTTTATCATCATTATTTACTTATTTCTATTTTAATTTTTTTCAATATTTAATTTTTTGCACAGAAACTCTTAGGTTTTACTAAGAATGAATCGAAAAAATATTACTTATGAGACTAATAAAATATTTTATTTAAAATTTTATCATTCTATTCTATTTAAAAAACCATCTTATTTAAGCTGAAGAGATTAGATAATATTTGAAATATCTATTTCGTCAAATATTATCTAGCATTGAATTTTAAAAATTGATCAAATATTTTTTGCCAAATAATTGTACGTAATAATGTTTTTCTTTAAACTTATATCTGTCATTCAAGGACTCCAACAAGAAATATAATGATGAAAACTATTCCATTGTCTTCATTCTCAGAATGTTTTAATATACACAATTGATTTTTCTGATCGATCACAAAATTTTCCGTTTGCTTACGAACTTATCTCGTTTCTTGCTCCTTAGTTCGATCATTCTTCACCCAAATATGTCTCTCTTATACAATAAATGAATGTCTCTAAACTATACTAAACACGATATGCAAATCTGTGAGAGTTTTTCACATGCATCGTATATATCTGTTTCAGGCGGTGCTTTCCCACCCGAATTCGCCGCCCCTATCTCGAATCTAACAGTGGCGTTAGGAAGGGACGCAACTTTTACGTGTCTGGTCAAACATTTGGGAGGTTACAGGGTAAGTTTCTTCCTATGAAAATTCATCAACCGCTGATGTATGAAATTCTTGCAACGATGGCAGAATATGTGTAGCCGTCACTTTTACTCACTTTTAGCATATTTTTATTTCAATCTAACATACATGTTTCAATTATTGTGAAAAGATTGAGAACTGTTATAATAGTTATAAAAAAATATTTGCATATACGTTTATTCTTCAATAGAATAGAATATTTTTTATCACATTTATTATCACATTTATCGTACATCAATTTTTTATGGAAATATTATTGTAATAATTAATATATTTAATTAATAAATTTATCTGTTAATAATAATAAGAAATTTGAAAAGAAATTTATTTTGAGTTGTAATTATAAAATTGAGATTGATTTAACGATTTTGTTTTAATATATGAATATTATCATGGACATTAAAAAACTTTAAATGGAATTTAAAATGATATTAAATATAATGATAATTATTATTATAATTGCTTTTATAAAATCTGAAAATCATGATTATTGAGAATTTTATTTTTAATATGACACAAGATAGAATATAATTTTTATTTTTATGAGAATTTAAAAAATACCTATTATGACATTTAATTTTTATGTATATGTAACATTTTTTATATAAATCAATAAGAATAACGTATAACTTTTTTTATTTTTTAAATTATTTTTATATTTTTGAACTTTTGTACAGAAAGTAAATTCTATCATATTGGCAAAATAATTATTATATCAATTACAACCTTAAATTACCAAACAGAGCATAACAACATGAAAAAACATTTTATGTTACAATTTACAAAAAGAAAGAACATTATAAATTGTTAATCATACACGGTCACATTTTAAATTAAAGATAAAAATGTTATTCAAGCTAAAAAAATCGATAAAAATTAAAAACATTTAATTTCTTAAATAAAAATGTGAATTTTTATCATTACCAAATAATTATTTTAAAAAACAACATAATTTATATATTTAATGAGCTAGGTTTTTTTATTTTAATTTTACAAAATTTGCAAATAAATCACATTATTTATTACGAATATATTGCCTAACTAAAAAATAAAAATTTCAAATTTTTTGTGAGATGTCAAAAATTAATTTTATAAGAACTATTTAACTTAACCAAAAAATCAAAATTTTAAAATCTTTGTGGAATTTCAAAAATTAATTTTGTAAAAAATATTTTTTTATATGTGAGATCTGAAAAATTAAAGTCATATTTTTAATCTTATAACTTTTGATTTTCTGTCTACAATATTAAAATGATATTATTTTCTATAATGTACTGTTCAATCATAAAAATATTCATATATACATGAACTAAACTAACAAAATTTTTCGAATAAAATACATAATATATTAAATACATTAATATGTCAAATAAAATAATATATGTAATAGCATAATAGATTATATGTATATAGATATTTTTAGCAAATTGAATATTGAAGTGGTGAAATCAATTTTTAAAATTTCAATATTCTTTTCATTATTTTAAAAGAAAATTTTGTATTTTAGGATATTGAAATATTTATATTGATCTCTGTCTCTGTCTCTCTCTCTCTCTCTCTCTCTCTCATTAAAAATAAAATTTTCAATTTAAATAAATTTTCTTTTAAGATGATATAAGATTTTATATTTATTATATTGAAAAGATTTATAATATATTATGTTAAAACTCAAATTATTTATTTTTAACGTATGATATCTTCAACAAATAATATTCGACGATCACTTTTTTAAAAATCGGTCGTAGCGAATTTTACATCACTCTCTTTTGTCCAAATAAAATATCTTTGTCGACAAAACCAATTTCTCAAACAACCTGTATACCAATAAATTCCACAAGCACTCTTCTTGATTCGATATCCTTCCTGCTGCCACATCCTTATGTTTGAACACAAAAATAGAACCATTTCCCCTGTCGTATTGGATTTCATATCCGCAACCATAAAGACAATTTCATTACGCGTCATCGTGGTGTATTTTCCCTATAGGAAAAGAGGAAGTATTACAAGAGGAGGAATAACAATTTGAAAAATCTTCAACTTCCTTTTTTAATGAAGTCAGCGCTGAACGATATAAATTTAATTATATCTTTATCCGCGTTGCAATATTATTAGATTATTAACATTTTTATCCAGAATTCTTAAATAGTTTATGGCCATAACTGTTAGAGATATATTTTTCTCTTATAAGATTGTTCAAACAATTGTTTCAAACAAGACAAACTTTGCTTTTCCATTTGCCAATTGTAAATCCAATTTAATATATACGTACATTCTGTATGTCGTATTATTTTTTTTAATAATTGATGTGTGTATAGCATAAAGTCTATTTTTAATAAAATATTTAAAAGGTCATATTTAATTTTTTTTTCTAGAAGTCAAAACGAACATAAAAGTTAATCTATAACAATGTCGATTGAGATTTATTTTTTAAGTTAATCAATTTAAGTTCGCATTAGATGAAACAAAGCAAGAATGAAATACGAGGAGCATGTAATAGAAATAGAATCTCTCTTTTCTTTCCGTTTCTTTCATTTTATTTAATACAAACTTCAATTGGTTATAATTGAATAAATAAGCCTTAATTTTTGTACATCAACTTTCATTCAGTTAATGATATTTGTTTTGATCTCCAAAAGTGTCTCACGAATATATTAACATCATATATAAAAAATTAATATTCATATATTCATAAATAATATTCTGAGAATCGATTGGACAAATGTAAAAATTAATATATAAAAATATCAGCTAAAATTTATTTTGAAATTATAAGTAATTTTAAGCAGAATATATTACTTTTATAATAGATAGCTTTGTGAAAACACATCCATATTAATCACAATCATAAAATAATTGGAGTATAAGTACTCTCTTTTTGGTTACATATACTAGTCTATAAAAGTATTCGAATACTATTTTAAAAATTTCTACTAAATTCCATTTAACTCGAAGATTCTGATTTTATTAAAAGTTTATTTGTATGTGAAACATAATAGATTGTACATGGAGTAACTTTTTTTGGAAAAATTATTTTAAAGAAGTAAAATTCATTTTCAAAATTTCAGTTTTCAAATTTATGTTTTGAATACAATTTTGTCTGGGAATATTTCTTTCAAAAATCTAAATATTTTATATATTTAAAATTTTGCTATATATCATTATTATTATATTAAAAAAAAATTATTTAAAAAAAGATAGTAGAAAAGTTATACAATATTTAAATTATTTAAAAAAAGAAAAAACAAATGATAATCAAAAATGAATGATAAGCTCTATACATATATTACATACAATATTACAATAATATAATAGAATTTTAATATTCAAAGACAAATTATTTGAATTTAAATTTTTATCTAATCATTATATTTTCTTGTCTATATATATATATATATATATATATATATATATATATATATATATATATATATACATATATATAAATAAAATTTTAATAAAGACAAAAAAATAAATATTCTACATTTTGCTATCATGATTTTTATAATACAAATCAAAAAAATGCCAATATTTGGATTTATTCTATGCGAAAAACCTTTCGAATTTAATCAGTAATTAAACGGAAATTCAGATTTCAAAGCATCTGGTTGGTTAACAAAATTTAAATTACGTCACACTATCTGAACATTAAATATTTCAGATGACAAGTTTTCAGCAAATAATGATGCTGTAAAAGTTTTGATACTCAATTTTAATAAATTTTAATCAACTAGAAGTATTATTTGTAAAATATATACAACGTTGATGAAACGAACTTCTTTTGGAAAGTGAAAAAGATTTTAGTTTCTCATAAAAAAAATTAAGGCTTTTGATCGTAAAATTAATAAACATTGAATTATAATATTATTATATAATATTATTGCTCAAATACTGATACAACTGATACCAATGATTTCAGTATTTGTGATAAAAATGAACATTTATAATTCAATTTTTAATAAAAAATTTTTAATAAAGAATGTGAACGTAAACACATTATCGATTATATACACAAATCAACAAAATATTTGGATAAGATAAAGAATTATTTTTTGATTCTTTTTGAAAAATATAGTAGTTACACATAATAATTATAAGAAAAGACAAATATTCGAAAATTTCTGTTTTATGTCTATTCTTTTATTAAAACCTCCATTATATTCGTATTTGACAATAATTTCTGACACATTAAATATTAATTAACAATATTTCAGAACTTAAATCTAACATGTACAATTTTATTATTAACAATTTTATCTAAACAATTACATAAGCCACTTTTAATTTACTATTTACTTATTGCTTATTTCCTTTAATTACATTATTTTACAAATTATTTTGTTTATTCTATATATAAAATTGAGAGAAGAGAAATATCAAATGTCAACAATATATTAAATTTTGTTCAAATTTAAAAAAATTTGTTAGGAATGAAAAAAAAAAAAGAAAATGAAAAGAAAGAAACAATTGGATCGAAAATAATCTAAAGAACGTAACAAAGCTAAAACGATTATTGCCCACTTTTCCTAATAGGAGTTTTAATACGATATTTTCTACGCTATCACCGTTTAAAGTCATGGTTTTAAGTAGAAATGAAACGGGAGTGGATAAATTTGTGTTTACTAAGTCGAAATAGGAACAAATTCCATCCTATAATTCTTGCTACATACAGAAAATTTTGCGGTTTACCACAACGAGTGGTGTAAAGCTTGTTTCAATTTTAACGAGAGCCAAACGAAAAGGTGGATAATAAAAGGATGTTAAAAATTCAAAAGGGCGTGTTCAGGTGGTGAACACAGGTCGTGTAGCAACAAGCCTGCTCCCTCTCGTTAAGAACGCTTTGGCACGGCTATAAAGAGATAAATAATCTGGTTACGAGCGTCTAATGACATTATGCGAGAGTAAAGTGGTAACGAGCAACTGCTGCTAATTTTTCATTTGAAACTTAATGCCGAGCCAGTGTAAGTCCGACGATGCGAATGAAGCGTGCATTCACAATTTCTCCCAGATTATTTCATAATTCAATACTTCTCTCTGTCCAACGAATATTAGACCAGACAATTAAACTAATTGCAAACTAATCATATTTTGAAAATTCCATTAGGATTGTTGGAGTTCTACATTTATATTTTTTAACATTTAATACTAGGAAGCATTTTTCATTTGAATTTTTTTTTTTAATCGAAAAAAAATTAAAATTTTTGTAATATTATAATATTCTCAATATAGGATATTTAAAATGAGAAAAATTCATTAAAAAGTTGTTCAAAACACAAAATCATGTTAATTTCTTAAATATGTTAATTCATGCTAATTTCTTCAATAAGATAGAATTAAAACATTAATATAGCAAGAATAAGAAAAATAAATATTATCTAGAGAAAAGTTTTCATCTAAGTATATGATAAAATGATATATTAAATCAACCTATGTTATAAATTATAGATACAATGTACGAAAAGATATATAGCAAAAATAAAATATTCAATTTTTAATATCATTATATTAATTGACGTACTTTAGTTCAACTTTAATTTGCAGAATTTCAGAAATATCTTTTTTTAATATTTATCTATGAAATACAATATATAAATGGATACTTGAATCGATTAAATAATTAAAATGCTATATTTTAAGATATAAATTTATGAAAATTTAAATTTATTATGAAAGGATCTTTTCAAATCGTTTTCTTTTAAAAAAAATTATAGATTTTGATTCTAATCTTTATTGATTGTTAATAAGAAACAAATAAAATTTAGAATGGAATAAAAGAATAAAATTTTATTCTTTTATTTGAAGTTTTATTCTAATATAAATTATAACTATTAATGCATTTTCCTATTTGTTTAATTTTTTTTATTTAATATATTTAGAATAAAATATATGACTTTTTTATTTCATAAATTCTAATTTCAGATTTATAGTTTCATTATTATTAATTATTATTAATTTATATTTAGATTAATATAATAGAATATAATAATAATAAGAAAGGATATATATTATATTATAATATATAACTTTTAATCTTCTTAATTTATTTATTTTTTTCTTTTTTCTCTTCATCACTTATTAAAATTCGATTTAAATAAGTATGAATATACTATTTTAAAATTATAAATATTTAAGATTTTTCTAGCAAATTAACTTTATAAATATAATATATATGATAGAATTAATCGTTAATTTCATCAATAACAAAATATTGTCAATTTGTTTCTTTCCTTGATATTTATTTAAAATTTTTGAATTATATTTTTCTAAAGAACATCAAATTGCTATATGATTTATTTGAATTCTATATTATTTATTTATTATTAAAAATTTATATTCGATTTTAATAAAAAATTAACAATTTATAATAAATAATAAATTAATTATTTATAATTAATTAATATTTTCAATCTATAATAAATGAATGACCATTAATATTTATAAATATAGTAGAACATCGATTATCATATACATTGAATTTCATTATTCAAATAATTTATAAAATGAATCATGTATGTATGTATAATTCATTGATTATATTCTGGAATACATATCCTAGATCGATATAAAACGATTAATTTAATTTTTACACTAATACATTTCTCTTATTAAATATTTTCCTATCTAATTTGAACGATTCATTGCTCTCATAAGAATCAATTAATCTCATCGATATTGATGCATTATCCGACATATATCTTGTGCTCCAAGATTATTTTCGAAACTACGTTTGATAAGGAATTTTACAATGCTGAAGAGGCACAATCTCGTTGCTAGCCGTCTGCATTTGATTGTACACACGGCAGGAATAAATTTCAATTACATCTTTCCGGGAGCGAGAGCCACTTTCCAAAAACAATTTCGAACACCATTACGACATCCCTCGAGCACACCCGGTAACCCCTTTTCTATTAATACAAGCGTTTCTCGAGATCCTCTGTAGTACGCCTCTGCGACTTCGCGAGATTTTGGAATATTGTAAGGAAAATGCAAATATCGTCCCGAAGTTTGGCTAAGGAGATAGAAGGCGCGTACGCGCCGCCTATACGTGTCTCTCCGGCCGTGGCGTAGGTATCCGGCTTGTTTGTATTCCGTATTCGGCCTGTCTATAGGGAAATTGCGGTGTTCTCGACCGTCGAAATCCATGAACACGCCCCTGCCCTCTGATCGTCCTCGTTTGCTCCGTGTGCTGCCGTCTCATTAACCCTTTCGACCTGACCGGGGGACTTACACTTGACTAACAGGCTCAACCTGCGTGGCTGTAGTAAATTGCTCGCTAAATTGAATTAACCGCTTCAAAAACTTGACACCATGGACACATCGTGATTTCATTGCTACTTAAATGACGCTGTTTCATGAGCGATCCTTCCAGTTGGACAGCTATGCGGAATGCATCTAATAACTGGGACGAGCTATGACTTTAAATAGTTAATGGAATTAGGGAAAAAATGACAAAGAATAATTTTGCATTGTTTGATTGTGCTTTTTTTCCCATTAATTGAAATCTTACAATTTTTTTTTTTTTTTTTGGATTTGACATGATGAAAACTTAAGATTTTTGGAAATGTTTTATTTAATTTTGAAAATTTTCAACAAATGTTCAAATATTCCATATATTTTAAATATTTCCCTTCTTTCTGAGAAATTTTTTATTTATTACATCTCTTATTAATATAATTAAGATTATAATAATAATAAAATAATATAAATTAATATAAATAAATTTTAATAATCAATAAATTCATATAATCTGATATTTTTATTTTGATATCTTAGCCATTATCTGGCTTAAACTCTCTTGAATTTTTTTCCTTGTAAGATTAAAGAATAAAGTGTATTTTTCAAGAAATTAAAACGCTTTTTAAATAAGAATATCATATTAAAAATTTCGAAATTTTAATTTTAATTAAGTTAAAAATTTTAAGTGATTCATTATATATATGTATTAAGAAAAAACATAATTCTTAGAAGACATATTACATAAAAATATATTTTTATAGAAAATTGATAAAATATGGAACTTAAACAGAATTTTGTTTTGTTATTGCAATATATTTTATAAGCATAATTTTTTATTTTGCATAATGCTATGTTATAATAGGTATACGTTTAAATAATGTTTGTAGGATTAAATATTGATTATTAGTAATCAGAATATTATTTAATCGATTCTTATATTAATTCCATAATTAAAATAGAAATTATGAGATGAGAAGGATATAGGAAAATATATAACATGAAATATAACATGAAAATAAGTAATATTTCAATTTCTTCATAGTAATTTCAGATTTTATAATTATAATTTAAAAGATCTGTTGAAAAACTATAGTTCATTTTTCAATAAAATATGTACATTTTTTCTATTCAAATTGTTAAATTTTTATAAATTTTTTTAAAGTTTTAAAATTTGATAGAATTATAAAATAGGATTTCTAAGAAACAAAGTAAAATTTGAATTTTTATCGTATTTATGAACGAAAAAACATCAGAATTTTTAGAAATCTTTTTAAAATTTTAAAAAGATTGTCAACATTATAAAATATTATCTGCAGAAAAGTAAAAAATTAAAATTAAAATTTTTATCTTATTTAATTTTTTTATGAAATGAAATAATAATTTAGTTTCATTTTGAAATATATTAAAATATTCATCATATAGATCATCGTATAATAGATAAAATATACATCGTACAATATAATAGAATATTCATCTCGATGTTCTATCGTTTATATTGGATTTCTAATAGTAAATAAATATTTTTGCAGGTTGGCTGGCTGAAAGTGGACAGTAAGGCAATTCAGGCAATCCACGATCACGTAATAACTCACAACAACAGAGTCTCGGTATCTCATAGTGATCATACCATGTGGAATCTTCATATAAAGAATGTACAACAAGAAGACGAGGGACTCTATATGTGCCAGATTAATACAGATCCAATGAAAAGTCAAGTAAGTTCATACTATTATTATTTCAAAATTATTTTAAATTTTAAACTATTAAATGTTGCAATTATATTATATTATATGGATCTTTTGGTTTTCCTAATTTCAAAGATTTATGATAATTAATTGCAAAAATTATGAATAACAGTTTATAATAAATTAATTTTATTGTAACTCTGGAATATTAAAAAAAATTTTAATTTATTAAATAATTATAAATAATTTATTAAATGTCTTATGAAAGATTAATATTCTGTAATTAAAATTTTCTAATCTTGAGCACTATTGAAATAAAAAATGTCTTTTAAAAATGATAATTAATATATCATTTTATTCAACTAAATATTATTTGAAACAATCATGTGTTATTTAATCATGTTTTATTTGTTATTTGTTCATTACAAATAAATAATTTTTTTTAGATCATTTTGTTATTTCGTTTTCAAATAATTTTTTTATTTCATTTTTTATTTGAATAACGTCAAATAATTTTTCAAATATTCTTGAATATTATTCTATCTATGTGATGAGATATTATTATATCTATTTTTTTTTTATTTGCTACATTAATGAAATTATGAATGTCTTTCTAACAATGTAATTACATTGTAAAAGTTCTCAAATTAAAAATTCAATCATTTATCATATTGAAAAAAAAATAAAAGTTAATTTATTTAAATAAAATAATTAGTAATACTCATCCATCATATAATAATAACTTGTTATTTTTTACTTTACTTCAAATGAGTCTAATACTCGTATATCTAATACTTTTAATTACTTTTATATATAAATGACACTTGATGACTCAAAAGAAACGAGGCTATTTGTTTAGGCGCAAATGGCTATCAGAGGAGTTTAGTTGCTTGCTGTTTCGAGCGTTTTCAGTAACTAAGCGGTTGGAATCAGAGCTTTCTGCGCACAGTTTAGCTGGTAGGACGAATAGTGGTAAGCCAAGAAACTTGGCGAAATAACTAATTGGAAACGGTATCACCGACACTATTTAGATCGATAAAGTTCTAGGATGCATATCGGTTTCGGAGCGCATCAATTCCAATTAAGTGGCTCTCTACGATCTTTTACACGATATCAAATTCCTTTGCTATGATAAATCTATACATATATGTATTCCTTATTCATTATTATGTAAAATAACAGAATTATCAGAAAGCCAATAAAAACATATATAAATATAATCTTAAATATTACAAAAGAGAGAAACTAACTATTGATAAAAATTTAAAGAAAATATATCTTTATTTTTCTAAAAAAATAACTTTTGTAAAATTTTTAGGAAATTTTAATGCTTTTTATCAATTTTAAAAAAGTAATTAAATTATAATGTTTTATTAATTTTTATAATTTAATCCTATTGTTCTTTTCACTTATACTATATATTTGTATCTCTTATAGTCATAATAAAAGAAAGAATTATAATTTTTATGAAAATTATATATAATTAAAAGTATTCGTATAAATAAATAATATGTAAATTTATTATGTATGTATTTATATAAATGTAAATTTTATTTCATAGATAGATCATATAGATCTGATGAAAAATAGTTAAATAATAAAAAATAAAATAAAATTATATTTTCTTATATATATATTTTTTTCTTTTTTATTTCAGTTAATTTTCTTTGTTTTGAGAATATCCAATAAATATTATTTATCATGATATATTTTTTAAGTAATTTAAAATAATTTTAAATAATATTATATTTTTGAATAGTTATTTCTATTTTATAATAGAATGATATCAGAATATTTTTTATTTTAAATTTTTATTATTTATAAAATTATTTATATTATGCAATATTAATTGAAGTATTCACAATAAAACAAATTATCAAATGATGGAAATTTATCAATTTCTAATGATAGTCGCTGATGATAGTCGCTGTACTATTAGCTAAAATATGGAAATTTGCCAGTATTATCTATGGTGTTACAATCTCTGCAAGGTATCGAAGGCATTTCTCCAGAAGCTCGTAGAAGCACAGCATACCAGGAAACTTAACAAGCCGTCTTCACCAGTTCAGGAATGCCAGTTCTCGCTCGTGAACACTTTCGAAATAACACTTAAGCTTCAATCATTTTCCCCCTAACGGAGGATAAGCTCTATTAGATGTTAGTTAACCGCCTCTTGCATTTTGATTAACAAATAGTTACTGAAATCCATTATAAGTCTTTCTGAATTCATTATACAGAATGAATAAAATCACTTTGTCAACTGCAAAATAAAATATCTCCATTATTTTTAATAATATTTAAAATTGCTTTTTTTCGCAAAAAATATTATAATTGTTATTAATAACTTTTATGCAAATAGATGTATTAGAGTTTATATAAAAGTCAATTTTTTTTTAAATAGAATTATTTATATAATTTTTAATGCATTAATTAATGTAACATATCATTACAAAATTAATAATAATAATAATAATAATAATAATAACAACAACAATAACAACTTTTAATATAATATTCTTTTTTAACAAGAATTATTATTTTAAGAAATGTTTTAATTTTAAAATCTATTGTAAAACTTGTTATATAAAAGATTGCAAAATACAAATTATAATATCATTTAAATTAATTAAGTTTCTATTGAAAATAGAATTAATATTTTTTTTAACAACATGCCATTCAATTAATATATAAACAATTAATATTTCTATATTATTCAATTTCTATTTGAAATATTTTTTCTTATAAAAAATCAAATAAGATATTCAAGATTATGAAATCATTTTGTTTACTTTGTACAAACCTAATCAACTAAACTAAATCATCCTCAATTTCTCAAAATTTCATTAATTTCAAATTCCTCAAATGATAAGCAAATCTTTCATCTAAATGATAAGATTACTTTAAGAAATAAAAATACGATCAATTTTTCGTTGTATTCTTATTAAAATTTTAGATTTTTTTCTTAAAACTTTAAAATTTATATGAAATTAAGATAGTTTTTTATTAAATTCGTTAGATTACAATGTCTTTTCAATAACTTTAGCAGATGATTATTTCACGGTATGCAAAATCATAGAATTGTTGGTATTTATGGTAAACGAAGTTAAATTTTATCTGTGGTCTGCGGCTACGAGAACGATGATCTAAATGCGAGTATAAAAATTTATATTTTACCTATTTCACCAAGTTTCTCTGTTTCAGACGCGTGGAAAGCAAATAACCTTGTATAAAATTGACGAGGAACGAGACGACCCATTTCCTTTCCACGCTAAAAATTTCAACGCACTCATGAACACAGAATTCACGGTAGAATAAAATTTCACTCTTGAAAAAAAGAATACAATGCAATCGCAATTCGAATAAAAAAAGCAAAAAAAAAAAAAAAAAAAAAAACAGAATATTCCTCGATCGATCTCTAACATCTATCATATAAATGGTACCACTGTCATATTCTATAGTTTTTCTCAAAAGCAAATAAAGTAAAATTTAAAGAAGTCTTATACGCTATATATTTCAATATTTTCTTCAATTCTATTTTTAATAAAAATTGAAAAAATTAATAATGTATTGTAATTTAGGTTATGAACTTTTTGTTCATAAACAATTTACAATTTATATTTTAGGATATCTATGTTCTAATGAATATGTTGTTTATAAATTTTATATTATAATATAGTATATAATTAATTCTATAATACAGTTTATATAGTTATAATAATAATAAATATTAAATAATATTATTTTATTTTTTATTCTTATTCTATAATGAAATTATATGTTTATATTTAAATTCATAAAAGCATGGACTATATCTTTTCAATACTGTATTGTCCAATAAACTTTCGTAATAAATATTCTTAATAATGATATTTTATCAGTTTGACTAAAATTTTATAAAAATTTAAAATATAATTTATTTTTAAAAAATTTTTCAAAAATAATATATAAAATTATTTAGTTATTTTAATTAATCAGATTTATTATATTTTAGATCCTCTATATTAATAATTCTATATTACTATTTTACAATTTAAAATATTAGTTATTAGATTATAATTTCAAATTTTTTTATAATTTTTAAAAATTACATTAAAAAGACCTACTATTTCATTTTCAAACCTATAATTGAAAAGATTTCTTTTTAATCAATTTAAAAAGAATCACATGTCAATTTAATTCATTACAAATATAATCGAACATCGCGAGCATAATTTTATATAAAATTTTTTCTTGTTTAAAAATTCTTTTCAAATCTTTCCTTTATTAAATTCTTCATTATACTATTACAACTTCTTGCATTTTTCGACTTCTAAAAATATGCTTCTAAAAGTAAAACCTGGTAAGTTATTCTTCTCCGTTGAAGTTCCCCATTTTTGTTTAATAGACGTGAATATATCAAATTGTTCGAGTATAAAATTGATCATAAGTACCATTCCCTGTGACTTTCGCGTCACAAATGACTTCCCGTATATCACGTTCCTTTCGTACATTTCAATCGTACCAGATCCAGAGAAAAATTCTACGTTCCCCGATAGGTGCGAGAAGGAAGGGAAGTAAGGGTGCTTAACGAGCTATTTTCTCTAAAGCACAAATGTCACTTTTCATTCCTTCGACTTCCAACCAACCAACCAACCTTCTCATCCTAGTAGCATCGAGCACGGTTGCGCCATACGTACACACCACTCGGCAAAGTATATGACCCTCTTCCACCCCATCCTTTTACCTTCGCCTCGCTTCGGCAAAGTGTGATACGGTGCGAGATAGACTCGAGTTTCTCTTTGAGATCTAATTTTCCGACGTTTCAGATTGAATCCAACCTTCCCCCACACACCTGTCTAGGAATCTCTCCTCTATCTCTCTTTCTCTCTCGATGAAGAAACAATGCAATCTTGAATAGTGCAAGAAAAATTACGCGGGTCGCCAACTTAAATGTCCATCCTAACTCTCGCTTGTTACAAGAGCAAGTCTAAGTAATGAACGTGAGAAACATTAGTAAAAATGTCTCAGTCAATCGAGTATAAAATCTTTTCAGCTTTTCTTTTGTTCCTTCATCGTCTCTTTCTCTTTCTCTCCCAGTCAATCGGTAGGAAATCTTTCCAGGTTGAATATATACGTCTCTCCCTGTCCCCTTCGCTTCCACCGACGTTAGGCCATCTCGAAATTCGTTTCTCTCTCTCTCTCTCTATATATATATATATATATCCCCCTTTCTCGAGTGGTAAAACTCGACGTCGCTCTTCCGCAGGGGGGAGTTCTGAATGAGCAGTTTCGTTTCGGGTAACCGTATTTCCCTGCTCGTTTCCGTGCGACTTCAACGCGCCGGCTTCTTTCGAGCGTGTTCTCGTCGTGCGCGGCTACAACAAAATGTGCCACGGTATGAAATATGTTTACAGTGAAGACGGGTGAAATCTCATCCGGTTGCTTTGCGTAATACGTTTAATAGGGAGGACAGTCTCTTTGACTATTAATATTCAACGTGGTGTTGAGCCAGCGATAAATTGTTGTCCGAGATCAGCTGAAAATCTCGGAAACGGTATTATTTTTCGAACAATCGTCGCCGTTGCAACAGAAGGAAATTTTAGGGCATTCCACCATGGAATAAGAATGGATCCGTGAGGATAACGCGAAGCTTTCACTCGGATTTATCGTGATATTAATACTGTGACAGCGAGATGGTAGATCTTCGAGGATTTTATAAAGATTATGTAGATCTGGATTGGGGCAGATAGATGACGTCAATTTGTATGTTTCTTCCTTTATTGATCTGTTCTTTCGTTTCTTGGGGAGTGTCGGGATTGGAGAAATGAATTTTTATACATTATTTCAATACGTTTCGATATATTAATATTTATGATATGGAATTTGTTTTAGAAATTTTTGAAATATGATATCGTTCGAAATTTTGTTAAGGATATAACATGAAATTTTAAAATTTCGAGAAAATGATAATTTAAAATTTTATTTGAATTTATTTGAATGATAATTTTATTTTTAGATCTGATTCTTATTATTTCAAATTTCGGAAAAACTTGGAGAAATTTTTATCAAAAATATATATAAACATTGTAGTCCATATTTCTTAAAGTCCATAATTTAGCAAATGATCGTTAAATGAAATGTTTAAAATTTTTTTCAATAAAAATAAAAGCTCGTTCCAAAGAAATGAAAGAATAAAACTTCCTTTTATCCCTCAAAATAACTCAGGTTGCTAATGGTAGAAAGAAAACATTTCAAAAGGTATTGATAAATAATGATTACATTGATTGTCTATTCTTGTCTCGTTTCTTCGATTCTTTTTATATTTCATATTTTTTTCTACCTTTCAAAGAAACTTCAAACGCCCTTTATTATATAAAAATTTCTTTTTATTTAAACTTCTGTATAACACGTCATTTATAAAAAAAAATTTGTTATAGGAAATAAACTAGAATTTCTTTTATATAAAGAAATATTACTAGTAGAAAAATTGAAATTTTTAAGAAAAAATATTTCTTGATAAATCATTTTTAATTTATCATTATATACAATGAGTATGATCAAGTTGTTATAAGCATTTCGAAATTATCATTTATTTTATTTAAATTTTTTCAATAGGATTAATGGGATGTATCCTAAATAATATCTTTTTAGTTATAAAATATATTTTTATACTTTTAACGGTATAGTACAAGGATTTTAAAGTTTTTAAAATTTAAAGAAAAATATATATCAATTTAGTCATAGAATTTCAAATCTAAAATTTTTTCAAATCTGTGGAAATAAATAACAATAATATAAACATAAAAGATAATAATATAATTTTTTAATATTAAATATTAAGTTCTAATTGTTACATGTATAGATATATATTCTATTTTATATTTACCTAACAATTTCTTTACTATACATTATTATCATAAATAATAATTTGTATAATAAATAAATATTATTATGCTAGATATTAAGCATTATTAATAATTAATTATTTTTAATCAAACATGAAATAAGAGTAAAACGTTGAAATGTTCACAATATAATAACACGTAATATTTATTTACAAATTTTATTCGTAATTGATAAATAAGATTTTTAAAAATTTTTAAATATTCCAAGAAAAACTTTTGTTTAATTAGGAAATGCAAACGCAAGAATATACAAATGACAAAATAACAGGGAATTTCCGAATAAGTCTGATTCCCACTAATTGTATTTTCTCTTCGTTTCCGTACTGTCTCGACGAAATGTCGCGCTCTTTCCCTTCTAGTTTTTACAATTGTCTCTCTATGCGAAATATATTCAGTTCGTGTAATTAGTATAAATTATTACGCAATATTTTTTAAATATGACTCGTTTAAACATCTGGAGCATTTTGCTCTCGGGACGAAAAAAGGGATAATTAAAACTTGAGAATATTCAACCAAAGATACAACTTGAATTCTGTCGAAACATGCTAAAAAGCATTTCATAATATTATTTCTTTTTATACTTGTTAATATTTATTTTGTGTATATTTTAACGATAAGCCTGCTTATTAATGAACTGGCTCGGTTAAAATACCTACAATTGCATTTACAAATGCGACGTTTCGTTTCAATTAAATATTTGCAGAAATATTATTCTTCAGAAAATAATTTTTCAACCAAATATAAAAATTTTTCTCGAAGATATTTAAAAATTTTTTATTATATTCAGATTAAAATATTTCCTGATATGTCAATCAAAGTTATCCCTTCAATTATCACGACACTGTCATCTAGTTTTTCGTTAAAGTTTTTGAAATAACTAAAGTCTTCAGAATTAGATGGATATTGACATAAGCATTGTTAACAAGATATTTATTATACTTTTACTTCATAAATAAGAAAATACAAAAAATAAGAAACAACACATATAAAAAGTTTATAAATAAGAGGTCTTAAGATATTATAATTTTAATTTATTTTTAATTTACTATAGAAATATAATTAAATGTAAAAATTTATTATATAATTAAATATAATTAAATATTTGTAGAAAATCAATTATCAGAAAATAAATAATATTTCTCAATATTTTATTTATGCTAATAATTAGCTTAATATTATATTCTTCTTACACAGAGGAATCAATGTGTTATTTAGTATCAACGAAAGATTAATTTATATAATTAATAATATTAAATTACGTAAATTACGTAATATTATAATATTCGAAAATGAATTACGAATTATCGTACTATATAAAAGAAAAATTTTAAAATATCTGTAGAAAATAAGCAGAATTGAATGCAATATTAAATGAATTGAAATTACAAGGAAGATATAAAATTATTATCAATTTGTTTGAAAGAAATTAATATATGAAATTGATTTTAAATTATCCATTTATACACATTGAAATATAGAAAATATCAAATTGAACAATCCTATTGTGAGGATGATTTTTTTCAGAAATTATAACAGAATATTAATTATATTTGTAAAGGGATCAATTCTAGAAATTTTAGAAAACGAACACAAAAGTTGACATACAAAAATATCGATCGAATATTTATTTATTAAGTTATAAGCAATTTGCATTAGATTAAACAAGATAAAGATAGTACAGCTTTGTCTTTGTTACATTATTGCACTCTGTTATTGCATTATTTCATCTGACGTAAACAAATTGCTTATAAATTAAATAAAACTCAAGCAACATTTTTGCATATCAATTTTTCTATTTGTTTTATTCTCTAAAATCGATTTTCTAAACATGTTCCATGCATTAATAATTTGTACATGAGAGAAATAAAAATAGTAAAAATATGTTTTATTTAAAGAAAAATAAGATAATGATATTTTCGATATTTTTTTCATTTGAAGAAATATTTTTATAAAGACTTTGAATCAATGTTTCTTTTTATAGAATCTAATTGTAAGAATTTAAATATTTCATATTTTCTTGGTTTTTTTATCAAAATTCTTTTTATTATAAATAGCTTAATATTTTTTAATAGAAAATAACGCAATCTGCATTAGCATATTAACTATATGATTATTTTGAAAAAACAATCTAATGGCATTGAAATATCCTTCGAAGCCATTCAATTTTTATTTTAAACATTTTTCAATATTATTAAACGGGATTATCCTTATAGATAAAAATTATTTTCATTTTCTATGTAAATATAAAATTTTAATTATCACAACATAATCACACCAAATGAATTTTCAAATTCTTCAAATGAATAATTCTGAAATGAATAATCAAATTTCTCAATCAACTAATATATTTACATCCAATCGGTCCATGTTCATATACGCATATTTAAAATACCGCTAACGAGGCACTTTCCAAGATAACCAGTAATTCTTGCCACGAATTAAGCTAGCTTCGTACAGCTTCCGGCTATCATCAAGATGAACGATCCTTTAAAAGCTGATTACAGGCCAGCTGGCCTTACAGTCATTAAACAAATTGATCGATCATACAGTATTTCGATTAACGTGTATATTTATCAACATCCTCATAGACTCATATCCTATTAGACGATAATTAATTTATGGAATAATGCGAAGTTTCATAATTCACTCGTGACACCGGCAAGTTTATGCGCTCAGGCACGTGTCTACCTGTCACTGAACTGTCACGTGGCAAGGTAACAGATAAGAGAGACGTATAGAGACACACGCGTGTAGAGAGAGAGAAAGATAGAATGTGAAGGCCACCAGAGGGAGGCACTGTTCTCCTGTGTTCCCCAAGTATCTCCCTGGCGACGTATTCGTTGAGACTGTTTTAAGCAGTTCGGTGACTTGCGAGACAACTCGGTTATAACGATTGAAGTTTCGTCGTAGCGTAGATTACATCCTCGTAATTACGTGCACACCTCGCGGTTGAGACGTAAGAACAGGTGTCTTCTCCACGTTCTGCCGACTGTTGGCTGGCTTCCTTAAACCTTAAGTGGAGTGTAAAGACATTAAAGGCCAAGTTCCTTCGACTGTACAAACGTTTCGCGTCTCGACTCACGGCCATTTTGGAAAAGTCGTGGATTGAGGTGGATTGAGGTTTCGTGGTTATACTGTCTCGTTTATATCCACTTGTCTGCGGATCCCGGAAGGAATCGTGATGGATTCGCTAAATAATGTGGAAGCTCGTTTGCTGTTGAGAGATACTCGTAACGTCTTGTAATGATTTTGGTTGCTGAGTGATTGAAGTGGAACACGATTAATGAGGATAGTTCTAGACCTTTGTTGGTATTTGAGAGATCAAGTTTTTGGAGGATTGTTGAACTTGGTTGATTATTTGGTATATATAGTTTTTGTAAAAAGAGAAGGAGAGAAGAACAAAAGAATTTTTGTATGATATACAATGTATAAGATTGTAAATATTTTTACAAACTTAGAATGATATTGATTTGAATGATATTGATAAATTTTTAAATATAATGTATAAAATGCTTCGATATTAAAATTAATAAAGAAAAGCAAATGGATAAGATACATTGAATTTTGTTGTATTTATAGCAACAAAAAGAAATATTTGTGAAAAATTTTGTTTACAAAAACTTTTTTGAAAAATTGCAAACTTTGAATTTAATTTGAATAATAATGCGATTTTTAAAAATTAATAAAGAAAGAAAAGCAATTGAAGGAAGAATTTTTTGTATGGAAGAGTAACAATTTGACTTTTTAGACTTGATTTGATTATGTGATTAATCTTAAATTTATTCTTTATTCTCTTCTGAAGACTATTTAACTAGAAGCCAATCTTAGTCAATCTTAGTCTTAGTCAAGATTATGATATCACATTGATAAAATAATATTTTGATAATTCTAAGCTAGTTTTAAACTAATTTTAAATATTTCAGTTCAAATTAAAATTAATTAAGTTAAAACTAATCTAATTTAAATTAAAATTATTACATTTCTTTTCAGTTCAGCACTATTATGAGAGTGAGTTATACAAATTGATTCTTTGAAATTTTAATTCTCGTAAATTCCTATAATTTAATATTAAATATTAAATTATTTATAAATTATTTATAATCATATAAATCATTTATCAACGAGATATTTGAATATTTTATATTAATATTATATATAACCTTAATCAATATTATATGTAATCATAAACAGTCATTATTATTTTACATGTTCAAATGTTCTTCAATTTGAATAGTTTAATAAATTATCTATTAATTTTTTCTAACATATCTAAATAAATAATAAATATATCTTAAATACGCGTTCCTTTATAAAAAAATTTATTATTCCTTTAATCGTTCTTCGAAATCAAATAATAGTATTCATTTATTGAAATATTCTTCGATAAATAGTTTAGTAGAAAAAAATTTAAAGGAATCGTTTTAAGTGACTTCCCATATAATATATTTAATAACAAGATATTTCATTGTTCGTGTGAAAATACATTTTATTTTTCAACATTTTCTTCGCCAACAATTCTACGCAAAATGATTCCCGCACAAAATTCGTTTCAATAACAGCCATCTTTTTACGAAACTTTCTCGACCATCGTTCAGGAACCATTCGCAAAAAGAACTACCATCTATATACTGAACCATTCCCGAACGAATCTTTCCGCGATCAATCAGCGCGCACCAGGTGTAACAAATCTTCTAACGCAAGAAAACGACGAATGCATCCAGAGAAGAAACTAAGAAAAGATGTTCTCTCATCCCTGGGAATGCACCGATTTTTGAAAAGAGAGAACGACGGGTAAAAGTCGATCGCTTGCACCTCGCATAGCTAGAAGCGAAATCAGCCAGTAAATGAGTAATGAACGAGCAAATGTAATTTCACAGTGGAAACGGCGAAAAAGAGAGAAAAAGAGGGGGAAAAAAGAGAAAATAAAAATTCCTCCAAACGTTTCTATTTTTTCTTCATCGTCACTCACTTGTTCATACGCCTCCTACGTGTGGTAGCCGTTTAAAGTGATCAATTTTTTCGGCCATGAATTTAAGTGAAATTTAATTAATGAATTTTGTATATTTTTAGAAACGTGATATTCATTCTAAAATGAATAATGTTAAATAAAACAATACACAGGTTATTAATGTATTCGTGGAATATCTTTGGAGAGTCTATCTTATTAAAAAGGAAAATAAATAGAAAAATTGGTATTGATTCAGACTTACTTATTGAGTTATAAACAATTTAAATTTGCAAGTGAGATAGAGAACGGCTATGTGATTATAACTATATTTGTATACCAATTTTTTCGTTTTGCTCTTTATAATCGTAATTATAAAAGATATTTCGTAAATATTATCTAAAATTAGAAATGATAAAATAAATAATATTTTATTTTGATACATGAAAAAGTATAAAGTTATAAGTTACAAAATAAATTTATATTTTTTAAAAAATGAAACTTGATAATTATATTTTTTTTCTTCATATAAAATCGTCTATTGTTATTAATATATTAATACGGAAGACGAAATTAAAAAATTTTAATTTTAGGATTCTCGAGAAACAGTAAAGTTTGTTGTTTTATACAAAATGTTAATATATTCGTAGGAAATTTTTTAATTCTAAAGATCAACAAAACAAAAGTTGGTATAAAAAATCAATTTCAATTAAAATTTATTTATGAGTTATAAACAATTAAATTAGTATTAAATAAAACGGAACGGAAATGAGTGATGCAGTTTTATTACTGTCATACACTTTCTCATTCAGTTTCTGTCTCGTTTTAGCTAATACAAACTTAAATTGCTTATAACTCAATAAATAAGCCTGAATTAACAATTTCATATACTAACTTTTATGTTTGTTTTCACTTCTAGAATCGAATCTCTAAAAGTGTCTCGCAAAAATAATTTATAATATTTAATTCTATATATATTTATTCATAATTGCGAAACTTTGTTATAATGACTGAAATGCTATTGGTATTAAAATTCCAAGTTTAAAAGAAAATCAATAATAGAGAATGGTACGAAAAATAATTTTCCACGTTCCACTTAATTATAATTTACTTTATACAATTTATAAAAAATAAACAAAAATGCATACATTATTTTTATATATTATTATAACATCTCTTTGCCACCTTGAATATCTCACTTGTCTTTGAAAATATTAAAAAAATGTAATTATATAAAAATTGAATGGTTTGAATTGAAGCGTAATTTAATTTCTTTTAGATAAAATTATCCGCTTTTTAACGCACGAATAGGTGTATCTTGTTATTTCAAAAAAAAAAAAAATAATAAACATATAAAAATTATTAATTTTATCATGCAAAAACAAAATATAGCAATTGATCAAAAAATTACTATCTCTACTCGTGAAATTATTATTTCCAAAATTCAATAAATAAATCGACTGAAAAATTTAATTTAATAAAATTTAATAAACGACAATATTCAATCACATCGAATCGGTTATTATTCACCGCATGTCGTTAATTAAAAAGCTGCGGTACGCTCATTTAGTAGTTTTCTTGGCGAGTGAAGGGGTACACGTGCACCCCTGAGTCGCTTTACAACCCCGTGATATGTTACTTCAGTGCAAGGGAGGCGAAATACAAGCAGGATTTAGGGGCTCTTATGTTATTCAGAGTCCCACTCGCGAATAGAGTAATGCGCACGGATATAATTTAGAGATTGGGTAAGAAAGGAAATTTACTTGATGCATTGTGCAGCCGTTAAGCGTATCATTAACATTAAATTCTGGCTGGTTCCGGTGCGTGTCGGAAAATATATTTGGCGGGGGACGAGTTTTGGCATGCCCTGTGAAATATACCGCTCTTGGAGGTAAGGTGCGGCCCCCCGGTGCAATTGCACGCTCGGCTTCCACCCTCTGAATACCGGCCGACTTATATAATTTTATGCAACCATATTTTTGGAGAGCATAACGGATTATATTGGAGTCTATTTAAGTTCATTCATTTTAAAGTGCTGTAATTTAGTCGAGATGTAAGGGAGACTGGGGCCCCCGAGTGAATACGTTTTTCATTTTTCAAATTTTTATATTTGAATTTTAATTATATACTTAATAAAAAATAGACAAGAGACAAATTAAGTCGAAGTAATCAATTTATGTTTCAATCAATCAATTGGGCTAATCTTTTAAATTTTTGTATTAAATTATATGAATTTTTTTTTTATTTTTTCACATCTTAAGATATGCAGGTTTTATTATTTTTTCGATTAATAAAAATTCTTTCTATATAAAATGATTAAAAAATTTTAAATATTTTTGAATAATAGAATAGTTATAAACTAATTATTGTGTGCTTAAAGAGTGAAGAATAAGTTACGATAAACTATTTATTGTTCTCATGATGTACCAGATATTGTATTATCGATATTAGAATTATAAAGAATACTATGCTTTAATTTATCGTAATTTTATTTATTTATTATTATAAATAAATTATATACATATGTATTTTACTTAATATCAAGAAAAAAATGAAAATTTCATTTATATATATTTATTTATCCTTGATTATTTATGTTGGCAAAACCACTAAGAGCTATATTAAATCTGATATGACATCTTTGAAAATACACAAAAAATTGTTTAAATATTAGATAGAATAATAGAAAGAAGTTCAAAAAGGACTCGTAAATGATTAAAAGCATGATAAATAATATTACTGATTGCATCTCGAAAAGATTGAAACAGAAAATATCATAATAAAACTGGGTCAAAAAAAACTATATTTGTTTGTTTTTATATTTTTAGCAATATTAAATTAAATTATTAGATACTTAAACACGTTTCAGAATATAAAAAATGTAATATGATAATGTAATATCATATAATAATTATAATATAATATTATACTAATTATCTATTTATGCTATAAAGAAATTTTGTTTTAATAATCCTAATATAAATTTACTTTACATTACACTACATTAAAGAATAATAATAATAATAACATGTAACATTATTGAAAAGTATACATATATTTAATAATTATTATATTGCTATGTTAATGTAAAAAATGTAATGAAATGTAATAAAAATATATTATATAAATTTATTAATAAAAATTTTTAATTTAAATAAAAATATAATTTATTTACATATATAGATATATAACTATATAACTATAAATATTTTTATTTTATCAAATTACGACTTTTATAATCTTCAAACTTTTATTAAAATTTTTAAAATTCAAATTTTACGATTTAGATAAAGTTTCTATGAAAAGATATAAATTATTCAAAAATTTATAATTACGAAATTAAAAATACAAATTTACAAATTAATATTAATTATTAATAATTTAATTTATGTTTAAAATCAAAAATTATCTCATGATTTATGAAAATATACCATATTAAATGTATTAAATGTATCATATTTCATGTATCAAATAGATATAATTTAAAATTAAAATTATTGATATCAATCCAAACTATAAATTATTATTTATCATTTTAGTGCATTTTAATTTGTTTATATATAAATTTGATTGTGAAAACAATCTTATTGAGATTAAGAAATTTTTGACTTGTGAAACAAATTCTCAAATTATTCAAAATTACAGATGAAAAATTTTAATCAGGTTAAATAATGATTTGAAGAATTTGAAATTATCTAATACAAATTTTATTAATAATTAAAAGACAATAAAAGTCTTATTATTTAAATAGTTTTAAAAGAATATAGTGTTAAATTATTATATAATGATAATTATTTATAAATTGTTAAAAAAATAAAATAAACAAAAAAAACATGAAACGAAAATAGATATTTTAAAATTAATCGATATTCAAATATTATTTTGAAGAGTTATATAAATTTTTTGAAAGAAATTGTTTAAGTTTCCTTTTTATAGTCATTCTCAATAATATAATTTAAATAAGAATATTGATTTTAGTAATTGTTTAAATCAGATTGTTATATGAGTTATCCAGAAATATATTTCTTATATTAAAACTAAATTTTGAAAAATTAATCATTCATTCTATTGTTAAAATTAAACATTTCTTTTGAAAACAAAATACTTCTGTGTATTTGTATTCAATAATTATTTTATGAAAATCGAGTCCTTCTTGAACTTTATAATTTTTGATTATTATAATTTTATTATTCAAATCTATAACATTGGATATATGTAATTGTTTATGTAAATGAAATAATCTTTTGACAAATTTATCAAAACTAAATAGATAAGTATTTTTCAATTATATTTATTTAAAATATATAAAATATAAAATAATACAAGAATATTTTAAATTTTCTAAAAAAGTATTTACATTTAAAATGAGTAAATGTTTTCTAACAAAAAATAAAAATCTTTCGAAACATTTTGTAAAATTTCATTATATAAATAATATATAAAGAAAAAAAAATATATAAAAAAAAACTCAGTTGTATTTTTGAAACAAAAACACAATTATCAAACTTATTAATTCTAAAAATTGAATCGTATATACATTATATTACATTATAAATTTTATTATATGTATATTAATGTAAATATATTAATATTAATTAATCAATATAAATAATTAATATATTTATATTAGTATATACTTTAACATATATATACTATATACATTATGTTACACATTATATTACACAATATTATATAATATAAATAATTAAATGCATATAATACATTATTATAATAATTTCAATACTAGTAAATTCTTATTTTTTACTTATTTCCATTTATGCTATGAAATTTGTTATTTATACTATATTATAAATATTTGTTCATTTTTTAGAACGTTACATTTTTCTAATATAATTATCTCTTAATTATAGCTTATGGTCACGTTCCATAATCATAACTTTCTTTTTTACAATTTTTAATCAATACGTAACATTTCAATTATTTCTATCGCAATTTTATTTTTAAAAATTTGTGTAGTTTTCATTATATACACAGAGATATTAGAGAATTCTGCTATGAGTAAACTAATTTAATAAATGAAAACTAAAATGGTCAGATAGAAAAATATTTATAAATGTACGAGTTAATATAGTCCAAAGAAATTTTCGTTTAAGATCTTTCATTAAAGTGTGCATAAAAACTGTAAAAACCCTCGGGGTTTAATTAATCGACGAATACGAAATTCGAAATAATTGTATTGATTTAACACCATCTATAACGAAAATCCATCATAATGTTTTCGGTTACGAGGATTTTATCCCAAAACAACGTCGTGTTGTTATCATTACAACGTATTTTCATTAGCTATAATACGAAATTTGTTCATGTAATATTAATATTAATGCATTCGTTATTGAATGAAATTCAATGTTTTCATTAAAATTTTCATAATATGTTAAAATGTTTGTAAAGATATTAAAAATCTTGCTTCGGGCTTTTAATATATTATATTTCAACATATACAAAGTGTTAGTATATACATGAGATATCTTTGGAAAATTAATTCTAAAGGTTATATTAAATAACATAAAAATGTTGCTCGAAGCTTATTTATTAAATTATAAACACTTTAAATTTACATTGAATGAAGCGAGACAGAGCGATCTCTTGTATTCGCTTCATCTAACTTCAATTACAAATATAATTTAATAAATAAATTGATATTTTTGTACATTAGTTTTTGTTTTTGTTTTGGTCTCTAAAATTAATTTTCTAAGATTCTTATAAATATATTAGCATTCTGTATAATATAATGATAGCATAATAACCATAATGCCAGTAATTGATAAACAATTTTTTTTTCAGACAGGTATGTTGTCAATCGTCGTGCCACCAGATTTTATTTCTGAGGATACTTCGAGTGATGTCATGGTTCGAGAAGGAGGACAGGTAAATTAATAATAAATCTTTAATTAAATTTATTGTAAGACTTCGTCCTTGAAAAATTTAATTAATTTTTGTACGAGGATAGAATCGATAAATGATATATAAACTTTCATAAAACTTTCCATAATTGAAACGAACATTTTTAATTTCTGAATGAATGAAATCACGAAAAATTTTTAGTTCTTATTATTTTCTTTTTGCAAGAAAGAAATCGCATTTTTTATTTAAGTTGCTGCTTTTATTTAAAATGTTGATGATTCTTAAATGAAAGAGATATAATTATAAAAAAAATTTTATGGTATCAGATAAAAAATAATTTATTAATTTTTTAAAAATTTATGGCTCTCTTTGGAAATAATTGTTATTTTTTTTCTGGTGTATTTGTTGTTATTCATAATTTATAATTAAATATACAAAAGAAGTGACTTAGATTTAAAAAATAACATAAATTAAATAAGAAAAAATTGCTAGATTAAATCAGTTAATAATTGCTCAATGTTTTATAACATTAATATATATTATGTCTTTCCTCATAAATGATGGGATTAAGTTTAAATATATTTAAATTCAAATCAAATTCAATACAAAAGATTCATTTCAAAAACATAAACATAAACAAAAAAATAAATAAATATATATATATATATATATATATCAAATATCTTAGATTATTAGAATATTAGAATCAATTAAACTTTTTATATAATATAAATTATATAATCAAATTAATAATACAGAATTATAATAAATAGAATTTCTATAATTTTATTTTAATTTTTTTATTTATAATTGCTTAAAAATAATTTAATTTATAATATTATAGATTCATTAAAAATAGTACAAAGAAAAATAATGTTATTTTATAAGCATTTGTCAATAATGAGAATTACATTATGGAAAAATTTAAAAAAAAATTAATTGAATTGATAATTTTTAACAAAATCTAATGTTTAGAATCTATTCAACTAATTCTTGATTATATTTAGAAGATTATCTTTTTACTTCTAGATTCATAGAGAAAATTAAATACTAATATCTTTTTTAATTTTATTTAAATACTACTCTTTTTCAATTTTTCAAAATAATTCAAAATAATTTCAATCTGGCTTATTTCCAATCCATGTTTGAATTTCTTTGTTCTTATTATTATAATCATAATTCATAAACTGTTATTTTAGTCTCTTTATAATCAAATTTAATCATCCTAAGTATTTTTACTTGACATATTTTTCCAAATCAATATCCACACTGTCCGTATTACGAAAGAAAAAAAATCCTACGAATATTGCTCAAGAAAAAACAACCTGTTGCTTGTATATATACATCAAAACAGAACATTTCCTAAAAACATGCGTTTAACACAATATGAAAATATTTCCCTTTTCCCGAATTTCCTTATCAAACCTGATGCAAGAAATATTACTTTCCACGAAAATTCATCGACGAAGTGCCTTTAAAAAGCTCGTTATCGCGGAAATCACGCGATAAAATTCTATACCTAGTCATAGCGCTGAATTAATTGTGCCTGTATATCGCGTTAGCATTCAATCTCAGTGAAATTCGGTAATTAAAACTATAGATCGCTCACTAAATTTCGCTTGAGCGCGATTAAAAAGCCGCGATGAAATGACGACGTAACTCACGGTAATATCCTTTAGGAACGAAAATTCATGTAACGAGGGCGAAGGAGGATTTGTATTAACCCTTGCTTGTAATATGATAAAATCACTCGCCTAATTAGAGGGGAGAACAGATCGACAAGATTTACGAACTTTACGCATATTGTAATTTGTTAGGGCTGAGAACTATAATAACTTAAGAATCTCGTATTTATATGGGGTGTCAATTTTATTTATAAGTTATATCTTTTAAGGGAAGAATGTCATGAAAAAAATATTTGTAACAAAAGTTATCGGAAACACGAATCAGAAAGATCATATGAAGATGACATTTTTTTCTTTATAATGATGTTATGAAAAATATCAAAAATATTCGTGTCGAAAAATCATAAAATTTACTGTATGAAAGCTAAGAAACGCGCAAAATGATATTCTACTTTTCATGCTCTTTTTGTCTTTTATATAGTAAGTTTTACAAACTGTAGGTTAGAATATTTATTAAATTAAAGATTTTTCATATGAATAATTTAATAACACTTTTTAAAATTATATGATTTTATTTAAAAATTTTAAATTGACTTTATGTGACATACGGTCTTTATGTATCAACCTATTAAAAAACTATCAATACTAAATGAAAATTTGCTAAGCATCTTTTGCTTGAAAAGATATTTCACTATATTTAATTAAAACAGACACCGTTTGTTATTGAATAATACTATTTTATAAAACTTTTTTATTTTAATATTTTTTTTTTCAATATTGGTAAAATTAAAACATAATAAAGATTGTATTTTTAATATTAAAAGAAAATACATAAGATATTTTTTCCAGTTTTTAATCTATTATTTTCACAAATTTTCAAGAAAAACAATTTTTGAATAAATTTAATTGAACATCATTATTTATAAGACAAATTATATTTCCAAATTTAAATAAATATGTTAATGTGAAATTAGAATTTCAAAAAATAATTTCATCGATAAAATTGCTAAGAGAAATAGTAAGATATATCACAATTGCCAATCTAGTACCTATTTCGTTGCCATAGCATCCTGAAACGTGAGGTTTATCAAAAATGAAAATTTCAATTCCGTCGTTTCTAGCTAACTCGACTATTGAAATGAATAGAAGATACACATCCGGTTGATAAATTGCTATTAATTCATATCACTAGCTTCAGCACTAGAGTTAAGTCCTTAATGAACTATATTTTGATTTTTAATTGATTATTTAAAAATAATCAATATCATGGTAATCATTACAATTATTATTTGAATAATCATTACAAGAGATAATTTAATTATCTTGCACAATAAATTACAATTTGTAATTTATAATCATTAATCATTATAATTAATATATCATTTATAATTATATAATGAATTAATGATTTGCATATACTCATTTATTTAATATATTTTGTGAATTTTTATGTAGATATTTTATTAATATATATAAAATGTATCAATTATAAATGTAATTCAAAATATATATCAAATAATATAAGACTGAATAATTTTATTATTTAGATTCATCTGGATAAAATTATAATAATATTATTAAAAGTTTTTTCATAATTTTTTTATTAATTAATTAAGTTGTTATTGTTTAAAAGAATTGAAAAATAATTGTTCTATAAAAAGCATATAACATATTATTTCAATATCATATTGAATATTCTTTTATTGTTTTTACAGATAAACTATTCAAAATTTTTTAATACTTTCATTATCATATTGTAATCAAAAGTTTTACTTAGTATATAATTAAAAATTTATTTATTATAATATTCAATTATCAAATAAAATTAATATCAGAAGCAAAATATATAATTAATTTATGATATTTACGAAAAATATGCCAAACATATATAAAAAATATATATTTGTATAAAAATTCTTATTTATTCATTATTATATAATTATATAATTATATAAATTGAAATGTAAAAAGAAAGAAAATTTGATACATTTGATTGAACTTAATCAAGAAATAATAATAATTAAAATAGTTTCAATTTTGCATAAGAATTTCTCAAATCGTTTTTTCTTAAATTTTAACTTAACAATTAAAATTTAAAAATTAATTTCAATAAAACTTTTCGATTATTATATGATCTGGCCATTGTGAAATACGCAAGAAACATATATAATATGCAAAAAATATGCATTATACAAAATAAAAAATATATTTCTAAAATCATTTTATGATAAAATGTATTTTTATTCAAGTTTCATTTTTTTTTATCTGTTTCATATAAAAATATTACGTATGTATAAACATCCACAATCTGATCACAATCTTCAATCATTAATCAGATTATGTTTTTTCCTAATCTTACCTAACTTTATATAATATTCATTTTAAGAAAATGATGTTGCGTGTTTGCGTCACGATACATTTCTACTTTATCTGAATTTCAATGGGCAATTCCGGCTAGAAACTTTGAAACTCGTTTCCTATATCATCCCACACATTTAAGATATCGGTCGATGGCCTATCTGTGTCCTTAATTTAAAATTGATAAATACATTTTCCAAGAAACGATCCTGCAAAATCTGGAGCACGATTTGCATTCTTTTCTCACGAATTCGTATTACTTTTTAAATTCGTAGAGCCGTGATTTGTATCTTATCGATACAAACTTGGTTTAAAAAGAAACGAATATTTTATTATTTTTGACTTAATTAATATCAATTTCAAATTAACTATTCGTATGAATTTAGATGAGTTTGCTGTTGACTTTCGTGTCTAAAAAATTACTAATACTAAATATAAATGTCAGTGCACAATATATACTATATTTAATAAAAAGTTTTTGAAACATGAGAATATCTAAAATAATTTAAAATAATAAAATTAATTAAACAATTATTAATTAATTAAAAATAAATGATTCTGATATATATATTTATAGTATAAATATCAAATGTATAAGGATGATAAATTAGTCTAATAATAAATACAAAAAAAAACTAATTTCTTTCTTTTGTCAAAGAAAAAAAATAAATAATGAAAAATTTAAATTTTAATTAGCTATTATATAATATACAATTAATAATTTCAATTATTGCATATAAAATTGCATATAAAAATAATTATATATGGATATGCAAATAGTTCAAAAATAAGAAATATTATAAATATTATAAATTAAATAAAAAATACTATAAAAAATAATAATAAAGGAAGAAAGATTTTAGGATATTTTGGATAGCAATCACTTTATTCAAAAAATATTTTCTGTGGAAAATATAATGCTATAGATATAAAACGACACAAATACAATAATATGCTTTTAAATAATTAGCTTTCATTGCTATGTTTATAATAATTTCAGGAATTATTATAAACCTCGAAATGAGATAAATACCTACTAAAACGAAATTTTACATCTTTATTTAACTCATCTTCTCTCTTCTAAATTCTCTAGAAATTATTTGCCTAAATAATCGTCCATGTTTAATTTCAGATTACAAATGCTAAAGATAGATAATATTGAACAGATATGCCATGAAAAGTCGAACTATTGGTAAAAAAAAAAATTTTCTTCATATCTTTCATCATATATTTCATTCATCATGTCTTAGTTATATACAAAAATTTTAAAATAAAAAACAACATTATAATAGTATTCCAAAAATGAACAATCATATTGAGTTTGTTAAATTTTTAATTTTAATTATCTAATACACACATCGTATGATTTTTTATCATACGATCATTCTTTTTTGAATTGAAATCAACAACAATTGAAGACAGATGTTTAATTGCACGACTCTTTAATGAAAGTAAAAAAACAATAACTTTGAGATAGAAAGATCATCAATTTTTTTATATTTCACTGGTATTAATGATGTTATTGTTCATGATAATAAAAATGTGTTTATCTAGAAATTAATGTAATTCCTTTCATTGTAATTACTAATTAATGCGAAATTAAATTTACATTTATGAATCAAAATGTATGAATCATAGTTTGAAGTGTATAATGAAAGAGAAGTCAATATAAACGATGATAAGAACAGACTGTCTTATCTTCATTTCGTGGATATTTCGTTTATATGAATTCCATTTATATGAACGAAATCTTACATAATATCCAATTATCCAAATTCTAGCTGAGCTTCTATTATATTATCGTCAACCATTATTTCAATTATATAAACGTATTATTATATAATTAGATATATACATTAAATTTATGATACAAAATAAATAAATTTATGATAAATATGTTAGAAAATTAAATCATTAAGTATCAGACAGTTATTATATTTGCAAAATTATTTTCAAATGTATATTTAATATATTGTTATATATTTGAAAATGTTTCGTGAAGTTTTTTTATAACTCCTATTAGTCAGATAAGAAATCATCATCTAATTAAAAAATTAGCTGGACTCCTATTAATCTATTATTGTAATAGTAGTCTTTTTTTCTTTTTATCCTAACAATATAAATAAAATATCCATTTTTATTTAAGTTTTACTCTATTTTCTCTCACTTTTCCAATAGTAAGATTTTTCGCAGCAACTCTGTTATAAGATACAAGATGTGAAATTAAATATCTGTAGAACTGATCACTCGCTACACATTCGTATATTGAAAATTGATTATATTTTTTTCTTGTTTTTTTTTTTTTTTCTATTACATGGAACACGATATGGCTTCCAAAAGATAAAAGATAAAGAAGATAAAAAAATTCCACATGGGAAAACTATCGAAACGAGATGTCGAACAAGCGTGTTTCAACGTGAGCCGATGAAGAACCTCATCGCGGAAATGAACGAAATTTTAAGCCGATTCCATTTTCAGATACTGTAAAACGTGGTTCAAAACAATCGAATTCCAAGCGTGCACTTGAAAATCAGTTTTTGTTTTTGAATGAAACGCGAATCAAATGGAACATTGACTATTGTCTAATGGTAAGTTGATTACGATTTGATCAACTTGGGACCCGATATTCTTTAAGCCAATAGAAGGAACTTTATCTTATCCCGAAGAAATTAAATTGCGGGAGTAACCTCGATTATTCGAACTTTGTCTTTCATTCCGTCGGAACAAGCAGTTTCCATTATTTTATACTTTTTGTTTTTCTCTTAAATTGGGTAATATTATCAGGTTAATGAATTTTTTGCGAAATGAAAATTCATCGAATTTTTCACTTCGCTATTTATATAACACTAAATATCGCTTCCCCAAAATACAATTACCATTGAAAACAGAATTTAAACTTAACTTTAATTAAAAATTCATGAAACGTTTATAACGTAATAAAATTTGAAACGAATTTTAAATTCAGTTTTGGAAATTAAAAATTTATACAATTAAAAAATAATTTCTCTCCCATTATTTCTCTACTACAAATGAAATATATCTATAGTTGAGGCAAAAATATCAGGATTGGATATTTTTTTATTTCAAATAAAAAAGAATATATAATTATTTCACGTAAAATAAAAAATAAATTTGTTTGAAATAAATACATTTGCAAGTTAATTTAAAAATTTTATTTGAAAAATAAATTTTCAAATAATTTAAAAATATTTCAAAATAATAATAAAATAAAAAACAGCAGACGATAATGCTTATATTTTAGAAAAATTTTATAAATATATAATATAAATATATATTAAATATAGAAATATATATTTAATAGCAATTAATTTATTTTTTACAATATATAATTTTACATATTCTTTTGCATATAAAACATGAATTCCAACTGATTATCTGAAAAACTGCTTATTCAAATAAAATTAATGTCTCAATTAATTCAAATAATCTATCTAAATGTTCTATTGTAAAATATTTCTCGACAAATTTCAAAAGTTAATTAATAATAATTTTAATTTAAAAATTTAAAAGAATTATAATAAATCTATTGATATCATAATAAATTTTGTATTTATTCTCATTATTTTATATGCGATCAAATCAAAATTTTTTTACAGTTACAAATTTTATCATAAAAAAAAGAAGTATATTGATTAATGCATCATGCTTTTTAAGAAGCTATTTTAAAATAAGAAAAATATTTTTAAATATTTTTTATTAAATAAATAAATTTATTGTATATGTTTAATATTTGATCTTTTCATTTTAACAAAATGTATTAACAAAATTTTGATAAATATTAGAAATATTATTCAAAATTACAAATTTTGTATTATATTTTAATTTCTTCTCAAGAATTCTCAAGAAATATAATCTGATTTCTCATTTGCCAAGAAATGTCCAGAAATCCGGTACACTAATGACAAAGACAAGTTTTATCTCAGATCAAGATGTGCAAAATTCAAAACTCTAACAAAAGAAAAGATGCTTTGGGCAATAGAAATTGTAACAAAACATCTTATATATTTTCTTAATGAAATCAAATAGTAAATATACATGTTTCAAATAAAATATTAAAATATTAAAATAATTTATCTTTCAAATACATAATTATTTAAATAATATTATTTAAAACAAAGTAATATAAAAGAATAAAATAAAAAAATATATACAGGATAAGACATACAATAGATCAATATGTTATAAACAATTTTCAAGAATCTGTAAGAATGTACTCATAGATAAATAAAGTATTTTATCATTTAGTAATCTTGAATGATCCTAAATCATTGTACACATTATATATATATATATATAATATATAAAAAAACATATTATTTAAAAAATAAATTGATCTTCATATGATTTCTATTATATTCATTTTTTAAAAAAACTATTCACAATTATATGTCTCTTAATACTGTAAATTTGATCTGACATATCTTCTAACAGCAATAACAAGCTGAAATATTATTGTGACCTGTTTTACAGATATCTCATCTTGTATAATAATATCATTTAATTTTACTTAAAAGTAAAATAAAAATTTCATTCAAAAATTATTAGATTTATTTTTATAATGTCCAATTCTGATATTAACAATTCGATTTATTCACTTACATTTGATATTTTGTTGCATTTTCAAATATTCTCCATCATTTCATACAATTCAAAAATACGTATGTAGGAGGAATAAATTCATACGTGTAAAATAATACATTTGTCACTCACCATACAGGGGATAAAAGAAATGATAATGTTTGCGTGTCTCTCGAATCCTTTCTTCTTTTAAGTTTTCTCATACTTCAACGATACGAATTTCGTTCGTTCGTGTATCGAGCACGATTGTTATGGAAATATTCTAGTATATTCGTTAAATGTGATATAAACTGATTTGTAAAATTAAAAAAAAAAATTTTTTTTATATTTTAACATATAGATGTAAGATAATCAATAATTGTGGTAATCAATAATGTGTGGTGTATAATTAAAATTAAACACAAAAAGTTGTTTTCAAGAAATAATTAACTGTTATTAGGAAATTCAATAATTATTAACTTTAGAAGTTATTTTCGTCTACAGTCTAATAATTAATTCTTCTAATAATGATATATTTGTTACATTTAGTCTATCTTTTGTATACATCGTTTTTCTTATTATTGTATCTAATTTTTATTCCTAAATTTTAGAATAATAATTCTCTATTTATTGTATTTATTATATTCACAAAAATATTTAAACACTATTTTATATGAAAATTAATCTAAATTAATCTAATTCAAATATTTTGATTTGAATGAAAGCTTGCGTACGTAGAGCATAATAATATAAATATTATATATAAATAAATATTATTTAGATTATAAATGAAATATAAAACAAATAAAACAAATTCACAAATATGCATAAAAAATTATAAAATATTATAAAATATTTATTAAAAGTATTTCGCAGAATATAAGTTTTTGAACAATTAATACATTTTTAATACATTTATATATGACTTACAATTTTTTTCAAATTTTAATGATATAATACCTATATTGTATTCAAAAAAAATATATGAATATGTTAAATATTCAAATGTTTGCATGAATCATATTGTATATTCGATAAAATAATAATATAAATAGTTTACACTGCATAAGAATTTCATGCTTATTAAAATCATTGTGTGATATAATTTTGTTTATAAGTATATCAAGTATAAAATACAATTGTATTTCTTTTTTTTAAATTAGAACTTTAGAATATTTTTTTATCATTTATATAATTTTTTTTTATTGTCAATCTGCATAAAAAGATATTGAATATGCAAAATCAAAAAATTAATATCACATACAATATTTCAAATTTTATACAATTTTAGTATTAACATTGAATTTCATTGAAAATTTTATAATACATTATATGATATGTTATATGATTTCGCAGAATTTTCAATATAGTTTATATATATATATATCTTTTATCAATCAATTAATTTTCAAATATGATCATTAATAATAATTGATAGCAAAAAGTATATTCCAAAATTAGTGTTATTTCTTTCATAAAATGGAAAGCTTATTCTATTCTAAAATATGGTGAAAATTTATTCTGCTCGTATGATATATTTCCTTTCACGAAATCTTGTCGTAGCGAAGCAAAGAATATTACGAATTGAAGCTATTTATGATTTTCTTTAGCATACTTTATGTTGAATGATATATTCGTAATTTTATGATTGAAAAATTTTACTAATTTTAAAATATCTATCAAATATAAAATATATATAATAATTATAAAATAATTATTAGAAAATAAATATTATTGGAAAATAAATATTTTCCATTAATTGTTAAATTAGGAAATCCTTGAATAATAATTTTATCGCATAAAACTTTTAAATTTTAATTTAATTCCATAACAGTTCGTCGAAAATTTCAAGGTTTTTTACAATTTTCAATAAAATTAATTAGATAAAAAATAGTTTTTTAATGACTGCTGTTTTACTTTTTATTACAAACTTATAATATCTGGCTATTGAATTTCAATTAAATATGTATAATATATTTATATGTATATACAAAAATTATTTATGACTGTTACAATAGTCTTTAATTTTTTTTAATATTTATTATTATTTTAAAATTTAAATCTTTAAACTTGATCTTTCCATACTATATCATACATATGAATAATATAAAAATTAAATTAAATAAATGAAATAGAAACCAAATTAATTTATTGCAACAATGTTAACTACTCAATTTGTTAAAAGATAATAATAATAATCATTTAGCAATAATAATTAATAATAATAAATAAGCAATAATAAATTAATAAATAAATTTTTTAAAATTGATAATAATAATATTTTATAAAAAGAAAGAAATATAATAAAGGAAAGATATATGAGAGAGAAGAAATATAAATTATTTTTTTTAATTTTTAACTCAAAAAATTTTAAAATATCTATAAACAAATAAATCAAACGAATACTTTTAGAAAATTTCAAAATTTAATTAAATTAGAAATCTGCGTAACTTGAAAATTTATGTCTTTCAATTCGAAATTTATTTGATTCAGATTTGATTGTATACGTTCAAATTCGAATTTCAAACTGTTATCCGATTTTTATAGAAAAAAATCATTTTCCATCAATTCATAAAGTATATAAACGTTAACCAATGATATAAAAAATTCAAAAATAGCTCTTACAATCTCTTTATACCAATAATATCTTATACCAATCAATTTTCATAAAAACATTTTTCTTGTAGCTTCAACCCCTTAAGAAATATTCAACTGTTCTTATTCTAAAAAAATTTATATAATAATTTTAAAAATTATTAATTATTATATATATAAGATATATTTCTTTATTTATATTTCTTTCTACACGAGATAAATAATTTATTTGCTCGATGTTAATACAACATATCTCTTTACATCAACCATTTTTCTTCTAATCTCTTCGACACTTCCTTAAATACATTTTTCTCATTTAAATCTAAAACTTTGTATAACAATTTTAACTATTTCTTCAAATCCTCGTTCATTCTTTTTTGTGATCTTTCTTTGATCAATTTCGAGTTACTCATCGGCGAAATACGTCACAAAGAATGTTACAAAAATGTAAGAATATTAATTAAAGATTTCTGAGGTAATTTCAAACAATTATTTTCCTTTGCAAAGATTTTCGTTACGAATTATTAACAAAAATAATTAGTTAATCACGCATAGTCGAGCATTAGTTACATGTTGAACCCAAACAAATGCAAGCAACATATATCCAAAAAAACGTGTTGAATATTATGATTTATTCATTCTTCGTGTTACAATTCGATATAATTTTTCATCGATAAAAAAATATACTTTCTTCGGTATAATTATTTTATTTGAATTTGTTCATGCTCGATTGACTCATACCCAACACTACGCTATTGACCGCTATTGACAGTGTTTTTTGTTAATAACTCGTTAACAAAACGTTCGCAACTCAAGTTTTTGCAAAGAAAAATATTGCTTAAAATTATCTTGCTGAATTTCCAGTTAACGTTGCCATATTTTTGGAATATTCGTAATCTTGAACGAATAAAATAGATTCGGTTAGGGTACCGTGCATGGACCCTAATTTTTCCAAACATATTTATACGTGACCTAGCCCCACATTGCGGGCGGCAATAACGAAGTCGATTCTCTTTATAATTCTAGTTTCATAACACGTACAGGTGAAGTTAACGTGCCGTGCAAGAGGCGTGCCTCCACCCCGCCTATTGTGGAAAAGAGAAGACGGGAAGAACATTGTAATTCGGAAGCCATTTGCAGGAAGCGCCTTGAACCAGAAGTCTCATGGTAAGATTTAATATAGATGACGCTCTTCCACCATTTCGCCGATATAACATGGAATATACAATTATGTTTTCCTCGTAACCAGCCACAGGAGTCGGTGGATTCGGTTCGCTATTTTAATTCCCTTATTTCGCCGCGAACGTAGAGATTCACTCGCGGAACGAACCGCCTGCGGGAAACGTAACTTTTCGAGAAATTGTTAAGTAACACTCTGTGAAACACGCCGTAAGGATGGATTTTTACGTATTCGCGATAAAATTCGAGTAATTTTTGAAAATCATATTTATCGCGCGTTTCAATTTATATATCTTATAAAAAAATCGTTTTTAGTAAAATAAATGTATTTGTATATAATTTCTCATATTATAGAAGGTTAATAATATAATTTATGATTGCGATAGTGTATAAATTTTTTATTCGTTGGTGAAAAATAGACGTTAGTTTTATTTATTATTATTTATTTACAATATTTTTGTAACTTTCAAATCTTTTTATTTACTATTTGTAAATTCATTAATTAATTAAAATATTTAAGAAGATATTACTCTTAACAGTTATCGAATTATTTTTATTTCTGTCACATTCACTATCCTAATTGCGTTAGTTATATTTACATTTACATTTTTTAATTTTAATGATTTATTCGCACTATTATTAATATATTCATGAAGAATCGATTTTAGAAACTGTCGCATGCATAAATAAGAAAGTGTTCACTTATAATGCAACTGATTCAATTAAATTATTATATCATTAAGAATTTCATTTTTATTTTTTGTAATTGAATTACATACATCATATATAGAAGATGTTTTTATGATGTCACGTGTTTTTGTCAAATTCTCTTAAAAAAAATATAAATAAAACTAAAATATTATGTGAAAGAAATCAGAAAATTCTTCATTAAAAATTGTACCAAAATTATAAAATGTTTTACAAAAATTGTAGATATTTGTATTTATCAAATTTATATCAAATTTATATCAAATTATTTCACTTTTATGAATATATATTTGATATTTGAATAAGAAAAAAATTCTCATTTTTGCAAAGACAATAGAATTCACATTTTCCTTTTTTTTTTTTTTCAAAATAAAATCTAAATCATTTCATAATCGAGACATCAAAATATTTTCAGAATATTGGAAGAAATTTAAAACATAGTAAACAATTATGGTAATTATATTTTTAGTGAATAAAAAATTTTCACAAATCTAGTTTCAAACTAGTTAAGTTTTAATCACATTTTTCCATTCAATATTTATTAAAAGTAACTTTTGTCTAAAAAATATTTAAAAATATCAAATAAATATGAAAAAAGAGCATTCAAATAATAAATTTATATTATTCATTACTTTTATTATTGTTATAATTTAATAATAAATCTCTAAAAAAAAACTAACATTTCTATTTTTTTAAAAAATAACATAATAATTTACATTGAATCCCTTTATAACGATAATTGCAAAAATTATACAATATTTCGATTTTTATTTTTTACTCTCGACTACTAAATTCATTTTGCCAAAATTAAGCATTCCTCTGCTGAAAGAGAGAAAAAAAAACGAAAAAGAAAGAAATACACTCTCGAGATAGTGCAGCCCTTTAACAATATCACCGGCCATTCATACAACTCTATTACGCACTCGAAATATCGCGTAATAACCCCTGTTGAATACAAAACGCAATCGTTGAATATAGAAGGTTGGATAGTCAGTCTGGTGAAAACGATCGACAGATAGCGAATGGTAAAATCGCATAATATTTGATGGATAGAAACGTAGTTGCTCCTCCGTCATTTCTACGTAGATGTTTCGCCCTAAACGACGTATTTAGTATTCACTTCAGCATGGTGTTACTAATAGCAGGCGAATTACAGCGCACTGTCGACGATGTATGTGGGCACACCCGTTGCAACACGTGCTAAGTGCAGTGGCCCTGACTGCGTAGGCAAAGGTAGGGTAGCTTATTGTTGCCCTACAATGGTGATAATTATTGAATATTGCGGGAGAAAAGTTGCGAGCCTGCACAGAGTTTGAAACTGTATCATCCAATAAGGCTTCGATTTTGTATGGATCAGAACAGAATTATTTATTTTAATAAATACGAGTGTAATAATTTTGAAAATGAAATAAACGTTATGTGTTATATTTGATATACAGTAGATTTTTAAAAAATAATCGTAGTATTTGAAAATAATCGAATGGTTTTTTTTCGTGGAAAAATATTTTTTATTATTATAATTTGTTTGCATCCTCAATTTCTTTCGATACAAACTTTTAGACTTTGGATTAAGGAATGAATAAAAAAAAAATTGCATTTTGAGATGAGCCAATATTTTAAATAAGATTAAAGTATTTTATTTAAAAAAGATTATTAAAATAAAATACTTTACTTTCTTCTAAATTCTAAATATTACATTACGATTTTTCTTCTATTTTGCATTTTGGATAAATTTGAATGTTCTTTATACAGTCTTCAGTAGTGATATCTCGAAGGTTTTAGTTTCCTTCAAATCATTCTGAATTTTCATCCATAACTCTGACCATCCATTTTTAATTTTTAATTTATTACCGAAGAGACGGTGCGTTTCTTGGCAAGTCGCGAGTTATATTTTTGTAATTACTGACGTTATACCATGTTAATCTAGCCTTGTCGGGAATTTAAACGGAATTCGATGATTTATGATTTACAAGCTCATTAATTAGCGATTTCCGTTGGAACAGCTAACAAGCTGTTCGACGGATTTACGGAAGTTTGCTTTTCAACTGCAGTTTTCCTTACGTAAAATTAATCCCTCCCACAGTGTAATAAAATTACGAGGAATTTAAAATAAACAAGTTAAAATATAATTGAGGCGAGGGAAGAACAGCTTCATTTTCATTAACTTTGGGGAAATTGAAAAATACTTCTTAATAAAATTATTATTCTGGCTTGAAATTAAAAAAGGAAACGTAATTAAAAAAATATTTTTTTTTTTTACACGATAAATATTGATCGTTAAATCGATAAATCTTAATTTCGAATTTTCAACGAATCTTTAAAATGCTCTCGATTTATACAAAGATATACAAATTATTATTTTGTATTGATAATAAACAATAAAATATATAATTTATTAATTTACCGTTTTCTTATAAAAATGAAAAAAATATGTATATTGATATTTTTCCATATATTGTTTCATATTATAAATCATTTAATAAATAAAATCATTTTATATTCGTATTAATAGAATAATGAATCCAAAATTAACAATAAATGGTTTATTTTTTATTTGATCCGCAAAAGTTGCATCAAACAATAATATAGAATATTTTCTTACAAATATTAAATATAATAATTTAAAATTGATAAAAAATTATTTTCTTCTATTGCAAGATTTTCAAATATTTTTTTATTACTTACAAAAGATTTTATATATATGTTGTAATCATTTTGATCAGTGTTGTAAAGATTTTTTTTATTTGGCAGTCGTTCATTAAAAAATTATTAACAAAAATGTTTCTTCGAAATAGTTTTTAGGTTAATTTTAATCAGATGTATTACTAGACAATGAATGGACATATAGATTAACAAAACTAATGCAAATCATTAAAGTTAAATGAATTTTTCTAATTTTGATTTGAGGTGAAAATTAAATTTAGAATTCAAACAAAAATTTATTTAATTTCTCATTTTGTTTGAATTAGCTTAATAACTTTTTAATAAACAATAACTACTAATTAAAATTTTCATAACACTATGATGACTTGACAATATATTAAAAAATTATCTAAATCAGATAATAATAATTTCTTATTGCCATTCCTTATTAATATCTGTTATTATCAATTTTCTTATTATTCAACTTATTATTCAAGGATTTTTAACATAATTTCATATAAATATCATACAAAAAATTTCTTCATGATATCTTCATAAATTTTTATTATTTGTAATATTGTAATGTAACATTTAGAATATTATAAAATAGTTAGTTATTAAATTTTATTTTTTTTTACGAAAAGACGTTTATTCTAACGGGCAAATTACATTACAGTGATATTATATTATATCGTAATGACAGCATCTCAAACGATAAAGTAATACAGTAATACAGTTTCCTTAATTAATTCTTACGGACAACATCTTAAAGAGAAATGACAGCCTCGAGGACCTTCGTAAATTTTAATAATGAAAATTTCTACGTAACAATGGTAAATTTCAATGTCATTAACATTTAGACAGAATGCTACGATCGTTAATGAAAAGTTGAGAAATACACGATGCACGTTTGCTATTCGAGCGAACGATCGTATTATTTTGCGCTATTACGAAATTAAATCAAAGATTTACGAGTTTACGATGCTACCCTTGTATCTCGAAATTCCTAGGGAATCGATGTTTTCGCAAGTTTAAAGCAAGGCACATTAAGAATAGAGCAAGGGAAAGGATAGCTTGTGCATCTCTGTGCATCTCTGTGCAATATTCTGGCAGAGAGAAAGAACAGGTGTAACAAATTGCATTAAAACGTTTACTCTCAACTAGTTTTTTCTCGGTCGGTATAAATGAATTTTAGTGTAACGGTTATGAGGTGAATAATTGAAAAATGTTTAAATATAGTATTTGTTTGAAACAGATCTTTTAATAAATTAAAAAATTAGAAAATTCTTGAATAGAAAATATGATATTTCGTATCTATACGAAATATTTTTTCGTTTTAGATTTTAAAATTTTGGGATATTTATTTTGAATGCAATTAAAATTATATTTCATTATTATTAAATCTCTTTATAAAAGTTCTTTAAAAATTCTTTCTAATTCTATTTTTTAATAATTCATTTGAAAGATAAATTATTTTAAATAATTTGTTATTTGAATAATACTCATATTTCTTTTCATATTTTTTTATTTACATCATATCGTTGATCTGAAATATAATCTAGTTTTTTAATTTATGTAAAGAGAATTTTAACATTAATTATTTTCTACTTTTTATTATTTTTTATAATCAAAAATTTGATAAATAAATCAATTGCAAATAATTTATTTCTCAAATAAAATTTCACAAATTTATTTTCAAGCATCTTTATTTTTAATAAATTTATTTTTTTTTTTTATTTAAAGTCTTTTCTTTTTTTTTTTTATTTCAGATAAAAAGGTATCCAGTCCTGATATCAAATATCCTGAAACTTTAAAAGTTTACTTTTATATATACAACAATTCTCTTCTTATTCATAGATATATATAATAACAAAAATATATGAACATATATATAATGCTTTGTTATTATATTACATAAAAATAAAAAAATCTTGAAAAATTCTATTAAATTCTATTTAATCAAACTAATAAAATCTTTACGAGTAATTATCTGATTTAGTGTCCGCAGTGAGCGAATACCAGGGCGAAGAGCTGAAACTGACAAAGATTTCAAGGAACGAGATGGGTGTTTATCTTTGTATCGCGAGCAACGGTGTGCCACCGGCGGTCAGCAAACGTATTTTTATCAACGTTCATTGTGAGTAATGGTGATTACACCGGTTGATAATTTATTGATCGCATTCTATACGAAATGAAGGGAAATATTGTACGATTACAAATCCTATTTGGGATTCTGTTTCACAGTCTCGCCGGTAATTCATGTGCCTAATCAACTGGTAGGTGCTCCTCTAAGTACAGATGTGGTCCTGGAATGTTTTGTCGAGGCTTCGCCCAAGTCGATTAATTATTGGGTCAAGGATAACGGTAAGATTCTCTTTTCTAATAATTTCTGATTTTTCGTGAAATATTGCAAGAGGTTGAGACTATTTTATGATGGAGAATAGAATAAAATGGAATTTAACTTTTTTTGTACTGAAAAAAGACGAAAAGCAAAAATGTTATTTATTGTAAATAATTATTTCATTTTGTTTTTTTTTTCTATTTTGAATTTTATATTAAATGGATCTTTGATTATGAGAAAAAGATATTTAGTTAAGAAAATAAAAATGGGAAAGAAAAATGAAAAGTGTTAAATATTAAATCTAATCAAAATGAGTAAAATAAAGAATATTCGTTTAAAATTGTTTGAAATTAGAAAATTTTTATATGTAAAAAATTATTAATCTATATGAAACTTTAAATTTTAAGATGAAAGCTATTAATTTATATAAAATAGTTATAAAGATGAATAGAATATTTAACATTTAAAGTGTAAAATATTAAAGTTAAAAACTCAGAATTTTTTATGAATAAGAATACAAATATTATCTTCTTTTTCCATGCTGATGCGTTCATACACAGGTCAACAATCAACATGTCTATTCAATCAAATGGTTTTAAAACAGAATAAATATGTATATTTCGCAAGAAATGTTTCCATTTTATTCTACATAAAATATTCCTTAAATAAAAAAAAAATGTAAAATTTATTGGAAAATTATATAATAAAAACAAAAAGAAGTAAACAAGAAGTAAATAGTTAAAAACTTGAAAGAGACATAACATAATTAACTTTTTCGATAATCAAGTAGATCTTAAATTTTTAATAGAATCATATGATTTCAAATACAATTTCAAATCGATCTCGACATTGTCTATTTATGTCTTGAAAAATTATTAATTTAGAAGATATTACAAGACTTAAATTTTGTCAAATTTAATATATGAAAGACAAAAAGAATATAAGAAAAATCATAAATAAGAATCGTGTTTCTATATAACAAATTTTGCAAACTTTGCAAACATAATTAAATTAATACTTTTTTGTAGAAATATCGAATGTATTTAAAACTACATGATTCCATTTAAAAAATATATGTCACCTTATGCGATTTTTACCTAATAATCTACAAAAAACTAATTATATCTTTGAAACTATTCAATTCTTATCTGTTTTTTTTCAATGATAAATTTTTCAATAATTTGCATATTTTATTTGTAATCAGATATCTTTATATGTATTCCACTTTATTTTAATCTAAAATTATCTAAAACCTTTCATTTTATTATACATATATCCATATAGATACAAAAACACATTTTTAAAAAGCTTCATTATTTACATTTTAACTTGAGATATAAAAAATAAGGTTAAGCTGAAAAATACAGTATAAAAATTATAAAATGGAATGCTTTACTTATCTTAATATTTTTAATATTTAAATTATAAAATAGTTCTTATATTGAAACTTCTATATTTTAAATTTTTTCACATTTTGATATATATAAAAAAACATTTTCATGAGATTGTGATGAATCATAAAATGCTTTGATAATTTAAATTCATATATGTATTTTGTTTTGTTCTTAAAAAGTAAACTTTATTTTACTTATTCTTGTTTTTTCCTTAAACTATGTACAATATAATAGTTACGTAAGATAGTTTTAATAGTTATCGAAATCAAATGATTACATATATTATATTAACTATATTAACTATATTATATTAAAGAACGGAATTAATATGAAAATATGAAATAAGTTAAAATAAATATTCGAAAATTGAAATATTTCCATAAGCAAATATTACTTGAGAATATTTTATTTATTAAAATCATAGATAAATATTAGATAAATATTATTTTCTTATTAATTATATTTATATATAATTTCATATAAATGAAATATTTGTTTTTCATTTAATTGAGTCGTAACAAACAAATCTGAATTTGTTTTATTTTTATTACTTATTATACTCGTATAACTAAAACTAAATTTTTTTATATGTATGTTAAACATATGTTAAATATATAGAATATCCGAAAGTAATATATATTCAAGAAGAAGTTTTAATTAATTTTTCCTGAAAAACTAACTAAATTGAAAATATAGAATAAAATTTCTTTATATAAACCTTTACTATTTTATTATTATTTTCGAAAAACAAAATTTTATATAAATGTCGATTGAGTCTTATTTATTAAATTATAAACAATTTAAATATACATTAGATAAAGTGAATAAAGATCGCTTTGTCTCCATTACATTATTCTTGTTTCATCTAATATGAATTAAATTGCTTATACTTTAGTAAACAATTGTAAATATTTTTTATTTAACTTTTGTGTTTTTTGAAATTTTTAAAATCGATTATCCAAAAATGTTGCACAAATATATTAACATGTATATATGATAAAAAAGTCATATTTAAAAATAATAACATATGCCTTTCTGAAAATCTTCTATAGAGAAACATAATTTTAATTATTTAAACATATTTTAAATAATAATTTTAATAATTTTAATTTCGTTAAAACATATAAAAATTGCTTTAAACGTGTATCATAAAATTTTTTAAGTTTTGATATAAATATTATTTCCTGCGTGCACAAATGAAAAAGAAAACATTAAATATATTCATTTGCTATAATAGAAAGAGTAAAACTTATATAATTTTTTTTGATATATTATTTAATTTTTAAAATTCAAAAACAATGTAATTGTTATAAAAGTGTATTCAACTAATATTATTCTTTTTCGATTTTCTTTTTATTCTTTGATACATTTCAGATCCAAAATTATATAATAATTATATAATAAAATTATATAATAATGCATTTTATTTATAACATTTTCTTATACTAATCAATTTAAAAGTGCTCTCGATCTATCAATCAAAAATAGGAGCCTACTCCGTTAACATTAATGTAATTATAGATCGTATCTTATCCGTTTCCTTTCGAAATCGATACCATGAAAAACTAATTTCGTATAAATCAAGATCTAAGCAGGAAGCTATTTAGTTCTTCTACTATCTTTTTCTATTATAAAGGATAAGGGATTATCTGATAAAAAGAAAAACTGTTCGAATATTTCAAACGACTGTTATTTAATGATATTTATATCGACATATAAATGAACAAAGTTACTCGAATTTTATTTCATATAATGAATGAAAATTTTATCTATTTTTTTTTTTGATTTAATGTTTTTATAAATATATAAATGAATAAAAAAATAATAAATTATAAATAAGCATCTGATAATAATTTTTGTAAATAAATGAAAATAGAATAGAAGTATCATTTTTGAATATTATAATTATATATTATATAATTTATTTTTGATATATTTTGTCATATCATTTATATTTCAATATTTTTAAATCTTCTATAAATATATGTACAGTTGCTCACAAAAATATTTGAACATTATTTAAAATTTGAAATTTAAAGTCAATTTGACAAATTTATTTTATCAAAAAATTGATTTTCGATTAGGAATTTTTGGTTTATCAAAAAGTAACTTCAAATAGTACAAAATAATTGTGCTTATATTTAAAATGTTTTAAAAAATTCAGTCTTGTAGAAAATTAATATATAAAATAAAAATTAATATATAATATAGTAAAATATTTATATTAGTTGTCTAAATTTTGATTATCTTAAATGATATAAAAAGAATATATTTAAACTATTAAAATATATTAATAATTTTATATTAAATATATTATATATGTATTTGAAAAAGAGAAAAAGATTCTGATGTAAATGTTATATTGGAAAGATGTCTAAAAATAATTAATTTATTTTGCATATATTTCTTTCATTATGTATATATTATTTTAAACGTTCATATTTGAAAATTATTTAATTTCTAACTATATTTACAAATTTTCTTTCTAATCGATTATCCGAAAAACACTTTATCAGAAAAATTTCATTGCTTTAAATAATCAAAATTTTAAAATTAATATTTAACTAGAAAGAAAAAAACAAATTATTAACAAGTTATACAACTTATATATATACATATATCTGTTTATTTTATATATTTTATATATTTTATATATGAATATTTATATATTCATACATTTTTTAATAATGTATAAAATAGTGATTATTATTATAGATATTTATATTTATATTATTATAGATATTTATTATTATAGATATTATAGATATAATGAAATAATCGAATATTTAATAATTTAAATGCAATTGCGATACAATACATAATATAATATACGAATATGTACAATCTCGATATTATAATTTGCTCATAATATCTTCATTACGATTTCAATATAGATATACTTATACATTCAAATATCTGTAATCTATAAAATCATATTTTTATTACAATTTAACTAATATACAATATCCATATATTTCTATATTAAAAATTTTAGACAGATGTAAATATGGATATATTATTTATACGTTTAATTTCTTTAAATTAAAATTATTCTAAATAAGAAAAAATTAAAGTTTGAAGAATTCTTTACTAATAATATTTATTTTATTTTATTTTAATTGCTTTGAAAATATCACCTCTTTGATATCTCATAGCAATACATTTAATCTTGAGGAGGTTAATACGTTTAAAATCATAATTTCCACTCATTTTCATTCAGAAACAACGAAATCAAGAGATTATTTACATCTTAGCGGAAAGATCGCTTTAATTAAATATATTAATTCGTATGACTGATCGTTTATTTGCGATCTATTCTCGACTATGGAATCACAATAAGAAACAGAATGCGTCTTCTATGCTTAAACAGATTTAATATTTCCTTGCAGAAAGTTGACAAAAAGTAACAGACGAATGCAGGAATGAATTACACTCGGCCCTTCGCAAATATATTCTCCGTGCAGTTTGTAGCCTGGTACCTGTAGACACACTTTCGCTTCAGTGCAACTTCTGCAAAACACTTCGTTCCAATGTATTCGTATGTAATTTTCACCTCGCATGGAAAATCCGCTAGCTCCTTTTTCTCTATCCTGTTTATGTATATACGTATAGGGTGTTCCAAAAATGTGGCAATATAGTTTAAATTTTTTGAGATTTCTGAGATTCGAACGAAAATTTTCGTTTTTATTTTATTAAAGGATTAGGAAAATGAGTTAGGAAAAGAATGGCACAGATAGAAGAGATAATTTTACATAAAAAGATAAGTAGTAAGTATACAATTTTTTCATTCGAAACTTCGTTTTTGAATAAAGTTTGTAATTAAAAAATTTTTAAATTTGAATATATATATATAATGATGGAATAAAATTTTTATTACTTAAATTCTTATTTTTGTGAAAATTGAGATTGAATAGAGACATATTATTGAATTTTTTTGAAATTCGATTTTTAAATGAAAAAATATATTTTCATAGAATAATTTTCTATCAACAATTTATTTGCTACAAGAAATTATCTAATTTCAGTTATATTTAAAAAAATTTTCAAACTTGATTTATTTGAAAACAATTCCGTTATTCTTGATTTTTATCTTATTTTGAGCTAATCTGTCTCTGTAATTATAAATTACAGAAACATATAATATATACAACGAAGAAATTATGCAATCGGCGAATTTTCAAATTCAATATTCCCGAAAATTAATTTTTACATGAAAAAAATTTATTCTATATTTTTTGTCGAAAACTTATTCATTCTATTTTAATCGAAGAAGTAGCCAATTTCGCTTGAAAACTAGAAAATTCTTTGAATTTAATTTATTCAAAAACGAAACCTTAAATAAAATTGTATTCTATATTTTCGAAATTAAGTAGAATCATTTTTCTATCTCGTATAGGACATTCTATACATATGTATAGTATACAGCATATATGTATAGTGAACATTTCAGACTGTAATAAGGCGACTCGGGACACGTTTAAGGAGTGAATTTTCGCATACTTTTATACGTCATTTCGTATTCCTTCGCTCGTTTGCAATATTCTCAGACGACCTCGTACATATGAATATCTAGCTACGTATACACCTTATCTTACACTTATCCTCGTCCATTGAAATGGTGAGTAGGTTTCTTTTGTAGTGAAAAGGCAAATTTGTTAACCTTTGATAATTTTAAGCAAGAAGGAAAAAAGCGAATGAGAGTGTGAATATTTGTAATTCAATCGATTTACTTTTGAGGATCTAATATCAGTCTAGTTTCAGCTTAGAAGTCTTTGTATATTTCATGCGAGCTTGAGTAACAAATTGTACTACAATATAACTACAATATAATATAAGTCATGAGAGTTTTCACTCTATACTTCTTGTTTGCTGAAATTTGTATGTACAGAATGCTACTGGATAATCACTATGTTAATACACATGTATTTTGTATATTAAAGTTATTTAAAATAGTATGTATATATATGTATTATAAAATGGATAAATTAAATGAATAATTCTTTTTTTCTCTCATTAAGTTCAATAGAAAATTAATTATTCGAGTAAATTGGAAGACAAATACTTTGGATAAACGTTTTTTGATTGTTTATTTTGATTATTTTTAAGTTTTATTTAATTATTACATTTATTTATTACAAAAAAATGAATTATTTATTTATTATACATTTTATTGTATATTTTAGTGTATTATGAAATTGGAATTTCTAAAAATAAGAGTATTTATTTACTTATAGGGAATTTAAAGATATATACAATGTTCATGTTATATCAATTATAAAATAAATTAAATAATTATAATATTTAGAGATGAAAGAAACTTATTAATATATTTGTTAATAAAAATTGTTTATTATTACATACAACTTTAAAAAATTTAAATATATAAAATTTATAAATTATATAAGTACAGAAAATTATATTAGAAAATTTTTTTGTATATTATCATATAAAAAATTTCATTTAATCTTAATTTTGAAACTTCTATAAATGAAACTTTATGTTCAATATACATATGTAGAACATAATGATATAAATAAATAATTTTTTTTATGTAAAATTTCTTTGAAAGAATGAAATCAATATTTCATATTTTTATCGTTTTCTTCAAAATTTTTAAAAATATATTTTACTAACAATAAGAAAAAATTACTTTATATATAATTCTAATATATAAGTACAATATTTCAATATAAAAACATAATTATCTTTGATTTTAATAACAAGTTTTGGATTGAATTTTTTTTGTAAGATATATAAAGGCTTATTTTATTATATATTATTATAAATTTAAATTAATAACAAAATATCAAAACTAATGAAAATTCGTTTTTATTAAATATTTGTTAATATATTATTATTATTATTATTATTATTATTATTATTTGTTTATAATTAATTTTTAAAATTTCAATGTTTTTCTTTTTTGTTTTTTTAAATATAGAGCAAAACTTTAAATATATAATACGTTTTAGTTTTATAATCCCAGTAAAATGTTATTAAACAAAATTATATTTACAACGAAAAGTAATAAAAATTTGAGACTAAATAAGACTTACTTAAAATATTTTTGTCAAAAAAAAAATAATTCTATATATAATCCAAGTACAAAATTTAAAAATTTTCATTAAAATCAATTTTTTTTTAGATTAAGTGAATTTTTTATAAGATTATGTACGAAAATTTCATAATTGACAGAAATCTGTACACAATAGATCCATAAAAGACTTATTTATTATTTTCATATTGCAATTGATACAAAAATATAATTTATATATTAATAAAATATAAATTTTCTTTTGTTTTTTAAATAAATGTCATTTTTATAAAATTTGTCCGTTTTATTTGTTGCAGCGATGATAATATCGAGTCAACAACACGACGTGCAAGCAATCATGAAATCACAGTTCGAGGTTCGGATGATGTTAACCATTCGTAATTTGCAAAAAACTGACGTAGGTAATTATAAATGTGTGGCCAAAAATTCTCTTGGTGATGTTGAGAGCAGTATTCGATTGTATGGTGAGTATTCATGAACTTATCTTCAATCAACTATATATAGATAATAATCTATAACATGTTAAAATAATTTTATTCACAATATTTATAATTTATTAATTTATTTATAATTTATTATAATACATTAATTTTAAAACATTACATAATACATTATATAATACATTAAATATAAAACATTAATTTATAATTAATTCTGACATTTTTCATTATAAAATTAATTTTTAATTTCAAACAAAATTTGTATTATCTTGTCTCTTTCTTCTTATTTTTTATTTTACTTTTATTCATTTTTATTACTAATAATAATACGATAAGCAATTCGATATTATTTTCCAAATTTTAATGTAAAAATAATTTTTTCCTTTAATTTTATACAATTATTAATTAATTTGCGCGAGATCAATAAAGGATAGAATAATGTATGAAAATGAATCTCTTTTTGAAGTTACAATACTTGCTGTAGATCGCTTATTGCATGATTCTATATTCCCTTTAACGATAATTCCATTTCCAATAGATTCATCAAATATAACTGTACGAGAGTAGGTTAAAATATATAATATAAATATAATACCCTTAAATAAGCCACTTTAAATAAAAATGAGATTAGATTTTTAATTAAAGAAATAAAGATTAAAAGTTAAAATACAAATAGTATACAAATTCTATTAAATTTTATGATAAATTCTACATTATACGATTATTTTAAAATTATACACGACAACAAACACTATTCTCTAAAGATTTGAATTAATATCTACATTAATATTTGACAACCTTTAATACTTATAATAGATTTTGATTGCTTTAGAGAATGCACTCTATAATTTATATTGTATATCGAAATACATTATCACTATCGAATAATAAAGTTATTATAACAAAATTGTAAAAGCTTGTTAGTATTGCTAATACTCTATGATATTATTCAATTTATCAAAATAAATGCCCTCTTAATATTATTTGCATTTTAATTTTCATATGCAAAAAAAGAAAATAATTATTTTATTCAACTAATGAAAAAAGAATTATAGATAATTATACAAGAAAATGAATATTACAGGTGATTTTGAGTTTTATATTAAAAAAAATCAAATTTCATCGTCTTTTTAAAATCATCTCATTTCATATTACAAAATAATTTTTAATTATTTCAATAATAATTACAAGAATTGATATAATTATATTAGGATAATTTTATATTTTAAAAAAAAGAAATACGAATTATTTATCATCTTATAAAATTTTGATTATAATATTAATAATTATTTGTAAAATATATTATATTTCAAAAAAAAAAAAGGAAAAGTTAAATTGTCTATTATTTCAAAAATCTGATTGCTAATAACTAAAGAAATAAAGATGGACAAACATAATTGTATCTCAAATAGAAAAAAAAAAACTCTATTTTGTGGGATGAGATAATTTAGTTATTTTTTCCAAACTATATATATTCTTAAAAGAAAAAAATATCATTTCATAAAGTAAATTTTAATTATTCTATTTATTATTAAATTGTTTATACACTTATAAAAATTTCCAAAACACGTATAATGTACAAAGAAGAATATTTATTCGTTTATAAAATCGAATCAAAATCTTTTTCCAGATGCTATTCACTTAGTCGTAATGATGAAGATATCCGTAATCTGTTATAACAATCAAAATGCTTCGAGGTGATCCTTTTTGTAATCTAAAAAAAAAAAAAAAAGAAATACAACTCCACGGAATAACAAACCGACGACTAATAATACTAAGATCAGTGGCCAGTTCAGCGAATAAGATTTAACAATTGGCGACATTCGAAAATCCTGACGATAACGATGGCAGTTGACTCGTCGAGAGCTTACTTTACTAGGTTGATAGCTGTTGCACAGGAAATTCGTCTCCGTTCTGTGTTATTTCACGGGTGATACGCAGCTAGGCTGGATGGGTTAACGAGTCTTTGCGGAGGATCCGAGTGGAAATTGTTGGCTGTCGGTGCATCTTGGATGAAAGACTGATCGTGATAGAAATAAAAGAACACGCTCGTCTCGAACACGCTTTACAAGCATCCTCACTTTTCCACGGAATCCTCCGGAGGATTTTCTTCTCAATGTCTGCCTCCTTTCGGTCAATCCTCATCTTTGCGCATACGATCCTTCCAATCGGGTCAGAGCACTCGAGGGAGCACATGGAGTCGATGCACTCGGCCTGAAGAGTCCATGCCCTTCGTAAAAACGTCACGTGGATCCTTTTGTGTCTTAGGAATCAATGTTGTTATATAGGGATTTATTTAGGACGGCATAGATTCTTGTTTAGACGCGAAAGCATCGATGATGAGTGGATGATAGGATCAAATTGAGTACATGTAGTCTAAATATTTTGTTGAAACATAAATGACTTTACAATAGTGGTTGTACAAAAATTATTTTGAATTATATACTAAACAGCTATTCATTTAATATGATTCTTTCATATTATAGTATATTTTTTAATATCCTTTTATATTTATATTATATTTTTGATTATTTGATTTATATTATATTTTTGATTATTTATCATAGATATACGTATATTTATTAGTAGATAAAAAATATAACTTGTTTTATATAAACAATTTTTAACATTTTTTTGATTCATTATTTATTTCTAATCATATTTTTACAATCAAATTAGAATTATATATCGATGTTTCGAAAAATGGATTCTTTTACATAAAATATACATTATTTGTCTTTTCTATCTTTTTTCTCAAAATTAAAATTTTTTACTTGTTTTTTTCTTCGTGTAATTTTTGATAATTAGATTCAAATATACTAATAGTCATTCAATTTTTCTAGATATTTTTCTAAATAGTTTTTTATATGATATATTTTTTCAGATAATTTTACAATTAGTTAAAGGAGAAAAATTTTTATAATTTTTATAATTTAAAATCGAAATATTTCTATGTTTTTAAAATAATAAAAATTTTAAAGTATGATTTATAATTTATTCTGATTAGATAGATATACTCAATCATTATATTCAAAATACTATAAGATCGCAATTCTATAGTGTTATTTTTAAATTAAAGAAGTTTAAAAAAATATTATCAAGAAATCATTTATGCTTTTAAATCTTAACAATTATATTTAATAAAAAATAATAAAATACTTTTAAATATTTTGAAGAATCGTATCTCATAAAAATAATATTCTCATAAAAATATTGAAAGATAATTGATATAATTTCGTTTTCTCTCTTTCTCTCTATTATATCTATCTATCTATCTCTATATCCACTTCTCAATTTGAATATTGGATGATTCGATTACTAATCTGATCCGATATTATAAGGCAAGAGCTTAATATAGAGAAAAGAAGAGATTGAGAGTTAGAATATATTTGAAGACTCATTGAAAGATTTTTAGATATTGTCCTTTCATAACTAATTGTTAAAATGAGAAATAGTATTCGTGATACAATTATATAATGAAATCGATACATATATCTGAATATTATTCAATTTTAATTTATATTTCAGAAGTAAATGATAATAATCTAAATATAATAGAGTGTATGTAGATACATATGTAATAGTAATTTTTTAAAATCTGTTGGATCTTTTAGAAAAATTATAATCTATTATTCAATTTGTCAATTAATTATATAAATTGATTATTAATTATTCTATCTGATTTAATATAATAATGTAAATTTATTGATAATTAATTTAATTAGAGCTTTTTGATATGAATTGATTTATTACTTCTCGAATTATCATTGAATGAGTTAAGTTGAAATATTTGACTTTTACTGCAAAGGTAGCAAAAAGCTCATGAGAGACGAGAAAATTAGAAAGTAAACTTCTTCAGTATGAGTAGGACTTTAATTAGCCAAAGTTTTTTAAGAGTTTCATTCAGCCAAAGTATTCTCTTCCTCTTGCTGCTTTTATCCAATTTAGGCTTTCTCTGTAATTAATCAAGTACAGGAATACTTTGTTTAGTCACGGTCGCAACCAAACTTTGTATCAATCTAGTTTCTGACTTTCTCATAGAGAAAATTTTCTTAAGAATAAATATCTGTTAAAATTATATATTTTTTTGGTCGAAAAAGATTTTGATTAATAATTTTTTAATAATTTTCATCATTTTATTTTTAAAATTGTAATAAAAAGTTTTTAAATTCGAAATTATAATCGATTTATTTTTTTTTATAATTTTATTAAATTATACAATAGAATTGTTTTCATAAAAATGAAATTTATATAAACAAAAATTTTATTAATATCAATTATTAGAATTCTAACTGAAGTTCTATTATTTGAATTATCATTAAGTACTATACAATTTTAAAAATTAAAAATTAAATGAATATTATATGGCAAAAATTATATCAAGCATTATAGTTAAAAGAAAAATCCATTTTCGACCATTTTCCAATTACTATTTAACAATGTTTAATATCCATAAAAAATATATAGCATCATCTATAAGTTTTATCATAAATTTTATATAATAAAAGATAAAAATGAATAATTTTGTAATATTGTTCTACTATTATATTGTTTCTGTAATAGAAGATAATGTTATATTTCTGTATCTACGAAAAAAAATCAATATGTTTTTCACAAAACAACAATAAATCAATAAATCGTGTATATATTCGTGAATATTCATTATTAACATAAAGTAATCTTTTTCCTTTTTTTCTACATTTTAGTCTATCTAGTGTATGTATAATAATAACTTTTAGAATTTATCAAATGTTTAATTTTCCACAATTTTCACGTACGATTAAATAAAATTCGAGCAACAATTTACAATTCTTCCTCTTGCCTCAATCTAAAAATATAATATCCAAAGAGGAATGTCTTCTGTCTTGTTTCAGAGATCTCGGGCCCAACAAAAACGCAAACAGCAGCACGACCATCCTTCTACGACGAGGAGGATGAGACCGTGTATGGTTCAGCAGAGATGGAGAAAATGGAGAACAAACCTCTATCCGTGGACAATACGATAAATGGACACCATGTTGGATATCCATCGGTCGCCACACCAGTGCCAACTGTAAGAATGGGTAAGAAGAGACCAGCGATCACGAGTTCCAAAGCGGGACACCATCTAGTTTCTAATATTCTCATCGTTTTTGCGCTGATCGTCGTTCATCAAAGATGTCAGTGAATGGACGGATAAAGGTTTGGTTAATCTGTTATATATATTATATATACATACTGAAAATCTTAACAGTGTAAGAAAAAAATCGACGTATGATGCGCTTTGTTCAGTTATTCTGGCGCAGATGAAGCGATTTCCCTGATTGAATTATTTTTACATCGTGATTTTATTCGGGAATGGAGAATGTTTTTGAAAAATGTTGAATTAGAGGTTCGTGTGTTGGACGTGATGTAGGAAAAAGATTTCTAAATTGAAAGGTTATGGATTTTTTTGTAAAGAATGAAACGATTTTATTATTTATTTTATTAAAAATTGAAAATTTTACACAATACAAGTGTATTAAATTTTACACAATACAATAATTTTAAAAGTAATGTGAAATATTGATATTTAAAGTAAAATGATATTTGAAATTGTTTGAGATTTTATTATGAATAAATATAAAGTGGAAGTACTTCGTAATAATAATTTTTATTTGTTCGTTTTTATTTATATATCTTATATATCTTATCTTCAAAATTTTAATTTTATAAAATTTTAAAAGATATTATTTATTTATTTACGAGAATTTTATTATTTATTTTAAGAAATTATCCTTAGAGTCTGACTCTACATTTTATTTACATGATCAATATCGCATATGACACATTTTATAAAATTGTTACAGCCAAAAATTATTCATAATTTAGATATATTTACATGTTTCTGTAGCCAATAACTCACCTATGCTCATATATTTCCATAAAATGAAATTTTGATATATAATAGAATATCGATTATCTGAACTAATTCCATTCGAATAAGCGATTTTATTAAGAGAAATGCATTACAAAAATGAACGAATCTCTATTAGATACGTTATAACTTCGATTAATCGATGCTTTTTTGTATTCTAAAAATGAAGGAAAAATAACATATCATATATAATGATTTCAAATTTCTATGAGTTTATCTTTTTTTTTTTCTTTTTTGAGTTAAACATTTCATAGCTAATGAATCAGAAAAGATTGTAAAAAAAATTGGCAATTTTAGAATAGAAAAATTCAATCCAAAAAATTAATTTTGAATTCTAAAAATTTGAAACATATAAATTATAAATGTTGGATCACAGCTTAGACATTTTATCGCTTTCAATATTTTCAAATTTCTTAAAATACATTTCCTATATAAAGACAATTCATGACGAGATATTTCTTGTTATATGAAACGATGTATCAGCTTTGGTTTTACGTGACTGTGTAGTTGACGAATGGTTTCATGGAATCCGTATTTTTACGTGACTAGCATAATGCGTTATATATCTATATAAATATAGATTAATCTTTTGTTCTTTGAAAGTATAAATAATTTTAAGAAACGCAATCAGATAATATATGTAATTTTATTCAAAACTTATTATTGTAATATGTTCTTATTTAACAAGTTAAAATTATTTAATAGAACAAATTTGAAAATAAATCCTGCATACGTGTTTTATACATACAATTCCTATCATTCATCATGAATAATGTTTAATGAAAGAATATAATAAAAGGAAAAAATGATATGATTCTCATACAATAATTCACAAGCTACAAGTTATAACTTATAAACTTCTCTTTCTACAATTTTTTATGATTCTTATTTAAAGTCTTAAAATTCTTATTATTCTTCTTAAAAGTCTGAAATAAAATAATGAGATAACTTTGTCAAATTTATTTTGCTTTATTATGAAATTTATTATTATTATATAAAATAATATTTTAGTATAATAATTTATAATTTGCGATTTAAAATGTATTTGTTCAATTTTGATAAATATTGAAAATTGAAAATCTTGTAAGAAACTACGATGTAAGAATGAATCAAAAGGGGAAATAAACAAAAGTGCAAAAAAAAAAAAGATAGAAGAAACAAGTAAAAGATCCTGGCATACATACGCATACACATTCACACTCTTTATACACATAAGACACATACAGTCAGTCACAGAAGTCTTCATACGTAATCTTAGAAGAAAAGAATTCAATTAATCCAAAAAATTCTGATAAAAATTTGTACGTATGAAAAACATAATGTATTATAACAAATTCGCAATAGTAAATTTTTTTCCAGTAAAAAATTTCTATAACAAAATAAAACCTTATCATTTTTATCATTTTTTCATATTCTGAGTACAATTTTTTCCGGTAACATTTTTTATAAGAATAACAGAGCCCTGTCAAATATTTTATACATTTGAAATTTTGTTTCGTTTCATATTATCATGAATCATATTTAAAAAAAAAGAAAAAGAACATTGAAATTTTAAGGATTGATTTTATTCTCTCTGTAAATAATATCAAGCAAAGAAATTATTTCTATATGTATAACTAATTGTGCTGTTTTGTTAAAAACAGAATTTTTGATAATACAACATTAATTACAGTTAAGCTGAAGTAAGATATACGAAGACTTTTGTGATTTACTGTACATACGCATACTCGCGAATCAAGCCAGGTGTGTACTTCTCAGTTTCAGCGGCAATAAATTCGCGTGATGTATATGTACATATATTGTACACATATCTATGTATCATACACACGCAAGCTTGCACGTGTACATGTGTGTGCATACTGCGACGCAGGGTAACTAAGGTATCTGTATAAGTAGATCTCGTAAGCAAGCGTAATAGGATGTATCGCGTTTTTAATGACTGCCGGCAGCTTTTTATGTGTCGAACGAGGAACACCTTGGTTAAGCCTTGGGTGTTTTAGCGGATTCCTTCGATCGGACCAAGCGATTTTAAAGCGAATATATATGATCATATCGTGACCTTGATCAGAAACGTGCGATCTGGAGATAATTCCAACTATTTTTCTTGCCTTGATTTTATTTGATTCTTGCCTTTCTTATTGTTATGAATGGAAATGACAGAAATGTGTTATATGTTCGGATAATAAAATATGTTACGATATAGAGATATTTAAAGATATTTATTTACATCAATAATAAGTTTTTTCTTTAGTTAGTTCGTACAGTTGTTTTGTTTTGAACTCTCAATTATATCGAAATATATTTTTAACCAAGGGTTTTTGGAAAATTTCAAATTACTTTTGTTAATACGAAAATATTAATTTAGTCATTAATAAATTTTTTTAGTAAATATTAAATATTTGTCATAAAAGTTTGCAGAAACGTGTATTTTGTCTTTGCATTTTTGAGTTTGCATTTTAAAAGATCATTATTCACTTTTTCCATCTAAATTTATGATTCTTCGTAATTAATTTTTTTATAAATATATATATGAATATATGATTAAATAGGACTTTTTCATCTTTATTTAAAAAATTTACATTTTAGTCCTAATATGTTTAAACTCTTTAAATATATTAATTCCAAATCATAAATATTTCTAACCGATTCGTTAATTCGATGGTATCGTAAACTTTAATATTGGAAAATAACTGAAAAAGGATGCGCAAGTTAAAATCCTTATTGACGTTATTTTGATATTTGAAAAAAAATTTTTGAATTTTGTTAAAGAAATGAAACATTATTATATAAAATGCAGCATAATAATACGATATTTGTAAAAATAATACTATTAAAAAATTGTAAATAATAGAAAGATTTACAGATTTCATTTTTTAATGGATTCTTTTTTGGTTCTTTCCTGTTTCGAAAGATATTTTTATTTTTTTTCATAACATTTTTTATTTTGAGTCATTGATATATATGTATATTGAAAAAATTATGTTTTTTAATTTTTAGTTATATTTACATAATAAAAAAGCATAATAAAATAATGAAATTGGAATTTCAAATTTTTCATTATTTTAATTTTGATATATTAAAATCCTTTGATATATTAAATCCAATTTAACTACCAGATGTCGTAAAAAATAAAAAACAATTAAAAAATAAAATTTTTACGTTTTTCACTTTCACTTCATTCCTTTAATTTTTAATTACTAATCGAATATTTATCATAAATTCAAATTGTCATTGAATTTTTCATATATTTAATCGAATTTATTCTTTTTAACTATTATTCCAGAATTTATTTCAATTTATTATCTTCAAATTAATTTATCAAATATATTTTCAAGCATATTACGGAATTTAATATTATAATAATTTTTTCTAACTTTCAACATATCTAGAACATTAACATATCTAAAATTAAAATTTTACGAATTTTTTTCTCATTTTATTCCTTATATTTAAATCTTTTCCTATTCTATTTAAAATAATAATTAATATTATATCGATATAATTATTATTTCAAATAATAATCAATCAATAAATAATTAATAATCATAATTTACGTTTCAGGAAACGATTATTTGTTAAGAATAATCGTTTCCACATTCTCTTCACATATCCATGATCGCACGATCTTTCATCGAGGTATTCTAACCTATATTCGTTCGTTCTTTAGATGGACTTCGCATCACGTGAATGAGCGTGTCCTCTAGATTTTCCTCTAGATGATTTCGGTTGAATAGAAACGAGAATGAGCGTGAAAGAGAACACGTTAACTCATGATATTTTTGTATTTTCGACTGTTGATAGCGTATAGTTGTGTTTCCCTCGTTAATCGTTTATTTATCGACGGAGGAAAGTTCGGTTTAATCCCTTCGTGTCAGCAAAGAGGTAGATGAGAACGTGGGGAGAAAGGGGATGAGAACTTGTACAGTTAGTCGAGAATCGTGTGATTGGGGATTAAACTGTGACAAGTTTAACGTTCGATTACGACGTCGATGGACGCTCACGCCTGTGTGTATTTAACACTAAATAAATGAATGTCCTTCAGGTCCTTGTCGGTCTTTCGAACCTCGAGGACGGCTGAACTATCGATGGGTGCTATCAATGGGTTCTTTTTTTCGCCAAGAACTTGTGTAGATATACTTCTACTGTGGTTTCTATCGATTTGCTTTTTTTCTTTTTTCTTTTCTTTTTTCTTTTTTTTTTTTTTTTGTTTTATCTCGTTTGAAATGGTTTGGGTCTTCATCTTTGGAAGATTGTTGAGGGTTAAAAGACTTAAGAGAACTTCCTCAACTCAAATCGTTCATGGCTATTATCGAAGCGTTGGTAGGGATTAAAGATAGATTAGAAACTATTTTAATAGGGATTATATTGAAAGATGCAAAGAAACGTACTCTGCTCTTCTTATTTAAAATGTCCTATCTAATAAACTTTAAAGAATGTCTAAAAATTGAAATTTTTATTATATTTTTTTTTTTTTTGACATTATCACAAAAAATGTAAATTGGTGAAAATTTAGATATTTTTTTTCTTTTTTTTTGATAAAAATTGTATATTATATTAAGATTGGTAAAAAACTAAATCATAAAAAATCATATGACACAATTTTTTAACTTAAAAATTGAACTCATAAAAATGAAAATATTTTAATACGTTATCTTAAAAATATAAAAGTAGATAGAATATTTTAATTAAGGACAATACTGTGCTTCCATTTTAATTATAAATATGTATATTAGAAGATTGAAATGCTTTAATCTTTTCTTTTTTCTTTCATTTTTGTTAAAATAATTTAAATCTTTATAGAGAGATTATTTTTATAACAGAAAATATATTCTGTTATTCTGAAATAAATTATAAATAACGGATATATTCAATTGTTTTTTTAATTTTTATTTTGTTGAAATAAAATTATTTTTATTATTTTTTATTAAAATTATTCTTAATTTCTTATTAATTTTAAACAATTTTTAAAAAATGATTAATTATTTAATTATAATTTTTCTGCTTTCTTTAAAAATTTAAAATTTTTTATTAAAAGTTGATAATTTTAATAATATATTTTAATTATGTAGTTATTAATTTCGTAGTTTTCATACGTAGGTTTTTATCATGCCTCAACAATTATAAAATTTTCATATAAATTTTATAAACAAAAAACGAAAAAACGAAATATATATTTTTATTTATAAAACTTTTATAAATAGCGAATTTCAAATATTTAATATTATATTCAATTTTTAAAAAGTATTTTTCCATAATCACTTTTTTGTATTCACGCGACGTCATTGTATTGATTCGCTTTTTATTTCATTGTATTATTTCGACATAAAATTTTGTTATTCTGCTGTTTGTAAAATAAATACCAATTCAATCATTTTATCATTGATATATTTACAACATATCACGCTTTAGGAGAATAATAACGCATATGTAAAATTGGATTTTTATTGTAAAAAACATGCATTATTTTTAATATCTGTTTGTGATTAATATAACAAAAATAATTAAAATATAATTATTATTAATCGAATATCATCAAACATTTTCTTTTATCATTATTTAATTACAAATGTGACTATATAAAATTATTTTTTCCCCTATTTTTTTTTTAAAGAAATTTTAATCGTTTTAAATTTATTTTTAATTCTTCTGTTAATATGAATTATCTGTTCTGAGTAATCAAATTTTGAATACGAAATCAATGAGACATTCTCAAGATATTTTTCACACGTATATTTCTTAATTAGTAACATGTTATGCATAAATCATCTTGTTTAATATCATATTTCAAAAACCATTAATACTTAAGAATTGAATTATTACTTTATAAAAATCGATCATATAAATTTTTGTTATTATAAATTTAATAATTTATTTCACTCACAAAATGATGTCTGATTTTACGAATACTCTCAATATTCTATAAATTCAATCAATATAAAAAGACAGTAGTTAATTTGAGATACATAGGAATCGAAATCGAAATTACAGGAGTGCAGTTAACTGACAGATTAAAATTGTAAGATTATTCCATATCATTTAAAATCACAAGTAAAATATTTGTAATTACTGTACTACATAAAATATAACAAATCGTTAATTTCAAATGATAATAATTTAAATTTGTGATATTTTTTTCTAAACATTATCGAAAAAAAACTTAAGAAATAAAACACAAATTTTCCATTACATGAAAAGTGCATATATACTTATGCAATAAATTTCATTTTATTATTCTTTTGAAATTTTTCTTTCTTTAGTAAAGTCTTTTACTAAGACATAAGTGTATTACTTTGTGATAAATATACAATGTATAAAGCACAGTAAGTTCGGTGAGAAAATTTAACTAATCGATAGAACAATAACTGATTTTTCATTCCTTTGAAACTTATTTTTTTTTACATTTTCATTGTATGAGTAATTTTAAGCATTTCGCTTTCGAAAAATATCTACTTATAAGAAAAACACGAAACACATTGAAAAATGAAATATTTATCACAACAAAAAAATAATATTAGAAATACAGGCCTAAGAAAAACCTGTAATATCAAGCATAGGCATTATTTAAAAAAAAAAAAAAAAAAAAAAGAAAATGAATAAATTCAATATCTAATAAATCATTTGCTTAGGCATTAAATAAATTTATTTTCCAATATGAAAATTCATTAACCTTTCCTTCTTGGGAATAAAATAAAGTTTTTTACGTACTTTTTGACTCTCTCCCCAGAGATGCTAAGATGTTAAGGGGGTTGATTCCAAATCTTTCCTCAACCTTCCACCTTCCGATACATCTTAGTGGCCGTAATGATCCTGAGGAACTTGTTTGTCGGAACTTGGCAGGTTTATTAGTCTAGTCGTGTCGACTAGGAGGTAGGAGAAAAGAATTCGGTCATCGGCTAAGGAATTATATGGGCGGAATACGGGTTTAAGGACTACGCGAAGAAGATCTTAGTTCCTTCATAAATAAACACAACTGGGCGAACAGCTGGCGCGGACGTAATTCATCGCGAATTAATTTAAGGGCCCTTTCCTCCCCCCTTCTTCCTTCCCACCACCTCCTCCTCTATTCCTTCGTGCCTTTCCTTCTTATACCAGGCCACTGGTACTTTCATTAAAGGTCTGCCGGCGCCATTTGGTGGCTCGCTTTATGCTGATTTTATTTCCTTTCTTTCGAGAACTTGAGATCCACGGTAATTGTGCGGTATTATTACCCCCACGCCGGCATAATGGCCGTGTGAAATATGGCCCATCGAACCTGGCCGTGCATCCCGTGGAGAGGATTTCGACGAGAGTCATCCTCGTCAACCGGGGATCGAGCCAAACTCCGTCGATCCACGATCATTCTTCTTCTCGAGGAGAGATCGGTTCGCGACTCTCGAAGTGTTTGTTTCGCTTTTGCTTCAGGATGCTGGTCAATATCAATCAGATTCTTTAATTTTATTAAAAAAAAGTAATTTTTTACAATAAAATCTAGTCACTCTTTTTTTGTTCGTTAAACAGGAATTGGTTTAAGATTTAATTTTCGAAGTATTGAAAATTTTTTGTCATCCATCTGAAACTTTGAAAATTGTGATGTGATGTGTCAAGAAGATTTTTGCTGATGTCGTTGAAACTTTGACTGAGCGGCGGTTGAGTCGTTCAAATTGTCATCTCTGATGTCATCATATTTCAAAGATCATATTTGAAATCGATGATATGTAACATTTTCTATAAGTTATTAGATTTTCTATAAGTTTCTTTTTGTTATTTATATAAGCATTTTTGATGTTTAATATTTAAGAAAAATAGAATCTTATTTTATATTGATATTAGGATATTCAATTCTTTAATTTGTCAATAATGTATTTTATTTTATAAAATTTCAAATAATAATATAAGAAAATTAACTAGTTACAACTTCATTGCATTATAAATTGATATTTTAGAATTATATTACACATTTGTTAGAAAAGTAACAATTCAAAAATTTTGATTGTTTTGATTTTAGAAAAAATGATTTTGAATCATTATAACAATGCATAAACACATTACATCAAAGTATCATTCATCTATAGAATTCTATTAATAAAAAAATTAAAACACAACAATGTTTTCCTTTGTATCAATAATTTTAATAAAATGTAAATTTTGAGTTTATGTCACTTTTTTAATAAATATCTTAGTGATTTTTCATAAAGAAATTCAATTCTTTAAATGATATTAAAAATCATTTCGAGCATTTTGCAAATAAATTGATTTTATTTTATCATATTTTTTTAAAAAAATAAAATAGTGAAAGGAAAATTTTTTAGGAAAATTGAATTAGAAGATTCTATATATATATATAGAATATTATATATATATATATATATATATATATATATATATAAAATAAAATTTTATGAGTAATAATAAAATAATATCATTGAAAAATGTACAATTTATTTCGATCATTATCTAGTGTAGCAAAAGTATAGTAAAAAAAAAAGAATATAATAATTTTCAATTTGACTTCTAAAAAATATATTGATTTAATTTAGAAGATTCAAAGAAATGAAAACTTTATTAATGCGGATTTTGATACATATTTTTTATTTAATATATTTTACATATATTATAAATATGTTATATATATATATATATATATATATATATATATATATATTTACGTATTTATCTTAATACATTACGAATAAGTCATGAGATCAGAGTTAAAAAAAATAAATTAAATTTTTGAAATAAATCATTATAAATAAATATTTTTATTTCTAAAAATATATTGTATAATAGTAATTTATACAAATACCATTTTAAATATTTCATTAAAAAATAATATATACTTTCAATAATAATATTTCGTAAAATTTTTAATTCTAACATTATTACAATAAAATATATTGAAATGACATTATTGTATGTTTAAAAAATATGTAAAGAAAATCTTTTCATTTATCTAAAAAATAAAAAATGAAAAATATAATATAATAAATCATCTTCGAAGCTTTTTCAATTATTTATATAAAAAAATTTTAATTATTTATTATATTTCATTGAATTCAACAATGAATAACGAATATTGTTTTTTCATTATTTAGAGATTAAATGAAATATCTCAATATTGCTTGTAGAAATATTTAAAATTTGTTTTTTAAATTTATTTCAACTTATTTTAAATTTTTTCTTTCTTTTTATAAGAAATACATATATTATAATTTATAATTCGTTTAATAATTCATCAGAAGTTCTTGACCAGATGTCTTGCATTTCATATTGTCAATCAATATTAATTACAACGCGGTAACAAGTTGCACTAATTAGAAGTATTTCTTTAATCATTAAGAATTTTTTAATTAATATTCTAAATTATTTAAATATGGATAATGAAATTGATGAATAAATAACGAATAAATAAAATTATTAAATATTTGTAAAACACAACGAATCTTATGATAAAAATATGTGACTATAGAATTAATAATAATTTTATGAGAATATTTTTTTTATTTTGTTTATGTTATTTTATTTCTAAAAGAAATTATTTTAATTGTTATTCATATTTAATATTATTTAAATGATAATTGAATTTTTTATTTGACAACAAGTATCGAATAATGACACAAATAATTATGAAAGTTCAAACAGTGAATATTTTATAGTGAGAATTAATTTAAATCATAAATTTATTACCATTTTACAAATATTATTTTTATTGTACTATCTAAAGAAGAACATTTAATCGAATTCAAAAAATGTTTTTTCTGAAACTAAATAATTTAAAAATATTTTATGTAAAAATATAGCTTGCTATCGAGCATATAATATATATAAAATATCAGATATGTAATGTGTTAAGTTGCTAGCTGAAAATCTCTCAAGATAGAATGCTAGTTGTCGAAGTAAAAATTTACTTTAAACTTTAATTTCAGTCAAGTGTATGGGCAAGTTGAAGTTTGTTTTCGTGAAAAATCAGAGTCTCTGTTTGTCATAGACTTTTCTCAAAAACTAATCGATAAACTGAAAAGAAAGTCTGCTTTCTATTTAATCAATTTCTCCAATCGAAAATGGATATATATGGAATAAAATTTAATGCTATTTTTTAATATTATTAAAAAGTTAAATAATCCGTTTCATTATATAATTCATTATAATATCATTCATTATTAAAAACTATATCGCAAGAAATTTTATTTATTTTATTCCAATCTTGATTCTTTACATTTCTTTAAATTTGTAGATGGAATAGTAAACTGTTATGCTCGTTCAATGCTCAATGACTCAAGGAAAATCACATTTAAAATTACATTAAAAATTTCTCGCATCACAAGAAAGAAATATATTTCGTTAAAAATGATTAAAGCTCGAATAAATTGTGAATAAATTGGGAATCTTTTATATTCGCTAAACCTCATAATTGAAAGGTATATCAAAGAGGAAAAGCTGAATGAAGTTCTTCGAAAATTCCACGCGGAGTCAATTATTTATTTAAACAAGTTCCCCAACAATTTACTCGTTGGGACGGACTTTTAAAGCGCATCTCGAGCTTGTCGCGCTCGATCTCTGCCTCTCCCAAGTAATTTCCTGCGTTTGGTCTGATTTCGAAGCAGAACAGTTTTCGAAAGTTCAACATGATATTAACCAGGATAAATTCTCAGTCTTCAGGAGAATTAATTCTTCGCTTCGTCCCTAGGACAATAATTTCGTGGAAATTTTCTTCAGTTTGCCATTTCGCCCGCGTCTGCCACGAACGATTGGAAGAAAGGCCAAGGCGGATCAAACGAAACGCCACTCTTTCCGTGTCGAAATTAAAATCATCCCTCGATATCGATTTTGTAATCCCCTATTAATTAATTATCGTTAAAGCGTAAGCTGCGGTGAATGTATGCATTGAAAATCGACCCCGGCCGGCAATTATGCTCAATAATTCGCGAATGAATATAATTACGGCACATTTTGGCGTTAAAATTAAATAGATTTAATGGAAAAGTATTCTCAAGTATTTTTTCACTTGGAATATTTATTTATTATGTTGTAATTAATGCTTGTTAATCACATTTAAATAATAGTTCTTTGTCTTTTATTTGCAATATTTGAAATTTTAATTTGTTTCTTAAAAGACACATTTTAGTGTAAAGTTGAATAAATTGAATGGAAATTCTTGAATATTTTACATTTGAAATATTTATACGTGTATTATTAAAATATTTCTTAACGAATTTAAACAAAAATTCAGTTTTTTTTTTTATTTAGAAAAATTCTTTAAAATCCTATTTCTATTGAATCTTATTTGTACATATTTTATTCAAGTAAAGTTAAATAGATTTTATCTGTAACTTTGAAATATTTATTAATATTTAGAAAAATTCTTTAAAATTCTATTTCTATTGAATTTTATTTATACATTTTATTTAAATAAAGTTAAATAGATTTTATCTGTAGTTTTCATTTGGAATATTATATAACAATTCCCGAAAAATAATTTGAAAGTAACTTTAAAAATATTTATACGTAGTATTATAAGATTTATATATTAATATGTAAAAAAAAAAAAAAAAAAAATCGCGATATCATTTTCTATCACGATATAGTGCGAGAATAACTAACTATCCTATCTATATGTAAAATACATGTCTGTCTTCGCTACATGCAAATGTTAAATGCATACATTTATTTAACGAGTGTATACATTAACTATGCTCACGCTTTAACCCCGACATATCTTTCTAAACATATCGCTCGACAGTTAGAGACGTAGAAAATATTATTTTCGTGTAATCAAGATCGAGGAAGAGTCGAACGTATAAATTTAATGTAGCATAATCGAAGAGAGAAACATCTAATTCACGCTCTGTCTCTACTTTGACGTTCTTCTGTAAGAAAAGACAATATCAGAGTAAGTGAATTTCTCTAGAATTAAAATGAACTAGCGGCATACACAGAGAGTATGATTATGTTGCATATAGCGAGAGATAATTTTTATTGTACAAAGTTTTACGAGGGGATATTATTTATTAGAAGTTGCTCTGCAGTGTGAATGGTAACGCAATTTGAATACGCGCAATGATGATATAAAGTGTGAGGGGATCCAGTGTCTAAGCTCTTCCAAAGAATCTGGTTAATCGAATATTTCTGTATTCTTTAAACAATTAATTTTTCGGTTCAGAGAAGAAGTTTAAGAGTATTTTATATATAATTGCAATTTTATTTCTTCACTTATGTATCTCAAAAAATACCACTACATTCAAAAGACATCGTGAAAAGACATTATCAAAAAACATGCCTGACTTTACTTTATGACTTATAATCATAAATATAAATATATATTTTGCTTCCATAAAATTGAGTTTTGAAATTGTTATCTTTCAACTTTTAAATTTTTATCCTATACATTCAAAGTTATAGTATTCTACATCTCGCATCTTTATTACCATTAAACATGTTTAAAATTACAGCTCTAAGAGCACACGTGAAGTGTTAATTTTCCAAATGTATCAATAATCATAAAAGTTTGGAAGATGTCGGTATATGATATAAAGTTATGATAACAAATTTTGACATAACACGTTCTTTATCGTTCATTGCATCCAATATTCACGTGAAAACTTTCTTGCAAGGTATCTTGGATGCCTGAGTTAGCCTGTAACAGATATACACGTAAACTTGGATACCTTCGATATCTCTAATGTCTGATCCGTGTCAGGACTATTCTACTGAGGATTATTTGTACATCAACTCCGGATCTTTGAAAGCTGACGCTTCGAAACGCTTTTCCGATTGTAACAACAAGACAATACGAACGAAAGAACTGATTTCTGATTGAGATAAACACGAAGAAGAAATTGTACAGTTAGGTTCCCTAAGAACCGTCGTGTACACACTATCGCAGTCAATTTATCTTGTTTTTCGAAACATTTGGTTGGTTTCGTAGTTTTCGATTATCTCGAGGTACGATAGCGAATACGAATTTGTGTGACCGAAAGAATTGTACAGTTAGTTTCGTTAGACCGTTACCTGTCGAACGTCTCTCCTGTTTTTCCACGAGGAAGAGAAAAGAAATTTATTATTTTGTGACGTGAAAAATCTCGAGCGAACTTTGAAATTGTACAATAGCTTGTATAAAGTATGCCTTGTTGATGCATAGATTCTTGTTTATTCTTTGTTCAATCGTTATTTCGAAAATTATTGGCAAAAGAAAGAGGAATACGTAAAATTTATCCAGGAATTATCCAACCATTTTGAAAATCGCGTAATTTTCAACAAATATTTGATATTAGAATTATCAAATATGACAACATCTTCAGATTCCTTCATTTGGCTAAAATTAATTTAAAATAAAAATACAATCATTTATAAAATAATTCTAATGTTAAATATACATATAATACATCTTACTATGTATATACGCAACTATTTGAAGGATTCTGATATCAGCTCGAAATGAGAGCTTGGAACAGATCGAAAAAATTGGGAAAAGTTCTGAGATTTTCATATCGTGATTCAAAAGATTAATTTGAAAGCGTTTAGATATTAGAGTTTATTCGAAGTTAGATAACCATAAGTACTTATATTCTCTAAATTCTGACAACATATGATGTATAGTGATCTCGATTCTTCGATCTCCAATCTTATTCGAATTCTTTCGATCGGTTCCGAAATTCGAATTTCCAAATCATGAAACAATTTCGTTTTTCTATTAATTTGTATATTATCAAATTTAACTTTTAAATTTATAAATTTTTAAGAGATTAATATTAGGAATAAACTATTTTGAAAATTAAAACATTTTGAATATTAAAAAGTTATGTCTATTATTTATTTATTATTATTATTTTCTAATATTAAATGGTCGAATAATTTTTGGATAAACCTCAAATGTTTGATAATATTACGAATCAACATGGCTTCTTTGTATTAAAATTTCTGTATTATTGTAACAAATTTAACGATACGATGATAAAGTGTATTTTAAGGAAGGAAACGCATTATTTACGAAAGGAAGTGTATTTTAAGAAATTAATGTAAATCTTCGATGAAGAAGCATCTTTCGTGTTCATTGGAACAGTTTCTTTTCCTTAAAATACACGTTGCGGATCTTTCGTTTCTGCGTAAATATTGCTCGAATGCTGCCCAAACCTTTTTCAGTTTGAAAGTTTTTTTTCAAAGATGCTTAAACTTTTATATATACGAAGCAAATGAACGAATGAACTTCGTTTCTCATGATACAATTGGATGACGAATGTTGCAGATATGATAACACTTTTTGAAGATTAGAAAAAAAAAGTTAATTGGATTTCTGTAATCCAATATATAATCTAGAAATTGTGTAATTAAATTTTGGCCTGCAATACAAAGTCATAAAGTTGATAATTTGTTGATATCGTTGAAATTATTTTGCCATCCCCTGACCGAAAATTAATTCGAGCATTCTTATTGGCTGATGAATTTGTCACGATATATCGATGAACAATTTTTAAATTATTAAAATTCTCCGATTAATCGTTCCATCATTTTCTCGGTTGAAGAATTCATGCAGAATACGATAATTAAAGTTTAATTATTATACCGTATGTATAACAAGCGCTCGTTACTTTATTCCGTAACATTTGCTTCGTGAATATGACATTCAGTTGAATACTTACGATTAATTTTTAATAGAGATTGTACAATCGACACCTTGTTGGTTGTTGGTGAAAGAGGAAAAATATCGAGAGAGATAATTGTTGTGTAAATGGTACGCAAGCTGTATGGTTTCCTATTAGTCTGACAGTGCAATGTATGTATATTAGGTGTATGATAATTTTATATACCTGCACGTGTAATAACGGCCGTACTTCCAAGAAGGAAGTTGACAAATATCATTGACGAACGCAGAATTGTATAAAAGGTCGGATGATGCAATGGAATCCTGTAAATATCTGTGAACATATTGTAGTCAATATCAGGAGGAAAATAAAGATAGAGCTTCGTGTGGCATGTGAAGCTGTACGATAAATATTATTTCGACATCTCTGTTTATTGTCGCTTTATTCCACCTGTTTGTAATATACTCTAAATTTTTATTTCTTATAAAGTTTTTATATTTATTTTTCTATTTTTATTCGGTTTTCAATTTCGATTTGATGTTATAAAAAATAAATATAATTCTTTATTTATTTATCATTTTTAATTTTTATAAAATGAAAAACATCTTTTCTTTGGTATTTAATTGATAATATAAAAGGAAAAATAAGTATTTCTTTATTTATTCTATTAGTTTTTATAAAAAAAGAAATAAATTTCACTTTTATAATATTTAATATCAAACAAATTTTTATTTTTCTGGAAATTTAAGTAATTTCATTCAAAAAATGAATATTTAAATTATTAAATTATTAAATATTTCGTTGAATTTTTATTTCTTTGTTATGATAACTCTTTTGTTTTTAAACACTTAGACAAATGAAACAAATATTTATTTATTTCATTAACAAAATTAAAAAATTTTATCCAACAGCTAATCAACTTATCATTCCTGCAAATGAAAAAATTGGATGAAGCAAGACACAAGGTACGTATAAACGTTTTGTTACAAATTATATTTATTTGAGAAGAGAAACGTATTTTTTTACAATTTCAGTTTTCACTTTTAGTTTGTAAAATCTAATCATAGTGAATAATTTTTATATACCTATTCCGAATTTTACATTCTATTTGATATACGTGGACGGTCGATCGATCGATTTGATATCGGATACACATGTCAAATACGTGCTCATAAAACGAAACAAAAAGAGCGGATCTTTCAAGATGAGGAAAATTTCACGGATGTTTGCTAAAAACAGATCGTAACTCGTGGAAGTATTCAAACTATACTGTAGAAAAATTTATATAACCTAAAAATTTTGATTCTAATAGAAATTATTGAGTATAATGAATTAAATGTAAAGCAATTTTTTTATCAATGAAAGATCTCTTTGAGAAGATAACCGCCAAAATTTTAACATTTTGTCAAGTTTTATAACAAAATGACGGAGACTACAGATAATGATAAAAAGATTAATTGATATGAATTATAAAAATTAATTATAAATTCGAGAAATAATTGTTGAAGAAAAGATGAAAAAAAAATACAATAAACGTAATAAACTTAAAGTATTTTTATCATAGATTTCTATCAATTACATTGATAGATTAAATATTTTTTAAAGATATATTTATAATATATAAAAATTCTTTAACGATAATCTGTTAAAACAACTTTTCGCTGGTTATAAAGTTTAAAATTATTGAATCTTCAAACTTTCTCCGTGTCCTTCATACAAATCAAACAGTTCTTATCCAAGAAATTTTCTTAGAAATCAGCAAAACTTCACATTCCTAACCTTGTCACCTTTTCTGCTGACTTAAAATAAAAAAAATTTAGAAGGATTTTGTGTAACTTAAAAAACTAGTAAAATCTAAGATTTTAAACAAGATAAAGAATTACAATAATTATTATAGGAAAAAGAAAAATATTAAATTGAATTACTAAAGGAAATAAGAATTTGAGATCTAAGAAAAAAAAGATAAAGAATTACATGATTATTACCAAAACGAAAAAACAATTATAGATATTTCATTATCTTTCAACTTACATTGCACAGTGTAATTAAATTTCTCTGAATAAAATATTTTAAAATATTTTAAACTTGAATATATGAGAGTCACATGAGAACTGAATACCTATTCTTCATCGTTAATACTTTTCGATACTCCATTGTTTCAAACTTTCAATCTCTTAAGCATCGTCTAGACTACGTAACATAACACGTTTTAAAGTTATGAAACTTTTTAAAAGAGAAAATATTATATAATATACTTAATGTAATGTAATAATGTACATACATCATCTATTTAAAATTAATATAGAGATAAAGAAGATATATTGATATATTATAAGAAAATTATAAAATTTTAAAAATAAAATCAACAACTTTAAAATTATTTTTACTGACAAATAAGTTTTGAAATATAATTAATATTAAATATAAGATTATGCTATAATCTGTTACAAATAAAATATACTATAGTCAAATTTGCTTATTATGATCAGTTTGATATTTACAATATTTTATAAAAAATAATCAGCTGAAATTATAAAAAGGATAGAAAATGTTTATTATTCAATATTTTTCAAATAATTATTGTACTTGTATAATTTAATAAACTTATAAGAATTATATATTTATAAAGAGAAATTTCTTATAATGTTTTTGAAAATAAGAAATATTATTTAAAAAATTATTAAAAAAATTTATCAAATATTTTTTATTTTACTCCTGAATATTTTTCATATAATTTGCATATTTTATAAACAAATATTATAATATATTAAATATTTTTCTTTTAATATTAATTTAATTATATGATAATTAATATTATAATTTAATCATATTTTGAACAAAATTTTCACAATTTTCAAAATTTTGATAATATTGAAAAATTAAAAAATTCTGAATAGCTTATCTATAAAAGGAATAGGAGAGATGCTATCTAAATATGATATTTAAATAATAATATTATATAGAGCAATTTTTTTTTTAACTTCAATATTTTTAAAGAGAAAATTTTTATGACATATTTGTTACATATTAGTTGAATATTTGAATTTGTTTTATTATAGTAATTATAAATTTCAAAAAATCCATTTAATATTTATTGAGAATTCTTATCGTCTATCCCCAAATATAATTATCATATAAATATAAAATTTTAAATATAATAGATGAATAGATAAATCATTTCTAATTTTATATAGAATGTTTTGGATTAATTATGATAATAATAGCTAATTGATAACATTATCCATAATTATGGCAATCAATAATTAATTATAATATGATATTAATAATTGATAATTATGTTGTTAATAATCAAATGTTTTATATATATATACATTTATTTATATGATTTGTCATTAAATACAATGTAAAAGTTAAATTTTTAAAAATTTTATAGAAAAATTATACATGTATTATAATTATTATTGACACCAATAAGAAATTTATAATAACTTTATTTTTTTTTTTTTATTAAATATGTTTAATTTGCCTCCTTTCCAATAAATTTAAAAATAATTATAATTACATTATAATTATACAATCATATATATTTTTAATATATATATATTAAATAATCCTGTCATTCATTATATAATATATATTTCAGTTTTTTATTATATACATATATATAATTAAAATAGTTTAATTCAAGTTCTAGATTTTTCTGTCAAAATTTGTCAATGTGTATTATAAAATAAAATTAAAATGTCATGCAAAAAAAAGTCTGTAAATGATTCATTAAAATATTATAATAAAAATATAATATAAAAGTAAACGATACATGATAATATTTCTCTCATAATTCAATAAAGAGCAAAATGAGATTATATAATATATAAAGTTTATTTTTATTTATACTCTTGAAGAGAAAGTTTATAACATACAAATTCACAATGAATTAATTATAAGAATCGAAATTAAAAAATTAAATATGAAATCGTTTTACGTTATTTTTCATATAATAAATTTTACAAACTTCAAATTAAAATATCTTCTAAACTGTTTTTCGACATACGCTTCAACATACAATAATTTAATACTCTTTTGGGAAGGAATAACGAATTGTAATAAAAATTATGCTTAATTAAATGCTTAAATTAACTTCCATATGATACCTACGTGTCAAACTACAGAAAAATTATTAATACTATATTATATACGTATCATCTTATACCAAATAATTTTTCTAAGAACATTTTTTCCATAAATTTTACATTATAGATATTAAAATAATAATAATAATAATAATAATAATAATAATAATAAAAAGAAGAAGATATAAAATAAACGTTGAGATATATATATATATACCAAACGAATCGTAATAGTACAGTTCAAACAAGACTTTTCTTGCGGAGGAATCGATTCCGGAGGAAAAAGCGAAACAAAAATCCGCGGTTCAATATGCAAAGGTAGGAGGGCTCGATCAAAAACCGAACGTTATTTAATGACCTTGTCGAGGAATTCTCGAGGTGGAACAAGCGGTTACAGATTACGCAGGAAATGAAAATGGCGTAAGAAGGTGCACAAGGCGAAAAGGGAAAATTTCTTTCAATATTATTTTAAACTTCTCCGAAACACGGACGAAGGATATTCTCTCACGCACGTGCAGCGTAGGGGTAACAGTCAAACACTTGGCACCAGCTGGCGCTCGGTATGTGACATGAATATTTGTTTCTAATAAGATATGCCGAGTCGGCGCTGCCATTTGACGTACCTTACGTTACAACTATTAACTAAAAAAAAAAAAAAAAAAAAAGAAAAAAAAAGAAAGAAAAGAAAGAAAAAAAATTTCGCCTTAAAAAACTTCTTTCCTCGAATATTTTTTTGCCTTTCTATTGACATTCAAATCGATATGACTGTTGCAGTATTTTGTATTCATGCTCATTAGATGTCATTTGCGTGAATAAATAAATTGTGAATGTGATAAAATGATAAAATGATAAATGAATTTACGTGTAATTATTTTTGACAAATTTCAATTTTAAAATGTGATTTATCGTACATTGAAAATAAATTATAAAATTGTACATGAAAATATAAATGATGATACAATTGGTACAATTCGTGTGAAACGTGATTTTATATGAAAAAATAAATTGAAAAAAATATACAATAAAATATAATGTGGAATAATATAAAATATGGAATAAAATATTTTTTTATTTGAGGCTTTGTTTTCGAATAAATCAAATTCAACAAATTTTCAAGTACAAATAAAATTGGCTATTTTCTGATTAAATACGAATAATTTATTCTTAATTATAGAAAGTAATTTTATATAAAAAAATAAATAAAACATATGTAATACATTTTTTTCACAAAAAAAATTAATTTTTGAAAAAAACTGAATTTGAAAATTCGCAAATTAAATCTTCCTTGCCTATATGATTAATATTCACTTTCATATTTAAGCGATACAATTTTTTACTTACTTTCACGTGTAGAGTAATCATCTATCAATAATAAAACAATGAAAAAATTTTATTCTATATCTTATTTCATATGTAGAATAACTTTCTTCCTTGTTTTATTTCTATAAAACTTATACGAAAAAAGAAAAAGAGAAAAGCAAAATAAAAATATCAAAAAATCACACGTAATTTACAAATGACTATAATAACATATAATCGTCTTTTCAAAATACTTTTCATTTCAAATACGTATTATTTAAACGAGGAATTAAATTAAAGATGTCTTTAATTTTTAAGAAATTACTAACATCTGTAATCATCTTCATCATCTTCTTCTTCTGCTGATGGATGAAAACATCAAAGAATCTTATCTTATATCTCTAACGTATTGCATCAAAGCCTCAATATTCCACAAATAAAATTGCGGAACCTTTGTAACAGATGCCCCGACAGAATGGATCACGAATCCTTTATAGGAACGTGTGGCGCCGCATTAACCATGGAATGGATCACGTCTGCTCGCGCTCGTAAACCAATGCGTGCTGGACTTAGTTTAGTTGCTCGTGAAGCTTTCACAACGGACAACTTACCATCATGGGTCACATTTTCTACCCTTTTCCTTTTTTTTCCCTCTCCTTTTATGTTATTTCCTTTACGACGAACATCCGAATGGTCACACGTAAGACGAACCATCACGCTTGACGTATTTAAAAGTGGATATACATTTGTTGCGTATCCTAGTGTCACGTGCTCAATGTCACGCTGGACATCAGTGTGAACTGTTATAGAAGAATCGTTGCGTCGTGATGAAAGTAGCAAAGTATATATTGCCATATGATAATAATTTACAATTTTGGTTTTGAAATACGATTACATAGGAAACTATTAACGATAAAAAATTTTATATGAAAATATTATTTATTTATTTGATGTTATCAATTCATAAGTTTTTCGTTATCAAATAATATCTAAATTATTAATGTAATGAAAAATGAGAAGTGAAATTCTAAGTTATAACGCAATTTTAAAGCGTTTATTGAATCAAATTATAATAATAAAGTGATATAATAAAGTAAAATGAAACAAAAATAATCTTATTATAAGGAAGCTAAAAGTAATTAAAAATTATAAGATTTTTTATTGAATTAAGAAATTATATATAAATCATTTTTTTATGTATTTTTTAAAACATTCTTGAATTTGCGAATGATCAATAATGAATTGCAGTAATTTTTTATTTGTTAATAAAGGAAAAGAAGATAATATTCTTTATCGAATTTTCTTAATTCTGAAAAAAATATTTATTTTTAAAATTAAAATACTTAAACAGATAGAAACTTTATGACTTTACTAAAAATTCTCTATTCCTATTAAATTACATTTTTTAAACTAAAATAAAGAAATAATTATCTAAATAAACATAAGAAATCTATTTATTGTCATAAAAATTCAATCAGGTATATTTTTCTTTCATAACTTAATTTTTAATTACAATTTCATCATTTCATCAAAGTAATACCGAAATATACTAAAATTTTTAAAACTTGCACTTATTCTGAAATTTGAAATCTATTAAAAATCAAATACTTCGTAGATACCAGAATTTAATTTAAATAAATTTTTATATTATATATTTGATTTAGATTTATATATAAATATTGATTTAGATTATAAATAAATATTGAATTTGATTCCATTATTAATTGCAAGCAAGAAACAGATTCCTAATTCACATGATACACTCTTTTTGAACAAAAAATTAAAAAGAAAAAAATCCTAATAATTATTAATTTTTCCAAAATAATTTTAAATAAATACTTTTTCATATATTCTTGGAATGTTTTTTTTAATTTTGATAAAATTACAAATTACTGCAATGCATCATATCATTGGATAATATTCAATAACAAGTATAAGTCTATCTTTAAATAACATCAGAAGATTTAGATGATTGTCCACTTTTCTATTTTACTGGAAGAATCACTACATATACAAATATTCCTTTCTGATTCTGCGACTTTGATTAAATCGTCAAGAATCTGCGTGATTTCAGGGAACTCGATAATTGGCTGAAGTGTAGGTTCTTGGTAAAAGCTATTGACGAAGGTTTCTTGTTACGTCAGATTTTGTTCGATTTCCTTTAAGGTTTCTTGTAGGAATTACGGAAAAAATATGATATTTGTTTTTTTCCTATTGATCGAATACAGTAGATAAAATAATCAAGTGTTATAAAATAATGAACCAGCTTGGTACAAATTTATTCTTGCTAACGAAGTAAGATACTAATTATTTTTGCAAATAATCAATAAGTAATTTTATATTTGTTTTTATTACTAGTTTCTTTTTTCGAGTTTTTTTTTGTTTTTTCAATTTGTAAATATTTTTCAATCTGAATTTTTGTTTCTATAAATTTTTTTTTTATCATCTGATTATATTTTTAATTTTTTTTTTTTTATTTATTTCATATTATTCGAAAATCTTGATACCTTTCTTTTGATTTTAAATTTGAATATTTTTATCAATTTTAGTAAAATTTATTTTACTTTATTTTTAAAAAACTTTAAAAAATGAAAAAAAAATGAATTATTATTTAGTAAGAAAAATTGGCAAAAATATTTAATTTTTTATTTATTATATATTAAATATATTAAATAAATTTTTAAAAGGTAATTTTTTATTAATAAAAATCGATAGGATAACAAAATGAAAGAATTTAAACAATCAATTTAGATTACTTTGTTTTTTTTTTAGATTTTTTTTGTTTATATTAAAATATTTTTTGTTTTAAAAAAATTTTTATATAAGTTGTTAAATAGGTTTTTTTTTGACAATATTAGCCATCCTCTTTTAACATAAATAACTCTTTTTCTGATACATAATTTAAAAAAATAAATTTCTTGATTTTTTGAATCAATAATTTACAGATATTTCAAAAAATATGATTTCAATTTTTTTTATTCTTACACTTTTAACAAAATAAATAATCGATAAAAAGAATTTATACTAAATATTTCTTCTAAAACTGTGAATTTTTAATAAATATTTTCATATTTTTATTTTTTTATCGTATTTAGTTTTTCGTTAATAATTCAGAAATCTCTATAATTATATTAGAATTTAAGATTTGAAGAAATTGATTTTCAGAATTAAGAATGCATTATATACTTCCATTTCCAAATTTGTGTGTATCTCAGGAAACTAGCCAAAAATTATTAATGGCTATTAGTACCTGTCTACGTTCACAATACTCCAAATATATTTTATAAATTAGAACGCATACTGATTTAATATTAATATAATGAAGAATCCTATTTATTATTTAACAATCTAAAATTATTTATAAACTAATTATATCTAAACAAAATATTTCAATATTTTACAATATATTTTTATGAGTATTTTTATGATTATGAATTTATTAAAATCTAACGTCATGATAACATATATATTTGTAGCTTTCTTTTCGACAATAGATATAATTTCTTATATTGATTTTATGCTTAATATTTCTTTTATTATTATTTCTTCTTAAATAAAATTGATAATGTTACAAAATTCTAAAAATTTGAATCCAGGAATTCTTTGCAGCAAGAAAGATTAGATCCATTTTTGATAATTTTTGGATTATTATATGTAATATATTATATTTAGAATTATTACATAATCTAATAATTACATCTGTTCAATTTAAAGTATTATACAGCTTGATATAAACTGTAAAAATCTAAATATTGATAAAAAACAAACATTCATTATAAATTTTGAATTGTTTTATATAATAAGATTACAATTTGGAATTTATAATTACATATATCTTATATGTATAATTTCTCTTGTATGAAAATGGCATTTTTAATTAATAAAATAATAAGAAATCAATAAAATGTGTATTTTGTCGTTTATTATTAACGAAAACCGCTTTTTTCATATTTTGATATAAATCAAATGCAAGTGATAACATAAAAAAAAAAATTATTAAATTGAAATAAAGCTTATTATTTAGTATGAAAAAATTTGTTTTCAATTTATATTTCTATTTTTATGTTAAATTAAAACAATAATTTTATAAATAACTATATAAATCTATCTCTTTATCTCTTTCTCTTTTGCTGTAAGAATCTCAATTATTTATGATATTGTGTAAAAATATAGAAATATTTCATTCATTTTAGAAATATATTGAAACATAATTATACAATTACAAACATAAATACAATTTATATTATATAAAAAAACTATTATAAAAAATTTTTTAATCTTATTATTTTAAATTTTTTAAAATTTATATTTATTTTTTATATATATTTTTTAATAAATAATCATATATATAGAAATTTTATTATTTCAATATTCAATCTTTAGTATGTTAATGAGAATAGTATTTTCAATAATTTGTAATATTATTTTATTCATATTTTTACTCCTTAAACATACAATTAAGACTAAATTAAAAATATGAAAATATGATTTTATCGAAATAAGTGAACACGAAATTCATTCATTATTCTGCTTATTTGAGTAATCAATCTTCAATTACATTTATGAGAAATCAATATTTGGTAATCAGAGCGTAATTATTAGTTTGTAGTCGCTATGTAATCATTGATCCTTTCACAGTGTTTATTTTGCCAGAAGTCAAACGAATTGTTCATCCGAGAAATGAAATACTAATGCTTCTTTTCTCTTAAAGAGTACTATAGTAATATCAACCTTATTATTTATATCCAAATTTATATCCAAAGTAATAATGAATTAATTAATAAACTTTAATTTATTAACAATATTCAATGTGACAATTCATTTTTTGCTCCTTTTTATCTGTTCTTTCATTTCTCATATAAATGTTTAATGTCATTTTTTTTTCACTTATTTTAAAATCAAATTTTTTAATTTAAATTATTTACTTTTTATTATAATATTAGTTATAGAAGAAATTTTAAAATATAATTTATAAAACACTTTCTCCATCATACCTTTAATAAATTAATTTGTCTATTTATTTAGTAAATTAGAAATTTCTATATAAATAAAACGAAGAAAATTATTTCCTTTAAATAGATTCTTGAAATACATAATATCTTATTTATATCGATCTGTCAGAATATTTCGAAAACTACTTATGATAAAATATTTTTAAAAAAATTGAAATAACATTTGAATGTAACAAATGAACATTTGATGTAATAAATTTTTTCCAAAATATAAATGACATATATAATATAATATATAATATTAACTTTGTTTTTTTAAATAGAATATTTTTTAAATATTTATATGAATACAATTAATTATTCTGTATAAAATAAAACTAGTGAGTTATGATAATAAACAATTAACTGAGAGCTATCTCAATTTTAGTTTTTATTAGATTTAAAATCTAATTTGTGAAATATAAAAAGAATTGAAATTATACTTTCTTCGTGCTTTCCTTCTTTTTCGTATTATTAAATTTATTAAAAAATTAAAATTAAAATACTTTTTAAATTAATAATTTTTGACGTAAATAGTTTATTATATAAGATTAAGTTTGGTTGGATAGACAAATAATATCGGTTTTTCAACATTGCTGCATGATTTCATAATGAGTGTTTGATTGAATATATTCTTGTCATCATTTTGAAAATTATATTTAGAAAATTAGATCTTTACATTTTTTATTAGTGATTTAATTTTTTTAATATTAATATGCATTCAATTAAATCTAACGAATTAAGGATGGCGAAGAAGTAAATAAGCAATGAATGCAATTTTTTTACATGAATTCAAATCTTATTCACAAATCTACCATCATTTGCCTTTTATCAATCAACTATCTATACTTTTTCAAATCTTTGAGAATCAAATCGATACTTGAAACGTTTCGGCACGTTTCTCATTTTTTAATTCCAGAACTCAAATTTTATATACCGTAAACTCATTGTTTCATTTTTTGAGAAAAATATATAGATTCTATTTTATTTTGATTAATAAAATTAAAGTTTCGAATTGACAAATGAGTTATATGTATGCATTTGAGTATCAATATGAGTATCAATATTAATTCAATTATTCTCTTACCAATCTAATAATAATTTTTTATAGAGAATGAATAGTAGTTAAACAATATTTAATTATAATTATAAACAATATAATCCAATTTTTGTCTAAAAATTGTTTAATGTTACCAATAGTTTCAACGATATATAAATCGATTTAAATGAGACATTCTGAATAGTATTATGATGTAATTATTAGCGATGAACATGAAAAAGATTTTCATGTTCGTCAATTCAATATCTTTCCAATTAATTCCATTTCGATTCGATATATTGATCAAGCGACATATATGCGAATCTTTTACTCAACTTTGATTAATCTGCCAAGAAGTTGCGTTTATTTCAAAGATACTCTGACAATAATTTGAAAGGGGATTGACATACGAGTCTTATTATTAATTTACATACTTCAGGCAAATTTAATAAGAAAAGGAGCGTCTCGCGACCAAGATTCGATTTCCTTCAACTAATCGTTATTATTATTACATCTTGATTACACAATTAATCAAATTAAGTTTATTGTTATAATTAAATTTCTATTTTAACATATATCGAAAAAATATAAATCATTCATAACTCAATTACTCAATAAATCAAAATAATTATAATTCTCTTTAAATATTTCATTAATTTTTAAATTATGTTTTTAAATTAATTTATTAAATATAATAAAATTAAAAAATATATGTTTTTTACATTTTTATTTCAAAAATTGATTTTAATTATTATATAGGTAAAGATAAATATAAAAAGTAAGTAAATATTAAAAGATAGAAATAGCTGTTAGTTGAAATTAGCACATTTTTTGTTCATTTTCATTTTCATTCATTCTCGCTTTCTGTTTCAATCTTTTGATTTATTAAAAATTCTCTTCTCAATTAAGTTCTAATATGTTTTACAAAATATTATTTCAAATTACAAAAAGTAATGCCGAAACTAATTTTAATTATCCGAAATATAATTTTCGTAATCTTAATTTTTTATTTCCATGATTTATATATAAATAATCTTTTTTATTATTTCAAATTCTCGAAAAATTTAAAAAAATTCTATGTTACTTATGAATTCTTTTATTCATTATACAGTCATCTAAATAAAAATAAAGAATAGTACAAAAATAAAAATTTCTTCCATAGAATTCAAAAATAAAATTTTATCCCACGCATAAACGAGTTATCCGTGGAGAGTTTGTTTATAATGTCAAATTCAACTTTTTAAGTGGATTATAATCCTCATAGAATTTAATAAATTTTTTTTCTAATTGCGATTATACTAAATTTTCTGATTAATTTAAAAATAATTCTGTAAATAATTTTACTGACTTTTTTTTCTTAGACTTTATTTAAAATATGAAATATTTATTTATTTTTTTTTAAATTGCTATATGAAATTTTCTATCAATTTTATTATTAATTTGAAATTAAATCCGTATGAATAATAATATTATTCCCATTAGTGAATTTAATTTATCTTTACGTATCATAATTTAATTTTTTGCTTCTAAATTCTTAGATTTAAGGGATACATTAGTATAATTAATTTTTAATTTCAAATTTTTGATCGATACTATATTTAATACTAACTATTTCATCCTTATGTGTCAATTTCGATACTGTCTTGATTCTATACACAAACTATAGAAATTATCAATGGATTAGACAAGTTATACGACTGTATTCTGTATTGTCATTGTACAATGAAGCTGTTATCTCTTGTTAAACGAGTAAACTATTCGCTTTTCCATGTTCAACACAGATGAAAGTAATTTTAGGATGGGCGGTCGGTAAATTACAGTAAAGGACTCCTGTCCGTTTTCGACTATTTGCTCGTCACTTGACACCTAGGAAAATCCTTTCTCCATTTTCTGAGTTTGATTAACTCCGACGATACGGGCAGAAAGGATGGCAGAACGCGAGTATAATTATCAAGCGAATATTTCATGTAGAAAAAAGCTTTCCGACGTTCTAATTTGCAATGCAACTGCGCAGTCTGAATGTTATAGAAATAAAACCGTTCTAGCCAATAATCGATAGATCGATTTCTAAGCATAGAGGAAAATGATGATATAAAATTTACCGTTGACTTGAATTTGATTTTAATGTGATAAAAGTTTGATTTGAAAAATCTATTAATTTTTTATTAAAATTTAAGTTATAAAAAGTTGTAAGAATATTAGTCAATTTTTGTACTTACATTTTGAAATTTCAATTTCTGGCAATAATAATAAAACTAATAAGTGAAATTTTAGTAGCAAATTGAAACTTTATTAATAAATAAAATTAATAAATTGAAGTGATACCTCTTTTAGAACGAAATATATTATGCTATAGCAGAAAGAAAAAATGATTATTGAATTGAATGTGATATTTAATTTATAACATAAACTTACAATTATTATTATTTTTTATTAATAATCGAAAAATTCAATGAAAAATAAATGCATGTCACATTTTTATAAATTTAAAAAAGATAGAACGAGATATATTATTATCTTGTTTTACTTCTATTTCGTTTCATTTAATGAACAAATTTAAATTACTTATAATTTAATAAATAAGATTCAACCAATATTATTAATCATATTAACTTTTTTTGGCCTTTTTGCTTTTAGAATCGATTTTTGGCTTTTAGAATCGATTTTCAAAATATCTCAAAAATATATAATCTTTGTGTATCAAATTTTTTGTTAAAAATTTTTTACTTAAAAATTTCAAGTTTTAATGTAAAATTTGCATAACTAAAAAATAAATTTCTTTAAGATTCGAATTATTAAGATTCAACTACATTTTTAAATCCATATAAAGATCTTCTGCATAGAAAATAGATTAACAAAATTGTATACAAATAAAAAAGATGTGATCGAATCGAATCAATAAAATAAATCGATTTTCAATCAATAATAGAAGCGAAAATACTTAATGGCTGATAGATTTTTATCTTTTCTCTTTTTCTCTATAATAATTTATTTAATTTCAAATTCTAATCTAAAATATTGCATTTGTTCATTTTTGATTATCACAAATAACAGAGAAATTTGTGCTTCCATTTTTGTTGTTTTTTCTTTTTATTTGTATATATATTTTTGCGTTGTACATGATATGTACTGTGTGTACTATATTTGAATTCATGTTCATGTACATTACTTATCATATTTGATTATGCCATTATGCATGGCATAGCAAACAGAAAATTGAAATATCATTAACTTTTATGCAAGAATTGACTTGGAAAGATTTAAGTTGATGTATTATGTATTTTCAGAAATGACATAAAAAGATAGATTATGTTTTTCACTTTTATTTATCAGTTATTTTTTATTTTAAATATAGAAAAAAAAATTAAATTACTTTTGATAAAATAGTGAATGATATAAAATAATGAATGATTAAATTTTGTGGATAATTATTTGTACTAATATATTATATCTTACTATTTCTGGCAACAAATATTACTTTATTTATTATTATATATTTTCTAAATTATTAAAAATTACATACAAATCATATAATATTCACGGAATTAATTAATATTCGTAAAATAATATTGAAGTTTTTAGAAGTCGAAATATAAAATAATTGAGATTTATTTATTAAATGATTAATTTCAGTTTGTATTAAATAAAGAAAGATATAAAAGTAAACGATACAATGTTCTACCTTAATATTTACTTACTTATAATTCTAACTGTTATGTCTTAACCGAGTTATCAAGAAAAGATTATTATAATTCATAATCTCAATAAGCAAACTAAAAACGGTAATTTGATTATTAATTATAGTCTAATTATATTAATTTTGAGTCTAACCAGAACCATTATTCAAAGAAATGTTATCAAGACTTGATAATAATTATAAGATATTTATATACAAAAATATAACAAAAATATTTAATACCAATTAATGTAATATGCTTCACTTATTAATTATTTAAACAAAAAAAAATATTTATATTATTATATTTGTAAAAGACATATAGAATCAATATTTATAAAAAAATTTATTGAATTTTCTATATTTTCAAACAAAAAATTTGATATATTAATAAAAAATAATATGACTTTTGAAAACTATACAAGAAGAATAGTTCAAAGTATTTATTCACAAAGTACTTACATATATAAAGAAGCAAAAAAAGAACAAAAAGAAGTAATAAGAAGTATCACAAAAGCTTTGAATCAGAAACAAATATGAGTTTCAAAATTTATCAAATTTTTCATTAAGATTCTTCATGGAATTTTTGATAACATAATATACACGGTGTAATATTATCTAATAAATGTTATTCTAAGAATCACTATGAATATATGAATCAATATGGATTGCATGCGTTATTGAATTATGAACACACGAATATTTGTGCAAAAATGAATTATATAAATGATTCTTATAAATAATAAAAAGTAAAAATTATTTTTTCTAATTTTTATTATGTAAAAAAATTGTTAATGTATTATTATAATGTGTTATTATGTAAAAAAAATAGAGGAATGTCAAGTTCCAATATCGATTGGTACATTAAAAAATATATGATTCTATTTAAAAAAAAAATTGTTTAATTCTTTTGTTCCTGTTTTCTTTTATCTACAATAAAAAAAATAATTGAAATATACTGAAATTATTTTCTTTAAATTTAATTGTACATGAAATATTTTCCATTGCACATAGTAATATAAATCAAGATGGTATTATCAAGTAAATCACTGTATATTTATTGAATTCTGGAAATGTGGTAAGGATATTTAACCCATAGCAGTATTTTAATGAAAATACTACTTTGAAAGTATCTTCTGAACACAAAGGATTAAAACTAATTAAACTTGGAAGAACTTGAATGAACGTACGCTTTTGTATAGAAATATTCATTGGTCCCTTGAAATGAAAAAACAACAAATTTCTTAAATTATGAACCATACGGAAATTATCCATAAAAAATAATTATCCCATATATTTTTTAAATGCAATAAAAATTAATCCTAAACAAACAGAAAGAAAAAACATGCAATATTACAAATTAATGTAATACTGAAATTTAAATCATAATTTAATTAATTATTGATTAAAAATAAGAAATGCAATATTTGGAATATTATTAGTAATTTTTAATAGTGAGTTAAAAATCATTGATGTTTTATTCATTTGTATTATCACAAGAGTGAATAATCTATTATAAAAAGTGTAATTTTAATATTTCTGCAGAAAAAAAATAAAACATTCATTTCCAGGAGTTTTTTAGCAAGTATTCAATTGTTGAAATCATGGTTGAAATATAGATAAAACTTTTAGAGTAAATCATTTAATTTGTTCATTTGCATTTTAATTTTATGCTTTCATATAAATTTTTCAAATATAAAATATATTCAGAGAATATAAAACATGACACAAAATTTAAATAATTTGGAATATGGAATAAAGATTATTCAAATTAATAAATGATGAGGAAACATCAATTAATCAATTTACAAAATTAACAAAATGATTAACCGTAGACTTATATTTAAAGAAGATTTCGAAACACAATTAATTAATTATATTTTATATAACAGTAATATAATTATAAATAATATATATAAATAATAAATTTCATGGACTTTAAGACTAAAAATCAACATTTATCTAATATTATAGTTCCTATATTCCTATATTTTTATATTTAACTAGATCACAAAAAAGAATAGTTTTAATTTTGTAAAGTAAAAATAATTTAAAATGTTCCAAATTATCTGTACTTTAATCCTTACTTTGCACCAATCTAATCAAAGTTTTAAATATTTTGTTTTTTAATATTATTTAAAATTTGAAATATAATAAATCATCCTCTATAATTTCATAGTATTGTTTATTTCCAACTTTTGCAATAATTTTTTATTCATCTATACAAAATGAATTCCAATATACTATATTTTCTTTTTAAATTGATTAAAATTAATATTACCGATCAAATAAAAATATCTATCTTATTCCTCCAAATAATCTCTCATTTCCTTTAAATTAATTACAAAAAAATTACAAGGCTTGGAAGGGATTGGGAGTAAGATCGACGAGCAAACAAATACGTGACCGTTTTATTTTCAATCTTCGAACAGTAAACGTTTTTGCCTCGTCGGTGATTTATACGGTAAAAAACCCGTTGCAGTGATAAAGCGCCGTAAATTTGACTGGTTGGCTGAGTTCACCGTCTTTCCCCCGCGAGTAAAAGTGAGCGCAGCCACGATAAGACGATTCCTCGTCCGTTTGTGAGGAAAGTAATCCTGAGTTATGCGATATTTCTCCGCCTCGAAACATGTTTCAGCAACCAGCGGCCTGCCCTACATTCTCAATACAACCACGCCGCGAAGATAACGTGTTGGCAATGAATAATTCGATATCTCGTATCTGAATGGAAAATAATAATAATAATAATAATAATAATAATAATAATAATAATAAGGCAGGGGACAATCGTTATTAACGACAGAAAAGTTTGACGAAATAAATAAATATATCATGGATGATATTCAATTATTCTCGATCGTTACTGATATTTTCGCGAGGAGATTGAATTTTCTGGGTGGTATTTCAGCGGGAAAATAATAGAAAATAAATTCCCTTTACACCACAATGGAAATTTTCTCAGATATTTTGACGGGACGGTAGAACGCGCAAGTGAATGATGCTGCTTCGATTTATTACGTAAAATGCAAAAGAGCAGAATAAAATAAAATTCCTCTGTTGCAGTGAGATTGGAACTCGTGCCACGTTTATAGAACAACGAATTTTCTATATTCCATGGAATGAAGGCCGTGCATAAAATATACATTCCTATCCAACGTTTTCGCGACAAAATATATACTGCATAACATAAATCTAAATAAATATTATCGAATATATCATCGAGATACTGAGCTCGTTCGTAAAAATTTTGAATTGCATTATGACATTTAAAAGTGTTGCACGAATATTCAAGAGGAGGAAATATTAAATGTAAGAGTATTTGATGCTCTTTGTTTTATCGATATTTATTTATTATGAATTAGAAAATTAAGTAAAAATTATGTAAATGATAAAATTTTTAATTTCAATAAAATTGTCGATATTTCGAATTTGTTGACAAAGATTATTATTCAAATTTAAGTATGTTGTAATAATTATGAAAATGGGATTTAAATCATCATTTTGTTATTCCAAAATTATTTTAAAAAATGTACAAGATTTCAAATTTGTTAATTTTTGAAAAAATTATAATATTCGTTGTTTTACTAAATAGTACTAGTACAATTCTTAGTATTGAGAATAATAATCATAATTAATTAATCATAATTAAGAAATTCAAAACAAAAATTTGATTGAAAAAAATTAACAATCATTAACAAAATTCATTATACAAATTCACATAAATATAAAATAAACATAAAATAAAAAATTATTTTGCAATATATCAATATATTTTAAAATGTATAAAAACAATCTATAAACAATATATAAATAATATTTTAAAATGTATAAAAACAACTAAAAAAATTTAATTTAATAATATAAATTTATTGCAACATATATCCAAATATTTATGCAAATTCAAAATACATTTTTCTTCAATTAATCTTAAATCATACCAGAATTCTTAAAACTAAACGCATAGATATTAAAAAGCTTTATTATTTATTTCTAAGCGACCTAGCATAAAAAGAATCGTTATATTTATAATTTTTCTATTCTATATTGATTTTACATTGACTCCTAAAAATATTTGAACATTATGATGTATGCTTAATTTTAAGCATTTAAGCATATCTTTATTAATTAAAAAAAAATAAATTCGATTTTTTTTGGTTTATCGATAGAATATTTATTTATGAATTTTATAAATACATACAAACTTATTTATTGTAAAGTGATATTCCTCTAAAATAGAAATAACAAACATAGATTTTTTGTTTGTTAACAAAAAATAATTTTCAACATTTTAACTGTTTATTTAGATTTTTTTAAACTAAAAAAATATTAAAATTGATATTAAAATTTTATAAAAAATTTTTATTTTATCAATTTTAAATACATAAATATTTTTGTAATACAAAATATGCTTGTAATTTCATTTAATATTTAATATTATTTCTTATTATTAAGTTAATTAAATAAATTATATTTATATATAAGTATAATAAATCTAATCAAAAGAAAGATTTGAATTTCTGCCATAATTAACAAATTTATACAATTAGTCACAAATATCTTCATACATGTTATGAAAATTCAAATATTATAAATTCTATTAACAAATAATTCTATCTTTTGTAAAAAATATTTCCAGACGAAATTGTATACAAAAATACAAAATGATATACAAATATAATATACAAATGATTTACAAATAATTTATTTACAAATGATTTATAAAAAAAATGATGAAATTAATAAAAATTTGAGGATTGATTTCACATACATGAAAAAAATACTTAAAATAAATTGTTTTATAACCCATTATGATCTATAGTTACATTAATTTTCATTAAAATCAGAACTTTCATGGATCGATTAAATTTAACCATATTTAATCATATTAATATCTAAACATTTTTAAGAATTACTGTATCAAATGAGATATGGCATATCGAAATACATCCTTATTTATCTTTCAATTCTCTAAGAAGGGAAATAAAAGATCCAAGATTCTCCATTAAATCGAAACGAACTCCCACAGCAATGGATAACCAAAAGAACCAAGAAAGCGACATCACACGGTCGAACACGATCAGAATACGTATTTGAAATGTGAGAATATTTTCATTAAAATCATAATTTTTCAAGATACTAAAAAATTTCCTCCTAAAATAACGAATAAACTTCTGTTGACTGGCTATAAATTAATTAAATTTAATCATGCCTAACATTAGTATCCAAAGAATCGTTACATCAAATGAAACGCAAAGTATACTCTCCATTCGCCTTTCAATTCCCAGATCAAAATCGTTCCCTAAGAAGAAATAAAAGATCCAAGATCGTCCATGAAATCGGAACGAATCCTACAATGGACAAGTAAAAGGACCAAGAAAGCGTCGAGCACAATCAGACTCGAAGCGGGGGGAGGTGGGTGCAGAAGGAGCGCAAGGAGGCGGTGACGTCGCGCTCGAGCTGTGCGTTTTAATGAAAGAAACGCGTTAATTAACAGTCGGCCCCGATCGCGATACAGAGGCCGGACTATAAAGATAACAGTGTACGCCGGTGCAAGGGGTGCTTCTCCCCCCCCGAGTAAATGGGGAAGGCGGCTACGCAAGCTTGTTGTTCGAGTAGTCGCGGCGCCATATCCGACGACAAAGTCCTGCGACACCATCGGGTCTGGGATGTCGGTTGTTGTTGTTATCTCGAGCTGTTTCCTGGTAATTGTTCTCCCTCTTAGCGGGTACGAGCCGCGACGGGTTGTTATCTAGTGAATAATTCAATAAACTGTGGTGCGCGCGCGCGCGCGCGCACGGAGTTTGCAAAGCGAAAATTTCACGGTTTAAGGATGAAAAACAATGAAACTCGAGCGCCAAAGACGTGGACATTCCCCGCTGTCCCTAGGATCGGAGCGTGAACCGTTGCCTAACCACGTTTCGACGAAACGTTCGTCTTGTCCCCCACCTTCTTTCGCCTTGTGTTTCCGTTTATCCCGCGATGACGACGTTTGTTTCTGACTATCGCGTTTTTGCGAAAGAGAGATCGAGGAACGTTGATATCTCGGATTCTTCTGTGACTGGTAAATTCTTATCGTTGTAGATAGGAGAAGATTTTATAATTAATTAAGTGAGGAGATTGAATGAATTTTTGTTTTTGTTTTTTTTTTTTGGAAGATTGGTTTGATTTTTATATTTTGAGTAAATATTTTGTTGGAGAATATAGGGTTTCGATAGAATAGAAGAACGATTAATTTTGGATTGTGATGAGAGAAAATGAAACGTAAAAATGATATTTATTGTGTTTTGGGAATCTTAAAACGAAATTTGAGATAATGAGAAAATAAAACGTAACATGATCTCTGATCACGAATCTCGATTTTCTGTTGATAAACAAGAGAACAATGAATCTAATGGTTTGTATGTAATGTGATCCGTAGCCATGGTAACCTTGATTTCTGTTATTAAACAAAAAGATAGAGACGAAAGGTTCGACAAACGAAGAAGAAAAACCCACAGTTTTTTGTTATAAAGCAATTTCTAATATGAATGTTTTCTTTATGTTTACATACGCGTAATTTTTCTATCTAACTAGAAATAAAACAGTAAAAATTATTTAAAATGTTATTTTTGAAATTTTTGTAAATTTTCTAATTAAATTCTCTCATTTCATAGTTTTTTTCATGTAACTAAACTATTTATAATATAAAAATGATTGATCAATAATAGTTAATTTTTTTAGTTTTTATGTAAAATTCCACAATTTATCTAGCAAATCTTTAAATGAAAGAAATAAAAATAATTTGAAAAATATTACTAAAATATATATCGTGCAATTGAGTATATTGCAAGAACAGAAGAACAATTCTTTTTTCATTCACTATAGAAAAATTAAGAAAACTTATAAAATTATTGCTTTGACCTGACGTTGTGAAGAAAATATTAAATATAAATTGATATACAGAGCATTAATATTTATGGGACACCTGTGGAAGATTTAGAGACCAAACCGAATATAAGAGTTGGTATACAAAAATATAAATTGAGATTTATTTATCAAACAATTTAAATTTGCATTAGATGAAATGAAATGCAAACAGAATAAAATCGTTTTGTCTTTGTTATATCGCATTTTATTCTCATTGTACTTCATCAACATGAAATTATTTAAATTGTTTATAATTAAATTGCTTAATAAATAATTGTTTCGGCTTCTAGAATTCAAAATTTAGAATTAACAATAAAACATATAATTTATTGATTAATTGTTTTATTGATCAAACATACATATTTATAAAATACATTGTTATTTTCTATAGATATAAAGACATAAATTAATATGCTCTTCATATTCGTATTGCATGTTCATTTTTTATTCAATTTGCATAAAACTTTTTTTTATATAATTTTAAAAATTTTAAATAATTTAAAAAAATTTTTTAATGATTAAAAATAATTTATGAACGGTAAAAATGGAAACTCTTTCTTGCATTCAAATCTAAAAAATAAATACTTTAACGAATCATTTGAGTCTTTGTCACACAATATAAACATCGTATAGAAATTCAATTTCAAATTATCATCGTCTGAACAATCTTATTAAGTTTGTATGATCGATATCCATCGTACAAATACTTGTCAATCATTGTGTGAAAAATCCTTTAAAACAATTATCGAAATCAATCAATTTAAAATAAATTTGTCATTTATCAATTTTTAATCTCACATCAACGTAAATTTTTCGTTCAGAAACGACTCAATTAACAGATCGTAAAAAAAGATTATTTATATTTCTCGAACCAACGTTACAATAAATATAGTCTCTTCTCGAAGTCTCTTCTCCAAAAAGAAATATCCAATAGATTTTTCCAAATTTTCGCCATGAACGGCTATTGTGACACGGTTACAAGTTCTACAATGTCGAAAATTCCACGGGTATCTCCCTCGGGAAGAGATTTTATGACAGCATTGTTCAGTGAGTCTGCAGCTAACGGTACCTACGATTACCTAACGTACTGCACCTGGCTGTGGAACAACCTAGAATTTCCCTTAATTTAGAAATACTGGAATTATATTGTTCTCTATGTGTTGGTCACATTATCTGTGAACAGTAGTGAGACGAATAAATTATCGTGTTCTTCTTCATAGAGGACGTTATACGTTCTTATTGGTGTAAAACGGTATAATTTCTCTATCGTTCAATAATTCGTTGCATTTACAAAGGAATTCGAAGGGATTAGACGATTAGTGAAAATTATATTACAATCGAAATGTGATAAAATGTTAAACGTATGCAGTCTTTGAAATAGAAGATTGTTGAAAGAGTTTATCGCTCACGAAACAGCGATTAAGGTTTCGAATGGCTTTCTTTTCAACGGACAAACCATGGCCCATGAAATAATCAACATGCATATATTTGAATCTCATTTGAATTTCACGCGAGAAAATTGATCCGATTACATATCTACTCTGTTCTGCTTTATCATACTCTTGTTCATTTATCTTATACTTGGTACTAAATGTTTACGACATTTTTCGTTTTTCATTTTCTCTACTATTCTATTTTCCGATATTTATCTTTTGTTTTTCTTTTCGAATAAAACAGAAATCTTTTATTATTTATTATTTATTTTATATTGCAAAAATTACGAAAAATTATAAAAATATAAAGAACTTTTAACTTTTAATATTAAAATTATTTTTTTAATAATTTAATGACTAGCTTAATAACTTTTTCCAATTTTGACGTTGTTAATTTTTTTTTTTTAATAATTTTGATTTATCATTCGAAAAATTTTGGAAAAATATATTATATTTTTATTCATTTTGACGAATTAAGGAAAAATTATGTGCATTTGATTTTTTGCGTGATTTTAAATATTATGCATTCACGAATATATATATATCTATTGTATATATATATATATAATTTTTTTAATGAATATGTGCATCGATGTACCTATTAAAAATACACAAAAAACGAAAATAGTCAATAAGTAAAAAAAAAAAAAAAAAAAGTAAAGATCAAAACGCGTTTTAACAATATTTCACAAGCTATAGATATACCAATATATTGGATTAAATAAAAATATATTTTTTCAAGCTCCCATGACTGAAATCTTGTTTCAGTGATAAAATAAAAAGAAAAGATTAAAACGATATTCACTATTAAATTATTAGATATTTATCAATTTTTTAAATAAATTGGAATATTTTCTTTTTTTATGTTTAATTATTTTCATGAACTTTATTATTTTTTTTTTTTTTTTTTTAGAGTTCATTTCGTTATTCGATGATCAAAAGAATTATTTTAATTTATTTTATTTTTTACATTTGAATAAATATTTCTAATTTCTTTAATATACAAATTCATATAATAAATTAAATGATTCAAAAATTTAACCATAAATTTTATTTTGTACTTTATTAATTAAAAATCAAATTAAAGTATAATTATCAATAGATATAATTTATTAAAAACAAATGAAGTAAAATGCTATGTTTACTGCTATGTTTACAAAGTTCTGTTTTGAAAACAGAAAATCACAGTCAGAGAAGCATTTAGTAACAAATATAATTACGAGTCCATTCGGTGCGATTGAACAGAATCTTTCGTTGTGAAAACTTGTGCGAAGATAACTTTGTAAATTTAATATTAATAGCATTTGCATTGTCCTGTTTATATTAACTGAGACTCAACAACTTTGATTATAACAACTTTCTATAAATCGATCTTTATTACGAAAACGATTCACGATAAATATTTTATGAGCTACACTTTTCTTTGCAAATTTAATTTCTTCATTACTGTAATTACAAGTATATAACTACTAAAACAAACACAAAAATTGATATACAAAATAGTTGGTAAAGATTTATTATTTATTAAATTATAAGCAATTGAAGTCTGCATTAAATGAAGATGCGAGATGGAAAGAGAATGATTCTGTCTCCCTTACACCGTTGTTACCCTATACTCCTGTCTTGCTTCATCTAATGCAAACTTAAATTGCTTATTACTTAATAAGCGAGCTTCAACAGACAAATCAATTCTAAAAATATCGAAAAAAAAATATTAATATTTTATACATCAGTGATTCCTGGTTAATAGAATAAAATAATAATTAAAAAATTATTAATTCTTGTATTAGAAATCTATTATTAATAGATTATTCGAACAATCTAATTATCTGAGATCTCAATTATTGAATATCTTCTATCGATTAATTCTATTTTCGAACTTCTGTTTCTATAATTAATATTTCCTTTCATTAATTATTTGCCATTTTTTGAGACCGATAATTATTACTGTTACATTATTAATTTAATTGTAAGTGAATATTAAAAATAAATTGTAAAAAATACTAACTATTAGTTTTAATAAAAAAAAGGAAATGAAGCCTTACGAAAAGTTGATTTGAATGAAATCCATTATTCGATTACTCATGATTTTGATGCTAAAAATACGAATAGAGATGAAAAATCATTCAATTATTTACAAAAAGGAATCTCTATTTCAATTTCTATAAATTTTCAATATTTCAGAAAGAATTATTTTATGATTGATCGAAATAAAAAAAATCTGAACAGAAAAAAAAACTGCAAATAAAGATATTGAAAAAAACTTTTGTTATTCTCAGATAAAAAACATATGAGTTTATTTAATTCAATGATTCTATATATATGGAATAACAAAATAATACATTAGAAGAAAATTTACTAATATTAAAAAATTGACAAAATAGAATATAAATTAAAAAAAAATAAAAAGAATTTAAAATATATAGATGAATTCTGTGAAATACTTATTCGATTTCAAATACTTGAAATCGAATAAATAATTTAATTAATTTCATCAATTTCTAGATGTTTATATATATTAACTCTATAAAACTTCATACAAACTATAGACAAGAAATTGACATTTTGATTACTCGAGCTTGCAAATAAATTTTGAACACGTGGAACATTACGTTCCACATATTTTCTAATAATTTCATCGATCTTTTCATTGCACAAACGCCTCCTTGAGATACGGAATAATTTATTATAAGTATCGACTTGGGATCATGGGTTCACCGTCGTAATACTTTGCAACGTAAGAAGACACAGATTGGAGATTAGCGAGACAAAATTAATAGGATTCAACGTGACAGGAGAATACTGAGAACCACCTGGGTCTATGTCCCCAATAACGAACGAGAAACTGATTTTTAAATAATTATCGGCGCTGTTCAACTTAAATTATGAATTATTAAGGGCCAGACTCGCGTGGCATCGCTGCCAAAAGTATCGATCACATTTTCACCGATATATGTATAGAGTGTCTTAAAAATTTGGAATATAAACTGGAGATTCCCCAGGTAATTTTAAGTAACATTTTTCTTTTTCCTTAGAAAAAACTTCCGGTTTTGTTAACGAGTTAATTTATAAAAAAAATGCTGACGTATCATGGAACGCGTAGCTTAGTCAAACTCGAACAGTCGATCGAGTACAAACAAATTCAAGCAATGTATTTTTGAAAAAAGTATTTTTTTTATTAATAAAAAATTATATCAAATTATATCACGAATAATGAATAAATAAATAAATGTAATATTCAACACACTTTCTTCAAGATACGTTATTTGAATTTATTCGACGGAATGTAGACAATATTATTATTATTAGGTTATGCTTCGTGATTGGCCAGTATTTTTTGTTATAACTCGTAATAAAAAAAACCATAATGAAAGTTTTTGCAAAGAAAAATATTGCTTTGAAATTACCTCAGAAATTTCCAGTTAACGGATATTCATCCAACATTTTTAGGACACCCTATATGTATATATTTTCTAGATAATAGATATATATTTTCATATACATATAGAAAATCAAGTGTATTGCGAAAATAATTAATGGCCAAACTTTCATAATTGTGCAGCCACGAAAGACAAAAATAGAGAAGCTCCCTCGAGCGGAATGAAGGAGTAAGTCTCGATTTTTGTGCATAGAGTCATTAATCTTTTCGTTGATTTCTTTCGTGAATCGTTGGATCAATGTAAATCGGATAAAATGTTCGTGGAAACACATTCTTTCTTCTTCCATTTAATAAAAATTCGTTTAATTAATATAATATAATATGGAATAAATATAATATATTCAGAAATTTATTTTTTTACTTTTTTCTTTTTTTTTTATTATTATTCATTTCGGTTTATGTTGCAAAATATGAAATTTTTATGAAAAATTTTAATTTGAACTATATTTATAACAGACAAAAAAATAGTATTGTATAATTAAAAGTTTTGTTGAAAATTAAAAAAATTGAAAATTGAATAAACTATGCATTTTTTTCATTGCTTGAATGAAATAAATTATAGAAATTGTAGAATTATAAAACACATAATACGATATAATATTTGCGCTGAATATTTATTTTGTAACATGTTAGATTATTATCATTTTAGATTATAATCATTTAGACAATTTAATGGATTTCAATTGTAAGCATAAAATCGTTCGTAATTTTCATATATTATATTATAAAGACTATTTTTAATGATATAAGTTATAATTTTATAATAACAATATATTTATTTGTTGATTAATATCTATTTTATAATAAAATATATATATATAAATTAATATTTTGTTGAATCTTTAATAATAATTAATTAAACCGTGAAATACCAATATAATGGTTTTTTATTAACAAAATATTGTGGATTTTTATAAAAGTTTAAATTTTATTTACATAACGACATTACGTTAAAGTAAGAATGCATTCGTAATTATTTTTTAATCAATATATCGAGAAATTTATTATATTTTTTAAAATTATAAGATTAATTTTAAAATTATGAAAAAGAATTCGAAGAATTTACTTAATATTTTTTCTATCGTTGTTTCTTCTTTTAACTGGGATGGAAAGAATGCTACGATGAACGTTATTTCGTTAAATTACTCTATTTCGTGTAATGGATTTTTATATAGTATTTATTATTAATATAATATTATAATTGTTAATAAATTTAATAATTATTATTATAATTTATTGATATCAAATATTTCGACAAATTTCAATTGATATATTAGAAATTTTTAAAAAATTTAAAATTATTATAATAAAATTATAATAAAACTCGTCCAAAGAATTATTTTAGTAGCATTTATATTTGTTAAATATTTTTAAATTCACAAAATGCGAATACAAAACTTTGTAATATCATGAAAATTTTGAAATCCACAATTTTTATTTTTATTATTTTTTTTTAAAAATATCTATTTCTATATGAATTAAAATTTTAATAAAATAAAATTTATTATATGAATTATTATAATGCATAAATCATATTAATTAAAATGAATTAAAAGTCTAAACATAACCTCAATTAATCAAAGAAAATCAATTTTTATAACAATATAAGTGATTTATATAATTTTTAAGAATTTTAAAATTCAAGAATCGAAAAGATTCAAAGATTCGAGATTTCAAATATTACATTTCTAATATTTATATCTATATAAACATATAAAATATATAAAATAATATAAAATGTATTAGACGAATAAACGACGGTGTACCATAAACATAGACATTTTTTTTATAAAATAAAAAATACGATATGCAACCACGATATATTATTATTAGATTTGAATTAATCCTTCGATAGTTTGATCGATCAATTATCATAACATATCAATCTTCATTTGAGTATATTTAAAAAAAGGATTATATTGGAAAAAAGAAGAAAATAAATGTATTAATCAATATTTTAATAAAAAATTATAAAATAAGATTTATAATTTTCTATAAAATTTATATTTAAAAATGAATCGCACTTTTCCCTATTTATCGACAAAAAAGATATTTCGTTATTTTCGAAAAATATTATTCTCATTAATAATCAAATATTTTTCTAATCAAAAAATCTCATTTCAAGATTCAGTCAAAACTTTTTGTTATCAGAAAAAACATCTTTAACACTTCATTCCACGTAATAATTCCTTTTTATATAATTAATATATATAAAATAATATATTTAAAAAATTGTATTATTCTTACAGTTTTTAAAATTTTAAAAATCTTAATAAACTCAATTAATGAATATTATCCATAATATTCATTCCAGTAATATTACCTAAAATCATAATTGCATTCCTATAATTACAATAAAACTCATAACGCTTCAATAATACAGTGTCAAAGATTCGTCAGAAATAACGAAACATTGGCTCGATGTTACGTGCCGATCATCATCCGCTCTTCACCCCCCTTCTTCTGACACATATACCAAAGCACATCGGCTCATTCACCGCTCACGCATTTTATTTCCTTCCACCCCTCTTATTTTTTATCGTATACTATAAACTTGACGCCATCTGTAAGTGGACCGTTTATCGCAATCTGACACCTTCTGTACCACGACTAGGTACAGGTACATAGAATATGTCCGCACGTAAACGGGCCCCTATGTACAACGAGGCGCGCGACCACCATAATGCCGTGTAGTATGCCACCGCGAGAGATAACACGGCATAACCCCAGTAACACATACCGAGGGGTTTGAGCTTCGATGTAGAGAACGTTCAGGAGAGATCAGGATACTATGCTGATTAACGAGGAGCCTCGAAGGAGCCATCCTTGTCGCGCTCGTCATTGTGCCATCTTGTCCTCGTGTTATGCGAGCTTTTGTTTCTTTCTCGGTGATCAGGAATTTTTCTCGAAGAAAATCTGCACTTTTTTCGCATTTTGGATGCACATACACTCGATCTATAAAGATATTCGTATTATCTACGAGGAAGTTTATTTGTATTTTAAAAGAAATCTGAAAATCTTTGCGTAATGGAGCAATTTATTTTTAAAAAAATTTATTATTATCTTTTATATCTTTTATTATTATATATCTTTTATATTAGAGATAATAGAAGTAATAGATTAAAATTTGAATATTTTATAGTTTAATATTTTGCTCTATCTTATTAGAAAGTTATATTTAAGAAATGAAAATAATACTGAAATTTTAAGGATTGATTTGATCTTTTCAAAATTACTCTCTATATATAATTCATTATGATTTATATATTCACAGTGTTTCATAGAATTGTTGGTTTTGATAACAGAATTTATTACTTTAATTTGCATAAGATATATGAATTCTTTTTGCGACTGATTGTATATTGAAGATTCATTTATGGTGAATGTGAAAAATGAAAACTGAAGTTTGGATTGATGGTTGAATTCGTTTCATTAATTTTTAAAATGTAAATGGTTATATGATGAAATGGTAGATGGTTAAGTATAATAACTGTAGATACATCATTCATGCAATTCATTAGAAATAGATGTTAAGACGAATTTAAATTTTTCATTTTAAATGTGTTTTTGCAATAATTTATCTGCAATGAAAGTATAAAAATTGTTTTCTGCATTTTATCCAAAATAATCAGTAAACAAAATAGAATCAATCTCTATTATTGAGGTTAGGAATTGGATAATTCATTCGTAGTGAATAATAATAAATCTAAACTTATTTAATAACAAATAAAATGACATTTAAATATTATGTAGTCTTGCCAAATAATTGTGTTAGCAGAATTGAAAAATATTTTTTGATCATTTATTTTGAAATTCTAATAACTAACAATAACCTAAAAAGCTATGAGATCGAAAACATACGTAACATACATCATTTTAAAAAAAGATGATTTTGATTTTTCATCGAAATATTTTTTCAAATTCTTAATGATGCAGTTTATGGATCATTAAAAATTAATTATCTTTCGTTCGTGAGGATTAAATTTTAGATAATTCTGTATAATATAATGATTCTAAATCCATCTTATTAGTGATTCATCGAATAGTATCGTGCTTCGAGTTTACGAATTGAATATCAGGAATAATAGAGAATAGGGTTGTATTGTATTAGTAATTCATTTGAATAGGTTTGAATATCAATGATAATTAGGAATAGAATTAAATTTGATATATAGTTATTGAATTGAATATAATATATTGAATCCGAATCAATTTCAATATTCATATTTCCTTTGATATACAAAAAATATACCTGTCAATTATTATTTATTAATTATTATTTATTCCTTACGTTATGTATGCTTTGTTTTATCTAGAATAAAATTGTTTATAAATTTGAAAAAACATTTTAAACGGAAAATTTTTTGCGTATCAAGTTTTATGTTTGTTTTGATAGAATCTTCCTTTCAACTTTCCACCTTGTCTTGTTTGAAACTGTACAAACTAATAAAAAATAACATCAAATGAATATTGGTATTTCGAAAAGATTTATAAATAATTCTAAGTTAGAAAAAATCGAATTTTCCACAAGCAGTATTCGAATCTTAAAAATCATAATTTTATAACATTTCAAGATTTCAAATAATATTTGATATAATGTTTAAACTGTGCATTTCATTTATTGAATATTTTAGATACTATTTAAAAATAATATTTTATTAAGCCACTGAATATATAATATTTTATTTTTGAAGAAATTTCAATAGAAAAATATTATCTATTCTTATTTTCTATAAATTGTGATTTGTGAAAATTATTTTTTATGATTAAAACATTCTCTTTCAAAAAAAATTTCTTTTTACAATTAGAAAATTAATGTTAATTTATGATGATTTAACATTTAAAAAAATTTTGTAATAAAAACAATGATACTTTTATATTGATTTATATAGAAATAAGTTTACTAATATCTGTGCTGTATTCAATTTTTGCTATTTTTACTTTTATTGTATAGTATTGTCTAAATATTGTTGAAAAAAAATAATTTTTTAATAATTCTATATGCATTGAAATTACATATTATTTATTTAATTTTTCAAAATAAATTATAATTGGTGATTTAATTCTATAATGATTTTTGTAAGTTTATAATATATGATTTTTTGCAATTGAAATAATATTACTTATGATATAAGCTAATATTTACAATGCTGAACTTTAATCTATTTCTTTTTTTATCAATGATATTTCTTATTTTTGAGGATACTCTTTCTTTCAAAGAATATAAAAGTAGCCATTATATAAAGATAGAATTGTTGAATTGTATTACATATAAATGATAATATAATTGATAATATAATTAAAAATAAGAGAAAAAAAATCAGAGAATTTCATCTAAAAAATTCATAAAACCTCAATCTATTCTATCAAGATTCAAATATATTTGAAAATTTTTATTATTTTTCCTTTTTCCAAAATCTTTATAAAAAAAAAAATCAAATTTATCTTTCATAGATTCAAATATATTTGGAAATACTTTTTCTTTTCAAAGTATTTATAAAAAAATTAAAATCCAGTCAAACAAAGTTTGATCTTATTTGTCAAAAATTTAATGATTATTAATAGCAATAAATGAAGATATAAAATAGAATCTCTATTATTCAAAATACATTTTAAATCTTTTCTATTGTACATTTAAATAAGATTATCCACAATTAAATTATTTATTGTGGATAAATATTTCTGTAACATTTAAATATAAAATTTTCTCATGGATTTTTTTTAAATTTTCAAATATTTAATTTAAAATATTTAAGATTAAGATTATTATCGAACAAGTTTAAGAAATATTTTTCAATATCAAAACAATTTAACACAAAAAAATAATTAATATAAGGTTCAACCTCTTGTTTCAATTAACAATCTTCAGCTCGAAAACTATCTTAGTGACACTTTCCATTCATCGAAATTATAGCAGTGTTATGAACGTTTCCTTCATTCTTTTTCACTATCTTAAACACACGTCTCTCGGCTTTATTACCTTTCGCTATGTCCCCATTCCAGCTTTTAAAACGTACTGTAAGCGACGGTGAATGAAATTACAAACGAATATTCTGCGACACTCTATCGTTACGCACGCGTTTTAAATATGGCTGCGATAAAATATAGCGTCAGATATATGAAACGAATGAAAGGAATTCATTATGAAGTCTTTCTGGAATCGACACTGGAGAAAGGTTTACGACGCGAGACCATTTTTTTATAGCAGTATAAATGAAATGGCATATCATTTTTATTCATTTTTATCTATCTTCTCTCTTTCTCTCTCTCTCTCTCTCTTCCTATCTTTCTATTTTATTTTTCTTTTACTTTCATTTTCGTTCTATCCATGTAAATTTGTCACGACTCGATATATTTTATAGATCCTCTACATTATTATGAAGTTTTCTATTAGCTCTCGATAGTTTCTGTAGCAACGAGCGTGAACGTACACTAAGCCATTGTCCTTTCTTTTATTTCGTGGCTGGAATGTATCGGCAGATAACAAAAGCTGGGCGGATTTTTTGTTTCGAATATCTCGTTCGATGACGCGACACCATGTGTCAAGAGACCTTTTATTGCATTTTTGCGAAACAAGCGGTTCCACTTCTCCTCTCCATTTCAAGCCGAAAATGTTTGACCGACTTTGCTTTCGCGACATCTCGTACGATTATAGGCATGAAATATAAAGATGATATTCATGCGAGAACAGAGAGTTGTTTGTAATCAATTAAGATTTCGTGAGTTGCATTGTGATTATTATATTATAGGTTCTTCCTTCGCTATTATGGCGCGGGTATCCTTTGTAATAAGAAAGATCTCTTACATGGCATTAACATTTATTATAAATGTTCAGTTAGTTATATATTCACTTTTGTGAAATTTGAGTTTTTCAAATTGTTTTTAATTGTTTATTGTTTATTACTTGAATAATATAAATTTGTTAAAAAGATATTATGTTAAATTGTGATTAAAATGAATTAAAATTTGGTGAATATTTTTGTTTATTTTTGAATCTATATATAATATCCAATCTTTAAATTTGCTTTAATATTTTTATCTTCAAAAACATTAAAAGAAAATACATCATACTTGGTGTTAATATTTATGGAATATTTATTTACGTTTGAAGGATTGATAAAGGAGAAAAGTAAACACAAAATTTGATATATAAAAATGATTGGGACTTATTTATTTAAGATATAAACAATTTAAGTTTGCATTAAACGAATTGATTTGAAACAAACTATAATTTAATCAATAAATAGATATTTTTGTATATCAATTTTTATATTTAAAATTCTTAACTTTTTAAAAGTATCCTACAAATATATTAATATCCTATATAATGTTTATGTAACAAATTATTCGAATAGTATACGAAAAATTATTATTTTACATATTTATTTATCTATAATTATGTTATTGAATTGAACATTTTAATATATTAAAACAGTTATTAGAAATATAAATTTTTTTTATTTAAAACTTTAGTATAGCTTTCTTAACAAAAATTTAAATCATGGCGAAAATATTCACATGATATATGAGATTAGATGAATTTTATATTTATGTTTGAACTTTAATGATAACGTCAATTGAATACATAAGTTTATTACAGTGAGTAAACTCTTGTGTTCAAATATTTTTATGATATTAAATTTCACCATTATTTAATTTATTTTTTATTGTTTAAACCATTAATAAAAAAATTTTAGCATTTTCAATTCAATAAAATTGTGAAAAATAAATAAATCAATAATTTCTATCATGATATTTAGATATATGTGATATATTATAATAAACAGTAGTCTACAGAAATTTCATGTGTAAAAATTTAAGTATAAAAAAACATTGCAGAATGCATATCATATGCAAAAAGAATATTTAAGAAAAAAATTCTTATCATAGTTCTATTTCAAATGTTTCAATGTTTCAATTTTTTATATTTTGATAAAAATTTTAATCTCGATATTAAAATTGATATAAAAAATATATTTTCTGAATCTTATATTTTTTCAATATTTTTCTTTGTTAAAAATTTTATTGCATACAATATTTTAATAGCTTATATGAAATAATTATTTTTAAATACAAGTATATTTGATTTGAAAATGAATTAGATTTTAATTTTCCATTAAACTTAATCGCAATCGTACAATTTTTCGATAATTATTTCATAAAAAAATTTCAAACTAACAATTAATTAATTAATTAAAACAATTTATCATAATAATGTCGGAGTGAATTGAATTCTACATCGAAATAATTGATAATAGGTTGATCAAGTCATCTTTGTATTTATATGAAATGAAAATAATTTAAGGAAATAATTTAATATAAATGATAGAAAATTCAAGAAATAATATATTAACAGTTCTCACATTATAATATACATTGCATTATCGATAATTAATAACATTGTTTTTTCTAATTAATTTAGAATTACGAATACTAAGTTTCATAAGATGTACATAAATACATATCCTATCAAGTGATACATATTCAATGTTTTTCAATTTATTATCCTTAATTTATTAAATTCTTTGATTATTTTATTTCTTTTCTCTATCTTTCTTTGCACAATATAATACGCAATTAATTCGATTTATAATATAATTGATAATCAAACGATAATCGAATCAACAGATTCATTCATTCGTTTCAGTGATACGATTAAACCGTAAAATGATTCCGTCAGAAAATATACCCGAGTGTTCGAGTGCAACTGATCTGAACGCAGGAACGCAATTGCTTTTAAAATGTTTAACATAGGTATGTCGCTGGAATCGAATACGTTGATCGATTAATCCACAAGCGTATCTGATTTTGAATAAATTTTAATGTATATAGAGAGAAAATTAATTATTGTTGGTATAAGGAAATAGAAAAGTTTCATTGCAAATGAAAATTTAACTATTATAATATTATTGTAAAAATATATATATATTTTAAGAATCGCAGATTTTATTGTTTAAAACATATGGAAATAAAATAATGATTTTTTATATATAATTTTTATATATAATTTTTTTAGATTATAAAGATAAATATTTAAATATTTTTTTTTGTTTTTAATAACATATTAATAAAATATAAAAATTATCTTTTAATATTTCTTTTAAAAATCAGTATTTTTAATCAAGAAAACATATTCATATTTTATCTATTGCGTCTTGTAGGAAATAAAAGAAATACCTATTTTAATTTGGAACTTATAGATAAACTTAAATATTAAAAATGTGATTAAGTATTATTTAAATTTTTTTTCTGTATTTTATTAAATTTCTTCTTTTTTTCTGAAATATATTTAATGAAATTCTTTATAAAATATAGACATAAAAAAATATTCTCAAATGTTATTATTCAAATAATATTATATTAATTATATATATTTATATTATTTTTGTAGAAATTCATCTATATACTATAGTAATATGAATCAATTAAATTACAATAATAATTTAATCAGTATTTTTTTAATATTATTTATTTGATAAAATAGATTTATTAATTGTATAAATAGAATTATACAACTAATATTGAGATAAATATGCATAAATTAAACGCAATAAAACTAATAATAAATCTGTAGTAAAATTTGATAGTGGACATACGCACACAAAAAGAGCATGTAATCAGAAACACATATACATTCATTTGTAAATGTTACAAACATTGCTCCACTATTTTTAATAAAAGTATTACAATTCTACTACATTTCTATTATACGGGATATAATTTTATTATAAATTCACTCAATATATATTTAAAAAAAATATATATACAATTTTTGTTATACATTATTAATTTAAATTTATTTAATAAACATATTATATAATAAATAAAAATATTTACATATTCTCCATTAATCAGAAACATAATTTAATCTTCAAACGATCTTCCATCTCTTCCAAAATCCTCCAATCTGCTCTACATTAACGCATTCTTATTAAATAATATAAGATAACAGGATAACATTCTCAAAAACATAAACGAATACAAATAACGCGTATTTTGAAACAACCTCGTCGTGAATGAACAACTGTCAAAAGATAACGCGGCTGGTCCCTTTTCATCCAGTTTCACCTCCCTTGCTCACGTTAGGGGTTATTTTAATGATAAAAGTACGGGGTGAGATTAGATGTTCGAAGGAATGAAAGGGAGGAAAAGGTTGGTTCGGTGTGCAAAGATGCTAGCTCATTTTCTAGACGATAGACATTAAGCCGAAAAGATGTGCGAAAAAGATAGAGATAACTTCTTGCGCGGACAAGTTGTAGGCTAAATAACACCGATAAATGAGGCTCGTTCCCAAAAGAATTTCTTCTGAAAATGTTGAATCCACTTAACACATTGGTGGAAATTAACCGAAAAAAAAAAAGATGGAATGAATTCGGTACAAGAGTGGATTATAAAAATCTTATCTATTTGAATAAAGGAGGAGGAATTAAACGAGATTAGATATAGAGAAAAAGTGCTTATCGTTAATTTTAATTGGTAATTTTAAGTATTAGTAATAAGATTTTTTACTAGAAGTCTCATTTTCATATTTTTCGAAAGTTGGTTAACTGCTTTTTAAGAAGTATCATGAATTATAAATCAGAATTCATGTTAAGAATTGATTTTGAAATTAAAATTCGTATTTGATTTATTTATGAAAAATATGAAATATTAATTTTCGTTTTATTTTAAAAATTTCCAAGTTAATATGTAATATATTTTTTATTAAATTTTTTTCATATGATGATTTCATAAGATGACTCGTTTAAATCGATTCATTCCAATATTTTCGAAATAATTAATGATAAAATAATATTTCAGACAAAAGTTGAATAATTTTGGAAAACAATGTAATATAATATAAGTAAATAAGTTTTTTTTAATGAATACATAGATTATAAAAGACATGTAAATATTAATTTCTTTTCTTTAATAAAATTACATTATTTTTTAATATAAAATTAGATTAAAATAAAAAAAATATATTAGTTTTAATATTGTGCATGATGATACTAATAATATAGTTATATACTTTTCTGAAATTGGAAATGAAAATATCAAATAAAGATTATCAAATCTAATGTTTTTAAATTTTTATTTTATACATGTACTTAAGTTTATACAGAAGAATATATAATTTCAAATAATCTAAAGAAGTGATGTATGTTAATAAATTTAAAAATATTAGGAAAAATATTGATAGATCATTCAGAGATCAAATAAATTTCTGTATTCAAATTGAAAATTATATATTTGAAATCTTTCTAAAAATTAAAATGATAATTTAATAAAGATTTTTTTAATGTAAATGGTTTATTTTTTTAGAGAATGTAGTATCATCAACTTATATATTAAGAAAATATAAAATATATGACTTTATTTAAGAAAAACTTAACTTTCAAGGTTTACACATTCAATTAGGAAAAATTTACATTACGTTAAATATTCACCGAAATTATTCAATTTTTTCATTTTTTAATATACATTATCAATAGTTTTAAAAATATTCGATTTAAATGGATTATTTTACATACTTCATATATTATAATATAATATAAATAGTATATATAAATAATATAAATAGCATCAATAGCTAAAAAACATTAATTCAGAATTAATATTTAATTTTTACTTTTATAATTATTGTAAACTGTAAATGAAAATCATTTGTATTTATCATATGTATTTTTCAATAAATCTGAAAAAATTCATATAACATCCTAAAATATTCTAAATTGAAATTAAAATAAAAAAAGTTGGCATTTTCACTTTATATGTTCGAAATAATAACCGAATATAAATATCGTTTACAATTAAATTCATTTTCTTTGTATTCTAATTCATCCTCTTCCCATTTTTATTTATTTGGATAAATTTACTTTCAAATTAATAAATTACTTTTAATTAATAAATCGATATTATTAAAAATACAGGATACTTCATTATTACAAAGGAATAATTAAGAAATTAAAAAATATTATTTATTCTGTCTACTTCATGGTATCTTCGATTTAAAAACAAAATAATATCCAAATTCGTATTCGAATCACAAAAAATTCACAAGACGTTTTATTTATCCCAAATTCTCGAACGAGTACCGGACAGTTTTTATCCATCGGCCAGATACCCGACACGTACACGCAAAATGTATATGTCTAGCATAGACGATACTCTTTCCACAGGCAAAGGACCGGCGTAAAAACCCACCAGGGTAACGTTCCTTCGAAAAATTCCACGTTTATTATTTCGAGAAAGGAGGGCGTGATAATATTCCGCGTGAATTTTCCAACACGGAATCGTTTGACAGTGGTGCGTCGCCTCCAACGTAAACCTATCCTACCTGGAAGGTGGATGGGTACGATTGTAAAATGTGCATCCATATGCGAAACGCTCGAGGCCGCATCTCCCACGGCGCGTATATTGCAAGTAATGTCGTGTAAATACAGTAGGACGATATTAAAACTGGCGCGAATTCTCGTGGAAAAGGACCGCGTATATCCTTTAGAAGAGGATCTTTCAGAAGACGACGGGTAAGCTCCTGTGTGTCCCCGATGAGAAGTCAAAACAAATATTTGCCACGTACTGGCCAATCTCTGTTATTTGCATGCGCCTTGACTCGCGTGCTACACACACGAGGGATGTATATTGGTTTACCTACTGAAATATTCGATCGTCTGCCGGCTAGTGTAAATCTCATTCATAATAATGGCATTTCGCGCCGAAAATCCCTCCTTTTCCCCCTCCTAGATCGAAGATCGACTTTCGTATCGTGGCGCATTCGTTCGGGATTATTCCGGATGGATTGTATTGGTAGCGGGTTAAAGTTAGTCGAGTGGAATAAAAATGAGTTTTATACAGTTGGAAGTATGAGGATTTGCTTGGTAAAGGATATTTTATTCCTGCTGGCGAGAAATATGTATGTGGGGTAATTCTGGATGAGATGGAACACGTTTTTTTAAGAATTATTGAATGTTATTGGATTGGACATCTTTACATGTAATGTATTTGTAATAATTGTGATGATAAAAAAATAGTTAAAAAATGAAAATGAAGTAAGTTTTGAGTGAGATGGATCGTTTGAATAAAATCGTGGAATAAACTAATGGCAGTGGTAAGAGAGGATGTTAATTATTTCAAAATATAATATAATATTTTAATATAATGTTTTTAAGTATCTTTTTAATGAAAATTTATAATTTATATTTAAAAATATAGGGAAAAACGATTGTAACATCATCAATTGTAATGTTATACTTAATCATTAATAACAGAACATTAGAAAAAATATATATATACATCTGTTTGTTACCGAATAAAAAATAAATGTTTTAAATTAAATGTAAGAATTAAAAATGAAAGAATGAAAAATAATAATCAGAAATAGTTTATACATTTGTTTATAACTGTGATATAGAATAATTCTTAATCTGATAAAAATCCTGTAATTTTTATTAATTTTTAACTTTTTTATGCATAAATGTTACAATTCAATAAATATTTCAATTTCTTAAAATTAAAATTGTGTTATTATCGATTATGTACAATGTTATAGTCGCTTGGAAGTACTTCGGATGTTTGTAATATTTTCTCCGTTTTCCGTCTTTTGTTAATAACTTAGATATTACTTTGTGCACAATGAAAATATTTGTAATTCAATAATGTCAGATAAGTTAATAAGGTTTTTGCACAAGAATTTTCGTTATAAAAATAGTTTTCACATAAATGTAAATGTCAAAACATTACTATCGGTTTACTTTATCCATTATTTTCGTCAAGAATATTTCTTTAAATAAAAGAATTCTGTGTATGTATATATTATTAATATAATAAACAATAATGTATTATACAGAGTATTAATATATTCGTGAAAAATCTTTCAAAAGCCAAAACAAACATAAAAGTTAGTGTATAAAAATATAAGACAAAGGCTTTATTAAATTAATAATAATTTGTGTAAAGAAGATGGAAGAACAGTAAAATCGCTTTGTCTCATTGTTGTATTTTTTCTGTCTAATACGAATTTAAATTATTAACTCAATAAATAAGTTTCAAACGACATTTTTGTATATCAACTTTTAATTGTCTTGATAAAATCAATCCTCTAAAGGAATATAAATATATATTAATTATTCTCTATATTTTTTACATATGCGGTTTAAATAGAAAAAATTAAATATTCCAAAAAATATTATTTTTAATCTTTACATTAAATTTTCAATTTTTTTTTTTTTTTTCTATAAAAACTATATTGGAATATCTATGTATCTATTTCTATATCTAATTCACTTATTGAATATGAGATTTTATTTTAAAAAATATTATACTAATTATTAAAAAATAACTAAAGTAATGAGAAATAATGAAATAATGCAAATGTTCATTACGAATAAAACACTCTGTGCAACAGAGTCTTCTAACCAAATTTACTCTATCCACAGACTTACTATAATTATACATAGTGAAACTTGAAACTAGGGAATTCATGCAAGACGCGCACAGAACTTTGAATTTTGCTCTTTCAATTCTGCTTTTCCAATTCTGGTTTCGTCCGTGAGTATTCAGAATTCTCCTATGCACATGAATTTTCTTCAATTTTCATCCTAGTCCATTTGACGTGTTCTTTCAAAATATTCTTAGAAACTTGCAACAACATTCATTCATAACTTTTAATTATACATAATGCATTCTTCGCTCTTCTAATTTAGTATATAAATATCTTTATCCAAACATTTTTTATTTATCAAGATAATGCGTTTATAAAATTGGACACACATTCTTAATTTTAAAAAATCGATACTATTTTTGAAAAGAAAAAATATAAAAAATTGGCAATGCAATTAATCTTTTGTAGTCAAAAGTATATAGTGAGAATCAAATTGAGAATCTTATGCTCTTTTTCGCTAATTATACTGTTTTAAAAAAAAGATTCTATTAGGATATCGACATTTATTATTTTTTTATTTTATTAATTTAAAAATTTAAAACAATTTTTCAAATTTATTTAATTTTTCTGTAAAAAATTTAAGAAACATTCAACAAACAAATTTTAAAAAATTTCAGCTTTTTAATAGAATTAGCTTTTATGTTATATGTATAATAAATGGTCAAACATTTTTCGTAACATTAAAGTGTTTTTCATGAAGTCTTTGAAAACAAAATCTTTATATAGAGGTATGATATAGCACAATATTATATAATTTTTGTTGCAAAAAAAAGCTTGTTTTGATAAAAACAAATGATATTAAGAAGTACAAATATTCCATTTTGAAATTGTTAACGATAAAATTATTTTTGAAAATTATTATTCATAAATTCATTAAAGGATTCAGTTATCTAACAGTGTTATATGGATGAATGTTCGAAGCTGTAAGAACACCAAAATCGTTAAACAAACCACTTTCTAAAATCCGTATAATTCTTCAAAGAACACGTAGCGACAATAAATCCATAAAGCCAACAGATGTAGCAGAATTTGTAATTAACTTTAAAACGATTCCCAAAATTATTCTAATCTCTTTTGGAAAAACATAGTCAACAGATATATATACAGGCTTTAAAGTTTTATTACTTAAACATCCAAATTAAATTGGAAATTGGAAAATGGATAACACGGTATCTCGAAGTTATTTCAGTTACACAAAATGAGTTCTACAATCTTATAATCCAAAATAGTAAAAATAAATTATTCAAAATAAATTGTTTATTCATATGAATTATTGCTAAGTTGAATTTTTTATTAAATTTATTTATCTCAATATAAATTATTATTGTTCAAACATAAAAACATAAGTAAAATACATAAGGAAAATCAAAAAATTTAGTTATAGTGAATTATGTTATTAGTTATAAATGTTTTGTTAAAACTTAATAAAAATTTCAAATAATAATTTAAAAAAAATTATTTAATGAATAATACATTTAAAATATCTTTTTTTTAATTAAAGTAATTTGAGGTAAAACGAATATTTAGAAAAATAAATAAATAATAAAAAATTAAAGAATTGATTATTTGAAAAAATAATGTGTTTCCTAATAAAAAACTTGTTTCTGAAATAATATTCAGAAAATGATTTACTTAATAGTAATTATTAATTATAATCGTTGTAAATATATGATAGCATAGTTAATACTTTTATAATACAATTTGGATAGAAAATACAATGTAGAAAATTACACTTTTTCCATATTTATAGTTTAACATATTTATATATCTCTTATTTCCATCACAATGTCTTTATTGATATTGATAATATTGTTATTCTTTGATTTATATTAGTTCGCTTAATACTATTTTCAGTACAATATTACATCAGATTATAAACATTTGATACTAATTATATTAAAAAACTAATTATTTTTATCGAAATCAAACAACAAATAACAAATAATATATAATAAATAAATAATTTATTTCATGAAATGTTAAAATAAATTACTTAATTCTAAATATTAATTTATTTTTATATAAAATAAATTCGTGTATTTAATTTAAAAAATAAATTATACTTCTGAATTAATTTTAAGAAATAATTTTAAAATAATGTAATTTGAAAATTCCTCAAAACCTCCAAGTTTCGTTAAAACTTAAATCATTATAAGAGATGAAAAATTAGCAAATTTAGGTGATATAACATATCAGTTTAATAATACACAGTAAATTTTCATCTTAACTTGAAAAATTTTAACTTTCTTCGATCTTAAAATTCCTAAAATTCAATTTAGTATTAAATATCACTAAATGTTCGTGCCCATAGTAATAATATTATAATGGTGGATTGATAAATGTATATATACGTGTTGAATGCTCTTTCGACTGAGATGTATATATGTGTGAAGAAACTTGCGCTTGTAACTATTGATGTATTTTTTTTCACGATGAATGGACTATATTGTGGTTACAAATGCGGTGTCTAAACAAGAGCTGTCTCTCATAATGTTCAACGTCAGAGCACGATACGTAATTACAAAAAAAGTATCTATTGTCGTATTTGGCGATCAGATTACGATGTGTTACAACAAGCAATAATTAGACTCTTTCTCCAATACCACAATAAGTAATCGTTACAAATCTATCTATTTGTCGATCAGAATACGATCTATTCACAATGAGATTGTCTTTCAAATGAGGTTCGTGCCCTCAGAAAATCCCTTCCTTGTTCAATTGGAAGTTGGATGGGACACGATAATAATCAATAATATAGGATTCGTGATACCTTTAAGTTAGAGGAAAATTCCTCGAATTAGAATGATGTTGAATGTCGTTGAGTCAGTAGAGTTGGAGAATGCCATTCTTGGGATCAGGACTGAAGTGTGTTAAAAATGTTATAAGTATCGACTAAACGACAATCATTTTCATATTCTCAGTTAACATCATCTTTTGTTTAGGCAATTAATTAATAAAGGTCGGCAATCGATAATAATAGAATTTCTATACGAGAAATTTCTCCGAACAAGCTGTTTGTAAATCTCATTAGTAATAAGTGTTCATGATCACTAAAAGATGATTAATTTAAATTTAAATACAAATGTTTTATAAAAATTGTTTTTTTATAATTTATAAATTAATATAGTTTATATTATTATTCATAATGTAATTAAATAATATAATAAATATTAAATGATTTATTATATTATGAAATCACTGTTTTTAGTTAATATAAGTTAATATAAGAATGGTATTTTATCAAAACAATAATTTTTATTCAATTAAAACAATATATTTTTAATATTAATGATTCTTTTCTACGAGATATTATTTTATATATTTCATTTCTAAAAAAATTACTGTTAATTTATAATTGTTAATATTGCGATTAGAATAGATTATTTTTTGAATATGAGATAATTTATCTTTGAAAATAGTTATAAATAAAAATATGATAATTATTTATTGTTTGATTAATTTGTATTGTCATTTCTAATGCGATTAATATTTGAAAATATATATGAATTAATAAAGTTTTCTCAAAACAATTTTTAAAATAATGTCAATTTTGAATTTTTTAATAATATATTGCTGTTCTTATTATTTTCCCCGAGTTGTTTTCCCTCACAAAAAATAATACACTTTAGACTATTATGTTCTATTCATAGAATACATAGAAGTACTAGAATCTTTTTCCATTTTAATATGAAATTTCATTATTTTCAATCATGTTTCATGAATATAGTATAGTAAATATAAATATAAATAATTGAATATTTCAGTCACGCTTCAGTCGAACTATGCTTATAATAGTGCTAATATAAATTGAAATAAGAAAATTATTCTAAATATCTTTCATCATATTGTTCATTCACGATAAATTAATGACAAACAATCACAAATAACAGTTTAACAAATGAAAAAAACACAGAAATACATCATAAAGAAATATCTAGACCATTTAGAATTTATTCTTATTCGTCATAAATTGTCAATTTTATATAATTATATATATATATATATAAAATAATTAATTAAACTTCATATTATTTTATCATTTCAAAAAATACTTTAGAATGATATAATATTCAAACTAGAAATATAATATAAATATTGAAATAACGTTCCTTTCAAAGATTCTTAATATTGTTCTCCATCTACGTTTTAACTTCTCATCTCACGACAATTCAGAGTTTTACGTTTCTATTTATTTTCATGGCAAAGCTATACTTTTTCGATGATTCGGCTGCATGAAACGCTCCTAGAAGAATGGTAAATGGGATAGGGAGATCGATTTGGTTGAAACTGGAGAGAGTGGATCTTGGGAAGGATGTTAATAGGGTGTCGCGCGAGGTCAAGGCCCTCCTCGAGACGAGTTCGTTTTAACGTTTTAACAGACTCTATTGTATTATAACATTCTTCCTACAAACGTAAAGAATTCAAGCGAAATTTATATGAAATTTATATCAAGGCTGTATTTCCAATTTCTATACATGAACATTATATCATCGAGTTGTATATCAGATCTAAAGTTGTCTATCGTGTTTTTATTTAATATAAAAATTTTCTGTAACCTTATATGACAGGAATTAACTGTGATCTGCAATCTGATTACAAAATTCCATGGATTTTGTATTTGAAAAATCTTAGTAGTGCTTCAATCTACAATTATCTGAGCTTGAACAGATATATTCGAATACACGCTCGATTTAAATTCAATATTTCAAAGTAAATATCTAGTTTAATAACTTCAAATTTGATAATATCACTCTAACAATAAGCTTTATTTAGTTGCTAAAACACAGTTTTAATTAACAGTTTTAATTTGAAAAAATTAAATTATTATTATATTTGTATTCATTTAATTTAATTCCATGTCGATCGCCTAGAATATTAGAACAATCATTGTAAAAACAATCTAATTCAAATCTATTATTATTATATTGCTGATATTTTTATTTGGTTTTTTCAAATGATTAAAACGCCATTTTTTCCTTTCATGTTTGATGTTTGGGTTTAAGAGATATATTAAATTCACTAAAAGAATATACATGAATAAAAAAAGGAATATTCGTTTAAAAAAATATACATAAATATATATAAAATTAAAATTATATATATATATATATATATATATATATATATATATATATATAATTTTTCTCTCTTTTATAAAAAATGAATAAAGATGTGATATTCTTTTCAAGTTTTCTCAATTGAAATTTATTTTCAAACCTTGTTTAGACTAAGAGATATTGTCTCTGGACAGTCTATATATAACGTCATTATCCGATTGTTTGCACATTGGACAATGTATATATATAGATTGTTTGTGTCCACATGTTATATGTCCACATTATCTTTAACCATATTTTTAAGTGAAATTGCTGTTGAGGTTTATGAAGGTTATATTTATTTTTCAATTTATAGAAAAAGAAATAAAATTATTAAATTTTTATGGAAATGTAGATTTTTAATCTTACTTATATAATTTATTGTTATGGAAATAATCTTCTTAGAAAAAAAATATAGACAATAACTTTGTATTTAAGAATTTTGTAAAAAAGTCTAAAAATAATTTTGAAATTCGATTTATTTTTCTACAAAAAATTGAAAATAAAAAGAAAATTAATTTTTATTATTAATTTTCGTTCAATAATTCTTATTTATAAAACTAGTTATATAAAAAAAATATAGTTATAAGATATTCATTTAATTTAAGTAATTTAAAGTATGTTTTATTTGCACGTTTTATTATTTATCTTCTCCGTTTACAAATTGTTTTGGATTTGAATTTTATTTTTCATTAATTGCGAATCCAAATGTATTATTTGTGGACACAATTGTACGGACAATTATCTTTCTGAACGAAGCTAAAGTGACATAAAGTTATTTTAGTGAAATAAAATCTCTTTTTAACTGAGACGATTTTGTCAAAATTGAGAGATACTATATTAAAAATTTACTTATTCTATACTTATTCTATTTAAATTCTGATATTCAATAAGCTCTCGAGCATTCTAAAATATTCAAGAAGTTAAACTTAACTTGTGAATATTTGGATTTGTCTCTTTCTTTATTCATTGTTTTATTTTACAAATTTATGTACTGTTTCTAATATTGTTTTCTTTTTATCTTTGATTTTTCATTGTGATTTTCAGTTTTACATTATTATGCACACAATTGCTGCATTTATTTTTAAATATATAGATAAAAAAATCATTGTTAAATAAAAAGGTTAACGTATGCTCATTTTCCATTTTGTTGCAAAAACAAAATATTAATATTAATAAAAGTTTTTTCATTTATTTATTATTCTATACTTTCCTAAAATTTTTTAATTTTTTTAGAGTAGTGATGAAAATAGATATGTAGACTATATATAGACTACTAGATTTAATTTTATTTTATTATTTATAAAATTTTGTTATATAATATTTTATATAAGAGTCATTTTAGTGTCAAAGTTATCTGGAATTTCATTTTGTTTCTTTTTTTTAAATAATTTTAATTCATTTGTAAAATATTCAATAATTCTTATGTCTTTTTTTATATAATTATCAAGATAAGCAAGATTTTATATTTATAATGATTTTTATAATTGTAATTAATTGGTTTCCTAACATTATTAGTTGGTGAATTTTATAAAAATTTTATAAAAGAATTCGCCAAAACATTTAATTAAAAGATATATGTGCTCTTGAAGGAAAAATATATTAAATGAAATAATATATTAAATTTATATATTTTAAATATAAATATAAATAATATATTATTTAACAATTCTGTCTTAATATTATTAGAAAGCGATAAATTATTATGATTTCCAATAATTAAGATCTTGGTTAATCAAAAACGCATTAACTAGACTCTATTAAAATCCAATTATATTAATAAATTATATTATATTAATAATTATATTAATAAATCGTCTTTAAATTTCTTGGTATGAGTTCAAATATAAGATTGTTAATATATTCGTAGAAAATTAGAGAATGGATTTTAGAAATTGATACACAGAAATGTCAGAGTAAAAATTTATTTCACTTAATAATTCACCTAATAAATAAATTTGAAAAAAAAAAGAAAAACCCAATCTGAATATTCAAATAAAAATTCGAATACTTTATCAAATTATAATGATCTTGAAAAAATCAATTTAAAAATAAAAAAAAGTATATTATATTAAATCTACGTTTCATTTGAATGAGACTTTTTAAATCATTTTTCATATCATATAAATAACGTAAAAATAATTAAATATTTAAATAAATTCATTATATTTTGATTATATTTTGAAGAAATAAAAAAAAATTGAATTAGATTTGTCTTAAATTTTTTCAAGGTAATTAGAGAATCCTTAAAAAAGAATATTTTCTTTTTCTTTTGTACACATCATATCAAGGTATTTAAAAAAAGTATTAAAATCCATATGAAAGTAGCACATGGACATATTCATTAAAAATTAATAAAGATACTAAATATATTCATATTCATATTTCAATTTTAAATTTCATCTTAAAATCGCCCAATTTCGTTAAAGTCCATAAGAAAAATAGCCTCGAAACTAAAAAATAACAAAGATAATAAACATACTTGAATACTCACATATTCAAACTTTAAGCTTCATCTTGTCCACCGTTATATATTCCTTATCTTATCCTTAAGTCCAGTCGCGGTCACGCTCTATTCGCCGCCATTACACACGTCCTTTACTTCCAAGCCCAGTTGCATTTTTAAAGGCGCAGATAATCCACTCGCAAAAGGGAAAATAGAGGGCGAGAAGAGTTTAAGATCCACGGGTCGGATCCCAACGGTCCAGTCACGGAATACTTTGAGGTTTGATTAAGCCTTGTGTGGCCACTCTCGGTCCACCTGAGTGATGCTAATTAGCTTCTCCTTGCGGAGGATAGTTTTAGCGAGAAAGAGACAGAGGAAGGACACGGTGTTTCATGAATTTTCCGTGCGTGTTGTTCTTTCGCGTCTCTTCTCTCGGGAAACACGTTTAAAATAGAGATAAATCCATTATGCGATCCTCCAGACAAAGAGTACGAAAAATTTCGCGTGGAAAATTTTTTTGAGGATATAAATATAATACTTATTTTTTTCAGGAATTTTTTTGGGATTTTTTTTTTTTTTAATAATAAATTGATTTTGATCTGTATTTATCTTTAATTGAATATAATCGATATAATTTTGATTTATAGTTTATTTAATATATATTGTTTGAAAAGAAACTTTTCGATTATAAAGAATGAAGAAAATTTTTGATTATATTAATTTTACACAATATAAAAAAAATAAAAAAAAATTGAGTTAATTATAATAAATCTTTATATTATTCATACGTTAAATACAAAAAGATATCGTGAAGTTAATAAATAATGTGAAGAAGGAACATCATATGCACATATGATAGTATGTGTAACACGTATTAAAGTATATAGCATGTAATAACAGAAAATAATACAATTATAATTCTACTTTAAGTGAAAATAGAAAAAAATAATCGAGGAAAATCTTGCACTTTTTAACAAACTTTATTACATTAGTACACAATTTTTTCCACAAATACACTGATGCGAAATGTAATTTTAAACATTCTTTTTGAATAGAATTCTACAATCTTTTTTTTTTTATTTCATAAATTAATTCTTCACATAATTTTGCGTATAAAAATTATAAGATTTAATAATGCCAGATAATCATGTAACATAATTACTTTTATTGTATAATAATTTTTGCATAATCATATTTTAAATTTAAATTGTTAATTCCAATTTTAATAATATTTATTATGTACATAATATAACAAATATTACTAGTAATAATATGTAGTATATTTGTTATAAACATATTTACATAATTAGAACACGCTGTACAAGTTTTAGATAATATAAAATATACTTATTCAGAATCCAATGAATCTCATCTCATCAACTAGAATTTCATTGGTATAAATAGATGTTATTGTATTAAATAAAATACATTAAAATTATTTTATGTATTGAAATAAAGATTTTCTATTTAAATAAATATTTATATCTAGTCACATTTATTGAAGATATTCTAAATTCAGACAATATAAATGTTAATGCATTCCATTTCAATACCTGTGACGAACAGAACGAAGAAAGTGTGTGTACACGTATATCTCTGAAAGGAAGTTGAGCGTAGCCGAACTCACAATGAGTTTCTACAATTCTTCGGTTATCGTGACCATTCTATTTGTTCAACTTTGTATAACTTCACGGTCACAATGCTCATTTGTTCTGCCTCCTTATCGCATAAAATCTGTTTATTGAATTTTAAAACTTCTTAAAATCTGTTCTTTTTTCCTTGGCTCTATTTTTCTTTTCCATTAATCATTCTTCTTTTGTGAAAATAATTTTCATAATTTACGTTAAATATCGTTTATTAAAAATAACAATATTATTTACAATAAATTTATTTATGATTATTTAGAGTCAATTATTCAGGATCTTAAATATTCGATGTTTTCTTGTTTATTATGAATTCATTTAAGTATAACTCTTGTTTACTATCGATAGTTATTTTTCACTAATCATTCGCAATGCATTGAAAATAATTATTCAATAATAATAATTTTCACTTTAAATGTAGTATTAATAACAAATAAATCTCGAAAGACTTTACTTTCAAATTTTTGTATACAATCTTGTTTCGAATTTCTATTTCTATTAATGTGTCCATTAAATTTTTCCTCATCACTTTTTGAAAGATAATCATAGCTGATACATAATAAATTTAATTTTAATTCTTATCTTAGATATAGAATTTTCATTCCGAAAAATAACATAAATAAAATAATAATCCTCAAAAACAATGTGTTGTATATAACTCCTATTATATTGACAGACAAGAAGAAATACAAAAATACACAGTATATTATATTTATTATAAATATTAATACATATTAAAAAATAGTTAAATAAATGCATAGAAGATTGAAAAAAAACAAAAATTGTTGTCAAAAATTTGTATTTTTTTCAATGTAAAAAATACATAATTGATGGCGAATAAAATACTGAATATATACATATATTGTATATTAATGTAATATATTATTATTATAATATATATTTATAATAAATATTTAAAACATGAAAATAATTTGTAAAAAAAAAAAGCAATTTCTAGAAAAGCTGCATTTTTACTTATTTCCTTCCAAATCTCGATTATCTCGAGATAGTCTCGATTTATCCAAACTCTATATCTCCCGCCTAAGCCAGTTAACCGTTCCACTGTATTTTCTTTCTCTAAAACAAGAAAGAAAAAAAAAATAAAAACCAATTCTCCTTATTTCTTCTTTGGCATAAAATCCATCGATTCGCAAATATTCTCAAGTACACTTGCTAACAAAAGTTAAGAAACAGACTTATCGTTTACGAATTTATATATTTTGAGAGAAATAAATTAGAATTAAAAATAATATATAAATATAACAATATCCATACATATAAGAAATAAATTTTTCTCAGAATGCTTATATGAACATCGAGTAAAAATAAAAAAAAATATAAAGAAATTTGCAAACAATTCGTTTATTTCTTAACTTTTGTCCAATATTTGTCTGAATTTTAAGTTCCTCGGAATAAATCGAAATACCGAGCGAGCAATTGCATCGTGCGGCTCCGTGATCCGGAACTAATTTTCCACGCAAAAGGAAACCAACGATGCCTTTAATTCAAAGAAACTGTAAGTTCTGAAATCGAGACTTTCCACGTGTGTATCGGTTTCATTATCGGTGTGGAACCACGTCAGTGGAAAGTGGTTGACGTTAGATGTCCCGGATAATCGTGGTGTTCCGGTTGCAGAAACTGTTGCTGCTACAGCACCCTCGTCGTAACAGTAGCGCGCAGATGTCATCGATGCACTTCGTGTTTCGAGCAAATGGAATTAATGTCAGGCCACCGAGAACCTCCCATTCGATCCAACCATTTGCATTTGTCAATTATAATTCTATATACGATATCTCTGTCAGTGATGGTGGTCGTAAGAAATAACTGTTTTAGTTAAATTTGTGGATGGTAAAGGATAAGGCGTTTGAGTTTTCGTTTTCGACAGGTTTATCACGTGATCGGATGTGACGATTTTCGAGCGTAGAATTCTATTTTCGTTTCCTTTATTTGATTACTTTTTTGGTAATGTGCAATTCGAAATTTTAGATTTTCGTGTTTATGATAGATTATAAATCAAATATGGTCACTTTGAGCTCAAGTCTCGAGTCAAATTTTTGCACACAATCCAAAACCATCAAATTTATAACTGTTGAAAAAGTTTAAATTTTAATGAATAAAATTTAAAATATATATTCCTAAGTTGGACTAAATTTTGATATAAAAATAACTTGTTATAGATTAGATTAGATTTGATCAGAATTTTTTGAGAAAAAAATATATTCTTTTTTTGAAATTATTTAACTTTTTCTTATATCTTTTTATAAATTAACAATTTAGTTAAAATTAATGATATAAATTAATGATAAATTAATGAATAGTGTTAAAGATTATTCTTTCAGCTACATAAGGATATATAAATTTTTCTGTTTCCGAAATTCCTATTTTTCTCGCCATTTTAGATTTTCATTAATTGAAATTTAATGATATTATGAAATTTATAAAGGTTATGTAAAATCACTTGCATAAAAATATTAAAAAAGAAGAAAATTTACTCTTCTGAATGATATTTATTATTTTTTATATTGTAATATTAACGTTAATATTAATATTAATAATAACATTTAATAAAAGTATAATTGTTTTATTTAAATAATAAATATCATTCATTCATCAATTTTCTAAATAACCCTTTTCTTTTTTAATATATGCAAGCAAATATGCTTAATATTCAATCAGAGTTTCATAATTTGAAAATAAAATTCAATCATGAATCTCATAACCTCAAATCAACAAATTAAACAAATCGTAATATAAAATGTTGGCTACTAAATTTCACTTTCTAGATTAATATTAAATAAATAAAAAGAAAATCTAATTCTTAATTAGTTTGAACGTTCTCGTTAAATTTTTGCGATTAACTCTTTTGAAAAATTCATTAACTATCTGAGAAACGAAACACTTGATATGTACGAAAGTTCGAGAATATTTCTGTTGCCTATAAAAACGTTTATTCAATGAATAAAGATCAGAAACAAATATGGTGGAATAAATTGATACTTTGCATGTCAACTTTTATTTTTTAATGGAATTATATTACTTAATGAAAGAGAAAATTGAAATAAAAAAATAAGAAAAAAAAAATTAAATAGTATATAAATTAAAAAAAAAAAGAATAAATTATTGTGATAATAGATAAAATAAGTAAATAAGAACAAATATATGTATACATATATATATTAAAAATTTAAATCATTGAACCATAAACACTAAATTTCATTTTCTAGGATAGTATCAATATTCTAAAATTCAAATAATATACTGTTGGTTATCTCATCTCACATTATAACAATATTTTCTGCTATCACATTAATATTACTTCTTTTTTTCATAGAGGTGATTTAAAAAATTTTAATCTCACCACATTGACAATATTTTTAAAAATTGTTAATAATCCTTTATACCTTTGTTAAAATTGTAACAAATTAACAAAAAAAAAATATTTTATAGCTTCTAAAGTAATACAAACTACTCGTATTTTCCCAAGAACTCCGTGTAATCAGTGAACGTCTTAAAAAGTCTTATCTCGATTTCTCGAATTAGTTCATCCTTTCTTTAGGTATCTTTAGAATTTACAATTTCAAATGAGACGTGTTCGACTTCCCCTGGCAGAGGATTTTTCTCTATAAAAGTTCACAGTGAAAACGTAAGTGTCGCGTCTCCGAGAAATAAGATAAAAAGTTTTTATTAGATATGAAAACGGCTGTTGACGTTCCACGAAACTTTTCAGAGAAGGTAATCGGGTATTTTTTGAAACTTTCTATGCCCTTTTCATTCCTTACATATGTTAATATCCAAGAAATTCAACGTTGACTGTGGCTGTTTCTATTCTTATTGTAATTCCTAATTTAAAGTTATTCTTCTTTTAATCTGATTTACATCAAAAAGATATTTGCGATTTGTAAATATTTCAATAGAAAGAGTAATTTATGTTAACACAAAACTGTTTCTTTCTTAAAATTAAAAAGTAATATAAAGTTTGCAAATTTTTAATGAATCATTGAAATTGATATGTATTATTTATTGGATATACTTATTATTTTTATATAGAATTTGCTATTAAAAATTAATCATAAAAAAATAAAACTATAATAATCAAAGATTAAAATTAAATTTGAACTTTTTCAACTTCTCAAATGTGATATTGAAAAAATAATATATATTCAAAGAATATGTTAAAAAAGCATTATTTATACATTTATATAAAAAAACATAAAAAAATTGAACAAAACATTTCCTTTCTTTCTTATCTGGTTTCTTTTAATTTTATGCAATATGTGAGAAAATTAAATCAAAAAAAAAAAACCAATATTTAACATTCACAAAATTTTTAATATTTTAGTAACACCATCCCTCTTATTTGTAAAGATTGTCCACAAAGAATTGAAAACTTTACTTTACTTACATGAAACACTTCGTATACACATATTACATTTACATTTATTATTCCAATTCTAGCAGAGCAGAAGCCTGTACCATTGACGAACTCGTTCATCTCTCTTGGTTCCTCTCGACCCATCATCACTCAACTCCTCTCACTTTTTACCAACGAATTTACATCGCCATCTCTCCCCTTCATCATAGTTTTCCTCTGTTCCTGCCAGTGTCGCTCGCTTTGTCCTTGGACCAGCACCCAGGATGCACCGCCCACGGATACTGTAGCCTGTCCAGAAGAGCCTTGTTTTCGTCCAGGTCGAATCCTTTCGACTCGCTTCTGTGATTAAAGAAAATTACTGACCACCTCTTTCTCTCTTTCTCCCTCTGCCTGGATAATTACAGACAGTGGATTGTACAAAGGTTGTAGTCACCGTTGCAAGTAACAGGAATTGGTCGAACCTGTTCACGTGGCAAAATTCTGTAGTTACCTAAGCCACAGTTTCCAGTATGTAGTGTCGGTTGAAGGAGAAAGGTGAGCCGCTTGCGGAACGGTAGCTGGAAAACTTAGATCGACGCGAAGCCCTGGATAATGCTGTTGAGTTGTCCAGGAACACGGTCTTCGTGGACCGTGATACGGAGAGTGGTTTGTAACAGTCGTCTACAGTAGTTGGTCCTTCGACAAAATGGAAGCCAAGTGAGGGATTGAATGAACGGACGATACCGATAATTCGAGAATACTTGATATATTGATTTGCATAAGTGTTTGGCCATTTGATGAAATAGGAGAAAAATTTGTAATATCCAAGTGTTGTAATGTAAATATTTTTAAGAATAGTTTGAATAGAATTAGAAATTGATGATAAAAATACAAGAGAGACAATAATCGATAATGATAAACAAGAAAAAACATATTACATATAATTTTAAAGAGTCATAACTTTAAAGAAATTATTAAAAAATTGTTTGTGAAATTATTATTTTGATTTAAAAAAAACTTTTAAAAAAATTCTTTTAAAAATAAATATTTTCTTTTCATAAAATAATTAGTAATAATTAATATTAATTTTTGGTATAAATTTTTATTTCAATTGTATATTTATATAATATTTATATATCTTTAAATATTTAACTATTTGAAATAGAAGAGATAGGAGAAAAATTTATATTGTGTTGTAATGTAAATATTTCTATTACAAGAATTGTTAACATTTTAGAAAGCTAAACAATTTGTAAAACTTTAAAAATAACTTAGTAAAATTATTGTTTTGATTTAAAAATTAAAAAACATTCTTCAAAAAGTTCTTCTTTCAAAATTATTTTTTTTTTATATAATAATTATTACATAATAATTATTGAGTTGATGAATTTCTATATTTATTTTTGATAAATTTGAAATTATTCTCGATTTCCATTAAAATTTAATTTCCAGAAATACAAATTTTAGAACATATTAGATATTAATGGCATTAATAATTTGAATAATAGATGGTTTACAATTAATTTCGTAATTTCAGATACTTTATTTTTACTTTTTATTTCATTTCTTATAATTTCTTAATTGAATAATTGATGATTTTAAATTAAATAATATCTTGTAATGATTTGAAGCAATTTAATGTCTTAGAGAAAAAGATTATCTTGTTTTTATTTACTTTATTTTTTTTTTATTTTTTTTAATATATAGTATTGATATATTCGTGGAATAGTTTTGGAATTTCTAAAAATCAAACAAACATAAAAATTTGGATTTATTTATTAAGTTATAAGCAATTGAAGTTTAATGACAGAGATAGAATAGAATTGCTCTGTCTCTGTTTAGTTTTACGTCTCATTTCAATTTAAAATAAATTTCAATTGCTTACAACTTAATAAACGGATTTTTATATTTATTTTGACTTTCAATCTTTCAAAAATATCTTACAAATATATTAATAGACTTATTTTAACAATATTTTGGATTTTGAATAAAAACAACCAAAATAACCAAATTAGAATGATAGTGATGAAAAAATATTTGCTCTTTTTTAATGTTTGTTAATAAATTCAATATGAAAGTAATTGAGTTGAAGTATATTTAATTAAGTGAAAAATAACACTGAAGTTTATAATTATATATTTAATTAGTTAAATTCAATGTATGTTTGCTTTATGAATATAGATTCATTATTTCATTAAAGCAATTTAAATCTTCATAAAGAGGTTATTTTGCAGTATAATATAATCCCGCTCGAAAGTTTTAGAACATATTTTCTGATTCAAATAAAATGTTGATATTTACTAAAAAACATTGAATTGAGTAATTTTTTTTTCATAAAATTAAATTCAAACTTTACAATTAATTATTATTTATATTGCATTAAATTAAATAATATTTCTTCACTTCTTCTACTGTTTATTTTCAATCTTCAAATAAATATTCTAAAATTTTAAGCTTAATGATGTGTACACAAAATAAATTACAAATAAAAAATATATAGCTTATTTTTTTAAACTATTGATATTCTGTTAATATATAAACTATTAGCTTCAAACTTAATAATAAATCTAGAATTTCATTTAAATAATGAAATTAAATAAGATTGATGTATCGATGACATAAAAATTTCGTTTCGTAAAAGAAGTTATAATCGGATTCAATTAACACGAAGAATGTTTTCTTAACCTTTATTTATTCCAATAGTCATTTTATTATTCAAAGCTATAGAAAAAAGATGGACAGTTTTTTTCAGATGGATTCCAATTTTTCCGCCAGGTTTCCCCGAGAAGTTTCAATTAACCAACATCTGTACATTCCACGTTTTTATAATTTAAAAGCAACAACGTCGCTTCTATAGAAAATATTGGAAAGCTGCTTATAATAAAAAACTCAGTGTTATAACTCGGTACGTTCTCTTAGTTTTTTAACGCTTAACTGAAAACGGAAGTTCATTCCTCCAGTTGTATTTCACATTTCTCACTTTCTCGTTTTTCTTCTTTTTTTCTCGAATGGTGTTTCAACCTAGTTTCGGGGAACGAAAAAAAAAATAAAAAAAAATAAAAATATCACAGATTTACAACATACACTAAGAATTCCTTTTAAAGTAATTTATTATTTTAAAAAATTGTTAGATAAAATAAAGGATATCTTTTTCGAAATGGTGAATTCATGTTTTGAATAAGTATTGCAACATTTTAAATTTATATAGAAAAATCATATAAATAATTTAATTATTTAAGAATGAAATGTAATAATTTTGGGTGTAATCTTATTAACATTCAATATACGTGATTTGAATAATAAATTATTTTTTTCTTTAATACGAAATTCAATGATAATCCATCAAATTTATATTTCATATTTGTATGAAATGTATGTATGCCAATTTATAATTAATAAAAATATCTTCAAGCAATTTTACTTTTTTTTTTATTTTTTCAACTATTCTATGATTTATATATATGTATATATTTTAATTCTATATAATTTAATACAATTATTATTTAATTTAATTATTATTAATTATTACTATTTAATTTTTTTAATTTTTGTAACATCGCACAAATTATTATATCTTATATACATATTTGAATATATTATGGTATTTTCTATAATTTCATATTTACATATTATATTATAAATCTCATAACTTGTGATATTTTATTCTAATCATCACAAAACTTTATCCAATTATTTATTTTCTTTATTCTATTATAATCTTACATCCTCCTTGTTTTATTTTAAGATTTTTTTTTCAAAAAAAATCCTGTTAAACAACTTATGATTATTGATTGACAAACTGCTTAATAATTAAATTTTATGTTTGGTATAACTAAAAATGTTTTAAATTTATAAAATAAAATCTTAATAAAGTATGTTTACTTTTATATTTCATTTACAAAAAAATTATATTTAATTGAAATAAAAGAACATAATTATCAAAATACAAATTCATAATAATAGTGTAAATATAAATACATAATTCTACTACAACAATTTAATAAAATAAACTTTCGCTTGTATAAAAACGCAAAATAACTTAATAATTGTAATACGAAACAAATATTTAAAAAATTACGGTCCATTTCTATAAAAGGGTTTATCTCTGTCAGATTTATACTTATACTGATATCGAGCTTTAATTCACTCGGCCCATTGAAACAGCAGATAAGAGAAATTTTAAATCGTAACTTTGTCGTCGCGATCGTGCATTTACATAAAATAAAACAAGATAAAAGGGGAACGAGAGAACAGCGAATAAAGCGGCGCGACACAACACATGGGTTAAAAATTATCCATGTCCAGTGATTATCGTCTCGTTCCTTAATCACCGTCCGATTAATCTACATTTTTCAGGTTTGCGTTGTTCAGAGAGAGAGAGCTGGCCATTATGAAATTACCCCGGCCGGAGCACGTATCACGAAATTATCCAGGTAAATCGGGCCAGTGACAGTAATTATGTCACCGTCAGGCCGCGTCTATCTCAATTATCTGGTTACATTTCCAAATTTTCGTCTGGTTTAATGGCGCTGCTTAAATTTCGCCCCCTGTCCCCCCGCCCTACCCCCTTTCTCTTTCGTGCCTTCTGGCTAATCGATGCGAATCGCGACAATTAATTCATCTACCCACGATTTTATTCAGGAAACCGGATGAAACGGATGAAGAAACGTGAAATTTTAATGATAATATGCCGAATAAATTTTGAAAAAGCAATCAGTCATATTGTGAATTATACCTCGTATGAAGTTGATTAACAAATTGTGTTATTATAAGAGATCAATTGAGCTTTTAGATTTATTGTAAACTCGAATCTGAAACTTTGTGAAATCTCGAAATTTAAAATACTTTTGTATTATTGTATTTCTTCTTCTTTTTTTTTTTAATTTTTTTATTATCAATATCTTTTTTTTTTCTGTGGATAACTCATATATTTTGTCACAATCAAGATTTATTTGGAACAAGTATTCGTAATCAATAGTGTTTTTTTCGTTTTTGCAAACAATTCAATATTTATTTCTTAAAGAAACTATAATTTAGAGTTTTTGTTAGGTTTCAAATTGAAAGTAAGAAAAAGTTTCGAATTCTTGAGTTTCAAATTGTGAATAAGAAACAGAAGATCTTTGTTGAAATTCAATATATTCATTAAACAGATGAAATAAGCAGTTATTATTGAAATTTTTAAAAGTAAATGTAATAACTGGAGTAAATTAAATAAAAAACTTTATTTGTTAAGTTATAATTTAAATTTGCATAGATTAAATAAAGATGAGATAAAGATAGAATGAAGCAATAATATGATAAAATGTCTCTAATTAAACTACTTATAATTTAATAAATTTAAATTTAATATTGAACTTTATAATTTAAGCAACATTTTTATCTTTTGTATTGTTTTAGCGTCTAAAATCAAATTTTTTAAATTTTTAGAATCAAAAACGTCTTATGAATATATCAATATGTTATATAGATTAATTACGTATCAATATAATTATTAATTCTAATAATTACTGCTATAATATTTAGAAACATCTTGTTCTTTTAATTTATTGGAATTTTTGTATCAAACCTTTTTTCATTTTATAGATTTCTTAAAAAGAGAAGTGAGAAATTAAATGTATCCTTTTCATTTATTGATTATCTCCTCTAATATATCTTCGTTACATTACATTATTTCTGTTAAATAGGTCACATCTATACTTCTCTAGAAAATATTTTCATTATATATTACAATTATGTTAATTGGAATTTTTTATTGTCACTATCAATAATTTATAAATGTAATTAATAATTTATTAGTCATATTTTTTATATTCATATTATATTTTTCTTTAATTATTATTTCTACTCTATAATAATCCGATTGACAACATTGAAGTTATTAAAAATCATTCAATTCGAGTAAACGAAACAATTGTTGTAAATATCGTCTTGTATATCAATTAATATGAAAAACTTTTTAAGATGAATTTTCTAATGACGTTAGATAAATATAAAGCTATATTTCTATTGAAGCGACAACATTATTGATGTTTTATTTTTCTTAAAAAATTATCACTTATTGCATTCGAGTATTCTTTCAAGTGTTTCTATTGCAAGTAATAAATGTAAAATTATATTCTATTAAAACAAGATCGAAAAACTTTTTATCACTTCTTATTATTTTATTATTATTCTCTGTTTGAATAACTTTTTCTTTAATTCTTTATTTTTATATCTCTTTAAATATTTTTCGTCTTTTTATTTCCTATTAATCGTATGATAATTATAATGATAATAAAATCGTTATGATATTAAAAATCCATAAAAAAATAATCGAAGATTATTTATATATAAGAAATGAAGAAAATATTTTTAAAATGTATTGATATTTATGATGAAAAATGAATCTTATATGATAATCGAGAATATTTGGGGAACAAGCTCGATAAAGATGTATATATAGACATATGTCAAAATAGCTTCAAAGAAAATAACGATAGCTAATCAATCTAGAAGTAAAATTTGTTCGTTTTCCTATAATGTAGCTTGTCACAAATATAGATAAAATATGCACATTTATCGCTTTGTTTTTATAATCTAGCTTGAATATTCAAAATTCAATAATTTGGCTAAAAAAAAAAAAAAAACAGCAAGATTTGAAAGATCATCGTAAGAAATTTAAATCTTCTAGTCTATCTAGTGGATTTAATCATGAAAAAATTGTTCAATGACTGTACAGATGATTGAATTTTTCAAATTTTTGATCTGCATCGATGAATGAATGGAAATTATTTTAGATAAAATCTCTTCTTCCATCATTAAACGAGATAAAGAAATAGCAATTTTCAACCACCACTCATGATGATAATAACATATTAAAAAATTATCAAAATCAAAAAGTGAAATCTTTTTGACGTAATTAATCTAACTTAAATTGTTAATAATGCCATTCAAAATTGATATATTAAAAAAAATTATTAAGATCAGAGAGTAAGTACTGTCATAAATAGTTACTATTTAATTTTTCTCGACAATTTTAAGAATTGAAACAAGTTCAAAATTTTCTGAACTTCAAATTATTAATTCCAACTACCTATGCCATAAATAGAATATCTAACCTAAAAAGCGAATCAATCGCGCGTGAAATATTTTCCAATAACGCGACACGATCATAAAAATTAAACGATAATCGTCTCCAATGCAAAAACGTATCGTTTTCAGATTAATCTCAAAACTATCCATCCATCCTCGTAAACGTAAACGATTCACCGTATCCGTTTCAACAACATTCGAGATATTTCTCGATGGAGATATCTCCATTGAGAGTGGAACTTTGCGAGCGCCCCCTTAAACCGTGGAATCGGACTACTTTGTCCATAATTTAGTTAAGAGCGTCATGCGTGTGACGTGCACGGTATAGAATAGATCGGAACAACCGAAGCGCGAATAGAACTGGCGTGCAGCCAACCCCCTGGTCCAGGATCCGTGTAAGTGACTTATTATCCGCCGTTTATACGCGCGCCCTCTATTAGAATACGCTATACAGCTTGGTCCTGCAGAAGCACACGCCTAATTCTTCTTCGTAATAGCGCCTATCATTAAAGGTTGCGTGTAATTACGTTCATTCGTGATTGTATACGGCTCGCCATGACCCGTGTCTCTTGTGGACGTCAACCTGTGTCCTTTGATTGCATTAGATTTATCTGATTCGGTGATTTTCGTTTTATGTTATTGGTTATTTGAGACGGAATAAAATATTGGTTGTTTTTTTTTTTTTTCTTTGCTATTCATGATTTCTATTAAAATGAAAGTTATTTCGTATAGTAATATTATTTAAGTTGTTGTAAGATTTAAATTTGATTTATTTTTTAAGATGTTGTAAATAATTGAGAAGGAATATTTGTTTCTTTTTTCTTCTTTTTTTTTTTTTTTTTTTTTGCTATTCATGATTTCTAATAAAAGTTATTTCCTATGGTAATATTATTTAAATTGTTAAGATTTGAATTTAATCGATTTTTTTTAGGTGTTGTAAACAATTGAAAAATTATTATTTTTATTCGATGATTCGCAGTAATTTAATTAACTGTTTCTATTATATAAATAATATTGAAAAAAAATTTGAATTAGATTTAGAATAGATCAAAGAAAAATATCATTTATTGTGAATACCATTTACATTCATTCTATTTGATTCATTGATAAATTTATGATATCACTAAAAGAAAAAATATTATAATTAATAAAAATAAGAATTAAAATGTATGTTTAAAGAAAAATTAGAAAATGAAAAGTTCTTGTGCTTGAAAAATTAGTTTTATAGAGGTATATGTAGAAGTTATCTTTTAATAAAACATAAAATCTGAAAGATTAAAGGGACATTTTTTCACAATTAAAATAATCATATCTTTATTTCACTATTATTATTTATTTTTTATTTTTATAAAAAAACTAAAGATTCAGCTTTGTTTTAACTATATTAGATTTATCTAATTCAATGATTGTTATTATATTATTGTTTACTAATTTTTAGGCTTATTGTCAAATTAATGATTTCTTTTTGTATTATTTTTATTCTAAATTCTTTAATTACATTTTATAGATAAAATAAAAATACACATATATTAGACATTCGTTTTGGAAAATCATTTATTAATATTCTTGTAATACAAGTTTCCTATATCGGATAAAATTTTCTAATACATATAAATAATTTATGTAGAAATATATAGAATTAACTAATAATATTAGTCTAAATCAGATAATAAAATTTAAAAATAAGAAAGTTGTAATTTTTCTTCAATAATCACGTTTCAAATTACACTTATTATTGCGTTAATTTTTGTTTAACGAAACATTTATTAAATTATTATTAATTAAATTATTATTTATTAAATTATTATTATTAAATTATATTGCAAATTATCATATCTGCAGATGCAACTTCAGATTGTTATCATGAAAAACCACACCAACTTATCAACCATCCATTCCATTCCATCGTTCCAATTTCATCCAATATCATCATTATTCTTAACGTTCAATATTATCCAAAAACTTCATTAAAACTGTTCGTTCATCTCTCTCTCGCATTCACGCGTTTAATTTATTTCCCGTGTCCCGTTTCTCGGGACACGGTTCTCCAATTCTCGTTTTCAAATTTTCCTCCTTAGAAAAAGGTAAACGCAAAAATTTTGACGAAAATATTCCCTCCAATCCAGTCTTTTGTTTTTCCACCGTCACGCGTTTCCAAAGAAATCGTCGCCGCCAAATATTTATTTCGAACATGCGACGTTGGAAAAACGCGACCACAAAAATTTCCAGCATCTCAGTTGATCCTTGTTTATAACGATTCGACGGTTAACGGGTCGGTTAAGGGATCTGGCAAGAAAAAAGAAAAAAGAAAAGACCCGTTCGCGGACGAATGGCGAGTAGGCATGCGAAAAGTTTTACACCGGCTTGCACGAAACGGCACCAAGTTCATGGCGTGGCTGGTGGAACTTTTGCAACCCATGCAGAGTCAGCTTGGACCGATTTCTTTTCACTTTATCGAGGCGGAACGACACAGGTATACCGCTGTTATTAAATCCACTTCTGTTTAAAATGCTTCTGTCGCGAGGAATATCAACGCTTGAGTGGTTATTTACATTTTTGGAAAAAGGACCTCGATCGTTTTGTTTCAGCTGAATTTCCAAATGTCGATCCGTATTTCATCCCGATCGAGCATACTTAAGTGTGCATTATTGTAAATAATGTTGATGATGATGATGGATCGTTCGTTCGATGTTAAGTTTACGTGTAATTTTTTGAAGTTGTTTTATTTTCTGTACGGTAAAAAATTTTGTTTATGTGAAATTTATTTCGTATAATGAAATCTTATGTTTGATTATACAAATTATGGAAAAAAAAAGAAATTCATTGAGTATCATTCAATTATTATGCTTAGGAAATTATTTCTAAATTTCATCATTATGCATTTTAGAGAAAATGTTTCGTGAAACGCTTTCAAATGAATGTTAACTCTTATAAATTGAACGGAAAATCATAATTGGTGGGGATGTTAGATGGACTCTCATTATATGAACAGCCTGGTTATGTGAACACGTTTGTCTCCCCCTAGATTCATATAAATGGAGTTCTATTGTGCATAGTTAGTCACATTAACAAATGGACGCCAAAATGGTTACACGATATAAGAGAAACTTGTATTGAATGTTACTGTGATCAAAGCTAATTTTCAATTCTTTCACAAAATATTAATGTTTTCTTTCTCTAATGACAAATCAATATAACAATTCATGAGTAAAACAATTCAATTCTCGCTACTAAAGTTATAGTTTTATTAAAATTATTTATCTATTTTTCAATAAAATAATTTATATTATCTGTATTTATTAATCTATTCATTTATGACAAATAACTCTAGTTTTTCAATTTTTTTATGCATAATTCATCAAGATTTATTAATTATTGTTCGATATTGATTAAAAATAAATTTAATTTTGATAATTATTAAATTAAAAGATGTTCATTTAGTTTTTTTATGCTCTTTTTTATAGAGAAATGGAATTGAATACAATGTTTGAATATGAATTTGGATTATTTATTAAAAATCATATATTGTTATCCATTTAAGAATAATTTAAAAAATTCTTAGATAGTTGAACGATACTTGCACACGCTACCTCATTCTTAATGCAGTATATAACTTGTAAGAAATACTCTCGAGAACAATTCGCGATAGATTTATTTTCAAATGGATACGTATCTTAAAAAAAAAAAAAAAAAGAAACTTAAAACGATTGATATCGTACAATTCTTTCCTGATGAATTTATCAGATTTGATTAAAAACATATTTTTTAACGAAATGTTCACCACGGATATTTTAACCATTATTTTGATTAATATTTTTTTTATGATAATTTGGAAATGAACATAATTTATTTTATTGTACAATAATTTCTTTTTAAGTCATAATTATTAGTGGTTGTCAACATTTTATAAAACATTTTACATAAAATCTATTTAAGAGAATTTGAAATTTCAGCGTTGAAAATTTAAAAATCAATTTTATTGTATACAATAATTTTCCCTTTAAAATAGCATTATACTAAAAGAAATTACTTCTTATACACATAAGATATTAATGCATTCATGGGACACATTTGGAAAATCAATTCTCGAGGCCAAAATAAATATAAAAGTCGATATACAAAAATGTCGCTTATTTATTAATTATAAACAATTTAGCAAGCAACACAGATAAAAACAGAACTGTTTGACGATAGCATTTTAAGATTGTCGAAATCGATAAAATGTCTCTTTATAAATAATTACTAAGTTTTATGACTGACTATACATATATTTAATTTATCATTATAATTAGCAATTAAGAATGAGATGTACAATATGTTATTCTCCTCCAAAATTTTCATCGATATTTCAACTGTGTGAATATGTATATCTAAGTAATTATCGATATCGAATTTTTTATCCGGCTCTAGTAGCTCTATATCCGGTTTCGTTCGAGGCGTCCGCACATGACGTATCGCACTTTCAAAGCATTAGTGTGTCAAAGCTGGTGTGCATCTCAGGAAATCGGATCTTCAACGTCAAATGTATAGAAATATCCGATCGAATACGTCTCGATAGCGACGAATAAAAATTTGTCTGCACCCGAGTTCGTATCTTTCACTCGAAATTCGATATTTCGTTTAAACGATATAGAATAATTTCATATTAGTCAACAAGTGGATATTGCATAGTGGAAAAAGAAAACAAGGTTTATAGTATCATCTACAGTGAATATTTTTTAAATATTTTAATTGAGTAATTTTTTTAAAAATTATAGGTTTTTATAGTTAGTTTAGTAATTAATTTACATTTATAAAAAATTCTAATTTTAATAAAAATTTGTATATATATATAGAATATAATACACTATGTGTATATATATATGTATATATAGGGAAGTTTTTTTCAATAAGAAAAATTTTTTAGCATCAATTCCTAAAGTTATAATATTTTGTCAATATGCAAATTTTTGATATAATAAAACATTAAATTCTGAACAGAATTATGTTTGAAAAAGCAAAAAATGTACTGAATGCACTTTGATTTTGCTTCCTTATAATCATATTATGCCAATTTTAGAAGTAAAATTGCTTCATATACATACATTGCTATATTGTGCTATATATATTCATAAAGTTTCATTAAAATTTAAAAATTTGTTTACAAAATTAAAAATTTTAGTACTAGTATAATATATTTTAGTACAAGGAATAATATTATTTAAATAAATATTATTTTAAAAGGATAAAGTCAAAATTTCAATGCGTTCTTCTAATAATGCAATATAAAGTAAAATTTTAAATTAATAAATTAATAAAAAATTTTTATGCAAAACTTTATGCAAAACATGAAAAGATGTTAAAACTTTAAGAATTGAGTTCATTTTCTCAAAGAGAAATTTTTTATTGTACTTGATATATAATCTATTATACTCAATACATATACTCAATACATAAACATTTCTTAAAATCAGAATTTTTAGATTAGATAAGTTTTTTTATATGTTAGAATAATTGATAAAATATGCTAAAAAATTAATTTTCTTCATTGTATATTTTGGATATTATTTCAATCTTCTTATTCTGTATTTATTATATTTGAATTTTGATTTGAAATTCTATAAAAATATCAAGTCATTGAATATTAATAAGTATAATATTAATCAATTAATATTTATTAAAAATTAATTTTTTTGAAATAATTTTTCAACTTTCCAATTCCATAAAAATTCATCTTTAATAATTGATTTTTAATTATAACAAAATATTAAAAAAAAAAAATAAAAATTGTAAAAAATTTATTTCTTTTATTAAGAAAAATAGTTGAATTATATAAGCCATAAAAAATTCATTTCCAATAACTGATTTTGAGTTATAAAAATATATTAAAAAAAAAATAAGAAAAATAAAAAAATTGGTTATTTTTCATGAATATTATTTTTTTTTCTTAAATTAGTAAAATATAGATTTTCGATTTAAAATTTAAAAAGATATAATTAAAGAAAAAGAAATAAAAAAGATGAAACTTATATGCATTCTTAGTAATTACTTTATTGACAAATTTTTTGAAATTATTTATTATAAAAGTTTATATATTTATAGAAAAACTTATATATTCAAAGTAAAAATCTACAAAATGTTTATGATAAGAAAAAATATAAAATATCTGAATATTATGATATTTTAAAAATCTATATGTTTATTCAATTTTATTTGTCCAACTATATTGATTTGAATTTATCTAAAAATTCACAACCTATTGATTATATAATATAAAATAATATAGAATAATTTTAATTTTCACGTAATATAATTTTAAATTAATATAAAATTGATCTTTATTTTTTAATTGATTTTAAATTATATTTAAAAAAAAGAAAAATATCCAAAAAAGATTAAAAATTATAATATTATTATTTCAAATTATTGATTTATTTTAAAATAAAGAATAAATAACTCATTTAATGAACATTTATTAACAATTTGAAAATTTTTAAATAATTTAGAAGCTATTTTCTTTTTTTTCTTTTAGAAATCAAAATATAAAGAAAATTATTAAAAATTTCTGATTAAATTTTTATTTCATTTATTTATTTTTAATTTCTCATAATAAGAAGTATATATTATATAATAATAATTATAATAATTTATAAATTTATATAACGTTTTATTATATAAAACAAATATAATGAAAACAAATAAATTATATTGTTTTAAATAATAATGTTTTCAGAGAATATTTTTATTTTGTGAAAAAAATTATTACAATAATTTATATAAACTTAATTAAATAAAGACTTAATTTTTATATTAAAAATGTAATAATTCACATTCATTTCGAAAAAATATTCGATCACTCTAAAATAAAATATCTTTTTTAAAATTGATTTTTTTCTTAAAAAATTATGTGGACTAGTTTACTAGATGTAAAAGATATTTTAAAAAAAATTACTATTGATCCAAAAAAAAAAAATAATAATAAAATTCATAAAATTTTAAAAAACACATTCTGAAGATTAATGTCAATTATGTATATATATGTTGAAAATTTCATTTATTGAAGTAAATTGATGCAGAAATAAGACATCGAAACATATAAAAATAGTGTAATCGAATATTTTCTGTCAGAAATTTTAATTACTTCATATTTCTTTTCTAATTTCTATAAAATTAATTAATAATTTTGATAATTTAAATAAGCATGATAATTAATTATTAAATTAAGTGAATTATTAAATTCACTTTATATCATAGCCAAAAATCTACTATCTTAAAATCAAAACTTTCATGCCTTCTATCCCATAGAAATCAATTAGTCAAGCAGGTACGAATTTGACGAGAAATTTCATAGAATTGCAATCTAGAATATGAACGCCACTGTCCGACTATTTGTCTTTCGAATATTCGTCTACGATCTTCGTCGACATTTATCTCAAGGAATATCACCGTGGAGGTGAAGTATAAGCTGTCACATTTCCCGTATTGAACATCAATCGAACAAAGGAATCGCAGAAGTTCCGCCCACGTTCTTCCCAAGTCGAGTCGAACACCCATACCGAGTGTATCCTCACTGAATTTCGCCTTCTTCAAAATGATATTTAATAGAAAAATCATTTGGATCTTATTTCACCGAATATTCGTCGAATTTCATCTACATTCTATGACGAATTTTCGGTGGTGAATGTCTGCTAATAAAGATTTAAAAAAGAAAAAGAAATTGAATCTTTTTTTTAATTGTCTCTAGAAGATATTCTAGATGATGGCGTTTAGATTTTTTTGAATATTCAATGTTTTATTCAATGTCCATTATTTTTAATCAGTAATATTTTTAAATTTTGATAACATATTTCGAAAAATATTGTAAAAGATATTAGAATATTTTAGATTTTTATATTCATTTATATAAAAAATTTTCTACAATCTTTTTCTTTAAATATTCGACAGTAATATTTTTTAATTATTTTTTGGTTAATAATATGTTTGAATCTCGATAGCAAATATTTAATTAAAGGTTTATGAAAAAGAAATTTTTTTTCTACAAGTATTGTAGAAAATATTTCAGATTTTTATAAATACTCTAAAGTTTTCGTTTTGAATATTTGACAACGCTGTTTCTTTATTATTTTTGATTAGTAACACTTTTGAATCTTGATTCTTTGATATTTATTCAAAAAAGAAGTCTTCTTTCCAAATATTTTAAAGAACATTTTAAATTTTTATAAACATATCTTAAAATCTCGTTTTATGAATATTCTAAATGTTAACATTTCTAAAACAATGGTTTCTAATATATTATTGTTGGTTATTGATATTTTTACTTACTTATTTACTTATAGATCTACGAAAAAGAAATTGAATCTTTTTTTGAAAACATTCTAAATTTTATAAATATTTTTAAATAATATTTACCAATTTTTTTGTGTTAACAATATATTTTCAAACTAATTAAATTTTCTTGACATATAAATGTTAAGTTAAAAACCTTTGTTTATTAAAAATAATAACATTATTTAAAAAATTATTGTCAAAATTTATTCATCAAAAAGAACGAAAATGTAAACATAAAAATATTTGTAATACTGAATGTACATATTGAAAATATAATAAATTCTTTATTACCGCGTTGACTTGTCCATATATCATATTTCTGGATATTATTTATAAACGTAATAATAAATAATTAAATATTTTTACGTATAGTAAAATTTCAATATTCGTGATACATTGATATGTTTTAAAAGATTATTTTAAAAAATACTTATAGAACGAAAATGAAATGAATTTTACAAATAAATAATCGCATTCAATGAAGTCAGGTCGACAATGGAAAGGATAAGTTCTATTGTTCTGAAGTTAAAGATGGTCGTAAGAAATGACGACAGCTCGTGCTTCGTTAAAACGTCTTGCACGAATGTCGAGTATTTCCCATGAAATTTTCACCGGCCGAAAATTACGCGGGATTCTCCAGCCCAGTTAGTAATTACGCGCTTGCCAGACGAGTTAACTCTGTAACCGTAAGTGCTTGATATTGTAACCGGTATCAGGAGCAGACGTCGCAATCGGTGCATAAAATTAGCGTAATCCGCTGAAAGGAAATATATTTGTTTCCTTGAAGCAATGCTCGTGATGATGCCATGGATGTTTTTCTGACAGAAATATAAATTTGAAATTTATATTGAAATAACGAAAGACAATTTTCATTTACCGAATAAAATTTTGAGGAATAATTTTGTTCTCTTAAAGCTCTGTAAGTCTCCGTAAAATTTATTTCTAATATTTAAGATATAATAATATTTTAGATAGATCTTCATGGATTTTTCTAAAACTTAACATTAGAAATATTTATAGCCATATTAATTTTATATTAATATTGAATTTAATATTGAAAAATTGTAATAAATTTCATTCGTTCAATTTTCAAATTATTATTTTAAATAATATTTAAGTGATTAAATGTTGAAAATATATTACAAAAGAAAAATTAATGAGAAACGTATAATTATATGGGATTCAAATTACTTCAATTTGTATTCTAAAGATGAAGAATAGAATAGGAATGTCAAGTATTCTCTTTATTTTCTCAGAAAATGTTAAAATAACTCTTCTTTAAAAAATTTCATGTTATATCTAAATCTTAATAAATCCTAATAAATTCTAATAAATCTTTACAAAAAAATTTTTAAATTAAGATAAAATGGAATAAATAAAAAATTGGATGATAATAAAAAACAGTATAATTTTTAAGAGAAACAAATATTTCAAGTATTAATAAACAAGATATGACAATAAGAATGAAATATAGGATCTACAATTCCAAATTTGGATTCTTTAAGCTTTCTTTCATTTTTTCAAGTTTATTTTTGGCTAAATAAATGATTAAAAATAACGAATGAATAAATTTTATTATTTATTAATAAATTTCAAATTATCTCATATTAAGACTCAATTATCTTTTTTTTCTTGTCATTATAATTATTAAAAACATAATATAAATATAAAAAGATAATCAATATATAAATGAACTTTAAATTAAAGTAAGATAGAAAGAAAAGTATGATTATTCTAATTTTATATGTATCAATAAAAAAATTAGTTAATTCATTATAACATTGCTGATGAAGGAATTCTATTTTTTTTTTTATATTTACCTATTTATTATTTTTTATTTTTTTCCTTCATTCATAAATTGTACTAAAATGTATATAATAGTATATTTTTTGCCATAAATTGATTATATAGGATATAAATATTTATATATGTACATTTAAAATATAAAATAATGTAATAAAACAAGATAATATTTACATTAATTACAATAATCATAAATAATAATTGTTTTTTAGAGATTATAATTGTAATATTATATTTTTTTAAATATCATAATCTTATATAAATTTTAATTAAACTTAATATTAAACTTCCAAAGTTATGCAATAAGAAAAAAGTCCGATACATATGTATCCACCCGAATTAAATATTCGATCTATAAATTTTCTATATATTCTATTCATAAATGTAATAATATTGAAAATTTAACGTGATTAGATATTACGTTAAAAAAGGACACAAAATTTTTTATAAATATTATTATTAATGAAATATTTAATTTTTTATGATAATTAAAAAATTAATCAAAGATAATAGTAGACATTGTAAAAACATTAAAAAAAAAAAATAATAAAAATTTCACTTTAAAACCCGAAAAAAATCGTAGCTTTATACTACATAAACTGATAGACTTCAAATTACATATAATAAATAATTTTATCATAAGAAGATCCCTAATTTTTTAAATAATTATAATATTTTGTTTAATTTTGTAAAATAAAATCAAATATGCATTAATATTCTAAAACTATAATTACATTGCTTATTTTTGATCTTACAAGAAAGAAAAAAAAAAAGAAAAAGAATATTAAATATCAAAAATCGTAGAATTAAGGTAGAGAATAAATAAAATAATTTAAATTTTCTATCAAAAAAGATTATATATATTAATAAAACTACACAAGAACAATGATAAATATTTATTGAATCATCAATTTTTGAATTGCAAGTACTGACTAATGATATATTTAAATGAGTCTTTTTATTTATTTTTTGTAAATTAATAAAATGAAATTATAAATTGTATTTACACAATGTAATGTAAAAAATTGATAAAATTTTGAAAATTAATTATATTTTTGTATAATATTTGTATATGAATTATACATATAACTTGATACTTATTCATATGTATATTTTTTGTACACAACCATTGTTTTATTTGGTGTTAAAATTATTTTAAAAAATGGCGTAAAAAAAAATTCTTCAAATATTTAAAAATTGGCTCGTATAGAATTCAATAGAGAGAAATATTATAAAATGAACATTTAAGTTATTCTGTTATTTGAAATATTATATTACAATTCGAAACCTTCAGATTTATTTTAAAATTAGTTATTCTTTGAATTCTTAACATTTCCATAATTTTTCCATAATTTTTCCACAATTTTTCATCATACTTTATCCACTTATCCACTTTAAATTTGACGTTTTTCTTCATCTTTATGAATACTATGTATAACTTTGAAAATTGTGGTTCAATTTCTTCAGTTAATGCTTATTGATGGCAGTTATTTCGCGAACACGTTGCACTTGATGGCGCATAAAAGCGAATCATAGACGGTTGATTCCTATCATATAGCCGGCTTGGAAATTCAGCAACAAGTTCGGCTGAGCATCGCAAAAAAGGAACGTTTTCGTAACTAAATACAAACTTCCGGTACATAAATATTGAGTAAGCATACTCTTCACCACCTGGCTTCGTCTTTCTATACTTCTTTATATCCGGAAACTTGGTGCACTCTAGACACCAGTTTTGCATAAAACCGAAGAAAAGTTTCTTTATTTAAACATCGCCGATATTCGCGTATTAAAATTTTTACCGAAATCTATCGCCTCCATTGCTCCCACCCAAGATTTTCTTCCCTTGTCTGTAAAAAATTATTTTTATTTTCTCTCTATTTTTGGTTTTTGTTGATTTCGAAATATTTTCAAATTTCTAAAAATTTAATATTAATCGAATACTGGAGAATAATATTAGAAATAATATTAAAATATATTTTGATCTATATAATTTATATACAGAAATAATTTAATGACAATTAAAATTTAAGTAAAATCAAATTTTTTAAGTTATAAGATGAGATTAATTTGCGTATACAATTGTATATCGTTTAACTATTTTAACTTATTATTGTAGCTATACTAATTTTAATAACAAATTAATAGTAATATAATATTATAATAAAATTTAAGTAAAATCAAGTTTCTTAAGTTATAAAATGAGATTAATTTTTAATATACAATTGTATATCGTTTAACTATTTTAACTTATTATTGTAGCTATATTAATTTTAATAATTGTACTAATTTTAATAACAAATATTAATAGTAATATAATATATAAATATTTTTCTAAATCACGCAATCATGTTTTCTAATTAATCTTCTTATAAATATTATCTAAGTTTTTTCGGAAAAGGAGTAAAATTTCATCGGCAAAGGAGACGAGACTAAAAATAAGTTCAACGACCTACATGACGAAACAAGTTTCTTCGAACTTAATAGTATAACAGCTGTTGGAAATATGGTCCTCCTAAATCAAGAACACACGCATCCGAGTTTTCACTGTTTTTATTAATTCCTTCTTTTCATCTTAATTTTTTTCTTTTTTCTTAATCAAAAATTAAAATTGCATCAATTTTAGCTAATTATTAAAAAGTAAAAAAATAGAAATATAATATTGTATTATTCCATTATTTTTTCTTTTTCAACAATTTTTAATAGATCGTAAATCTTATTATTTTCGATAAATATTGTATTAAAAACAATACGAATGAAAGCAATATAAGTGTGAAAAATTCGTTGAAAAAATGTTCTTTTTTTTTTTTCATTAATTGATTACATAATTCATTTTTTTGTAAAAAATAAAAGAAGAAAATAAAATTAATTTAAAAGAAATTGAAATGAATAAAAAATTTCAGATTTATACATTTTCCATTATCATAATGAAATTTACATATGCGATAAGCGTTTGATTTCATCTTTTCACACAGCGATTCATGAATCGCGATTCATAAACATGTGCAATACATTTGATAATAAAATATTTATCTGAATCTAATTTTGTAACTGTTATTATTATATTTTTGTCTAAATTGCAAATAAGCAATTAATTGTTATACGAATGCTATTATTTGTTTTATGCTCGTTAGTTGTTTCGATTCGAAAAAAGCTGTCGGTAATAGACCGACCGAGAACAAGAATGAAATCGAAATCTAAATCTTACATACAAGAATTGCTGTTTGAATGCTTTTATAAGCATACCAATCGAATGAATGAATCATGATTCACGAATTGCGTGTGAAAGAGTGTTTATTTAAAATTTTGTGTGTGAATTGCATTTAATAGAAAATTAGATACAAAATTAGCTGCTAATGAAATGATGGAATAAAATTTCTATTAGATGCCGTTTATATTGCGATTTAATGAAACAATCTAATGAAAGCATACTAAAACAAAATTGAATCGCTAAAAATATAACTATAGAGGAAATGTAGCATATTGGAATATGAATAAAAAATTACAACAGAGGATGGAAACAAATAAAACATAACATTACAGGAAAATTAATGAATTTTCATATTTCAAATTTTGCAATAATAATGAAAAATAAAAAAGTCTAAAACTTTAGTTTAATTGAAAAACAGTATCAAATAATGATTTTGCAATTTAAATATAATATAATATATTTTCATTTTATAGAAATAAAAAAACAAGTAAATGATAAAAATATTTTCTCTTGTAGCTTAATCACACAAAAATTTTTTTGTTTTTATATTCATTTTTATATACTTTTTTTTTTTCGCTGTAATTCACATTATAGAAGAAGTATATAACATTTTTCTGAGTAGATTTTAGATTCTTCTTATTTCAAATTAAATTCATCTTCATTTACATTCTAAATATAACATTAAAACTTAAAACAACATGATATCAAAAATTTAAAATTATATTTTATAATCTGTAAATTATCACAAAATTGAATTATAAAATCTAAATTATAACTATAGAATATGCAAATAAGTAGATTAAATGATTAAATGAATATTTTATGTATTTTGACATATATAATTAATTTTTTATTTTACCATAATACTTTAACTAATATTATAAAAATTAAATAGTAATTGAAAAACTTTTATAAATTGATGTTTCATTCTTTTTCAGATTCAGTCAGAAATATAAAAATAATACTTTTTTCACAAATATCATTGATTAAATTATGCCTTCATATTATTACGAATTAAATAATGTGATATTACAAATTAAATAATGTTAGTAGTTTTTTAAATATTTTAATATTTCAAATATGCATTTCCTTTATGTATAAACTAGTATGTATAACTTATGTATAACTTTTTTTAAAAGAAGCAACAACAGTATAAGAAATAAAAGATCGAAAAAGTTAAAAACAGATTTTCTATTTGTTTCAAAATACGTTATGTCTTGAAAGATCTATCGTAAATCGAAAATTATAATCTTTATAATTTCAAGTGGAATAATCAATTTTTTTAATAATATATTTTATTTTTAATATGAATTATTGTATTGTTTTTCATCAAAATTATTTGAGAAATTAATTTCAAAGTAAAATTATGGGCAATTAAAATTATAGGCAACATAAATGTATTGAAGTATTGAATATTCTTAACTAGACATCAATGAACAAAAACGAATAAAAGTAAACGAAAGATATCCGATATTCAATATTAGTTTACATAAATTATTGTATCGTATAATAATAATATCAGAAATTAACATAATTTTTTTAATTAAATCAAATTCCCTGTTCAATTACATAAATTAAATGGATATTCTTCATGTAAAATTTATTTTAATAAAATAATATATAACATTATTCGTTATTACTTAATTATATGTAGTAAACGAAGTTAATTATTACTTTAAAAAAATTTAAGAAACATGATCTTAGAAAATAGAATAATTATGAATAATAATATTCTTCATTTTAAAAAAAAATTTATCCTACAATATTTTATATTGATTTAATAAATAGTAATTCTTTCAATTTTAATAATCCTAAAAATCACGTCTTAAAATTTCTTTATTATTTAAATGATTTTTTTATATTATTATTATTTATGATAACAGTTTTAAATTAATGTTTATTTAATATTTTTTATTAATTATTTATTGATTTAAGAAAAGTATGATCACGTTACGTTGCATATTATATTATGTTCAAAATAATTAAATTTATACGTTAATTAAATAATAAATAAATTAACTAATAATTAAATTAAATTTGACATATAATTAAAAATTACACTTCATTAAATAATATAAGAAAATAAAAAAACAGTTTAAAAAATGATGTTCCAAAATGAAGTTTAATCATTTCTTAATAATCTGGATATCAATTTCAAAAAAATAAAATACTCGAATGAAAAAATTACAAAACAAATTCAATTCTTTCATTCATCCAATTTAATTTCACGCAATAATTAAATATTTCCAAATATTTCTTTTCTCTTATCTGCATTATCGCGGACGGCACACTTTTCATTCACGCAATTGATTTCATCGCATAAAATGTGCCCTCTATAATATACAAGCTCTGCGCACATATACATATAATGCGTCATCGATAATCCACCCCGCCACAAAATTATTATTCGGTAAAATATTCAATATTACATTCTCTCCGTTAGACTGCGTTTATTGCACACGTACACTATTATCCATAAGTATTTGGTCACTTGGACACAGGATCAAAAAATTTATACCCTGTTTAAATATATTTTCTTAGTCGAATAATTGTGAATTTATGTTATTTATATACATGTAAAGATATTAAGATGCATTATCCAAAATCTAAATTATAAATTTATTTTTTAAACAAATTGTAAAATATTTCGTTGGTCAATATATTAATTATTACATTCATAATAACGTTAATTATCTCATATAATTGAATAATAAATTATTTTATTTATATATCTTTCTGAATATTCTTCAGGATAATCTAATTACTTTTCTGATTTTTGAATACTTTATTTTTATTTTTCGATACATTTCATCCTTTAAATGTTTTGATCGATAATTTTAAAGTGATTAATATTTTGTTTGCAATTGTTTTAAAGAATTTTTGCAGTGTGCTTAAGATCATTATTTTACTTATATTAATTATATATTATAAATTTTATAATTAAGATGATTAAATATATATGGTTTATCGTATAAACATTATATATCCATTTTTCCCAAAATTTGAGCTTTTACATATAAAATATATCTTTGTTTGTTTTTTGATTGTCTTTTTTAAGTATTTTACGTATATGTATATTTTACTTTATAAATTTATTAAAAATAATATTTTTAATATATTGCATAAATAATTTTACAGAATGAGTATATAACAATAAACATAAATAATTTAATTCTATCGTTTAAACTCAATTGCAAATTATTGTATAAAAAAAATGTTTTAAACAAAATTTTAATATCAAGGAACTCTATATAATGTAATAATTAATTTTTTTATATTTCACTTTGAATTTTTCCTCAAGTTTTACAAAAATCTAATTTTTATTCTTTTAATTGTAATGTATAATATTTGCTTGTAGAATTCGAGAAGATACGAAATATCGAACAAAAAGTAATTAAGATATGTAAGATTAAAATCTATCTATATAATAGTTATCAAAATACTTTTTGATGAAAAATGATGGAACAGAAAACAATAAACAAGAATCGATCTCCAAATTCGACATAATTTAATTAATTTCTGTGAGAATATCTAAAAATGAAATTTATTGTAAGCTATCTATGATTAATACGAAGAATCGTATCGTTATACTGTTATACTATTATACATATGAATTGTGTATTTGTATTAATTGTAAAAAACAACATTTCGAACATTATTTTTTTATTCATAATTTTACTATTTTTTATTTTATTTCTTTAAAATTACGTAATCAAATATTTATATATTAATTATTGCAAAAAGATTAATTACTATATTGCATGCTCCCTTTAATATCAAAAAAACTTTTATTCAAAACATTTTTCTATACAACAAATAGTTTACAAGTAAGTATTCAAGTTAGCAGAGTTAAACAATCCACTCGTATATCAATCGTACCATTGAATTTTTAAATCCGTTTCTTTTTCGAAAAGTGAGCATACAATATTTGTGCAGTAAGCCATCAAAACGTACATGTCGAATCGTGATCAAAAAAGAATAGAAAAGTGAAAAAAGGAAAAAAAAATAGAAAAAAAAGAAAAAAATACAAGAGAGGGCAAAAAAAAAAATGATGGACTTCATTCGTCTCTATTCTGATAACCGAAGTACATCCCGTTGTCGTGCACGAATTCCATCAGATTGTCGGATGATCGAGAATATTCGCATAGTTTTGAACGTGAAACTCCGATAGACGAATAACGTGGTTAAGTCGAGTAGAGTGCAGTGGTAACTATCCGCAACATGTCTCTGCTTTCAAGCAGCAAGATCACTTTTCACGCGTTGATTCCTATTATAATCGTTGTGATAATTGCATACAAACGTGATATATATATACTCGTCTGATATTTTTTACCTTTGCTTCGAAAGATTTCAACTTTTTTCTTTTTTCTTTACAATTAATCTAATCTAACGGTTTGGATTAATTGTTATTTATAAATTTTGCTTTGCGAATAAATATATGTTATAAGATGCATAAATTATATAATTGTATAAATTATAAAATTCGCACTTTCTTCACAATAACTGAATCTAATAGAAGTATAGAATAAATAGTGTGGCTAAATCATCATCCATTCGTCTGTTTTCTGATTGTTAATAAAAAAAAATAATATGATAAAGGAGTTTTAATTTTATAATAGTTAATAGCTAGAAAATAATGTTAATCATTATTGATAAAAAAATAATTGAAAATCTACAATATTTAAAGAATAATATAATTTATTGAAAATAATTTAACTGAATACTTTTATAAAATCATTTTTTACAATTGATGTAAATTATAAAAAATTATCTTTGTATTTTTCAACACGAGTTTATTTCGAGGATTGATTAAAAATTAAATATTAATTTAAAAAAATAAAATTAAATTCCTATCTTTTAAGATTTAACATAGACCAGAAGAGTGACAAAATATCATAATGACAAAGATATAAATGAACGATTTATTATTTTTCTATTATTTCTTTTAAATTTGGCTCGTAAAAAAAAAAATATACATGTAAATGAAGTTTAGAAAAATTTCTAATTAAACAAATTGAAATTAATTAATCAAGTATATTGATTATAAAGATATATATAAATACGGATGCTCGCATACACATTATCAATCTTTTCATTTTCGATAATACGAAAATATATTTAATACAGAAATTACGATTAATGGAATTTTCCCTCGTTACTAAATGAAAAATTGAATAACCCAAACTCGATGAAAATCTGAATTTTATTCATTGTTCAACGTAACGTGTTTAAAGAATTCCTCTCATGAATGTTGAAAATCCATTAGAGAACGTTCGAAGGTATTCGCAAGAAAATATTCTCTATGAATTTTATAAGTTGCGTCATACAAAGGTTCAAATGGAAACCATGATGGAAATTTAAAACACGTCCAACAGTGAATCAATACAATATTTACAAAGTTACCGGATGCATACAGACCGGATCTGCACTTATCTGCAACGCTTTGATTCGAAAGCGTGCGTTTGCGTGCTTATACGAGCTGAGAAAAATGAAACTAATAATGTTTTCGAGTGGAATTTTTAAAATCGATTCTAAACCAATATTTGAAAAACAACATCGTTTTTATATTTTATTATTATTATTATTATTAAAATATATATATATATATACAATATATACGTTTATTTATATTAGACTATAAATTATTCGAATCGTTTTAATAATGAACAAATAAATTATAATAAAAATAATAAAAAAATTTAAAATTTGCAAGAATATAAAAATCGAATAATATATGTATTTCATGTAACATTATGGCAGAAATTATAAAATTTAATATTGCAATGCTTTCTGAAAGCTGCATATACCTAAGCTGCATAAACCCTTTCCAATGTTATATCAATTTATTATACATTCTAGTACGTTTCTATTTTATTGATTTTCTTTCGAATTTTGAATTCTATTATTACAAATTAAATACAAAACAATTTTACAAATAAAAAAATGAATCAATTATTGATAAAATCTTTAAAATTAACTTTTTTATTATATTTATTGTAGTATATTTATTGTAGCTATCAAAAAATTGCACACATATTATGACTTTGTCTTTTAATTATTATAATTATTATGTATTTGTTTAATTTTTATTTATATGCGTTTTTAAATCTTCTTATTCTTTTATTCATATCTCTCGTTCCATTTGCAAATTTTATTTTTATTTGTAATTTCTACTTTAATTACATATTATGGAATTTTATTTCTTAAAAAAAAAATCTTGAAACATCGTATTTCACGCCACATACTTATGCAATAAGCGTTTATCTTCAAAAACACTTTATCTCAACGACATAATAAAATTACGCTACGCTCGGAAACTGTTTGCGGCGAATGTGTGTCATTTAAAATGAATTCAGAGTTTTGTATATTACCATAATAAAATTCGTTTATAAATTACACAGAACCGTATATATTTCATTCCATAATTTTTGAAAACGTGATGAGAACGAGCACGTAGAAAATACGTTTTTTTTTTTTTTTTTCATTTTAATTCTGGACAATTGGACAATCGAGAATATTTGTATAATTGGATTAACTTAAAATAAAAAAAAAATTGTTTAAATGAAAAATAAATATCGTAAAGAGATAAAAATAAGAATAAAATATACCTAATCTTTTTCTTTTTCATTAATTAAAGTTGAAAAGAACTAATTATCTAGATTGCAAAAAATTTAGAACGATCATAAGTAAAGAAAAGGATGTCTCGTTATTTCTTTTAAGTAAAAATGTGAATATTTTATTCAATACTTATTTGTTACAATTAATTTTGAAACAAATGAAACTTACATTTTGCATTTAATTTTCTATTTTTCTTGGACGAAATAACAATTATATTCAACCTTTGTTATTTAAAATATTTTCTATTTTACATTCTACGATTAAAAACTTATCATGACGAATATTTTTCTTTTAAGAAAAATAAAAGAAGAAGATTAAAAATTTAAGATTTAACTTGATCTTAAATTTATACAAATAACGAATATTATTTATTACAACACGGCAAAAAATTCGCGAGTATTTATCAAAAAAAAAAAAGAAAATAAATAAGAATAAAGTATTGCCAAACATCTCGATGTCCGTCTAACTCATCGATTTCCTTCGTCTCCTCCCGCATCCTCAACTGTCAAAAATCCCACGATATTCGATCCTACGAACAATTTAACACTATACTACCAATTTCTTTCATTTTATAATATTTCCAAATTTCGTGATCCAAGAAAAGAATAGCCTGTGCCTGCGAATACGCGTTTCCGTTCTCGGTTGGATAATCCAGAATATTCGTACAGTTTTGCAGAAGGCAGGGGAGGCGATAGGTGAATAAGGAGGTGTGGGTTAGGCGAGAGGAGAGAGAGATCTGTCCGCAACACGTCTCTGCTCTCAAGCGAAGCGGGCTCGCCCCAAGGCATCCAAGTTTACTTACAACTTCACTGCCAACTTCTCAATATTCATCCCAATTATATACCGAAGCTTGCGCGCAATTGCGACGGTATACAAGGCGCGTCGCGTCGCGACACCCACGGCTGCCAACATATAAGCACACTCGCTCGAGAAATGATCTCATCCTTCTCAACACCTCGTTACACCCGCTGCGATATTTCCCCTTCGATGCTCGTAGGTTGGCTAGTCTACGTTTAACACCATAAAGAGATTATAATAATTTATTATGAGGTGTTGTTACTATATCGCATCGAATTTATTGTTTGGAACAATAAGATTTTTGGATAGGTATGCGTCCTTGGCTCGAAGTTTTCAGGATTTGGAAATTTTTTGAAAATGGAAAAAGTTTTAGGATAAATAAATGTTTTTTGTTTGGAATTTTGTTTGGATTATAAGTTATCTCTTTTATATTAGAATGATTCAAATATAATATAGATAACAAATAATGAAATATATTAACAGCGTGTATTATAAAATTCTCATATTATTTTGTCATTATTCTGGTATTCTCACAAAGTTAATATCATTAGTTTTAAAGAAAAGTATGCTTTAAAGCAATTTTTAATTGGCGTAATATTTCATGTAATATTTTACTGTTAATGTTAATATGGCTAAGAGTTTTTATTACGTTTTTAATCATTTTTAACAATCCTTCATTGCGCGTCTTGCGTCGTTTGATTCAGCTTTTCACGTGGTAACAGTCAGTCACAGACCTTGCTCCGGAATTTATTTACTATTACTACTGCGCGTACGCAAGGGAAAAAGTAGGTCACGACGTCTGACCCTCCATTCATGCTCTTTGCTATTTAAACACGATATTTTAAAGTCGTATATCTTCCAGATCCATTAAAATATCAATTTGAAACAAAATCTATTTTAACGATAAATTTTTTTAATTAATTAGAAATAATTGCATTTATATACAAATCTATATAGAAAATTTTGATATGTTGAAATGTTCTATTTAATCGTACTATTATCAGATTTTTATTCATATTTTTTCCTTTGATTTTTAATGTTCAGAGAATAATTAATTTCTTAGTAATTAATTTTTTAAAAGTAACATGAATATAGAATGACACGAAATTTCTTTATTTACGAAATTCATAATTATTTAGAAGATTGTAATTAATCTTTTAAGCCAAATATATAATATATAGGTGAAATTTAAGCCGAAAAAATGCAAATTTATATTATGTATATATTTTTTATATGTATATATATATATATATATATATATATATATATTATAATTATAATATTTACATATTATCTATAATTTATCTATGATTATATATTATTTAATACATTTATGCATTTTCTTCATAAATCTTAAACATTTGTTTAATTAGCAAATTGAAAATCATAATGGTAATAAAAATAATTTTTAAGTTCATATATATTTATAAGATTTTTAAGAAAATATATAATATTTATATGATGTTATATGTATAAAAATTAAAGAATTCTCTTCATATATGTATCTTTATTAGTTCTTCTTTTCAGTTTTTTGGTTCTAAATTATAATTATGTTGAAATAATTTAAACTATTTTATTATTATATAAAATAAATAAGTAATGAATAATGTATTGAAATAATTTAAAATACTTTTAGATAAATGAAAATAACGTGAATTAATTATTCTATAATTCTATTTTCTGTCAATTGAATTTGATTCTAAATTTATGATTCTAAATTTTTCAATTATAATTATTCGTAAAAAAATTGAAGTTAAGTAATTATCCCAAATTCATCATTCCCAACCTAAATTATGCAAATATATCCAATTGTCATAAAAATTATCTAAATCATAAAATAGAATTATTTTATACTGATTAATATGCAAATAAAGAATTTACTAAAAATTTATAAAATAACAAACTTTGTTTATCAAGAATGAGAATAAAGGATTTTTAAATCTTTTATGATACAATTCTTTTTATTAAAATATAACTTTCTTCTTGAATTGAATTTTATTATTGGCTTCTTCTGAGCTTGTCAACAATGTTCGAAACAATAAAATAAGATTAATTAATGATAAGAGAAAAACAGCAAAAAAGCAACATATTTATGGATAAATCAAGGAATCCAACGATTGTTCGATATTATTATATATTCTCGAAGCGTAATTCTCAATATGTCAATAAAAAGAGAAAAAAAATTGGCTCGCACGATTGCATCTCTGTGTATCTCCATTTTGAATTTATAATGTTCGCATGTGAATATTTCCTGAGAACGAGAGATGTCGCTGCCTCGTCGAGGCGTTCACCACTCTCGAGATTTCACCGATTAAACTTTTTGCGGAAAGGTATTATTGTCTGAAACGGCACGCTGCACTTGACACAAAACTTTCATTTATACGAAGTGTCGGCTTATTTGAATCCCAAATAAGCGCATAATGTATTTATTGCCTTCGCGAGGACACAAAATAAACTCGAACAAACCCAGGATGAACTTGTTGCTTTCAAGCTGATATACGTGCTTTCGATACCGACACCAGTTAACACTTTTCGTTGCAAATTTAAAATTTCTGCAGCAAATCACAATTATTAGTTCTAAATAAACTTTCTTTTAACTATTATTTGATTCATCAAATAATCTCGATTTATTAAAAATCAAATATAATTCGTTTATATTTAAATTGATGAAAATAAAATTGAGTGAAATTTTTTAAAAGTTAATGAATTTTCATTATTCATTAATCATGAAACACGAAGAAAAGAATTATTTGAAATAGAATTTAAAAAAATATTATTTTATCAATGTTTCAGTCTCTAGTAAAAATATATAGAAATAATTCATTGTTTGAAATAACTATTATTTCAAATAATTATTTTTCATTTCAAAAGAAAACTTGTCACACAATATTAATTTCTGTTCTATTTTCAATTATTAATTTTTATAATTAATTAAAATTTTTAATTGTTATTAAATACATTAAATATATATATATATATTTAATATATTTGAAAATATTAAAATAGATTGCTTGTAGGATTTTCCCGCGTAAATTTAAATTTAAATAAAATTGGTAAATAAATGCTAAAAACAAAAATTTAACAATTTTTAAAATTTTAACCCTTATTATTTATTAACAATTCGAAGTAAAATAAATTCCATATTTTTATTAAAAATATAATTTTAGAGAATATATGAAATTAAAATAAAAATTTTCAAAATTGCGATATACGTAAATATATTTATAAATATTATACATATAAGATATACTGTTAACGTTACTTGGATAAATCGTGCTTCCCATGATGCCTTTGATGCCGAGAAAATGTTCGCATAAATTGTCGATGCATGAAACCGGAATCACAAAAAGCGGATCTCATAAAAGTATCAAAGTATGAAATATAAAACTTTACTTCCGATCGTGAACGTTGATAAAGGGACTTCTTCTGACGAAATGAAAAACTTCGATAGAAGGGAAGGATCATAATGCTTGAAAATAAAATATTCTTAAAAATATTAATCCATTGTATTCGCTATATTTTTCAATTTTTAACAATAGCTGAGAGATCCCAAAGAAATTTAACATAATATAATATAAAATATTTAAAAATTATATTCTTGCCATTAAATTAGATAA